>NC_071628.1:9763676-11013676 GCF_014839835.1 Dryobates pubescens | reverse complement strand
ACAGGTAGAAGGAGGGAAATTATAGCAGTGCAAGAAGGAAACAGCAAACTTGCTTAGCTGTTTCCTTCATTGGACTCTCTGACATATCACTTCAATGTTGCACTGCACGTTTATGGCCCTGTTAATCTGTTTCCCAGAGGATGCCCTGTTCTTAAGTTTAGAAGAAGAACATTTTCCTACTCTTCCTGTTGACAAGAAAATATATGAGCTGTAGCTCCAAGGCAGTGAAATTTCCTCAAGTCTGCCATACTTTCTGAAACAGTAACTCAAAACCACGAATCTTATGAAGATGTTTCGCTGGAGGAGCTCTCCCCTTCTGTATTCATCCATCTACACTGAATGGAGTGGCAGAACAAGCTTTCATAAGTTGGCTGGTGCAAAACAGAAGGCATCAAACTCTTCAAAGTTTCACACAACTCCCTTCTCCATCCACCAAAGATTTTGTAACAGTGTCAACTACATCTGGACACACACCAAAAAAAAAAAACCAAAACAACAAAACCAAATCACAAGTAACTGACCAAAACTTGTCAGTCATGTTTTTCCAGAAAACAGATATGGAGACATTCAATTCCCAAACTTACGCTGCCCACTGACTATTGCAACCTTATCAACTTGTGTACAGTTGATAAAGGAAAGCTTGGGACATGACCTTTTTCAACAGAGAAGCTACTGTTAGTAAATTTACTGGCTGAAGGGATGCAGTGACCTTAAATACAGACAACTCTCAACCCACCTGACTGTGCAGAGAGTCTGTGTCCTCTCCAGCAGCATTCATTAGCTTTCCCCTCCTCTCCTCAGTTTGAACATTGGCATCTTGTCTCCCAGGTCTTTGCCCAGACATACTGGTTCCCACTTCCACCTGCCTACAGATTTCTTCTGATGTCTGTGTTGCTGTTGTCACAGTTGTTGGGGTAAAAAGACAGCCTGCTGTAGTCTGAATCCCCTTATTCCTGGTGCTTGCCCACCTCTCTTGGCTTTCATCAATTTTAACAGCCTTGCTTGATTTCTTCTGCACTCTCCTTGCTTCTGTCTGAGTGCTATCAATACCAGTCTCCATTGGCTCCCCATCCTCAGCACCAGAAGGTTTTTGATGGCAGTCCTGCTGCATTCTCTGAGGAACCAGGACCCCTTCACCACTGTCATCGGCCTTGTGTTGTTGGCACTGCCAGTCACTGGGGTTTGTATGTAATTCATCATCTTCTTGTGTGCCATGAAAACTGAACAGATTCCCCCTGCAAAGCAGTTACATACAGATCAAAACTATTGATTAAAAAAGGCAGGACAACCAATACACTGCCACTTAAGTGAGAGCACATTCAGAAGCTTAATATTGCACAGAACTCAGCAAGTCTCAAATTACAAAATAATCTTTCCACATTTCTCAAGTGATTCACATGGCAACAAGAAAGGCTGACACCTGCAGAGGGCTAGGTGCTTTCCCAAACACTGATAAAGCAATCTCCACTCCTCAGGCATCAGCTATGCAGCATGCTTCTGGAGGTCCTGCCCTCTGGAAGCTACTGCTGCTTCAGCACTTCATTGGTTTGAAACTGGCAATGGCACCCAGCAAGAAGAGGCAGGAGCACAAATACAAATGTTGATGATGTCATTAGGAGCTGTCTGCACTATCAAGTGTTAGCAGCTGCTGTAAGGGACTGTACACTGAGCCTTACTAGAAGTAAACATTTGGCTTTCCTAGTGTGCTCAAGGACAGAGGAGTAACTGTCTTTCCTTCTATCTACAGCCCAGCACTGCAACTCCCTGTTCATTACACTCTTAGCGCTCTTGAAAGTTAGGTTACTCTTTCTCCATAACCCAAGACCTCACTGCCTTATCAAAAGAGAGATTTGGAAAACACTGAAGAGGCAGATTTCTACACCTGGCCCTCCAGCCAGTGCCCTTATCACCAAAAGATATGCAGCAGTACAACCCTTTTTGAAGCAACTGGGGACAGCAAAAACTTTGCTGGAAGAGAGACAATAGCAGAAACAGTAATGAACACAACAGGTCAGAAAAATCTTGGAAGAGAAAGAAAAGGCATTTAAACACCTGTAAGGATGAACTCAGCTCTCTCATGCCTCAGATTTTACCAAATGGAATTATATAACTGCTCAAGCAGCAAAGACTGATTACCAAGTGAGATACAAACGTGCAGCACTTATTATACTTACCCCATTGTCCCCAACATACTTCTAACTCACCAAAAGACAATGACTTAGTGCAATTTCTTTGATGTAGAAAATGCACACGTGCATATAAATCCAACCAGGACTGGCAGGCAAAGACTGTGAGGAGTTACCTAAATGGAGAAGTGGAAAGACCATGACCTCTGGCCTCATCCTCTCGACGAACTTCACAGACACGACTAAACACAGATGATGCTTTCTGGGAGCTAGCAGCACAGATTTAAAACAAACAAACAAACAAAAAAAGCATCAGGGAGTGAGAAAAATCTCTTACACAGCAAAACAAGAGATCTCTAGTCCCTTGTGAAAGCAACAACTGATACTGAGCTTGTTGACCTGTATAACCAGAGGGTAAGTGAGATGGTCAGTCTCAAGGTCAAGCTGCAATCTGCGTAAGCATTGCTATAGACACCCTAACAGCCAAAAGCAACATTACAGTTCCAGAAAACCTAGAGTAGGAAACTGCAGAGCCATCAGGATTTTCACCATCCTACCTCTGGTACCCACCAGGGGACACAATTAGACCATTTATAGATCAGGATTGTCAGTGACAGCACAAAAAATATCAGGAATGGCAGGCATAAACTAAGCCCTGAGAGACTGAACTTCAATCTGTACCTACAAAGGCAACCCACCCTCCACCAGTAGGGAGTGACTGCCACTGCACGGAATGCTCTGATAACAGATTGAGTTCATTTCAAAGCTTTCTCACTGTTTATGTTTTATGTTTTGGTCAACATGTTAAACTTATTTCAGAAAATCAGTGACCTAGTTGTTTGTGTCAGCTTCAGATCAGAGTTCTCCTTCTTCTCTTGCAGAAGTCCTCAGAGATTTTACAGAAATTTACACAAAAAGGAAAGAAAGCAGAAAACCAGTTATTTGACTTGCATCCTCCACTGCACAAGACATAAATTTCTGCTTTGACTACAATCAGGAGGTGGCAAAACGCTGACATTAGTAGGAAGGGCAAAGCCTGTAGCGAAAGAGCAGGACGGGCACCCACCTTACCTATGTACTTAAAACCCACTGCAAGAGCTAAAGAATTCATGACATGGCTACTGCTAAAAGCATCCCATGCTCCTGAAAACAAGTGGAAAAATTATCTGCCCAGACCTTTTTATTAACTCTGTGCAGCAACAAGCCCAGTTACCTGGCAGCAGCCCCAGCAGCAGCAGAGAATCCATCCTTCCCATCACTGCCTGTAGGCTCTGAAACAAGAAGAAAGGGCAGAATGATTTCTGTGTCACCTGAACAGACCTCCCTGCCCTTTCCCAGCTCCCTATGCTCAGCAAAGGCCTCCCTGTCCAACTTCTCATCACAGACCTAAGTCTCTACCAGGTTTAGACTGTAAGGCCAAATGTCACTTCTCTGATGAAAATGCTGCAAAGCTTTGTTGTTCAGATCGTATTTCTAAAATCTTTTCCCTCCTAATATAATCAAACTCCCCTTCCTGTACTGTCACTGTGCTAGTACACATCACAATTACCAGTCTGCTGGAAATACCTTTCCTCACAACAGAGGCCTCTCCTCTCACTCCATCCTTGCTTAGAGCATTGCAGAAACAGAGAAAGAAATTTAAGTGACACTGCCCAAAAAGAAAAATGAGAAAAATTACAGAGACTCAGAGACTGTCTTGGGGAATGCCACAAAAAGGTTTGAGTTAGGGCTGAGATCTAATAGGACCTGTATGTTCCAAGGTTTCATGCTCTTACTTTCCAAGCTGAAGGGTGGGGATTCCTCACTCCCATCATTCACAGGGGTGACAAGATTCATCCGCAGAGAGAGTTTTGCATCAGCCTCAGGGACCGCATGAGGATCTCCTTTCTCACACACTTCTGACGCATCTGCGCTTTCCACAGTGACATTGTTGGTCCCCATTGTGCCCTCTGCTGTAACATCACTAGTTGCTATAGTGTTGTCTGGGCAACTGTCATCCACTGAAAACAGGAAAGCAAAAAACAAAGTGAACCAAAGAGGAGTTACTGTCACTGACACTGCTGGAGTGCAAATCCTGGTTCTGTTTTGTAGAAGCATTATCAGCAACAGGGCAGTAGGAGACATTCCTATCTAGAGTTCTGGTGCCTGACAGTTCTGCAGCACAGAGCTACATGTTGCCTGAATTAATAACCCAAACCTTACACAGAATGATGCTGTATCATCAAACACCCTTAGCTTGCAACAGAATACTCCATTACCCAAGCAGAAATACACATTTCCTTTCATCCAGCAAGTGCAGGGTGTTGTTTTGTGAACCTAGCAGAGAAAGCCCTGCTAAAAGATGATGAATACTATGAACAATCTTATTTTTGTCTAAGTTCTTTCACTGTCTGGAGGGGTCTTTTGCATTTAGTGGAGCTGTAGGTGGGATGGCACCAAGCACAAGGAAGACATGTTCTGTACCACCCCATACCCAGGGAGCAAAGAGACAGAGGGAATAAAGGAGGTATGGAGAAGGGATGAGACACTCCCCATAGAACAGCAATTGGCTTGGCCAAGGTAGGCCCAAGTTATCCATCAGATCCTGCATGAGGAATCAATAGCTTCCCAACAGGCTTCCACTACAGAACAGGATAATTTGGGTCAAACTCACCAATTGGTGTGCTGTGTCTTCTGGGTCCCATCTTAAGCTGCCCAGTAAGAGGTGGGGTTACGCTAGTCAAGGGCTGAATGACATCACCCTCCTTTGGCAAAGTAAAATGAAATGGGGTTCCTAAAAGACAGAAAACAGCAGGATTAGTAATTTCAGGGGACTACTTTGGTTCAAATACCAAAAGCACAGGTTCACTGTTGTGGAAATGGGGAAAAGCATAACCCTGATACTGTCCTCTTCAACTCCCCCTCCCTCCCCAAACAGTTACTGGTTTCAGGACAGCTGCACTAACTGATCTGCCTCACAACTTGTGTGATAAATTTTTCTAAGTGAAAATCTGGGCTGTGGTCAACTTGATGCTGCTGTCCCCAGGTCATAGATAAAAATGCAAAATGCATCTCTGCTTCAGAAATGCTCAGGATTTTCCACAGAAAACGGAGGAGAGGCCAGAAACACAAATGAAGATTAGGACAGAAGTGAATTGGCAGAGCTATGTGTTGCCTGAATTACAACCTGAAACTCAAACAGAATGAAGCTTTATCATCAAACAGCCTTGAATAAAAGGTCAGCAGATACACTTCAGTCATCTATAAACCCAAACAATTAGTAGCAGCCAGCTAAGGGTTAGATGATGACAGCAGAAACTTGCCTGGAAAGTCAACTTTAAGAGAAACAACAGACACTGCAGTGCGACAACCAGCTGCAGGCTGCTACCAGAAGGGCTGACCCCATCCTCCCGTCCTCTCCAGTACTTCTGCTCCTTGTGCAATCCCCAGCACAGAGGGTCTGCAGGGTATCCTGGCTGAGGCAGCCTATCCCTTCATAGAATTGTTTTGGTTGGAAAAGACCTCAAGGAGCATCGAGTCCAACCATCAACCTAACACCACCATGGCCATTAAACCACAGCCCAAAATGCCATGTCCACGTTTCTCGCCCACCTCCAGGGATGGTGACCCCACCACCTGCCTGGGCAGCCTATTCCAATGCCTGACCACTCTTGCAGCAAAGAAATTTCTCCGAAAATCCAACCTAAACCTCCCCTGGCACAATTTCAGGCCATTTCCTCTCGTTCTATCACCCAATACTAAGGAGAAGAGACCAATCCCTACCTCAAGTCTAACCTCCTTTCAGGGAGTTGTATAGAGTGAGGGGGGAAACCACATGTGGATTTTCATAGAATCATAGAATCAATAAGATTGGAAGAGACCTCAAAGATCATCAAGTCCAACCTGTCACCCAAGACCTCATGACTACTAAACCATGGCACTAAGTGCCATGTCCAATCCCCTCTTGAACACCTTCAGGGATGGTGACTCCACCACCTCCCTGGGCAGCACATTCCAACAGCTAACAACTCTCTCTGGGAAGAACTTTCTCCTCACCTTGAGCCTAAACTTCCCCTGGTGCAGCTTGAGACTGTGTCCTCTTGTTCTGGTGCTGATTGCCTGGTAGAAGAGACAAACCCCCTCCTGGCTACAACCACCCTTCATGTAGTTGTAGACAGAAATAAGGTCTCCCCTGAGCCTCCTCTTCTCCAGGCTAAACAACCCCAGCTCCCTCAGCCTCTCCTCACAGGGCTGTGCTCAAGGTCTCTCCTCAGCCTCGTTGCCCTTCTCTGGACACGTTCAAGAGTCTCAATGACCTTCTTAAACTGAGGGGCCCAGAACTGGGCACAGGACTCAAGGTGTGGCCTAACCAGTGCAGAGTACAGGGGCAGAATGAGTTCCCTGCTCCTGCTGGCCACACTATTCTTGATGCAGGCCAGGATGCCATTGGCCTTCTTGCAGGATTTAACAGGTAAAAAAACATTTGAAACCTAGTTTAAAAGCTCTCTCCTTTCACATCACACCACACCACTTATCTGTAAACCTCCCACATCATGCAACAGTGATTTGCAGGCTGCATTCTTTCAAAATGGTAAGGAAACATTTAACAAAACTAACAGAATAACTCTTTCCTCCCCACACTGAGGTCAAAATAGGTTTTCATCATCTTTGTCACTATCCTTCCTTTTCCCTTTTCCCCAAAACCATATTTGTTCTTCAGATTTCTTTCAGGATTTTACTAGAATAATTCAAGTCACAAATTTACTTAATTCCTGAATTTTAAGAATTATGTATTTAAAAAAACACAAACAAAGAAAAAACACCAATTAAACAAACAAAAAACCACCACACCACTGAACTGTACTGGAAAATTGTTAGTTAAGGTAATGAGAACACAAATTCAAGTTACTTAAATTGAAGAGCCAGCACAAGATATTCAGATACAACTTCTAGTCATAGCCAGATGCAGCACTGTTCTTAAGTTACATAAGGAGCTTGTGGCAAGTGAAGCCGTAAGTACAGGACAAAGACGTCATCTCCTCAAAAAGAAACCCCAACCAGGGAAAAGCACTGCATATCCACCCAAAACCCATCACCTGCCCTGCTGTTACAAGTTTTAAAGATGTTGTTCAGCAGCTGCATCATCCTTGCAACCAGTCTAAGGACCTCAGTGTAGTTTTGCAGTGGGTCTTTCACAGGGCTGTTGTACTCTCACTCCATGGGCACACCACGCATTGAAAGGCCCAGTACCGCTCCTTACAAACAGCTCGTGAGTGCCTATCACTGTTACAGCAGAGTACTGCCAAACATACTACTTATTAAAAACTATACTGTTCCTAAATTCAAGCATTAGTGCTGTTCTCTTGACTATGACAAACTGCCATAAGAAATACACAGTCCCAGAGTACCAAATGCCCTGGACTTGAACACAGAAAAGTTAATTTGAAGTCACAAAACACAATGGGATCAGAACACTTTTGAACTTTGACCAGATGTTGACCAGATCCCCTCAAAGCACTACAAAAAACAAGACACCACTTCAGGTACAGCATGTTCCTAAATCATACTTTTCTTGATGACAACAGAGAGGCTCCTTCAGAACTCTCTCTCCACTGCACTTGTGCCCTTTGGCCATTCAATACTGGGAAACTTGGCATTCCAAGCTAGATTGATGCAGTGTAGCTGCTCCTCTGACTGCTGTAGTATCTCACCTCATAGAGACCATGATTCTCAGTCTTCAGTTATCACAAAAGCACAACGACCTATTGCAAGCCACTGAACAGGAAGACCTCAACAACAAAATCCCAGGACTGCCATTAACTGGCAACAGAATAACCTGACAGTAACAAAGCAGCTAGTCTCTCGGGTCCACAGAGTATGTCAAACCCTGGTGATTCAGATACTGTTTGCTACAGTGACAGGTTTGGGAAACTGCTTTTTTTTCTCCCCTGCTTTGCAAAACCCAGTGTTTTTCAATTGTACCACTTATAACCAACATTCAAAGCTTTCCCTAAATATCATTAGAGGCAGCCCCCAAACTTTGGGTAAGATGTTGCCAAGACACATTTAAATGCCACAAAGAACATAAACCTGAAATTGATGATGTGACTGTCTTGACTAACAGAATATCCCAACAAATTGCCCCCAGCAATTAGCACCAGCTCCCCAAGGCAACAAAGACTCCCCTATCAGAAAATGCAATGCACTTTTTAAAAAAATATATATTCCAAGATGAACTTTACTGTGCAGCTGTGATACTCTGCTTTCACGCTCAACAATTACGCAGTTTGCTATAACATTACAAAAGAAAGTGATGATCACTTGTTACAGGATGTTAAAGAATGCAGAAAGCTCCCAAACACCTGACAGGTCCTACCACGTCCAGCAGGATGGGTGCTAGACTGATGTTCATTAAGTGGGTGTGACAGCTGGTATACCAAACAGAGCTCAACAATAGCTTCATTCGCATAACAATGTCATTGGGCAAGTGGAGGCTCTAAATCTAAACCAAGATGACTCCAGAACCCCTAAAGCATGGGCATATTTTACACACCTGAACATATACTTAACTCCAAGTAAAGTAACCACTGCAGTTGTTTTCAGATGTCAGTGATGTTAAAAAGCTGTGGCCACAAGGATCCAGATTCCTCTAAAGCAATTTGAGCTTTATTTTGTGTTAAAATATGTCAGTGGATGCTTACAGCAAGTCGAGCTTGAGAGCTGCTGTCTTCTTCTGTTGGAAGTCTCTCCAAAACTCACAACCTGCATAAACATTCAAATCTCCATTCCACACCTCACTGTAATCTAACTTGAACAGGTATCAACATTTACCTGTCATTCTGATCTTGCAACATAAAACACTACCTCCATTCTATTTTTTAGCATCTTGAGTTCCTTCTCACCAGCCAGTTCCATACCATTAAATGGTTACCTTTCTTAAACTCATCAGTAAATGTGGCAAGAAAAACACGCGTAAGTATTACACTCAGTCCCTTTGCATCCAAGCCTCCATCTAGCACTTCAAAGTCATCTCACCTACTTCTGTTCAGACATAAAGAAGAAAGCTCTTCATCTTGCTGCTTTTTTGAAATCTGTCATTTTGACCTTTCCAAACAGGATCACGCTCCAGAAGTCAGCACGCTTCAAGGTCACAAGAACTGAAGGAAAGGGGAGGGAACCACATAAGAACGAGCTCAAAAGGCTTTCAGGAAGAAATAGTCCAAGTTGCCACATATGGCTACAAGGATCAGTTTGTAACTGGAAAAATTAAACAAGTAGTTCAGAAAACAGTAACAAAAAAATCTTGGACTTAGGAGAATGATGTGAGTTCCAAGGAAGTTTTGAAGAAATGCAGAGTTTTTGGGAAAAAAAGAAAAAGCATCAACTGGCAGAGGAGACAAGAGAGATGTCCTTCCCTGACAAAGAAGAGAAAATTATTCAGGCCCAGTTATCAACAGGGTATGTAAAGGGGAAAAAAAAGGCCAAGTACTAGGAAATGTTTTCTAAGCAGCATTTCTTACCCTAATTTACCAAAAAGAACAACTCTAAAATGTTATCACTTGAACAAAGCTCTGCAGAACAGACAACATGGCTATACAACAATACCGTTGCCTTCAAGTGGCAAGAGAAATTCTGTCTAGCTCACAGCTCTATAGGTTCCCCTAACTGAAATCACACACTGGTCAATCTGATCTATCAAATGGTTCACAAACACCTTCCTTCCAAGGCACCTCATTTAATTCTAACACCACTGCATAACTCTATTGAGCTTGCACTATGCTCCAATTGAAGGACTTAAACTACCTAGCAAATCAGTGAAGAGTGAAATAAACCTCTACTAACATACCAGTCATGTTCAGATGTAAAGACAACCATCACCTGGCTGACAATCAACATTTTCAGGCCTTCACCTTCCATTATCACCAGCTTCAGGAGACTGGAAGCCACCTACTTTCATCATGAGAGGGAGAAAACTCTCTCTTTCTCTCTAATCCTGTGGTTTAATGAAAGATCACCAAGATCTCAAACACATGTGCAATCCAGGACAAATATCTAGCACAGCTTTGTTTTCTATGACTTTCTCATCAGATGAGTACAGAACTTGTATGTTTTAAAACAAAATGAACTAAGACAAAAGCCCCACAAACTTGGGTAGTGCAGCATCCCCCATTTCTCGTGTAACTGCACAACAGCAAGGCGAAGGGACTTCAATGCACCACCACAGTATTTGCCACGCCACAGCCTACACACCGGTGAGAAGCTCAAGATAAATTTGTTATTAGTTCCTGGCTCAAAGCTGCTCTGTGCACCTCCACAAAGAAAAATCTCCTCTGAGAATGAAAAACAAATCAGAAAAAAATAAATTAAAAAGTAAGGAGAGCTCCAAGAGGGAAAGAACAGACTACCACACACTCTCTTCCTTTCAAGGACACTGCTGCTGCTCCGTATGGAGGGGAGAGAAAAAAACAACAAGTTACAAAAATCCCTAAGCACCGTCAAGGTCACAGCATTCTGAGTTTTCAAAGCTGCTCTACATTTCTGCCAGCAAACAGCAAGACAGCACTAGGAACAATAATTACCTTAGCATTCTCGCCCACAGTACCGTGTGGAAGGGAAGAAAATGTAAATGCACGTGATGCATGCAACCTAGTAACATAGAGAGCTGCTCTAAGAGACACTGTTCAACACACAGCAAGACCTGTGCTCCCTGGAAGCACTGAGGGTGGTACACAGCTGTCCTTGACAACATTCAAAATACACACCTGTGAACTACTAACCTAAATTCACTTACCACTGGAAGGACTTGGGGATTTAGCAGTTGCCCTCTCTTGTGGCTGCATCTGCTCTTCATGCTCCAGATTCCTTGTCACAACAGTGTCCTCCATACTCTTTGGCACTTGATTCTTCTGCTGAGCCACCAGCATGTCAGCCTCTCTCTCCTGAGGTGGTGGCTGATTCCCTTTTATCATGGTCTGTCCTAATTCTGAACAATCTGGCTGTTTCTTGGCACACAGGACTGCTTCTGATAGAGTATCACTCTTCAACTTGGGACACAAATTGTTGTGCTGTTCCAGTAGCTCCCCCCCTGAAAGCTTAGATAAAACTTTATTGAGCTTTGGCATGTTCTCCAAATCAGCTTTAAAGGGCAATTTATCCATGCTCTTTGCCTCTTTGGTGTCAAAAGTAGAAGTATCTTCTGAAGGTTCTTTTCCCTGGCTTTCTGGTCCAATCTCTTCTAATCCTTGGGCCTGATCAGACAGATTTTTGCTATTTTTACACGAACCATCAACCAAGTCCACTTCCATATCTTCATGACACTGAACCTCCTTTTCAAAACTAAACCTTTGAGAAAGTGCCATATTATCCAGGGATCCATCTTCACTCATTTGCTCCTCTTTTACTTGCTGTTTTTCTTCTTCTTCACACTGAGTCTCAGGAACAGCCTCAGGTTCAGAAGTCTCTTCCAATGGAGAATCCTCAGACTGTGCTTCTCCGCCCTGAGCACATGGCAAAATCCCAGACAGACCAGACTGATCTGCAGCAGCCTGACCTCCAGAAACACACTTAGTCTCCTGATTACCTGTAGGGCCAAATGACCCTTCTCCTGCTACATGTGCACTATCTAATTTTATTGCAGGCTTTTCTGCAGTCAGTAAATCCTCCTTTTTCTCTTTCTCAGAGTTTTCAGAGAGTGCATGGTCACCTGCATCCAGCCTCGGTTTTATGGTGTCACTCTCCACAGAAGAGAGTTCCAAGTCTGAAGCCTTACATTCAGAAATCACCTCTACCTGTGTGGTTTTATTATCCTGGTCAATGCTCAGAGAGCCTGAACTGACCTCTGTATTTGTGGGCTGGCTACACTGACTTGCAGAAAGCATCAGCTTGCAGGACTCAGAAGGCTGTGACACAGAGTCACCTGCAGTCGTCTTTGACAAAGTATCTGTGCATCCAGAGGCATCTTCTGGTAAGCATAAATGGGTTAAAGCAGCAGCTTTCTCTTCTCCTTCATGGTTCTTCTCAGGGCTCTGAGTTGGAACAAAGATATCCTAAAATCAAAAAAGTGGGACACAAAGTACCAGGACATCCTGATTAGGGATGTTTGTTATTCCTTGAACATTACACTGGATTATCAAGCACAGCAAGCTCAGCACAAACTACAGATGAAAAACGTCCCAGACTTCCCCCTCCATTTGCAAGAGTCATACTTGCCCTGCTCTTGCTGAGAAATACCATCACCCATTACTTTTTAGTATCTCTGTGGCAAAGTTGGGCACAATCCTTGGTACACCTCTCACTGCCAAATCATGAAGCACAGGTCAAGTATGGCAAGTTTTAGTCAAACAATCATGGCTTCTGGAAAGATTCTCTGTAGGAATCTATTATATTAGCATGAAAGCCACTTTCAGCTAAGGAGAAGCCCTGCTTTGACTACTCAAGGCTCTAGTACAACCTTTATTTTCTGCTGTTAAATACCTTTGAACAGTAATAACTTCCAGAAAGAAAACAACAGATAAGAAGAACAAGCAACTTGAAAAATGCAGCAAATGAATCCTAGCCTTGCAGGTGAAAACTACTTTCTCCATGACAAATGATAGTAAAGTCTATGCTGATAAAAGCCTAATTTATGTCACAGTTTTGAGATGCAGGAGGCCCAGTTCAGCATTAGAAAATAGAAGCCTTTCACAAAGAGAAAGGAAAACAAAAAAAAAAAAAAAAGGCACTAAAAAGATTCTTAGCATATATTAGAAGACAACAGATTCTAGGTTAATGACTCACTATGCCCTCTAAAGCTGTTCTGCACGTTCTCTACAGGATAAATTGCCATAAAGTATGATCAATATATAGCTGTGACTGGTGCAAACAGGGAAGCTCAACACAGAAGCACAGAGGCTGACACAAACACACATCCTCTGCAGCAGCTATACAAAAACCTCAGAAAAGACTCTACACTACCCCTTACATGAGAGAACTCTGGTTGTGATGGTATAGATAAAGATCCCGGAAAGAAGTTTGGGGCACTCTGGGACACTGGAGTTGAAGCCTGTGGCAAGCAAACAGGTTCTGGTGGGATACATGGGATGGGCACCTCTTCCAGTGTATTTCCTCTCTGCCTTCCTCTCAGCTCTCTTTCTTCTGCAGGGGCAGATATATCCATCTGTTCATCTGGTTAGAAAGAGCAAAGAACACATGACCAGTAAATTCTTGTGCTGTACCTAAAGTTTCCAACATTCTATAAAAAGGCTTGTCCTCAGTGGCATATGCAACTTTCTTACACTTTAATGCACGAAGCTGAAAATCCTCTCTCCAGGTGAATTCTTTTTTGCAGGAGGAAGAAAATAAACCAAGATCAACAAAAACATCCTTACCACTACTTTGCTACATATCTAAAACTTCTACAGTTAGAAAAGGGTATCTGAAATGTATAGAAAGTACACCTCTGACCTTTCTTTCTCCTTTTCCTGTCTTTATTAAAAAGGAGCCACATTCAAACCCTGGCTAACAAAATACCTATTCCAGAAGCATTCCACATTCTTTGACAGTAATCTAGCAGAGAAGGATGATGATTTTGTATCCTACAAGTCTGCATGGATGGGTGTGTTACCTCTGATGGCAAATAGGTGCTGAGAGAAGATGTTTAATAAGGAAGGTATCAAATAGAACAATTCCTCCTTTGCCAGAGCATTCTAAAATGCTGACATATGAAAGCTTTTTAAAATACTGTGCATGTCATCCAAGTTCAGATAAAGTAACTGTTACAATATAGTCCACCTCTGTCCTTTCTATTGCCCTAACAGTACAGCCTTAATTCACATCTGCCTGAAGCAAGACTGGCTTGTTATTAAGAAAAGAGGACAACTACAAGCAGCAATCTCTATCCCATATGAAGCATTTCCCATCTTTCAAGTGAAGGGGAGCTAGCCAATAGAACTAGTTTTATTATGATAACTACGAAGGAAATATCAACAACACATCGGCATCTGAGTCAGAAATATCAGAAATACAGATCTCCACCTACCTCTTTCAGGGCTCTCAGTCCTGTCTCACTCTTTACATATAATTTTAGCAGGTTTTGAAAGCACAGAAACACAACCACAGACCAGCATGCAGAAAAACTGACCTTTGGCTTGCTCCTGTTCAGTAGGACTGTTGGGGACAAGAGCATTGGATCCAAAGGCAACAGGAGGAGGAATAACTAGGCCTGAAGATACACTGCAGATCAAAAAAAGGCAACACGTGAAAGAGGACCACACATCACAGAAAGATGCATTGACTTCTCCCCAAATGTAGCTCCAGCTTATCACAGCCCAAATCCTCTCAAAAGGGGAGTGTCAGGTGTTTACTAGCAAGAGACTTGAGAAATGGCCAGTGACCATATGGGCATCATTAGTTCACTTCTTCACAAAATAAAGCCATGCTTCTCTCACAGTGCAAAACTAAAACACTGATTGCTTAAGCACAGGTACTTCACTAAAGAGTGGTGGGATTACACTACTGCAAACTGAGCTGCTGCAATAGCCTGAGTGTGTTTTTTGCTTACATGGGATGATTCTCCTGCTGTCCAGAAAGCTGCAGCAGCTGCAGGCTGCGGGCAGGGGTGCATGCTGGAGCACTTTCCTCTTTCACACTTGTGGTCTGAGAGCCACACCCTGCAGTGGTTTTCACAAATGGAAACAAGATCAGAAATTGTCCTGGGTTAACACAAGTGATCAGCAGATTCAATTAAACTCATGACAGAAATCTAGCCAAGATGAGCAGAAAGTTCTGAGAAATGATATTCACACTGCACAGCTGCTTCTCAGGTAGGCAAGGACAAGCTGATTTTCCAGAGTTGAAGCAGCTATACATGTGAAATGTCACCATTATATAATTAAGGTGAAAAGAAAAAAGTTTGCACCTACAGTATAGATTTTTATCAGATCAGACTGTACAAGTCTTCCTAATTTGGGATTTTAAAGGAAAAATTCCCAGTGGCTCCAACATTAGGGGTAACCACTCTTCCTGATCCTATTTCATATAATCTCTTCTCCTACAGGGAAAGAACATTCACCTAGATGCCAAATAGAGCCAAAATTGCAGTACAAAGGTTTTGATTTCAGGATCCTGTTTTATCCCAACTCAGAGGAGTGAGGTGGAATGCTAAATTAACCCAGAATAAGGAAGTCTGCAGTATTTGCCTACAGTACTTATCCACACTTCAGATTGTGTGTCACTACAAAGGGTGAGCATTCTTGCCAGTTTCAGAAGAGCATAAAAAGGTTGGGTTTTTTGGTTTGTTTTGTTCTTCAAGGGACACAGCAAGAAAGGAAATTGAATGTATTTAACAAGCCAGTGTAACTGTTCTAACACAAAGTAACATTTAGAGGTTGTTCCACAGCAGAGTGAAAGGGGTTATGGACTTTTGTTTCCAAAGCACTGTCAATTTTAGCAGAAATTATGGGAAAAATACTCACAGCACTCTGCACCCTGAAACACTGCATGACTAGAACTATCATTAGGGATGATGATTATGACGATCTTTGAGACAGATATTTTGGCTCTGCATGTTACCTGTCGCATTATTCTCAGGAAACATCTCTTCCTGACTTGACAAGACATCCAACTCCTCATGGCCAGAATCAAGGGACTTCTCAGTTTTAGTGGTGTCACAAACAGGCATTTTTTTCCTGGCATGCTCGTCTGCTTCCTGCAGAGTTCTGGAAAAGCAAAACACAGTCCCTGACCTGAGAAATTCGAAGTATGAAGTAATATTGCAATGCTGTAAAGGAAATGTATCAGCACAAATGAGGGCTATTCACTTGTGTATACCACAGGAAGAAAAAAAAAAGAAAGAGAGAGTGAGAGAGAGAGAAAGGAAGACCAGCCTCTCTCTCCTGACAAAACAACATGCCCATCCTTGACAAGCAGCATTTTCAGAATTGTTTTCTAAGTTTTCTACTAATCTAAGTGATGTTTCAAGGGAATGTAGATTGTTCTACTGACTTCTATTCAGTGTGCATACTAGGAATTCTGTTTCACCTCCTTTTTAATATTTTTTTCGTATCAGAAACATAAGAATACAAGATGAGCTAATTATTATTCTGTCTGGCATAAAAGATAGTTTTCAAGAAACTGAAGTTTCACACTTAGAAATAATTAAAACTACAAAGCTTGCAACTGCAAACACTCAAAAGCATCCCAGCATAACCATCACATGGCATCCAGATTTCTCCAGTGAGGCCAAAGCCCGTGGTGCAATGATTAAATTATCTTGAAATAACTTCTGTGACTTAAACTGAATGATTACTTTCAATATATTCCAGGTGCTTAAGAAAATTATTAGTATATGTTATTATCAAGTGCATTCTCCCTTGAAAATAAACCTATTGGTATCTGTGCTTAAGAGTTGGAGACCACCTCTTTTCTCAGCTAGGAATGCTAAAAGCACTCCTTAGTCATCACTGCTGCAAAAAGGTCTCATCATTACTGTATCTTTCCCTTTACTTCTCTCTTTTGCCTTGAAGCCTGAACCTTCCTACCTCTAAAAATCTAGTAAAAAAAGACACAAATCTACTTCCAGAATGTCAGCAAGAGACCTACAAAGAACATGGAATGCTTTACCTTTCAGACTTCTCTGGCTGGCCTTCCAAACCAGTATCTGCTTCTGTGCTGGAGACAGTTTCTGTGCTATCCCCATGCAGTTCTAGCAAAAGAGAAAATAAACAAACACGTACACTATTTGTTACTCAGGTCACCTGGATTAACATACAAAAAGAAGTACAGCTCTGTAAATTACAGATATCAAGATGAGATTTATATGATAACAACTAAAATGACAGGATGAGGCCTTTAACAGGGAGGGAATTCAGTATCAGACTGCCTGAATATTCTGGAAACAAATTAGGAAAGAGAGGTGCACAAACCAATGACAGCACTTGGCCAGCTACAAGAAAACAAATGATCTAGCCCAGAGGAAAGAAAAGGCAGTATTTTTTTTCAACCACCAATGAGCTATCAGCTATATTTTCTGTCTAAGAAACATAGTATCTGTAACAAAGAAATCAGGAAAAAAATTACAGAGCAACAAAAGAACATTTTCACATACCATCTTCAGCATCATTCTTCACAAGTCTGGAAGAAGGGACAGCAGTGGCTCCAGGGTGAAAATGCTGCGTAGCATCTTCTTCATTAGGTACAAAGTCACTCTCAAAGTCCTGACTCTGTGAGAGCTCTAGAGCTCCAAACTGCAGCTGTGACATGCCTGTATCTAACGACAAACACAAACTACTAATACATATACACCATCCCCCCTCCCTCCCCACAAAAAAACCAAACCAAAACAAACACTAAAAAGTCTAAGAGCCATCATTTCACAAGGGAAAAACATACAACCTCTAAGAAGGCAAGTATTTAGGCTATTGCTGAAACTCTGAATAAACTAACAGGCTCTGATCTCACCAATACTAATTAAAAATATGGTAAGAGAGCAGGGAGAGTGGCCCTTAATGCAGAATCCAGTGTTAATCAGCAAAGTCTTACATAACACCATTAGGAACTGCAGATTTTTGATTCTATGATGATAAAACAATTCTGATAACACATAGCCCATGCCTGAAAGTCTGACGATAACAACCATCATGCCAAGAGTTCTTTGCCACAAAAAGGCTTCATTTCCTAATGCTCACCATCCATGCCTCTTCTAAGCCATTTCCTGTCGCCAAGTCCCTCGTTAACAATATGAAGTCTCAATTATTTATTTATTTTTACCACAAAAGCACGCAGATCAGCCTCCAGGAAAAAGATGACAATTTCTGACCCATTATTATCGGCACCACTACCCCTAGAGCAACAAAGGAGGCAGGTGAACTGAAAAACTGCACAGGTGCTTGTCGATTCACAGCCCCAAGAAGACACCTGAAATGGAGAAGTCACCTTCTACACAGGGCGAAGTAGCACCGTCCGCTGCATCACCTTCACCTCTTTCTCCAGCCTTCCCAAGGACACTGCAACAGAGAGACTCGCATCGCCTCGGCGCTTCCCGATGGCTGCTTTCTCACAGCCGGCAGTGTTCCCAGAGGCTGCCTCGCAGCCGCAGCACCTGAGCGGGCACTCCCGAGCCCTCTGAACCGCGCACCCCGGAACGACGCGAGGCCGGGCCAGCAGCGGCCACAGCCAGCACTGACCCTGTATTCTAAGCCCATCCTCGACCCGCAGGATTCTAGGGCCCCGTACCTGTTCTCCACGCCAGGTGGTTGGACTTCCTCAGCGACAAGGTCCTGCGGACCAGCGACGTCCGAGCGGGCAGGGCTCTCCATCGGCTCTGCAAGCAGAGCACCGTTAGCACAACCGCGCCCCTAAGCCGGGCAAGACGCGACGGCCTGCCCCGCTCTTACCTGTGAGTCGCTCCCGGGCCGTCCCGCCACTCGCGGGTGCCCGTCTGCCGGCTGGACCACAGATGACTTCCTGCAAGACAAACGCGTCAGCGCTGGGCCGAGCCGGGTTGGGCCGCACCGCCGCCGCGCTGAGCGCTCACCAGCACGGGGCTCGGGCTCCGCCGGGCCAACACGCCGAGGCAGGCCTGCTCCTCGTCCTCCAACGAGACGGCGCTCTCTGGCTGCGAGTCCTCCACGATCAGAAGGGGCGTGGTCTGCTGCGAGAAGCCGAGGTCCAGCTGGCTGCCGCCGCGCTCCATGAAAGGGTCCGCGGGAGACGGCGCACCCGGCGGAGACCAACCGCGGCCCTACGCCTCCCGCCCGCCGCCCAGCCCGGCCGGTCCGCCCCTCCGCACCACGCTTCCCGCGGCCGCCATCTTGCAGCGCGCCGATTGGCGGCGCGCGACCGCCCGCCCCGCCGCTACCAAGGAGACGCCGGCCCGGGCGCCGCCTGGCGGCCCAGCGCAGGCGAGGGGGGCGGCCCCCCGAAAGGGGCCGGAGCCGGGGCACCGGGCTCCGCACCGGGAGTACAGCCCGCGGAATCGTAATGCCGGTGGGTGTGGGGAGCTCTCGTCCCTCCGTTTCCTTCGGCGAAGGGTGACGCCGGGGAGATAAAAAACCGCCCCCTAACCTCCATTCCGACCCGCGCCAGGGCCTCCGGTCAGGGCTCGCCCGAGAGCAAATACAGCGACTTCGGCTAGCGCAGGAGGCAGGCTGAGGGGGTTCAGGCCAAGGACAGTTCCGGGCCAAAAGGTTCAGCACAGTGCCCTACCAACCCCCTTTCACCAACAGTACCAAATGCTCCAGCTCTGGCACCAAATTGAACACTGCTGTTCTCAGTCAAAACCGAGTATGTTAAATGTTTAGGAAAAGAGAAATGTGATTAATGGCAGTTACTGAAGATGCTTTGGGCAGGAATTGTAATAGTATTGGTGGTATGTAGCATTAAAGTTTTTGCCTAAAAACTAGTTCCTTTGAACAGACTAATTTAAATCTGCTTTTGCATCTCTCTGTATTCTGTAAATGAGAATTCCATGCATTTTATTTTAAAACCTTTTGTAGAACCAAAATGTAGAAACCTGGGGGGGAAAAAAATTATAGCTGTCCTGTCCTGGTATTATTCAAAGTTATAGACAAAAGGCTGTACATAGTGAAACACTGTAAATATGAGTTTGTTAACAAATTTTGTGTGTAATGTGAAATCCAAGTTTGCACATGCATGTTAAAAGCATTAAACAGGCTATACATATTTAGAATTCCAGCGCAGGAAGGATGCTGCAGCAGTTGGTGGTTCTGCCCCCAGATGTTCCTTTAACACATAATAAATTGTACTACTGGAAAGCTTTTCTGGTTTCAAAAATAAATGCAGATTCAGATACTGCCTGACATTTGCCCTAATGTGAAAGAACTCCACGAGGGTTATGATTACTAAACCCTTCTTTTGAAAGTTTACATTTTTCATAGGCTTTTGCTTGATGTCTGAAGCTAGATGCCACATTCACAAAATATTTTCTCCCAAGGAACTGAAAAAGAGATTGGAGTCATGATGGGACAGTTGCCAGTCTATGATACTTGAGTATCACCAAAGTTCTAGAATGGGCTCTTGAAGTTTGCTCAGTTCCCTTCAAGCAGAATCCTACTTCCATCAGAATGAAAGCATTTCAGATAGTCTTCCTTTATGTTTAGTCTCAAAATCAAATAAAAGATAGAATTCCTCTTTTATTTATTGACAAAGCAGAAAGTAAAGCTGTCTTCTAAGCACAAGTACAGCACGAGCCCTCATTTTTTAAAGCAAGCACTCCACTAGTGATCCTTGCTAGACTTACTAGTGGGTTTCCAAGTATCTTCACCTTTAGCCTCTAGGAATAAGCTCTTTATCAACAGAAGATTTAAAAACTCTATCCTTTCTCACAGCATTTCTTTACACTTCTATCCTGCCAGCAGCATTTCTTTATTAGCCTCCTAGAGAATACCTGCTCTTCCTGAGTGTGTTTTAAATGCATACCTAAGCCAACTCCTCTGCTGAGAAAAAAGACAACTGCGTTTATAACAACAGAATTACATGCAAGTGGGCAGACAGTGGCCATCCACGAAGTATCTCTGGGAAGAAAATAAGGGAGCAGAAAAACAAAGACTGGATTTTGAGAAGCAGGCATAAAAAAAAAAAAAAAAAAAAACAGAGAACTAGCAAGTAACACTTTGGGGCACAAAAAAAGCTACAAAGAGGTGGCAGGTTTTTTACTAAAGGCACAAGTGTAAACTACCTTAATGCAAAGAAAGGACAAGAAAGGTAGAAGAAAAGGCTGATCTGATTCAGGCAGGACAAGAAAACAGAAGAAAGGCAACAAGGTAATCAGACCTACCAGCTTTCTTAAAGGATCAGTGTAAAAGAATGGCAGAAACATAAAAGGGCAAAAATTACAATAGCCAGAGACATCATGAGCAATAAGAAAATTATCTATAGACATACTATCAGGAAAACAGCCACCATAGGGATTGCTGCTCTGCTGTTCTAAAGGAATGGTACTGGCTAGTTAATGTCAAGAAGGCAGAAACATTTAGTATTCTTCCCTAAAAAACGTTACCAGCAAATGGGAGCTACCTCAGTTAAGGGCAGTATTTCAGCCCTGAAATGAGGCTGAAACAGGTTAAAGAGTGCTTATCTGGGACAGGTGTTTTAAAAACTGTTTAGTCCAGAATCTTTCCCCAAAAAAGTTGTCTTAGAAGTGTTAGTTAAAAAACTCATGGAGGATAATGAGGTATCTGAAGACTAAAAGTGATAAAAGTGCCAGTCACTCTCAAAATTCCTGCCAAATCCTTCAAACTTTGATAACGAATCATCAAACAAACCACCAGTTTGTATCCAAAAGATAACAAGTTAGCAGCCAATACAGATCTGTAAAGACAAGGCACATAACATTGATCTGATTTCTTCTCATGTCAGAGCAACGGGCCTCACGTACAGAAAAGAAGTAGCAGAATAACAACTTCAGTATGATATTTTAGCAGCATCTGTACAGTGTTCTCATAAGCAAACAAGGGAAGAATAGCTTCTGTTGAATATCCAACCCAGAAAACAATCACCATCAGTTCTATGTTGAAACAGGTATGTTTGAGTGAGAGTCAGATCATTAATGAGCTATTCCTATTCTGTTCACTGTTTTCTTTCATCACCTTGGTCCCAAATACAATTACCAAATCCACAAGCAATCTGAAACTGAGAGGGACTACAAGTCCTATAAGAAAAAGTATAATGTAAGAATTAGAAAAAAAAGTTCTTAAAACTGGACATGGACCAGTGCAGGTAAGAGCAGCATTCTACAAGAGGAAATTTGGTATGGGACTGCTAGTGGCCAGAGGCTGAGGGAGCTGGGATTGTTTAGCCTGGAGAAGAGGAGGCTCCGGGGAGACCTTGTTGCTGTCTACAACTACCTGAAGGGTGGTTGTAGCCAGGAGGGGGTTGGTCTCTTCTACCAGGCAACCAGCACCAGAACATGAGGACACAGTCTCAAGCTGTACCAGGGGAATTTTAGACTTGAGGTGAGGAGAAAGTTCTTCACGGAGAAAGTTGTTAGGCATTGGAACGGGCTGCCCAGGGAGGTGGTAGAGTCACCATCCCTGGAGGTGTTCAAGAGGGGACTGGCGGTGGCACTTGATGCCATGGTCTAGTAGTCATGAGGTCTTGGGTGACAGGTTGGACTTGATGATCTTTGAAGTCTTTTCCAACCTTATTGATTCTATGATTCTATTCTATGGTTACTGTAAAATAAAGCACTTGGGGGGCATGGTGCCTTACAAAAACTGACCGTGAGTCAGTGTCATGCTGCTGCCACAGAAAAAGGTGTAAACAGCAAGCATTACACTATTATATAGCATGCATGTCTGGTATGTGAAATGATTCTTGTGCTCTACACCAGCAAAGCCTAAGCTAAGTGCTACCTCCAGTGAGAAGATAGCAAAGGAACTGGCTATCACAACAGCCTTCAAATGGAAAAAAAATCAGTGGCAATTTAGTTTTCATACTCACAGCTTAGAGGACAACTGTGAATTCGTTTACATGAACTGCAAATAGGTTTAAAGATAAAGCAGACACAAACAAAAATATTTTCAAAGTAAGCCAGTGAAGCTCTGAAGATTATACAGTCTCTAACATTTCCAGTCTCATTTTTTCTGCAATTCAATACTTCAGTCCAGGTAGTCCAATTAGTAAATGTGAAATCTGCATGTGAGTTTCACAGCCAACTGCACGTTTTCTGTGTTAAATTTGCAATCTCTTTTTTTTTCCCCCATCCTTTTTTTTTTTTTTATGCAATGAAAAAAAGCAGCCTGCTTTCTTCATAATACACAACTCTTTGATCTAAATATCCCCCCTCAGTTTGATGACTGCCTTTCTTCTGAGTCTCACCAGACATTATGAATAGGGTGTGGTTACCTTCATCTAAGGAAAAAAGCAAAATTAATCTTTGCTTCCTTTCCCTTCCAAAAACACATGTCCAGCACCAAACCTTCAATGAACAAATGTAGGAAGGCTGTTATTTTCATATTTGGATTAGTTTTTTCTGAGTTTCTTACAGACTTTGCTCTAGACAGTTGGAGCTAAAGTTTATTTTGTTCTGAATACTCCTTTCTCATGTAGTCTACTAATTAGGATGGGAAACTGAGAAACGGGACTCATAGAACTCATTCTCATTTCCTACATTGTTAGCCTGTTTCTCTCACTGCAGCCCCTGGCCCCAACTTCAAAACAGAGGGAATTAGATACCCGAGCTATGATACCTAATAACAAAGCTAAACCTACTAAAGAAGTAAGGATTCTACTTGTCTTTGAAAATCTAGGTTTAAGCATTGTACTGTATTATTACAATTGCTATTACTTACACTGGAGACTCATATAAAAGCTGCCTGACCAACATCTGTGTGCATTATCTCCTGCTCTAATCGGAAAAATAAGTACTGCGCAGAATTCACCATCCTCGGGGCCTTTGAGTCCCGTGGCAGTAAGAACGCCGGGTATGCCACCAACTAACGGACAGGTATGCGAAGCGCCTGGAGGAGCCGGGTGCCCCCAGCTCCGCCCTTGCCTGTGCTTGCAGCCGGCCCGAAGCGGCGGTAGAGCGGCCGCGGACACCCGCGCTTGCGCCTCCCCAGTTCCGCCGCTCAGAGCGAGCCAGAGCCCCTCATCCTCACAGCACTACGATGCCTTTGAACGCCTCGGCCACCGCCGGCAGCGCCGCCGGGGCGCCCCGAGCAGAGCGCGCCTCACCCGCGCTGCTCCCGGGCTGTCCTCCTGCGCCGCTCGGAGGCCCACAGCCCCGCTCCGCCCCACCAAGGCGGCCGTGCCTCGGCGCCGTCCCCGAGCTACCCTGGCTGGCCCTGCGCGGCGCCCCGGCCTGCAACGGCGAGGCAGGGCCGAGGGGCTGACCGGGCCCCACGATGCCCCAGCGTCCCCGCGTCCCGGCCGCGGGGATGCCCTGCGGGCTCTACGGGCCAGTCGGCGCCGACCTGGCCGCTTCCCGGGCCGGTTTCCGCCGAACGAAGCACAACGGACAAAGCGGCTACGGGCAGGGGCCCGCTTTACCTGGTCTCAGCCGGGAGCCGGCGAGCAGGACCAAACCCACCGCTTCAGGCGGAGGAACAGACACTCGAGCCACACCACCGCCCGAGGCCAGGCCCACCCCGCTGACAACAAGCGGGCGGCGACGCGCAGGTCCCCGTCCGCCCTGCCCCGCCCCGCCCCTAGGGCTCTGGCGCTCTCGCGCCCGTGGCGGGATCCGGGGATGGCGGCAAAGAGAGCGTCCGAGGCATCGCCGTTCAGGAGCGGGCAGCCGGGCAGAGCCGCTGGGCAGCCGGAGCGTAGAGCGCCGGCCGGCCCCGGATCCCCCGCAGATGGAGGCCCACCCCGACAACCCCGAGGAGCGGGGGCTTATGGCGCTTCAAGAGTAGTGCTTCAAGAAGCAGTGGCGCTTCAAGAGCTATGGTGTCAGAGAAGACCAGCGCCTACCATAGTTTCATTAGATAAGCATAAAGGAGGCAAAAGATAAGGATTAGCCCTCAGGTTTGGGTTTTTTTCACTTTGGCATGTCTGTGACATCATAACTTCTCACAGATGAAAACAACTAAAAGAGAGACATTGTGAATTCTATAGAAGAAAGTGGCCATGTTACAAAGACGTTTGGGGAATGTAACTAGAAGGAATGTCCTCTTTAAGGAGGCCCAGGCTTTTATCACAGGCATCCCTACTACATAAACTTTGCCCAGGCTTTTATTACAGTCATCCCTACTACGTAAACTTCAGAAATATGTTAAATTTTGCCTTCAGACTTGGTACTTGTCTGGCTACCACACAGAACTTGGTCTTTGAGAACTTGTCTGGTCTAATGACTAGAAGCTCTTCCTAATTTAGGAAGAAAAAAAGAAAGTGTATGGACTTTAGAAGCAAAGTCCTAGGAGGACTACAGAGATGCTGTTTGCCACTGTAGGGCGAAAATCTGTACAGCCAAAGCTTAGTTGCAGTTGACACCGGTCAGTACTGTGGTGGGTAAACAAAAAAGCTTTTAAAAGTATGCTAACAGCAAAAGAAGGACAAAAAAAACCCATTGGTCCATTACTTGATGAAGTTGCTCACCTCATAAACCAGGACAAAGATAAAGCAGAGACATCTAATGCCTTACCCACCTCTGTCTTTCACACCAATGATGGGCCCTGGAAAGGCCAAAGCCCTGGGTCGGACAGCTGGCACTGATGGAGCGGTAAGTTCCTAGATGACTCAGAACTTGTTCAGGATTTCGTGCTGCAGTTGAATTCATGTGAATCTATGTGTCCTAATGTGATTCATCCCAGGAGATTAAAAGAGTTTGTCCATGTTATTTTGAGACCTTTCTCAGTTATTAATCAGTGGTCTTGGGAGTCTGGAGAAGTCCCAGCTGACTGAAAACTAGCAAATGTCATTCCTATTTTCAAGAAGGGCAAGAAAGAGACCCTGGTGATTACAGGCCTGTCACTCTCAATTTGGTGCCTGGTAAAATTACAGGGATTATTGTAAGAATTATTGATAATCACTTAAAACCCGATGCAGCCATTGGTCTAAGCAAACATAGGTTTGTGCAGGGAGAGGCATGTGTCATACCATTTAATGACAAGGTTACCTGCCCAGTGGATGGGGGGAAGCAGTGGATATGAGGAAAGGGGAAACAAAGAGGTGAGAATTCCAACCACTTTTTATTTAATACTTAATTAAAAATCATCTTGGCTTCAAAGAGGGATTGCTGCATCAATACAAATTAGTGCCTTTATTTGTCTAATAAATATCCATCTTAATTCCAGAGCTCTGGATCACTGGAAATGACATGATGAATACACATGATCATTCCGTTGGCACTTAGATCCTATTGCTGATCAAAGACGCCATTGTAGCAAATTGCACAGGAGATACTCTATCTTCCCATACTTCCTGTAAAACAAAAGTAAGACGAATAGGAGTACTAGTCTGATAGATCACCCATGGGGTTAAATCAAAGCAAAAGCATATATGGTTTGCTCGAACTGAAGGGATTAGCCCTCTGTTCCTGTATCTTACAACACGTCCTGAAAGTGATAGTGTAAATAACCATCCATCTCCATCTGTGCATGGAAATATTCTCAAAGTTGGGTTCTTCTGCTTCACACAAGGATAGCTGTGTTCACCACAGGAGAGATCAAGACCTGAATAAAGTCCCTTTTGGCAGTCACCTATTTCCCCCTGCTTCTTAGAAACAGGGAAAATGACATTATATTTTACTTCTGTTAAAGGCATTATCCTCAATTCAGATACTGCTGTAGATCTCTGGTTCCTGGAAGTGTTTTCATTTGTATGAACATTTTTAGTTGTGGAGGACAGGAAATCATCATTCCATTAGCCTGGACTTCAGGACTGAGAAAATAAATCGTGCAGATTGTCCTTCCTGTGATATTATGAAGATCCTTTTTAGGCTATTTTGAGCTGACTTTCTAAATCCATTTTTATAATGGTCATTTACCTGTGATTCATCATCCTTCACTGCTCAGAGGTAATCCTTTTGTCTGCTTTTACGAACTCTCATTCTGTGATGTTTGGTAAGACCTCTAATACCTGTCATCAACCTAATCAGCTTCACTGGGGTGCCAGCTACTGCTGCATGAAACCAGAAACTTATATCATAATTGCTATAGGGATCTATTGTATGGATCCAGAGTGTGGATTTACAGTGAAAAAAAGGAACTTCCCTCATTTCCTTGCCTTATGCAGTGCACACACACTGCTACTCAAGCCAGCCTAATTCTGCCATAACCACTGACAGTTGTGATTCAGATCAGAAAGCAACAGAGAGATAATTTCTGATTTCATGATAGAATTATGTTTTGATAGTACAGTAGAAGCACACAAATAGATCACGTAGTGAAATCCCATCTCTTAACTGTAAACAGTCTTCCCTAGAGGTTCTAGTCTCTGTGGTACAGCACTGTGCCTGGATACTCTTTTTAGGCTTTCACTCCAGTTTGCATGTCTCCTGTTTCATTTCTCTTTGGCAGAAAGCCAGCTGGAGGAGCATCTCTGCACTGCAGTGAAAAGCTGCAGCTCTGCAAAGCTACCATGTCATAAATAAGCAGCAAGTATTAAGACTAAGTCACCTGAAAATAGAAGGTACTTCTACCAGCTGATAATAAGATATCTGAAAATCTTTCATCCTCATGTTTTTTTGTCATGTTTTCCCTCCATGATCTACAATTCCACTTTCGTGACATAATTTATTGTATGCTGGAGTTTTGTTGCAGGTTCATTACTTTCTTCACACATTTACCTGCTTCAGTGCAGTCCTTAGACAAACCAAATCAATGAAGGTTACAACACAGAGAAAAAAATAATAATCCCTTTCAGTAGGCTAATTATCTTGTTTATGAGATTTATCTCATAAAAATCACAGCCAGTAATATCACCACAATGTAATGTGAAATAGACCTATTGTATCTTCTCTTGACTTATCTGTTGGAAGCTAGAGCATCTTTTGATTAAAGATCTCAAGCTAGTAATATCAGCTGTAACCTACAGAGATCGTTATTCTAGATTTACCCCCTTTCAAGTGGTCGACTTTTTTCACCAGTAACATCTGCTTGTCAGAACTCCAGCTGTCCCAACCTTATAAAGATTCAGCTGCATCCTCATTGCAGGCACGGTGGGTGCTAAGGAACAATAGAGGGCAGGACACTGCTTTGTTTCCCACCAAGCTTCCCAGACCTGTAGCTCCTCTCTACGGAAATCTTGTGGACTGCAGAGGCAGAACCTGATGCTCTTTTGGGAAATGCTCCAGGTTACTGCTGACCTGACTAGTTTTACAACAGCTGGGTTGCTTTTCCACCCAGCTACATCAGCACAGGACGGATCTCCCTTTCTTTGTCAGGAAAGACATAGATTTTTCTATCTGAAGCTACTTTCTGGTGTCTGTCCCGTGCTCAGCATGCACAAGTCGCATGTTTTGAGTTTGCTCAGCTTTTCTGCATACTGAAGTACTTTGAAGATGGGGCTGGCTAGAAAAACTGTTAGTGACAGGGATTTGTGCCCTGAATTAAGGCCCTCTCTGGTCACCCTGGACATCAAGAACTCCTGTCTACACGGCAGCTGACTGCTCAACACAGTTTTACACTGGCAGCTAGCAAAATTCAACGAGATTTTTGTTTTACCTCCTGTTTCTGGAATCCAGGAAAACTCATCACTTATTGCCAGAGACCATTACATTTGTCTTTAATTGAACAGGAAGGCCACCAGGAAGAGCTGTTCTGCCTACTACCCAGTGATGGAGCAGCCGTGTAAAGGATGCCTAGGCATAGTTCGGCACTGCTAGCTGCTGTAGTTCTACCATGGATGCTGTCAAACTCCACACCAGGTACTTTGGGTCCCTGCGCTGCAGTAGCTCCACGCTCCCATCACGGGGGTGACCTGAACTCCCCTTCAAGCTGCTGATTTTCCCATAGGCTGTGAGCCCGGCTCACGGTTTGAGCACCGGAGCTTGGTGGCTGTGCCGCCCTTCCCCTAACGCCGTTAGAAGGGAGGGCGCCGTGCTCAGCCGGGGCCGAGACAACCTGCTCCTGCAGCGCCGGCTGGAGCTCACCGGCAGCCTATCCCTTTTGGGCAACCCTGCTTCCGGGCGGGTGCGGCAGGCTGCCCGGGCTGGGGCAGAGCCGGAG
Source organism: Dryobates pubescens (assembly GCF_014839835.1). NCBI lineage: Eukaryota > Metazoa > Chordata > Aves > Piciformes > Picidae > Dryobates > Dryobates pubescens. The sequence continues at coordinate 10,984,965 of NC_071628.1, read as the reverse complement.
CCCCCCCCCCCCGCCCGCAGCCGGGGCATAGCTGTGGCAAAGCCGGTGCCACGGCGGGGCGGGGAGAGGATGGGAGGGAACGCATCGGAGCCCCGAAGCCACGCCCCGTCCCGCAGTAGCGCGGGACCACATGGCCAGCCCGGCCAATGGGGGACCGGCTTGGGGCGCTTTAAGAGCCGCGCGCCAGTCGCCGCGCGCTGCAGCAGCGGCCGCCGCGGTTGCCATGGAGACCACGGCCGAGCCGGTCGCTATGGAGACAGCAGCGCCTTGGCTGCCGGGCGGGCGGCGCCGGGAGCTGCGGAGGCACGCGCTGCTCGTCGTGATCGGGGAGATCGGAACAGAACCGGAGCGAGGGGCGCTGCGCGGCGCCCTGGAGCGCGGTGAGGAGTGGGGCCGCGGCGGAGGGCCCTGGGGCCGGGCAGGGGAGGAACTGGCGTCCGAGTGCCGCGGGGATGCAAGCCCACCCGCACCCGCCGCGTTGTCCCCGCCGCCACCCGGCTCGAGGCGGAGCTGCCGGTGCCCGCCCTGCCCTGCGGCACCGCTGCCCCGCCGCAGGGTTTCGCTCCCATCCTCCCGCAGGGGCGGCGGTTGCGAGCCCCCTATCTGGGTGGGGGAAGGAGGACCGCGGGCGGTGGCTGCGGGCAGAGGCAGTGCTCTGCCGGGGCTGGGAGGCGGAGGGGATGGAGGCTGCTTGCGAGCGGGTCCTGGGGCCGCGGGACCGGGGAGAAGCCCGCCTGGGCTCGGGCGTGGCTCTCGTCCCGGTGGCGCAGCCCGCAGGATTGGCACGGGCGGTCTCAGAGGTGACCGGAGTGTCAGCTTCGGCGAGGACGAGCCCGGTGACAGATGGCAGCAATGACTAGCCCGGCTGGCTCCGCTCCTGCGGGCTGGCATGCTCGCAGACCTTCAGGCCATGAATTGCTCTATCTTTTCTTTTCCTTATTTATTTGCATAGGAGAAATGCAATTAGTACCGGGTTTGAATGTCTTAAAGCTTGAGGACGTTTTGCGGTTTGAATTTCCCCAAGTTTCTATTTTATTGGTGGGCCAGTGGACTGCATCTTATTACTGTCTTACCCCCAACTTCTGTCATACTGGCTGCAGGATTTGTCTTGCTTTGCTGCTCACTGCGGTGCCAGAGGACAGCTGCAAAGGGCCTGTGGTTCTGTGGCCTCTCTGGGGAGCAGCTGCGTGGGTCAGAGGCTGAGCCTTAGCAGCGAGTTGCTCCCAGAATGGCACAGAGCATAACAGGGCTGCTGCCACAACATTCTTCTTGGTTATCCTTATTGTGGTAGTGCACAGGGACCTTGACAATGAATTAGTCTTTGTATATTAGATGCAGTGTTGTTTAAAAACAAGGGTGCAGGAGGTGGGGTGAAAGGATGGCTTTATTCAACAGAGGTAGGTCAGACTGTGACCATCTGGCCTCTGAAAGCCCCTCTTAGAAAGGGGTACTCCTGCTTCATGCAGAGCACGATGCTTGTCTTTGATTGGCACTTCCCTGGACTGGTGTGCAACCTGCATCCTTATCCATGCTCTGAATCTCTGAAATAGTGACAGAGCACACTGTAAACTAATGGGTTTTGTTCTTTGATTCTGCAGTCACTGGCCAATAACCTGGGAATTCCCATTGGAAAGAAAAAGCAAATGCACATTTTGCAACATAAATCATAATTGCCACAGGAGAAGTAAATTCTACAGTTAGTTTTGTCTGTCCAGAAACCTACTGAAATTCTGCCAAGGGCACACACCTCTGCATGAGAGCCATTTAAGCAGTATTGGTAGATTACTAACAAGAGAACTGAAGTGCTGAGTGAGCTAGGAACCTGGATTTTGGACTTTCCTCTGCCACTGACTTGGAGTATGACCTCCAGCAAGTCATAGAGGAGTTTTCCCTACTGTGAAATGGGAGAATTCCATCTTGAAATAGACCAAAATCTGCAAATTGGAAGATGGATGTAAAAAGTAAAAATAGTTGAAATGACAGAAAAGTCTGAGATCCATCAAAACACAGCATGTCATACTGTTGGAGACAGCTATATTCTTGATTCAAGGAGCTCAAGAAATAGTGCATGCACAATTCCATTTCTCAAGTGATGGCTTGTTGGAGAGGGTTCATGTGAGGGTTGGACAGGCTGCTGAGCAGCTTTGATTCCCTCATGAAACAAAGCAGTGCCACTAACCAAATGCTCCTGCCCTTCAGAAAGACATTTTTCTGCAACATGATAAGTACAGTAAGTGGCTTAAAGGCCTCATAGCAATCAGATTCACAAAACTGGCAAAAGAAGTTGGCAAGCAAAGTTGATTGTGTTACATATTGTACACCTAGGCAAGGTGTTCTAAAGGATGGAAAGTCTAGACTTTGGGTTTGCTTTGCTTTTGTCCCATTGGCTGTCTGTGCAAAGAAAAAGACACCACAAAGTTTGTTTTGCTTGTTGTGTTTGTTTTGTTGGGGGTTTTTTTGGTTGGTTGGTTTGTTTCCCCCAGTCAATAAATTTCTTCCTCTGGCTGATCCAAGAAGTGTGCTTTCCCAGACTTCTTTCAGTACCTTGGTTCAGGAGAATGGAATAATGAATATAGCTCATCATGGGAGCCTGCTTTTTGCTGTGTGTAGTGCTTCCTCGGCAGTGGCCTTGTGTATCTGTGGGATGCCTGAACAATAATTATTCTAAAATGCTGTCAAATAAATACTGGTTTTATATTTCTGTTCCTGTGTGACTTTTGTCCAGTTTGGAAACAATATCTGGAAGACTAGGTCTGGTATTAAGGTGAAATGCCAATTACCTCAACAGGAAATAAAGAAGTTCATAAAGGTGTAAAGAAAGAGATGGAAAACTGATGAGTCACGTGGTACCCAGGTCAAGCTGTGCATGAGCAAAGAGCATGAATATTTAGAAGCCTTAATAGGATGTAGTCTGCACTGTTGAATCAGGATGTAGAGGATCCTAAGCAGTAAAGACAGTGTTCTGGCTCCTGTGCCATGGGATGATAAACTGAGATTGTGGCAAGTGGGGAGAAATTAGGAGTGACTTCATGCTACCTGGAGAGAGAAAGTGTTGAATAAATTCTTGCCAGTAGAATGATGAGGGAGATGATAATTTCCTTCTTCTCTTTCCTTACTCTGAAAGAGGATCTACTTTTTCTGCATCTTAGACGGTGTATCACTACCTCAAATTGCATTTATTGCTGCAGTAGGACACCATGACAGTGACACAGCAGCTAGAGTCAGCAGGATTTGCCCTGCAGAGTGCTACCTTGTTCCTGTCTGGGTCAGAGTGCTCTTCAGTACTGCATTGAGATGCACTTACATTGGGCATTTGTTTAATCATGTTGTCCAAGAGTATTGCTTAGGAAAACATTTTGCTCCCTGTCTTTTATTAAATATTTCATTTGTTCCTATCCCATGCCCAAACTGAAAGGAACAGATGTTCTGTGACACCGAAGGTGGTGGAAGTTGGGGTTTGGTTTTGGTTTTTTTATCCTGACATTCAGAGGGTTTACTGAGTGCTTGCACACTCTGCAGCACAGACTGGCATGTAATAAAGAAGCTATATTACTCTTTCAGCTGTCACCAGAAAAAGAAATCCAAAGTTTTCTTGAGCTGCCATATATTCTACAGGCCTTGAGACTCCATGAAGCAATGATTACTAACTCTGTCTTCGTATGTGTAGAAGGGTGAAGCTTGTGTCCTAGATGGTCCTGTTTCCCACCAGTGGCTAGCAGAAGCTGTCACACAATGGAGTTACTCTGCTGGAGAACTAGAACTGTAGTAGCTGGGAATGGTATCGCCATGAAAAATCAAGACGCTTTACTTGAAAGGAAGCGATATCAGATACTATAAAACTTTGCATTGTATGCAGGAGAGGACGTGTCTCTAGAAGAGGGTGGAGGAGCTCTTAGTGAGGACCCCATCAATAAATGCTGGGGCTCAAATTCTTCTTTCACTAAACTCTCAGAAGTCTGGGGCATTGGCCTTCAACATCTGTACTTCAGCAGCCAGCAACACAAGAAGCTGGAGCAACTATTCCTGCTGATTTCCTGGTTTTGTTGATGGTGCTGAAGTATAGTATCACACCATCTAGGCACTTGGATATGGAGATCTGTCACCTGTAGTATTTGGTATCAGCCAGAATGTACAACCACTCACAATGAATTCTGAAGGTGACTTCCCTCCAGCATGGCATGGTGCCACTTGCTATGGGAGCAGATGCTGCCTCCTGCTGTGATATGAAGGCAATTAGCTTACAAAGATTACATAGATTAAAGAGCAAACTGGAAGAGCCTCAGTGGGATCAGGAGCCTTGAGGGAGTAATTGCACAGTTTGGGTTGGGGACTTTTGTTACTTGGAAGGCACAGGCTACAAGAGCAGAGCAACTGGTATCTCTGAGCTGTTTAGTAGTTCAGCCATTCAGTAGACTGTCTCTACTAGCAACCAACGCTGGTTAATGCAGATGATGCAGAAGGAACACAATGCATTTGCTTTGTTAGGCAGTAGTGTCACTTATTTAGCTTCAGTCCCTTGGTAGTTTCACTTGTGTGAAGCCCAAGTTGAATGAAGAGCTGTTCATTGCTTGTACTTCAGGGATAGATGTTTTATGGAAGGTAAGCATCTTATTGCCCTCTGCTTCTGAAGACTTTCACTGTCCTATGTTCTTTTGGAAGAGCATCACTGGTCCTTGTGTGTCCTGTTAACTTCCCTGTCTCCACTTCTGTTTCTGGAGTATATGGAATAACAACTCACTGATCTTTTGCTTTTGTTTTTGTGTTTTGGTTTTTTTTTTCTTCTTTGCTGGGCAGGAATTCGCTCCTGGAACATTAACACTCTGTCCTGTGACCTGAATCAGCAACTGCGACTCTTCGTGACACGACACCTGGCTCAGTTTTCTTCAGAAGTCAAAGGTCAGCATTTTGGTTTGTCACCATTCACTTTTCCTTTGGGGCTTGGAAAACAAACTAAACCAAACAAAAATAAAATCAACCAACCAAACAAAAATAAAACCCCACAGAATAAAACTGATTGTGATTTGGAACGTCAATTAGTCAGTTATTTACCCAGGACTTTGCAGACATGAATACTAAAGAAGAAAAATCATCTTAAGGACCAGTTGGATGCAAGGAATTTAACTTAAAATTCCATGTCTTAGTACTGAGAATAGAGAGAATAGAAACATGCTGTTTGAAAGCCTGTTAAGATAGTAAGATTTATTCTGTCATCTGTACCTTATTCAGGTGGCACAATACAGTTTCATTTTGTAAGCTATTTATTATTTATCTTTTCAGTTTTAGAATATACTTTTGTGTACAAAATATCTTGCAGGTAGTATGTAAGACTAGTCAAATGACTTTCCAGATCCCTTTTTTGAAGGCCTATCTCCCTTTCCTGAAGAAAAGCTATGAATAAGAGCTTTATTAAAATGACAGTAACAGTTACATTGTGCTTGCTTACCTTGTGAAAAGCTGTTTATAATACTTCTATGCAATGTATGTTAAAGTTACTATAGTAAGCACAGATGACACTGTAAAATCTTTTACATAAGACTTTTTTACAGCTTGCAGTACATTTACACTCTTGTCAAAGCCTCTGAATATATTTTTCCGGTTGGGGAACCTGTTCTTCTAATGGATAACTATGAAAGAAGGTACCTGGACTTTTCTCAAATGTGCCACTGACTGAGAGGTCTCTTGCTTTCCTCTGACTTTCTAACATGGGGCTAGAAAGTCTCCCCCCTTGCAGAGCAGCATGTGTGCATTCATGGGTTTAAAACACTGTGTATGAAACATCAGTTGAAACACTCAGCAAATCCATCCAAGTTTGAAGCAGCTATAAGAAAATGCTACAAATAGACTAAGCACTAAAAATCACCATGAGTATAACATCTGCCCAAGAATTCCTAGAATTCAGGATTGAAACATCTGGATTAACATCAGCAACATTTATCCCCCTCACTTCCCTAACCCTTTTCCAATAAAGTTTTACATGGTGCAAGGTGAAAGGCATACTCCTCAGCACGAGGGAAGTATGCTTTTGGGTATTTGTTGGTCTTGATGTTCAGCTTCTTTTTCTGAAAACAGTTCTCTCTACACAAACATTAACAGCTGCTTTCAGTCCAGCTAGGGATTTCAAATAGCTTGACAGCCACTTCAGTGATCTTTTCTCTCAAATTGTACTTTATTGTCTTCAGAAAACTTTTTATAAATAACTAATGACATAATTGAAAATCAAGCAATTAAGGACAACATTCAAGCTGAATGTGGTAGAGCAAATGCTTGAAATAATGAAACATTGATGAGATACTTTTATTGCCTCTGTAAAAGGATTACCAGAAATATTAAACAAGTTGAAGAATTAGCTTGCACATTTCTTTGCAAACTTAATGTTTTATACTGAATGCCAGCAGGGTTTGTATAACACTCTAATAACTAGTGGCCTTGCGGGCAGATGGCCTTCAGACTCTGAAGCCTTTCATATTCTACCTAATACACATGCTTCACATCCTACTGATGCCTTTGTTTTGCATTTAATGCCAGCTGAGGATACAGACATGTCTGCCACAGCCACTGAAGATATAGCAAAGTTGCGTTATAGTTCCTGAAGGCAGCTGTCTTTTTGGATGAGTGCTCTCAGGATGCTATTAACTCAAGTTAGGAGCAGAAGAATCTGGCTTTTCTGCCCCTGTAGAACTTACGGGCAGCTACAAAGAGGATAGAGGCTTTGCCTTCACAAGGGGCAATGAGTGCAAGTTGCATCGTGAGAGGCTTCAACTCAAGGTAAGAAAGAAGTTTGGTTTCTTTTTACAGTGGGAACAGTAAGTCACAGAACCTCCAGAGGGACCTGGTAAAGCCTCCATCACTGGAGGTTTTCAAGATGTTTTATTTAACAGGATGGTAGATAATATAATTTATGTTCCTTTCCCTATGAAAAGGTGGACCAGATGATCTTTTGAGGTCCCTTCCAACTTGGGCTGTTCTGGGTGTTCAACTTTGCAACAGTTCTGGAACAATGAATTTTACTAAGTGGCACAGATGAGGCTGTATTAAGTTACAAACCAGGTACAAAGGAAAGACAAGTGTGTGAATCCACTCTACACATCTTAGTCTCGAAGCCTGCATTTGATCTTCATTTTACAGTAACAAATATCGTATAGGTTAATGTTTTTACCTGCACAAGTGACTTGTCTTCATCATGGAACTTGGAATGGCTCTGAGGGCCAGGTTGTGCCGTATAAATTTTTCCACTACCCTGGTTGAATTTCAGTGGTCAGTCTCAGGTGCATGACAGTTAAGCTGCGTTGTTTATTCCAATTGTGTCTCCCAGATAGCACAGATGACAAGGTTGTGTGTTCAAGCAGAAATCATTCTAGACAAGAGGAAAAGACCAACTGATTGTGAAAATTTTATTACAGTGAAAATGTGTTTCCCACAGCTGTGACATCTTGCTAGAGAGTCTTCTGTGACATAGGCCATCCAGCTCTTGGCTGTTAATAGAAGGACTACAATCTTCTAAATCTGCATGTTTAGATTGTAAACTAAAGTAAGTAGTTAACATTTTTTTCACAGATGCAATACTGATTCTTTGGACTCACAGATGTGGTTTCTAGTCCTCGAGGAATTTTTGTGCACCATTTGTCTGCCAACAAACGTCTGACTAGTGAAATAAAAACCCAAGCACTTGTCAGCTTCTATACTTCTTCCTTATGTGCTTAAGGGCTGTATTTGCTCTCATATTAGCATACTGAGCATGACCTCAAAGGTCCTGTGAGTTGCAGTCTCCCCAGATCATAGAATGGCTTATGTTGGAAGAGACCTTAGAGATCATCTACTCCAACCTCCCTGTCATGGGCAGGGATGCCTTTCAATTAGATTTGGCCACTCAGGGCCTCATCCAGCTTGGCCTTGAACATCCCCAAGGAGAAGGTATTCACAAACTCCCTGGGCAACCCATTCCAGAGTCTCACCACCCTTGTACTGAAGAACCTATTCCTAAGATCATCAGCTTCAAGCCATTCCCATTGTCCTATTACTAGACACCCTAAAGAAAAGTCCTTCTTCAGCTTTCATGTAGGATCCCTTCAGGTATTGAAAGGCAGCTATAAGGTCCCCCCAGGGTCTTCTCTTCTCTGGGCTGAACAACCCCAGCTCCCTCAGCCTATCCTCAGAACAGAGGTGTTCCATACCTCAGATCATCTTTATGGCTCTCCTCTGGACTCAGTCCAACAGCTCTGTGTCCTTCTTAGGATGGGGACACCAGAACTGGATGCAGTATCCAAAGGAGGGGGTCTCACAAGAGCAGAATAAAGGGGAAGAATCATGTCTCTCAACCTGCTGGCCACACTCCTCTTGATCTGGTTTGCTTTCTGGGCTGCAGTAGCCCACTGCCAGTTCATGCTGAGTTTCTCCTTAATTAGTACACCCAAGTCTTTCTTCAGAGCTACTCTCAACTCACTCTGCACCCAGCCTGGATTTCCACCTGGGATTGGCCCAACCCAGATAATGCCAGATAACTGAAAAGAATATCTCTGTGGGACCTGCAAGCTCCACCAGAACCTACCAGTTAGATGTACTTGAATCAGTCACTTGTGAATTCTGTAAGAATGCTGTGTGCTGGGGTAGGTGGTTGTGCTCATTTGAGCCAAAGGTACACCCAGCACAGTGACAAAAATGGATGCGTGGGCAAGAGTGTAAGATGAGTGCATAAAATACTTCCTCCTTGTAACATCCTAGCTCATCTCTCCAGCTCCTGGAGAAGTATGCATTCTGGGTGTTTGGTAACACTCAGCACTTCTCAACTTCCACAAAGTTTTCAATCCTTCTGTACCAGCAGTAAAAATTCTGGCAAAGACTAGAACAGTTCATTGACATGTTGCAGGAAGAAACTTGCAACCTCTTATTTCCTTGAATTCTTATTCCTGTCTGATCTTATTTTGATGTGCCTTCTGACACTGGACCATTCCTGTCTAATCTAGTTGTGTTATACGCTTGGCATATTTGCTTTCTCATTATTTCTCCAGATTTGAGATCTGCTTTACCTAATGGTTCCTCACAGGGAAGCTATTCCACACCTTTCATCTTTATTGTTTTATTAATGTCTTCCAGGCCTACCTCTGGATCAGAAGTGTGTAATGTGCAAAGTAGGGTAGTTATCTATTTACACACTATCACAAGATTTTTCTTTTCTTCTTTTCTTGGTAGATGATAGACATATCTATTCACTTCTGACTGCTGCTGAGTTTTGACCTGACTCCTGAATACAAATAAGACTGTGGTGAACTCAAGATCTCTCCCACATGGTGACAAGTTACCTCTATTTAGCAACAGTGTAATTTAAGCTGTGATTTATACACATAAATAAAATGCAAATGAACCTCAGCATTGTGCAGCCCCCTCTCAGTAGTTCACCCTCAGCCATGTTAATAAGTTCCTATTATCCATAAGCTTTGCCACCAATCTGCTTTCCTGCTTTGCATGTTGGTGATGAATGTGGTGAACAGCACAAGTCCTAGTGTAGGCAAATCTGACATGCCTTATGAAATAATAATTACACTATATCAATACAACCTTTAAGATTTTGACAAGCTTATTTGGTTTTTATTAAGAAGTAAGGTCATATTTTCTGTAATGCCAAGCTGACTGAGGTTCATTTTGCATTCTATTTGAATCTTTACTGCTGATGTGGTTTCCAGTCTTCTAGGACTTAAATGCCAGAGCACTGGAGCTCAGTGCTCAGATTGGAAGCTGAAAGCTTCTTAGTCAAACTCTTAGATCTTGTACAGAAATTATCTGTATGTAAATACTTAGTTTGATTGCTGCAATCTCTCACCACCATTACTGTTAAAATAGATATAATTTTGTTGTTTCTAAAATGCATTCTTAATTTCTTCCAAATAGAGAGCAGAAATATTTGCTGGGTGTTTCTAGTTCTATCTCACCTGCAGAGATCGTTTCAAAACAAGGCATAGCACAAAGGCAAAATCTTTTGAAATAAACCTGTTATTTCAAAATGCTGCTTTTTACTATCTCTAACATGTTTTTGGTGCTAAGAGAGCTACATTGGAAGCTACACATTTGCAGAGTTTTCTTTGATGATAATGTCATGCTGCATTTTGTGTATTTGAAGCCAGCATACTAAAGCTTCTTTGGTAGGCCAGGCTAGGAAGTTGCCAGGGTTAATCTTTGTTTTCCTTTTGCATATTTCAAAATATTCTTTTGTTCCTGAGGCACACATTGTGGTTCTCATTGTGATACCCCAAGGTCTACTTGGTGAAGAAACCAGAGCTCCAATAAGCTGTATTGTACCTCAGCTGAGCAGAGGTTAACTTAGCATCAGTTTCATGTTTTCATGCTGTTCTCTCCAAATGTTGATTACTGACTGAAAGGGCAAGTGGTGCTTCTCACTGATTGATGTAGGCATTAAACCCACCCTCTGCCACTGACATTTCTGTGCCTGTTTGTTACACATTTGAAACTGCTGAGGCTCCAGTGAAGTCATGGAGGATCTACACATGTGAAGTATCATTCCTATGAAAGAAACAATTTTTCATAGGTGCCGTGGTTCTCTTAAGTTTCTCTACTGAAGAATAAGGTGAAAATTCTGTTCAGCTTTTTGAAAGTAAGTTCGTTCAAAGGAGATGCCTTGCTGAATCAGGTCACTGATCTATCTAGCCCAATATTTTGCCTCCAGATGTAGCAACAAGAGATGCAATTCAGGGACACACACAAGCCTCATTGCTTTTGATTGCTATGATTCCCTTGCAGGTCCATCACCATACATCATGCGTGGTTTAGGGATGTTCGAGGGCACACCATGGTCAACTCCTTTTACTAAGAGTTGTTTAACCCCTTTTGAATCTTCAAGTTCTGTCTACCTCCACTGTATTCTATAGCTACAAGTTCTTGTATCTGAAGAAGATACAAGTTCTACAAGTTCTGATACCTGAAGAAGAAATTTCTCTTATTACTTGATTTATCTTTACTGAGTGCTCCCTAGCTTTACTCTTTTAGGCTTTGATGATCTTGTAGCTCTGATTTTATTTTTTTTTTAAATAAGCTCCTTCTTAAATTGAAGAGTTATGGACTTTTAAGACTCTCATGATAATGCCACTGCTTAAGCCTCTAATAATTTTGATTATCTAAGCTAAACCTGACTTGGTAAGTGCAACACGTTGTGTTATCTTCATAAACAGCAACAGCACAGGGTGCTTTCCTAGATCATCATCTACTCTGCGCTTTCTTAGATCATCTTCTCCTCTGTCAAGATAATAGATTGTTCATGAAGATGGAATGGGAAAAACACATCACCTGTGAACAGGGTCCACCACATAACTTTAGTAAAATGCTGAATTCCTTGTTTTAATGAATGCTCGGTGTTACTGCCCCTATTTATGGCATGGTGCTTATATGACTTCTGGTAGTACTTTAGAATAGAGGTTTCCAGTTCTCATCCTCATCTGTTCAGCAGTGACATCACCACAAAACAAACCCTCTTACCTGTGATCCAGACTTCAGCATCCTCTGGAATCTGACTGGCTTCCATAAAATTTGGCTGAGGCCAGCGCTCTGCTGGCTGAAGTTCTGTATTCAAAAGGGGCTGTGAGGACTTGGTGCTAGAGTAGGCAGAGCAGTGTCTTTTGTGACCTTGCTGAACACCCAGTTCCATTGTTCTGGCAACTCAGGCATTTCAAGGGTTGCAGGCACTGCTTTTAGCACCTTAGGTAAGATTTATTTTCTCAGCAGACACCTGCCATCTTTTAGTGTCTAACCCATTTTAATTCATTCTATTTTCTTCTTAGAATAGCATTTTCATTCCTTTCATTTGCTCTCTGGCATTATTTTCTTATCTCTACTTTTTCTTTCTTTTTTTTTTTTTTTAATAAGCTGTTTATCTTTTGTTTGTTTGTTGCTGTGATTTTTTTAAGTAAGAAGTGTTGAAAAGCTTTGAGTAAGCCAGTTAACACACACACACAAAGCAAAATGAAGGGGCATGTGTTTCCACTCATTGCCAGCAGAAACCCGACAAAGGCTGTTGAAGACACTATTTTCTCCATTTTATAGCAGCTTTCAGTCACTGGGTAACAGCTTATGGAGGATCTGTGTAATGCAGAGCAGCTCTTTAAACAATGCTCTGATACCTCTTTCGTGTTGTCCATCACAGCAGCTGCACACAGAGTAACTGGGGTGGGCAGGGTGTTGGTGTCTGTGGGGCTTGTGTGTTTGTTTGTTTTCTTTTAGTATTGCAGTGTCATTTCTTTAACTTGACAATGACTGCATTCTCATGGTAGCCATGTCTGTTGTAAGCATGGCAGCTGCAATTAGAGTGACCTCCTAAACAAGACTACTTCCACTGTATGCTTATTTTGGAGTCTTCCTGTTGTTCCATGTTTAGAAGAGATGTTGAAACTTGAGATACTTATTCTAACCTGACACAAGCTCTGGGTAACCATTTTTTATGAATGTTGCTGGGATTCTAGCACCAGTCCCAGCTGGAGATTGATAACAAAAGCCTTCTTAATGTGTTATTGGTGTATTATATTCTTTCACTGTGGCTCTGTGCACTTTTCTCCTCTAATGTCCCTGGCTTCAGTGGCTTAGAGTAGGCTTTTCCAGTCCTTGTCAACTGGACCTTGCTAAGACAAACAAGATGAGCAAAGGGGAAAGAGGATTAAGTATGAAAATAATCTTTAACGTAACAGCTTTAATAGCTGTATGTATTTTCTGACAGATTTCTTAGTCTGTTCCCCACTACCATGCTATAAAAGTGTTGCCCCAACTCCCTTCCTTTGCTTTTTCTCTAGGACTGGTGTGGGCTTGAGGGCATCAGTAGCTGCTCTTGGTTCCTGTTTCCGTGAATGTTGCACTTAGTTGGAGGTCTGTGGCTTTGGGTGTTGCAGTGCTGGCTTCTCTTGGGCTCAGGGCTCTGGACTGTGCGTGAACTCATGGACACCTCATGAAAGGTCTGACTGGCAGTGTATGCAGCACTTCCCACAGTGGCTTCTTGATGTGGGAAGCCTCTTTGCTTACAGCCAGCAAATGTGCACTACCTTGCTGCTCCTACACAGAGGAGAGCAATTGGTGGCATGAATATGCTTGGTGTAAGAGAGATGGGTTACATTATCAGCTTCCTGAAGGGTTCCTAAGGTGCCTGTGGCCCACTCGGAGATGGTGGCAGTCCCTCAGCCTGAGGAAGGTGATGCTGATCCTGGCTTTGCTGCATCCAGCTTGGGCAAGGGACCTGGACAGAATTCCTCTGAAGTGATCTCATCCAGGGTCTTAGATGCTATTCTGGGAAATAAACTCTTCATCTAGTTGCAGATTCAGGGAGTGAAAAACAGTGTGGAAGGAGCCAGCTAATCCTCTTTTGCCATGAGATTAATTGTTGTCATGTGCTATTGTAATTTTAATGCCATAATTCCTACCTCCTTAGAAAACAGATGTCCCTCAGTCTGATTGGCTCTGTTCCAGGAGTTTGTTTTGCCCTGTTAACCATGGCATTGCTAGAACACAGACCTTTATCCTGCCTCTGCAAGAACTTGCAATTGCAGACTGGAGGCACTGTTTTCCTTTCCTGATCTGGTGTTGCTTCTTTCCTGAGGAATCTGAGATGTCGCGCTTTCTGTTAGGCACTGAGAAACTGTAGTAGTCTTCATGCTAGAAAATCGAGAATTCTGAAGCAGAGTTAACAGGGATCATTAAGGGCTTGTGTCTGGAGGCATCTTTCTTTGGCAGTAACTTCTTTTCACTCTGTTCTGTGTCATGGAAAGTCCTGCTGCGTGATTTGGAAACCTGAGGGGATTGTGTGCGAAAACAATCAGCTTTTCCTGTTGTCTTTGCAAGGCGAATGTGCTGCTGCAGAGGATCCACACCAGATCCCTAGTTCATCTGTAATTTTTTTTCCCCCACTTTTTATCTTATCCTGCAAGCCTGTGTGAAGCAGTAATGGAATAAATGAGTCAACTTACCAGTTCCAGCTTTGGAAAAATAAGAGCACTGTAAAGATGATTCTTAGTGTTACACAAACTTTTTAAGGTGAGGCATTGTTTTTATTTATAGCAGTCTGCTATAAACTGTGGGTAATTAGTTTCAGTGGTTAATTACCCATGGTTAAAACTGTGCTTCACTTCTAGGTTGAATTTGTTTGTGGTTTCCAGCCAGGATATTGCATTCTGCCTGCATCTGCCAGGCCTGACTTCTCTTCTGGAAGAAATCATATTACCTGCATCTGTCTCCTCAGCTCATAAAGCATTCTGTTGTATAAATCAGACTAATTTGGAGTGTTTTGACCTCAAACAATGCTTTTAACTGTGTTAAGATATTTTCAGTTTTAGAATCTTAGAATCTGCCTCTCAAAAATTAAAACAATAGAAAAACACAAACAAAAACACAGTGGGGGGAAGCATCAACCAAAAAAACCCACCCCACGAGAACTGAAAACCACCCATATCCCCCTGGCATGGGCTGTGATGACCACATCACTGCTCACTGTTACTGGATGCAGTCCATCCCCAGTTGGCTCTTGGTGCTGAGCTGGGCTCCTGTGCTGCCCTCTGCTCTTCTCTTAAAATTGACCAACATTGCATGAGCATGGAGTAAATTTCTTGCTCTTGTCTGTTACATGTCTAGTCCAGTAGACAGATCAAGGATTTTCATACCAATCATGTCTTTCAGTTAATAATTAGTGTGTTTTCTTGCAGACAATCTGTTTCTTGATAATGGCATTTTTATATGAGGTTCCCCTAGAAATATCTTGAACAAATATCTGCTCATCCACTGCCTGTAATTTAAAACTTATTTTAATCTTCCCAATATGAGCTAACAGCTTCTAGAATGTGGAGCTATTTTCTTTCTGCCTGACAACACACATGCATCAGACCTGTCCTTGGCTGCCTGAATAGTCTTCCCCACGGAACCATGAGTCATCGTCCAGGTCTTGATTCTTGCATCAAGATGGCTCACAGAATCACAATACATCTGGTTGGAAGAGACCTGAAAAATCATCCAATCAAACACTTGACTCAGCACTGAGGGGTCTTCACTGGACCCTGTCTCTAAGTGCCAGGTCCACACCTCCAGAGATAGTGATTCCACCAGTGCCCTGGGCAGACCATTCCAATGTTTGAGAACCCTTTCAGTGAAGAAATATTTCCTAACATTCAGCCTAAACCTCCCCTGGTGCAGCTTCAAACCAGTAGTCTAGTCCTGTCACTTGACACCAAGGAGAAAAGGCTGCCCCCTCCTTGCTCCAACCTCCCTTCAGGTACTGTAGAGAGCAATGAGGTCTCCCGTCATCCTCGTATTCTCCAGACTGAGCCACCCCAGCTCCCTTAGGCACTCCTTGTAGGCCATGTGCTCCAGGCTCTTCACAAGCCTTGTTGCCCTTCTCTGGACACACTCCAGCACCTCAATGTCCTTCCTGTAGTGAGGGGCCCAGAACTGAAGACAGCATTTGAGGTGTGGCCTCACCAGTGCTGAGTACAGGGTTAGGATGGCTCCTAAAATTGCAGGGTATAGTTTGTAATAAAAAACTTCATGTGGAGCAGAACTGTGCTGCATGGGAGAAAGCGATGCATGCAGATGTGGTTTCTCAGAGGCTAAATTTTCTAGTGTAGGAGTTTCTATAGGGAGCAGTGATCTCCACAAGCTCGCTTCTTGGTTCATGTATCAGTGTGATTCTTTGACCTGCTGCTCAGTAAATGGAGTACAACAGGCAGAGATGTTTGTTAAAGGAGAATGTTCACAGCTAAGGATTGCTGCTGTCTTGAGGGAAAATGGTAGAGAATGAGCTGATGGAGTTGTTATGTGCGGAGCTCATTGCTGCTAGGACAGAAAATATGGCCAGTGCAAGTAATGATTGTGTCTTATCCCTCTGCTCTCTTCAGTCATCCCTTAGGGCTGGTGTTGATGGGAAAGCCTACTAGCAAAACTGTCAGTACAGTGCTAGTGGAAGAATCCCTGATGCAGGCATGCTTTATTGCAGAAGAGCCCTTTACAAACCAGAATGTGTTGACATGAATTATTTAACTAGAAATAAACTGATACACTTCTTTTCTACTCAGAATTAGTCCTTATATAAAACAAGAGAAAGATAATGCTTGATGAGGATTTTCCTTTGTTTTCTGCATCTTATCTCTACAAATAACTAACTTACCAAATCTGCAAGTTTCTTTGATCAAAGCTCCTAGAGCTGCAATCACAAGAGCCATGAATTCACTGGGAGCTCCTCTAAAGTTGGAACTTGCCCTGCTAAATTATTACTCTTGCTTCTAAAACCAGACGTTGTGGTTAAACATTGTTGGCAGTTCATGGAATTCTTGTTCTTGAAGTGGAGGCAAAGAGTAAACAGTGAATTTGTCCTAGAACAGTCTTTTGAGTCGTGAATTGGAGGTGGCACTCTGTGCAGAACCAGTTCTGCTGTCCTGTCTGGACTGCAGGTGTCAGGATCTGTTTGAGCAGACCTTGGGAGAAGATTAACCCTTTAATTTGATAGAAAAGAAAAATATTTAGATTGGGCCTTTTGTCAGGACACAGAGTAAAAGAAGCCTATTTTGTTGTTCTGTTTTCTTCTGTGCTTTGTGTCCTGGTAGATGTGGGCAGAAGAAATACTAAACCTACACTGGTCTGTCCTTGAGGTAGTGGTTTATGAATAACTCAGTGATTTTTGATTTCTCAGTCCTTTCTTAAATGGATTTGGTGGAATGCATTTTTAATGCATTTAAAAAACTTATTTCCCCCTCCCCCCCCCCCCCCCCAGTAATACTGGTCTTTATCTGTAGAATTTCTAGGACATACAAACTGGATGAGACTTAAATTTTTCATGATTAAAATAAAAATTTTTTAAAAAGAGAGGAAAAGTCCTTAAACAGCACAGTAGGACAATGCCACATCTTTCTTTCAAATGACCTCTTCTCAGAAGTTTTACTCACTTTTTGTAAGCTGAGGACCCTTATGGATTTTGTCTGCCTTCACTTTGACAGTAGCTATTGTGGCAATTGGTTATGGCTGCTCACAATCTTGCTCTGCCTTCAGGTAGGTGAATGGTCTGTGTTTGACCTAATCCCACCTCTTGGCCTCTGAAATCTTATTGAGTGCTAATGATTCTGCAGGAAATTCAGCAGTAGACAGTTTGGCTCCTGTAAAGAAAATTATCCTGGGATCACTGTTCTAAAGATGGAATTTGCTTGCGTTTTTATTCCTGTTTCATGGAGATGAATAATTCAGAGTGGGTATTGATTTTATTTTCTTTCTGACTCGCCTCCATTTAGTTTTCATCTCTGGTTTCATCTGAGCCTCATCTTTGCAAGAAAGCATGTGCTGCAGTGCTGATCTCATCCTACGGGAGGGCATAGACCCAGGAGGGAATAGTGCCTAAAATGGACGTCCTGTTTGATCCACCTCTAGAGAACATTTGCTTATTTCACATCTATTTTCTGTTTCTCAACCTTCTATTTCTAGTCCTTAGAAGCAGCAATTAGCTGGTAACTGTAATATCTCAAGCACACACTCAATTTACTAGTAAAGGTTTGGAGGGACTAACATTTTCTCTCTTCACTTTTAAAATATGCCTGAAGAATAGTTCCGGCACTGCAATCACAGAATTTGGTTATATCATGTGGAATCTTTGCATGTAGTAGCAACTACATCCTGCAGCTGTTAGTCTTTCTTAGAATTTTTACCCTGTCTTCAGGCTTGGATTCATTGTGAGGGAAGCTTCCATACAATTCCAGGTTCCTGCATGAACCTGGCAGGCTATGAGTTCTGCAGCTTCAAGGAATGTGTCGGAGCTGTTTTGTATTGCTTACAAAGTGTGCCTGCATTTTTACACCTAAATTTCCAATTCTAAATATACTGAAGAGAAAAATGCAGCAAGATTTAGTATTTCTTAATAAAAGCTGCTGCTGTTTTTTTAAGCACAGAGTCACAGAAACATGCCAGTATATTCAAAGAATTGTCAAATTTCCCAAATGTTTTTTGTCTTGGAAATTTTACCTTTGCCGCTGCCAATTCTGAATCTCACTCCACCCTCTCCCTAGCCTACTTTTTGGTTTGTCTGCCAGGCTTAGCTCCCCGCCTTCCATGTGCATCATCTTCACAGCTGCCACTGATGCTTGTTGCCTGTCTGTTGGGATCCTGTTGTGATTTTGTCAAAACTGGCCTGACCTCCCTGAAGCGATGTGGTGCCTGGTTCCTGAGTAAGTGGGCACCTGGTGAATCGGTGCTCCGAGACTGACACTGTCCTTCATAAGGATGTTAAGAGCCTTTTTGTCTCTGTTCAGATTATGCAGGCAGAGTTAAACCAGCAAATTTCCAGGAATCTGACCCGTATCAGGGCAGTTGGTGCCTGTTACAAGCAATTACTGGCTGGTTCAGAAAAGAATCAGAGGCAGATAAACTTATCTGGGAGAAAAGGATACCTTTGAAGAGGAATCTTGCACCCTGATTTGGATCTTGTAGCTTCTCTCACGTTGCCTTGGTTGCATTTCATTCTTGCTAGACCTGGCTTGTACCTTCTCCTTTGTTCTGTGTGTTTGTTGTGACCTGTGGAAAGCTTTGCTATGCCCCTGTCTGGAGCAGTCCTGTGGTGCCAGTTGGGTACTAATGCTGGCAAAGCTGCTGAGGAAGTACAGCCAGTCCCAGTGCTGCGTGGAATGCACAGGTTTTTCTTTTAGGTAGAGGTATGCTGCTTACCAGGCACACTTCTGGAGAAGTCTTTCCTTGAACTCAGTGTCAATGTTTTGGGGAAAACACTTGGCTTTGAGCCCACTGTCACTTAGAAGTCACTAAAAATCCTAGCCCCTCCTTCCTTTCTGTTGTATCAAGCCACGCTTTTGGGTCTAAGCAGTGGTGTTGCAGTCATTCAGGGAACACACTGCTGTTCTTGCTGTGCCCCAGTACTTGCCCCACTCCCTCTTCTCATGTTCCTTCTGGTCTTTAGCACTGCTCGTGTTTGCTCTAGTTTCACAGCCTTGATTTTTAAACCTCTTTATCCTTTCCACCGAGAGTTCTAGACGGGTCATCTCCTTTCATTTTCCCTAAAGCTTTTGAGCTGCTGAGTTAAATTAGGATCTCCATTTTTAAAACTTTATTTTCTGGGACAAGAGAGACCAGAGTGTTGCCACAGAAAATTCACAGGATTTGTGAATTTGTTTAAAGTAGGAACCGAAAGAGAGGATGGCGACGGGTGCTGATAGTCTTTCTGCACCTGCATTAGGGATGCTACTAACACAAAAGTAAATCCTTTCTTCTGACAAAAATGATAAAGAGCTAAATTAAATGGATGACTTGGACTATCTACCTATAGACTTGTCAAATACCACAGCAAGTTCCGAGAAGCTAATTCTAAATAGCTCAGATAATTTGGGGTGTCAGGAGTGATTATCAGAAAGGTGAAAAGATTATTCTCAAATTAAGGAAGAGAAGCCTGAGTATGTAACTATTGGACCTGCAAAACAGCTGGAAAAATAAGATACTTGAGGAATCAAAGGTTCCTTGAAATAGAAGTAAACAAACCAAGGGTCATTTAATTTCAGAAATGATTATTTAAAACATAAGGAAACTTGGCAAAAGTGGGAAACAAATATTTCAGTCAGAATTTAGGCAAACATACAGACAGAAAGGTACAAATATCTGTAAATAAGAAAGGAGACAGGAAGTAGTGAAGCTTCACTAAAGAGTTGCACAGAAAGATGCATAAGTATTCAGCAAAACCAAGTATCCTTTAAAAGCATCCTAGTATAGCCTTTAGAAAAGAGGAAAATTTGCTGTACCTCAACAGAAATGAGGGTAGCCAAGAGGATTTTGAAAGTGATTTGCCAAAGACTTGACCAAGTAGTCAGTTATTTCGGTTTATTGAAAGCTGTACCTGGGTAGTCATAGAAAAAAAACAGTATTTTCCAAGAGGATGGATGCAGTCAAATCCTTGTGTGTCTGCAGTCTCTTCTGAACAGCATGCTGTGGTGATAGCCTGCTACCTCTTCTCTTGTAATTACTTGGAGAGTCTTGTGTAATGGGAGCTCACAAGCCTGGGATGCAGAACAGCAGGGAGGAGGAGTTCTGTGCACTGAGCACAGTGTGCTTTCCATGCAGAGGTGTGGAGAAAGAAAGACCTCCCTTCCTAATGACATGTGTAACTCAAATTACCAGCAGGGCCACGGCTGAGTTGGGCAATGGGCGTTCTTTGTGCCAACACCTGTCAGAAGCTAGCATATTGTTCATTAAAACCTCTCTTCTCATCAAAGCCTTTGGCCTATAGTTGTGAAGAAAACCAAGTGTATTTGAGAGCAGGACAGCGGGCAGGTGGGAGCTGCTGCTTAGGGAAGCACAGGCTCTCCAGACTCCATGTGCTTTGTAAGTCCTGACCATTGTTGTGCATTAGCTGTTGGCCCTGAATGCTTTGTACTTCATAAAGACATGCAGCATAGATGTTGTGGTAGAGAAAAGCATGGATACCCTAAAATTTGGAAATAACAAACAAACAAAACCCCCAAACATTTCAAGAAGTCACTTTTATTACTTATGCAGGCCTGGGGAAACAGCCAGACTGGGGCTTCTGCACATTTGTGATCCAGAACATTCCTGTGGGTGTGATCCTGACCTGGGCATGCAGAGCTGAATCATGTTCACATCATTAACAGCTTAATTCCATATCCCAGTCCAAAGAGAATTACACCTAATATCCTGGGAAGCTCTGAGGCCTTTTTAAATCCCCATGGACAGGGAACAGAATTCCTCAGCCAAAAGGTAGGAATCTTTGTTTCAAACCATAGTGATCCAGAGGCTGTTGTCTCTCAGACTAATTGGAGGAGAGTTTATGTTGTTAGCACAAGTGGGAAAAACTCTGTCTGTTTTATCTCTAGCTCAGTAGTTGGAATAAAACTGTCCTTGCATCAAAGGATAATAGTGGCTTTAAATATCAGTGTTCAAGTGGTTTGTTGTGGTGTAGCATACGATATGATATATTGTTGAAAAAATATCATTTACTTGTAAAAAAAACCCAAACCCTTATAAAACAAGGGTTTGTATATTCAGAAAGTCTTAATACAGTTAAAGACATCAGGCTAGTTCATGCTTAAAGGAGTACTTGCATGACTGTTAACAGAGAGGGGGTTTGGAACAATTACTAACATCAGTAAATGTCCTGATTAGACAGTTACATCAAATCTTATTTTGCTGCAGTAAAAACCTAGTAGTTCTCACCTTATAGAAGTGGCAGTGGAAGATCAACATGACAGACAGGAGAATACAAATGCTCCAGTAAAGGTTAATGGGAAGTAATTATTTCCCCCCCTCATAACCTAAGAATTAAGGAATGTCAGATGAAATCACTAAGCAGAAGTTACAAATCAGATACACAAGAGGAAGTAATTTTTTTTTATACATGACACATTGTTAAACAGTTGCCACAGAGCTCAGAAATTCACGTAGCTTCAGAAAGCAAGAGAGAAGCTAACGCAGTGTCAACGTAAAGGTGCAGAAACAACTTCGTTGGTGAGGACAGCTGCTAGGAGCTGAGGTGTAATTGGAGGTCATGTATTTTATGTTCTTTTTTTCCACTCATGGCTGTGGGCTAGATGGCTCCATGGCCTGACCCATTCTTAAGTTCTTCATGAATAAGGGTCATGACAAGGTTTTTGAGGCCAAACTTTGTCAGATGAGGGAGTAGGGATGCACTTAGCTGAAATGCTTGATCATGATGACTTCATGACTAGTGGCATTGCCAAGGCCACAGGTAGTGCTCAGTGGGTACTGAAGTGTGTGTGTGAGTCCAGTGCGGGCTGTAGCCATTTGACCCCAGCCCCTTTTTCAGCACTGACAGAGCCGTTTTGTGTTGTAACTCCAGCACTGTCACAAACCCAGAGGAACTTTTATCTCTGGGTAATGCTGATGCTCTGCCCTGTATTTGATGACGTTCTGTCACTGAAGGGGATGCTCTGCAGCTGGAGCCAGGTGTAAGGTGCTAGTCCATGAGTAACTGAAGCCAGAACTCGGTTTGGATGGGATGGGCAGTGCCGCTGTGAGGCTCTCCTGTGAGGAGCAGACTGGCCATAGGGTGTTGGAAAAAAGGGTCCTGATAGCGTGGAAGCCCACTAGTGTGCGGGAGCTTGTCCGGTTTCAGGTGTTCCGGAGCGTTGAGTCCCGATGCTCCCCGCAGCCCATCTCTGCGCCCGAGGCAGCGCTGGTGCGGGAGCGGCGCGGGCTGGGCTGCGGGAGGCACCGGGATGCTGGGGGATGCTGCGGGCCACACTGGGCCGGTCCGCAGCCCGCAGAGGGTTAACGCGGCCCCTGCGCACTGTGCGGGGGCTGGCGGCGCGGCGGCTCCTCCCCCGCCCCGCTGACACCGCAGCCGCGCTCCGCAGCCCGGGCTCCGCCGCTGCATCCGCGGCTCCCCGCGCACCTCGTCGCGCCCCGGGCCGCTCCACCCGGACACGATGGTATGTGCACGGTCCTTTCCTACCTGGTCAGCCTAGCCCGGGGGCCGTACGGCTGGGGCCGGGCGGTGGCAGGGATGGGGCAGTGGCAGCGCCAAGCCCCGCTGCTGTGCGGAGGGTGGGGGGTTGCAGCCGATTCTGGCTTTGTTCCCGCTCTGATGTCGGTAGTTTCAGGGGGCACAGCCGGCTGGCCGCGGGGGAACGGGTTTTTCTGGGGGCGGTGGCCGCAGATTTGGGTACCTGACCAGCGGACTTAGTCCTGAGCGGCTCCCCTGCTCTCCTCTGCCCAGTCTCCCGCGGTGAGGGTTTGACTCTGCGCTGCCCTTGCAGGTGAGGAGATCCTTGCGGAGCTGTCTATTGAGGATGCGGTTTTCTTTCTTTGGAATTTAATCCTGCTGGGGGCGGGTAGACTAACTGGTGACTGAGGGCAAAAGAACTAGTAACAAGAGGGAAAGGTGCAGATCTGCAAACGGAGCAGATCCGAGGACCTCGCCCTTTCTCAGCTGCTACTGTTCTCAGTATAGGAACAGAACCCGAATTCCCCAGCTGCTCAGCTGTCTGCTGCACTTGTGTTGCTAGCTCACAGAGAAGGATGCATGACGATGGGTCTGGAGAAGAATCCGGAGGAGAGATTCTGCTAGTCAGGGACTTAAGGAACTGCAGCTTTATGATTTATGCCAGTATGGTCTTTTCTGGAGATGGTGTGCTGCTGGGGAAAGGAGGAGGTGGCACAAGGCATCTCACAGATGCTCCCTTTGGGCAAGGCTTGCTGAAAGCCAGTATTAGTGCCTGCATCTCTGCTGATGCTGGAATGAGGCTAATGCCACTCAGGAGGGGGAGGGTTGTTAAGGTGGACTGTCAAGCTGGTGATTAGAGATGGAAGAGCGACAGGGCCCCTTTCGCAATTTCTCTTTCCTCTGGTGCTGCACACCCACACATGAGTAGTCCTGAAGTATCTGAAGTCTGGCTTTGAGCTGCTGAACACTACATTCTTCCACTACAGGAAGCCAAAAAGCATCCAAATGCGTCCAGTTAGTGGGGGAGGAAAAAGGGAAGGTTCTTATAAAATGTGAATGATGTAGCTTTTCTAGGGCAGCAGAGGAGAGGAGATGTGGCCAGGCTTGGAGCTGATTTTCATCCTAGCAGGCTGTAGGGAGGGGTTTTGTACTTTAGAAAAGAGAATAGCAAAATGCTTTCATTTTCCTAGCAGGAGTCCTTTGTCATCCCTTACGTTGCTATACTTATCAGGTAGCAGAGTGTAAGGGGCTGGCTTCTCCCTTTATGATTAGCTCTCCTGCATCACCAGTGGTACAGTGTGAGGATGACACCTTTGGAATCCACAGATACACAGGGTTCTGTTTTCATAGGGTGTCTTTGGCACCTTTCAGTGTTGCCACCAGCAAAGATCTTGGTAAAAGTGTTAAATCATTTGTATGCTAATGCTAAAATGTGTTGAAGTATTTCAGAATAGGGCTTTTTCTCTCCAGAGGCAGAGGAGCAGGGTTTGTCATGATGCACAGACCAGGGGACATGACTGTGAATATCTGTCAGACACCACTGTTTTGGGTGAGAGGGAGAAGGAAGAGAGGCAAACCTTGCAGAGCAGGGAGGGAGCAGAGAAAAGTCAGTAATGATGACAACAAAATCTTTCTTGTTAGAGAAGAGAGGGGGCTGTGAGGGATCAGACTGGGACTGCCAGTGATGGAGAGAGGGGAGGAAGGAGGGAGCTGGCCACATTTGTCACACTGGGAGGTTGAAGGGGAGGAGCGTGGCTGCTGCACACTCGCACACGCAGAAACACACGCACACACACTGCGGCAAATTCTGCAGCTGGTGCCTGCTGGCTTATGACTGCAGAAAAAACAAGCTCTGCTTTACACTCTCTGATCTCAGAGACGAGGCTGTTTCTATTCCAGTAGCTCTGGTTCCACTGATAAAAGCCCTGCAGACTGGGCACCATTCCAGGATGTCAGGGATTCCTCTTTCTTCTGATGGGGCAGGGGGCCTTTTGCTGTGCAAGGTCAGTACCCTCCCTGTTTCCTTGATGGCTCCACACTGGTTGGCTGCATCGAGACTGCGTGTCTGTCCTTACACTTTTCTCCAGCAAATCACTACTGTACGCAGGCTGGGAAGCTTTTTTTCCCTCCCTTCCTTTTCTTTCCTGTGATCTGACGAGGCCAGGCTGTTGGATCCTCCGCCCTGTTCACATTCTGCAGACAGAAAGATGTGTAGCTTTGCAGTAGTTTCTTTCCTGACAAATCAGTCCATGTTCTGTCATGTCTTTTTGCCACTCTTCCTCATGTCTGTGTTGTTGGTGTGCCTGAGCTGTGTCCTCAGCAGATATGGTGGTAAATGGATGCTGGACCTCAGCACAAGAGTATGGTGAGCAGTTGCCAGCACAGGCTCTCTTTGGTGAAATCAAGGAAGCCGTATGTGGAGACTTGCAGTTTGTCTCATTTAAAGGAGCATGGCTGGACCCCAGAGTAAGGGTGGAAGAGGGTTTCCTCACCATGAGCTTCTATATGGGACGTCCACTACTGGTTGGTGGGTAGAATACAGGCCTTCTGGCCCTTGAAAGGAGGTGCACTGGGAAGCCAATAAACATGAAATTATGTGGTTAGCATACAGTGACTTGACAGTAGTAGCTGGCTCAAAATGAAGGGTGCATCTCTAGCCTGTAAAGTGTTCATTAGACAAAAGTACCTGAGGAGCAAGGGGAGGAGCTAGAGACCATCCTTCAGGCTATAAATGAATGCTTAGAAATTATGCAGAGGAGAATTTACTGAGATGGCAAAAGAGGATTTATTTTTCTTTCCTCAAAAATCCTGAATTAGCTACAGGACCATGTCTAGCACAAGCCTTGTAGCTGTTAATGGGGAAGACCAGAGAAAGTAGTCAGCTACTTTTGTTCTATCTTCTCAGTTTGTTTTAGTTTCTTCTCCTTCCCCTTAGAGCTGCTTGGTTGAGCAGTGTGAATTCCTCTTACAAATGCACATGCTTTGTGTTTGTCTGGAGTAAACGCTTTCCCCTTCTGCTAAATCATGAAAAGTTGAAAGTTTCTACCAGTTTTGTGAAAACTGATTGAGCAGTATTGGAGTGTGATCCAAACTGCCTTCTCTGGGACAGGACACGTTCTGTTTGGGCTGCCACCTGGGCAGTCACCACTTAGGCACCAGCAGACTGCACTTCTATCTCCAAGCACGCTGCTGCTTGACCACTGGTAGTGGTAACTCATGAGGAGGATTGAAAATATTGCAGTGGACTGCAGGGAACATGGAGTGAGACAGGATTATTGCAGTGGGACATTGTGGGGTGGATGTACAAAAAGTGGTCTTCATTAATTCCATGTCTTGCTGTGGCTAAGTTCTGTGGCATGTTTTCACCTTTGTTTCACACTAAAGAAACCTAGATATTTTTCTGCATGTGCTGACTGCTGACAATAGGTCAGTTCTGCTCCTTTCATGCCTTCCTCTCCAGGATATCAAAAGTTAGTATTAATGGAACAATTAGATGTGTATCCAGCTCTTCAGGAATTCTCTGTCCTTCTGAGACTTTATTCACAGATGGACTTGAGCATTGGTGTCCTTGGCCAGCAGGTTCCTAGTTCTCCTAGACAGGCCTTTAAGTCTTGCTGGACTGATCTCTTGAACATATGAAATAGTGCTAGGCTGGGCTTTAGTAATTTTTTTTTCCAACATGGAATGTAATTTTGATTCACTTCTACCTTTCTGAAAAGCATCATCACCCCAGTTTCCATGTTTTGAAATAAATGAGCAAGGCCCTTTACTTTTGAAGGTAAAGGCTTGGATATTTCCTCGAAGAGGAGGAAGATTGAGGATATCAAGTGGAAGGAGGCATGTAAGTCACAGAAGGAGCAGGATTCGATATGCGTATCAGTGTGTGCTTCTGAATAACTTGTGTGTCTCTTTGCACATACTATTTGCTTTCATGAGCTGTCTTCTGATGCACCAAAGTCTCTGGCAATTTACTAGAACCTACCTCAGGATCTTGGGTTTACAGTTCAACCAGGTTTGTAAGGTCCTTTTTTCTCTCTGGCATTCTGCAAAACAAAAAATCTTTTGTAAACTTGTACTAACTTTTGAGATCTGTGGAAGAAGGTGCACAGGAGGAGAGCTCATCTACAGTCACCAGTTAGGCATGTGGAAATCCATCTCCTTGTCTTTAGCAAAGGTGAAAGCAAATCACAGAGCTCAGGCACAGCAAGGCAGTTTCAGACTCCTCCTATGCAAATCTCTGACTCCCCTGGGAGTCAGCTAAGTGCCTCAGGCAGCAGTGGCTTAAGTAACTGTTGGTTTATGGTCATAGAATACCTGACCTGAAACTCTTCTAGGTGTTTTAAGGTTGGAAGGAAAAGTCCATTCCTGCCTGTGGACTACAGGTCATAACAAGAAAATAGAAATACCAGCTGGCAGGATGTAAGCAGCACAACCTGTATCCCTAGCTTTCACCTGAAGACTTGTCTAGAAGCTGCACGGTACCACTGCATGAGCGGGCTGGCATTTGCTAGCTCTGCTTTTCACGTGCTTTGGTAGTCTTGAGAAAAGTCTTTTTGGTTGTTTCCAGTGAAAAGATGAGGGCTGTAAAAGCTTGGTTCTGTTTCTCACAACATGCTATAGCTACAAATAGATCATGCTAAAAATGCATGGCAGCATAACTGGCGAGTCTGGACTGTTTGCTTCTTCTATTGACTCTCAAGTTAAGAGATGAGGGTAATTGCTTTTGCACTTGTTGTAGCTAACCTTTATTTCACTGGGATCCAACCATCTCACTTATGCCTCTCTCTGTTATGCTCCAGTGCCAAATTTTTAAATAATTAAGGAGAAACCTGGAAGGAAGAGACAGTTAGTATCTTATCTCCCTTTTGAATGCTGCCTGAGGAATGTTAGTCTGTCATCAGGCATTCAAGGTGCTAATAGCTATCTTAGAGAAATGGGCAAGAAGCCAGCAATTTGCTGTCTGGTTGACTAGAGTTATGTTCCAAAAAGCTTTTAAGAGGGATGGTTTAAGAGGGATAAGTTGCAGTAATTGGACAGAAATGCAGACACTGCCTAGGCCATATATGAAGTAAATGGCTTCAAAGAAAACCAAGTCCTTTCCATGGTAGAAAAGCACTGGATAGGGTAGTTCTCTGTAGCTTTGATCTGTGTGGCATCTAGTTGAAGAACCAGCTTGTAGGCTGGTTGGTATGAGCACAATATCTGTTTTGGCCCAGTTCTTCATTGGTAGATTTGCACGAGAGTTTTAACTCTTGGGGGGGAATGTTCTTTCTTGCCGTTGGTCCATATTCGAAGGCAAAGACAGTTGTTAAAGCAAAGGGAGGCATGAGAGCCTGGAAGGGTTCTGCACCTTCATGGCTCTGAGGGAGCTGAGCAAAGGAGAGGTCCTGAGATACAAGCGTCCAAGGTGATGGAGGCCTCTTCTAGTCCTTTTTATTCTCCTGTTGCTGAGTTCAGTCCCTGATTTCACTGTGTAATCTGCAAGATGAAAGAGACCTGGCTAGACTGGGTGCCATGAAGAAGTAGAGACCCTAACCCTAACCCTAGTGCAAGGCAGACTGTGAGAGGCAGTGGCCAAGCTGACTTGTCACCAGTATAGAGAGAAGAATATGTCCCTACTCTGCTAGAAACCTCCTTGGCTTCTCCCAAGTGTCTCTCTTCAAATCTGAGCAGACCAGGCCTGCATCTGCTAGCAGAAAGGACAGAAGGCCCTGAGGCTCCCGTCTGTTGTCACTATACTCCATGCTGTAAATCAAATCCCAGGAATGAAGACCATGCAGAGAATCTACCAAGTGGCACCTAGATCCAAGGCTGCAGAGTCAAAATGCAGCAAAGAAAGATGCTGGAAGAGGACAGCTGCTTTTGCTCAAGGGCTAGCAGGATACAGCCCTGTGCTTTACCACATCAGCCACACAGAGTCCACAGCTGGTTTCATATCTGTGTCTTAAGTGGAAATGACATTCACAGGTCATTTTCAAAACAAGCAGGTGAGAGCAAAGAAAAGGTACTTACAATGAGATTTCACAGCATGGAATAGGAAAGAGGAGGGTAAAGAGATGCTTGAAATTAGGCAGGAGCTTCTTGCCAGAAATTTGGCATCTCTATAGGCAGACAGGAGGAAATCTCAGGAAATTCCCCTTTTTGTGACAGCTATTCCCTCCTGATACAGCTGAGTTCTCTCTGCCTCAGGCAGCTTGCTCACACATCTCATATTGATCAGTTGTCAGAAAAAAAATAATTAAAAATCAGAGAGGGAACTAGGACAGATGAGCTGCACTCACAGGTCAGTCAGAATCAGCATTACCCAGATAGTTCAAAACTAGGAGAAATGCACAGTTTCCTTGAGTCTGTTCTATGTTCCTGTTGTAAGAGCATGTATCCTGTGGTGAATACTCCTATGAAAATTAAGCAATCAGAAGCCCTCCAGCTCTGTGACTTACAGGAGTCTTCAGCTCTTGAATCTGGAGCAGGGCATCTGCCTCTGTGCTAAGAGGAGCAGTTTTGTGGAAGCCTCTGTTCTAGGACTGGCAGCAAATCACAGCTGAAGTCCCACTGACAAGGAAGACATGAAACACAAATTTGCTTTCCAAAGGGACACTCTTTAAGTCTGCTAGGAGTAGGTGGAGTTGAGGACTTCTAATAAGAGGGTATCCTAAAGTGTGTCTAGGGTTTGGTGGTGGGTTGTTTTGGGTTTGTTGGGGTTTTTTTTCAGTTGGTTGTTTTGTTTTGCTTTGTTTGGTTAGGTTTTGTTGTTTGTTTTGTTGTGTTTGGGGTTTTTGGTGGGTTTATCTGAAGACATTTCCGAAGTTACAGCTCCAGCTCCTCACAGCTGGGATTGTGCCCCTGTGCAGAGCTGTGTGCTTGGTCCATGCAAATGCCACACACTGGGTGCAGGGCTGGCTTGAGTCACCAAAGCTGCAGAAGGGAGCAGAATCTCATGTGACCAGTTCTGTACCTGGCACACTATAGAGAAGTGTTCATCTCATCCAGTAGCGTAGCTCAGTGGTGGTGTAACTTCCAGTTGAGGGGCATGTAGTGAACAGTTAGGAACTGTAACTTCTGGAAATAGATAGAGCCCCTTCCAGAGTGAACATCTGTTTCTTCAATCAGCAGCTCTAAAATGGCTGAGCTATCAAATTGCTCTTTAGCATAAAAGTGAGACAGTATGTGCAATTAGGAAGCAATGAGATGGTTGCTATGGTTGGCACAGTATAGAAATAGAAATTGCCTGGGAGAGGAGCTGTAGATGGCATGAAAATATCACAGGGAGGAGGGAAGATAGGAAGACACAGGCAAATGGTTAGGAGAAGCATCTCCTGGGACATAGCAAGTGCCCACAACCTCCCATACCTTAATGATAGTTAGTCATTTTGCAGATGCTCTTCTTACCTTAGAGCATGTTCAGTTTGTCTGACATGCAGCAGCAGCATGCTAGGCAACTTATTAAACATGTCCAGCTAGACCCACAAAAGGAAACTTGAACATGCCTTCAGACAGCTCAGCCCTCTCCAACCTGACAGACTCAGCAACAGCTCTTGAATCTTACTTTTCTTCACCTGTGCCCCTTCTGCTTCATGTAGATCTTCACACCAAATGCTTCTGGCTTTGGCAGTAATTGATTCAATCCATTGTGCTTTCCCATATTCTTTAAAATATGCTGCCTGGTCCTCCCAGAGGTAGTCATCTTTTGACCATGGTGACTAGTGACTGCTGTGTTCTTCCTTTATCTGTCCTGTCTAGTATGGTTCCCAATTAATGTCACTCTGACTCTGCTCCTGCTGAGAAACTTCGCTCCTTCTAGGTGCTGTCCTTCTGATGCTATCTTCTTTCTGTACCTTTTCACACCAAGTTCTCTACTTGTGGAGTTCTGAAGCATTTAAGGCTTTTTATCTGCCTCTGAGCTGCTCTAAGGTTAGAACAGTTAGAGTTAGAAGAGTTCTCCCTGCTCTGAAGCCCACAAGGGAGCACAGAATGCATCCCTGCTGCTTCCCTGGCTCACCCAATGCTCTTGCAAGTGCTTCCTCCTCCTCTGCTCAGCCATCAGTGTGCTGCCTTCCCAGCCTCTGGCCAGGGTTGTTGCAATGCCTGCCACCCTTTTCTCCATCTGCAGAGCCACACATTGGGAAACCCTTGAACTCTAAGGGAGCTTTGTGCATGTCATGGTATATTCCTGAATGAGCATTCTTCTACCCTCTGCCCAGCTTCTGTCCGACTGGAATATGGGTAAATATGTGCACCCAAAATTCCTGTTAGTCTGTAGCTAAAAACACCCCCTGGAGATTTCCCCTTGTTAAAAGGCTGAAAGGAATGTAGGTGCACATTCAGGTCTACAGTCCCTGGGGAATGCTTTGCTTTGCAGAGAGATTTGAGCTATCTTGACTGTCTCTGCACACTGCTTTGTGTTGTCCTATCCTCTTGTAGTTGTTCATTCAGTTCCTTTAGATGAGGCGTGGCCTCCTATTATGCATTCACAGGGCTCTATTTCAGTGCTGCCACAATTTTAACTGGGTGACTCAGTATCCCATTAGGGAAAAAACCATCACACACTATTTTGATACTTCTGTGAAAAGTAAAAACTCATACATACAATAATAAGCCCTTGCTCAAACACCAGTGGCTTCCCCTTCTTTTCTAGGTGCAGTTTAAAATCCTTCATTTCATGTCCCGTGTGGTTTCACCTGTGGTGTGTTCAGTGGTCTTCACATGCACACAGCCCTGTCCCTGCCTTCCCTTCAGGGACTCAGCTGCTTGCCTCTCAATTCTCAGCTGATTTTCCTGTTCCTACTAAAAATGTATTTTGCCTTTGCTAGTACACAGCAATTTTCTCTTTGTTTAGCTTAGAGGAAATTACTAAAGAATTAGATCATTAGATTTGGTCATTGATAAATAAGTAGATCTTTATTTATCTGTTTCTGCAGAATGATTGAAGACCTAAAAATAGGGGGTATATGAAATGAATCTTTACTGTAGACTTTTTCAGGCCTTGAGAGGCAGACCACTTGCTGGTGGACCACAAAGCACTGTTGGAAGCCAGTTCCTCATCATTCTTGGCTGTTGAATCATACCAGAAAGCTGAAAGTGCAGGACTTTCCCAATAATGTTTCTATTATAAGTAGTTGTAGCTGTCACATGCTATGAATATGAATTGGGGGAGGAGGCTGGGGGACAGCCCTTTCAGCAGTGATCACCACTGAGCTGGCTGTGCCCCATGCTCTGCTCCTCTCTGGAAAAGAAACGAAGAGCTGGATGTGCCCAGAACTGCTGGGATCACTGCATCTCTTTGGGCAGCTGAACCCAGCTTGCACTGCAGCATCCCACTTGGCCTCAGGATCCTCTTTGTTTTTTTCTAGGTAGTTTACACCAAGCTCCAGCTGTGGTCCTCACCTAGTGCCTGAAAGTGTCATCTCATCTGACACAGCACTACCATGAAAATGTCCTGTCTCTGTGGTAAACATATCCAAGTGTTAGAGACTGTATTGAGTTCCTTAGCTGGAATCAACACTCAGATTTAGGACTGTACCAAAGCAAAGATGCCTCTGTAAGCCCAGGGTGCTGCCAGTCCAAGGGCATTCTTTGTGTCCCCTCTTGAAATAACTGTGGCTTGCATAATTAACTAATTATTGCTTAGAGCTGCTGGGGGAGGGAGCCAAGACACTCACTGTACAGTCTGGTGTTTGGGATGTGTGAAAGTCTTGTCCACATCTCAGTGCTAGTGGGTTTTTCAGCTGCACACAAGAGAAGAGTTTCAGACAGAGGGCCCAAGAGCAATCCTGCTTTGTCAGAGATCACCCATCTCCTGAGAGAGTGTGCCAATGGGCAGGCCACTGTGCCATCTTCTTTGGGGCTCTTCTCATCCTCTGAGAAGTTGGTAACTGAATATAGGCCTTCAGCTTCCCACCCAGGCTGCAAAGGAAGAGCTGCAAGTAGGCATCTCTTGTCTTAGGGGTGCAGAAATAATGGTGTGGTGGTGGGGCCCAGCTTCTGTTTCTCAGTGGTTGCTTTTGCAGCTGCTCAGCCAGTTGGTGCCTGTGGAGTCCTTGCCACAGCTGGTCATTTGGCTCAGGGAAGCCAGGGCTGAGGCAGATGGCAGCTGAGCCTCCTGGTCCTGTCTCAGGAGAGCTGCTCTGAAACAGCAGTGGTCCTTTTTAGGCAGACCAGGATTGGGATGCAAGCAGTGTGTTAATCATATGCATGGGCAATAACAAATCTATCAGTCAAGACAAATGAAAAAAATAACTTCAAGAGCCCCAGCAAGCAAAGTGGTCATGGGAGGAAAAAACAAAGAGGTTTGCACTGGGGAAGTGCAGTGACCTTATCATATCTTCTCAATCCAAACATACACCAAACCCAATATAGCCATTGTTGTCTGGAAAAAAAAACTCTCCAACTGTGGGCCTGGAATTCTGTGAACATAAATAGAGTATCCTGAAAAGAATGTTCACAAAGATTGTAGGGAAATGAAAGAGAGGCAAAAACAACTGATGGATCACTGCAAGCTTAAGAAAAGGTCTTTATCAATAATTTTGATAACGTTGCAGATGTTCTTCACAAAGATGTTCTGCTGTCATCTAAAAACAGTAATATTTTGCCTTGAAATAAAAAGAAACACTTTTCAAGGACAGTTCATTAGTACAACAGTTTACAGCCCATGTAAGTGCTCTGTTGGCTTTGGAATCTAATTCACAGCCCGTGGAGACTAGTTGAAGCTGTGGATTGGCCTCATTCTAGGGTCTGAGGACTGGCCAAGCTGCTGCCCTTGTGTCTGGGCACTCTCCTTTGGTGGTGAGCTGTAACTCTGGGTGTGATGGCATCTGTCTCCTACATGGCTGAACTCCCACAAGTGGAGGCAGCCTTGGCCAGGGGAGAGACTGATGTTAGCACATTCTAGACTCTGGTTTCTCCTCTAAGGGTCCAAGCCCTGTGAG
Source organism: Dryobates pubescens (assembly GCF_014839835.1). Lineage (NCBI taxonomy): Eukaryota > Metazoa > Chordata > Aves > Piciformes > Picidae > Dryobates > Dryobates pubescens. Next base: position 10,951,611 of record NC_071628.1, on the reverse strand, counting down.
ATATAGCTGCCTGCTTTCCACACTGCCTTTGTGCAGTGACCAGACCTGTACAGGCACTCTGCCTGTGGCAGCTGCTGCCCTCTGCCAAGAGAAGGAATTAACAGTTGGCTTTAAAGCTGAATTTGCCCAGAACCTTTCCTTTCTAGAACCCACCAACAAATGCCCATGCAGTATTGCCAATCCCTTCAGCCCACCCCTCTGTGAAGGGGTTTGGTTTCAAATTTATTGATGACTGTCCTTTTTGGAGCACATGAGCAGCAAACTGCTGATCCTGCTCTGTAGCACGTTCCAGTTCATACTGCTGGCACTGTGGATGCTCACAGCTTGCCCACAGCTATGAAATCACCTAAGCATATCTCAAGGTTGATATATCCATCTGAGCTGTTGTGACAGCTCAGGGCTGCTATTCACCCATCATGGTACAGAGAAGCTAAGAGATGTTCCTAAGCTGCACTGATCTGTAGATAAGGAGGAGCTGAATGATGGATTTGCAGTTGCTGGCTTGTGTGCTGACTGTCAAAGCAATCTTTGTGTTTATTTTTTTAATTTGTGAGCTCATCTGACTAGCTAGCAGAGCTTCCAAAATTCCATCAGCCAGAGCTGATCTTACCAGCTGTACACTGTTCAGTTTGCCTGCTGGAGGAAGGAGCTTCAGCAGCTGGATCCACTTCAGGTGGCACTCTCACTCTGGCAAGAGTGCATTGACTCCTCTGCCTCCCTCCTAAACAACACAGGGCTTGTGGAAAGGTGAGTCCCTACTGCAGAAGGAGATGGGAAGGTGTATTTGCACAGACAGGATGAGAGGCAGGACCCTGCTCAGAATTCTGTGCAGGACCTTTCCTCTGGTCTCTATAATGTCTCTCCCAAGCAGCTGTAACGTGCTGTACTTGGTACAGCCCTGGGGTGTGTGTGAATGAATGCACTGTTTGATTTTCTCTGAATGGACACCATTTGGGGCTGGATCCCTTTTCTCTCACTGGCATTGGAGAAGCTGCAGTTGGAGACTTCACTGCCTCAGAATGAAAGGGTCAGTTAGCATCTCAGTGTTGTGATGTCATTTCAGAATGAAGGAAATGGCAGCCTTTCAGCTTGTACCAGTTCATGTGAATTATGCAAATATATGCACTCTGAGAACCCTCCTGCACAGTTTGACTGTCTTCAGAGGTAGACTATTTTCAATAGAGCATCAGGAAAACCACATAATACAAAGCTCAGGTCTTTGCTGAAGTGTAGCAAAAGGTATTGAACCATAGTGTGGAATCTTCTTCAGAAGTGCCACCTTGAAGAGACATGTTCATAACATTTGGGAAGAGATCAGAAAGGAAGAGTCATTCTGTGTGCCTTGATACCATGTCCAGACTGTGAAACTTTGGTATTTTTCATCAGTGTGCTGTTGGTGTTCACTTTACAGGTAGAACCTGACCTGGTAAGCACAAATAATCTTAGAGAGCATGTTTGTTCAGGCAGGCTGAAGACAGCAGTCTTTGGGAGCCGGGGAAGGATATTCCTTGTACTGGTAAATGGAATGAACTGATTTTGCCATTGTAGTGATATATCCAGGCTGGCATTTCCCTGTGATAGGAAACTGGTAAGGACAAAGACTTGGGGTAGCCTGAGCAGTGCTTTCAGTTGCAACATCTGCAGTGTCAGTCACACTGCTGCCAATTGCTGCTGCATGGCATTTTTGTTAGTAAGAGGAAGGGTGACCCAGTCTAGGTGTTTAAATCCTTTGTGCAGCTTCTGTGGGGCTGTGTAGAGGCAGCAGCCAGCAAAGGGCACCTCAGATAGATGAGGACTTGGATTCAAAGAGACTTTGGGATGATGGTTACTCCCTCAGCTGGGCACAGCACAGCCTTTTTCCTGCACTTGTAGGGGTGCTGCTGGCACCTGGTAGCACTGATATAACTGGGGCTGGAGCACTCATGCTGGTGGGGTCACAGGCTGAATTAGGTCACCGTGTTGCCATGTCACCACAGTTTGCAGTTCAGCCTGCAGTTTGTGAGCTCTTCTGCTTTACCTCTGAGTGAAGCTGAAGAATGGTTGCAGGGTTTGGTGTGCGTGTGCAGTGAGTCAGTGCTTCTGGAAGTGACCTGTCAGTATGGCTGTGCTCCTGTATCCTTCTGAGAACCATCTGCTGCCACTGAGGGAAGGGAATCTGCCCAACAGCAGGTCAAGAGCAAAACTCTGCAGGGCTGCACTGCTTCACAGTCACAGAATTGCTGAATTGTAGGTTGGAAGGGACTTCATGAGATCTTCTAGTCCAACCCCACCTGCCCAAGAAAGGTCAGCTGGAGCAGGTTTCCTAGGACGGTGTCCACTTGGGTCTTGAATATCTCTGAGGATGGAGACTCCACAATCTCTTTGTGCAACTTATGCCAGCATTTGGCTATCCTCACAGTAAAAGCCCAGCATTTTCCTGTGTTCAGATGGAATTGCATCTGTCTTAATTTGTGCCTCTTGCCTCCTGTCCTGTCACTGGGCACTACTGAGAAGAGATTCTGACTTCCTCTTCTTCATCCTTTCCCATCAGGTATTTGTACATAATGGATAAAATCCCTCCCCCACCCCAAGCCTTCCCTTTTCCATCATAAACATTCTGAGCATGCTCAGCCTCGCCTTGCATGAAAACGTTTCAGTCTCTTAATCATCTTCAGGGCCCTTTGCAGGACTTAGTATTTCACCATTCCTACCTTCCATCTGCCAGCAGCTGCCAGGCCCCACAGCTTGAACCCTTCTCTTTCTTTGGAGTGCTAAGGGCCAGCCACCCCGGGGGTGAGGATGCAGGCAGAATGCTAACCAGTCTGGCTTTGTTCACCAGGCTCAGCAGTGACAGCTCAGCTGCTTGGGTTGAGCCACAGACACGGCAAAGAGCAGCAGCCTTTTCATGCTGCTTAGTCCTGCAGACAGGCCCCTTTCCCTCTGCAGCTGGCATTGTCCCCTAAGAGCTGCCCAGCCGGCAGCCCTCAGGCTGGCACTGCTTCTGCAGCGCCTTGGCACCTGGTGCCTGGAAGGATGCCCACGTGCTGGTGCCTATACTGTGCTAGGGAGCCCTGCTTTCACAGGACACAAGGAAGGGACTGCTGGTGTTGGTTCTGTACACCCAGCCACGTTTCCCAAGGGGCGTGGGTAACAACTGCCAAAACAGTCTGTCAGAGATGTGTGGGCAGCAAGGTGGCAGAAGCTGAAGCCTGGGGAATGGGAGCAGATCACTTCTGCTCTGGATGCTCTGAGCAGCATGTGAGTGGGGTCCTGCTGTGGGGTGAGTGTGTGACAACTGCATGGCATAGTCAATGGGGAAAGGAAGCACTGCTGGGATCTCAGCAGTGCCAAGGTATCAGCAACACCATGGCCATTCCCACTGCCCCAGGGATGAGTGGGACTGGCTGCAGTGCATGCCCATCACACTTCCTGGGCCCTCTTTTGCCTGCACCTCCTGCCCATACCCAGCTGCTCCCCACAGGCCCACTTGCAGCATTACTTGTTTGTGCAGAGCCGTGCCTCTCAGCAGCTTGCATCCCTGCACCACAGCCAGTGGCAGAACTGCTGCTGAACTCAGCACAGGCATGCACCAGCACAGTCCTGAGTTTGTTTTAGTCTGGAGGGACCCTTCTCAGAACAGCCAACCGAAAGAACTCAAATTCAGAAAGCAGCTAGAGATGCAGAGTATAAATAGTTCTGTTGAGAGCTTGGAGACACTCACTTCAGGCTGTAGGCATATCTATCTGCATATCTATCTGCTTTATATTTCATTGCTGGCAGCCTGTGTAAAACATCCCAGAGATTGATCAAAGCTATACCAAGTATTGGCCTTTCTCTGACTTCTTTCTTTTTGTGCCCTTTGCCATCTGTCTTTGAAATACCACTTTGATCATACTATTTTAGAAGGATTGAGATCTGCCTAGAAAGAGAGCTGATGGGAGGCTGTGAAGTAGAGAGTAGAAAAACAGTGTTGTCAGAGAGCAACTGTGGTCTGGGAGATAGAGAGAGAAATCGATTTCAGTGAATGTTCAGTGAAAGTCTGTGGACCTCCAGTCCACATGAGGGGTTAAATCCTATGAAAGATTTTAACATTCCAAAAGTTGAGTTCAAAGTGTCTGGCTTGTAGAGCAGGTGTAATGTCCAGAGGTAGGTATTTGCCAAGACTAGAATCCAGAAAATGTGCTGACTGCAGTGTCAGGGGAGACACTGCAAGAAGGTTCTATGCATCATCTAGCTTCCCAGAGGTGTTTGGCATGGGTACACAGCGCTGGCTCTCTCCCCGCTGCTCAGGCTGGTGGACACCTGTGGGAACACCAATTACGAGCGGTGTGAGCAATCTGGCAGTGCAGGCCGAAGAGCCTGACATGGTGGTAGGCCATGCCCAGCACAAGGGCAGAGCCAGCTACCAGTATGCCAAAACAGTGCTGTGCTTGCAGCACTGTGACTAAAACAAGAGGCTGGTAGCTAGAAACATAGTGAGTTACCTTGGGACAACAGGGCATGCACCTGCATCAACAAACCTCGCGTGTCACCCATAGTTGGACCAATAATCTACGATAGTGTGATGTGTGGTCACTCATAGGGGACCAATGAGTCCATGCCAACAAGGCACACCAAGGTTATATAAACTGTAGCAGTTTCCTTGCTACGCACTTCTTCTTTTCCTGCCTGTCCTGTCTCCTCTCCTTCCATGCTTTACTGTGCCATGCTCTCACCATAGGCCTGAGCCATAGGCCTGCAATACTGGAACAATAAAGGATCAATACCCGATCATATTGGTCAGTCGTATTGATTCCAAGAACCTCCGTCGTCGCCATATCTGGCTAAAGACACCCACCACTGTTCTTTCTAATCAATAAATAGGGCCTCTGTGTTGTGCCAATATTTTGTCAAACGTCCTTGTAATGCCCATGACAAGGTGAGCACACAAACTGCTGATCTGCACTGCCAAACTCTTGCTTGCTCTTCTTTGGGTCTTCCTCCTTTGCTTACATGTATGTAGAGAGCAGAGTCCCATCTGGGTGCCTGTTTGTGACTCTCACAGGAAGGAGACAGGAGAACAAGCATTCTTATCGTCCAGGTGGTTCCCATAGCAGCAGTGGTTTCTCTAGGACTGCACATTTGGATTAAAGAAAAACACTTTGTAAGAGAAAAAAAAGTATTAAGAATGACAAGAGATCTGTTATTGGTGCTGCAGCACTCTAATGAAGGGGGAGCTGGCTCACACCAGCTGGCTCACAAAGCCCTGTGGTGACTAAGACTTGGACAGCGTTCAGAAATACCTCTCCGTGGTAGCTGCAGTGAGGCAAGATACTCCTGTCTGGAGGGGATCATTGGTCTGTGCCAGTGTGTACAGGACACAGCTGCCTGGCACAAGTGGGTGGTTTGATGTGCCTGGCACTGTGGACTTCAGAACACACTGGGGCTGAGTTGCAAAATGTGCTGCTCTAGAGCTAGAATTTGTTTCCTTGCTACTGAAAAGGAGTTTATTTTGTTCTGTGAGACCCTGGCATTAAATTTGATCTAGAATGCAGCTTGAATCAAACACATGCTGAAGTGGAATTTTTGAGGTTAAAACATCAATAGGCAGATACTGTCTCCTCAGTTTCTCCCAACCATCTAACCCCTTGCCTGTCCCCAGGCCAAAGAACCCTCCATCACCGGAGTGATACACTGGAGACAGTGATCCTGGTGAATCCCAATGTGGACAGCATCGTGTCTGAGGTAAGGACCAGGTGCCAGCAGGTTTTCTCCACATCAGCTGTTTCTGCTCATGCTTGACTTAAAGGTCATGTTTATCACACTGCACCTTGTGGAGAGTTTGAACGTGCCACTAGCCAGCTGCAAGGTGTGGTAAAGGGGCCAAGTGTTCTGGTCTTGCCAACATCATACATGCAGTACCCACTGGTCTCTGGCAGCATTTACTGCTAAGAAACATACATTCAGCAACGTATGGTTTCTCGTATGCCAGCCTGTTAGGAGTGAGCTGCTTTCAGGAAGACTAAGTGTCTTAGAATTGCTCCATTTTAAGGGATTTTCAGGAGCTTTCAGCCTTTCCTAGCAAACAGGAAGGAGGGCTTCTGAACCTTGACCATTCTAGTTTGAGAGACTCCAAAGTGTGTTGACTTCTTACATGGCAGAGTAACACCAAAGAGTTTCTCTTGTCGCTGGCCTGCTTTCTCAATGTGGGTTATAATGTCATGTGGAGCTGTGTTGGGCAGGCAGCACCAGTGTCTCCCCTCCTCAGTAACCTGCCCTTTTATATGTAGGAAACCTGTTATGTCTGTTTGTGAGTAATGCCTAAGTATCACCTTTCCCCGTGACCGAGTTTCTGGTGCTGGTTATTTGTATCACAGATAGCTTTCTGACTGCAACACTCTCTCTCGTGGTCACAGGTCCGCTCACTGGTGTGTGATTCATCAGCCCACAAACTACTGATCTTCTGTGGTCAGAGCTCAGACCAGGAAGGAGACTTAATCCTGCAGACAGGGACCTTCACTTACCAGAAGTTTGCTGAGATATTTTCAGACCCAGAGGTGAGTGTGTGCTGTGTCCCCTCCTGTTCACAGAGCACAGGATAGAGCAGTGCAGCCCGTGCTGCTCCTTCAGGTGGCAGCTCCACAGAGGGCTGGGCTTCAAATCCAGCAAAAAAATTGCACATCATGAGTAAGTCATGCTATAGTCTTGGGCATCTGGCTTTAACTCATTGGCCCGAGTTTTCCAAGGTGAAAGGCATAGATGATTCCACCTGTAAGTGCTCAATTCCCTCCAGACTGGCTCTGCAGTGGGCAGACTGGGGGTCTTAAAACATCTGTGGGCAGCTTCCAAAAAACAGGCAACAGGGGCCATTATCACCCTGTTAAATGTGGGTATCTCTCAGCATTTCACAGTCAGTCCAGCAAGCATAAGCTGTTCACAAGGTTCAGAGTCTTCATCAGGGTGTGTAAAGATGGTGAGGGGATGACTAAATGCTGATTAAGCAAGTGCATAATGATTAAATAACTACAAATGCAATTACTTAGTTGTAGAATTGCAGAATCATTCCTTCATGCTTAGCACTGAAGAGGGTGTCTTAGGGTTAGAATTCACTAATCAGAAAGAATCCACTGCTTCTGAGCCCAAACCAGGGATTGATACCCCAAGTTAAACAGGAAGAAGGAAGGAAAGAGGACACAGTGGTTCTTGCTTCTATTTACTTTCCTGAGGTCTTGTCATTGTGCACTCCCACCAGTCAGGAAGTATAGCAGCCCATCAACATACAGCATTGCAGGAGAGAGCAGAATGTGCCCCATGCATGGGCTTTTGGACTGCTCAGTCTACCCTCAGTGTGTCCTGTCACTAAAGTGCCCATGACATCCTCAGTAGTTCTGCAGCAACTGCCTTTTTTTTAATGTCATGGATTGGTTTCAGAGCTCTGTTTGACCTTTATTTGTCTGTGCTTGTCTCATCAGGTCACCCAGATTCTTAGCAACACTGATTCAGATATCAAGGCCTCCCTCACTGTGTCGTGCTTGGGAGAAGGAGAGTGGAGCAACCTTGGGCATCCTCGATTCCAAGAATTTCTTAATCTGAAACTGAATCCCGATCCAGTTCTGCCAGAAATGGATGGAGTGTCTGAGTTTGCAGAATATGTCTCTGAGACAGTTGATGTGCCATCTCCATTTGATCTCCTGGAGCCACCCACCTCAGGGGGCTTTTTGAAGCTTTCTAAACCCTGCTGCTACATATTCCCTGGGGGAAGAGGTGACTCTGCTCTCTTTGCTGTCAATGGGTTTAACATCCTTGTGGATGGTGGCTCTGAGAGGAAATCTTGCTTCTGGAAGCTGGTGAGGCACCTGGATAGAATTGACTCAATCCTGCTCACCCACATTGGTGCAGACAACCTCCCTGGCATCAATGGGCTGCTGCAGAGGAAAGTTGCTGAGCAAGAGGAGGAACAATCCCAGGGCTCTACCAACTACAGTGACTGGATGAAGAACTTAATTTCTCCTGAGCTAGGGGTGGTTTTTTTTAACGTTCCCGAAAAACTGAAGATGCCTGAATCATCCATGAAAGTAAAGAGAAGCATTGAAGAAGCTTGTCTGACACTGCAGTACCTCAACAGACTAGGCATTAAATCAGAGCCTCTCTATAGGGTGGTGAGCAGTACCATTGAGCCTATTACACTCTTCCATAAAATGGGAGTGGGTAAGCTGGACATGTACATCCTGAACCCTGTCAAGGACAGCAAAGAAATGCAGTTTCTAATGCAGAAATGGGCTGGTAATAGTAAAGCAAAGACTGGCATCATTCTTGCAAGTGGGAAAGAAGGTGAAATTTCTGTTCCCTATCTCACCTCCATCACAGCCCTAGTGGTGTGGCTTCCTGCAAGCCCAACGGAAAAAATTGTAAGGGTTTTGTTTCCTGGAAATGCTCCTCAAAACAAGATACTGGAAGGCCTTGAGAAACTCAAGCACCTGGATTTTCTGAGGTACCCAGTGGCCACTCAGAAAGATCTCACTTCCGGAATACCTCCACCTGTGTTGAAGCAGACCAAAATTAAACAAAGAACTGACAGTAAAGAGAGTCTCAAATCTTCCCCCAAGCCTTCTGCGACAAAGCAAGCTAAGAAAGAAGAGGCAGCTGAGGAGGGGAGCAAGGAGGTAAAACCAGAAGTCGTAAAGGATGCAAAAACTGAGAAAAAGGTTAAAGAGCACTCAGAGAAAGTTCTCGAGAAACCTGTTAAACACGAAAAGATAAAGACCGAAACAAATGATGCTCTCAAAGCTGAGAAAAGAAAACTGGCAAAAGACAAGGCTGGCAAAAAGCATCTCAAAGAGAAGGTATCCAAGCTGGATGAAAAGAAAGACAAAGAAAAGAAAGAGATTAAGAAGGAGAAAAAGGAGTTTAAAAAAGATGATGGAAAGAAAGAGGAAAAAAAAGATTCAAAGAAAGAGGAAAAAAAGAAAGAAACCAAACCAGAGCCCAAAAAAATTTCTAAACCAGACCTAAAGCCATTTACCCCAGAAGTAAGAAAAACATTATACAAGGCAAAAGTCCCAGGTAGACTCAAATCTGAGAAGAGCAAAGTCAAACCTGAAAAGGATGTACCTGCTGACCTGAAGCCATCACCGATGGAGAAGGTGCCTGTACAAGCCGAGCCAGGAGAGACTTCCATAGCTGAACAAAGGTTAGTCCTGTCTTCACCAGAAGACCTTACAAAGGACTTTGAGGAACTGAAGCATGAGGAGAAAGAGGCCTTGCAGGAGTCTCAAGAAATATCTGACATTGAGGTTAGTGACAAGATTATGAGAGTACCTGAAACAGAGGTAAAGGACTCTGCTGATGTGATTGCTCAGATTCGCCTTGAAGAGGATCTGATTTTGAAAACAAATGTTCCTGATCAGGGAATAACTACTGCTGATATGGGAGCAGCTCATGCTGCAAAAATAGAGGATGAAAGAAGAGCAATAGGTGAAGATCTTGACATGAGGTATAGCAAGGGAAAAGCTGAGCAGGACAAGGAAGTTCAGCTGTTTCCAGACAAAGAACAGGTACCACCACAGATAGGTGACTTAGAAAAGGGTGTTCAGTCATCAGCCTTCAAAGAGGAAGAAAAGGAGGAAGAGGAGAAAATCTCTTTGGACACAAAACAGAGGGAAGCAAAAACAAAGACGTGTGAGAAGCATATTGAGGGGACAGAGACACAGGAAGGGGGTGAAAAGGAAAAGCAAGAAGATGTGATAGAAAAGGCAGATCTAGAAGAAAAAGAGGAACAGCACATGAAGGCAGAGGAGAAGGTGGAAAAGAATAGAGCCTTCTATGAGCTAAATCAGGAGAACAAAGTATTTGCTACTACAGAAAAGGAAAAAGAACTTAGTGAGAGAAACAAGTTACTTGGAAAGGATGTAACAAAGGAGGAGTCATATCTGAGCAGTCTGCCCATCCCACCAGGAGCAACAGCAGAACATGTTTCATATATCCAAGATGAAACTATCCCAGGCTACTCAGAAACAGAGCAGACCATTTCTGATGAAGAAATACACGATGAACAGGAAGAGAGGATCCCACACCTGAAGTACGATGTCAATGCCTATGACATTTCCGTTCCTGACCGCCCCGGCTCTTTCGAAGCAGTACATGGAATACAGGCCGTGCCTGCTGCTGACCTTTCAGCCAAGGGCTATGCTGCTCAGGAGTCTGAAATTCTAGCATATCCTACCAATATTGTGGCAGCACCTCTAGCTGAAGAGGAACATATATCCTCTGCTACCTCCATTACAGAATGTGATAAGCTTTCATCTTTTGCAACTTCAGTAGCAGAAGATCAATCTGTTGCATCTCTAACAGCACCACAAACAGAAGAGACTGGGAAAAGCTCCTTACTTCTAGACACGGTGAACAGCATTCCCTCCTCTCGGACAGAAGCAACCCAAGGTCTTGACTATGTTCCCTCTGCTGGCACAATTTCTCCCACGTCATCCTTGGAGGAAGACAAATATTTTAAATCTCCACCCCCTGAAGATTTCCATGCATTAGCAGAGGGAGAGAGAAAACTGGAAGCTCAAAAAAAGGATCTTCATGAAGAGGCAGAAGATGAAGAGGAAGAAGAAGATGGAACTCCAAATATTGAAATGCCTAAGAAACTTGGAGGGCATTACGATGTCCCCATGCTTGCTCACCAAGGATGTCCTGATAATGTGTTAATCAGTGTTCCCACTGAAGTGATGCAAACTTCTGACCTGTCATTGTCTGCTGAAGAAACACCGTTCTCCCAGGCTGACTCCGCAGAGGCTGAAGAACGATGCATGAGTCCTGATGACAGCACGGTCAAAATGGCCTCTCCCACCCCATCTGGCCCCACTAGTGCAGGACACACACCTTTCCACCAGTCTCCAGTGGAGGAAAAACTGGAAACAGTAGAATCAGATCTATTTGAAAAACAAACAGATGCTACTGCCAAGAAAATAGAAGGCCAAACTTCTGCTGTGGTGAAGGGAGCCAAGAGTGAACCTCTCAGAGAAGACGATGTATATGCACCTAAATATAGACATGAAAAAGATGCCCCCAGACCTGTGCAGCACAAAGAAGACTTGGGTAGTGACGTTCCAGTGTCTCCTAGGGAGCAGGTGCAGGAAGAACCAGTGGGGAAGGAGTTCCCCTGGCTGTCCTACCACAAACAGGACACAGTGGTGATAGGGGAGGAGGAGGAGCATCCTGTGCTGCCCCATCCTAGCACAGACGTGTTTCTGGAGACAGGAAAAGAGCAAGGAGCTAAAACAATGACAGAAAATTTAATGGGATTTTCCAAACACTTGTCCTTTGAGCCATTCTCTACCACAGAAACATCTCTAGGAAACATGGGTGCTCCACAGTTCACAAGCCAAAGCAAATCTGAAAGTGACAAATCTTCACCGGATGACTCCAAGTCACTTTCTTTCACAGAAGAAAGTATTAGTAAAGCAAAACCCTCAGAAAGCTCGAAGGGAGTGACTGTTGAGGAAGGAAAACTGCTACGCTTCACAGAAGACCTCTCAGAAGAAGATAAATCTTCTCATGCTTCCATTAAAGACATTTCTCCAGAAGAAACCAAATCTATTTCTCTCACTGAGAGTCCCATCAAGGAAATCTCTTCAGACCCTTTTGTTAAAGGGATTTCTCCAGAAGACATTAAATCTCTTCATTTCACAGAAGAGATACCTGCAAAAGAAAAAACTTTGCCTGACTTTACTGACAAATTCCCTTCAGAAGCTGTGAAGTCCATGGATTTCACAGAGAAGAGCCCAGCTACATGTGAGAAATCACTGACCATTTCTGCCAAAGAATTCACAAAAGAAGTGTCAAAATCTTTCCCTTGCCTAGAAAGCAGCCTGGCTAAAGACACATCACCCAGAGATACTTCCACTGAAGAAACATCTCCAGATGACAGCAGTTTATTTTCTGCAGGAGAAAAGGGCTCATTAAGGGAAAGAACTGCAGGCTTGGACTCTCAGGAAGTCTCTCCAGATGCGAAAGGCTTACACTTTACAGACTCTAGCCCAACTGAGGATAAAACATCTTCACACATTTCTGCTGAAGATGTAAAATCTTGCAGGTTCAAGGATGGTCAAGAAGAAAAATCTCCAGAAACGGATGACTTCTACATGAAAGATTTAAGTTATGAGAAGAAAGTGTGGTTTCCAGAAGAGGTGGAGGAGATCCCTGCTGAGGGAAGGCGACAGAGATATGATAAAGAGAGAGAGAGCACATTCTTGGATGAGGTACCAGAATATGAAACAAAATCCGTTCCTAAGATGGGAGAGGAAGATATCCTGTCTCCTGCAGTGCCTGGCAGTCCCACCTGGAGAAGAGGAGAAAGTGAAATGTGGGGCTCTCTTCAGGAAGGAAGGGAGACTGGAAGAGTAGGGAGGTTCCCCAGTGAGGAGGGTGAAGGTCTCAGTCATGATGGAGGCAAACCTGTGCTGCTGCAAGCAGAGGCAGAATGTTTAAAGATGAAATCCTGTGACTATGAAGATATGACACAGAAGAGTGCCAAACCTACATCAGAAGCAAAGAAAGTGGAAATCACTCTCTCAGAAAGAACACAAATGGAAAGTTCTCTTCTGTCTTATCAGTATGTCTCTGGCGAGGAAAGTCAGGCCAAAGCATTAACTGGAAGCAAAGATAGGCAAGAGCTGCCACCGACATCTAAACAAGATTACTCCTACTTAGATGATGATGAGAAAGCTGCCCTAGATATCTATGCAAAGTCTCTAGACCAAGCACTGACAGCATCTCCAGTGTCTGTAATGGCTGCTGCTCTGGAAAAGGAGATTGACACCTCACCAGAAACAGAAAGGCCTTACAAGTTAGACCAGTACTCACCTCCTTTGTGGGAGAAAGTCCCATCCAAGGACACAGAGAAGAAATCCGACACCAGTGCTTTGTATCAGGACTGTAAATACAAATCAGACAGAAAACAAGAGGATGACTACAAACCCAGTGAGGGTCTTTATGACTCTGCAGGAAGAAAGGACCAGATGGCAGCAGCATCTAGTCCCTTGCCATCTACCAGAGCAGCAGAATATGAACACATAGCATCATCCCCGGAAGAAAGTGATGTGGTGCCAGGGCAGTGTGAACGCTCCCCTCTAGGACAAAGTCCTTGTCCAAAGAGCAGTGCTGCTCTGGGCCATACTGAGGCTGTGGGTTCTGCCAGCCAAGTGGCCTATCCTCCAGAAGCTTATTCCAGGAGCAGCCCTGAGCCTTATTCCTATGAGGAGTACCGACCCAGAGGTGATGACAGTTCCACACGACAAGAGCAAGAAGAAAGAGAACCAACTCCCTATCCTGATGAAAGAAGTTTCAAGTATGCAGACATCTATGAGAAGATGATTGTGTCTGGAGGTGGACCCTCTCCCTTTGCACCCAAGGGTGCAGACAGCCCAGGCCACAGTGACAAGGTGCCATCAACATCACTGATCTCTCCAAAAGGTCAAAGTATTCATGTCTCTGCAAAGGAAGAAGAGTCCTGCCTTTATACCTCTGCTGAGAAGGAGTTGTCATCTCCAGCATCTCCTAAAGATAAAGCAGGTTCAGCCTTTGACTATACAGACATCCATGGAAGATACTCCCCCTTGTCTGAAATGCCTAAGTCTAGGATATCTGAAGGGCAGGAAAAGCAGGAGGTGCCTTCTGCTTTGCCAGCAGAACTGGGCTCTGAGCTGCACCCATCATCTGCAGGCACAGCATTTGCTTCTCCCTCAGCCACAGCAGACACATTTTATCAGGAAAAGAGGAGCTGTCCAGATGAGAACATCATTTTGTCTGGCCAGAAGCAGGTATCTCTGTCCCCGAAATCTGAAAGTCCGAGCCCCAAAGACAGGTACTATGAAAAAGGGGGGCGTGGGGATGAGAGCACGAGTGACTCAGAGCTAGAAAAAGGTGCTAAGGAGAAGTCTGAGAAGGAGTCCAAGCTGCAGAGCCCTGCTGAAGCTGCAGGCATGGCCTATGCACACATCTCCCCAGTGGACAAGTTTCATGTATCAGAGCCCCTACTGCAAGCCACCCGTCAGGAGTCCACATCCCCCAGTTCTACTGCCTCATCACCCTCTGATCCAGGGTGGAAAGAGGAATATGGAAGTCAGAAAACTGCATCAACCACTGCCATGGGGATGTATGTTGGAGGTTACAGTGACCTGCCTGATGCAGGCAGAGATGAGCAGGCTTCTGAAATGTCCTGTTTAAGACAAGATTCTTCACAGAAGAGAGAGGTCACTGGAAAATCCATGAAGGACTCACAATTCTGTGTCACAGATTATCCAGGTGCCTTGTTGGAATCAGGGTTCCAAGAGCAAACCACATACTTGAAATCTGGAGAGCAGAAAGAGACATGCAAAAAGGGTGGAGCAGGAGAGGGCAGAGTGATGGAGAGCTCCTCTAGGTTGGAGTGCTCCCTGCTAGGAAAGAGTGAAGCATCTGGCATGTTCAGACATGAGCAAACCTCAGCAAGCCGCCTGGGGGATGTCTCTCTCCCACTGAAGGCTCCTTGTGCTTTGTTCTCAGACCAAGGGAAGAAAGATGAGTACTTGGAGGTGTCTGAGAAAATCAGCAGCCTTAGCACACCCTTTACTAAATTTGCACCACTTAGTCCCTATGAAGAAGATAAGTTGTTCTCCAAAGCTGTGGAAAGAGAGTCTGTGGCTCAGCAGCAGCTGAAAGATGACTCCAGCCTGTCAGAGGAACCTTCATCTGAAGCTACCACTCCTGTGATACAGACTACAGCAGAAAGCTTCTACTCCCAGATGTTTTCCACATACGCAGGTGCAGGAGCAGAACAAGGTACCAGAAGTCTTTGGGATGTGTCTCCACAGATTCCAGATAATGCTGGGAAAACACATGCAGCCGAAACCAAAGACTTTGTGTTTGCTGAAGAGCATGGTTCTCCATTCACAAGGGGCATGGGTGACAGCATTTCTCCATGCAGAAAAGAGACCCCGAGTCCACAGCCCATACCTCTCTCTACAGAGAAACAGCAGCAGCCCAGTGTAAGTAGTCCAGAGCAGAAGGCACCATTTGCAGGACAGCTGATGACACTGACATCTCTGCCTGATGTGTTGACTTCATTTCCTCATCATCAGCATGAAGATGAAACCACAGCCAATGGTCCAACAGAGGTGAGCACCAGCCTGCAAGCTTTCCAGAGTACATACCATGCATCAGAGGCAAAAGATGAAAAACCATGTCCTGATTCTGACAGCAGTTTTTCTCCATGCACAGGCAAAGAGGGCACAGAGAGGCAGAGCCGTCCTTCCTCTCTGATGTCCCCTGATCACAGTTTCCAGCCCTTTTTCCCAGGTGTGCAGAGGGGTGGGAAAACAGAAGACCATGGAGATGCTTCCCATGAGATGGAGCCACATTTAGGAGGCAGTTTTGATTGTGGACAGAAATTTCCCTCATGTGAATACAAGCAGAGGAAGGGAGAGCTCTCTCCTTCATTCATCAACCCCAGTCCCCATGAGCTCTCTGAAGATAGTGACCTCTCACAGGAGGACGGTCATCCTTCAGTGCAAGGAAGACCACCCCATGCTGGTAGTAGCCCCATGCAAAGTGCCACAGTGGAGGAAACCCCTCCAACATCAGTGAGCGATTCTGGAACCTCCCAGTCAGACTCAGATGTCCCACCTGAGACAGAAGAATGTCCATCCATCACAGCAGATGCCAACATGGACTCGGATGAAGATGCTGATTTCCTCCCAGTGGACAAAGCTGTTGGGAATGCCCATCATTCCAGTTCTAGATCCAGCCATGATCCTCAACCTGTTCCAATGGTCGATCCCCATCCCCATCTTCCTCACCCTGATGTCTGCATGGTAGACCCTGATATGTTGGTGAATGAGCAAAACATGAGCAGAACTGATAAAATTTCCAAGAAAGACATAAAAGACAAGAACAAAGGTGTGAGGAAGCCTTTGAGCAAACCCAAATCTTCCTCGCCTTCCCGGAAATTGGATGCGAAAGGGAAGCGATCGCCCACGCCTGTGAAACAGCCATTGGACAAATCTCCAAAATCTGCCACTGCCAAAAAAGATGGAGGGGAGAAGCCCAAACCACGCAGTGCACTGGCACAGCCTCCTCACACAGAAGATGAGTTATCCCGGAGTAGTCACAGCAACCCTGGCAAGAGCCTTGTTAATGGCATCAAAGCAAACCCTGGTAAGACCTTTTTGCTTAAGCACGCATCTTCTCTTTGGGCCCAAAAGCAGAGGGTTAAATGTAGCAGAACAGAGAGTTGGGCTTCCCAGTCAGGCACAAAAAGTTATAAGCAGTAAGAGGTGGTCACACAAACCACTTAAAGAGAGCAAAAAACAAAAGCCTTGAGGAAAACTCTCAACCACTGCAGATCTGAATGCAGCCACCTCTGAAGACAGAGCTGTGAGACCTAATGCAGAACTTCACAGGCCAAGATTTTGTTGCACCCAGGGGCTACATCTGAGGAGGGGCAGCAGTTGCTTAGGGGTGGGACTTGTTAATGAAATGCCAGACACAAGAAGTGTGTTTGAACAAGAGGTGGCAGCCTCTCAGCCTGTCAGTGGGTAAGAGTAGCAGCTAGGCAGTGCAGTGAGCTGTCCACACTGGTCATTGGTGGCTTTTTGCTCACAGAAGAGCCTGCACAGAGATAGTTTATGGGAGGGAAAAAGCACAGAGGTTTCTGCATTTCCACAGGGAGCAAGAGGGAGAGAAGGGACAATCCTGGGGAAGGATGTGTAGGTGTATATGGCTTACTGAGTATAACAGCTCTTGTTTGACCATCTCTCATCTTCTAAGTGTAAGCAGCAGCAAATGAAGCAGAGAGGTACAAATCGTAGGAAAGAGCAGTAGAGTCCTTGGAATAGCAGGGATGGCAGAAAGCCAGGACGGAGCTTCCGGAAGGACGACTGTAATACCCTAGGACAGCAGACAATGGCCATCAGGATGGGTTTCTGTATCAAATGTATGTTATTAAACAACAAAAATTAGGACTAGATGTTGGTTGGGATGACAACTCTGCAAAAGGTAATAATGGAGATTTTTTATTCCTTTCCCCAGGGAAGGCTTCTGAGCACAAAACCTTCCAGTCCCTCCCCAAAGCACAGCAGAAGCCCCTTTGCCTCTTAAGAGCTCTGACAGCACTGGCCCCAGAATGCAGCCAGCTCACCTCTGAGCAGCAGAGCCTGGCAAAGTCTTCATTTTGTTGCTGCAGCTGCAGAGAAAAACCTTTCTAGACTTGAAGCCCTTCAGTGTTGGACTGAGTGTTTGTCCTTTCTGGAAGAGTTTTGATAGCCTCTGTTTTGTTTTTTCCAAAGCTTCCAGTAGTCCCAAGAGCAGTTTGCCTGTGCCCATGGGCCCACCTGTCTATGTGGACTTGGCATACATCCCCAACCACTGCAGCGGGAAGAACACAGATCTGGAGTTCTTCAAGCGGGTTCGAGCGTCGTATTATGTTGTGAGTGGGAACGATGCAGCCAATGGAGAACCAAGCCGTGCCGTGTTGGATGCACTCCTGGAAGGGAAGTCTCAGTGGGGGGACAACCTGCAGGTAGGTCATGGAAGTGCCAGGGAGTGTGTGTGATGCTTCTCATGTCACAAGTGCTGGGGAGGTGTGTGTCACAAACATTTCTAGAGGGAGCACTCTAAGAGGAAGTATGGTCGGGAGCACTCTAAGAGGAGCACTCTGAGAAGAAATGGTACTGGGCTTGTCCTGCTCTGCAGTCTTAGAGGAGTTAGTTTGTACCCAGGAGGAGGAGATCCAGGGAATTATGTGAGTGGAAGCAGTTCCATATCCTTCTGAGGGAAGAAAGCACTTAGGGATCGTACACACCTCCTCATCTGCTGCAGGACAAGTGTATCCTCAAGTGAAAGCAAGCACTCAGGGCCCTCAGTTGCAAGTTGGGTCAATAGGCACATCGTCAGGCCATTAACAGTGACACTCTCAGCATTGTTCCTTTGCACACTAAGGGATCTTTTTAAGGCTGTCCCTGAAGCTGCTCCCCCCTGCACTGCAGCCATTTTCATCACTGTGGTGTCAGTGCTGCCAGTGTGCAGCCAGCTCAGAGCCTCATTGTGCTGGTACTGCATAAAATAAAGCCCCATCTCTGCCTCAGAGAACCTGACATCTGAAAGACATTAAGTAGAACAAGCAGTACCAAGGGTACAGTGTTCCAAAATTAATGGGAAATTTTAGTCTTGGCTCCTGTGGGCATTGTTTGTCACTGCAGTTGTTCTCAGACAATCATCCCTGCTGCTTTCTTTTCCCAGGTGACTTTGATCCCAACACATGATACTGAAGTGACACGAGAATGGTACCAACAGACCCATGAGAAACAGCAGGAGCTAAACATCATGGTACTGGCAAGCAGCAGCACTGTAGTCATGCAGGATGAATCTTTTCCAGCCTGTAAGATAGAATTCTAAATCTCCCACACTTTGCGTTCATCCATTGACTCTCCAATCACCAATGCAACATCAGAGACACCATCTAATCACAGTCCAGTTCTTCTCTGGTTTAGTCCTCTACATGGTTCCCATTTGTCAGGCAATCGGGTATCCATCTAGCTCAGCACTGGATGCCATGAGAAAGAAGTGCAGGGCTCTGTAAAATGCTGGACTGAGCTAAGATTTCTTGCAAGAGCAGTCGCAGGCCAGGGGCACTTTTACTTTCCCTGCTTTATTCTGCTGCCTGTACAGTTTCTGTATACTATCTTGGCTGCCTTGCTGCTGTGAGAGCTTGTTCTACTCTCTTCCTGGCTGCCTTGTCATTTAACTTGCAGCACCAGGAACCTCATCGTTCTGGTGAGGGCTGATGTGCTGCTGCTGCATGTAGACGGTGCATGGGGGGCAGAGAAGAAAATTACTTTGCGAAGAAAATGCACCTAGGGGAGGAGGGGAGGTGAAATCCTCCAACTGTAATGTGACAGTGAAAGTCATCCTTCCATCTCCCCCCCTGGACATTCAGGTGGTATTCAGAGCAAGGGGACCTGTCCTCCAGCTAGGCAGGGCCACCATTTGCCAGCTCTGCAGGCTTCTCCCATGTCTTTGGCTGTGGCATCCTGCAGCACCTGCTGGCTCTGGTGAAGGAGCTGGGACGAAGGCCATGTTTGTTTGGGGATGTCAGTGGGAGGGGAAGGTTCAGCCTGTTGTTCTTTGCTACAAAGGGCACATCCCTAACCTGCTAACTGGAGTTTTGCATAGTGACCAACTTCCTCCTGCACACCAGCAGTGTGACAGCAGGAGGCACAGAGGGGCTGTTGCCTGAACAGTCACACAAAAAGAGCATCCAAACGCACAACTATAGCCCCCTCTAAAGCAGAAGGGCTGAAACAACCCTGGCCCCTGCTGGCCTAAGATGTACGAGAAACCTCCCTGTCCTTGTAAACCAAAGGGGCTCCTGAGGAGTGGGGTGAGGCCCTTGAGGAACCCACCTGCCGTCCTGAGCACGGCTCTGGCCAGGGCAGCTGACAGATGACAGCTCCACAAACAGCAGCAGTTTCCTCGCTGCCTGTATGCTGGCAGTCCACTGTGTTGCTGGCAGCTGGCTGTGTTCAAGCATTTTCTTGTCACCCCCTAACTGTGCAGGGTGTGGCAAACAGAACTTGTGGTGTGAGGAAAGAGAAACCCCTTCCAAAAACACCTGGGGAAAGCAGGTTACTAAATGCAGGTGCTCTTAGTTCCTCCACGACCAAGGCAGGGACATGCAGACTCCTGTTGCCAGCACAGATGAGGTGCTGTGGGAGCTGTGCTGTGCACACCTTGCAGCCTGCTCTGGGGCAGGTCCTTGCTCTCTGGCCGTTCTGGCAAAGAGTGCAGTTGTGTGCTGTGAGTGCATCCTTGCTCCCTCCAGCAGTCTCCCTGAGTCCCCTTGGTGTGCACACCCAGCCCAGTGGCGGGGCTCCAGTTCCTGCAGCACGACCAGCTCAGGAGGGCGAGCGCTGGGGTGTGTGGAGACTGCAGCACCTGAAAGCATCTCGGGAGAGTCTTCTCCCAAATCTGGCTGTTCTCTCTCTGCAAGACACACAGGGTGGCAGCAGGGTGTGCTCTGGGGAAGGAGAGATGAGTTGCAAAGCAGTGCTGCAAAGTGTGACGTACAACTCGGAGGCATTTCCATCTGCTGTGTCACCCGCTGGGCTTGGCCCCGAGCCGAGGTCTGACTCCATAACAAGCGTCCTGGGAGCCTGCGTCGAGCTTGCCTGGGACACTGCAGGCTCAGTGCTTGTTTTTATTTGGCAGCTGACATAAATAAAATGCTGCTTAGAAACCTGCTCCTAGGACTAAAACGTATTTTCTAGGGAAATGGTTTATTTTGCATTTAATTTATATATTTATTTTTTTCTGTTAAGCTGCATTTTGTGTGGATGTAATGTTTTAATTTATACATGTTACCATGACACCATGTGCTCTTAGTGTCAGTCCAGAGGTTTCTCGGTACAAATATTTCAATGCTGCAATTTAAGTGACAACATAAAAAGACCATAGAGAACTTGCTGGCAGGAAAAGTGGTCTCTGTTTGCAGCCCGAGAGGCTGTCTGAACCCAGCAGCTGCAAGACAAAGCCGAAGGCTGGCAGCCCCTCCCCGGGGAGCACCCAGCCCTTGTTAGGAGCATGGGAGCTTACTCAGGGATTTAGCAAATCCCTGCCCTGTATCCATTTTCCCCAGGGACCCAGGGTGTGTCTGCCAGCAGCACAAATACTGTTCTCTGCAGCCTGCTGGGGCCAGCGCTCACAAGCGTTGGTGACAGCAGCAACTGCAGGCAGCGACACACCTGCTCTGCTCCCTAGAGCTGCTAGGGGATGGCTTCAGAGCTGGGGGAGACCCTGGCCCCCCAGCCAGGGACTGGCTGCCAGGCAGAGCAGTCACAGGGCACCAGCAGGGGAACAAACGTGACCCTCACAGAGTGCATCCCTGTGAGCGTGGCTAGGTGTAAAAGCTAATGCACTAACCTTAGATAGACCCACACATGAATGTTTTCTCGGTTTTAAACTTGAAGCAATTCTGACTAAGCAGCAGTTCATAGTGAGGCTTTGCAAGGTGCCTGCATCCTCCAGGCAGGAGCATGGTCACTGGCACCTGCCCTCCACGTGCCGTGCTCCTGCGCGCCGCAGCTGCGCTGCTTGGGCAGCTTTATCCTACACCAGTTCGCTTCCCTGTCCTCGAGGCTCCACACTTTTTAAAAGTCTTTTGTGGCAGTCTGTTCTGCCTCCAGCTTCTCTCCCTTCTTCTTTGTCTTCCTCCTTTCAACCTCCCTCCCCTCCTCCGTCCCCTCCCCATCCCCTTCAAAACCCACAGGGGGGGGGGGAAAAAAAGACTTCTTAAAAAAAAAAAAACAAACAAAGGCAAATTTGTAAAGAGTCTGACCCTGCTCAGGCTGCAGGAGCCAGCAGAACCCATCCAGAGCCAGAGGTAACACAACACTATAAACAGTTAAACTCTGCTTTTGCTTGTTTCTGCATGTGGGCAACAACGCGTAACCTTCCTGTATGTAATAGGTACAAACTACTCTTTTAAACCTATAATTAAAGAAGTGAACGTCTTAACTGTATTGAAATGGCAACTCGTGCTCCTAGCTTCTTCTATGCTAAATGTTTAAGAACAGAGCCCTGATTCTTTTCTTCAGCATCATGTTTCTCTTCGAATTTAGTTCCTTGAGTTTCGTCCCTTTTGCCCCTTTCCACGTGAAACACTCTGTAACTAACTGCTGTCAGGAGAGGAGCCCAACACATCAATAATAAAGCCACATTAATTGCGAACAAGAACTTCCAGTGGTTCCTGGCTTTCTTCCAGCGAGTTGCTGCAGCAGGCAGGATGCTGCTGCCAGTCCTGCACCAGCACTGCACCTTCCCGGGCAGCTGCTAAACCTCCTGTGGCCCCTGGGAAGGGACAGGCACGGCAGGGGCATGGCGCCCACACGGGGCACCGGTGGGGTGATTTACAACTCTAGCCGCCCCCCTTCAGAGGGCATCCCGTGCCCTGCTCAGCAGCCAAGGGCCAAGCGGGATGCAGCCCCTGCTGCTCAGGCAGAGTCCAGTCTGTCCTGCCAGCACTGCAGCTCCCGGGACCTGCTCTTCAGTGTGGCCTTCTACCTGCCCCTGCACTTCTTGGAGAGGGCAGCTCTGGCCAGCACTGTGGCATTCCTCAGGCTGGGAACATCTCTCATCCTGGGGGATAGCAGCCCATGGCACTGCTCAGCCAGGTGCTTTGGCCACCCTGCTGGGTGCCACCACTGCTGGCCCTGGGAGGGTGTGGGCAGGATGGGAGTAACCAGGGCCCTGGGCATCACCAAGGGTCATGAGTGGATCTGGTGCTGCTCTGTCCTGAGGTGCAGGCTGTGGCTGCAGCCTCAGTCCAACAGGCACTGGCCTGGGCTTCTGTTCCTCCAGGTCTCTAACACACAGTTGTCCATGAAAGCCAGAACCTTCCCCACACCACAAGGCAGACCCTGGCACACAAGCTCACCAGATCAGGCTGGCACAGGGTGCAGGTCCCCTTTCAGCACAGTGCTGCACTTCAAGTGCAAGCAAGCATCACCTTTCTTAAACACCCCAACTGGCAGCAAGGGATTGTCAGGCACGAGGACACAGGACCCAGGACAAAAAGGTATGGCTCAAGCGAAAGGAGTCCAACAGGCTGTCCCGGCGGCTTTGCTCTACTGCAAACCACCCTGGCACCTGGGAACCCAGGATCTCTTCCCCAGTATGACTAGGTCTGTAAAGAATAAAACAGCGATCTGGCCCTCTCGACCCAAGCCCCATGCCTGAGCACTCACTTCCGCTGTGATTTCAGCCAGTTTCTCTTCCAGGAGGCTGGAGAAGGAGCAGAGCTCGCTGAGTGCCAGGCACCTGCAAGCTCTGGCAGACACACACTGCTGTGCCAGTCAGCATCAGAGACAGAGACAGCAGAGCCACAGCGTAGGTTTACTGTGAACACATCATCACAACACAGCATGGAGATCTTTGGGCACAGCTTCACAACAACACAGATCCTAGCTAAGACAGACACGCAGACTTGCCCACAAGCAGAGGCACGGGGGGCGCGGCCCTGGGCTGCCCTGGGGCGCGGCAGGGACCCCCGCGGCGCTCGTGCCCTCAGGCTTGTGCTCACAAGTCAGTTACATAAATAGATTTTAAATACTTCTCATTTTATATAGAATAAAGATTTCTCCTTATTGGTTTCTAATAATCCTGATTTGTTCAAATAGCAGTTTCTTTTAATTTCTGCCACCAAGACTTCAGAGCTGTACCCTGCCTGACCCTTGGGGACCAGAAAAAAACCCGTGTGTGTCCTCCCTGCCCACCTCTCTCAGGCCGGATCTCCAGGCTCCCAGCTACCTGCCCCAGCCCGGCAGGAAAATAATCCAAGTCCGTGCCAAAGAGATGTTTTCTTGCCAGTGGCAGTCTTGAATCCCATCCCCTCACTTCTTTCCTTCCCACACTCAGAACGCTTTCAGCTTTTAGTCTTCCTGCCATGGACTTCCTGGACCTGGTTTTGGTGGCCAGTGGTGGGAATTGAGAGAGGGAGAAGGAAGGAACAGAGAGGAGGTTGGTGGTTGTGACGGATCTGATTACTTTGGGCCCAGAATGCCTTTCTCTAAAGGCTGTGAGCCAAAAAAAATCTCAAGGGATCATCTGTCCCCTTTGGACTTACCACCCCAAAAGCCTTGTCTGCACCAATCCTCGTAACTGCCAGTGAGCACAGGCCCCTTGGGACACCAGTGCAGCCCCCTGTACCTGCTCTACGGAGGTGCCATGCCAGTCCCAAGTCTGCATGTGGTGTTCATTTAATGAGGCAGATGGGGCATCATCTCCTGCTGAACAGCAGAGAGCTGGCTTGGGGAGGAGCAGAGCAGGCTCTTCCATGCCCCAGAGCCCTGTGGTCTTGGGACATGGCTTGTTCTGTGCTGTGGACAGCCAGCTGCAGGAGGTACTGTGCAAAAAGCTGGGCTGCCTCCAGGCTAGAAGCGCTTGCAGTGTGCTGTTGTTCAGTGAGCTACTAGTTCTGCTGATCCTCCTGGCATAGCAGCTGTAGCTCCTCCTCGCTCTTCTCGGGAGACAGTGGCTGCACCTGGCATGGGTGACCAGGCAGAAGCTGGCCTGACACAGCACTGTCCCCCAGCAGCCCCTTGACCTTGTGCTCTGGGTCCAGTGCCACTCCCAGCAGCTCTTCTTCACAGGGTATCTCTTTGGACAGCCCTGACCAATTCAGGCCAGTCATTCCCCCCACATACCCCTCACCTGGCTGCAGGGTCTCCCCAGCCAGCCTTGTATCAGACCCTGCACCACACTTTGGGTTTCCTGTGTTACTTGGCTCTGACATTTCCCTAGCTGATACTTTTTCATCCAGCTGCACCATGCTCTTCTCCACTGGGTTAGAGTCCTCCTCTGCCAGCTCCAGGACCCTGCCTGGCTCTGGGTCCGTACTCCAGGTGAGGCTGTCTGGGGCACTTGGCTCTGCCACCACCAGCAGCTCAGGCATGCCCGCTTCCACACCTGGAGCCTGTCTCTCATCTTCCTCAGGGGACTGGCCAGTCAGTTGCTCCTCACTTTTGGGGGGACTGATGGAGAGTTTCTCAGTGAAGCTGAAGCGAGCGCAGTTGTCCACAGAGGTTGGGGAAGACGGACCTGCACTGGAGACAGTACTGGACGGGCCACTGCTGTCTGCAAAGAGGAAGAAGATTCTTAAACATTTAGCTGGTACTTCCCCAGCCCACAGCCTGGGACAAGTTGTCACAGTCTGACAGTTCTGCAGCCAAGAGGTTGCCATGCAACCTGGCAAGGACTGGCAAGGACTTGCAGCTGCTCTTAGGTGTGCTTCCGGCAGCTCAGCTGATGAAAACCTAAGCACAAACGCAACTGATCTTGCCATAGAGCAAAGAGTGGATTCTGTTCTCATGGAGCAGATGTGCCATGTGATGCTGGGCCTTGAGCTGAAAAGCAGTTTCCTTCACTCTCTCACTACTATAGAACACTCTCAGCTTCAGCCTTGCTCCTCTTCGTTCCTGACCCACACAGTCCCTGAATGCTGAGCTAGAGTCACCACTGTAGGAAGAAATGTTGCTTCTCTGCTAGTGCTTATTCTTGCCTGGTGTTGTACAATAAACAAAACCACAGAACAGATCTCAATGACATCTAATCCAATAAAGAGAGGAAGACTGAACAACTGTTCTCAGTCAGTTGAGTGCCCTGACCTTGCTGCCTGCACATACACACACCACTGGCACAAGGAGTGAACAGCCAGAAAAAGAGCAGGAATGCTCTTTCAGTGGCAGCCTTGACTTGGCAGCCCTTGGCTAACCTTTTCCCCTTTGAATTCCAGTCAGGTCTGCAAAGGCACTAACAAGAGTCACCAGCTCTGCAGAGACTGTGACAAGTGAGGCTCAGGAGCGGCAAAAAAGCCTGTGGGTGAAGAACTAAATGAACTTTAGTCCTGCATAGAGGCCTGGGTGAGGCATGCGTGTGGGAAACGAAGGCATTCCCCGTGCAGCCCTGAGGTGACCTTGTGTCACAGAGAACCACAAAATTTGAGGTGAAAACAAAGTGCCCTCCATGTCTTAGTGCCCAAAGCAGAGAATGTCTGGAGAGACAGCATCC
Source organism: Dryobates pubescens (assembly GCF_014839835.1). Taxonomy (NCBI): domain Eukaryota; kingdom Metazoa; phylum Chordata; class Aves; order Piciformes; family Picidae; genus Dryobates; species Dryobates pubescens. The sequence continues at coordinate 10,926,054 of NC_071628.1, read as the reverse complement.
ACCCAACAACAGCAGATGTCCTCATGATGTACAATACTACAGAGTCCCAGTCTGCATCTTTCTTTGAAACCTCTTCACAGGACACATGACTGCTTTCCCTTTTACCTGTTTTCCCTTTCTGTTTCTTTGAGGGCAGAGCATAGAAGCCCTGGGCACTAGTACCAGGCTTCCAGCATTTGCCACCCTTTACTTCCTTTCCTCCACCATCATTCACCCCAATCAAGAAGGTAGCACACTCACACCACGGGGGCTTATCTGAACGCTGGCGCAGTGGCAGAGAGGATGATGACAGGATTCGCTGGGACATAAAGGGGTCTCCTGGTATCTGGCTGCCAATCATTGAATCAAACAAAGCTTCAAGAGAAAAAAGGCAGAAGAAGCACAGATCAGTAGTATTCAGACAGAGAGAAATGTCACAGAAGCCATGAGCAGGCACTTCAGGAAGAGATCAGTGACAGTGCAGATTCAGAGCCCTGTCTGTCAGCTCCTGGGACCCTTGAGGCTAAGATCTGCCCATCTGGAGTTGGTGTCCACCTCACTGTTCAATCTGCTGGAGGCAGATCTGACTTGTCTCTCACATAAATGGCCTAGGATGGCTCTGAGCTAGATCCCACAGCTCCCTCCTGGACTAGAACACCCTGAGGCAGGTTTCAGAGGCTGTGCTCTTGCCAGACCCATCAGGCTGAGCTGTTCCAACAGTGCAAAAGACCAGAAGCTCTCCTTGCCTCCACTCTGTCCTGGCCTACCCAGAATAAAGGCCACCCCAGCAGTACCTGCAGTAGACTGGACGTGTGAGTCGCTGCAGCTCTTGCACACAGCCGTCAGGAACTCGTTGACCTGTCGCAAAGACAGGGAGTTGTGCAGGGTCTCCAGGGGATAAATGGTGGGAACCATGGAGCAGCCTTCAAAACCTGGAAGGAAACCCAATCAGAAAATGAAAAGAGCAAGCAGCAACCTGAATCCATGCAGGACCACTCACGGCTGGAGGAGCTGGGCAGTCTGGGAATCAAACAACAGGCACACTCAGGCCTGGGGTCTCCTCTTCTAGGCCAAGAAATTGGCCAGCAGGCCACCACATGCAGTACCAGGCCTGAAAGCAAGCACCCAGGCACACGCAGGATGGGGAAGAGGAGGAAACACCTCTAGCAGCAGCCGTGTTTGCTGCAAAGCCTGTGACCCTTTGCTCAAATAGATGGTTGTGATGGAGACCTTGGCACAGTGCCCCACTTTACAGAAGCTACAGAGAATTGGAATGAATTCAGCAGAATTTCTCTAAAGGGACTCCCACCAACAGTTGCCCCCAGCCTGGGACACAGCCCCATGGCACTGCACCCTGTGACACGTGCGGGCAGCCTCCAGCAAAGGCCTGGCAGGCAGCTTCCCAGGGAGCAGCAGGGCAACTGTGGCAGTTGTCTGTCCCCTCAGCAGCACTTCACTGCCAGAAGACCCAGAGTAGCAGAAATAGGTGTCCCAACATTGAACAGACACTGGCTCAGAGCTCAGCCACATCAAAACCATTCACAACAAACTCTTCGCTGCTCAAGCCAGCGCAGTATTACAGCACAGCATCTTCCTCTTCATCCAAGCTTCTTGGCAATGCTTTGTGGCACCAAGCCAACCTGAAACTGTCAGAGGAGCAAGGGAATAAACAAATGAGTCTCTGGGCATACAGGAACGAGGCCGCCTCCTGTTCTGTGCCTCTTCGGTTTAAAGACTTCCAAACTTCTTAAGCTCAGGCTTCCCATTCTGTGACTCCCTGGCTCCTGCTGAAGAGCTCAAAAAGACCCTGGGGAGGAATTGGATTTGTTCCTACAGAGAAGGAAAATTACTTTGAAAGGCAGAAAGCACAACAGCTCTTGATGCACTACTGTGTCAGCACACAGCCCAGCACGCTGGCAGGCTAAAACTGATCCTTCAGCTTGGCAGCACCCAAGTAGATTGAGAGCACCTGGATTATCTGCTAAATGTAGTCATTATTCCACTCACCTCCAGGACTGTCTCTGCTCCAATCTGATCACCTAACCCAGTTCTGCAAGAGGAAAGGAGCATAACACAGCAGATAGTATTTAGAGTGACTCCACATGCAACATGAGGAGGCTGCAGACCACCTGGTTTGCAGTGCTGCAGAGACATTCACTGCCATAACAGGTACTGGAGATGAAGAACCCTCCAGACAGTCCAGAGAGGTTACCTATGCCACAAAGGTCCTACAAGCATCAGCTCAAGACATGAAAGATAACAAATCCTTGGCTAGAAGGAAGGAATGTAAGACAGGAAAAATACCACATTCTTCTGTCCCTTGCTGAGAGGTTCTTGTTGAGAAGTGGAAGTACTGAATAAGGAAGAGTATCTGTTATTTTCTCAGAAGCATTCTTAAGACAGAGCAGAAGGAAAAGGGTGAGGGCAAGACTTAACAAACAGCCACATGGAGGTGGTTGTGGAGCAGCACAGTGTGAGGCTGATGTCACTTCTGGAATTTGGTGCAAGAGGAGCCAAGGTTGGCTCAGATATTGGGGTCTCCAAAGAGCAAGGGAAGAAGTTTGAATATAACATAGGGCAGAGAAATGCATTTACAAGATATACTGGAAGCATTGATCTGAGTGCTTGGGCACTCCTCATAAAAAAGAGGAAAATCAAGGTCCAGTGTTAAAGGAAGCACATGACACTGACAACACTGCTCATGTGAAATGATACACCTTCACCCCCAACGTGCCAAGTGCCTGCTCACACAGCTCTGCTCACCATCGTGCCCCTTAACTGGCCTCAAGCAAGTAGAGAAAAAGAGAAGCTTCCCTCCTCAAGGTGAGGCACAACTACTTTCATGCAATCCCTCTTGTTTGTGTATGGCAGCCTGCTTCACCTCCCTTGACCTCCTTAGCTGCTGGGAGGAGGCCAACAATGGCAGCTTGATGCCACCACAGCAGAGTCAAAGCAGAAGGCACCTCTCCAGACCATAACCCTGATATGTGCCAGGGCAGCAGCCAGCCCCTGACAAAGGCTCCAACTGCTGCTGCACCACACACACTGAGCAAAGAATCAGCATCTTTGGTAAGGAGCAACAAAATTGAGTGCAAACCATGAGAGCCTCTCCAGCCTGACAAGACACCCAACACTGGTCACTCAGCTGCTTCTGCTGCTTCCCAAAACCTTCCCTGGGGCCTGCAGGGCAGGAGGCTGTGATGTGGGCAATGGCACAAGAAATTGGACAGAACTACAGAATCACAGAATGCATGGGGTTGGAAGGGACCCTTGAAGGTCCCCTTGTCCAACCAATGAATTCTGTTCACTTTGTACCAAAGTCATACAACAGCCCACAGAGGAACAACTTCCATTTTCCATTTCTTCCAGGTTTGACTACCCTGGCTGCATGAGGGCAAGCTGCTTTCTCCTGAGCCAGGTCTGCCCTGTGGGAAGAGGCACATGGCAGGGCTATGCCAACCACAGCAGCTAAAAATGAATCCTAAAGTCAGCTGTCATCTTCTCTGAGCAAGGAGTACAGCATGGTTATGTCTCCAGAACCTCAGTCCAGTCAAACAGGAAGAATGCATGCATGCACCATATGTACATGAAGCAGGAATTTTGCTAACCAGCCTTTCTAAATTTAAGCCTGTACAGTCAGCCTGAAGGTCCACCCTACCTCAGCACCTCCCTGCCCACGCTGCCAGAAGTGGCTGTGAATGAAGGGGGATGAGACAGCCCCAAACCCCAGTGACCTGCAGCTCAGAAATACTCTGAACCTGATGCGTTTCTTACACGTTCTCCAGTGTTCCCTTCCTCTCCTCCACAGGCTCCTGTCCCCCCTTGAACTCAGTTAAGCTCCCAGCACCCCCAGGTACTGTGGTAAAGAGTTTCACTCTGTGAGCAAGCATCACATCTATTCGAAGCTGCCTCTACTCACTCCACAAGAAACCTCCAATCACCTGTGCTGGAGCAGACATTAAACTGCAGATCCCCATCACCCCTCTCCAGACCACTACCACAAACTGCAAATTTCTACCTTTTCCACATCATTCCATGTGGTGCTGGTCAGATCAGAGCTCACCATTGTAGTTGTGAGTTGGGGACTGTGTCCTCTTGTCATTTATGTTTATTGACACTGAACATTGCCTGCTCTTTTACTGCCTGCTCATTACCACAGGGCTACACCCTGGCTCTTCACAGCTACCCTTTGGCTTCAGTACCACTGTAGCTCATCACAGGAACTTGGTTCACACTCCTCTTTTCCCAGCTATGACCACACAGATAAGCACAGATTCCCAGGCACATTGCTTCAGGCCTCCACCACTGAGCTTTCCAACTATAGAAGCCAGCTGCATATTTTCAGCTCCCTAATTCTATCTTTTAAACCATGTTTTCTTGCTGTGGATAGAAGCACTGTGGAAAGCCAAGGAAGAATGTGTGGTTTTCACAAGGAGGGGAAGCTGGTCCCTCAGGCACCGATCAGAGAAAATTCTGCTCTGAGAAGAATGCCAGCAGGAATCCCAAACCTGCTCAAGAGCTGTGGGCTTGATGGCAGACTGAGAGAACAGCAAGAGGGATGTGCTGAGTGCAGGGGTCTGACCTATAGCAGGAAGGCCATGCTGGGGTATGTGCCTCCCACTGCAGTGGGAGGCCTGGCACCATGCTGCCATGTTTGGCATGCCACTGCCCGAGGTGCTGAGCTCATCTTCTCTCCCTGCCAGTGCCTGCAGGAGATGGCTGAGATCTGCAGCAGGGGAAGCTCAGCTTTGGCTCTGGAGCAGTCTGCCGTGTTCCAGCATCTCTTCCCTTGAAGCAATTTTGCTCCCCTTTAGTATCTGTTGCTAGGCGACCAAGGATTGCCCTAATTATACATGAAAAGAAACTGCCATCTCCCAATTGCCTGCTTGACAGAAAGGGCCATATCAAGAAAAAACAGAGTGTGTAAGAAAAGCTCTCCTTTTCCAGGCTCTGAAAACACTTGATCCTGTTGCTTCACTACATGGAAAGCTATGCTGTCCCTTCCTCTTCCACCTACAGGTCTGAGTGAAAGATGGGTTCCATGCATCACAGCACACAGCTCAGCAAGCCACATGCACCAAGCAGGTTTTATGGTGCAAGGCAAACATTAACAGCCAGTCCTACCCAGCTGCCCCTCTCAAAGAGGAACCTTTCCACTTGTTCTAAAAGCAGAGACCACAATGCATCAGACTTCCTGTCTGTGCCAGAGGCTGAGAAACACCAGAGAAACAGCAGCAAGCCTTGATCTGTAACATCTAGATCCAGTGCTGAAACCGCCTACCTCTCCCCACCAGAGACAGGGCACACTGCAAAGGTCCTCACAGGCAGAACAGATGCCATGCAGTGCAGCCACACAGAAGCTCAGTTCCTACCCTGATGTGGTCTCTCTAAGAACACCACAGTCCCACAAATGCTCACTTCCCCAGGATTTCCACAGCACGTTCACTCTGCATGTGACCAGCTGCAGCACCTCCTTAGCCTTCTCTCTTCCCACACTTTTATCCTTCACTAACAATTGGAATCCTTTACTAACAAGGCACCCCACTGAGACCTGCACAGGGCTCTCATGTCAGCAGGGCATGGCACCAGTGGGAGCTCAGCATCTAACCTGAAGGGAGCTCAAGGGCTTACCCTGGCTGAAGGAAGGAGGCAAGGACCAATTGCCAGAGATGGAAGGAGCAGTTAGAGTCGCAGAACAGCACCAGCTCCATGTGGAAAGGCCACTCCTAAGGCTCCAAAGCTGCCAGGTGCAACAGCCCACACAGCCTGCTGCAGCAGCAGCCCAGAGATGTGAGAGATGCGGTGAGGGCGATGCTTTCCTTGTTTAGAAGCAAAGCATACTTTGCATTCTCAAGCAGAGGTCCCTGCTCAGCTACAAGAGCACAGGACGGAGGCAGCTGCAGCGTGCAGTACCGTAAAGAAACTCCAAGTCCTCCTGCCCTGAGATCAGCCAGCTCCTGAAGAGGCGCAGGTGGTAGGAGCAGTGCTGGAGGTGATGGGCTAGAGTGGCATCCAGGGAGACGTTCCGGCTCGTGGCATAGTCAGAGGAAAAACGGCGCAGCAACTGGGCAACCTGGTGGTGCTCAAGCACATCTGGAGGAAAGGGGGCCACAGAGAGTGAGAGGAGAGGGGCAGGGGCAGCTGGAGAAAGAGAAACTCTGGAGGTGTGGGGATGGAGCTGCCAGCACTTGGGCTGCTGGGTGGGGAAGCCCCACGCCACTCGCTGAAGCCCAGTCCCTCCCGCAGCAGCAGGTCAGGGGTAACCTCAGCCCTACGTACCCGCTGGCACGGTGCAGCAGGCCAGCCTCCCCCCCGGCCCAGCCTCTGCCAAACGCAGCTGCAGCACAGGGCAGTCCCTCAGCAGCCAGGTTTCATCTTTGTAAGCGGAAGTCTGCCAAGCGAACACATTGTAGGACACGTTCCAAGACCAATGCAGCTCAGGTGTGGCGACGTAAGGTCAGGCCCACACTCGCCCTTCCCCAGCTGAGACAAGAAATCCAGACTGCCCACAGAACACTCAAGTCCAGCTCCAAACACAGCCAGCCACCTCAGCACATGGAAAAGAGCAAATGGCCCAGCACGAAACGACCAGAGGCTGAAAAAGGGACAGGGGACAGCAGGGTTTGACTGAGAGGGTCATATTAAGAGTGAGGAAGAAGAGAAGGGGCACAGGAGTGCTGACCTCCCCTCCCTAGACGCTTGGAGCAGCACTACGCAATCTTCTGCGACATCCCTGTGTGGCAGACAAGACAGGAGCATGCAGGCATGTCTTCTCCTCCACATATACAGCCTCAGGACTTGCGTCACGTTCCCAAGAGTCACAAGCAGGGCATAAACCACCCGGCCTGACGCTGGCTGTGCTTGACCACCACTCTGATTCACCCCTCCCATTTCCCCACACGGAGGCAGCTCTTCAGAGAGAAGCTCCAGGTTCAGAGCTGTGAGAAGCTTAGCATCCTCAGGCGAGTGGTTCACGTGGATAAAAATTCTTCCTGCTAAAACCAGCGCCAAGCCTCGGCCACACAGGCCTAACTTCAAGCTTAAACCTGCTGAACCTCTGCCTTTGGTCTCTTGAGTAAGGGTCATTTTGCCACTAGAAACATTCGCTGGGTTCTGGGGAAAGCCTGCTGCCCAGCTGCACCATTGTATCTGGGGCAGGAACTTTGGTGCTTGGTACAAGTTTTTGCTGGCAAGATAGAACAATACATCCTACAGACATACACCACGGGAGCTCAGAGGGCATCCAGACATACAAATGAACTGAGCAGCTGGCCATTCTGCAAGAAACAAAACCGAGCAGACACAGAGAACAGCCACCCTGCAGTTATTTAAAACAATAAAGCCACGTTTAGCTGCCCCTTCTCCTTTCATCTTTCCCAAAACATCGGTCTTCGTAAGTCTTCTGGACGTTTTTCTTCTCCCAGACATCTTCAGAGTATCTTCATATACACTTAGCAGCAAGATTGCAGAAGCAGCCTTGACCACATAAGACAGAAACACTTAACCTGGTACCTTTAGTGACCTGCTTTGGTTCTAACTTGTCTCAACTGCAGGAGCCACGTGAGGTAGGAGTGGTGCTGTGATACAAACCTTCCCCAGAGTCTCTTGGATAATAAACACTGCTTCAAGGAACCTGCTACAATAGAGCTAGTGGTCTTTAACCTCCACACACTCACAGTTCAAGTCCCAGGTTAGCAGTGATAAGAAGCAAAGGTAGTGAGTCAACAGAAGCGCTGTCACATGTCCTTTATCACACCTTTTCATAGCTACGAGCATGATAGGAGTGAAGCAGGTTACATCACCACCCCAGGTGGCATCATGCCTCAGGAAGGTGGCAGGCCCAAGCCAGCACTGTCCACTAACAGCAGATGAGTGACAGCTCTGGAGAGACACCATACCCAGGACAAGGTCTGCAGGAAAGGTGAGCCTACTCCCACAAACATCACCACGCTTGGAGTAACTCGGTGAGCACCCTACCAGACCAGTTTGTAAATTGGAGGCCATGAGGTTACCTGTGCTTTGAGACACTGTGCTGACGAATACCCTGCTCAGGGAGAATACTGTTAGCACCTCCTCTCCCACCCCAGACTGCTCTTCCAGGTGACACATGGGTAGCCTCAGGCTGTGCTCAGTTTGGTCTTGCAAATCTGCATTTGAAGAACTAAGCTACTGATGCTCTTAGGATATGAAGTGGATATCCCCACTCCCCAAATCCAACAGCATCTCCTCCCAACCCCCACCCCCACTCCCCACCCCAAAAGGGAGCATGAAAGAAGACCTTAATGTCAGCAGTGGAATTAAAGGCTGCTTTAGGAGCCCACTGCTCCTGCTTTTCACCTGGGATACAAATGCCTTGGGGGACAGCAGAGGAACCACTGAGCAGTAACAGAGGGTGGATGAAGACGTTAGTCACAGGGAAACAATGTGGGAAGGTGAAGCGTGTTTGGACACCAGATACACAGACACAAAAAACCCACAAGGAGACTGAGAGGAGAATATATATGCAGAGAGAAGTGAAGGTGAGCATGGGGTTAGAAGTGTGAGGGAACGTCAAATCAAGGAAGCAAACGTACCATTAGTCGGATGCTTTGCAAACGACACAGAAAATCGTTTTACGGCTGGCATAGACAAGAGCTCTGAGGAAATAAAAACAGATCATCTGTTAACAGCCTGCTGCTAAGGACCCCGACCTCCATATGCTTGCAAATACCCTGTCAGGTTCACCTTCTCCTTGTCACCCATAACAGCAGCTGGCACTGCTACAGCACACCGGGCACTCTGTCGGTCTGACTGCGCTTCTTGGCCTCCTTGCACTCTGCCGGACCCCACTTCCCTTGCACTGTCCTGCCCACTACAATGACCTCATCCACACTCTCAATCACAGACAGCATCTCATAACCCCCCACCACACTTCAGTCATCCTGAGCACAGCCCAGGCTCGGTCCAGTGCGAGATGCTGCTCAGCCATGCTCACAGCCACAGGAGCACAGGGCCAGGCAAGCATCAGCACCAGAGCAGAGAAGCTCTCAGGGTTCATCTCTGCCCAAGGAACTGAGGAGTTCCTCTGCAGAGGAACTGAGGAGCTCTGGCTTGGGTAAGTGCAGCTCAAAACATCCCCTTAATGCAAGTTAGACAGCTATTTATGAGTTTAAAAGTAAATCAACTAACTAGGGAACAAACAGAAAACCCATGACGATCAGAGGCCTCTACAGTTCTGCTGCTCAAAGCATTTCAGTATAGAAGAGGTTTTGCAATGCACCTGTCAGAGTGGTACTCGGGCTTCTCCTGGCCATGTCCCAGGCCAGGCCAAGCTCTCCCACAGAAATTACCCATGGAAGGACAGTGCAAAGACAGACTCTACACATTTGATGGGGTGCAAACAGGTGAACTTTAAAAGATGTGGATTAGTCTCTGTATGCACCAGAAAAAAAAAAAAAAAAAAAAAAAAAAAAAGAGAAAGAAAAAGAAGGGAGGAAAAAAGGCAAGCTGAAAACTTCAAGAACTTTTAGGAAGTACCAGAAAATGCTTTCATTTCCTTTCATGCTTCATGTGTCTGCTCTACCTAGCCTCTAAGATCTGTGCACCTATCCCTCTACACCAATGCCAGGAGATACACACATCAATTTACACTCCACACTCCCACTGTGTCCTTCACATTCCTTCACCAGCATTACAGCACTAAAAATTGTTTTTCAGCAAACAGGGCATGACAATCTTCCCTGCACATGCAATCCGAGTGTCCGAGTCCTGGAGCTCCAGTCAGACAGCTGGCAGCCACCTCCACTCCACCCCACAACTCTCCCTTGCCTTCAGACACATCAGTTTCAACGATACTGCAGCACAGCTTACTGCATCCCTGGCTTCAGACAAGCCAGCTTCAAACCCCAGCTGTCAGCAGACCTTCCCTCAAACTGAGGTTGGAACACAAGCTTCCACTGAAGTGATCATCAGCCCTCTTCCAGACAAGCACACAAGACCTCAGGGCCATCTGAACCTCACTTGAGTGAGCCTTTGATGAAGTGCTGTAAGCCATGCACCACACCTTGAAGCATCACAGCCACAAAACAGTATCAGAGTTCATGCAAAGATGTGCTTCAGCACTGAAGGATTCTAAACATTAGCCTGATGCCTGTGAAAAAGGCCCTGGTACAAACGAACCCCAAAGAGTCTGCTGCAGCTGCAGTGTCACTGTACCCAGCTCGAGTCTGGATTAAATGCCATGGTTCAGCATTTCCTTGGTGCTCACTTAAGCAGGAACATGCAGCTCAAGGTCATGTTGCACATTCCAAACTACCATCCCCAGAATCTAAGAGCCCTTCTCACCTCCCACTTGTTTTTCCAAGCTCCCTGCTTCTTCCTCACAACCACTCCCACTGCAGCAGGGCACTGGTGGCACAGGGTGCCAGGACATGCCGAGAAACATGAATGCAGCACCCAGATGAATGATTCTGGGATGTGCTGCTCACACACCAGTTAAATAAGTCTGCCTTTTAGGTACTCCAGAGTACAACTGCATTTGAGCACACAGAGGCCTCGTCCCTGATCTGGGCTGATGCAGCAGCCCTCTGCTCTGGGCTTGTCATGTGCACAGCCCTGCCCCACAGCCCACAGGGCAAGGCAGCACAGCTCCCAGGACTAGGCAGAACCTGTCCTGGCCCAGAGAGTACAGAGCAAGCAGTCTTTGGTGTTTGTTCTCCACTCACAGAGGGCAGACAAGCAGCCAGAGCCCTTGCTGGCTCAGCTAGCAGCTTTCCTGGTAGCCACACTGTGGGCTTGTTCCAAACATCATCAGCTTGCTCTGGGGCCTGTGAGCAGCCAACACTTGCTGCCTTGAGCAGCTTGGGCTGGTGCAGCAGGGTTTGAAGCCCTCCAGCTCTGTCTCCTGCCTGTCTCTCACTCACAGCCTGTTTGTGGGAAGTGACACAACTTTCCCCTCCACAGCAGCACAGGAAGACAAGATACACAATGCTCTCCACACAGCAGCATCAGGAGGCTCTGCTAGGTCTGAGAGTTGGACAGCACCTTCCATTCTGATTTGCTAGGCTGTTTTCTTTTCCTCTAGACCAGACAAAAACCCCCAAAGGTCCCAAATTGCTGCCTCACTCCTCTGCCCACTTTGCAATCCACCAGTGCTAGTGTCCATTATGAGCCAATAAAAGGCACTGCAAACTCAAGACTCTGAAAAGTACTGATTAAAATGCCCCTTGTCAGAAGGAATGCAGACAGGAAAACAGAAGACAGGAAATCCTACGCCCACTCAGATGCTGGGAAGCCCAAATTGTGCAGCACAAGGTGAGTTTCCAAGCAGGCCACAGCATGTTGTGCAGATCCTGCCCATACAGCAGTTTCTTGAGCGCTGCTCAACTCAGTATTCCAAGCAACAGTTTGGTAACCAGGACTCATGGGGCCCAAGTGCCTTTCTTACTGGGATCACAATGGACACTGGCCCATGCTGGAGCCCTTCCAGCTCCTCCAGCATGTCTCGGTTTTCCCCTGTGCTCCAATCTCCCTGAAAGCAGCCACAGACTCTCTGCCTCTCAACAGATAACACACCAGCACCAGCTGCAGATCGACTCACAGCTGACAGTACCCCCTCACCCAAGTGCATTGGGCAATGTTTATACTCCTGCCCCAAATGCACCTCAGCAGGGTGCCTTGCTGAACTTTAAGGCAGGTTCTGCAGAACTGCACAGTAAACAAGACTATCTGATCCTTTTGCAGTATTTCATCAAGTATCTCACTTACCTCAAGCATTTCAGCACACTAGCTGACAGTTACCCTGGACTCCTCTGTGTGCCCAGCCTTACTCTAGTACCCACCTTACCCACCCCCAAGCAGACCGTTCTGCCTTTGGATGGCTCCATCTCTGCATGGTGAGAATTACTGTCTCCACAAAAGCTTCCTTTAGCATCAGCAAGGCTACCAAGGTAAGCAAGATGATGTGAAGTGCTGAAGGTTTCCATAGCAGGACAAACCTATTTGACATCTAGACCAATAAATCCTCCTCCAGAACAAGCAGAATTAAAATGTCTGACCAAAACCAGAGCCCAGCAACACCACACAGCAGCACAAGGTCAGCTCCTGCCTTGTCCTAGCAAGGACCACAACCTCTTGGGACATGATGAAATGCATTGCTGTAGATGTGATGAATACACACACTCAACTGTCATCCTCCTCAGCAGCCTAAGGCTTTGCCTCAGCAGCATCCTGAGACATCAAAGGCCACAGAAGAACCACCTGCTGCCCAGGGAACACACATACCGTCTTTGTATGTCAGGCTGCTGGCAAACTTTTTGCCATGGCTGCGAGCGTAGTCCTGGAGGTTGGGGGCACTGGAGGAGCCTCCCAGCACAGTGGTGCTAAACAGGCCGGTGCATTGTGACCCTGGAAAGGCATGGAAGGTGTTAGTATTGCATCTCCACTGCACACAGCTACAGAAAAGCAGGGTTAGTCAAAGAAAGAAGAATGAACTGGCCACTTCACAGGCAATCCCAGGGCAAAAAACAATACCAGGGAGCACAGGGGAGCAATATTCCCCATTCTGCATTCAGCAGTGCCAAATGGCAGCCCACAGCTCGGCACCAGGGATGTTCCTAACTCCCTCCACGGGTTATTTCTGTTTGGCTTTCTTGCCCTGACCTAGGAGAAACACCTCAAGGCTCTCCAGTCAGCAAATCTACATGCTCACGTCAGAAAAGTCAGGTTGCCAAATCACTCATGGCCATGTCACAGGGCTTCCTGTCTCTGCAGCTCTGCCCTTTTTCTGTAGGACACAGAGAAGAAGAAAGGACTGCCTGATCTTCTGATCAGCAAATGTGGACTAATCATTCTGTCAAGCAGAAAGGAGAGCAATGTCGCCAGTGAGCTGCCTTTCACAAACTGCTGCCCAGATGATTTTTCACATCCACAGGGTCAAACCTTGCTACTCCAGAGTAGGTCCAATTGTTCCATGAACCACCCTTGCAATGCACCAGCTGTGCACACAGCAGAGACTTTGCTCATCCTACAGCAAGGAACATGGCAAGCAAGAGAGTCTCATGCACAGGAGGGCAACCTAACACCCATGGCTGCGGCAGCTGCTGCTCTTTGCTCCTCCAAGGCACAATGAGGTCACTTCATGTGGTATTTAGGAACAGATTCTTTCAACTGAGGAAAGCAATTTTGAGTGAGACAAAACCTTATTATAGGCCAGACAAAGCTACTGATTGGCTATAAACTCTCTGCTAAAGCATTTTGATGCTGCATTCTGTACTGAGAATACCAACTGCTAAAAACAACATAACTCCCACTTACAAAAGGCTTCCAGAAACAAGCAGGTTGATTTTATTCCACCTTGTCTGCCAAGGCAAAATCTTAACATGCTGCCTATTAGTATTTAACTGGAACAGTGCAACTGTTACTACTGTCAAAAAGATCCTAACAATACTGCAAGCAGCTCTTGATTCTAAAATACAGCATCAAGCATGATCTAGGTTGGAAGGAATCTCTGGAGGTTGCTTGCCCCGCAGCCCATCTTGGACCAGCTTGCTAGGGATATTCCAGTCAAGTTTTGGATATCTCCAGGAAAGGAGATTTCACAACCTCCCTGGGCCCCTGTTCTGATATCTGGCACATTCATGGTGACAAATGTGTTGCTCCTAGCTAACTGCAATTTCCCACGCTCCAACCTGTGTCTGTTGGTTCCCATCCTATCACATACACCTTGGACAGCAGTCTGTCTTCTCTGTAGCCTCCTATTCAGGTGGTGGAGCAGCATTAAGATCTCCACTCCCCACAGCTTCTGACTTGAGCAAGCCCTGACCTCTCAGCTTGTCCTCCAAAGCTGTGTGCTCCAGTCCCCATTCATCTCCACTGCCCCTTACCGGGCTTACACCTGCCACCTCCACACCCTTCTGGCCCTTGGGCACCAGGACAGGACAGCAGCACTTCAGGTGCAGTCTCACAGGAGGTAAATAGAGAGGAAGAGCTCCACTCCTGCCAATCCAGCAGAGCATGCTGCTGGCCTTCTTTGAACACACTGCTGCCTCATGTCCACTTGATGCTCTTCAGGACCCCAGCACTCTCCCTGCAAAGCTGCTGTGGAGAAAACAGCCAGCTCCTGAGTTCTGAGCTGGTGACACATAAGCTCAGTCTAACCTGACGACATCTGCTCTTGGCAACAGTAGGAGGTGACCAAAAGGCTTCTCACATGCACTGAACTTAAGCTGTTCCACCAGTGTGACACTGCTGGCAGCTTCCCACAGGCCAGGCTAGACAAGCAGGCAAAGAACTCTTGCCTGCAGGCTGACTGCTGTACCAGCCTCACAAAATCTCCTCATGCTTTCAGCTGAAGCTGACTCAGCATCAACCGGAATCTGCCGGAACCCAAACAAAATTTTGCCAAGAAGCTCCTAATCATCCTTCCATGGCTTGAAAACAAACAAACAACCAACAACAACAAACCCAACAGACTCATTTACTGACAGATGAAAATAGAACAGAGTATTTTTATGACTTTCTGTCTTGAGCACCATCGTGCCACTAATCATTAGGCCAAGGACATCCTTGTGTTTCTGCTCTGCTGCAGAAGGCAGAAGCATTTTGCTGGCACCCTTCAGCCAGAAGAGAATTGACAAAGGTGACACTATGGGTGACACCAATTTGTTTACAGTGAACTCTGGGAGACCACCACAGCCAAAGCAAACACACACACACATATCCTGAAGAACACAATGGTACACAGCCACTTTGACTTCAGCTGTAGCAGTATTTGCTAGAAAGGACTGCATGTGCTGGATGGCTTTGAGCTAGCTCATTTTCAGGTGTATATTCAAGGTTTCAGATGTTTAAATAATGGACATCCCCTGTTTTGACCAAGGAAGCCTCTGGACAAAGCTTCATGCCCACTGACAATACCACACCTCTATTACTCCATCATCAAGGAGTGATTTTAGCTCATTTGGAAGTGTTCTTGCAAGTGTTCTTGAAACCTCCCTGGGCTTCACAAGCTGGAAGCACAGGCACTGCTGCAGACAAGCCATAGTGATGCACTTGCTCCTGTCCAGGAAAACATGAAACTCCAGAGCACACTCTGCACAGACAAAGCAAGCTGCAGCCTACCCTGTTCAAAAAGTGGGTTTTTAAACCACAGTGAAGCCCCAGGAATGGCAGCAGGGTTGAAACAGGAGTCCTGTCCTGCTCCCCAGTCCTGCACACCAAGCACAGGAAGTTACCCCTGGGCAGACATTCTTCCAGAGGCAACAGTGGCCAGCCTCTGGCAAGGTCATGCAGCAGGAGACAGGCTGAGCTTAAGAAAAGCTCAGAAACAGCAGGCAGTATCTGAATGAACCCCCTCCTAGCACAGCTGCTGAGACAAGTATTAAAGAGAGAACTCCAGCTCCCCTGAGCTCTGTATTTTCTCTCACAGAGAGCACAATTCAGATCCTAAAGAGGTGGAGGGGAAATTAGATTTCTAGAAGACAAGCAGGAAAAGAATCAGGAAGATCTTCTGCAGGTACAGAGGCATCATTCTTCTTAACAGTTCTCAGGTTAAAAGATATTTACAGAAACACAGACATCCTTAGGATGATGCAAGCTGGTGGTGCACCAGAGGTCTCTCCTGCTCAACCCTCCTGTGCCTGCAAGACTCTAAGAGAAGAATGATGGATGGATTGAGTAGACTCCAGCTACCAATTCCTACTCAAAGTTTTGTTTCTTGCAGAGCTTCACAGTTGGGAGAGTAACCAGCAGAGGCTTCCCAGCAAGACAAGTCAGGCAAGAACCTGAACTGAAACCTGCTGGGATAACAT
Source organism: Dryobates pubescens (assembly GCF_014839835.1). Classification (NCBI taxonomy): domain Eukaryota; kingdom Metazoa; phylum Chordata; class Aves; order Piciformes; family Picidae; genus Dryobates; species Dryobates pubescens. Next base: position 10,910,287 of record NC_071628.1, on the reverse strand, counting down.
TTCAAGTTTTGTTGTCAAGGAATAGTGGTACTGTACAAGGGTCCAGTAGAGAAGGGTGGTCTTCTCCATTGCTGAAATAGGCATTGCCCAGCAGCCTGGGGAAGGCTGCTGGTCTGCTTTCCAGAGCACCTGCCCTGGATAGTTTGCATGCAGTGTTTAACGTGCTCAGTAATTCTCCAGGCAGATGCACATCTTTGTCCTGTGCCATCTCAGAAGCTCTCACATTGCTTCACAGAGGTTCACAGAAGAACCACAGGTCTCTCCAAGCCTAGGCAAGGCAGCATACTACAGCTTACAGAGTCCTATAGTTGGTCTGTAACAAACAGAAGTGAGTAAAAGCACTCCATGAACCAGCACATTCTAAACCCACTATGGCCAAGGCTGTTGTGCCTTCATGAGAACATGCACCAGCCATTCCTTCTCAGGGCTGTCCAGTTGGCTGGAGGCATAGCTAGCAGACTCCAGGGATACTTCCTAACCACGCTGAAGAAAATTCCCTTCACTTGGGAAGAATTAGCTTCTGAAGAAGCAGTTCATTCAAAAGTGACAAAAAATGATCAGGCCTTCAGAAATCTCTTGGCTGCAGGACATTCACATATATGGAGTAAAGAAGTGATGAGTCAGAACTGCTGCAAGTCTCCAGTCAGGCCATAATGCAAAAATGGTTCTAAAGCAGAAGAAAGTGGGCACAACTTGGGCATTTCCACCTCCTAGTGCTTATTAGTCATCTGCAAGATCGAGGTTTCACAGCTATCTTTGAACCTCCTGACAACAAAGACAGCTTCACAGTTTCCAAATAGATCTTGCTTTGGCAAAAATACTTCAGGAAGAATTCCAACTATTACAGCATAGTTTAGGTTAGGATGATGGGATGGTACTCTCCAAGAAAGGCAGAGAACACCAAATGCCCCAAAATATTCTCTTCTGCTGGCTGCTATGCAAAGAGTGGCTATCCGTGGGTTCCAGCTCAGTCAGAGAGCTGCCAGATGCCACTGCAGGTGGCTGATCTGTTCCACACAAGAGATCTTTCTGAAGCAAAGGTAGAAGTATAAAAATCTTGCACGAAGAGCAGCTTTGCATGTCCACTACTGTTCTGCAGAACAGCACACACATAAATCATCTCATCCTACTAAGCTCAGAAATGGTACCAATGATGGGAAGACAGAACCAGAAGGCCAGCCTGCAAACACACAGCTTGCTCTGTTGCTCCCATTCTATAAAGGTTGAAAAGTGCATCTTCTGTTGCTAGAAGCTGAAGAAGATCACACACAAAAGGAAACAGAGTAAGATATTCCCCTACAGTGGTCTAAACAGTAACACTAAAAGAAGACATAATGGACAGAGAGGGACATACAAGGAGCTCAAGCCAGCTGTATATGTGGAGAGCCAGACAGATGCCCACAGAGGTGCAGGAGAGCAGGATGGCTACAGGTCAAGTGCAGTACCTAGGCCACTCTGCTTCATCTCAGAAGACTGCCTGGAGTAGCTGCTGAAGAGTCGATAGCCTCCCGATTTGGAAGAAGATTCAGAAAGTACCTGCAAAGACAACAGAAATATCATCAATGTCATGCTTCAGGTTACCTTCTGGTCTCCAAAGCCTTTAAAAATCTACTGAAGGTAAAGCAAAGTGCATCTTTTCCTTAAAATCAGCTTTCCAGAGGCATAAAGGTGCTCCTATGCTAAGACTGTGACAGTGCATGCTCAAATTTCATTTCAAGTTTGTGCTGTGTTGTGGAGCAGTGGAGATTTCACACGCATCAGGTGACTTGTGCACCAAGCTCCTTGTCTCCCAGAACTTTTCTTTGGCAGCAGGAAAGAACATTCCCTTTAGCTCAGCATATGCCTCTGACACAGAGCCCTTGAATGCTGCGTGCAAAAACTACACCACAAGTGACACAGAGATGGAAGCCACTTAACAAAGACCTCAAGCCCTAACTCTGGTTTCAGTGGTTCAGAAAACAGACAGCAAAAAATACCTGTGAAAAACCTCCAAAAGGAGGGACAGTTCTAGAGCACATTGAAAGTGCCAGCTCCTGCTGACTGTGAAGCCAGCCTTAGGACACACAAGGAGAGAAGTAAGAACATTAAAATCCATCTCTGATACTTTAGATGAGTGAATGGGACAGTTCTAAGCCCTGACAGCTTAAATGCTCTGCAATAAATCCCTCTGATTCACATGAGATCTTAGATGGGAGACAGGAACCAGAAATGTGGAGCTGACCTGGGGGAGGCAAAGGCTGGAATCTAAAGGGAGGCAAAGATGTCACCATGGCTAGGTGAAGAAGTTGCATGAGATCTCACAGATAGCTACACAGATGCCTCTACAGAACATGTAATCCAGGTAGTTCTTTGTGTTTCTCAAGCATTTCCTTACTTGCTCTGTCCTTCCTCAATGAGGAATCTGGGAGGTCTGCCTTTAATTTCTGTAGATCCTTTCCCAGAACCTCAAACTCTGGCATGCCAGGAAGCCAAAGCCAAGCAAAAGGCCTTCATTAGAAGGACCAAGGGTGTCCATCATGTTGTTACCTCCATGGACCCTGTCTTCCGGCTCCTGATCAGTGGAGATCTGCGCTGAATGCTGACAGGCTCTGAAGGCTGCGGGGACCTTTGCTGGGCACGGTCTGGCTCATCCATGCCCTTCTCTTTGGAGAGGTCCTCCAGGCTTCCTTGGTCTGGTTTCTTGTCCTCATTCTGCAGTAAGGAAACATTGACACCTGCAGGTACACAGCCTTGCCAGCATTGCCCAGGTGCTGACTCCAGCCTGGGATCTTCCAGCTCTGCTGAGCTCAGGACACCAGCAGCACCAGCACAAACCAGCAGCTCAGAGACTGCTCTGACAAACCCTTGTGGCTGGGCAGAGAAAACAGCCCCTTAAGAGGCCAGAGAAAGACGTGCTGGTGGAGCCATGTCCAGGCAGCAAGCTCACCTCTGCGGAGGCTGGCCGAAAGCCGAACCCCGTGGGCACGTTCCTGTCCTCCTCACAGCCCTTCACACCAGGGCTGAAATGCAGCTCCACATGGAAACGCTCTTCTGAAGATGGGTCCTGTGAAGAGGAGGCACAGGGAATAAGCAAATGAATAAAACCAGCCCCACTGTGAGCACCACTGTGGTCAGGACCTGGCCCCCCTGCCATGCTGGTGCAGCTCACGTCCCAAGCACATCCTTTCGGAAGGGAAGCAGAAGCAACCAGAAACCATGAACTGAACGGCTCTAGGTTTGTCTCACCCCAAAGGACAGTCCTCATTAGCACAAAGCTGAGGCACTCCAGCTGTTGTTATTTTGTGACAACAGCCACTGGAGGACCCAAACAGAGAGGGCTCTATGTATGTATAGATTACATACATACAGGCAAACCTGAGCCACAGCCCTTCCAATCCACTCCTTTTGCCAGACCAGCACACACTGGGGCAGGGAGAGACTAGTTCCCTCCCTGACCTTCACTCAGGTTGTCCCAGCATTTAAGTAACTCTCTCTAATATGATTTTTTTCCTTTTTTTCTTAAAGGAGGTCAGAGTTTTGACAGTTCCTGGCACTAGTGACGTAAACCCCAACACTTCATCCTCCCTTGATTCAGACCTTGGGATTTTTTTTCACAAGCAGTCCTAGGAAATATTTTGCTTCCACCAGGAGAGGCCCACATCAGCTCTGTGCACACCAGACTCTTAACTCCACAGTATACAGCAGGAAGGGGCTGCTCCCCTCACCCACCACAACCTCCTCACAACAAAGACCTGGGAGTCAGGAGCTGCGGTTCAGTGAAAAAACCTACTTTGGGTCATCACTACCAGCTTCCACACTCTGGCTGGGGTGTAAATGGTTCTCCTTACGTCCTGAAGGTATCAGCACACACTTCCCTAACTGTATCAGTACCTTTTTAAACAAAAGAAGCTTACAAGTGTGGGATTTTTGGATATTTCCTAGAGATATTGGGGGAAAAAAGCCACATGCAAATTTTCCTGTTGTTAATTTGTATTTAGCATTAAGAAAAATCAAATTATTTTGTGCTGGGACATGCTCTAAGACAGACAGTATTGATTACTTGGTACTGCTGCCCAGGAGAACATTCCACTCACAAGTCACAAGCGCTACCTGGGTCACTGCCTCCCACCTGAGAACAAGACCCAGCAGCTGTGCCCATGGGCCCTCCACCTTTATTCACAAGTAGAGAGCTCATGTGAGAGGCTTCCCAGGTGAACCCATCCTTAGGGTTGGCCTTGCACCAGGCAGGGAGGATTTCACCCTACAGCTACATCCCTCACCTTGTTGTTGTCCTCGTAGAGCATGATAACAATCTGGGTCATGTAGTTCAGCTCTGAGATAGCACTCAAATAGTCCATGGCTCTCTTCCACTGCTGGTCTTTGTTCTCCTGATACATACACACAAACAGTCGCATGGAGTAAGCAATAGCAGACACCTGGCAGCACCCAGTGATGCAGGCTGAGAGACTTGGTGCCTCCACAAGATAGCAACATTGTCAGGACACAAAACATCTTGCTTAACTTGCATGAGGAGAGGTGACCTTGCAACGAGGGTGGGGGAGCAAATGCATAGAGGGACACTACAGCTACCCATACAGTCCACGTGCAGGCTGAGCATAGACAGCTACAAGCCCTGTGCCACACTGGCTGGAGGAAAGCAGGACCCACAGCAGGTTCCCAAACACAGCCATGCTCAGATGGTGCCCCACAGAATGAGTATTGTAGAGAAATCTCAGGAAAAGCACAAGGGGGCATCTTGTGCCACATAAGGGACCAAGCGAGGCTGCTTTTAGGCAATGCTGGATGCTGGCCTAGAGAGCCATGCAAGGCCCTAGGGCAGCCCATCTCTCACTGCTTCTTAACACTGCTAGGGGATGGCCATACCTCAGGTGTCACCCATGCTGGACCCTTGGTGGACATGGAATGAACCTCACCAATACACACAAACCCAGAAGCAGCCTAATATCCCTGTGCTGGCAACACAGCATCCTCTGACACTCAAGTCAGGCAATGAAGCAGCATCTTACTCAGTGAGTAGTTCAGAAGTACTTAAATGATCCCTGCCTGCAGGTACACTGAGCTTCCACAAACATCAGTAATCACAACTACTAAGCAAGCCCAGGGTCCCAAGGCATTTCAGAACAAATCACTTAAAAAGGGGAAGAAAAATCAGAGACCCTCTCAAGAAGTCTAAAGCAGAGCTTCTCTCAAGGTCTGCATGCCAGTTTCTTCAGGAAGCAGATTATGAGAACAAGTGAAGGTTGGATTGGATGAGTTAGTCCCCTAAAAATGTGTCATTTGTCCCTCTGGTAAGCAGCATCTCCTTTGCAACCTCAAGACATTTGATTTTCTTGACTTAGAATTGATAGGAAGTCACTGAACAACAGGGCCAAGCTCTTGGAATAAAGACTTAAGGAAGCAAGAAGGGAGAAACTCCCTCATTGTCCCTGCCTTGTGCTGCTCTCCTACACAGGTGAGTGGTCTACTCCTCTGAAACCACCAAGACAGCTCTTGGAGAAAACATGCCTCTGAACAAGCAAGGCAGGTAGTGTCAGGACTGGGGAACAACAACCCTACGTGCCCAAGAGGCAGGAAGCTGCAGCACGCACACATGGCAGAGATGGAGGTGGCCAGAGGCCATTGATGCACATCAGTGCTGGGGGAGCTGGCTAGAGTGGCGACCTACAAACACACACTTGTCCACTTGGAAGGGGCCACTGAGAAAAAGCAGGGAGGCTTACTCTGTGAGCACTGCTGGGACACTTACATCCAGGAGCCCCCCGTAGCGGAAGATGCTGAGCAGGGAGTGCACGTGGCTCTCACTGGTGAAGTAGAGCCGCGTCCGAACATGGCGACCTGGCGACAGAACTCCTCTTGAGTACCTAAAGCAAAACCAGCCCAGTGTCACTCACAGCCTGCCCATCCATTCCATCCACATGCAGGGCATTTCTGCACCCTTAATGGAGTAAGGTAATGCCACACTGGGAGCTGTCAAAGAGTAACAGGAACAGAACAGTGACAGTGGCAGGCAAAGAAGCAGCAGTTTATGAAGGTGTGGTGGGGCAGAGGTGGCCTCATCATACAAGCACTTGCCCCTTGCAGAGAACAGGGATGAAGGAACCCCCATCCAACCACAATGGGTTTAGGCTTCTGTGGCACCATGCTCCTGCTCAGTGGTCTCAATGTGCCTCTCCATTTCCCTTCCAGTTGTAGGAGCATCAACATGCCCTCCTCCTGCTGTGTCCGGCACATGCTCTGTGCTTCCTTCCACACCACTGCACTCTCCTGGCATGGTCCACACACACTGCTCCAAAGCTGCCCTCCCCACCAGCAGCAGCATGCAACACAATCCTTACAAGGGATGTAGTTTGTTGACAGACTCATCTTCATGGGTTCTCTGTAGGTCCAACTGGATCTTTTTAATGAGGGGAAGACAAAAGCCAATAGCAATCTCCAGTTTCTCCTCCTTATTAATTCCATATTCCTGCAGGAACAAAACAATAGATACCCTTGAGCTCTGCTTTTTTTGCCACATCCTCACATGAAAGGAGGCTGACCTTCAACAGTCCTGTCTGTGAGCACCACCACAGCTAAGCAAGGACAGAAAGGAAAATGTCACTCAGCACCTTTCTCTGTTTACTTTTTCCACTTAGTGCAGAGGGCAACAAAGGACAGAGACTCCTCCAAGAATCCCAATCTGTCTAGACACTGCTGTCAGTATTCTTCTGACAGCTGAGAGCAGCAAGTACCATCAGGGAACCTCCTCTCATGACACAAACTTATAAGCCAACCTGGCACAAACATTAACGCAATAACTGCTATTTGCAAAGATTAAACCCAAAGTGCTCTGCTGGAAACAGTCAAACTGCAGCTCATCAGAAGCACTGTAAACATGTTTAGAAGACCAGTTCTGCTCTATGTTGGCACCAGTGCAATTGGACCTTGCTGGCAGAAGTTCATCCCCCATAAATGAAACATTTCTGCCAGAAGTGGGACAGAATGATAGTCAACGTAGAGCTCTGTTCCACATGGTCCTCCTTTCCCCTCTCATGTTCAGGGGTATAAACTCTATGAGAAGGAAACAAGAATAACAGACTTGCCAGAAGAAGCCTTCACTTCAAACAGAAAAATGTCTTCCCCTGTACAATGTGCACATGGGGAGGAGGATGTCACTGCAGCATGGACACTGCTTACAGCTCTGCACTACAACAAATAGAGTCACTTTGACACTGTCAGAACCCTCACCCAGGAGGCCACCAGCCCTGCCACATCTTCAGTCAGAAATGGGTTTGGCCTTCTACAAACACAAAGAGATACATCTGAGAAGCACCAGTGATAGGCTGCCTTGAGAGCTGATGTGCAAGAGAATCAAGAGAAAACAGGGAAGGAAGGGGTCAGAGGCTGACACCACAGACACTGTCACGCAGGCAGGACTGGCTTTACCTGGGGTATGATCACATCTGCCAGGGCTTTAGAGAGTTTGAAGAGTTCAGCTGTGCCTTCCAGTTTCAGTGCACAGTTGTGCTGCACATCATACTTGATGCAGTCGTAGATGTCAGGGATCTTGCTGATGTCGTAGCGCCCATTCTTCATCCGGAAGTCGCGTTCCAGCTTGTTCCAGCGCTGCAGCATCAGCTCTAAAGTCTCACTGTGGTACAGCTGCAGGTCTGAACAGCAGAGGACACCAAACCACATTCACATCCTGACAGCTTCTGCATAGATTTCAAGTGACAGCAAAGACAGGCTTCTCTCAGCATAGAAGGGCTCTGCTTACTGTGCCCCCGGCAGCAGCCTTAGACTAGCAAAGCCACTGAACCTCTTGCACGGAGCTTTTACCTGCAGCTACTTCCAAAATACTTGAGAAAAGTAAAACTGCTTGCCTGTTGGCTTATGTCTGCTATAAACTGTGTGAAATGTCCCACAAATTCCTTTTTAAAACCTCTGCACTGTTATTAGGAAAGTTTTTAAAGAGGAGCAAATCAAAACTGAGAAACTTGCTGTTCATAGCCTTGAGCCTCCCTTCAGCAAACCCTTGGGAAAACCAGGCACAGCCCTCCAGGCTGCACTGCTGCTCCCCACCTTCACTCTAAACCCAAGATGCACACAGCATTTCCTTTATGCTGAAGCTCTCTCCAACAGTAGTGGGAAGCAGGAAAGAAGCCTTCCACATCATTAGCAGATACAGAATTTCACTTCAGAATTTCTTTGCTATGGACAAATGTAAACCAGTGGTGTTCAGGGGCTCTGAAGATGCAACAATAAATGAAACTGCTCCAGACCTTTTCCAGTTCTCACTCACCTGCAGATTTGGGGTCTTCCAGACGTTTTTTTATCTGGGAGGTGAGATTCTCAATCAGGGTGAACACCTGGTTACAGACCTCCACTGGATTCTGAATAAAAGTCATGGAGTTCAGCAGAGAAGCACTGCCTGTAGGTGCTAGCTGAGAGAAGACACCAGTAGAGATCAGTTAGTACCTTTACAAACTGGGAGCACAAGATGTCTTCCTTTTGCAGCTGTCCTGCTATCTGACCAGGTACAGAAGCTGTACTCCCAGCTAGGCTTAACAAGCTGGCCTGTTCCTAAGGGTAGTTAGGCTTGTTTTAAAAACTTCCTCAGGACCAAAGTCTGAGAGAACAAACAACTGCTCCTACCAGGTCAGATCTCCCTCCACCTGCAATATCCACTCTCATCTCATTTTGCTTCTGTGCTTGAGCAGAAGAGCTTCACAGAAGCCTTAAGCAGTTCCTTGGGGTGATAAATATATTCCTTAATGGTAATGGAGTTTTACCTTTTCATAATCCTCTTCAGAGAACTCAGCATCCCTCTGCATGATCTCATGCAGTCGTGCCTTCACTTTGTGTTGGCAGCTGCTAAGGGAATCGCTGTCACTGTCCAGGAGACCATTCATGTTGGCACTTTTCACCATTTGCACCAGGATGGGGGTCAGCTCTCCTTCCAGAGCCAGCAGACCCTAAGCAACACAGGACAAGATTTCAGCTATGTGCAACCCAAGCCAACACACATTTCTGGCAGTTTCATGGCCAGCCTTCAGCCATCTGGAGCAAAATCACAGCTGTCCTTGAAGGGCAGTTATAGAGCCACAGCACCTCCAGCCACCAGTGACCCTGACATGCCTCTGGAGCTATTGGAGGCAAAAGGCCAGTTCAGCCTGCAGCAGCCCCAGACCAGTCTAGGCAGTTGTTGAGTAGCCAACTCAGTTTGCTAAAAAACGTCAAGCCAGCAGAGGCTCTGAAGAACAGCTAAGTTCACCACAGGATTGCCCTTGGCTCAAGATTAAACTGCAGATGAAGCTGTCTTCTCCCCAGCCCCCACCCCACACTGCACCAAAAACATTTCACTCCCCTTTTAAATCCACAAGTCAAGGAATAACCCCTCTGGCTGGGCAGTCATCCAAGAAACACTCATTCTGTAGGCAATTAATACTCAGCAACAGGTTTGATGTGCTTTAACATCGAGTACCAGCAATACTCCATAAATAACTCCTTCTCCAGTCAGAGCCCCAACCAGGACAGGATTCTAAAGAAAACACCCATCTGCAGCTACACTGGGCTTCCAGGACCACCCCCCACACTTGCTAAAGAAAACACCCATCTGCAGCTACACTGGGCTTCCAGGACCACCCCCTACACTTGCTATTAGCATCATGTACCACCATCTTCCCAAGAGACATAGGGAAGCTCCTAGGACAGGTCCTTCCTCATTACCAGGGGTTTTCCTTTAGAACTGGCATATTTTAAGCTGAATGCAGTAAAACTAGCAGATGTCCAAAAGAGAAGAAGGACCTTTGCAAAAGCTGCTGCTGTCATCTGAACTCGTCCCTCATCTGAGGCGTAGATCTTGAGATCATGGCGGTAGGTGCTGTGCAGCCTGAGCAAGCCACAGCCAGGGAAGCCAGCATAATCACCTGGACAGAGAACAAAATCAGTATTCTGCAGAAACAGCGTCTGAGCAGGCTGCTTTGACAGCAAGCTTGCTGCAGTAACAAAGTTATGGAGAGAATTCATCACTTCCATAGCCAGCATTCAGGCTGCTCTGAAATAGACATGACGACCAGAAATCCGATTGGGGCTTTGCCTAACTGGGGAAATCTCATTCTGAGGGGGAAAAAACCTGAGCATTCCTGATGCTGCCCAAATTCTGCAGCAGTCCTCTCTGAACAGCCCATTATGGTTCTCTGAGCAGCCCATAATGGTTCTCTGAGCCTGAATACCTCTGGTGCAGAGTAAGCGTGAGCAGAAAACCCTGCCTCCTGCTGCTCATTCTCTGCAGGAGAGCAGCAGCTGCTGCCACCAAAAGAGCAGGAGCTACTGCTCAGCAGGGGGGGAATGCAAAGCACACACTCAGGAGCTACGATCACCTCACGGCACAAAATGCTGCCTTATTTATGGTCGCTGAGTCACCCACAGGAGTCACAGCAGTAATGGGAGACAGCAACTTGAGCAGCTCTTAAGTCTGACCCTCCACAGACAGTGCAGTGGTGACTAAGATGCTGCTGCCTGGAATCCCATGATGGTTTTGCACAGTTCCCAGTCACACTGCATGAGGAGATGGGAAAACTGCTCCCAGCTCTGAGCTCAGAACTCAGAGAAACAACCTGGTAGAGAAGGGCAGACACCAACCAGAAGCCAGCTGTGCACTGGAGAAGGCTGCCACATACCTGCTGCTACCCAGGACACTGCACTGCCCGGCAAGGTAAAGCCTCTCCCTCTCCATGAACGACCATGGGCAGCAGACCAAGTTCTGCTGTGAGCAGGAGGGCAACCACTCAGTCATGGAGCAGGTCAGCTAAGAAAAAGGGCTCAGCCCAGCCTGTTGGTCACTGCACTCTGCATCACCAAACCTCTGCTGACAGGTCTCTTCTCTCAGGTTGTGGCTCCCTATGCTCCAGTCTACTCCCTGTACTTCCACTGGAATTCCTTCTCCTGCACCCTGTCTTCTGATCTCCACAATCTCATGTCCAAGTGAGTGACTGATTCTCTTGGCTCTGGGTTCCAGAGATACACACCACCAGGAAGTTCTAACTCACTGTTCCCATCTTCAGGAATGACATACAAACCTTGTCATGAAGATCCTCTGCCCCCTACTGCTCCTCCTCCCTGAGGATTGGCAGTCTGGCTCTACTTGGCACCCCACAGTAACCAACACCATGTGTTCCCAGTTTTCTCACCTTTGGTAAAGTTCATTATCATGCTTGCTAAAAACATGCTCCTGAGATCACAAGGATCTGACCTCACCTCCCTCAGCCTGCTGGCAACACTCCTAATGCAGCCCAGGATATCACTTGCCTTCTTTGTGGCAAGGGCCCATTGCTGGCTCATGTTCAACTTGGTGCCCAGCAGGATCCTCAGGTCCTTTCCTGCAAAGCTGCTTTCCAGCCGGGTGGCCCCCAACATCTATTGGTGCAGGGGGTTGTTCCTCTCTAGCAGCAGCACTTTGCACTTCCCCTTGTTGAACATCATGAAGCTCCTCCCAGCTTGTTTCTCCAGCCTGTCTCAGTCCCTCTGGATGGCAGCACAACCCTCTGGCCTATCAGCCACTCCTCCCAGTTTTGTGTCATCTGCAAACTTGCCAAGGGTACACTCTGCCCCATCATCCAGACCATTAATGAAGACACTGAAGAGGATTTGACCCAGTTTTTAACCCTGGGATACACTGCTGGCTCCTGCCCTCTGACCAAACTGATCACCAGCTGCTTTGAATTCACCTCACTGGCTGCTCCTTCAGCCCTTCCTTCACCAGCTATGAGGATGGTACCAGAAGCAGTGTCACAAACCTTACTGAGGTCAAAAGTAGGCCATAGCCACTCTTCTCCCATTCTAAACAAGCCATTTACTTCACTGTACAAAGTTATCAGGCTGGTTAAGTATGACTTTCATTTGTGAATCCACACCAACTTTCCTGTCACTTTCCTGTCCTTCAGGTGCCCAGAAATGGCTTCCAGGATTAGCTGTTCCCCTCAAGGGTGCATCTCTCAGCTCATAGACTTCTCTATGTCCAGTTTTCTTAGGTATCCCCTGATTCAATCCTCTCCCACCAAGGGTAACACTTCCTTATTCCAGAAGGAAATCTTCTCCAATTCAATTTAAATTAGCTTAACTAATTTGAAATGTAATTAATTAAATGCAATTGATTAACCATACAAGTCCAAGATAACCAACACTGGTCTCATCAGACCAGTACAGCAGCAGTGTGTTTTTACTGACTCTTACTTGGGTGGAAAAGGCAACCTCAGCCTTTTTTGTCCCATTTTGGGTTCTTGTGTGCACCAAATGCTGTTTGGAGTCACAGAACTATGGGGGAGAACACATGGAGAAGTTACCTTCCTCTTCTCCTGTGTCAAGGCAGAGTTATTTGTGTTGCAAGACAGATTCTCTCTGCTCTCTACATCTCACCTACATTCCTTGTCAATCATACCTCGATTTTGAACTCTATTTGCCACATCAGAATCTATCTTATTAGAATGGCTTCTCTGCTTGGTGTGCTGGCATGCCAGCTGGAAGAATGCTCCTGCGCTCCAGGACACACTGAGGGTAACCACTGCAGCAGCCAGCTCAGGGATCTTTGGGTGCAAAACCCACTTGAGTTATTTATCCTTTCAGAAGAACAAACCCAGTAATGACCTCAGTCACCCAAGCTGCAGACAGCCCACAGCTGTCTGGGCATCCCTCCACTGGGCTGGGCAGCCTGGCACAGCCACAGGACAGGACTGGAGAACCATGGGCACATCTTACCTTGGCCCCCAGGGTACATGCAGCGAAAGGCTCGCCCCAGCTCTTCTGCCTGGACTCTTCCTGCTGGTGTCAGCTCTCCACCCCACTTAAGCACCAGGAGAAGGGATGGGGAAGGCTCTCTGCGAGCTTCTAGGAGACAAACAGGTACTCACTACATCAGATCTCAAAGCTGAGCTTGCAGGGGGAGAGGAAGGGAGGAAGAAGAGGTTGTCATCAGCACCTTGCAGAGCATTCTCAACACAAACCTGACCCAAAATCCCCAGGAGCCAAACCAACAAGTAGGAAATTAAGAGCCACTGCTTTCTGAAAGATGGCATTCATGAAATTGGAAGCAGAAGCCCTGTGGCACTATCTGGGCTACAGTGGTACACCACAGGCACACCACTCCAACCCTCCACGTGATGTGAGCAAAGATAAGACACGAGTTACTCATTCTACTTGCGTGTCCAGAGGCTTATATCTAGGCAGGATAGCTGCATGCACTCCTGAACACCAGACTTAAAGATCATGGCAGCAACACCAGGTTTCTTTACCTTCATCTTCACTTGCAGCTTTGGGATGTCCATGAGGCAGATAGGTCAGCTGAACCTTACGGTTAATGCCAGAAAAATGGCCATACCTGTCACAGGGAGAGGGCAGGAAAAAAAGCAGCTCCGCTCATCCTGTGCCCAGAGGTCCCCAAGCAGCTCACAGCAAAATCACAGCATGGGCAAGGGACTTCCTGCTGCAACATCTGTTGCCACCAACATTTTTGCCACTGCCTGTGACCCACCACACAACCCCAACCACATGATTCCCTCAAGGGAAAGCCACAGATCCACTCCCTTGCCTCCCCTCAGTGGGCAGCACGTCATGCCCTCATACCCACTCCAGAGCTTTAATCAGCAGTTAATGTCTATCTACATCTTTAACAAGGGAATTAATGAGATCATAGGAAAAGCCAGTCTGTCAGGAGCTCTGAGGAAAACCACTTCTCTAATGAGCAGAAAGAGCAGGGGAAGGAACCACACCCGCTGTGCTCCACAGACATGGCTGGGATGGGCACTGCCTGTGCATGCCAGAGCAAGCTGGAGTTCAGAGAAACCTTCTTGTGTTTCTAAGATGCCAACACCACCATGCTGTCTTTTATTTTGGCTGTGCAAAACCCAAGAGGACACAAACATCTTTTCATGTTTTCCAAGCTCCTTCTCGTTAAGCTTCTGGCACTAGAACAACCTTATTTAAAACCAGACTTGTTCCAAATTTATCCCTGAGCTTCATATCCGTGTGGTGCCTACAGCACTCCAGTTCTCTCCTGCAGCAAAAGAAGCTCAGCCTCCTCTCAAGTTGTTTAGCCCAAAACCAGAGCCCCTTGGAACAAGAACCAGCACTGGCTCTGGTGCCAAGGAGAAAACATTAAGAGCGTGGCACCTCTCATGTACAGCTGCCAACAGGAGGCAGAGCAGAGCCTGCCCTCTGCAGAGCCCACTGGCCAAGACATCAGCAGCACAGCTCGTTTCTCCATCACATGCTGACCTGCAGCTCCCAGGCAAGCCCATGGTGCCCCCAGATATGAGCCCTTACATCTCCAAGACGCTCTTCAGCTGCTCCAGTTTGGATTTCCTCTCCTCAATCTCACAGTCGCTGTGAGTTCCCAGGTCCACCACAAGCTGCCGTGCAATGTCCAGCACTTCCTGTTGGAAAGCAGGCAGCCTGAGGCATTCAGAAATTCACTGTACTCTTGCAAGGCCTCCAGATGGCTTCACTCAGCATCAGATCCATATAAATACGCATCTGTGGCATGTCATTTCATAAGACACAGCCCAGGCAGGACAAACTCTCACACTGCAGTTTGCTTCATCCCCACCCTGTAGTCCATCCATGTTCGAAGCCAAGCAGTTGTCTCCAGCTGCCCCACTCCCCAGCCCGGACCCATCTTTCACCAGAGGCACCCACCACAGATGGGGAAGTTGCATCAGGTAATCCCTATCTTACAGTCTACACATCAGCCAAGAACAGTTCCCATTCCACTGTGAAGCTGTCACCCAGCTGGGTGTGCACGAGGTGGGGAATGAGAAAGGGAGAGCTTGTGCCACAGACTGTTGCCCTTAGGAGGGCTTCCATCCTCCCAAAGAACTGCCTGGTGCTGGGATCTGTACCACCTCCACGTCCCACACAGTAACTGCAGATAGGCCTCCCCTCACCTGCAGCTGCTCTGGTTTCTTCAGCTTCAACTTCCCTGTCTTGTAGCCATCATATTTCTCAAATAACTCAAAGAACCTGAACAGACAACAAAGAACTTTGATTCACTTTCTGCTGTTTCAGTACTACAAGGACTGTCATCCCTACACATGCATTCACACTCCATTCTTCAGGGAGAACCAGCAGGCCCCCTGGCTCCTTCCTGTGCTTCAGAGATTCCAAAAAACACAGGTTTTTTCAGCCACAGGTACAAAAAGGAAGCAGCCACTAGCTTCCCACAGAGTGGGGCAGCCAGCAGACCGTCACTCTTTATTCCAGTGAAGGTGTCAGGATCTCCAGGATGGGGAAAGGGGCCTCCCTCATCTGGGTAGAAAGCTTTTGCTCAAACCAAACCAGGAAAAAGCACTGCCTGCCATGCACCCAGCCCTTCTGCTCCTCAGAGAATGAGTCTCCTCACTTCCCACCAGCACAGCATCTTACCGTGGATGCTTCACTTCCATCTTCATCTTCTGCTTTGGGGTGCGATCTCCGTGCCGAATGACTGCAATAACACAACGGAGCTCCATCCTGGGGAAACACAGGAGACACCTGACAAATGTGCCCCTACACTCCACAGTTGCCACCAGGAAGTAGTTTCTCCTTGTTCTTTCAGCTTCATCTTTTTGACAGCTGCTTTCCTCCCCCAGTGGCAAATCCTCTCCCAGACTAAACCAGGCACAGGTCAAAGGCTGCAGAAGCAGAATACAGCAAGCACCACCAGGTCATCTGGTTTCCCATCAAGGGAGAGGACCACAGTAACACGGTGTGACAAGCAGAATCACAATCTGCAGCAGAAAGGACCAGCCTGGATGTTACAGTATCGGCAGAAAGAGCATTCTGAATTGTGCCAAGCCGGTTTTGAGGCTCAGCTTGTGTAATGCTCATAAGAGTGCTTAGAAAGACCCAGGGAAAAATAGCTTGGTTCAGAAGAACGGTTCTGCAGCTGGAGTACTGTCCTCCAGCAACCAGTTGGAGCTGTAGAAAGATCCCACAGCAACCAGCCACTTGCAGGAACCAGTATTAGGCTGGCTGATTATAGAAGGGCTGCAGGAGTTTGCTTTTTCAGACACTTCAACTGTTTCTTACAGTATCTCAGAGCAAGGGGAGCTGGTTCCATCAGTCTCTTTGTCACAGAGTGTCACTGAAGCCAGCAGTCCTGTGGGCTGTGCAGTGTTTGTGTTTGCCAACCTTTTCCAAATGACCATGCAGTAAAGAAAGGATGAACACATCCTGTCCATCTAAAAGCACCTGCTCTGTTCACTTCATACAAGGTGTGCTGAGGGTCACAGAGGAATAAGCAGCATCCTGAGCAGTGAGGCAGTGACAGCCATGTACTAACCTGCATCCTGTGCTGATCAAGAATCTGGGTGTCCTGAAAGTCATGTGAGCAGTTCCAGTCATGCCCTTCATGACTGCTCATCTGCATTCACCCATCCTATGACTCATTTACCACCTACCACCCCTTTCCTGTGCAGGGCTAAGCCTTTTCACAGGCCTTTCAGGGTTGCAGCCAACACAGCAGCTGGAGCACTGATGGAGAACACCATTCTGCTGGGTGATGTCTGTCCCTCAGACAGGGTTTGCACTTTGTCCCTCATGTAGTTATCACCAGTAACCTTTTGAGAAGATGGCAGGTACTCACATGGTTCCTGAAGTGGTGGGGACAATGGGAATGTCTTCTGCCTCTGTTGGGATGGACCAGGGAATATGAAACTGGGGAGCCAGTTCCCGCATGATTATATTTCTGGAAGAAATCAGAATACAAAACTCATAAGAAATTCCATACTCTTGGAGCTCCAACTCTTCCTCAGTGGTCCAGCTCCAAGGTTTGAAGACAGAACCACTCCTCACCTTCCTCACAGAGACATCTACCACACCATGGGCTAGTTACGGCATTCCAAAGGGACAGCAGTTTTCCTCACATCACCAATACTTCAGTTAGGCTTAGCACCTTCTAAGATACATCCAGCTGCAGGCAGGAGCTCCAGAGGCTAGAAATAATTAACCTATTCCTCCCAGAGCTGAGCTTTCACCTGATGAACAGACGTCCCCACGTGACCCACCTGCAGACTTCGCTGCCACACTGATCAGGGCTCCACACTCATTTTACTCTACTATGAATTATCTCGCTCTCAAAACTTGGATTTTACATACCCAAGGATTTTGGCACAGTCATCATAATACTTCATAGAATTCTTCACAAAGCTGAAGCCGTTGACATCACAGACGAATGAGTGGCCGTTTGCCCGCAGCAGGTCGAAGCCACACACGGTTTGCTGCATGAGAAAGCAGAGGAGACAGGACTGGAGAGGCTGTGATGGGAGTGCAGCAAGGGCCAGCAGCTGCCTGGCCAAGCAGGGCACACGCTGCCCAGCACAGCTCCACCAGTGCTGCAGCTGTCCTCCATGCCTTCCCCAAGAGCCCTGCACAAGTGTGAAAATGCAGCCACCAGCCAGCAGTAACAGGAACCTTTACAACCTCTCAGCTGGATCAAAGGTCCAACCCATGAGCCTTCAGATTAACCCACCCCCCTACTTCCCAGAGTACCATAGGCTTAAGACAGAACAGCTCCTGGCTCTCCTGCTCTTGCCTCTAAAACCAACCCTTCTGAATGAGGCTGACAAGCACAGACAGTGGTACAGTCAGAAACATCTATCACTGCGTGGAAAAGGGCATAAGGCAGAGCAAGGCCACAGCTCTGCCAGCACAACTGCATGGACTGTGGATTGCAGCAAGGGCAGGAACAAGCAGCCAAGTGCTGAACATGTCATACAATTAAACTATACACACACTCACTCTACTGACCTGTAAAAGAGAAGACAAATGTGCACCGAAGCCAGATCAAAACCAAATAAAAGCTCAAACCCCAGAACCAGAAGATGATGAAGTTTCCACACAAACACAGCCAGGAAATGGCAAAGCCAGGATGAGTGCAGGCCAAGCGGATACAGTATGATCCAAATCTGCTATCAAATGCTCAGATGTATGTTGGACATCAGCCACCTGCCAGCACAGAGGACATTTGCTGCCTTCCCAATCACTGCTGACCAGCAGGACCAGCTGCACCCAGCCACCAGAGATGTAACTGGTATCAGGGATGAGAGAGACACTGCCCCAGAGACAGAACTCAAGCTGTTAACAGAGACTCGGGTCAGGTATTAGTGGACAGAGAACACAGACCTTAAAGGCTACACAGACTTTCCGGGCAACCAGCTTCTCCATGGCAGTCAGCATGACCGGGTAGCGGATCTCCTTCCCCTCGCTGTCCCGTTCCACCTTCCCATCCAGCGCCGGCGACTTGCGAGCCTCCGCGTGGGCATAGTCTGGCCCCACAGTGTACACCTGAGAAAGAGTTCCACACCATATAAGCACCTCAATGAGCTTCAGCTTCCAGAAGGTGTTTTCACTACAGACACAGAGAGAAGATTAGAAAGCCTCAAGCATTCCTCCTGTTACAACCTACAGAACACCCACTTCCCGCTTTGGGATCCAGGCCACACAGCCAGCACCTCACAGCTTAAACACTACAGAATCTATGTAAGACTGAGCAGGACTGCCCACCTTTCAGCTGCCCCAGGCCTGAAGAAGGGAAGAGCTCTTCCAGGCTTCTTCTTACCTTCACATCAGTGCCATCTGTAGGCATAAACTCCTCGTAAATGTAGGAGCCAGTCTTCCTCACGCTGCTCTCTGGAGAGTACACGCTGCTCCGGCTGCCAATCTGGAGGTACAAAATAAACACCTCAGGAAGGAGCACCAGGCTGCTCTCCTCAGAAGGAAGAGCAAAAGGCCTGCTTCATCTCACATGCAGAGAATTAGGGGAACACCTCCCAGAACCCCCAGCTATTGCAGCACTCTTCTTTATGGAGGACAAAAGTGGCCCAAAACCACAGACAGTAGGTACATCCTTTTCCAGGCTTTGGAGAGGGGAAGAGTTATTACAGACCATTAGACTGACTCCAGTCACTACAAGGACATGGAACAAAAAACAGGGGATAAAACCTAGAAAGTAAAGAGCCTAGCTAATGAGCAAATGATAATAAATGATGGCAGGGGATAATCAGACCAATTAAGTTCCTTCTAGGACAGCTGACTGATGCTATGTACAGAGGATGAAGTCATTTTCATTTTTAGCAAGGCTTTGGATACAACCTCCAGTGACCTGCCTGCCTGTTAACTAAGGAAACAATCATTTAAGATCATTAATGGCAGATGTGCAACTGGAAAAAATGCTGCCCAACTACTAGCTGTTTGCAGGCAAAGCAGAGGAGGTGAGTAAGGGCAGTTGCTCTGTGGAATCTGGGGATAAATACTGCACTCATCACATCTGCAGGCTACACTCATCTGAGAAGGGCAACAATCATGTCAGAGGACAGAAAAACAAGGGGTTTGTTTTTTTTAAATCACCTTGATAAATTGAGAAAGTGATCTGGGAAAAAACAGCAGTTTGGTGAGGGGCAGAGTTCTCCATGGCTGCTAGGCAGCACACAGGCCAGAGTCGAGGAAGGCAAAGGCAGTACTACTAAAATCTGTCCTTCTGCAACTCCCAGTTAGATGGGTTGAACTGCAAGTTCTAAGAAGACCTAGATTTCCCCACACAAAACCTTCCTAACCTCTTCCTTCAGGCTCCCTCCTGAAGCCACAGATCTGTTGGTTCCAACACCAGAACTGGAGCCCCTTACCTTTCGGAAGAGGCGCTGGCTGCCCCCACCTGCAGAGGTTGGGTAGTAGATATACACATTATGGTCTTCAGCACTGACTGGCTTCTCCACAAATGGCTTTGGGAAAACAGCTCCATTTACCTCCACATGGTCCTCTCCTTCCACTAAGTTGCACTCTGAAGACAAAGAACAGCAGCAGCATGTTAGGAAAGGGTGGACAGCAGAGCTGAAGTTCTTCAGCCCTGGCCCATCAGCCAGATCTTGCTGTTGAGATCCTGGTTTGCAAAAAGCCACAGACTCATAAGCCAGGCCTCTCCAAGCTGATTATAAGCAGCTGCTCTCTGCAGAGTATTTTACACAGCACAGCATGTGAAAATGGCTCTCAGCAGAGCCTGGACACTGACCTTCTGGTCTGTCAGGGTCTCGATTGAGCACAGCATAGCGAGGCAAGTCTATTCCCTCTTCTTGAAGGATTCGATACACTTCACGCCTGGAGAGAACAAACAGAAGAGTCTAGAAGGTCCCCAGCACATACCAAGGGAAAGGCTTCACTCCCACCAATGAGGAACAAACTCAGATGAACACATAAAAGTCTTCTTGTCTTGATCATGGTAGTCTCATTCTATGAGAGCTCTTCCACTTCTTACTTCATCTGGCCATTCCTAACAAGACATTTGTACTGGAAAATTAAACATGCCAAGTCTCAGAGAAATAGATATTCCTCTCTATGTTTTGGAGAAAGAAGCCCTAAAAGCCACCCCTAAAGGCCCTTTCCTCCCCATCTCACTCATTTGCTTGTGGCCAGGAAGACAAAGTTTACCTGGCATGCTGAGAAGAGGAAGCAGACAAAGGTGGATGACAGACACCTACCTGTCCTGGATATAATACTGCATGTCAAGGTCATTGATCAGGAATGGCTTGCACAGCTTGGCATAAGCAACAGCTTTGTCCAGAGGGAACCCTGAAATGGGGTGAGGGGAAGAATGAGTGGAAGATCTCAAGTCAAGGTGTCAAGTAGGCTAAGGCCAGCCACAGGCTCTTTACCTTTGGAGTGGAAGGATATCAGGCAGTCACAAGAGGGCCAGTTCTCCACTGGTTCGTTCAGGATCACATCTTCCCCCATGATCACCACAGTGATGTACTCAAACTTGCACAGGCGCTCCAGAATCTGTGTCATGGGCTTTGACTTGGACTTTTTGGTCATGGCACAGATTCCAACCACGATCTGCCTTTCAGGTGGCTAAGGAAAGACAGAAATCAGCCTAGTATATGGTCAGCCCAGTACTGAATTTAAGCTGTAACAGCATAGAAATGCAGCAGTGCAGGACAAATGAGGGATTTTCCTCCAGCCAAGCACACAGTTCTTACTAGACTCAAACCCACACACACTCCCAGCTCCCACTACAGTCCCTGAGGGACATGATAACGAGCAACCCAAACCTACCATGTCTTTGCCAGGTGGTAGGGTGTTTCCTTCTTATAGTGGGCACTAATGCTATGGTTAGAAATAAGTGTCTGGCACCTGAACAAGGAGCAGGGACTGGAATGCCACATCACATCCTCTGGCCTGTAACCCACCAAGACAGTTAGTGGACTTAGGCAGACTCAGAGAAGAGCTGCAAATGTTTTGTAGGGGAAAAAAAAAAAAAAACAGTCCAGGAACTCAGTTTGTCTTATCTGAGAGAAAATGAAGGGGAGATTACAACAGCAAGTAACTGGGAGTAGAAGAGAAACAGTACCCAGTGCCCTTCCATGTATCTGATAAAGGTACAAGAGCCAGTGGGATGAAGCTGAGTATCTCAAGAGAGAAGATCTGCATTTACTAAGCATTGGCTAAGTTCTGTGGTGGAGTTTCTGTCACTGTCTAGAAATCCCAGACTGACTGTTTTCCTGACAGATTAATTCTGGCCCAAGCAAGATTAAATGAGTATCACCTGAGGACTGTGAGTTACCCATCACAAACCACTGTGGCTTCAAACTGCAAGCTGAGACTTTAGCAGTTACTGCATGGACTTGCAAAGCCAGGATTCCACAGCAACAAGAGCTTCTAGAAGTGAAAGGGTTTCCAAATCCCTTTCCACACCTGAAAAATAGCTCCTCACTAAGCACCAAGGCACACATAACTCTGTGGGTTTGAAGGAAGCCCATGTGTACTCTTAGGTCAATAACCCTCTTGCAGTGGAGACTCAGGGTATAGAGGGAAGGGAAACAACCACTGCAGTGGTATATGGTGCCAGGAGCAACATCCCTGCAGCATCCAGCTCCCACATGTTGAAGAGCAAACCTAATCCCTAATATAACACTGAATAGAGGCCAAAAGCAGTCAGAGCTGGAGACCTTTCTGCATCCTCTTGCTGGAGATTAGAGAAAAGGAGAAATGCTTCCTTTCTGCAGACACACTGTTGCCCTTTTCACAGTTCCTAGAGTTTTCCTCACCAATTTCCCTGATGAAGCAGGAAGGCTTACAGGAGTGTCAGGGTAAATTGCTGGGACAAAGAAACCCACTGCTGTTCTTGAAAAAGAAAGCAGAGACGTGAGGGCTGACCGCAGCAGGAGGCAGCAAGCACAGCAGCATGACAATGCAATCACCCTGTCAGAAATGACACTGCCCTCCCCGTGGCTGTGCCACACAGCCTGCTGCCACGTCTCCTGAAGTCCTGACTGCCTGTGGCTGCAGCAGCAACCCCACAAACCCTGGCAGAGAACCAGGAATTCTGCACAGATGGTCCAACCCAGACCACCGGGATCTCCTTACCGACTCCTCCTCTTCATCATCTTCAAAGAAATCCGTTTCGTCTGTCTTCATGTTTGATCCCAGAAAGTCTGTCTCATCATCCCTGGAACCAACAACAAACCTGGGAGTGGAGTTCTCTCCCTCAGTGGAGGTCGTCAGGGACGACATTGCAGCTCCGGTGGCCAACCATCCCGCTCTGGAATCACAGCGTGCAAAAAGGGATGGAGAAGGTCAGAAGCGGGGTGAGCAGGCAGTGCTGGCGAGGGCAGGGACTGGCATGAGTCAGCCCAGGGACCTACTGCCCAGCACAGAAAGAAGGAGCTGAAGGAGACCCTCAGGGTGAAAGAGGATCTGGGGTTCAGGATCATTTCAGATAGGCAGCTCCAGTGTGCAATTAGCCCCTCTGCACTGGCTGGGAAAGGGACAGTGCCACCACTTGCGCTGAAATCAAGGAAGCCTTACAATGATGCATGCTCCAAGCTGCTGTCTAAATCATGCACAGGGACAGTGTCGCAGGCCCTTGCAGACTCATACACCAAATGACATCAACGGAGACTCCAGAAGTTAGAATGAAGTTTAGGACCGTGACAGGGACTTTCCAATTGCCAATTTTCATCCTTTCAGCTCAAGCAGACCTACAGTAACAGAGAGAGATCAGTTTGAGAGGAGCAAGAGATAGTGGGAAGGGGAAAAGGGAAGAAGTGACAAACACTGGCAGGGAAAAGAAGGCACAGAGGAAGCATCAGCAACAGTTTGGGTTGCAGGACAGGGTTCCTGGGTTTGCAGGCTGGCTCTGACTCACTGTGTGACCACAGAAGCTGATTACTGGGATTGAAGCTATGCTGTATAAACACCAGGAGTGTGATACCTGCAATAGCAGCTCCATCAGCTGCAGGAGTGACAATGTGAACACACAGCACGCATGACCTGCACACACCAAGGACACAGCTGTTCACCTCTGACCATAGCTGCACCCAGATAAATGCCAAGGGGTTGCCCTTTACCATGCTCTCCCCAGCTATGAAGCGGTGATAAGCATTCCCCTCGTGTAAGTGCAACCTTGAGAAGAGGACACTTTGAACACCTCAGGTTATTAAGTACTTCCTAAAAATGCACATGAGACATTCTCCACTGCCGCTTCTCATGCTCGCACATGATTGCCAGCGTTCCCCAGGCTGAATTACTGCATTTCCTCCCCTTTTGAGCATGTTTTTCCTCACACCATAGCAGACCATACAGCTCTCAGCCTGCACTCTGGAGCAGAGCAAGCACACCCAGATGCAACCAGCCTGCTGCTAGCATGGCAGCACAGCAGGCAAGAGTCCCTCGCCGGGAATAGCAGCAGGAGACTTGAGCACCGTGGGAGGGGGCAAAAGAAACAAACACACAGAGCAATCCAGTCACTTGTGAAATCCCCTGGGAAGTAAGGATAATAATGAAGCCTGGCTCCCCACAGGAAGGCTGTGCATGCTCCCAGAGAGGACAGAAGATGTGACAGTGCTCAAAGAAAGCGCTGGGACAAGGTCCTGCAGCTGCATTGCCAGGCATTGGCTCGACAGAAACCCCCAGGTAATCTCCACTGCCAGATCTTCTGGGAGACCCAACACCAACCCACAGAAACCAGAGGTGGCACAGCCAGACTGGACTTCACACCCCCACACCAAGGACCATCTTCTGCACCCAAATGCCAGCTCCCACTGGTCCCTGCCAGTGCCCCCAGCCCAGCACTGCCTGCTCCCACACCACCCTGGAGGCACAGGGCACAGAGCAGTGTCCCCACCAGCAAGAGTCACAGTCGTCACTCACCATCAGTGCCCCCTAGGAGCAACAGTGCTGGCAGAGACCAGGCTACAGAGGCATTTCACTGTGGGCTCCGTAGAGCCTAGGCTATTTCCACAGGAGACCAGGAGCAGGATTCCTGAAACACTCAGGAACCATTTTCATTCCTGTGCCCTGCTGTCTCAGCACACCAGAGCAGAACAAGACCTCAGCAAGTACCCTGTCAGCTGGATGGCTGAGGATTTAATGAGGTAAACCATGCAAGAAGAGGAGGAGGGTTGTTTTCTCCAATCCCTTACTCTCCCCTCCCTCCTGGAATAAAAGAGATCAAGCTGCAGGAAAACCTTTGCCCTATGAACTAAGAAAGCAATGAGTTCTCTACATTCCTGCTCCTATCCCAGAAAAAAGCCTCTGCCTGGCTTGTAGCTATTTCCAGAGCTGACAGCCACTGATGCATCAGGCATTCTTCAGTATTGACAGGGAAAGTCTCGTGATCTCAGGCTGTTTCTAGTGTGGGGAACAGAAGAGGGTATAACCAAAACCTTTGTCAAGTTTCTCTTGAAAGTAGATTCTTTATCTGGCTAGATTTACACCAAGAGAGACTACAGACTCTTGATGAACCTTTAGCTACAGGCTTAACTAAGGCATCTAAAACTCAGGCAGACCCTTAAGGGAAACAGGCAAGTGGAGCTCTTTGCTGGTATCAAAGGCAAAATAACACAGGGTCTGCCACCACACTCAACCAGTGCTGGGCAATCAAAGAGTTTATGTGCCAGGAGGGTGGCAGCTTCTCTCAAACATGGCACCAGAAAGGTTCAGCCCACACCATCATTGCACCCATTTTTCCTTCAAACTGGGAGCTATGAGAGGTGCTGACAGTACATGATGCTGATGGTTCTGTACCCTTCTCATTGCCTCCCAAGCTACCTGCTTCTAGAGGTCATAGGTTCAGACTGGTTCCCACTTGCTGAGAGTGCTACAGGTCTCAGCTTCTACTAATCTCAGTGCTGAGTTACTGCTGCTGGCTGTATTGTTCAAGACAGACAAAAGCCTTAATAGAGCTCTGGCATATACACAGAAAAGGTAAAGATTGTTCTGCCTTTGAGTATGAAATATCCAGACTTGCCAGATGCAGGAGGAAGTGCACCTCAGCCACTACAGATACGGGTGTTCTTGAACTCTCTTCCAGGAAGGGCACCTGTGATTTGTCCCACAATCAAGGGTTGCCACAATCACCCAACAGCTATCAGAAGCTGCTGACACACAACCTAAAACTGAGATGCAGACCTTGCCTCTGAGTGTCCCGGGACTAATTCAGCTCCCTAGACTACCTCATGTTAGTGTCAACAAAGGAGACAGTAAGATGTTTTCTGGTTCCTCAGCAGATCACTCTGGTGCTGCTCACAGAGGACAGAAACCTAGAAGTACCAAAAATTTCAGAGAAGAAAGTGTGGTCAAGTCTTGTGTTAACTTTTTAACTACTAAAACAGTGGGTTTGGATATGGGGTTTTGTCTCATTTTGATTTTTAACCAAAGCCTGTTACAGCTGCAGATGCACAATTTGAAAGTGCAGTCCCTGCAGAAGACTGAAGGACAAGGATAGCAGTAATCAAACCTCCTGGTGACAGCAGCCACAGGCAGTAGAAGAGGCAGCTCTGGGAGTGGAGACCTGCGAGTGCACCCTGAGGAGCACTAGGAAGGAGGTCCAAGGGTGACAGGTACCACTGCACCAGGCCACAGGGACTAATCAGCCCAAAGCCCCACAGCCTGACTGGTGCCAGGCCAGGTATCTGCAGGACTGTAGATGCTGTAACTACTAAAAACACACACAGCTGGCTGTTTAAAACACCAATGCTGGCATTGCCTTGTTGAACTACCTCAAACTGCTGTGGGCACTAAACACAAACCACCAGTCCAATGAAACAAAATACCCCAACCCTGAAGGTTCAGGCCTTGATCAGTGAAGCACCTTTGCACGCATGGCCAATGAAGGACCTGTGCCCAAGGCGCTCCTCTGTCACGAGGGCTGTTTGCATTAAGGTTAATTACACACTTAGAACCAGGGGGTGAAAGCTGTACTCTTATCATAGACACCTAATTGCCTCAAAAGAAAAAGCACACCTACTGCAGAGTTAATAATTAAAAGCTGTTTGTAGCTGTTGCGCCGGGGAAAGCTCTCCACGCTCTGTTAGCACTCAAGTTCACTGTGTTCACAGCCGGGATGCGGAAGCCAGGCTCCCAAGCTTACAGCTCTGCCTCATCCAGCCACACCTGTATCTCCAAATCCATCACCACCCCAGGCTCTGGCTGAGCACCCCAATGCTGGGAGCATCTCCTGCCTCCTGCAGGAGCTCCCCTGCCAGACAAAGCCGTAAATTGGGTAAAACCTCTTGGCTGGTAACCTTTACATCTGAGCAAGGGCTTTGATGCTCACACAGCAACTGTCACGGTTCTTGCCTTAGGAGATTGTTTGTAACGAGATTCTTTTAAATGAGATTTATGAGATTGTGAAGTGTGAAACTTCCCATCCCCAGCACCTGAGGCTGGGGCTGTTAAATAAAATTTATTAACGACGAGCGGCTGCCTCTACCTTGCCCTCACTCGCCGGGGGCTACACGAAAACAAATCCCCCGAAGGTTTCCGGGGCTGGCGGGATTGCAGTCCCTGCTCTGGGGGCAGATACCGGGGCTCGGTAGAGCCAAGCCCAGAACCCGTGCCGAGGGGTGCACCGGCGCCTACACAGACGTGCTCATGCCGGACCGCAGCCCACAGGAGGGGCTGGCAGAACCGCTCTACCGTGGCAGAGCCCGCTTCGCACAGCTGCCGGCCTGGCCCGCTCCTCCACCGCGCCCCGTGCCGGGGGGCAGGCCGCGCCTCGGAAGCCGAGCGCCCCGAGCCCGAGAGAACCGGAATGGTTGGCGCGAAGCAGGCGGCCCGGGCCGGCCGGGGCAGCCCCGCGCAGGGGCGCCAGGCTGTGTCGCGGCTGCCGCTGCCGCCTGCCCGGCGCCCCCCGACAGTTGCCGACGAGACGGGCCCAGCAGCGGCGTGTCTGGCTGCACAACCCCCACGTCCCTTTCCTTGGCCAGCGCCGCCGAGCCCCCGCCCCGTGCCGGCCCAGCCCCAGGCCCGGACCCGACACACCGGGGATGCCCCGGCACCCCGCCGGCGGCAGCAGGGGGCGCCACGCCGGCCGCCGCCATTTCCCTCCGCTCACCTGCGGCCTTCGAGCGCACCCTGCGCTGCCAGCGCGGCGACTGGCCAATCACGACATGTTGACGGCCGGTGCCAGCCAATCGACGGGGAGGGAGGCGGGCGCGGAGGGCCCGAGGTGGGTGCAGCGTAGCGGCCCCTGGCGGCAGCGGGGAGTGGTGCTGTTTGGCCGGGCGTGCCGTGCGCACGTGGGGTGCGGGCCCGGCACCGGCAGCGCCGCCGGGTCCCCGTTACCACGGCAACCGCGGCGTCCCTCGCCCCGCTGGGCGCTGGGCGAGAGGCACGACTACGCCGGGCGGCCGTTCCCGGTGTGCCGAAGATGCCGGGCAGTGTGTTCTGGGCAGCGCCCGCCACCGCTTCCGTCCGGCAGGGTCTGCAGCGACAGAACGCTGCGAACCCCGTGCCCCGCTGGTGCGACGGTGCCGCGTGAACAAGGCGCTCTGGCCCGCCGTCCTGTCCCAGCGTGCGGGGGCCGCAGAGGGAACGCTCGGCATCGAGTCGAGGAGTGAGGCGGAAGGGCCGATGACCGCTGCCCACGCCATGTCAGGCCGCCAAGAATCGGCTACCGGCCCCGCCACCCAGCTCGGGCTGCATCCCGCGCCCGCCGCACCCGGGGACCGCACCCCGCCTCTCCTGGCCCCAGGTGTGCATGAACTTTGTCCCTGCCGCGCCCTTGCCGCCGCCGGCGGCTGCGCGGGGCTGCGCCGTGACCGCCCGCCCCGGGGCGCGGGGCAGGGTCCCAGGTCCCGTGCGGGCCTGACCCGGCCCAGCCCGAGCGCAGCCGCTGCCCCGGCGCTGTCCGGCGCGCGGTGCTGAAGGCGACGGCGCGGGGCGGCGGGCGGGGCGGGGCGGCCCGCAGGTGGCGGTGCCTCGCGGCCCCCCCGTGCCCGGCCGGCTCCCCGCCCCCCGCGCGCCCTGCCGTTGCCACCGTTCCCATCCCTTCTGCCGTTCCCATTCCCCTCACGTCCGCCGCACTCACTCCGCTGCTCCGCGATGGCTAGCACCTTCGCCCGAGCCCTCTCTTCCCGCCGCTCCGCCGGCCTCCTGGCCATGGTGGGCGCCGGCTCTCTCGCCGCCGGCTTCCTGCTCGCCCGGGACACGGTCAGCGCGGGCGACCGGCAGCGGCGACGCTACCCGCCCAGGTACCGGGAGCGGGCGATGGGGGCGCAGGTGCGGGGGGCGGGGGCCGGTCCCTGCGGCAACTGCACCGGGGTGGGCGTGGGGCTGCCCCCGACCTCCGGCTGGTCACGGTGTTCCGGGGCTGCGGAACGGCCGGGATCGGCGGGACGAACACTGCTCGTCCTCGGGCGGGGATGACCGGGACGCTCAGGAACCGAGCCCGCGCCGACACCGGGGCTACGGGCGGCGGCGGGGGCTCGGCCGTGCCGGACGGAGTCTCCCCACTTCGAGTCGCCACCGGCGCCATGGGCGCTGCTGTACCCGTGGCCAAGGCACCGGCGACGCCGAGGTGGGGCCTCCGCGCCCCGCCCGGCCTCCCCGGGGGCCCCGCGGCCCCTATTTCCGCGCCGGGGCTAGGCTGGGCCCTCCCCGCCGGCCAGGATGCCCCGGGGCCTCGCCACCGGACCCGCGCTGATCAGGGACCGGTCGAGACGTCTTCCCGGCGGCCAGCGTCCCTCCGACGGTGGGCCGGGTGGGAAGCCTCGGGGCTGCCGGCGGCACCGGGTGGGCACAGAACACCGTGACAAGCCGCTGCGCTGCCAGGCCGGAGCAGGAGGGGGACGAGCGTTTATCAGCAGAGCTGGGGTCTGAGAGGACTTTCGGAGTTTCAGGGAGGATGGGCCGAGGCCGCAGGGTGCGGGCAGCACCCCCGAGACAGACGGTGCAGTGGGGACACTCCCCAGGCTCGGCCCGGCCGCCGCGAGAGCCAGGGGACACTTGCCAATGTCCTGGTGGGAACAGGACGGTGCAAAAGCTTCATTTTATTCTCCTGGCAAAACACCCAGCGCTCGGTTTGTGAAAGCCGGTGTCGGAGCGGGGACAGAGGCTCCGGGGCAGCCCTGAGCTGGCCGCAGCTTCTGGCCCGGCCCCATCTGGCTGTACCGGGCTCGACGGGTGCCTGCCCTCGGGACAGGGTCTGTGCTGTGGGATAGGAGAGGTTTCCTGGCACGGACCTTGCTCTGCCAGCCCATGGAGTGCTGGGGGAGGGGGGGGTGTCTGGGGTGCTGAGCAGGCAGGACCCGGCCTGCAGCCAGAGTTGGGGAATGAATATGAGCCCTGGGGTGAGCCATTGAGACCCTGGGCAGTGGGCATGGAACCAAACGGGGCCAGGCAGGCACATGCACAGACATGGCCTGACTTAGGGGTGCTTCTGGGGTAATGCTGGTTCTGCAAGAGCCGCTGGCCTTGTTTACACAACCCGCACCTGATCCCTTAAGCCAGATAAATGCCATGGCAGAGCCGTGCTAAGGTTCAAGCTCCAGCCCAGGAGGTTTCATGTCACTCCCCTTTGAACCACTCTTTGCCAGGGATCTGGCTGGGTCCCAGCAGGGCCAGACACCCCACACTGCCTGGCCCTGTGGAGTATGGAGGCCCAAGGCACAAGATGGGGGACTGGAGGCAGGAGCTGCCTGTGTCCCATAAGAACTGGGCAGGACAGGGACAGGGCCAAGAGAGGGATGTGATTGCCACCAGTCGGTCCTTCCACCTTGCCTGGCACCATCTGCTTGGTCTGGCACAGCTCATGGGCAGGTCAGGGAAGCAAGGAGCCGTTTTTTCTTCCCATCCTGGTGCTGGCAGAGACTGCACACAGTGAAAGAATGGAGTAGGGAAAAGAGGCAGCACGTTTCTGCTCCAAGCACATGCGGCTGCTGTGGTCCCTGCACCAAACAGCGTGGGTGAGAGCGGTGCGGGGCTGCATTGCAGGCTGAGAGCAGAGAGCTCACTGCCAGAGCTGGTGCCAGCGGCTCAGACCTGCTGAAACGAGGGGACAGTGATGGAGCAAGTTCAAAGAGTGATGGAGGCTGGATCTTTCTGTTTGTTCACCTCCCCAGAGGGCTCTAATTTCAAGCTTTCTGAATAACTGCAGAGCCACAGACCGGATCTTCACTGTGAAGGGAAAAACGCTGAGCTTTGAGAGCTGCTGACTGGCCTGAGAAGGGCAGGCAGTCTGCCACCTCCTACTCCTGCACTGCTGGGAGAGCTAGCCTGTCCCCGCTAAACCAGGACACGCAAGTGTCCCCTTGCACACACAGAATACGGGCTGTTTCCTTCTGGCAAGGGGCAGGGACCCAGCTGACCGTGTTGTAAAGGCCAGCTGGGGAAGGCTGGGGAACTGCAGCAGGGCAGAAGGCTGGGGCGGGAAATGGGGCTGGGGGAGCAGCCACATACCATCTGTGGGAAGGACGGGGCTGTGGGGGGTCTGGAGGAGGAAACAAAACCCAGGTAGAGGATGTGGCTGAGAAGCTCTAAAATAAGCTTCCAGGGCCGGGGGTCTGTTTGGCTGGGAGTGGTTTTGTGCCTGAGCTGGCACGCTTGCAACCAGCCCAGACAGAGCCCCAGGAGTGAGTGGCATCGTCCCGCTCTGCGCAGGGGGAGTCTTCAAATGACGGAGCCTTTGGCAGCGCTCCACGCTGCCGCACAGCAAACAGCCACGCTGGGGGAGCACAGGCAGCACGCCCCTCCCATAAGGACGTAGGCTTGGATGTCCTCGTTTCCAGGCGGGTCCCACACATTCGGAGGGTCACGTTGGGGCTCCCCGCCAAAGCGTCTCCGCGCGAAGCCCAAGCGCCCTCCTCCCTTGCGTCAGCAAGCCGCATGCTCCCCTGCCTGCAGCGGTGCCAGCCCCCGACCACCTACCACCGCTGTCACGCAGGGTGCCACGCACACACCTGCACAGACGGTGCCGCCAGGAAGAGCACTGGAGGCTGCGGGATTAGCGGTGAAGAGCCAGGGAGAGGTGCAGGGGGCTGCCGCTCCCGGAGAGGTGCCCAGACAGCAGACGGGCTAATAATAGCCGCTGAGCACCTGGCAGGTCTCGTTCCGGGCAGGGTGGACACAAGGGCAGAGCGGGCAGGTGCTGCAGGGTCAGGCAGGGCATGGGACAGCGTGGGTGCGAGCAAAGCACCCAAGTCATGCTCCAGGCAGATGTTCAATTTGTGAAGACACTTCCAGCCTTTGCTGCCGGTGGGGAACCTACCTGATCACTCAGTGCCCTGACCTCAGCAAAAAAAAAAAGTGGTGCTGAAAGGGTCAGAATGTTAAATCCTACTTTGAGGACCAAACCCAAGGGGCCACGGCAGCCTGAATCAGGCCAAGTGCAGTGTCACCTTTATACTTGTGGCACACACCTGGGCACCCAGGGAAGTGTGGCAGGAATGTGGTGCCTATTGTGCAAGCCTTCCCATGCCAGCCCCAGGATGCAGGGACAGTCAGTCTGCCCTGCAGCTCTGTGGGCACTGCCTGTGAGCACAGCACTGGGTGTTCAGCACCTCCATCCCTGCACTGCCCTCCTGATCCTGGCACAATCTGGCTTAGTTTGGGTGTGCTAGGAATGCTGAGGAGAGTTTCCCCAGATCTGCTGGCTGAGATCCAGGGCTGTCCTGGGGAGGGTGCCTTCAGACCAGGAGCTAAATCAGCACTGCAGCAGGCACAGACCCTGTGGGCAGGGTTAGAGTCCCAGGGTTCTGGACTCTTTTACACTTCAATAAAGGTATGGATGGCCCATAGCAGACAGCATGTTTAAACCTACAGCAACCTTCTGCTTCCTGGAATAAAGCTTGCTTCCCTCAGCCATCTTTGCTGGCTTTCTGGACAAGTCCTCTGCCACCAGGGTGGAAAGTACAGCAGGCTGTGATCCTGATATACTAGGAACCACCAGCCATGCTAGGGGCATATGAGGAACTTGTCCAAGTGTCCCATTCTGCTCTGTCAATTCTTTTCACATAAGGTCTGTCTCCCGGGGTCAGTAGCCAGTGTGGGAGGCTGGGGCAGGCTCAACAAGTCAGCATCTCAGCACAGCACAGCGTGTGGGCTGGGGCAGCAGCCTGCTGCCTGAGACCAGTTCCTGCCTGGAGCACATGTCTCCAGGTCCACACTGGATCTGCCAGTGCTTCCTGAAGCAGAGCAGACAATGAGAGCCCTACCTCCCTTCCACAGCACAGGAAGCCACCAGCAGTGGCCAAGCTGTAGGCGAAGGGCCAACGCAGATTCCTTGGCCTGCAGACACAGGGCGGAGGTGGCAGCAGCTCTGCATTGCAGCACAGGCCAGGCACCCTCTGTGGGACACAGCCCAGAAGCAGGACCTGGGCACCAGCAGGATGCCAGGACTTGCTCGCTGCTGCTTCCACCAACCTGGGACTGCACTAGCCCCAGTACCTTGTCTCCCACATGAAGCTCCCCTCCAAAGCTGTGCCATTGTGAAGGCAGTGCAGACAAGGTGTTCCCAGGGCTGTGGGACTCCCTCAGCCACCAGCCAGGTCTTTTGGGCTGATAAGGGTCAGTCCTGTCCCACTGAGGGAAGCAGAGGCACCAGCTTTCAGCAGGAGGGATTTGGCCAAGGCAGTGCAGCTGGGGTCTTGCCCTGCCAATCCCCCCTTCGGCACAGAACAAGCACAAAGCCTGGCTAAAGTGGGAATGAGGTCAGCGGCTGGCCTCCCGCTAAGCTGATTAGGGAAAAGCATCCCCCTAATACAATAAACTGCGCCAGAGTGCTGCGGTTCCCACCAGCTGCAGATCAGGGTCAGCCGGTCTCCTGCCCTGCGGCATCAGGGGCAGGGGGACAGGGGTCAGGGTGCCCAGCAGGGCCCAGAGGCCAGACACGCCAGAGCCCTTGTGCCCTGCGTTCCCCCTCACTCCACAGGCAGACCCCAGTGTGGGGTAGGAGGGGTGGTGGGAGTACCACTCTCTGTTTGGGCTGTGTTGGGGCCAGCCCATAGGAGAAGAAGGGGAGTGAGTCCCCCCCTCCACAGCCCAGTTGCCCTGGTAGTTCAGTGCACAGGCTTCTGCCAACTGCCTGTGCCCCTGTGCAGGGCTGTGGCTGACGTGGCCACAGTCACTTAACCAGAAAGCTCTCCCAACGCTGGGGCCCTGGTACGTGCTTGATAAAGAGCCGCACCCTCTGCACCAGGCCATATTTGCCCATGGACTTTTGTCCCTGTGAAAATGTCTGTTCCTTGGCTCAGGTTTCTCTCTGCCCTTGCCGTGTGATCCCCATAGCTGCATTCCCACTCCTGGCTGGCCTTGGCTGCTGTATACAAGCAAAGGAGTCTGACTTCCCTCCCCAGAGCTCCCCTCACCACACCTGCCCTGAGGGTCTCTGTGGGGCAAGGATGTGAGTGCCAGGGTTCCTGATCCCAAAGCACTCCTTGGTCTCTCCTCCCGCAGTGCTGAGTATCCTGACCTGCGGAAGCACAACAATTGCATGGCCAGCAACCTGACACCGGCCCTCTATGCCAAGCTCTGTGACAAAGCAACCCCAAATGGCTGGACCCTGGACCAGTGCATCCAGACAGGTGTCGACAACCCTGGCCACCCTTTCATCAAGACAGTGGGCATAGTGGCTGGTGATGAAGAGACCTATGAGGTGAGACCTCTGAGCAGCTGGAGCACTGCTGTGCTCCAGGGTGCCTGCAGCAGCCAGTCTGGTATCTGCAGTACCTCCAGCAGGCTGGAATGTTATTGCCCACCTCCTCCTGCCCAGCCTGGGCAGCTGGAGAGGCCCCTTGGCCAGCTTCAGCATAGACCCATGGGATCAGTAAGATTGGAAAAGAGCTTTAAGCCCTGCATTGCCAGGTCACCACTGAAATACATCCCTCAGCACCACAACTCCACAGCTTTTAAACTATGGATAGGGACTCTTAACAATGCCTTGGGCAGCCTGGGCCAGGCCTTGACAACTGTGAAGGGAAAATGTTTTACATGTCCAACCTAAATCTCCCCTGGGGCAACTTGAGGCCATTTCCTCTTGTCCTGTCCCTTGAGAAGAGACTGAAGCTCACCTGGCTCCAACTTCCTTTCAGGGACTTGTAGAGAGCCAGAAGGTCTCCCCTCAGCCTCTTTTTCTCCAGACTAAATAAGCCCACGTCCCTCAGCCACTCCTCACAAGACTTTCTAGACCCTTTCACCTGCTTTGTTGCTCTTCTCCAGACCTGCTCCAGTACCTTAGTGTCCTTGAAGTGAGGGGGCTCAAAACTGAACCCAGTATATGTCACAGGACTCCTTCAGAGCAGCTGTTCTAGAGCCCTGCAGCTGCTCTAGGGTCCTGCAAGCCCTTCCTCCTCGCCCCCAAGTCCCTCTTGCCTGTGCCGAATTGGCCCCAGGGATTGCTGTTGCATTGCAGCACCTCCAGCCACCCTCTGCAGCCCCACTACTGAGACATCCCTCATGCTGGCAGCAGGATTATGCCAAGCACGTCAGGGGCTTCGTGGGGCACTGGGTCTGCAGTGGTGCACATTGTCCTGCTCCCTTCCAGGTGTTTGCCGACCTGTTCGACCCTGTGATTCAGGAGCGGCACAACGGGTACAACCCCCGCACCATGAAGCACGTCACAGACCTGGATGCCTCCAAGGTGCGGAGCTGGGCAGCAGTGCTGGGCACAGGGACCCTTCCCAGGCCTGGTCTGCCAGCTCCGCTGCCACCCCGTAACCAGCTCCTGTCTGTTGCAGATAAAATTTGGCCACTTTGATGAGCGCTATGTGCTCTCGTCCCGCGTCCGGACCGGGCGCAGCATCCGCGGGCTGAGCCTGCCGCCTGCCTGCACCCGCGCTGAGCGGCGGGAGGTGGAAAAGGTGACGGTGGATGCACTGAATGGCCTCACAGGGGACCTGGCAGGACGCTACTACCGCCTCAGCGAGATGACAGAGAAGGAGCAGCAGCAGCTCATTGATGTGAGTCAGCACAGCTGCCGGCCAGCCAACCTGGGTGCCCACAGAGCAGGGCCCCTTCCCCGGCACTGCCCCTCCGGGAAGCTGTGTCCTCTTTTCCCAGTCCTGCTGCCCTGTGGGACCAGGACCCACTTCTCCATCGAGACTGCCCCGGGGTGCAGAGGGTGCTCAGGGTGCTGCTCAGCCCTCCCAAGCCATGGGGGGATAGAACTTGCTGAACACAGCCCCATCCATTCATGGCCCCTCTGGCTCTCACTCCACATCCCTGCCCGTGCCCAGGGGAAGGTGGGCTTGTGGCATGCGACTGGTGCCCCACCAGCTCCTGGTGCAGGGTAGGCTGTGCCCCAGCAGCCTCCTGCCTCCCTGACCAGGAGAGCAGGACCCATGCCCACAAGTGGGTACAGCACATGAGCTTGCCCTGCCTGGGACAGCCACAGTGCATCGCCTGTGTGGCAGGCTGGGACCATGGGACAGGGTGCCCTGGCACCAGCCATGCAGCCCTGGCAAGCCCACAGACTCTGCCTCTCTCCAGGATCACTTCCTCTTTGACAAGCCGGTGTCCCCACTTCTGACGGCAGCAGGAATGGCCCGGGACTGGCCCGACGCCCGAGGGATCTGGTGAGGATCTGCCCCAACATGGGGCAGGGGCAGGGGCTACTGTTGCTTCATCTGTCTGCCCCAGCCCTGCCACCTGCGTGCCCCATGCTCATCACACCACAGACCCCAGCACCCCTGGGCTCTGCTCACCTTAGGCTCCAAGGCCTGATTCTGGGTGCCTGCAGCCAGCAGATCTATGCACAACCCACAGCATTCTTCAAAGCAGTGGAGCTTCAGAGCCATCCCCTGCTATGGATCCTGCCTGCTCTCACCACCCTGCAGCACCTTGCACTGCATGCCACCAACACCCTGTCCATTGCCTTCTGCTCCCCAGGCAATCCCAGCACTCCTCTGGCTCACTCTACCTGCCCCCAAGCTTATCCATTATTGCACCTCACTGCTCCCTCCCAGCATCCCTGGACACCACACAACATCCCACCAGCATCCCATGCAGCTGGAGCATAACAGTTGGCACACGTGCTCCACCACACTGGCACGGCACAACCAGCCCCAGCCACCCTCTGAACCCAGCACCCCAATGCACACCCCATGCTTCATAGCACCCTCCCACTCCTGCATGCTGCAGGAGCCCTGCTCCTGTCTGCAGTCCAGACAGGGTTGCCACCACACTGGCACCATGCTGCTCCTTCCCAGCAGTGCTTGCCTGCACCCATGGCACTGGTGCCAGCACCCACTGCCTTTGGCAGTGCATGTGGAGAACCCTGGCCTGTCTCCAGAACATCTCCTGGCTGCCTGCCTTGCTGCTAGGCTGTGCTCTGGCATTGTGCTCCCAACCATGGGCACAGGCGGAGCAGCAGGACTGCAGGGCAGCACTGGCACTATGGTAACAGGGACAGAAGGGACATGGCTAGGGCTGGCATGGGTGTCTGGGTGGGCACGAGGTCTCTGCTGTCCATCAGCATAGACAAAGACTGCCCTGTCCCTAGGCACAACAATGAGAAGACCTTCCTGATCTGGATCAATGAGGAAGACCACACACGGGTCATCTCCATGGAGAAGGGTGGCAACATGAAGCGTGTCTTTGAGCGGTTCTGCCGGGGCCTGAAGGAGGTGAGCACCCAGCAGCCCTGCTGTGACAGCCCTGTGGATGCACAGACTGGGGCAAGCAGGGCCACTGCAGGGTTGGTCCTCTGCTTTCAACCATGTCTGGGCAGTGCTGAGTGGTGGTGAGCAGGGCTGCCATGCCCAGGGCTGGGCACCCCATGCCCAGGGGCTGAAGGGCTGCTGATGCCTCTGCTGCAGGTGGAGCGGCTGATCCAGGAGCGAGGCTGGGAGTTCATGTGGAACGAGCGGCTGGGCTACATCCTGACCTGCCCCTCCAACCTGGGCACAGGGCTGCGAGCAGGCGTCCACATCAAGCTGCCACTGCTCAGCAAGGTATCACCATGGCTGGTTTGTGGGGAGCCAGGGCAGGGGCGTGGGGACCCCCAGCTGCAAGGGCACAGGGAGTCCAGCTGGGAGTCCAGGGCTGCACTTTGTCTAGGTTGCCCATGAGAAGCACATAGTCCAGCCCCCACCTGCATCCACACCTGGAGAGTCTTGTGTCATCCTGGGTCTGCTCGGGATAGGGCTCCCTGCAGGGATCATGAGCCCGCTGACAGGGCCCTGAGGGTGGTGGAAGTGCTCCAAGCCCCAGCTCCTTTGCTGATGATCCCACTGAGCACTGACACCTTCTCTGGACACCAGGACAGCCGCTTCCCTAAGATCCTGGAGAACCTCCGGCTACAGAAGCGTGGAACAGGTGGTGTGGACACTGCAGCTACTGGCAATGTCTTCGACATCTCCAACCTGGACCGTCTGGGCAAATCAGAGGTAGGCATCAGGCAGAGCTGCTTCTGGGGAGGGAGGTTCCGGAGCACATGTACATGACAGGCCCACAGCACCCAAACCACTCCGGGGCTCTGCGCTGGCATCAGCACTGGGTGCCAGGTTGGCAGTGCCTATCTGACCTCGCTAGAATGGCTCCCAAGGACAGCCTCAAGTCATGATGTGTGTGCTCGTGGTGCAGGTGGAGCTGGTGCAGCTGGTGATAGATGGTGTGAACTACCTGATTGACTGCGAGCGGCGGCTGGAGAAGGGGCAGGACATCCGCGTCCCCTCCGCAGTGCCGCAGTTCCGGCACTGAGCCGGACCAAGGTAGCCCCAGCGCTGCAGGACTCAGCTGCCCCGTAGCTTACGTGATCTCCGTGCCCAGCATGTCGCTGCATCCCGTTACCCGCAACGCGCCAGGCCAGACCCCATAAACGTGCGCTGCTTTAGCCCTGGTTCTGTCTCCTCCTTACCCCAGCACTCTGTGCCCCTGCAGAGGCACCCACCAGGTTTTCCTGCCCCTGCCCTGAGCAGCAATCCCCAGTATTGCCCTGAGTCACCGCTGCCCTAAAGAAGGAGCCAGGGGGGCTGTTGGGGCTGCCTTGGTCAGAGGGGCTGCAAGGGGAGCTGGGGCTGGGAGGCATCTTGCTGCAGGGTTCCAGCAGTGGCTGGGATAACCGAGGCCAGGCAGGGAGCAGAGCTCACTCTTTGTGCTCATCACCAGTTTATTGCTCACAGAAAGCAGTGGGGCAGCCAGGGGAGAGCCAAGGTAAGGCCAGACATGGGGCCTCACTCTGCGTCTGCATGAGGAGGTAGCACTGTCAGAGCTGAGGTGCCAGCCCCAGGGGCATGTCAATGGAGGCATTCCTCCCAGCATCACAGGGAGCCTGTGCTGAGCCTGGAGGTGCAGAGCTGAGACAAGGGGTGACCAGGCAGGGGAGCCATGGGCAGAAGGCACGCTGGGTATTAAGTGGGGACAGAAGCCACCCTGCTGCACCCACCCTGGCCATCCTAGGCATCCTCTGCTTCCCACTGGGCACTGTCCTGGTGCTGGGCACTGCCAAGCCACCAGTACTGGAGAGGGTGACAGTGATGGCTTGAGTGCTGGAGAAGGTGTGCAGCTGAGTTGGGCCAAACACTACCTCTAAAGAGAAGGCAGCTGGCCATGGCCGGCCCCTGTGGTCGCTCCCAGCTCTATCAGAACATGTCCCACCTCCATGCCTCAGTATGACAGGAACTCACTGCAAACTTGGGCACTGGGACAGTGGCAATGGCCTGCAAGGTGAGTACCCAGGCTCTGCTCCAGGACCAGTACAGAGAGGATGATGTTGGAGAGCCCAGCTGGGGCACAGAGACCAGGCTCAGGATGCTCTGCCTGGGCATAGGCAGCGCTGACTGCTGGGCATGGTCCCATCCCAACCCCCATTTGCTAGCATCCTGAATTGGGTGAAGATCTCAAGTCCCCAGACAATGGCCAGGCCAAACACTGCACTGGAGGTCAGGCAGGGAGCCAGCACTTCTGCTTGTTCTTCTGTGCAGTGCAGGTTCAGCAAGCCCACGAATGGGGCATTGTTAGACAGCCAAGCACTGGGCACAGCACTGCTGTCTGCACCAAAGCTGTGAGTCATGGCCCTCTCTCCTTTTGGTCCCCATCCAGGGGCTTGGATCATGCTTCCAATGGGCATGCACCCACCCAGGCTCCCAACTGTCCAAGCCCTGTGGCTCAGCCACCAGCAGCCTACAGAGCAGGTGCCCCAATGCCATCAGTTTGGGCAATCCCAGGTCCCAGGCATTCACCTCATGCTGCTGCAGGAAGATGGAGATCACATCCTACTTCTAGGGGGAAACCTGTCACGGAAGCCAGCCACTGCACACTGTCTCGTCCCCTAGAATCTCACCTGCTCAGGTGTCCAACCATCCCACATCCCCCAGCACAGAGGTGGGGCCTGGGTTGAGGCACAGAGCACCCGCAACTCCAGCTCGCCCAGGAGCAAGGACTGGGCTGGCTCCAGCACCGGGGCCATCATGAGCTGCCAGCTGCCTGCAGTGTTGCTAGGCAGTCTCAGCACAGCCCCCCACCGATGGACCCCAAGGCCAGCACAAGCCTCCACGGGCACCATTCCCAAAGCCCGCCAAGTTCAACGCCCCGCCCCCGGTGCCAGCCACTGTCCATCCCGTCCTACCCCATGAACAGGGCACCGAGGACGACCCAGTGCCCATCCATCCCACCTCGTTTCGCCCCGTCCCGCCGGGACATCCAGCACGGTTTCACCTCCCGTCCCGCCTCGCCTCGCTTGCCCCCGGCAACAGTCTGCAGCCATTCTGCACGCCCGGGCTGTGCTCCGGTCCGCAGCCCAGTCCCGGCGGCCCGACTCACCAGAGCAGCTGCGGCAACGTCTCTGCAGGCGAGCGTTGCCGTCAGGCGAGGCACCGGGCCGGCGCCGATGCTCACCGCCCGTCCCTCACGGTGCGCGGTGCATCTAGCACTCGCACCGCAGTAAAGCTTCCCGCAGCCCCGGCGCGCTGCGCCGGGAGCTCGCCGAGAGCTCCTAGCAAGGCCGAGCCGCCGAGAGCGGGTCCCCACCGGGGCTGCCCCGCGACGGGAGCTGCAGCCGCACTGATCGTCGCCTATCGGCCACCACTTCCCGATTTTGCCGGGCAGGGCGCGCCTGGCCACACGGCACGGTCCCGGCAGCTCCTCGGCCCAGCCGGCCGCCCCCGCGGGCCCTGTGAGCGATGGCAGCGATGGCAGACCGGAGACCTTTATACTTATGAGTTACCACCCAAGACTCCCATTTACATCTCCACAACTGTCGGTACACAACCCTGCCTTGGCAGGGCCAACGCAGGGGACCAGCCTGGCCCCCGACGTGGAGCTGTGCGGCGAGCGTGATCCTGCCTCCCCAGGGTTTTGCCCCGGGAACGGCGCCCGCTCCCGCGCGGGGGGCGGAGCACAGAACAGACCCTGCACCGGTCCTGACGGCAGCCTGGACCGGCCGGCTGCGAGAGCCGCTCCCACGCTGGGTCTCCCTCGTCCCCGCAGTCCTGGCTGTCCACGAGCGGGCGGCAGCGCCCCCTGCTGGCTCCGATACGAATCAGGCCACATTAAGGGAAGCAGCAGTGGGCAAGCTCCGGGCGCGGGGCTCTGCGGCTCATGAGACCCTTTACTGGAGCCTTTTTGCACGGAGCCTCCGCCAAGCTCGGTAGCCTTGTAGCTTGTAACCTCTGGCGCTGGCTACAGTACCGGGGTCTGAGCCAGGCCAAAGCTAGGCCAGAAGACCTGCTTGTGCCTGCAGTGGGGAATGGAGGAGCATCATCCGGCGTGTCATGCCGGGATGTTACCCCACTTCCACATTTTTCTCGCGGGATAAGCTTCCTGGTTCCCGCTGCCCCGACCAGCAGGTCCGCGCCCAGCAACGACACTCGGGCAGGCCCCGCACTCGGCGGGACGGAGCCAGTCGATGAGGTGGGGCACCAGACAGGGAGCGGGAGGAAGCCCAGGGCGACGCCACGGCTCGCAGACAAAGCCGAGCCATGAGCCCGGCCCAGCAGAACCCGATCCCCTCCCGCCCCGCTGCGGCCCCGGAAGGGAGGAGCGGAGTCGCCGCAGCTGGCCTCGCCCAGCCCGCCCAGCCCCCCCAGCCCATTGGCCGGAGCTGGCGTGACGCGCGGCGCGGCGCCCAACGGGGAGCTGCCACACGGCAGAT
Organism: Dryobates pubescens; assembly: GCF_014839835.1. Classification (NCBI taxonomy): domain Eukaryota; kingdom Metazoa; phylum Chordata; class Aves; order Piciformes; family Picidae; genus Dryobates; species Dryobates pubescens. The sequence continues at coordinate 10,868,979 of NC_071628.1, read as the reverse complement.
CCGGCTGGAGGGGTGGGACATCCGGCTTGTGGCCCCCGGCGCCTCTTCAGCCGCCGCTACCGCCGAGGAGGGATCCCCGCGCCGCCATGTCCGCGCCCCGGCCGCGGCCGACTGCGCTTCTGCTGCTGCTCTCACTCCTTGCCACCGCCGTCCGTGCCTCCGACGTGGTGGAGCTTAGCGATGCCGATTTCGAGAGTGGCCTGGCCGAGCGTCCGGGGCTGGTGTTGGTGGAGTTCTTCGCGCCCTGGTGAGGGGTGGCCCGGCGCGGTCAGGAGCGGTGGGACCGGGCCCTGTGCGGCGGCGGGCGGGCGGGCGGAGGGACCGGGGAAGGGCGGGGGCGGGCCGAGGCCCTCTGGACAGGCCTAACACCGCCGTCCTCCCAGGTGCGGGCACTGCAAGCGGCTGGCGCCGGAGTACGAGTCGGCAGCGACCAGGCTGAAGGGGATCGTGCCGCTCGTGAAGGTGAGGACCCGCCACGCAGCCCCTCCCGGGCGGTGCTGGCCGGCGGCAGTTCGCGAGTGGATGGGGTCATATGGATGCTTTGCTTTTGCAGTCGGCCCTTCGCGCCTTCCGTGCGCGCTTTGGGCCTGGCTGAGGCGTCTCGGGGCTCTAGCAGGTTCCGTCTTCACAAAGACTCAGACCCCAGGGAACGATCCGGAGGCGAAGCCTGAGCGGCTGCTGCCACGCATTTGGCGTGCAGACCATAAAATGGGTGTGGAAAGAGGGCTTGCCTCGGTGGGAGGAAGAAGCCTTCTCTGAGCTCAGTAGTGTGGGGCTAGCCTAGGTTAAGGGTGTTGTCCCTTAACTTAGAGAGCAATGGTTGCTGTCCACAAGCTTTGTTTTTCGCTAGAAGACCTATATGGTTTTATCAAGTTTGGGTCTTGCTCTCCCTTTGTGGGAAGTGATAGGGGCTCAACACTCTGGTCTCCTTGCCAGCTGAGTTCAGCCTGTGTTCTTTAGGTGTTGTAGAACTTCAGCACTGATGAGATGTTGAGAACAATTGATTTCTGTTCATCCTGTCATTCATTACAAGAGTCCACCCTTTCTAGTGAGTTTTTGTGTGTGGTCTGGCCAGACTTGTAACTATTTAACATTTCTAGTGTTCCCTGAGTTATTTTTCGGACACTGTCCTCCTACTCTTATTGTTTTCTTCCCCAGTCTTGACTCGCCACCTTGGAGGCTCTACCTTCTTGGATGCTTTGTGCTGGACCCTTGTATTTTATGTGAAAGCATAGCATCCCTGGTTAAAGACCCAAGAAGTTCTCAGATGCTGTAGACCTTGCATGTGATAATGGGAGCAACAGCAAAGCTGCTTTCTGTTGTGGATTTGGGTGCATGGGTCACTGAGTGTCAGCATTTCTCTCTCTTTAGGTTGATTGTACAGCAAACTCAAACACTTGCAACAAGTATGGAGTCAGTGGATACCCCACCTTAAAGATTTTCCGAGATGGAGAAGAGGCAGGAACCTATGATGGGCCCAGGACAGCAGGTGAGAGCTTGCCGGCAAGCGTCTGGCTCGCCAAAATGGTGCTGGCAGGCAGAGCCATGTGTAATGGACTCACGTCAGGGGTGGCTGAGAGAAGGTTCACACCCACACATGCTGCTTTTGCCTGTTCCAGAGCTCTGAATGTTTATTATCCCTTAAACCTCTCTTCTAAAGGTGAAGGTTTCCACATTATCTCTAGTTTCTAAAGGTGTCCTTAATGGGCAGTATCCGGAAAATGCTGTGAGTTGGTGATGTGTTCCTTCAGCTCACCTCCTGTTTGTTGAGTGGGAGAGGTGTATGGATCCTGCAGAAACAAACTTTGCTTTGAACATGCCTTGTAGGACTTTCTGTTAATCCCTTTGACCATTTTGACTTTGTTTTAAGATGGGATTGTCAGCCATCTCAAGAAACAGGCAGGACCTGCTTCAGTGGCTCTCAGTTCTGTGGCTGAGTTTGAGAAGTTCATCAGTGATAAAGATGCTTCTGTAATTGGTGAGTAGGTTCAGTACAGCATGGGAACAGGCTTTGGGGGTGTTCTTGGGGGTGTCCTGTGGAAAGGTGAGAAGCAACTTCACAGGCTGGAGCAAGAGAAGTTCCAGCTGGACATGAAGATTTTCATGATGAGAATGATAAAGCCCTGGAATGCGTGCCCAGAGGTATTTCGAAACAGATTTGGACAAAGCTCTGAGCAACCTGACCTGAACTGGAGCTGGTCTGGCTTTGAATAGGAACTGGGACTTGCTGACCTCTGGGGATACCTTCCAACTTTTTTTCCCCCCTTTTCCCCTGTGATTCTTTGGCTATCAGACCTGGCACCACAGTGGGTCTTTTGTAAAGCTCTGCTCTTTTGGCTGGCTGCCAACGTTTGGGTTGCTTAGGAAGTGCATTCGAGTGCCATCTCATGACACACAGAATCACAGAATGTTAGGGGCTGGAAGGGATCTTGAACAAGAAGGCTGTCAGAGTTTTAACCACAGTTTACAAGTGGCAGTGGCAACTCAGGTGCCATCTTACAGATGTCTCTGGGTGAGTGCTGATCAGCATTCCCAAGCTTGTTTAAGTGCTATTGTCAATTGTTATCACTGCTGGTGTCACATGGTTACAGACACCTCAAGGATCAATGCCTTAATGCCCAGAGGTCCCCTGCTTCTTGGCTGTGTGAGCCAGGTGGCCTCTTCAGTGACCACCTGCTGGTAGAAGGGCTCCAATAAAAATAGAAGGAGAGAAGCTGTTGAAGGTGAAGGCCTGAACATAGCCTGCAAGACCTGATCCAGCAGTGATCTTCCAGTGCTTTGTAGAGAGATGCAATGTGGGCTGTACAGTGGCTGCTGCTGGGTTGGTTTGGGGTCACCATCTGTCTCTCTCCTGCAGGCTTCTTTAGAGATGCATCCAGTGATGCTTATTCAGAATTCATGAAAGCTGCCAACAACCTGAGGGACAACTATCGCTTTGCACACACCAGTGAGGACCAGTTGGTGCAGAAGTATGAGGAGGATGGAGAGTAAGTGACCTAGCACAGACATTTCTTGCTATTGAGGCAGGTGTAACAAACTCATGGACTCCAGTGGTTAACTGGATTCACTTTTCTGTACATGGTTTAAGCCCTTGCTTCTTCCCCAGCTGCCATCTCTCGCTTCTTTCTCTGGAATCAAGATAGAAAGGTACAAGGGGTTAGTGTCTGCCTCTGGGTGGGAAGTATCTCAGCAGAGGCATTTTACTTCCTCATTGCTGCTTGCGGTGGGCTTTTGTATCTCACTGTGGTCTGGCTGAATAACGGCGATGGGTCTGGCAGGTAGATCTAATGCTGGAGTGACACCAAGAAAGTGGACAGCCACCTTGAAGCTATGAACAAGGAATGTGGGTCATCACTGGAGGGGTCTAGCTGCTGCCCTTAGACACCATGGGGTACTTCAGTCTTAACTCCCAATACCTGCTTCCCCTCAGGGGTATAATCCTATTCCGTCCTTCACGCCTGGCAAACAAGTTTGAGGACACTTCCATCAAGTACTCCGAAGACAAGATCACCAGTGGAAAGGTCAAGAAGTTTGTTCAGGAGAACATGTGAGTTGTTCCTCACCAGGGCATGTGGTAGACTGGCTCCAGCTGCGTTTGGCCCTAGTACTAGGTTTCTCTAACTGGTGCTGCTGCAGTGCTTCCTGCAGAGTGTTCAGCAGAGCCGCCTTGGCCACGCTCTCTCCTGTAAGGACCACTCTCCCTCTGGGAAGTCCCAGCATGGCTGTTGGCATTTGCTGTCCCTGTTGTAACAACCACGTTTCTGTTTGAAAACAGAACTTCCTGAGTAACATGCCAGCTTTGGCCTGATTTAGGTCAGATGTAGTCACTGGTGGTGTGGTAGTGGTGGATCAGGTGGCACACAGATGTGCAGGGTGTTCCTTCCTCAGATCCTACTGATCCCTGCCATTTAGCATTCCTGGGTGGGAAGCAGGAGAGTGCTGCATTGAGCCTGTTCTGGGCTGCAAAGCTGAAGCTGCTGGTACTTGTCTCGTTGGTAGCTTTGGCATCTGCCCACACATGACTGAAGACAACAAAGACTTGATCCAGGGGAAAGACTTGTTGGTGGCATACTATGACGTGGACTACGAGAAGAACGCAAAGGGATCCAACTACTGGCGCAACAGGTACGGGTGGCAGGGTCAGTCAGCTCCTCACTCACTCCTGTGTCAGTGCTGCTTGTAGCTCTGGTGACAGTTTCTCATCTTGCTCCTGTATGAGGCTTTTCTCTCCCAAAAGTCTTCCAGGTGAGTTTGTAATTGGAACTGTTGGGGTGGCTGCAGAGGCCAAAGCATGAACTCGGACTTCAAGCCTACCTGCTTGCTTTTAGACCCCAGGTCCTTAGACCTTAAGCAAAAACCTTCTTATTGATGCTCGGTGGGTTTTCCACTGGGTGAGATCCTGGTGGCTCTGCTGATGGTTGTGGATGGGTGGAAGATGAAAACACCATGCTTGCCCAGACCTCATTAACAGGCACAACCTTAATCCTGTGCTTCTTGGTACCATTGTTGTAGGGCTTGGCTATGCAGAACACATCCCTGCACTGAACTTCAGCTTAAAGGGTGTTCTATAGTGTGGAATAAAAAGGTTCAAAGGAATCATGGTTTGTGTTGGTTTTTTTTTCCCCCTCAGAGTAATGATGATCGCAAAGAAGTTCTTAGATGCTGGCCGCAAACTGTCCTTTGCTGTTGCTAGTCGGAAAACCTTCAGCCATGAGCTTTCAGAGTTTGGGCTGGACAGCAGCGTGGGTGAGGCTCCAGTTGTTGCCATCAGAACTGCTAAAGGAGACAAATACGTCATGCAGGAGGAATTCTCGTGAGTTCTTGAACTTGGCAGTTGCCTCTCGCTCGAGGGACTTCCGTCTGGGGGTCTGTGACCATTTCATGCTTCCTTGGCTTGGAGGAAATGGAAAAGCTGGATGTTCCAGCTGGAATGAAATGATTGCTGAGTCAAAGTCTCCTTAGAGGTTTTTCCTGCTCTCTGGAAAGCCTGCAGCCCCTCCTGTGAATTCTCAGTACAAGTATCTGGTTAGGAGCTGAGATGCATTAAAGGGCAGAGGGAACAATTGTACTTTCTTGAGGGAAAACTTCAGGCTCCTGGAAAGCCTAAACCCTAGAATGGGGTGTGCAGCCAGCCTCCTGTCAAAACTCTGAAGGGCTGCTTTGCCCTTGTGCTGAGGTGTTCTAGGCCAGCCCCAGGGTGATGCTTTCAGAGGTGCAGGGTGGCATCTGTTCTGTGGGTGGAAGAGCTTAAATCAGCCTTGAAATTTTTCCTCTCTTATCCTGTGTGGTGATGGCTCCAAATTGTCCCTTTCAGCCGTGATGGAAAGGCCCTGGAGAGATTTCTGCAAGATTACTTTGATGGAAACTTGAAGAAGTACCTGAAATCAGAGCCTGTCCCTGAAAGCAACGATGGCCCTGTGAAGGTGAGCACTGAAGAGGCTCTTAATGGGGGTGTAGGAGCACTGCAGCAGCTTCTAATCTCACACCAGTGTCTCGTGCTGCTTGGTGGCAGCTTGAGAAGAATCCCTTCCCTTGTGTTACAGTTTTCTGAGCTGGGGAGAGGTTCAGTTTGCAGTTTGGATTCCCATTTGTTCTGTGGAGTCCCTTGAGCCCAGCAGTGCAGGATCACCCCAGGAGTACAGGGGTCACGCAGACCTGCTCTGGCCTCTGCTGCTTCACGGCATGGCCCTGAGCTGGCCATGACTGCTGTTTCTTATTTCTTACCTTTCATCCCTTCCAGTAAATTCTGCCCTTAGTGGAGGTGTTGGATGGCCTCAGCCAGTCTAGGGTTAAAAGTTAGTGATTTTGTCCTCCTTCTGTGAGGATGCCAGATTCAAACCTCACACACAGGTGGCACTGGAACCTGTGACAGGTTTTTTAACTGCAAGTGGAAGATGTCACAGCTCAGTGAAGTATTTGGTCATTTTGCTGATCAGAGTGGAGGTGGGAGGGCAACGTGGAGCCTGCTGTCTGCAAAAAACTAACCTGTGTTATCTAACATTGCCAGGTGGTGGTTGCTGAGAACTTTGATGAAATTGTTAATGCAGAAGACAAAGATGTCCTTATAGAGTTTTATGCACCCTGGTGTGGCCACTGCAAGAATCTGGAGCCCAAATACAAAGAGTTGGGGGAGAAGGTAGGTCTCTGGGACTCTGGCAAACATAAACTACTGTTTTGCAGCACTAAACACTCCTGCAGGTTCTGTGTGTCCAGCCTGCACAATTACAGGCATAACTGTGCCTTCTGAGGACTATGGGGTTTGGCACCTCCTGTAGGTGCAGAAGTTAAGTTGGCAGCATCTGGAGTGTGGTAGCAACCACACTGGTGGGTTTAGCCTTTGCCCTTCACTGTGGCATATAAATATTCCCTGGGCTGGGCTCAACTGCCAGAGTTCCTTTTTGGGTTTTGTTGTTTTGTTTTTTTCCCCTCTGCATTATTCTCATCCCTCCTCTGGTGACAGGTGACACTGCCCTGCCCACTTCCACAGGTGGGGCACATAAATTGTTCTCCTGGCTCTGAGCAGCCTTCTGCTCTTTGGCTGCCAGGTGCTCTCCTACCTGAGCACTGATTGTCCTCACAGCTGGTTTCCTGAGGTAGAAGGTGAGCAGGTGCTCGGGGCTGACACCAGAGCTGAGAGTGTGTGCAGCAGACAGGTGGCTGAGGAGGGATTTTGTTCCCTGTGCAGCAGAAGTAAATTGTTCACTTTTGAGCATCTCATGTGCACTGTCCTGACTTCACTGTCTTGGATGTGTTGGTTGTTTGGTGAGTTCCTGGTGGTAACTGCCATGGATTGGTTACCCATAAGTTCTTTCTACCCACAGCTCAGTAAAGACCCCAATATCGTCATTGCCAAAATGGATGCCACAGCCAATGATGTGCCTTCCCCATATGAAGTCAGAGGGTAGGTCCTGCTGGTGTGACACTGCTGTGACCTTGCTAGAGATCAGACTCTGTCTGACCAGCAGCCATGTGTCTCATGGAAAGGGTGGGTGTGGGTGCTGGGGATGTGATTGCTGGGTATTTGCTTAGCATGAAGAACTGAGTGTGAAAACAGCACTCGTCTGCCTTGCTTCTCGGTGATTCTTCTGTCCTGGTCACATCTGGGGGCCTGTCTTGCTGCTGTGATCCTGTTCTTGGCAGTGTGAGAATGATGCTGGATGTGCTTCTCTGGAAACAGTTGATCTCAGCTAATGCCATGGTTGTGGCTGGGCTTTTGGAGGCCACACCTGCTGGCTAAAGAGCTGCTGCAGCTCTTGCTGTGTTAAACTGAGGGAATGTGGGGTGTGAAACCCCTCAGTGAGGGCCAGGCTGCTGCTCTGGAAGAAAACCACCTGAGGAGCTCAGAGGTCTCCCTTTTCTCCATAGCTTCCCCACCATCTATTTTGCTCCAGCTGGAAAGAAGCAGAGTCCAAAGAAGTACGAGGTGAGTGCTGCTTTGCAAGGAAATGAAGCAGCATCCAGGTGTCCACCTGGTGCTGAGGCTCTGGAGCTGTGGCACAGCCCAGATTGCTGTGAACTTGGCAGCTGTGGTGCTGTTCTGCCCAGTGCTACAGACCCAGGGCAGAGCTCCACTTGTAGCTGCTCTGGTCTCCTGCCTGTCTCCCCATGCCCCCTGCATCAAGGGGTAGCCCACAGGGGTATAGACACCACTTCACTATCTGTGCTTTCTGCAGGGTGGCAGAGAAGTGAGTGACTTCATCAGCTACCTGAAGCGGGAGGCTACCAACACTCCTGTGCTGCAGGAGGAGGATAAAACCAAGAAATCCAAGAAGAAGGTGAAGGAGGATTTGTAAAGCACCCACTTGCCATCTTGTCAGGATGAGCTCTGTGTGAATTGGGGAAGCACTGGGCAGACTGGGGGCAGTTCTGAGTTGTGGAGAGCCAGTGGCCATGTGGACCCAGGGGACCCAGCTGCTGTGTCTAGTTCTGTTTAATTTCCTGCCGTCTCTTAGCTGCACTGTTGTGGGGCCCCCCAGACTGGTTTGTTTTGTGGTTTGGGAGGGGGTGGGGGGTAGGGTTATTTTCTAATTTTTTTTGTACATTTGGAGAAGTGAAACAATAAAATGACCCCCTTAAGACCAAGGTTCCATGTCCTGAGAGGTCTGTTGGACTTTACACCGGGATCCTGCTCTTCACAGACAGCAGCGGTTCCCAGCTGCAAGCTGTTTCCTTGGATGACCCTCATGCTCCTAAACATGAAGCTCAGCCTTGAGCTGGGCTGAGCCTCCTCAGCTCGGGAGTCCTTCCAGAGCAGCAGCTGTCCTGGGGGGTTGTGCTTCAAGTGCTGCATTTACCCAGGTGTGAGGCCTAGGGACTCTGATGACAAATGCATTTGCTGTTTGTGTGCCGCCTCCGATTCAGGGGTGGGTGGGACCTGCTGTGGATGCAGGAGCTCGACCAGTGCAGCAGATGGAGCACCCTGGTATGGGGCTCACTCCACAGTAGGCAAGCAGCAGCAATAAATCTGTTCCTGCAAAGCCAAGTGGGTGGGGGAGTGCTGCTTACCACATGCTGGGACAGTGCTGGGGAAGTCCCCACAGCCAGCAGGCTTGTCTGTGGCTTGACTGGCTGGCACAGTTCAGACCAGTTAAATGTGAAGTCATTGCCTCGCTGGGTGGGAAGCAGGTTGGTTATTGTGGCTTTCTCTTCAGGAGGGGGAGGAACAGGATCCTGTGCCACAGTGAGGTGGTGCAGGCTGTGAAAAACTTGGGTGCAGTGCTGACTCTTCTTGGCCCAGGATCTGCTGACTGGAAGGGTCAGAAGCAGGATGGTGCAGGAGCAGAGACAAGCTCTAGTTCTGGCTCTGCATTTCCTGGCTGCCTGGGAGTGCAAGTGAGGATCAGCAGGCTCTGAGGCTGTGCTCCAGCAGTTGCCATGGCAAGAGCCAGTGCTGGCTTTCTCTGTGGATCCTCCCCCACCACTGCGGGCTGTGTTCTTCCAGTTATTTATTGCTGCCAGAATCCTCTGGCTACAGCAGATCATACAAGGCTTGGCACATGGTCCTCTCTTTCCAGCACTATGCAGTACAGGAATTTCTTCCTCAGGAGCATCAGGATCTTAAAGCACAACTACCTCTCTACTCTGCTGCTGGCTGCAGGGACTCTGGACCCCAGAGCAGACACAGTGGCTCCTTGGCAGGGGCTTTGTGTATGATATGGAGGGGTCCTTGCACCTCAGGCTTGCATGACCCTGGTAGCTGGCTGAGACTTCAGACTAGTGCAAGAAACAGGGGAATGCAACAGGCTGCTGCTAACTACCTTCTGTGAACCCAAAGGGGAACACTGCTTCCTTGCTGGCTAGGGTAGGGTCTGGTGTCAGGCACTGAGGAGGTGGGGGAAGCTCTTCTAGTCCTTGTTTTACTCCTTAGTCTGTGACCAGACCTGGTGGCAGCTAAGCATGAAACTGGAGTTCAGTTCTTTGCAAATTTGGACCAGAGCCCTCAGTACCAGACCAGCAGGGGTGAGGGGAGTACAGGTGTTGTAATGCCTCCGGCAAGAGGGAGAAAGAATGGCAGAAGGGTGTTGTAGTGCTGTTGGCTACCCAGATACCCCTTACTGTGTGCTGCAATTACTGGAGCTAATGAGGCTTCAGATGAGGAGAAACAGACATCTGAAGAGAGATTTGTAGTTAGCAAAGGTGACTGACACAGGCCTTGGTCTCATGGAAAACTGATGAGAGGGCAGCCACCACTTGAAGGTTTGAGTAATGCACTCACAGGGTTCTTTTGACCTCAACGAAGGATTTCTAGGTCCCTAGCTTTGCCCTTTCCTTTGCAGCCCAGAACTGCTGCCTGCAGGTCTCTTGCCTTTCACTTCTTATGCCAGTTTTCTCATGGCTTGTGTCACTGCTGTGAGCATCCAGGCTGTGCTGCTCCAACATGGTACACTCTGCTCCACCAAGCAGAGGGAATGGTATCTCCTGCCACCACCAGGAAAGCTTGTCCTCCCTGGGTCTGCAGGAGCTCTGGATTACAGCCCTTGCTCTTGGCAGGGTCTGGGGCTGGCAGTGCTGTGTCACCTTGCTGAAGCCCTGGGTGTGAGGGGCAGTAAGCAGGCAGGGCTGTGCAGTCCTTTACCTGCTGCTCCTAGAGGTGAAGCAGGTCCTGTCCCACCTGAGAAATCCAGCTCTGCCAGGCACTTCTGCCAGACAAGCTTGCTCTGGCATAGGCCTGTCCTGGGCCCTGCATCGGCATCCCATGTCACAAGTTCACAGGGCAGCTTCACCCTCTCTGCTGTTGCACCATGCCAGGGGGTGGCAGAGGCACATTCCAGAGCTCTGGACTGTTTGGGCTAGGGGTGAGGGAGGGTTTTCTGGGAAAGAGGCACAGAGAGAAAGCCAAATGCTTTGGGGATGGAAGCAGGTTCTCCCTGCACACACCCCCCCCCAAAGCTTTCTTCTGCTCAAGCCCCTGAGTGCTTGCCACCTTGAGAAGGCTTCTGCACGTGGCCTGAGGGCAGTGTGGGCTGCGGTGTGCTGCAGAAGCACCAGATGGGGCTGAGAGTCTGCGCTCCTGGCTCCTGGGACAGCAGAAACAGGAATGTGTCTATAAACACCAAGAGCCCAAGAAGCAGAGATGTGGATTGGTCTTGCCTGAAGACCCTGCTCTACCTGTGCTGCAGCTGCTGCTCTTGGGCTATGACCCCTGGGAAGTCCTCCATCCCACCGCACAGCTCTCCCACTACCACTCCTGCCTCTTGCTTACTGGTGCAGCCTCAACCCTCTGCGTGTGTGGAGCTGCTGCCCTGACCATGGTGAGGAGGAGGCAGTGCTGGGGGAGAGCAGGGCCCCCAAGCCCTGGCTTGGCAGGGAGTAGTACTCTGGGTGTCCCTGCAGGGGAGCTCAGCGTGACAGGCGCGGGAAGGGCATCAGCTGCAGGTCCGGGGCCACCGGGAACCACGAGAAGGGCACGACTGGTGGGAGCCAGTAGCCCGGGGCAGGTTTCCTACCATCCGCAGCTGACTCCGAGACGGTGTCGCCGGCACAGCCCCGAGCTCAGAGGGGCCGGGGGACTGGGGCGTCCGTCGGAGTGACCAGGGCTCGGCCAGTCGCACCTCCATCCCGGCTGCAGCGGGAGACTGTGAAGGCGAAGAGCTGGAAAAGTGTCCCGGGGCATCCCGGAGCCTCCCGGCACCGCCGGCGGCTGTCAAGGATGTGCCCCCTACCCCGAGCCTTCACCTTCCCCTTCCCTGGGGCGTGCTGGATCCACTCCATGGTGTAGCCCGCCGCCCCTTGTTCCCACCGCTGGGAGAACTGCGGGGACCCGGCCCGGGGGAACTGCACTCGTTCTTTCAGTCTCCCCCGTCCCCAGACCACTTACCTCCGGCCTGCCTAGTTTCCCCATTTCCCCCGGTCCCCTCAAGTTGTGCCTGCCACAGGCTCTTCCGTATCCCTTGGTTGTCCCTTAGTCCCTGCAAGCGGTGGCCGCTCTGTGCTCCCCGGTCCCTCCCGGTCCTCCACCCTCTGGGCCATCGTGAGTTCCTCGGTACCCTTTTTCGTCGACAGTCCTCTCACTCATTCCTCCGGCTGTCCTGAAGAGCAATCACGGCACCGTCGTCCCCTGCAACAACGGCCACCGATTACTCCCGCCTGCACCCAGTTCTGATGGTACCGGAACAAGCTCCTCATGGGCCCGGAGTGTGGGACCACGGCGGGCGGCCCCAGGCCGCTCCCGGGTGGCAGTGGCGGGGCGGGGCGACGGCGGCGGGGGTCGGCCTGAGCCGGCTATTTTTGCCGCTGCCCTGGGCTAATCCCCTGAGCGGCTTCCCGGTATTAAGTAACGGCGAGGCGGGATGCGCTCGGCGGCGGCCCCGGCCCGGGCGGCCCTGGGCAGTTGCGGCGCGGCGGAGCCCACGGCGACGTGCCCGGTGAGGGCTGGGGGCCGCAGCCGCCCGCCGCTGAGCGCGGAGGAAGTCCAGACCGAGGCCGGGTGATAGCGGCGGGGGACGAGCCGGGCTGAGGATTGTCATGCCGGGACCCTCTCCCGGCGGCTCCCCGGAGAGGGATGCAGGGGCCGGAAACCAGCCGCAGGGTCCCGGCCGAGACAGGAGGGTGAGATTCCTCCTGCCCCACACCACCATCCCGCTGCCGTCGGTGCGCGACGAGGAGCAGCTCTTCTACCAGCGGCTGGAGGCGTTGGTGGCTCTGGGCCCCGGCAGCTTTGGGCCGCTCTTTGGGGCCGACGGCTGGAGCGACCTAACGGGTGAGCGCTCCTGAGTGCCGGGCTCCAAGGGGTGTTAGGTCGGGGATGCCGAGCCCTGGAACGACTCTCAGGTTCCCCCACCGCTCGCAGAGGACCGGCTGCTGCGGAAGCGCGTGGTGCAGGACGGGCAGGGCGGGCCGCGGCCGGGTCCGGGCCAGGTGGTGTCGGTGAAGGTGCTGGGAGCCCTGGAGGACGGCGGCCTGGTGGAGCGGGACCCGCTGCTCAGCTTCGTGCCGGGCCACGGCGACGTCGTGCAGGTCAGCTCCGGCCGAAGCGCGGAGGCGGGCTGAGTGGTGCCCGATACAGAGCCCGGTCAGACCTGCCGTGCCCATGTCTGCAGGCTCTGGAACTGGGCGTCCCTACCATGCAGCCCGGGGAAATCTCCTTCTTTCTCGCCGCCTTTCCCTATGGCTACGGCCGCCCGGGCAGGTAGGACTGGCGGGCAGGGCGACTGGGATGGACAGGGGGACCAGCAGAGCAGGGGCCGGAGTATGAACCGGAACCGGGGGCGGGCAGGGGGCGGGCGGGAAAACGCAAGAGCCAGAAACTGTCAAGAGCTGACAGAGGCGGAGGCAGGGCTAGGGGGCAGGGGCAGCGGCAGCCGGCGATGTTCCTGCAGGGAGCCCGACGTGCCCCCGGAAGCCTCGCTGATGTTCGAAGTGACGCTGCTGGAGGTGCGGGACGACCCCGAGGCGCAGCCGCTCCCACCCGCCGCCCGCCTGTGCCTGGGCTCGCAACGCAGGGAAAGGGGCAACTTCCACTTCGCGCGGGGCGACTTCGAGGCGGCGCTAGGCTCGTACCGCCTGGCCCTGCGCGCCCTCGACGGCCCCGCTACCGGTGAGACCGGGAGGAGTGAGGAGGGCTGGGGCAGCGGGGCGGGGCGGGGTACTGAGGCTTCACTTGTCCTGCAGCCCCACCGGGGCCAGAGGAGGAAGAGGAGCTGCGGGAGCAGCGTGTCAAGTGCTTCAACAACTGCGCGGCCGCGGAGCTGAAGCTGGAGAGGGCGGACGAGGCGCTGGCGTCCTGCGAGGCGGTCCTCCGCATCAGCCCGGACAACGGCCGGGCGCTGCTCCGTCGGGGGCAGGTAGACCAGCAACCCACCCCACCCCGCCCCGCCCGCAGCCCGGCACAGCCCCGCTGCTCGCCACCGCCGGCTCCTCTCTCCGCAGCTGCTGGCGCAGCAGGGCCGGGACGAGGAGGCAGCTGTAGATCTGAGGCGAGCCCTGGAGCTAGACCCAGCGAACAAGGTCCGAGCCGGCAGCGCGGTTCCGCAGAAACTGGATACCAAAAGTATTGGGGCGAGCGGGGGTCCCACAGGAGCCCGGCTCGAGGGGCACCAGGACTGTCGTGGGATGCGCCCGCTCCAGCCGCTCTGCCATCCCCAGGTGATCCACGCCGAGCTTTCACGGCTGCTGAACCGACGGAGCCCCCCAGACCACGCCGCCCCTTCGGAGCCCCACTATGGCTCAACGCCGCCACCTCCTCCGAGCCGCGGGTGCGTAGGCGTGCTGGCGAACTGGGCCGTCGGGGGCAGGCTGTGTGCGTCCCGACCGTCGCTCACAGCAATCACTCCCCGCAGGGCCCCAGCACCGCCCGCAGCGGAAGGAGAGGCGTGACTGGCCCCGCGCCCCCGGTGCCCACTCGGACGAGCATCCCTGCCGTGGATGGAAGAGAAGGTGGACGGAGAAAGCTGCGCGCCTCGCGGGGTCCCCGTGGCGCCCAGTGGGCATTGGGCCAAGGGGAGGGGAAAGCGTCGGCCCGGCCCGGCCCGGCCCGGCGTGGCCCTGCCCGCCCTGCGGCCGCGCCCCCTGGCGGATGAACGCCGCTCCGGCGCCTGCGCCCTGGCTTCCGGCTTTTTCGCCCCCGCAGGCAGAATGGCAGCCATAGCCCGCGGCCAATCAGGCGGGGCCTAGGCAAAGAGGATCACCAATAGAAGGGCGGCAGGGGGGGTTTCTGTGCGGGGATTGGCTGGGCCGCGCCCTTAAAGAGCAGCGCGGGGCGGGGCGCAGGGGGGGGTCAGTGCGGGACGTGGCGGCGGAGCGGAGGGCGGGAGGCAGCGGCGCCATGACCCGTGAGTGCGGGCCCGGCCCGGCCGGGCAGGGGGAGCAGAGCCGAGACCCACCCTGCGGGCCGGGGCCGGCTTGGGGGGTGGGGGCGACGCCGTGACCTGTGGGGCCAAGGGCGTGGGCTGGGCCGCGGGGTTGGGCCTGGGCCTGGGCCGCGGGGCCGGGCCCCGGCCCGGGGCCGTTCTGAGGCGGCCGCGCCGTCGCAGGCGGGAACCAGCGCGAACTGGCGCGGCAGAAGAACCTGAAGAAGCAGAGCGACTCGGGCAAGGGCAAGCGGCGGGACGACGGGCTCTCAGCCGCCGCCCGCAAGCAGAGGTGAGCGCCGTTCCGAGCCCGCCGTCCCCCCTATCCCCGCCCCGATTCCCAGTCCCGTTCCCGCGGTGGTGCCAGTACCGCTGCCAGCCCGGCGACGTGCTCTCCCGCAGGGACTCGGAGATCATGCAGCAGAAGCAGAAGAAGGCCGACGAGAAGAAGGAGGGCGCCAAGTAGCCCCGGGCTTGACCGGGCTGCCGCCGCCCTGGGGCCGGGCCGCCCGCCGGCAGGATGCCCGCTGCAGCCCCGGGACCAGGCCGCCCCGCCGGGGACTCCGGCAGCGCCCTGAGCCCGCCTTGGGACCGTCTCCTATTAAAGTAGCTTGTGGAGCCCGGCATGACCGTCTCCTTTCTCCGTACGCCCGGGTGGGGGGGACTGAGGCCGGGGGTTGGGGGCGCACTGCCGCCGGGAGGCAGTGTTCGCTGCGGGGAGGCGGAGGATGGAGTGAGCGCCGCTGTGGAGCCGCTGCATCTTCACGGTACAGAACAAAAAGGGGGCTTAGCCTGAAAGGTGTTTGTGGGCATCGCTGGGGGGTCGGGGTGCAGCCGCAGGCTG
Organism: Dryobates pubescens; assembly: GCF_014839835.1. Lineage (NCBI taxonomy): Eukaryota > Metazoa > Chordata > Aves > Piciformes > Picidae > Dryobates > Dryobates pubescens. Next base: position 10,853,847 of record NC_071628.1, on the reverse strand, counting down.
AAAATGGCATGCCTCAGAGCCCGGGGGATAGAAGCAGGGGAGGGTCACACTGAAGAGGGACGATGGCTTGAGATGGAGGGAAAGGGGGCTGTGGGTGATGCTGCGGTGATGGCGGCTGGGCCTCCTGCAGCTGGTGGGACCAGCAGGAGCTGGAGCAGGGTGAGGTGCTAGCTCTGCAGCTCCTCTGCAGATGCCTTTAGAGTGAGATTTGTCCATGGTGAGGACGCAGAGCCAGCGACCATTCTGTTTCCTGTGCTAGGTCCAGCAGCAGTGTGGAGCTGTTCTTGGGGCAATGCTGAGGTCTGGTCCTATGCTGAGGCCTTTGCTCTGACCCATACTCTTCACTTCCCTATGGGGCACAGAGCACTGGTGTCAGCCAGCCCCATCACTGCAGCAGGATGGAGCCTATGGGTGCTAGTTCCATGGGCCTTGCTCGACTTAGAACTGTGTACCACAGCCAACAGAACTCCTTACCGTGCCAGGTGCAGCACAGCCTCCACCACGTTGGTGCCATCCTTGGCACTGGTCTCACAGAACAGGGACCTGTGGGCCTGGGGGAGTAGAGGCTGTCAGTGGCGTCCCTGCCAGGTCCCTGCTTCTCCAGGGCCTGAGGTATGGCTGCTCACCATGGCCAGCTGCTGCCCCTGGGCTGTGTGGACCCCCGCAGTCATTGGCAGGTCAGACCTCAGGTCCATCTTGTTCCCCACCAGCATGATTGGCAGTGGCTGTTCCATGGCCTGTGGGAAGGGAGGAAGAGTGGGGCAGCTCCCAGCCACCACTGTTGCCCATGTCCTCCAGGAGCTTCAGAGCTCTGCCACACACATCAGCTGCCTCCCATGATGCTTGTGCCAAGTGTGGTTCCAGACTTGACACACCATCAGAAGGGAGAAGTAGGGGGAAGCATCCCCAGGGCCTGGTCCCTCACCTTGCTTAGCAAGCAACCCAGCTTTCACTCCAGCTCCCCCAGCACTGCCTGGGGCATGGCACAGTCCAGCTGTCCCTGAGGAAACCCCAGGGCTCCTGCCATGCTCCAGGGGGCCTGGAAACCTGTCAAGACCCTTCCCCTACCTTGATGTCCTCAATCCAGTGGCGGACACTGAGGAAGCTGCTCGGGGAGCTGATGTCGTAGAGGAGCAGCACCCCGTGGGCTTTGCGGAAGTAGGACTGGGCAATGCTCCGGTACCTGGGCAGGGCTGTCACTGCTGCTGCTGCAGTGACTGCCAGCCCGTGGGGCTGCTGCTAGAGCAGCACCTGGCATGACCCCCAGATCCTGTACCCTCACCTCTCCTGCCCAGCTGTGTCCCAGATCTGTAATGTGGTTTGTTCCCCATCCACCAGCAGCTGCTTTATTTGGAAGTCCACTCCTGCCAGGAGAGACAGTTGGGTGCTGCTCTTCTGCCTCTGCCCCAGCCAAGTACCCAGGGTGCTGGGGGCAGGGCAGCTCTGGGCAGTGGGGCAGTCCTGAGTGTGCTACCAAGGGTACTGGAGATGTCTGCTCTGAATTCGTTCATGCAGAGGCGCAGCAGGAAGCTGGACTTCCCTGTGCCGCTGTCTCCTGCTAATACCAGCCGGTACATGGGGCAGGGGAGTGCAGGTTCCTGCCTCTCACATTCCTGATGAGATAAGCAGTGGGTGGTGGTGGGTTGTTGGCACAGGGTGGAGTTGTGCCCTAGCTCCCCTCCCAGCCTGGCCCATCACAACGGATGGGGAGTTGCTGGTTACCTCTGCTGTGAAGGCAGGAAGCTTCCTTTTGCCAAGGTTTCTGGGAGAACTGCTGGGTCCCTCTGCTTCCCTTGTCAGGGGGCTGGGGACCTGCTGAGTGACAGATGCCATGGTGTTGGGCCTGACCCTAGGAGCTGCAGGTGAGCAGAGCCATGTCCCTCTCCCCAGACCAAGATGCTGAATTGGTGGTGGGTTCTTCACCTCAGTGCCCTGGTGGGGGCTGCTGTAGGGACGGTCCCATGAACTCTGGCTGCCCACACTGCTGAGTGAGGAGGTGGTGTCCATGCTGGAGGCTGAGCTCTGCTTCTGTGTGAGGCTGGCACTGCTGTGGCCCAGGTCTCTATCTGCCTGGGAGGCTGCAGCAGGGAGCAGGAGTTGCAGGGCCTCGTGCCCCCCACGCCTGTGCCATAGGAAAGTGCTCAGGGTGGGGATCTACAGCCAGCGCTGCTTCCCTACTCTCCACCTCTTACCTGCTGCAGGGGTGCTTTGGGTGGGCAGCAAGGGGGCTGCAAGGCCGGGCAAGGGGGGACAGCTGCAGGACAGAAGGCATTCATCAGAAGCACCCTAGAGGAGTACCTGTGGCAGAGGCTACTCAGACCTCCAGCTCCAGGGGCTCATGTGGGTCCCAGAGTACAGGCAGCAGCCCACTGTGTCCCCACAAGCCAGGGGTGCTGCAGGGTGAGCAAGGGCAGGCAGCCAGTGCACCCTGGCTCCTATGGAATGGACATTACCCAGCACCCCTACCCTCCCCTGCCTCGGTGGGTGCCAGTCTTGGCCCCCTGTCCTCTCCTACGTGGGTGCCAGCCCCGTGCACTGCCAGGCTCACCACCAGCGGGTCTGCGGTTGAGTGGAGCAGTGGGGCTGAGCGCAGGAGGCTGTTGCTCTCATGGAGACTCCTGTTCATTGTCCTGCTGGGAGGGAGCAGTCTGAGCCCAGCAACAGCAGGACTGAGCCAGGGGAGGGCTGCAGCCCCACCCCTGGCACCCCCCAGGCCAGGGGCATGTCTCTGGGGGCTGCTGCCTGGCCCGGCTGGACATACTGCAGCATCCGGACGTAGCTGGTGATTGCCAGGTTCTCCTCTGCCATCTCCTGCAGAACCAGCTGCTCCCTGCAGGGACAGGGTGGCATCCTCACAGCAGGGTTCCTTGGGACTGCCATTTCACCTGCACAGGGTTTGCCAGCCCCAACACTTCTGGCACCTCACAGTGGGGGCAGCAGAGGTGCCTCTGGAGGTGCTGATACAGTCAGGGAGCCCCAAGGGACACCCAGTGTTGCAGGGCTTGTCAACAACGGGCCTGGAGGGATGTGCCAGCAGCTCTGGGCAGGATTCCCAGCTGCCCGTGCTCACGATGGGGCCAAGGCAGCATTGCCCTATGGACACCTGGCTCTCGCCATGGCAGCCAGGTGGGCAGGAGCACATAGGAGAAGGCAGAGCCCCCCTGCCTCTGGTCTGGCTCTGCAGGGCACCTGCTGGCACTGCCACCGTGCTGGCACTGCACCATGCACAGGCAGGGCCTCCACAGACCTGGGAACAGCCCTGCCATGCCTTTCCCCCAACATGCCTGCACCTCTTGCGCTGCTGGACCTGCTCAGAGAAGTCCCCCCGGAGCTGCTCCATCTCCTCCCACAGCCGGGAGATGCCACACTCAGCCTCGTGCAGGGTGCCACGCAGCTGGAGGTTCTCCTGGGCAGCCAAGAGGGACTCTGCTGGGGCACAGCTCATATCACTGAGGAACCCCAGGGTGCCCAGGGCTGCAGGGTCCACCACCCAACCACTGCCCAAGCCTACCTGACTGATGTCCCCAAGCTGATGCCACAGCCACCCAATGCCTGTCCCTGAGCCCTCTGTGGATCCCTCCATCTCCTGAGGAAGGAGAAGTGCCAGCTGCAGCCCTGAAGTGCTGGGCACTGCCAACCCCCGCTCCCAGTGCAGCCTGCAATGCCCCAGGCAGGGACCCCACAGCAGCTGTACCAGGACTGAGCAGACCCCAGTGCCACTCACCCTGCGGTGCTGTCCTTGCCTCCTGCTGTCCTGTATCCTGCCCGCTGCAGTGGGCTAGTGGGCACAGGACCTGACAGGAGCCCTGGCCACAGGAGTTGGTCTCTGTCTGATACCAGCTGTCTCAGTGGTGGTGCCTGTTGAGTGCATCTGGTGCTGTGGCCCCTTGGTGCTGCCAGGCCCCGTGGGGCCACCTAGCATATTTGCCCTGTGGGTGGGGCAGGGGCCCTGGCAGGGCTGGCACTGTGCCCTCCTTGGCAGCTGGGCTGGGCCCCATGCTGTCCTGGCTTGTTCTAGTGTCCCCACCAGTACCTCCACCTGCTGCTTCCAGCTCTCCCTGTTTTCCTCTCTCACTGAGGCACTGGCAGGTACCAGGGGCTCCATCTGCCCATTGATCCATCCTCCTGCTGCTTTCCCCAGCCACAGAGAGCAGATGAGGTGGAGAGTGGTCTGGAGGTGCTGTGACTGCAGCCCCAGGGAAAAGGGGCAGCTGATGTGGTGGGATGGGAAGAGACAGGACAGGAGCAGCTGGAGCCATGGCTGGGCATGGTGCCCACAGGACCCTGCTGTTGTCCTCGGTGTCCTGGGGCAGTCCTTGGGAGTTCCTGCTGCCTAGGCTTGCCTGGGGCTGCTGCCCCTGTGCTGGCCCTGCTGCTGGCCCAGGCTGTAGCTCTGATGGCTCACAAGACTGGTGTACCAGCCTCACTGTGCCAGAGCCATCCCTGTGTTCTGGGCAGGACAGGGGGGCTTCACCAGGGGTTGGGGGCACTGACCATGGCTTGAACACACTTGGGGAGCCCTGGACCCTAGCCCAGTGCTCTCTGCTTTGCCACCTCCTCTCCACCCTCCCTGTTCATCCTCCCTCTCCCCACTCAAAGACAGCTTTGCCCATGGGGTACTGTGGGCACTGCCTCGCCCAACTTCAGAGCCACAGTCTGTGTGTGGTCAGAAGGCACAAGCTTGGCACAGAGTTTTATATAAAAATGTATTCAAGGAATTATTTACAACAAGCACGCTGCCAGCAGGTGAGCGGAGACAGGCCTGCTCCCCTGGCAGGCCCCAGGCCAGGGCAGCTGGGCTGGCAGCCAGCATGGTAGGAGCTGCCTTCCTGCCTGGAGGGAGTCTGGCATCAGCTGACACTGAGCACCCACCACCCTGGCTAGCTCCAGCTGGTCCCTTGGATGGCCCCAGATCAGTGCAGGACCCGTGTCCCTGGGAGCACCCACCCCCTGGGTCCCCCTCAATGCCACTGTCTCCTGGGGAAGGAGGTCAGGGGACTCCTGCAAGGCCAGGGCACAGGCACAGAGCATGGCAGGAACCAGCCCTGGCTGCTGTCTGGCACAGTCCACCCCAGCAAGGACTACGTGGAGACGCTGATGCGCTGTGAAGCACGTCGTCGTCGCAGGACACGCACGGCTGAGCTGCTGCGACGGTGCTGGGGGGAGCCGCGGAGGCAGAGGGGACTCAGCAGCAGCCAGAGGTAGAGCAGCACACAGGCCCAACAGGAGGACATCTTCACCCAGAAGGTTGACCAACTGCCATGTGTGAAGGTGGTCTCCAGCACAGCATTCTCATAGCTGGAGGGAGAAGGCAGGTGTTGGGCATGCACGGGATGCTGACACAGGGGATCCCAGTGCCAGGCACTGGGTCACCCCGATCCCAGCAGCTGTGTCCCTGGGCACATCCCACCAGCCACAGAGACCCTTCGGCAGGGTGCTGATGTTGGAGGTGACAATGCTGGGCGTGATGATGCTGGCAGGGTTGCAGTCCAGACTGGATGGCTGCATGAGTAAGAGGCAAGGGGAGCGAGAGTACAGGGGGCTGGGCAGCAGCGCAGACCATACCTGAACCAGTTGGTGAGGGTCATCATGACGTAGAGTGACGCGAGGAAGAAGACGAAGTGGAAGGCTGAGTAGCTGTAGACCACCCGGTCTCGCTCATCCTGGACCATGCACTGTCCCCCATTGCTCTCCTCCACTTGTTCACGTGTTGGCTCGGTTCCTGGGAAAGCACAGTGGGAGCAGGGTGGCTCCTGCAGCCCCTGCTCACCTGCACCTCTGGGATGGGACACAGGCACCCAGTGTCTGCTCTGCACCCACCTCTCAGCTCCTCCTCCATCTTCTCAGGGCAACAGAAGCAGCAGGAAGGTTTCTGCAGAGACAGCAGTGTGGTGGCAGGTACTGCTGGGGCAGGGCACCCTGGCCCCGTGGCTGCCACTGTTGGGCTAAGCCCTGACATAGGATCTGGCCCTGCCTGGTGCTGGGGCCACCTGGAATCATGGAGCTCACACAAGTGAGGATACTCCAGGGGAACCCCACCCTGGTGTTTGGCTGGACAATCCTGCCCCAGTCCCTGGATGAAGGCTGGAAGCCGTGTGCATGGGGTGCCCTGTGGCAGGAGGGCACAGGGTACAGTTGAGGCAGGGCAGCTTCTGAACTCACTTTAAACTCGAAGCTGTAGACTTTGACCATCCAGAGTGGCCCAAAGATCTCAGCGAGGTAGGAGGCTTCATTGCTGCGCCCAGAAGAGAGGCAGAAATAGTCACATGGCCATCCATCACCCTGTGCCAGGCCCCCAGCCTGCCCCATGGATTTGACACGGCTACAGGAGACCTGTTGTGCCATGCCCGGGGTCACTGTGCTGCCCTTGCCCATCCACAGATGCCCTGCATGCTCTGGCTCTTGGGATTTCCCATGCCACAGGCTGAGGACAGGGTTCCCACGCAGTGCCCACCGGGCTGGCCATGACCGGAAGAGCTGGTGCTGTGGTCACCCTGCCCACCCTGCACTATGGGCACACGCACCATGCGAAGAGGACACAGGCGTACATGATGGCAGCCCCCAGGACGGCCACGGTGGTGTCCTCGGTCTGCAGCTCGTCCTGCCGCACGCCCGGGAAGCAGACGGTGAGGTTCTGCCCCTTGTAGAGCACTGTGGGGAGGTGGAGGTGAGGCATGGGAGTGGCCGGGCAGAGCATGCTGCCAGGGGCAGTGGGAGCACCCACCTCTCTCTGGGGGCCGGCTGGACAGCGCAGAGAAGGTGAGGTACATCACGTAGCAGCTGATGATGGAGGACTGCAGCAGCCCCGATCGTGGCTGCCCTGCAAGGGTAGGGGTAGAGGTGTGACCAGAGCGCTATGGCTGGTGAATGGGCTCTGGTAGGCAATTTGCAGCCTCCTCCCATTGCTCCCCTGACCAACACGCTACTCTGAGGCACAGAAGGGGCCAGTGGGACACCCGAGGAGCTGTATCTTCTCCAGGTGACTGAGCGGTGGTCCCAAACTGAGAGCCCACAGCATCCCTACAGCCCCATGGCCAGCCTCGCAATGCAGCAAGCTCCACTGCGCCATGCCATGCCGTTCCATGCCATTCCACGCCACATGGTACTCACGGAGCTGCACGCAGGGTGTGATGGAGATGAAGGACATGATGCCACAGAGGCTGCCGTTGAGGGTGAGCAGCACCTTGTTGAGAAGGCAGGCGGCTGGATGGGTGTAGTACTTGTAGAGGAAGGAGAAGGCGGCCGAGGCGAGAGTGTAGAAGGCAGCAGTGGCCAGCAGCACGGCCAGATACCACCGCTTGTCCTGCGCCGCTCCCGTCAGCCTGCCAGGAGAGCGGGTGAGAGCTGGCAGCAGGCAGCTCTCCTTATTGATTCTATGAGTCTAGCATTGAGGCTCTCGAACGTGTCCAGAGAAGGGCAATGAGGCTGGGGAAAGGTTTTGAGCACAAGCCCTAGAGGAGAGGCTGAGGGAGCTGGGATTGTTTAGCCTGGAGAAGAGGAGGCTCAGGGGAGACCTTATTGCTCTCTACAACTACCTGAAGGGAGGTTGCAGCCAGGAGAGGGTTGGTCTCTTCTCCCAGGCAACCAGCACCAGAACAAGAGGACACATTCTCGAGCTGTGCCAGGGGAAGTTTAGGCTCGAGATGAGGAGAAAGTTCCTCACAGAGAGAGTTGTTAGTCATTGGAATGTGCTGCCCAGGGAGGTGGTGGAGTCACCATCCCTGGAGGTGTTCAAGAGGGGATTGGACATGGCACTTGGTGCCATGGTTTAGTATTCGTGAGGTGTTGGGTGACAGGTTGGACTTGATGATCTTTGAGGTCTTTTCCAACCTTATTGATTCTATGGTTCTATGATTCTAGGTGCCCACCCAACACCCTGGCACTCACCAGTTCTTGTTCCAAGTGTGGGCAAAGGCTGTGATCAGCACCAGCTGGATGAGGATGAAGGCGAAGCCCCCACAGACACCTGTGTAGTGCCAGGCTAGGAGGAGAGGGCAGAGTGGGGCTGGCACAGCAGGCCTGCAGGAACCCAAGTTGCCAGATCAGGCAGGGTGAAGAACATACCTTGGATGAAGCCATCCTCAGGGATGAAGAAGCTGGCAGCACAGAGCCCCACCAGCAGCAGCAGTTTCAGGAGCCAGAACCTGCAGGACGGTCAACATTGACAGGGCCCCTGGCACCTCTGGTCCCCCTGGCAGCCAGCCCAGCCCCATGCTTGTACCCATTGTGAAGCTGAGCACGACAGTCGGTGCTAGAGCGCACATTGAAGAGCAGAGCAGCCTGTGCCAGGTGGAAGCAGGAGGTGCCAAAACAGACCCGGTACACAGCTGAGGAGCCCACCATCCGCTCACAGTCCCTGCCCCCAGGCAGATGTTCGCACAGCACCGCCGAGAAGGGCATCTGCAGGCACAGACAAGTGACAGGATGGGGCTGCTGGTGTGCCCAGTATCCCTTGGCACCCGCAGCACCCAGCACCCTTGGACTCCTGACACCTCTAGCATCCTTGGGACCTCCATCACACCAGGCAAGTCCTGCATCTTCAGTAACCCTGGCACCCTTTCTCCATTGGCACCTCCAGCACCCTTGACAGTCCCAGCAGCCCTGTTACTCCCAGTATTCCCAGCATTTCAGTACTCTTGACTCCCTTTGCATTTCTGGCACCTCTACTGTTCCTGGGACTCCTAAGTGCCTCTGAGATGCCTGGCACGCTGGCATTCCCACCACTCATGGTACCCCTGGCACCCACCAGCACCCTCAGTGTCCCTTGGATCTCCAACACTTGCAGTACCCCTGGGAGCTCTGGCACCCCCAGTGCCCTTGAGACCCCTGTCACCCTGGATGTTCCAGCTTCTGCCTTCACCTTCTCCCTGATCGCCTGGGCCACGGTGCGGGACAGCATGAGGCAGCAGACAGCAGAGGCCAGGACGTGCAGGAGCGTGTAGAGGATGCGGGTGCCCGTGGACACACGGAGCCCGCGGCAGGCACTGCAGCCACAGCTGCAGCACAGCTGGGGGAAGAACAGTCAGCAGGGACCCCCATAGGCCAGAATACCCCCCAGTCCCTCCTGGCATCCCCACCACAGTTCAGCCCTATCCCCAGCCCCAGCAGTGCCTTCATTCCCACCTGGCAGAGTGGCGAGTGCAGGAGGTGCCCGTGTGCCCGTGTGCCCGCCATGGCCCAGCTTGGCTCCGCTCAGCCCCCACTGCCCTGATGGGATTAGGGGGATTGTCAGCTCGGCCCGCCCCACCATCTGCTCACTGCTACCTCCCAGCAGCCACCGCTGGCAGCCCATCCAGGGTCCACCAGTGACCCCAGGCCATGGACACTCCTGCCTGGGACCTTGCTGCCCCGCTGGACAGGATGAGGCTGTGGTAGACAGACTGGGCACAGGCTGGCATGGAGGGCACATGGCATCTGTGGTGTGCATTTTGTCTGAGTGGCAGTCAATGGTCCCAGAGTGGTGATATGGTGGTTGAATGGGTATAGGGCTACCAAAGGGCTAGAAGGGATGCAAAGGCACCTGAAGAAGATGGGCACCCTATGGGGCAGGGGACAAAGCAAGGGGTGCAGGGACCCCATTGCTGCTGCAGGGGCTGTGCTGGTGTCACCCTCCTCCAGCTCCTCCTCTGCAGCTTTGGCTTCACGCCAGAGCAGCCTCCACACAGCTGCGGCTGCGTGGCACTTGCCCAGCATCAACGCAGGAGGCCAGGAGGGGACAGGGTTGGGACATCTGACCCCACGGGCATGACGCAGCACCAGCCCAGTCAGTGACTCTGGGGGCAGAGGGTTTGGCTCCTAGCAGCTGTTGCTTGGAGACTGGCTGAGTACCAGCTGCTGCCAGGCGGTGATGAGGACCAGTACCCTTCACAGGGCTGGGGGGGGAGTAATTTCCCTCCTGTTCCTCCCAGGTTAGTGTCCCACAAACTCCTAAGTTTGTTTGCTTCTACTCTTCCCATTCCCAATCTGCCTCCTGCAAGGGTGTGAGGCTTTGGGGGTGTTCAGCTGCTGCTCACGGTTGGCCCCACAGCCCCTGGGATCTCAGGGGTGCCTTGGCTGGCTTGTCTCCATGTATCCCTGCATTGGGAGCAGTGGGAAGCCAGGAGTGGAGGGCAGCCAGGCCCACATGGCTTAGCAAAGGGGATGCAGTGTTTGGTACAGTGGGCATAGGAGACAAGAGTAAATAGCCTCAAGTTGCCCCAGGGGAGGTTTAGGTTGGACATGAGGAACAATTTCTTCCTCTTGAGGGTTGTCAAGGCCTGGCTAAGCCTGCCCAGGACAGTGCTGGAATTTCCATCCCTGGAGGGGTTCCAAAGCTGTGGAGCTATGGTGCTGTGGCACGTGATTTAGTAGTGACCTGGCAGTGCTGGGTTAATGGTTGGACTCCATGATCTGAAAGGTCTCTTCCAGCCCAAGCAATTCTGATTCCATGATGGGGAGGAGCTGATAGATACCGGTGCGAATACAGCACAGGCTACTCCAGGGCAGGTTCCTGTACGGCACCCTGGCAGTGCCATGCTGGAGTGGCACGGCCGGAATCAGCAGCGCCCGGGGCTCAGGCTACCGGAGCCGGGAGGTGCTGCAAAGCCGGTTCGCTCCCCGCCGCACAGAGCGGGGCCAGGCCGTAGGCATGTGGCAGCGGCGGGGGCCAAATCGGGGTCCGTAACCCTCTTACCGGCTTAGCCCGGCCGGCACAGGGACGGCGGGCAGGGCAACGCCGTCCCCCGATCGGCGCCGCCGCGGCAGCGCCCGCAAGCCGCCGTCCCCGAGCCCTGCGGAACCCCCGCAAGCCGCCGTCCCCGATCCCTGCGGAACCCCCTCAAGCCGCCGTCCCCGATCCCTCGGAGCCCCCTCAAGCCGCCGTCCCCGAGCCCCGCGGAACCCCCTCAAGCCGCCGTCCCCGAGCCCCGCGGAACCCCCTCAAGCCGCCGTCCCCGAGCCCCGCGGAACCCCCTCAAGCCGCCGTCCCCGAGCCCTGCGGAACCCCCTCAAGCCGCCGTCCCCGAGCCCTGCGGAACCCCCTCAAGCCGCCGTCCCCGAGCCCCGCGGAGCCCCCTCAAGCCGCCGTCCCCGAGCCCCGCGGAGCCCCAGCAGCCGCTCGTCCCGCCGCAGCTCCGCAGCGTCCAGCACTGGCGGGGAGCCGCTGCCTGGGAAGCGGCGGCCGCTGGAGATGGGCCGGCGCAGGGCTCCCCGCGGGGAGGGCGGTGAGGACCGAGAGGAAGAACTAGGAACCGGGGACCGGGGCTACCGCCGCTTCCGGCGGCCGCGCGTGACCGGAAGCGGGGCGTACGGCGGCCGCACGTGATCGGAAGCGGGGAGCAGCAGCGGCGGCGGGATGGCGGCGGAGGGCGATGTGGAACTGGAGCTGGAGACGGAGCCGAACGGTTCCGGCGGCGGCGGCGATGGGGCGGGCGGCCGGGCGGCCGAGAAGCCACGGAAGCACGATAGCGGCGCGGCGGACCTGGAGCGCGTCACCGACTACGCGGAGGAGAAGGAGATTCAGAGCTCCAACCTAGAGACGGTGTGGCGGGCGGGACCGGGAGGGGGGCCGGGCGATGCCGAGCCGGGTCCCGAGCACCGCGCCTGCATGTCCGCGGCGGGGCCCGCCCCGGTGCCTGTCCGGCGCGGTGACTGCGCTCGTCCTGACAGGCCATGTCGGTGATCGGAGATCGGAGGTCCCGGGAGCAGAAAGCGAAGCAGGAGAGGTAACCACACGTGTTCGCCTGGGACTCAGGGCACTGGCCCGGTCCGCGCCCCGCCCGCACCGGATCGCCTTATGGAACTTGTACCGGGCACCGGTCGGCGGCTTCCGTGGCAGGCGTTCCGGCCCTCCCCCAGGAGCCTGCGCTGCTGCGGGGGGCCGGTCCTGCCCCAGAGCCCCCACGGCGGGGAGCAGGGAGCCACTGGAGGACCCCGGTGGGTCACTGGCTTTCGTCCTTTTCTTGCCGCAGGGAGAAGGAACTGGCCAAAGTGACCATCAAGAAGGAGGACCTAGAGCTGATCGTGAGTAGATCAGGGCAGACAGTGGCACATCCCCAGCCTCGGGCTGTGTGCCCGATGTGGCCATGGGTGCCTGGTGGGTGTTTTCCATCAGCCTAGCCTGTGTCCCTACAGATGACAGAGATGGAGATCTCGCGGGCAGCTGCAGAGCGGAGCCTGCGGGAGCACATGGGGAACGTGGTGGAGGCTCTCATCACCCTCACCAACTGAGCACCGTGCCCGCTGGACGGGCACGCGCCCAGCACCGCACCCAATAAAGCACTGGTGGGAGCTGGGCTGTCGGTGTGGTCTGTGATACACCAAGCACTTGACCCTGCTCTGTGGGTTACATATGGCAGTGCCCTATCCTGGGTGTGGCCTGCTCTCCTGTGCTCTTGGGGCGTGATGATGAGCTCAGCATGGTGGCACCTACGAGCTGTCACAGCTGCCCTCACACCCCCACCCTGGGTGCTGCCTCCCTGGCTGTACAGGCCCTTCCTGTCTCACAGGAACAGGACACCTGTGTCCCACAAACACAGCCAAAACGGGTAAGAAAACGACCATTTTAATCAAACCCAGCCCCTGCACAGATAGAAAAGCCACACCCTGTACGACAGGGGAGGAGACAGTGCCACTGCTGTCCCGCACCAAAAATGGGGAGAGCGCATGTGACAGGGAGGTACTGAGGAGCAGATGGGGATGGATGTCTACAAACTCCTCCAGCAGTGGGTGCACTGGAGACGGGGGTGCTGCCACAGTCCTGCAGGATGGTGGCATGGCCATAGGCCTGGCTGGCACAGGCAGACCATCATCTCCATGGCACCAGGTCTCCACAGCAGGGGCTGCAGGACAGACAAAGGGCTGGTTGCCACAAGTCCTGGCACAATCTGTCTCTTCTGTCCCTGTCCAGGCTCGCAGCAGCTGGCAGAGATGTGCTGTCAGCCGTGCTGTCCTGCCCGCTCCCTTAGGTGGTTTTCCGTTTCTTGGCTGAGGGCCTCTCGAAGACATCCCGCACGCCTGCGGCTTTCTGCTTGAAGAACTTTGTGTTCTGGGCACTCTCCTGGCCCCAAGCTGAGTCGAAGGATGTGGTGTCCTGGTCCACCAAGTGCGTGTACTTGGTCCGTCCCGAGCGCCCAAAGTTCTTGACCTGGGAAACACAAGAGTCTGTGAGCAGTGTGCAGGGAGGACATGGGGACCCACAGCTCGCTGTGACCCCTTGATATAGCACCACGGCACGCTGGCTGATACCCTCTGGCCCACACACCTACCTGCATGACTTTGGGCAGGATGGTCTTGTTGAAGTGGTCCTCGAGGGTTGGGGCACTGAAGTCCCTCTTGTAGACCTCCTCGTCTTCATCCTACAGGAGAGGGACACACTTGCTCAGCCACCAGCTTCCAGCAAGAACCAGCAGAGGTGGACAAACACACCAGGAGTCCAAATCTATGCTCTGCTGGGGTTGCCACTCTCATGACCCATGGTGGGGGATATTAGTGTTGACTACAGAGGCAGGCCTAGGGGACATCTTCATGCCCTCAGAGCCTGGCTGTACCCAGCACAGATCTGGCTTGGTTCTGAGAGGGCCCATCAGCTGCAGTGGCAGCAAAGAAACAGCTCAGCTGTTCGGTGCCATGCACTCTCCCACCCATGGTAGTGGTTGGTGGCACCACTCACGCTCTGCCCCCAAGAGGTGACCAGGTTCAGATCGCCTTGGTCACTTCAGCCGTGTGCAGCCTCCAAGGACACCCCCAGTCCCAGGGGCTCCCTGCAGGGAGACAATGTCCCCATGCCTTCATGCAGCCCCTCCCCAGCCCCCTGGCACCACTCACCATGAAGAAGGCGCCGCGGTGGTAGTACTTCTGCAGGAACTTGTATTTGCCCTTCACTGCCTTGTTGGTGATGACCTTGCCATTGGCCCGCAGCTCAGCGCGCCGCTCCTCCTCCGTCAGGTTCCGCATCCTCTCAATTTCTGCCTTCTCTTTCTCCATGCTGGGGGAGAAGAAGCCCCTTAAGAGCCCCTGTCCCCATGGCACCTTCCCAGCACCACCACTAGCCCCAGTCCCAAGTATTTGCTGACTAGGAGGGCAGAGACAGCCCAAGAGGGGCAGAAGCACTCTGGGAATCCCAAAGAGGAGACACCTCAGCTTTCCATGGGACCTCGGCCTAGCTCCTTCGCAGACAACTTACGCCTCTCGTTCCTCACGGTCCCGTTTGATCCGCTTCAGCTCGCGCACCTTCCAGGCCTCATACTCCTCCTCATCGTTCTCGTCGTCTGTGTCGAGCGCGTCCAGTGCTGCCAGCGAGCGCTTGTTCTCCTCAAATTCCTTCTTTGCTTCCTCCTCTACAATCTGCAGCAGGCAGCCAGCTAAGCTGGCTGTGGTGTCTGCCCCACACCCAGTGCGACCCCCTTCCTGCCCCTTGGTACCTTTAGTGTGTACTTGCGCCTCTCCTCTGCCATCCTCTTTGCCTCCTGCTCCAGCTCTTTCTGCCTCAGGGCCTCTGCCTCCCGCTCCTGCACAGTGATCCGATCCTTCCTGCAAGCAGGGACCACCACAGCAGCTTCAGCCTTCCAGGAGCCAATGCAGCTGCTCAGCTCCTCACAACCTCCCACATCCTGCTCTACAGCCACATTCAACCTTTACTCTCTCTGTGGACAGGGTCCACACAGCTCTGGGCTCTCCACTCACTGTCCCACTATGACTGCAGACATGCATGAGACCCAGCCACAGGCCATGAGAGAAAAGGTTCCCTCTGCCACTGTATGACACTTGCCAGTGGGTTGCAGGCCACAGCCAGATCCCACAATAGTTGAGGGGATGTCAGTGCAGGGCTTGCCCTGCACTCCTTGAAGGTAAGGAAAAGGAGACCGTGGCAATGAGATCTGCAGAGGTCTCAGCCCTAGATTCCATCTCCCCACCCTGGGCTGACCCGTGCAGCCACACCACCCACTTGCGGATGAAGACAGGTTTGAGGCGCGGCTCCATCTCGTCCTCGCTGTCCGTGTACTCTTCATACTCTGACTCGGACTCAGACTCTTCTCCAGATCGACCCTCATCTTCCAACTCCATCACCTCCATCTCCTCGGTTTTCCTCTCCTGCGCCCGCTGGCGCATCATCCCACGCCGCCGCTCAATCTCCTGCCGGAAGCAAACACCAAGCAGTCAGGCACCAGCCACTACTGCTCCTCTCTTGCTGCTCCCTCCAAAACACATCTGTGGTGTTGCCTGCAGGACAATGTGCCTGACTCTCTGGACACAGGATGGCCTCTCCTGGTGTCCCATCCCACCTCACAGTGAGTTGTGACAGTTGTGCAGCTCTCCAGGAGAGCCCACATGCCTGTGAAAAGCCATTTCAGCCTGTGTTGTTCAGGGGGTTCCATGGGCCCCTTGTTTGGCTACGCAAGCGTACCTCATCATCGATCTCTTCCTCTTCCTCCTCGCTGGTGTCCTCCCTCTCCAGGCGCCAAGCTTCCCCCTCCACCTCTGAATCACTCTCTCCAACCACCTCGGGCTCCACGATTTTTCTGTGTCTTGCCAGCCTACAACAGAACCCCTGTGAACAAGAGCACTTCGAATACAAAGAAGCTGCAACAAATTGTCTGTTCAGGACAATACAGGCAGGAGAAAAGCCAGAGGCTAGAGAACCTCACACTGCCTGGAGAATATTACCAGCTTCTGCCTAGCACTCCTGCCACTCCTCAATGCAGTGTGGCAGCATGCACTCTGGATCCCCAGACCCCAGTGTGGGCAGCTCCGATGTGGAGCAGGGGTAGGGACACTGTTCCTCACCGATCCCAGTACTCACCGCTCCTCCACGTCCTCAGCGATGCGGTTCTGGAGGCGCCGCAGCCGGGGGTCGTTGGCGAGTTCCTCCTCCTGCTCCTCGGGCTCCACCTCCTGCTCTTTCGCCTTCTTGATGAACTGAAACTCTTCATCCTCCTCATCCGAGGACTCCATGGGCGCATAGTCAGGCCGCTTCCCCGACACGTACCGCTTTACCTTCACCTTCTCCATAGAGAGCTCGCCTGCGGGCACCAGGCCGTTACTGGGGTGCTTCGTGCCCCTGCCAAGGCCTAGCCAGTCCCTGGCCCCCATGTTTCCACCCCACGGCCCAACCGACCCCAGCCACCACCCCCTCACTCACCCTTCTCGTTGCGGACGGGCACGGCGCCCGCCGTGGACTGGATGGGCGGCTGCTTCATCAGGGCGCTGGGGACCGACATGATGGCGGCGGGACGGACCCGGGACAGGCCGGGCCGGGATGTGCAGGGCTGTGCAGCGGTCTCTGACAACAGCTACGCACAGCTGCTCACCCGGAACCGGAACCGCGACCCCACTTCCGTCGGAAGCAGGACGCGGCGCCGCCGGGGCGAGCGCCCGGCAGTGGTGCTTGGCGGGGGGGTCACTTCCGGGCGCCGCGCCGCGGTGCCTCTAGTGGGTTCCTGCGTTCAGCCCCGGTCCCGGCTCGTTCTGCGTGAAGGCGGTGACGGCCCCGGCCGGGCCCGGTGCGGGGGAGCGGCGGGGAGCTCCCGGCGCTGTCCTCCTCCTTGTGCCCCGTTCCCTCCCTGCAGCCCGAGTCCCGCGCAGGGTGGTAACCGCCGGGCGCTGGGGGCCGGCCGCTCCGAGCTCCTGACGCCGGCGTGGAGTTCCTTTCCCTTAGACACCATGCGCGCTTTCCGTCATCACTGGCACGTTACGGCGAGGCGCTGGCGGAGCCGCGGCCTCAGGCAAAGGCCATCACAAGCAGGATCCCTTCGGGCGGCACCGCGGCAGGGCTTCTGGTGGCTGGCTGAGGAAACCCAGCTCCGGCCCCGGTGCGCCTTGCCAGGGCCCTCTGGTTGCGGCTGATGGTGCTGTGGCGGCTAAAGCATTGGCTTTAGTGCCCCGGCTGTCGCCTGTTGCCGTGCTCCTGGTTGCAGGAGTGCTCGTGCGGGGTGGGAACGCCAATGCCGAGCCATGGGGGCTGAGCCAGCCACCGCTGGTGTGGCCACCTGGACAGCAGGTGCTTAGAATCCCTTGTAACTCCTGCAGGGCCTCGCTGGCCTGTGGGACACATCCTGCTCTTGCTGTGGTACCCAGATTATTCCTGTGCAGCCTGGAGAGCACAGTGGGGCCAGGTGGCAGAGCCACCCATGGGGCTGTACTGTGCCGGCCACTGGAGAACCTGCACCTGGTGCATGGCTGGAGCTCAGTGGTAGTGGCTGCTACTGTAGTGGGCCATGCCCCAGCCCTCCTGCTTTGCCTGCCCCAGTACTGCAGCCTGGATCCCCATCTCCTGGGCAGTGAGGGTGAGCAGCCCCTGTGCAGCCACGTGTCATTGCAGCCCTTGGGGTGACCAGTGCCAGGAGGCAAGGTTGCAGTGCAAGGCTAGGGCAAGCCCCGGGATTTCCAGTGGTGCTGGTGGCATCGGTATGCCTGGAAGGGCTGGGGCCATAGTTGCTTTGTGGCAACTGTCAGGGGGTTTCCTGCCCACATCTGCACGTCAGCCTGGAAGCAGTGCAGGGTTGCAGATGGGAAAGCTGAGCACAGAGCTGGGAGTGATTGGTTCAGTGAGTTGTCCCCACTCTGGCACTGAGCCACGGAAGATGAGACTTCTCTTGAGGTTGGGCAAAGTGTGTCACAACCCACCGCAGCCACGTCTGCCATCCTGTGCCGCCCACTCAAAGGAAAGGAAGAGGTTTTCTGTTCTGGGAAGTCTCCCTGCAGCAGGGGGATTTGGGTGTTGGAGGGGCCAGAGCGAGATGGTAACCCAGTATGACTAGGGATTGCCCTGCCCCCACCAGAGCAGGTCCCTTCGTGGCCATGAGGCATTCACTGGCCAGCAGCAGAAGCTTTTTCAGTAGGTGGATCAGAGCTGGAGCATGATCCCAAAGGGAGCATAGGGAGTCCTTTCCCTTGCTGTGTTCCCAGTTCCCAGCTGAGTATTTCTGTGTCTGCAGAGCTTTGGGCTGTGCCTGGGCCCCTCTGCTTGGAGGAGCTGGGACAGTTCTGTCAAAGCTAGGAGGGGTAGGATGGGGTGTGTGGTGGGTCCCAGTGCTGTGGGACTCCCTCAGTGACCAGTGATTTGTGACTTGCCTCAGCACCAAGGAATCAATAGCATCACAGAATCATTTTAGTTGGAAAAGACCTCTAAGTTCACTGTGCCCTACCCTTAACCCAGTACTGCTAGATCACCACTAAACCGTGTTTCTCAGCACCGCATCTCCATGGCTTTAAAACCCCTCCAGGGATGGGAACTCCACCACTGTCTTGGGAAGCCTGAAACAGGCCTTGACAAACCTCAAGGGCAAGAAACTTCCTCATGTACAACCTAAATGCCCCTGGTGCAAGTTGAGACCATTTCCTCTTGTGCTATTGTTTTTTCCTTGGGAGAAGAGACCAACTCCCATCTGGCTCCAGCCTCCCTTCAGGGAGCTGTAGAGAGCCAGAAGTTCACCCCTGAGCTTCCTTTTCTCCAGGCTGAACAACCCCAGGTCCCTCAGCTTCTTACCAGACCTGTTCTCCAGACCCTTCACCAGCTTTGTTGTCCTCTGGATTTGCTCCAGCACCTCAATGTCTTTGGAATGAGTGGCCCGAAACTGAGGCAAGGTTTTGAGGTGCAGCCTCACCAGTGCCCAGTGCATTAATAGCTTCCTCATCCCACAGTGACTGTTGGTCCTGCCCAGCCTTGCCCAGGGATAAGCAAGGGATAGTTGCTGTGTTCCTGGCCTTTATGCCCAGATGATAATTAGAGCTCCTGCTCTGTGTTTGGTCCTTTGATGAGATGTTAATCTTGAAGGCTATCACAGAGTGTTCCCACCTTGAGAGCCCTGTGCTACAATGGCAAGGAGTGAGCTTTGACACAGGGCTTGGTGAAAAAATTAGATGCCCCAGAGGAAGGAAAGCAGGCTGGGGAACTGCAGACAAAGCACAGTGTGTCCTGACCAGGTGAAGCAGAAGTAAGAGCTCAGCAAACAGGGAAGTGCTTGCATAACCTGGCTCGACCCTGTGGCTGCAGGCAAGAAGTGACCCTCAGCCTGCGATGTCTCCTCGCTGCCCCATGCCCCCTCAAGGGGCACAGCCAAGCTGGAGAAGCCCAGTGCTGGTGCCACCCAGTCTGGTGTGATGGCAGCAACAGGTCCCAGCCCTGCAGATGGGGTGCAGAAGTCCCTGGCAAGGCCCTGTGGTTGGGGGTGTGCAGGGGTATTGTGACCCTGTGGGTGTCCCTGGGGACATGGCAGATGAGCTGCCACGAGATGGTGTGGCCGAGGGCAGCCCTGGCCCCTCTCCCCAGCATGGCGGCTGATGAAAGACGGGGAGCTACTTGAAAGAGTCCAGAGCAGAGGCACGAGGATGATTAGGGGAGTGGAACTTCTTCCATATGAGACTGAGGGAGTCTGGGCTCTTTAGCTTAGAGAAGAGGACACTGAGAGGTGACCTCATCAATGTTTGTAAATATGTAAAGGGTGAGTTGTGAGAGGATGGCTCCAGGCTCTTCTTGGTGGTGCCCAATGACAGCACAAGGGGCAGTGGGTGGAAGTTGAGACATAGGAAGTTTGGTGTAAATATGAGGGAAAACTTTTTCACTGTGAGGGTGACAGAGCACTGGAAGAGGCTGCCCAGGGAGGTTGTGGAGTCTTCTTCTCTGGAGATGTTCAAAACATGCCTGTATGCATTCCTGTGTAATCTGGTGTAGGTGATCCTGCTCTGGCAGGGGTGTTTGACTAGATGATCTTTCGAGGTCCCTTCCAGCCCCTGAAATTCTGTGATGCTGTGGTGGATCCTGCAGCAGCTCTGGGCTGTGGCAGGGGTGCCCTGCCACTGCACAGCCTGGGGACAGGTGATGGCAGGGAGTGATGCGCCGCAGCCCGGAGCAGGCCCAGCTGTAGGTCGGTGCTCAGGCAGCACTGCGGCTGCTGATGGCACAGTCAGAGGCAGATAAAGTTACAGAACCAGCCCCCGCCGCCGCTGTTTGTGTCTGTGGCTGCACCGCAGGGCAAGGTCAGGGTGCTGAGGCGGTCCCCTGGCTGTGACCGCAGCAGGGTGTTGTGTCTATGAGCACAGCTGGGAACAGAGCCCCGAGCCAGCAGGACCCTGTGAGTGCAGCCTGCCCGGCTCCAGGGACACTGGGGCCTTGCCAGAAGCCTGCTAGTAACACCCAGCAGAGAGGGGAGGAGAGGGAACAGAAAGACCCCAAGGGAAGAGACCCCGGCCCAAGTCTGGGGAGAAGGCACAGGTGAGCATGGGGGACTGGGGGCAGCAGAGCAGAGGGGCTGCATGGGCATGGGGGCAGAGCGGGGGTGGTGGTGCCCCAGCCAAACATACAGGCATTGACTGGGTCCCGCTGGGTGCCCTCTGCCTGCTGCTTGCTGCCTGCTCTGGGGTTTTCTCTGCTGTTTTCAGGGCCCACTGACCTTCCTCCACGGTGTCCCCTGGTGTGGTAGCTGCATGAGAGTGGCCCTGCCGCTATGCTGCTGTGCCCATGAGGTTCCCTGGGCTGGGGGTGCCTGCGGGAGGGGCACAGCCCTGTCCTGCTCTGCCTCCCAGAAAGCTCAGGCGGATGGGCAGTTGCATCACTCTTGGAGCTTGTGTAATCTCCACAACCCAAAAGCCAAACATTGACCTGATTTTTCCATGGAAGTAGGTTCCTATTGATTGTGTTTGCTGTGGGGCCACACTACATTGTGTGCTTGGTGCCAAGGAGCATGAGGCATCTCCTCTTGGTCCCTGGAGCTGTTTGGACCCTGTGCCCACAGTGTGGACTCTAGGATATGCCATGAAACATCACTTGGCAGGGCAGAGCTCATGATCAGACCTTGCTGCTGGTGTGATTATGTCCTTGCCATTCCCTGGGGTGTGCTGATGCCAGGTCAGCTGAATGTCCAAGGGTAGATGGTGCTGGCAGAGGTGGCTGTGGCAGCTGCTTCTCCCCTCACTGCCCCATGGGCAGGAGGATGCTGAGCAGCCTGTGAGGTGTGGGGGAACAGCAGCCATTTGGATCTGGGCTGGAGCCCTGGTCCATGCTCTATCTGCAGCCATGGCCCCCCCTCAGGGGGACACAGGTCCTGTTGACATCAGTGGTTTCGTGCATAGACAGGTGCTTGCTGGTGACAGGCATTGTCTTTGGCAGGGGCATGGGGCGGGCAAGTGGCTCCAAAGCCAGCAATTTATGTAAGTGCTTCCTGCCTGCCTGCCCCACGGCACCCAGATAAGCCCCATGGTGACAAGGCCTCTTTGTCAGCTCCTCTCTCCTGTGTGACATGTCACCTGGGCAAGGTGCAACATCTTGTCAGGCTTGTCACTTGCCCAGGCACAGCCCCAGTGAGGCGTGATGAAGATAAGGGATGTGTTGGGTGGCACATTGCTGCCCTCCTGCCCCTGGGATGGGGTCCAGCTCAGGCCCTGCCCCCCATACACAGGTATCCTCCATATAACTCCATGGGGCACTCCCAGCTCAGTGGCACATCCAGGGGCCAGCTGGGGTGTGCCAACTGCTGGGGACAACTGCTGAACAAACTGCATTGGTGTGGGGGTGAGTGCTGCCATGCCTGTGGGTGCCTGGGACACCTGGTGGGACCATAGCCTTAGTTCATTAACCAGGGATGCTGTGGCCAGTGGCAGCCCTTGGGGCAAAGCCTGGCCAAGTCAGTGCCCCTGGGTAAGGATGGGGCTGTTGTGTGCCCTGCAAACCTAGCCCAGTTTTGCAGAACCGTCCCTGTGCCAGATTTTCTGGGTGTTCTCAGCATCCCGGTTACCACGGTGACTGTTTCCTGTGCAATCGCTAATGCTTCATGATCTTGATCACGGTATCGGAGCGGTTTCCTTTCCTCTGTGGGGAGCTGCAGGACCCGCTCCCACCTTGGGGTGCCCAGACCTTCCTGAAGTGACAAAGATTCAGGTCAGTTTGGGTTCTGCTGCTTTTGCATTGCTCTCGACCTGGCTTTGGCATTGCTCCCAACAGCGTCCCGCACACATGGGGGACGGGAGCAAACTGGTTTATGATGACTGGAGCCGAGAGGAGCTGTGGCTTACTTCTCACCTGCTCTCCTCTGTGGAAATCTCCTGAAGCCCGAACCTGGGCTGATTGATTTTCCTGGTGTTACTCTTTCCAGACCGTTTCTCCCTTAGGCTGCAGACCCAGTAGCATGGAACTTCCTGGGCAGACTGATGCTGCTCCAGAGGAATCCTCTGATCTGTTGGCTCTGAGGCCGCAATGGGCTGGTCTGGGTGGGCTCGTGTCCTGGCCAGTCCCACTCCACAGCATCTTCTGTCTGCCTTTCTTTGTGAGTGCCCTCAACTCCCTGGTCAGTGCCAATGGTCCACAGCAAGTCTGGGCACTCACAAGAGGCAGATCTGGGGTGGCACAATCAGTTGCCGGGTGGGCACAGGCAGCCCCCCAGTGGGCATGCCCAGTCCCCAGTGGGGACAGTCAGCTCCAGGTGGGCACGGGCAGCCCCGTCTGGGCACAGTCAGTTTCTGATGGTCACGGGCAGCCCCAGACTGCGAGGGTCAGTCTCCAGTGGGCGTGGGCAGCCCCGAGTGGGCACGGGCAGCCCCATGCCGGGACAGGGAAGAGGCTGCGCTGAGCCCCGGGCCGTGCCCAGCGTCGACGGTGGGCGGGTGTCCCCGGGCCGCTTCGAGGGGGAGCGGCCCCGGTTCTCCCGGTGCCCCGGTGGGAGGTCAGCCCAGCACACGGCACAGGGGCCGGGGGCTGCGCGGGGTCCGGTGCGGCGGCGGCGGCGGTGGTGGGGCAGGCGGGGCGGACGGCGGTGACGGCATCCGGCGGCGCCCGGCGGAGCGGCTGCCGTGCCGTGCCTGGCCGTGCCGGGCGGAGCGGGGCCGTGCCGAGCCGGCTGAGCGGGGCCGGTGGGTCGGCCGGCGCGGGGCGGGGCGGGGCGGGCGGCGCTGACAGCTGCTCGGCGTAAACAAGCAGCCCGCGGCCGCCCCGGCCGCCCCTGCCTGGGCCGGGCCCGGCGCGGCTCGGGGCGGGCGCTCCGGGCGCCCCGCGGCGTGACGCGGCGCCGCCGCCAGACGGGCCCGGGCCGCCGGCGGGACGGGAGCGGGCAGGGCAGGGCAGGCCGCGCGGTAAGGGCACGGTACGGGGGCGGCGCCGGGGACGGGGCTCGGGCCGCCGGCGGTTTGACAGCTGGAGTGGCCCCGGCCGGGCGGGACCCGTGGGGGCGGCGGTGGGGCAGCCCCGGCCTCTGGGGCGCCTGGCGGGGACTTATGCGGCCCGGCCGAGTCTGCCGGCCCGGCCGTACGGGAAAAGAGGGGCTGCGGCCGCCCTGGCGGGGGAGCGGGCTGGGGCCCGTCCGCGCTCCGGGGCTGGTGCTGGGGCCGGCCCCAGCAGCCGCTGCGGGAAGCCGGGGGCGTGGAGGGAGCCAGGCCTCGTCCCGCCGCACCCACGGGGACGGCCGCGGCACCGCCGCGCCCGCAGCCACCCACGGGCCCGACACCGGAGCCACCCTGCTGGGACGGGGCCGGTCGGCTGGTGAGACGCGCTGGTGGCTTTGGCCATGCCACGGGGGCGGCTGGCGGCTCGGGCTGTGCCGTGGGAACAGTTGGTGCCTTTGGCTCCACCGTGGGCATGGCTGGCTGCTCTGGTTGTGCCATGGGAACTGCTGGTGGCTCTGGCCCCGCTGTGGTCGTGGCTGGTGGCTCTGGCTGCGCCACGGGGATGGCTGGTGGCTCTGGCCATGCCATGACGCCGCTGCCCCAGCCCCAAGGCTGCCATGTGGCAGCCGGGTTCAGCTTGTGGGAAAGCGCCGGGAAGGGTCCTGGACGGCTGCTGCCCCGTGCCTGCCGGATGCGCTCGGCCGCATGGTGCTCCTGGGGTCACAGGCGTGGAGCAGGCGGCTCAGCCTGTGAGCTGGGCTGTGTCCTTGCTCATCCCACCATGTGGGCCAGCCTGCACTAGCCCGGGGCTGTCCTTGTGCCTCTTCTTCCTCCTGGGCCCGGGGTATGAGGCGGGAGGTTTGCGGCAGGAGTGGAGTGCGTGGCTGAGCTGCCAGGGAGTAGTGGGGAAGGAGCTGGCCCATCCAGCTGTGCCAGGGCAGCTGGCTCGGAGGGTCAGGGCTGTGGAGGCTGCTACCTGTGGCAGGGGCCCAGCATTGACCCCACGTGGTGTGGTCATTGTCAGGGCACAGTGTGGCCGCTGGCTCTGGGAGCAGCAAAGTGAAGAAGACTGGCCAGCCTGGGGACCTGTGAAGGGGGCCAGACACTGGCATGGAGATGGCCATGGCAGACACTGTCCCCTTGTGCTGTGCTTACTGCTCTCTGCTCTGTGGCAACTCTCTTCATTCCTGGGGACTCCTTTCCCACTGAACCTGGATTTGGGCCCTGGCACTACCTGGGAGCTGGGGCTCCCATCCAGCCTCTGGTGGGTGCTGGCAGCTTGGGGTGTCTCAGCAGGGTGGCCAGGCCTGCAGATCAACAAGACATTGCTGCAACCCTCCTGAATTGTGGTACTGTCTGTGCTGCAGGCTGTGGTGAGGCGTCCGGTGCCTGCCAGGAGCTGCTCTCCTCCCCTGGCAGCACTGCAGGCTCCCGCTCACCGTGGCCACTGTTTGCTGGAGGGGGATGGGGCTGCTGCAGCCACTGTTGCCTCTCACCTTTCCTGCTGGCTCTGAAACCTGACCAGATATTCCAGGGTCCCTGTGGATCTCTGTGCATGGAGCTTGCACTGGCACTGCTGTGTGGTGTGTCCCTGCTCTGCTCCTCACCTGCTTTCCCAGTTTCTTGTGTTTGACCTCCCGCGTGGTGCGAGTTGTCCCCAGGTATTCCTGCGGGTCCCTGGTCATGTGGTGGGGGTGATGGTGTGCCCCCTTTTGCTGGTGGGGGTGATGGTGTGCCCCCTTTTGCTGGTGGGGGTGATGGTGTGCCCTTTTCCCTGCTCAGTGTGCTGGATTTTGTTGTGAGGATGAGTCACACCGGTGTCACCATGTTGTGCTCTGGAGGAAGGGCAAAGCTGTGCTGCTGACGGTGACAGGCAGCTCAACGCTCTGCACTGCTGCTAGGCCCTGCCTGCTCAATCCCTGACTCTGGAGGTGCTGGGGCCTGGGGCTCTCCCTGGCTTTCCTCCATCCACTCTTGTTTCACTGGGGTCACAAACACAGCATCTTCTCTGCTCTCCCCTGTGGACTGGAGGCTTTCCATTCTGGTTGCTCCCAGCTCCATGCCCAGATTGGCTTGTCCCGGCTGACAAAGGGGCTCCTGTCTGCTGCAGACTGGCAGCAGGCGGCATGGCTCCTCTCGCCTCGCCTCCCCCCTGCCAGTTTGTTGCCCTTGTTTGTGAGTACACATTGGGCAACAGGGAAGGCAAACAGCAGCTGTGTGGGGCAGGCATGCCGGGATGTTCACCAGCCGCTGCCATGGCTCCGCAGGCCCCATCCTGCCTGGCGGGCAGCGGGTGCTGGGTGCCAAGGCCCCCGAGCCCAGCGTTGGAGCCTGCCCTCCCTGGTCTGAGGAGCGGTGCCCTGGGGCCTGACCACTCTTCTGTCTCTCTACAGACTGTGCTGCTGTCCCGCACAGGCTGTGCCTGCTGCCACCCTCCGGCCTGGCTGCTGTGGGCTCGTCCCCATGCTGGCTGGGGCCGAGCAGGCGCCAGTGGAGCAGAGCGGCCATCGTACGTCGGGGCACTGACAGCGCTGGACCCGCCGCCCGCCGGACGGGACCCTGCTGCTCCCCAGCTGGAGGAACGCTGATACTCTGATGGATCTGAGGCCCTGCTCGCTGCTCCCACTCTGCACGCTGCTGGTTGCCCTCGCTCTCCTGGCCCAGGAGGTGCTGGCCCAGCGTATTTACACCAATACCTGGGCCGTGCTTGTCCCCGCCGGGCCCCAGGAGGCTGACAGGCTGGCCAGGAAGCATGGATTCCTCAACCTGGGCCCGGTAAGTCCCCTGCTTTCCTCTCCCTGTGGGAGCAGATTCCTGCTGCCTGTGTGGTGCTGTGGGCAGGACCTATCTCTGGTGGCAAGCTGCTTTTTGCAGGCCTATGCTTCCCCATGCTGGTGTCACTGCGGGATGCCTGCTGCCTCAGCTCTAGGGGCAGGCTGATTCATGGGGCATTTCTCTTGTGCCATGGACAGGGTAGTGGGCCTTGTTTGGCAGTGGCTGGTGGCTTTGTCAGTGGAGCTGGCACCAGCATGGCTGCCATGATCAAGGCATGGGCCAAGGGCGTCCAACACAGGCCTGGCTTAGCGCCATCCCTTGGTGCTGCTCTGGTGAGGTGAGGCTGACACTGGTGCCACAGAGCCTGTGTGTCTCTGCTAGCCTTGGCTGGGCTGCTGGCATGTCCAGGGCTCTGTTGCCCCAAGAGCAGGGTGCTACTGTCAGGCTGGACTGGCTTTCCAGGAAGGGAGCAAGGGTGAAATCCCAGAGGAAATTGCACAACTGTTGGAAGCTTGCCGCATGCGGCAGGCAGGGAGAGTGCTGCTGCTGAGGGCAGGGTGTACCCTGCCCTGCCACCCAACTGAATCCCCACACAGGGAGGTGGGCACACAGCTCTGAGACAGGGAGCCACGAGTCCTCTGGGATTCATGATGAAGCAGAAGCTCGGTGGGGGCTGGGGCCAGACCATACTGAGGGGGTCTGCACTGCAGGGGTGATGGGATGGGGTGGCTTCATGCAGGTGCTGTCTGCATGCAAGTGTCTCAGAGCTGATCTCAGGGCAAAGAATGTGCTAGGCCAGGGCTGCTGCCGTGCAGAGGGGACCAAGAGAGTGGTCCAGGTGGTGTCCTGCTGGGCCAGGTTTCTGCTGAGAGCCCTAAGAGCAGGGATGCCCTCCCAGCAGCATTTCCTGTGGTGCTGCGATGCTGGGTCCCATGTATAGCTGCTGGGGCCAAGGTGTACCATGCTCCAGAAGCAAAGGGATGCTGTGCAGGGCCCCCTGGCTCTGTGGGGGACCCCAGACCTGTTTGGGGTCTGTCCCTGCCAGCTTCGGAGGCTCTGCACCAGTTTAGCCCAGGAGTGCCCCCCTTCTTCCCCTGCCACTCTGTGACCAGAGTCTGATACCTCTCCCCCAGCAAGGCAGCACCTGCAGGCAGAGCCCTGTGGGCTGCAGCAGGGGCTGTGGGCATGGGCACGTTTGCTCTGTTCTGGAGCCCGTCCCCGTGTCAGTTCTGCAGGATGGGGCTTGGCTGGCCTGGGCAGCCCACAGAGGGGCTGTGGGCCCAGTGGGATGAGCAGGGCTAGAAGGAGCCATGAGGTTCCTGGGCTGCTGCTCTTGGGGGGTGTGCAGGGCTGGAACAGGATGTGGCAGCCGGGCTGGAAGGGGGGGCTGGGTGCTTCTGGCAGTGCCCCAGTGAGAGGCCCCCAGGGTCCTTCTCTGAGAGGATCCTGGCCTCAGCACGGGGTCTGGACACTGTCCTCAGAGACTGTTCTGTCCTGGTGTACTCCCTGCCGAGCTGGAGCATGCAGGCAGGCCCCTGGGCCAGCAGAGGTGCCAGGACCTGCCTCTGGTGCCAATGGCCTTGAAGGGCACCCGAAGGACCATGCAGAGGAGGGGAACTGATGTGGCAGTGGGGCAGGAGCATCGTGTTTCATGCTGCTGGGGCTGGTGTAGAGGAAGAGCACAGCCCCGGCTGGCCATGGCGACCCCCAGGAAAGGTCTTGGCTGCTGGTGCCTGTCTTGTGCTGTGCTGGCAGGACCCCCAGGCTGAGTGGCTGCAGCAGCAGCAGCCTGAGGTGGAGTGCTTCCTGCCAGCCTCTGCTGCTTCCCAGCACATCACCCTGATCCTGGGGACATGGGTGGGAGTGTGTCAGTCCCATGGCTGGCCCAAGTGGACGTCCCTGAGTCATGGCAGGAGGTTGGGTCAGAAGGTCTGAGTTGGCACCAGTGTCTGTGGGATCAGCACTGCCCACCCCAGGCGTGGAGGGGGCTGGGGGTGGCTCTGCCTTTGCTGAGGCCTGTAGGGATTAGGGTGGAATGTGTGGGCTGGCCAGCTCCTGGTTGCCACCGGGTGTCTGAGAGCCCTAATCCGGGAGGATGAGCAGGTAAAGCCACAATCTGCCTGCTGGAACAATTGGGGCTCTGTCCTCACCCCCGAGGGGTGGGGGGTGCTGGGTGAGGGCAGCAAGCCTGCAGCTCACCTTCCCTTCTGCCAGCCCAGCACAGAGGCTTGGCATCTCCCCAAGTGCTCTGAGCCCAGGCTTTACTGGGGGCACGTGGAGTGCCACAGCAACATGCCCAGGTCTGTCCCCAGTGACTGGCAGTGCTGGATGGCTGCAGCTCTGCAGCTGGTTGTGCCAGGGCTCCTGCCCATGCCACAAATCCTGTCCTTCCCTCTGCTGGCCCTGGGCAGGAGCAGGGTACAGGTCCCACTGGCATGGGGCAGTGTGTTCCACATTCCCAACATTGTGGCTTGGGGAGCTGGTGTGGTTCCCTGCACAGCCCCAGCTAGCATGGCATGGAGTTGGTTGGCATGCTGTATTTTCCCCTGCCCCATAAGCTTGTCACCACCATGGCCTGATGCAACAGAGAAGAGCAGGGTCCTGAGCTGGTGGCTGGGGGCTTTGTCTGCCCATTTCTTGGGAACTGGTGTGTACTGGTGTCCTGTGAGCACCAGGCTTCCCTGGTGATGGGAGCTATGGATACCAGTCCTGACCCCAATGTTTGGCTCCTGCCATCCTATGCCACCAGGGCTGGGCTGCCATGGGTTGAGTCTGTTCCCCTTCCTGCCCATGGAGCAGTGGGTACACAGGAGGCTGTGCTGTGGAGATAGCCCAGTGGAGCAGAGCAATTGCCTTTGGCAGACATGGGCTCGGCCTGCCAGTACACAGTGCCCCCCGAAAAGGATGGCACAGGCCCAGCTCTGGGTGCCAGGATGCATTTCCCTTGCTCCACGGAGCACGGAGGGGCTTTGGGGTGAAGTGCAGGCCGTGGAGAACTGCAGCCCAGATTGCTGCCCCATGGCTGAGGGTGCTGCTCTGCTGGCTGCCCCTTTCCCCCCTGCTCCTTCTGGCTGACTGTGTGGCTGGCCAGGGTGGTGGCACATCTGCAGAGCTCTGATAAGCTGGTGGGGATTTGTTAACCACAGCCACACTGTTCTGTGGCAGCCTTGGGTGGCAGAGGGCAAGGTGTCCTCCCCATCGTGTTCCAACAGCCCTCACAGCCCTGCCTGCAGCCACTGCCCAGGTTTTGGCACTTCTAGCAGGGCAGGATGGGTGCTCAGCCCCTTCTCCCCAGTCCAGGCATGCTGCTGGGCTGGAAGGCCCTGGGTGGCAGGGCCAGGCCAGCCTCCAGGACATGAAGGAGGGGATCAGGAAACGACAGCACTGAAGAGGGTTTGGGGTTTAAAAATAACCAACTGCATGGCCTCCTGGAGCCCTGGCCTGCCCTAGCCTTGTGTGCTGGGAGCTGAGCTGGGGCCATGGCTCCTTGGCTGGGGTTGGGTGCCCATGAGCTCCTCACTCGCTCTGCTGAAGCTGGCTGTGCCCCAGGCAGAGATGGGTTCTGGGTTCCTGCAGGGGGCAGAGGCTGGTTCAGACCCTTCTTGCCCTGGCTGGGGCCACCTGGCTATCAGGGCCTGGACCCTACTTCTGTGTGCCCTCTCCCCAGTAGCGAGGGGTGCTAGCTCATTCCAGGAGAGGGGCAGTGGTTTTGTCTCCTGAGGTCTGTGCCTCTCCAAGGCCTGTCCCTCTGTCACTTCTCAGACAGGGCAGCAGCTTTCTCAGATAGTTTGGGACAGGCTGCCATGTGGGCACCTGCAGGAGGCTGGGTTGGGCAGAGGCTGTGTCATTGGAGCTCCAAGATCTCCCCAGCTACCTTGTCACCAGCTGCCCCAGTTCTGACAGGAGATGCTGCCCCATGTGCTGGATGCTAGCCACACCAGCCACCCTGGTGTGAGGAGCCCAGCCTGCCCCTGGCAGCCTCAGGGCTCAGGACTGTGTTTGAGGGTGCAGGAGCTTGGGCAGACTGAGCTCTCCTGCCCATTCCACTCCTTCCTCCCATGCAGATCTTCGGTGACTATTACCACTTCCGGCACCACGGCGTGGTGAAGCGCTCCCTCTCGCCACACCAGCCCTGGCACAGCCGCTTGGCCAGGGAGCCACAGGTAGGTGCAGTGGGGTACAGAGGGTAGGCAGGGCCTGGCTTTGCTCCTGGGCGCTTCACGTTGCCACGTGAGCCAGCACTGGGCACAGCACGAGGCTGAGCTGCCTCAAGCCATCCCCTGGCATTGAGGCCTAAGGGCAGGGGCTTGGTGGAGAGGGCGTTGCCGCTCTGTGGGCTGCTGTGGTGCCGCAACACGAGGCAGCCTCTGCTCCCTGGAGGGCTGCTATGCAGCACAAGGTGCGCAGGGCAGTGCCAGATCCGTGTGGCAATGTGACAGAACTGCTGTGATCTGTCCCCTGGCTCTGGCCCAGGGCCCTGACATGCTGGCAGCACAGGAGGTATGCGGCGGTGGCTGGCAGGCTCTTGGCAGGCCCTGGCTCAGCAGAGCTCTGTGCCCTGACCCGCACGCTCCACTGGAGCGCAGCTGCCCTGGTGCACAGCTGGGCACGAGAAGCCAGGAGGAACAGTCTGGCTGCTGCGGTGGCTCTGCCAGCGCAGGGTTGCCTGCGAGCTTCCCAGGGAGAGCCTCTCTGGGCAGGCTGCTGCCAGCGGGGGCAGGAGGAGCTGCTGGGGTGCAGTGGGGAGCCCCATGCCCTCTCTGTGCCCAGGTGCGGTGGCTGGAGCAGCAGGTGGCAAAGCGCAGGACCAAGAGAGACGTCTTCATAGAGCCCACAGACCCCAAGTTCCCCCAGCAGTGGTACCTGGTGAGTGCAGTGGCATGAACTGTGGGGGTGCAGGTGTGGCACCTGAGAAGTGGCTGCTGCTGGCAGCCAAGCTGTTCAGGGGGAGGAGGAGGAAGACCAGAGGTGGCTACCCAGTGCTGTATGTCTGAGGACACCTCAAGAAAGAAGCCATGCTAGGGAGAACCTGGGGCTGGGCTTGGGTGGTCAGCCCTTTGACTGGGCCAGGAGTCTGTGTCATCAAGATTGGGCACAGGGCTGATCTCTGTGAAGGAGCTGCAGTGATTTGGCCTAAGCACAGTCTGGGCTCAGCCTTCTTTCACAGTGGCTTTCCTTGGCCAGCTGTACTCAGCACTGTACCTGGGTCCCCTGGGGTTTCTGTATCCCTGTGCCACAGTGGAGCAGGGTGAAGGCTGCCTCTGATCTGTCCTTACAGCCAGGCTGGCAAGGCTTTGGGCACGCCCTGTTGCAGTGCCAGCAACCAGGCACAGCTCCTATTGCCACGGCTTCTTTTGACAGTACAACACGAACCAGAGGGACCTGAACGTGCGCCAGGCCTGGGAGCAGGGCTACACAGGCAAGGGCATCGTGGTTTCCATCCTAGATGATGGCATTGAGAAGAATCACCCTGATCTGGAGGGTAACTATGTAAGTGCAGGGTGATGCTGCGGGGTGGTGTGCCATGGGAGCATGTCCGGCGGTTGTGGCTGCGCAGCACAGCCCTGCAGCTGCGTGGCGCAGGGCTTGTGCCTGCTGAGATGGGACATAGAGGAAAGCAATGGAGGTGGGAGTGGAGCCTGCCCACCCTGCTTAGCCCACCTTCAGGGCCATGGTGCACAGGTGGTGAGGCTTGGTGGCACTTGGCAGGACTTGGTGGCCAGTGTAGATGGTTCCTAACTGCCACATCTGCCTTCCAGGATCCAGGGGCGAGCTTTGATGTCAATGACCAGGACCCAGACCCACAACCCCGCTACACACAGATGAATGACAACAGGTGAGGCAGGTGGTAGTGACAAGGGTGACAAAGGAGATGAGGGTGTCACAAAGCCCAGTTGTGGCAGGGACTCAGTGGCAGTGGCAGTCCTCATGGACTGTGGGAGGTTGCAGGGTGGTGGCATGCTTCTGCCCCATGGAGAAACCTGCTGCCTCCCTTCCTGGTGAGAGCAGCATCCCTTGGGGCTGCTCCATGCCTGTTTAGTCCCTGCTTGGAGCAGGAGGACAGATGGAGGAACCTTGTGGGGCCTTTGTTGGCCACCTGGTTGGGAAGAGGTGGGAGGCAGTGTGGGCTCTGGTCCCTGCAGCCCTGTGCTCCTCATGCCCCAGTTGAGCACCCTTGGTCCTCTTTGGCTGCAGACATGGCACGCGCTGCGCCGGGGAAGTGGCTGCTGTGGCAAACAACGGCATCTGCGGTGTCGGCGTTGCTTACAATGCCAGGATTGGAGGTGGGTGCCCCCCTGCCCTGCCCCTAGAGCAGAGCCAGTGCTGGGCTCTGCGGGTGCTGGAGGAGCAGGCTGTGTTGGGGGGCTCAGCACTGCTGACCAGCCTTGGCCTAGGGCACAAGGTGGTAGTGGGGGACAGAGGGCTCTCAGCAGTGCAGCTGCCGTGTCCCATCCGGTTGCCCATGACCTCTGCTCTCTGGCCCTAGGCGTGCGCATGCTGGATGGGGAGGTGACTGATGCTGTGGAGGCCCATTCCCTGGGCCTCAATCCCAACCACATCCACATCTACAGTGCCAGCTGGGGCCCTGAGGACGATGGCAAGACTGTGGATGGCCCAGCCCGGCTGGCAGAGGAGGCTTTCTTCCGAGGGGTCAGCCAGGTGAGCAGGAGAGCATGCCAGGGAGCACCGGCTGAGCTCCCGCCCCATCCCCTGGCTCTGCCATGCTCTCCCAGCCCATCTCCAGAATCAGGCTCTGTTGGTTTTTCCTGTTCTTCTTGTGCCACAGCTCTGAGTCATGGCTCCTCCCATGCCAGGGCTTATCTTGCCTCTCCAAGCAGCCTTGTCCTCCCTGCTCCATCAGCTTATGTGCAGTCCCACACTGGGATGGGCTCTTCCCACTCTCCAAAGCCCTCCGCTGGTTCCTGCCTGGTTTCATGCCAGCCACTTGCCCTCACTTCCTCTGCCTGTCCTCCCCCACTGTCTCTGTGTGCCATCGGTGCCTTGACATTGCTGTGGTTAGCTGTGCCCTGCATTCTGAGGTTCCCTGCATGGAGAGATGTGTGTGCAGCACAGGGTGCCCTGGTGAACCCTCTCGCTGTGGGTACCACACATCCTGCTTGCTGAGCTGTGGCTTTTGGGTGCCGAGCTGCTGGTTGGCACTGCTGTGCTGAGCCCCTGCAGCAGTTCTGGACAGCTGCAGATGCCTCACAGGCAGTCAGCCTGGGTGATTTCCCAGGGAAGAAAGACATCTGCTTCTGGAAGTGCTCCTTTGGCAGGGCCTCCTGCCACCCAGTGCCTTGCCAGTTGGGGCACGCTCTGCAGAGGTGCCCTGATATGCCTTGCAGGCATGGTGGCAGTGAGGGATGGCAGCTGGTGCTCAGGCCAGCAGGCTGTGACCAGTGACATCCTGCCGTCCAAGCTGCAACTGCTCAGTCTTTTCTACTCAGGCTGCAGGAGCCCTGGAGCTGGCATCATCCTCTCATCCTGTCTCCAGCCTGGGGGCTGCTGGCCCTGCAGCAGCATGGCTGACACTGGGTGACACCAGTGCTGGTCCTCACCCTACCTCTGTTGCTAGGGCCGAGGGGGGCTGGGCTCCATCTTCGTCTGGGCATCCGGGAACGGGGGCCGCGAGCACGACAGCTGCAACTGCGACGGTTACACCAACAGCATCTACACCCTGTCCATCAGCAGCACCACGCAGTACGGCAATGTGCCCTGGTACAGCGAGGCCTGCTCCTCCACCCTCGCCACCACCTACAGCAGCGGCAACCAGAACGAGAAGCAGATCGTGAGTTGGGCTGCTTGGGGGCGCAGGGGAGTGCAATGTGCTGTGAGCTGCAGCCACCATGGGCATCCCTTTGGCAGCTGAGTGGGCCAGGATCCTGGAGCTATGCTGGCCCCACTCTGCCATGCTGTGGCTGCCTGGGTTGCTTCTAGGGCTGTCTCTGGGCTTAGAGTTTCTGGAGGAAGCCTGGGAGCCATGCTGGGAGTAGTGGCTCTGCCTTGCCTCCCTCCTGGGGATACAGCCCCAGAGCTGGCTGCTGGGTGTGGCTGGTGCCCATGGCACTTCCTACTGCATTGCTCCCTCGCAGGTGACGACCGACCTCAGACAGAAATGCACTGAATCGCACACAGGGACATCAGCCTCTGCACCCCTGGCTGCTGGCATCATCGCCCTTGCCCTGGAAGCCAAGTAAGGGCAGGCATGGGTCTGGGCCGGGCTGGTGGTGGCTGTGCAGGTCCTGGGAGGCACCAGTACCCTGGCACAGACCTGGCTGGGGCTGGGAGGAGCTGGGTGCTGGTGCCTGAGCCTTGTACCCTCCACAGCAATAACCTGACCTGGCGGGACATGCAGCACTTGGTGGTGCAGACATCGAAGCCAGCTCACCTCAATGCCAATGACTGGGTCACCAACGGTGTTGGCCGCAAAGGTACCAGGCTGCCAGGATGGACATGGGGCTCCCATTCCTGCTAGTCGGGGGGGTGCTGGGGCAGAGCACCCCAGTGCACTGTGTGGTGTGGCCAGGCACACATCCCCTAGTGGGGACCCCTGGGAGCAGTGCTGACTCCATCTCTGTCCACAGTCAGCCATTCCTATGGCTACGGCTTGCTGGATGCTGGGGCCATGGTGAACCTGGCCAAGAACTGGACCACAGTGGGACCTCAGAGGAAGTGTGTCATCGACGTCCTGATGGAGCCAAAGTAAGGGCTGGTGAGCCCGGGAAGGCACTGCCCAACATCTGTCCCTTGCAGGAGACAGAGTGCCCCTGGGTCCAGGGTGGGAAGCAGGGAGGATCTCTGGGGCTGAGCTACCTCCAAGACCCTGGAGAGCTTGAGGAGAGCCAGGAAGGCTGCCTTCGGCCGCCGTCCAGTGCCGATGTCAGCCGCTGGGCCTGCCTGCTTCTGCTGGGGCCCAGCTGGGCACCGTGGGGTGCGGGCAGGCCAGGCGCTATGGTTTGGGAGTAGCCAGCACCAGCCATCCCCACACAGAGGGGCTTTCAGGGGCAGACAGAGACTCCTTTGACACTGCTTGGCCGCTGCCGCCGCACTGCAGCATGTGACGAGCCTCGTGTGCAGCCAGGACGCGCCCCTGGGGCTGTCCGGGAGGGGGTGGATGTGTGTCCCTGGGCATGGAGTGCGCACGGCTGTGCTTGCTGCCCTGCTCTGGTTCCCTGGGACCCCGCAATGCCCAGAGTAAGTGCTCCTTGTGACCGGCATCCTGCACTGGCACCAGGGTGGCCATGGACAAGGAGTGGGATAGAGATGGTGATGCCCATCCCTCCCCTGGCTCTACTGTGCAGGGTGTAGTTGGTCTGGCTGAGGGCAAAGAAAGAGTCCATTCAGGGCTGGCACAGATCAGGGCCTGGGGAGGTGGCACTGGGCTGTGTGTACTTGGCAGAGCAAACCCCACCACACCCAGGGCAGGTGTCTGTTGTTTGCATCCTGTCCCAGGAGAGACCAGAATCACAGAATTGCTTGAGTTGAAAGAGATCTCCAAGCTCATGGAGTCCAACTGTTAACCCAGCACTGTCAGTTCAACACCAAACCATGTCCCTCAGCACCACATATCCCTGGCTTTGAAACCCCTCCAGGGCTGATGACTCCACCACTGCCCTGGGCAGCCTGGGTCAGGCCTTGACAAACCTCAGGGACAAGAAACTGTTCTTCATGTCCAACCTAAACCTGCCCTGGGGCAACTAGAGGCCATCTCCTCTCATCCTCTCACTTCTTCCTTGGGAGAAGAGACCAATCCCTGTCTGGCTCCAAGCTCCTTTCAGGGACTTGTAGGGGGCCAGAAGGTCTCCCCTCAGCCTCCTTGTCTCCTCACTAGTGCCCCAGTACAAAGGGACAATCTCTGCCACAGTCAATGCATGGAGAGGTGTCACCAGCCACTGTGGTTTCGCCTCCTGCTCCAGCTACCCTGGGGCACAATGCAGCACCCAGGGCAGCTGCACATCTCCACGGTGGGGAGCAGAGTCTGGGTCACCTTGAAGCATGCCCCAGGGCTGGGCCTGGCCTCACACTTACCTATGCTGGGCAGGGACATCGGGAAGCGCCTGGAGGTGCGGCGGAAGGTGGACGCCTGCCTGGGGAAGGCCAACTACATCAGTCGGCTGGAGCACGCGCAGGCCCGCCTGACGCTGTCCTACAACCGGCGTGGGGACCTGGCCATCCACCTGGTCAGCCCCATGGGCACCCGCTCCACCCTTCTGGCTGCCAGGTATGTGCCCAGCTGTGGGGTGCCCTGGGGCAGCCCCAGGCCTGGGCTGGCACAAGGGAGTCTGCAGGAGGCTGGCACTCACCTCTCACTCTGCCCTTTGCCAGGCCTCACGACTTCTCAGCTGATGGCTTCAATGACTGGGCCTTCATGACGACACACTCGTGGGATGAGGACCCCTCTGGAGAGTGGGTGCTGGAGATCGAGAACACCAGCGATGCCAACAACTATGGTAGGGTTGGGCTGGCCTTGCCCCTGCCGTGTCTGTCTCCAAGCCCAAGGTGGGAGTGGCAGCAGAGTGGGTGCCTGGTGTCCCCCTGAGCAAAGCTGCCAGTGATGCTTGGATGCTTTATGGTGACCTGACTGGGGAGAGGCTGGAGCTGGGTAAATGGGGAGGGGATACAGCCGCTCTGGTGCAGCAGATGCTCCATGTGCCAGCTGGCCTGGCCACTCCCCACCCTGTGATCAGCCCTGTACAGGGGCATGATCCCATCTGGGCCAATGACAGGTGGTGGGCACAGTCCTGCTGTCTCCTGACAGCCCATGGTGGGGAACAGTGCAAGTACCCGCCCTGCCTTGGTGGTCCTCTTCTCGTGTTGGTTGCCCTCACCCTGCCTGGTTGTTTCTCACCCTTGTGTTGTTGCAGGCACACTGACCAAGTTCACCCTTGTGCTGTATGGTACAGCCACCGATTCCCCCAGCCTCTCCAACCAGCTGGAGAGCAGCGGCTGCAAGACCCTGACCCCCAGCCAGACCTGCGTGGGTGAGTGTGGGGCTGGTGGGGAGGGGATGGGCACAGGGGATGTGGGCAGCCCCCTGGCCTGCACTGACCCTGCTTTCCCACAGTCTGTGAGGAGGGCTACTACCTGCACCAGAAGAGCTGCCTGAAGCGCTGCCCGCCCGGCTTTGCGCCTGGCATCCAGAGCACGCACTACGAGCTGGAGAACAGCGTGGAGCCCATCACGCCCCACCTCTGCCTGCCCTGCCACCCATCCTGTGCCACCTGTGCCGGGCCCGGCCCCAACCAGTGCCTGACCTGCCCCGCGCACTCCCACTTCAGCAGCCTGGACCTCTCCTGCTCCCACCAGACGCAGAGCAGCCGTGCATCCCCCGCCCTGGCAGATGGCGAGGGGCTGTCTGAGGCCCCCGCTCCGGCCAACCTGCCCGTCCTCATCGCCAGCCTCAGCTGCGTCCTTATTGTTGTCATCTTTGTCACCATCTTCCTGGTGCTGCAGGCGCGCTCTGGCTTCAGCCTGCGGGGCGTGAAGGTCTACGCCCTGGACAGCGGGATTATCTCCTACAAGGGGCTCCCCTCTGATATCTGGCAGGAGGAGGGCCCCTCAGAGTCGGACGGTGAGGAGTATGAGGCCCACAGCGAGAGGACTGCCTTCATCAGAGACCAAAGTGCCCTTTGATGAGCCCTCCTGCCCCTCCCTCCTCCCTGCCCAGCACTGCGGGGCTGGGGCAGGTGAGGCTGAGGGGCCCCGGACTCTGCCCCCATTCCCTTCCTGCACCGCAGCGGCCCTGGGGCTCCTCTACTGGCACCGTCCCTCAGCCCTTGCCTGGGCTGCCGGGCACCGTCCCCAGCTCAGCACCGTCCCAGTCTGGCACCATTTCTCTTGGCCCTGTGTCTACCGTGCACCCCACGCCGGGGTGTTTGATGGGAACGGGATCTCTCATGCTCACTGGCCCTGCACTGGCAGCTGTGTTCCCTGCCCCAGGTGGGTGGGTGCTGCCAGGGATCGCACAAGCCCCCGGGGTGGGCAGTCTGTGGGGTCCCTGGGCTGTCATTGCTCAGGCTGTGCTGGCCAGGGCAGGGGTACCTCTGAGCCCAACCCGTGGCATGGTGTCCCCCTGCTCTTGCTGCTGTTGGCACCTGCCCTCGTCCCTGGCTTGACCTGCTGGGTCCCAACTCCCTGCCGTCTCCTGAGGGCCTGTTGCCTCCCACCGTGCCCTTCCACAGCAATAATGGCCAGGCCTGGGCCTCTGCTGCCTGCTTGCCCACTGCCTGCAGTTGTGGCTGCCCGTGGCGTGGCCAGGATCCCCCCTGCCCCAGAGAGTGTGGAGCTGGGCAGCGCCTTCCCTGTGCCCAGGGCTCAGCCCCCGGTGTGGGCAGGGATCCCTCGCACAGACCCCTGCTCTGGGCCCCTCGTGTTTTGCCCCTGGGCAGGGCTGCACCCAATGCTGGCTGGGGCAGTTAAGCAGCATTGGTGCCAGCACCGCCCCAGCTCTGCCTGCACCCTGCCTGTGCTGGGCAGAGCCCGGCGCCCCTGAGGCCCCTGCCCCCTGACGTGCCTTGCCCCCACTTGGTGACAATCCATTCTGCTCCCCGCTGGAGCCCCTGCCCTCGCTGCCCCTTCCCCGCGGGCTGGGGGCTGGTGCCGCGAGCCCCCTTGCCGTCCGCCGCCGCACACCGGGGCCATGGCGCGGGCTCCCCCCTGCCCTGTGCCAGTGCCAGCCCCGGCTTGCCATGGACGGAGCCGCCGGCTGGGGGCCACAGGACTATTTTTCTATAATAACTTTTTGGTGCACAGTAATTTTTTCTTGTAATTTAATCAGCCGGGAGCTGCCTCCTGAGCCTGTTTTTAATTTAATGGATGTGGATATAACGCTAGAGAGACTGAGTTATTAAATGTTCAGAACTATGCAAACCAGCCCCACTGCCTCTGCTCTGTGTGCCACTGCCCAGGGACAGGGCGGGCAGTGTGGCCCTAGGGCAGGAGAGTGCCAGGCTGAGAGCTGCTGCCCTGCGCTGACACCATGAGATGCCCGGATCGGTTCTGCAGCTGATGATCTGGGGGTTCTGCCTGGGGTGCTATGAATGAAGCTGGAGGTGGGGAGATTCAGACTGGACTTGAGGAAGAAGTGGTGAAGCCCTGGAATGGGTTGCCCAGGGAGGTGGTTGAGGCCCCACCCCTGGAGGTGTTTAAGCCCAGGCTGGATGAGTCTCTGGCCAGCCTGATCTAGTGTGGGGTGTCCCTGTCCATGGCAGGGGGGTTGGAACTGGATGATCCTTGTGGTCCCTTCCAACCCTGCCTGATTCTATGATTCTACCTGCAGCCAGGGCAGGGGCGCCTTGCTGAACTTGTGTCTGCTGTGTCCCTGTAGCCCCCAGCCAGAACAGAGAAGCATCCCAAGATGTCTTTTTATGCACCTAAAGACCACAAAGTATTATGAAAATGATGGGAGGACTGAAAGCCCTCTGCTGAGCCAGGCTGAGAGAGTTTGGGTTGTCATGCCTGGAAGCCTCCAGGGAGACCATTTGGTGGCCTTTCAGTGCTGAAAAGGGCCCATCAGAAAGCTGGAGACAAGACTTTTGAGCAGGGCCTGTTGTGACAGGACAAGGGGCGATGGTTTGAATTAAAAGAGGGAGAGAAGGAAGAAATGTTTGACACTGAGGGTGGTGAGAGCCTGGTGCAGGCTGCCCAGAGAGGTGGGAGATGCCCCACCCTGGAGCCATTGCAGGTCAGGTTGTCTGGGGCTCTGAGCAACCTAGGTGTCCCTGCTGACTGCAGGGTGTTTGGATGGGATGAGCTTTGAAGGTACCTTTCCCCCTAGAACAGTCTGGGATTGTGTGGCTCGACAGGTGCTGAGAACCCCAGAGCTGGAGGCTGCTCTGCACAACTGCAGGCAGGAGCTAGAGCTGGGCAGGATGCTGCTGTTTGGGGATGTGGTGGGGACTCAGTACCCACGGCCCAGCCTCCTCACCTCAGCAGCTGCTTATCGGGAACCCACAGCAAGGAGAGCTAACTTGGAACCTGGCTATAGTGAAGAGAGGGGGGTGCAAAGCCTGGGGGATCTTGCACCCC
Organism: Dryobates pubescens; assembly: GCF_014839835.1. NCBI lineage: Eukaryota > Metazoa > Chordata > Aves > Piciformes > Picidae > Dryobates > Dryobates pubescens. The sequence goes on along the minus strand of NC_071628.1, from coordinate 10,813,977 downwards.
TTTTCTGCTGCACAGGGTCTGGGCCCTCCCCTGCAGCCTAGGTGCTGGCTGAGCTCCCATGCTGCAGCCCCCGTGCCCAGTGCCACACTACAGCCGCAGCATGATGTCCACAGGGCAGCCCTGGGGCAGGCACGGCCAGACTGGACCTGCGACCTGCTCATACCACGTCCAAGCCTCAGGCAGAGCCCACCCCAGCCCCACCAGATTCCTCACGGGTCCCCAGGCCCCCAGCAGCGTCTGTGCTCACTCTCGAAGCAACTCATCTCTGCAGAGCCTGCAGCTATGGTGACTCCTGTGGTCAGCAGCAAGTTCTCTGCCGTGTAGAGGCTGCCTAGACCCCTCTTCCTTTTCTCCTGAGACTGTGGTGGGGACAGGTCCCCACTGCCCCTCAGCTGGGAGCTGTGCAGCCAAGCTGGCATCTTGCAGCTGCGTGCTGCAGTGAGGGCACCGGCCAGGGAACAGACACAGGCTGCAGCCTCCCCAGGCTCTGCAGGAGGGTGTATAGAGGATGTGAAACTGGGTGACCTGTGGTTTGACCCACTGCAACCTTCCTGATGCAGGCAGCAGCAGAGGCTTCCAGGGAAGGAGAGCTGCTGTACCCACTGCTGCACCCTGAGCCTTGCAGTATGGTCCTGGCCAGACTGGCACAATGGAAGGGGCAGCCTCCAGGTTTGTATGCCTCCTGCCAGAGGTGCCCAGTGCAGCCTGGGGTAGGCGTGGAGGGGACCTGTGCTGCCCAGGAGGTGCTGGGTTAATGGAAGGATGGCAGGGTGAGGAGAAGCAGCACCTCAGTCCTGCTCGCAAAACTCTCGCTGAGCTTGTGCCAATGCTGCCAGTGTTCCTGGGACCAGTGGGGCTGCTGCCAGTGGCACCTGCAGCTCAGGCAGAAAATCAAACTGTTCCTGGGCAGATGGTGAGGCAGCAGGGCTGAAGGCAAGCTGCAGAGCTGGTGCTGGTGGAGCTGCTCTCGCCTGCAAACATGCAGCAAAAATTACTGTTTCCAGGGAGCCTGACACTGGCAATGCCAGAGAGCATCAGCAGTGAGTGCTCTGGGCAGCTGAATGGGGCAGAGGGAAAGGGGAGCAGCAAGGTCCCCCCGAGCAGGCAGGACCCCCTGGGGCTTGGGCCAGTTACCAGGTGACCAGTTGGTGGGTGACTGGGACCCTGGGACATGTGGCAGCTCTCAAATTCTCATCTAGGCAGGCAGCAAATGGGGCATGATGTGGGGGTGCCCTGTGGCCACTCTGGGTGGGAACTGGCATCACTCGGCACAGCTGGTGTGCTTCCTAGGGCCTGTGCCCAGAGCACTGGCAGCCTCTGGCTGTGCCATGCTATGCCACGTTGTGCCATTGTGCCACTCCTTGGTGTGACCACCCAGGTGTTCAGCCAAGGGACAGCAAATCAGCAAAGCTCCTCTCTGACACAATTCCCCCCCCGCTTCCTCTAAAGCTGGAATCAGCTTGGCTGCATCCTTTGGTGGTCTGCCTTCAGTGGGGCTGCTTAGAGCCCTGGGGACCCCCAGGCTTCCTCCCCTGTCCTTAGCCAGGGAAGCTGAGATATGGGAAGGGGCTGGAGGACAGGCAGGACTGGGCACAGCGGAGACCTTGCTGGGGCTGAGGCCTGTGCACCACAGCAGGGTGGGGAGGACCCAGGGCTCCCGCAGGGTCAGATCCTGACAGTGCCAGGCTTTGGTGTGAGGCAGCTAGGAGGGGTGGCAGGGCTGGGGGCTGCCCAGCTATGGCAGCGCCGTCTGTTGGCGCCGGCTCTGGGCGCGGGTACTACAGGGAGGGGAGGAAGTGCAGGAAATCTCGCAATGGCTCTATGGTCAGCGCTGGGTTTCCTGTTCCTCCCCAGGAGCCAGAGCTGCACCAGGTCCAGACTGCGCCGGCCCCGTCCCTGGGAGGACACCAGCGGCAGCCCCACGGCAGGGACCTCACGCCACACGCAGGTTGGAGGGGCAAATGCCCCAGTGGGGACTGGCAGGGACAGGGGACCCCGTTGGGGGGGTGGGTCTCAGCTCTATCATACACAGAGTTGAAGGCTGTGCCAGGGACTTTCTGCCCTACACAGAGACGTGCCCCAGCACCCTCCTGCTCAGACTGGGCCCTTGCCATGGGGCAGGGCACCCTGGCACTGCGGCTGGTACTCTGGGAGTCCTGGGACACATCCAAGCTTGGCTCCTTCCCTTGGGGCTCAGGACCCTTTCTCTTCCTGCCAGTTCCCCTGCCTGTGCCCTGGCCCTCAGGAACTCTCCCATCCCCATGTGCCCAGTAGCCCCTGCCACAGGCACAGGAGTGTCCATGCCAATGAGCAGAAAGGGACTGGAGCTGCTGGACTGTATAAGGCTGGTGCCTGGCTGGGGTGGGGGGCACGGCACAGCACATGGCAGAGGTGACGCTGCTGGTTTTGACCTCACAACTTCCTCCTCCCTTGTCCCATCCCTGTGGGCCCCAGCCGCTCCTCGGGGTGCCCTCAACACTCCTGCCTGCTTTGAATGTGCTTTGCAAGGCAGATGGTGTGGGGCAGGGCAGCCCCCATACCCCACTGTTGCCAGCCCAGGCACCACGGCCAGGTGACACAGAGGCGGCAGGGGAGGGTATCAGATGCAAAGGGTCTTGGCCACTGGTGACAGTTGCGTGAGGCTCGGCACAGCAGCCACGACTCAGGCTCTGCTGCCACTTCACAGCTTCCTCCTGCCCGGGACGGTGGTGCCATGGGCTTTGGGCCAGAGCTGTGGTGCCCACAGGGGCACAGTGCGCTGCTGCGGCTGCAGGACAGCGAGCTGCGCCTGCTGGAGCTGATGAAGAAGTGGATGTCTCAGCGTGCCAAGAGTGACCGGGAGTACGCAGGGATGCTGCACCAGATGTTCTCCCAGCTGGAGAAGCAGGAGGGCTCCAGCCAGATCCGTGCCAGTGACCATGGCGGACAGATCGGGGAGGTAGGGACGCCCCTGTGCTGGAGCAGAGCTGGGTGCGGCGCTGGTGGGTGGCCACCCCTGACGCCCTGTGCCCGCAGTCCTGGTGGGTGCTGGCGAGCCGGACGGAGACGCTGAGCCAGATCCTGCGGCGGCATGCAGAGGAGCTGTCGGCAGGGCCGCTGGCCAAGCTGAGCCTGCTCATCCGTGACAAGCAGCAGCTGCGCAAGGCTTTCAGTGAGCAGTGGCACCAGCTCAGGCAGGAGTACAACCGGGTGAGTACAGGCGTCCTGGCACAGGGAGCAGGGGGCACAGCTTGGCCCTGCCGCCCTGACAGCCTTCTCCTCCCCAGACCACGCAGCAGGAGATGGAGAAGCTGAAGGCGCAATATCGCAGCCTGGCACGGGACAGTGCCCACGCCAAGCGCAAGTACCAGGAGGCCAGCAAAGGTGCCAGTCTTTGGGTGCCAGCTTGGCTCCCAATCTCCTCTGTACCTGTCCCTCTGTGTCCCCTGCCACCTCCCCTCACAGGTATGGGATGGCCAGACACCCTGTGTCCTGCAGCACCTACCACACAGCCTGGACTAGGAGTGTCTAGGGGTAGGTGGCACAGGGATAGCCCAGGCAGGTAAAATTCCTGGGGGTTACAGCCCTGGGACATCATGGGCCAGTAGTGTGCCTGTGCACAGGGAGGGGTGTGAACACCTGGTCTTGGCCCTCTTGCCTGCCCTAGCACCTCTACCAGCCCTGTAGTCCTTGGCCCCTGCTCCAGCCTTGCTCAGTGTCCATGCCCCTTGCCAGCTGCTCAGAGGCATGTGCAATGGCACCGGGACCGGTGGCACACTGGTGGTGGGTGTTTTCCATGGTCTCTCTCCGCAGACAAGGAGCGGGACAAGGCAAAGGAGAAGTACGTCCGCAGCCTCTGGAAGCTCTATGCCCTGCACAACCAGTACGTGCTGGCTGTGCAGGCAGCCACGCTCCACCACCAGCACCACTACCAGCGGGCACTGCCCAGCCTCCACCGCTCCCTCTATAGCCTGCAGCAAGAGATGGTCCTCATTGTGTAAGAGCTCTATTTGCCCCATGTTCTGTTGCCTGCCCCGTGCCCTGCTACCCACCTTATGCCCTGATGCCTATCTCTGAGCACCCCCATAGCCCCCAAGAACCGGCAGTGCTCCTTCCATCAGCAACACACATCTTCCCTGTCCCATCACCTGCCCTTTATGCTGCGGCACTCACGGTGATGCCCTGCAGTGCCACATGAGATGTGAGGACTGAGGGCATGAGCCAGCAGGATGTTCAGACCAGGTGGAAGGGCTGGGGCAGGGGTGTTGGTGCAGCTCTGGGGCCAGGGGACTGGGGAACACAAGAGCCTGGCAGCTCCTATCCCCCCATGTACCCACAGGAAGGATATCCTGGGGGAGTACCACAGCATCAGCAGCCTGGTGCAGGAGGACATGTTAGCCGTGCATCAGGAAATCACCAGTGCCATCCAGGCCATCGAGCCGGGCACTGAGTACAGCAGCTTCATCCAGAGCCACAGGTATGGCACTGCGCAGCTGCAGCCCCTCTGCCAGGCACAACCCTGTCAGCCATGGGCGCTAGTAGCTGGCGTGCAGCAGGTGGGAGGCAGAGCTGTGCTGGGTGACTGCAGGTACAGCTCTGAGGTGCCACCGGCTGTGTCATTTGATGAGAGCTTGCTGGAGGAGACGGAGGGGCTGGCACCGGGGGAGCTGCAGCTGAACGAACTGACCGTCGAGAGCGTCCAGCACTCGTGAGTGGGGCTGGGTGTTGGGGAGAGGCCACGGGTGGGGGCCTGCTGCTATCTGCAGCTCAGCACTGTCCAGCACGTGGGAGACCATTGGCAGCGTGGCTCAGCACTGTCCCACACATGGTCTTTGCAGCCTGACGTGGATGGAGGAGGAGCTAGTGGCCGCCACGGAGGCTGTGGGCAGCAAGGAGCAGCAGGTGCAGGAGCTGCAGGCGGAGATCCAGGGCGCGGAGCAGGGTCGGAGCCCCGGGGAGCGGTGAGATGTGGCACGGGTGGGAGGGAAGGGGTGGCAGAGGCAAGGGCTGACCACCCTATCCCCTCTCCAGGGTGCACTTGCTGGGCAAGCGCCAGGGGCTGCAAGAGGTGCAGCAGCAGCTCGAGAGCTGCCTCTGCACCCAGGCCAAGCTGCAGGCACAACGGGACCTGCTGGCTGGGAAGCTGGGGGAGCTGGGCACCGGGGAGCCCCTGCCTGCCCTTCCACTGCAGGAGGACCGACAGTCAGTCTCCTCCACGGTGAGTCCTGCCCTGCTGTGCCCTGGGAGCAGCAGGCACGGGGCACATGGGACTCAAGTGGGTACATGGGCCACAGGTGGGTTCTCCACACCTGGCTGTGCCACAGCTTTCACCTGCCACCAGGAGCAGGAGCGGAGTGGAGCCACCGCACTGGAGACCCTCAAGAATCACATCACTGGCATCTTCAGTCCCAAGTACTCAGTGAGTCCCTGGGCACCTCCAGCCACCCTGCCCTCCTGACCGGCTTGCTTGCCAAGCCTCCTGGTCCCTGGGTACCCACTGCCCTCTCCTCTCCAGCCCCACAGCCCCCTCTGCTCTACACTGTAGCCCATGCTCCCTCTGCTGCTGCCCCCATCTCCAGCACCACCCAGGGGCACAACTGGGTTCACCCTTGTCTCCATCCAGCTACCACCTCCCGTGCCCCTGATCCCAGAGGTGCAGAAGCCACTGTGCCAGCAGGCCTGGTACCATGGGGCCATTCCAAGGTCAGAGGTACAGGAGCTGCTGAGCTGCAGTGGGGATTTCCTGGTGCGGGAGAGCCAGGGCAAGCAGGAGTACGTGCTCAGTGTGCTGTGGGACGGGCAGCCCCGGCACTTCATCATCCAGGCTGCTGATGTGAGTGCCCACAGCAAGGGGAAACTTTGAGGGTGGCAGTGAGGGGTCCCTAAGTGGGCACAGCTTTGGTGTGAGCACATGGAATGTGTGTGCAAGGTGTGAGCTGTGTGCTCCTGTCCTGGAACGTGCTGAGTGGAGCATGGGGTGCAGGCCTGCTGGTGTGTGCTTCCTCTGCCTGCTGTGCGTGTCCTGCGCCGTGTGCCATGTGCCTGCTCTCCCCGTGTGCTCCCCAGCCCCCATGAGCACACCAGGAGAAGCCTTCAGCCTGCCCCTCCTGCAGAACATGTACCGGCTGGAGGGCGAGGGCTTCCCCACCATCCCGCTGCTTGTCGAGCACCTCCTGCAGAGCCAGCAACCTGTCACCCGGAAGAGTGGCATCGTCCTGGCCAGGGCCGTGCCCAAGGTGATGCTGGGCACTGGGGACAGGGATGAGACCCCTGCACAGGGGACAGACCTGCCCAGTGCCTTCTCCTGCCCACAGCTGGGCTGGGAACCCCAAGCACTGTGCCAACCAGAGGTGGGGACTCAGCCCTGGGGTGGGGCCTGGGGCTGGGCATCCCACTCTGGGGCTGCAGGGGGAAGGTGGGCATGGGGCAGGCTGCATGGTGGCTCATCACCTTCAGTGCCCACTCACTGCAGGACAAATGGGTGCTCAACCATGAGGATGTGCTGCTGGGGGAGCGCATTGGCCGGGTGAGTTGGAGTGCTTTGGTTCTTGTCCCCATGGGGGCTGTCCAAGGGGATCTGCAGGGAAGGGGTTGCTTCAGGCTGTGCTACAGCATGGTGAGCCAATGCCCTCATGCTTCTTGCAGGGTAACTTTGGGGAAGTGTTCAGTGGCCGCCTGAGAGCTGATAACACCCCTGTAGCAGTGAAATCCTGCCGGGAAACCCTCCCACCCGAGCTCAAGGCCAAGTTCCTTCAGGAAGCCAGGTCTGTATGGCCATCACCACGGGCTCACGGCCATCACTACGGTTTCAGCCCACCTGTCTTTACTCTCACTGTTCAAACCCTTCTGGGACTGCAGCACCCTTTTGCTGAGGCCTGTCAGAGTGTCCTGGGGATGGCAGGGAGGCAGACTGTGCCCAGGACAGCCAGGTCCTCACAGTGCCCTTCCCTGTCCCCGCAGGATCCTCAAGCAGTATAACCATCCGAACATCGTGCGGCTCATCGGTGTCTGCACCCAGAAGCAGCCCATTTACATCGTCATGGAGCTTGTGCAGGGTGAGCAGCCCCCACGCTGCCAGGGCAGCCAATGCATACCATGGTGTGCCAGCGCAGCTGCCACCAGCTCCACAATCCTGGGTACAGGGGGGGACTTCTTGAGCTTCCTGCGCAGCGAGGGGACACACCTGCGCATCAAGGAGCTGATCAAGATGACAGAGAATGCTGCAGCTGGCATGGAGTACCTGGAGAGCAAGCACTGCATCCACAGGTGGGCTCCGGTGGCAGGGGTGGGTGTTAGGTAGGGCAGGTGAACCCTGGGGCCTTTGCTACCCCTCTCCCGTGCCAAGCTGATGCCCCTGGCGATATCTGGGTTTGTGGCTGTTGGCTCTGGGCCATCTCAGGGACCTGGCTGCTCGCAACTGCCTGGTGACGGAAAAGAACATCCTGAAGATCAGCGACTTTGGGATGTCACGGGAGGAGGAGGATGGCATCTACGCCTCCACGGGTGGGATGAAGCAGATCCCTGTCAAGTGGACCGCCCCTGAAGCACTGAATTATGGTATGGAATGGAGCCAGGCGTGGCCTGACAGCCACGTGGCACAGCTGGGAGCCAATATCCTGGGATACACTGTCCTGCTCCTGTGCACTGGTCTTGGGAATGAGAGAGACCTAGGGCACCCCAGCCCTTGTCAGTGTAGGCACAGCTGGGGCTGCAGTACCATAGGTGTCCTAAGGCACCAGCATCTGTCCTGTCTCACATTCTCAGGCCGATACAGCTCAGAGAGTGATGTCTGGAGCTTTGGGATCCTGCTGTGGGAAGCCTTCAGCCTGGGTGCCGTTCCCTATTCCAACCTCAGCAACCAGCAGACACGAGAAGCAGTGGAGCAGGGTGAGGAGTGGGGTTGGAGTCCAGACTCTGAGGACCTCTGTGGAGTCATGGGTCCAGCAGTGGGTCTGCTGTGGAACCATGCCCATGGGAGGGGCAGGGCAGAGCCATGGGAAATAAGGGGCCAGTGGCTCAAGCTGCCCTGTCCCCATCCTTGATATCCCCAGGCGTGCGGCTGGACCCCCCCGAGCAGTGCCCTGAGGAGGTGTACCGGCTGATGCAGAGGTGCTGGGAGTATGACCCACGCAAGCGGCCCAGCTTCAGCACCATCCACCAGGACCTCATCACCATCCGCAAGCGGCACCGGTGACAGGCACCACCCTGCAAGCCCTGCTTGGGCCAGCACTGTGTGCCCCTGACCCATCCCAGCTGGATGAGGCCTGTCAGAGAAGCAGGTGCTGCAGGGCAGCTGAACATGGCTGTGCCCCCTCCCCAGCCCAGGGCAAGGGTCTCTCACAGCCCCCTGGGGATGTCATCCCTACAGCCCCTGCCAGGCTTGGTCCTGGGTAATAAACAGCTGAGCTCTGCAGAACCGCATCTGGGAGTATAGGGGGAACAGACTCCGTGGGAGACAGAGGGACTGTGTGCTGCACCTGGCATGGGCACGGTGGAGTGTGGCACACGGAGAGCACACCGCGATGGTGCACTGGGGGATGGCACACCGAGGGATGGCATCACCGCACCTTGACCCAGACCCAGGGCTCCGGGGAGCCAGGTGTGTCCGGGAGCGCCCCCAGGGTTATGGGGTGCGGCGCGGCTGCTCACAGGCGCTAGGACGGGCCGCCCAGGGGCTCTGCAGCCCGGCGGAGCCGCCTCCCGCTGGGGCGGGCGGGGGGCGGAGCGGGGGCCGGGCCCGGGCGGGGCTCACGGGCGGGGCCTGGCCTGGCCCATCCCGGCCGCAGCAGCCGGCGGGCCCGGGGCGGGCGAACGATGTGAGGAGCCGGGACGGGCCGTGGAGCCGCCCAGGGTAAGAGCGGAGCGGCCGCGCCCCCGTCCCCGCCCCGGAGCCGTCCCGCGGGGGGTGGCTCCGGCCCGGCCCGCGCCGTTGCCGGCCCTGTGCCGGGCTGCGGTGCAGAGGCCCCGGGCTGCCTGTCTCGGCGGGGTTGCCGCGGCCTGCTTCGGCCCCGGCCCCGCTCTAGTTCCCCGCCGCTCCCGGCCCCGCTCCCAGCCCCGCTCCCCGCCGGCCCCGCCTCCGCAGCGGGCCCGGCCCCAGACGCCCCCTGGCCCTTGCGGCTCTGGCACAGGCTATAAATACCCCGGGCCGGATTAAGCGAAGTAGGACGCGGGGAGGGCGAGAAGGAGGAAGATCATCTTGGGCAGAGCGCGGGACACGGGGCAGCACTGCTCGGCCCCAGGCCTCTCGGCTGGGCTCGTCTCGGAGCAGCGAGCAGGAGCCCGTCGGCCTCTGTCCCGTGTCCCGTCGTGTCCCCGCGCCTGTCCCGACTCAGTCCCGGTGCCCCGTCCTGTGCCCGTCCCGTCCTCGGCCCCGCGGCTGGTAGAGGGGCACTGAGCCGGCTGTGTCCCGCTGCAGGTCTGTCCCTGCGGCCCTCCGGGATGAAGCTGAAGAAGCAGGTGACAGTGTGTGGAGCTGCCATCTTCTGCGTGGCCGTCTTCTCGCTCTACCTGATGCTGGACCGGGTGCAGCATGACCCCGCACGTCACCAGAGTGGCGGCAACTTCCCCAGGGTGAGCGATGGGGACGGGCAGGTAGCCCGAGGCCAGCGAGGTCCTGCTGGGCACAGCCTGAGGCCGTTCGGTGGCCTGGGCCAGGGCTCAGTCCCTGCTGCCCAGGGTGGCCAGGACCCTCCTGGCAGGGGACACTGTGGGGTCTCACCGCAAGTCTGTGTCCCCAGAGCCAGATTTCGGTGCTGCAGAACCGCATCGAGCAGCTGGAACAGCTGCTGGAGGAGAACCACGAGATCATCAGCCACATCAAGGACTCGGTTCTGGAGCTGACAGCCCATGCTGAGGGGCAGCCATCACTGCCCCACCACACAACTAATGGGTCCTGGGTGCTGCCCCCCGAGAGCCGCCCAAGCTTCCTGTCTGTGTCCCCACAGGACTGCCAGTTTGCCCTGGGGGGTAAGGGACAGAACCTAGACCTGCAGGTGAGGGGGCCCAGCAGCTCAGGAGGGCTCTACCAGTGTAAGGGGTCCTGCTCTCCACCCCTGAGGGTGCCCTGGGGGTACCAGGGTGTCTGTGGGGTCCTGACCCTGCTCTTCTAGGGGTCTCTCAGCCCTGTGTCTGCCTTAAGTCTGGTCTCCCTCCTGTCAGATGCTGGCTGTGTACTCCCTGCTGCCCTTCGACAACCAGGATGGTGGGGTGTGGAAGCAGGGCTTTGACATCACCTATGAGCCCAATGAGTGGGACACGGAACCCCTGCAGGTATTTGTGGTGCCGCATTCCCACAACGACCCAGGTGAGCATGAGGCAAAGCTAGGCAGGGTAGAGACAGGCCTGACCCCTCCAGACATGCTGGTGGGGAAGGGCTGGGCCCCATGCAGTGACCCCCACCTCATGCTGCCAGGCTGGATCAAGACCTTTGACAAGTACTACTACGACCAGACACAGCACATCCTCAACAGCATGGTGCTGAAAATGCAGGAGGACCCACGCCGCCGCTTCATTTGGTCTGAGATCTCCTTCTTCTCCAAGTGGTGGGACAACATCAGCGCCCAGAAGCGGGCAGCGGTGCGGAGGTATGGCCACCCACCTGGCCCGTGCTCCCTGCCTGCAGGGTGAGCACTGTGGGGGGAACTGGCCATGGGCAGAGAGGGGCTCTGGGCAGATGAAGGAGCCCAGATATCTCAGTGCCACAAAACATCAAAGTCACAGCAGGGTAGAGTGAGAGCCAGAGTGCTGCCAGAGCCGGGGACCCGAAGGGTCAGGGCAGACAGGTCTCGACTTGTACCACTCTCTGGGCTCCTGGGGAGCTGTAACCCTGGGCACTGAGTGCAGAGCTAGAGCAGTGCCAGCACCTCGCAAAGGTACCCTCAGCAGGGTGGAAGAACTGGAGACCAGGACTGTGTTGTGTCCCTTTTGCAGGCTGATTGGCAATGGGCAGCTAGAGATGGTGACAGGTGGCTGGGTGATGCCTGATGAGGCCAATTCCCACTACTTCGCCATGATCGACCAGCTGATTGAGGGGCACCAGTGGCTGGAGAAGAACATTGGTGAGAGCTGCAGGGGATGCTGGGCAGGAGAGGCGGGACGCTGGCTGGAGGCCTGTGGGATGTGCCAGCAGACACCCTCATCCCTAGCATTGGCTTCCTCCTGGGAGGTGCTGATGGTCTCTGTTCCCAGGTGTGACACCCCGCTCAGGCTGGGCAGTTGACCCCTTTGGGCACAGCTCCACCATGCCCTACCTGCTGAAGCGCTCCAATCTGACAGCTATGCTCATCCAGCGTGTGCACTATGCCATCAAGAAGCACTTTGCTGCCACCCAGAACCTGGAGTTCATGTGGAGACAGACATGGGGTGAGGGGCTGTTGGGAGGGGGCCTGAGAGAGGACCCCTTTTTGCTGATAGGCAAGGGAGAGTGTGGGCTGGGGCTCATTTGTCCTTGGTTCCATAGATACAGACACTAGCACCGACATCTTCTGCCACATGATGCCCTTCTACAGCTACGACGTGCCCCACACCTGTGGGCCTGACCCCAAGATCTGCTGCCAGTTTGACTTCAAGCGCCTGCCTGGTGGGCGGATCAACTGCCCGTGGAAGGTTCCTCCCCGAGCCATCACCGATGCCAATGTGGCAGAGCGGTGAGTGTGATGGGAACGAGCAGCTCGAAGCCCTTTGGCTGTGCCCGGGACCCACTCTCATGCCCTGGGGCCCCCTGCAGAGCCCAGCTGCTGCTGGACCAGTACCGCAAGAAGTCCAAGCTGTTCCGCAGCAAGGTGCTGCTGGTGCCCCTGGGTGACGACTTCCGCTACGACAAGCCGCAGGAGTGGGACGCCCAGTTCCTCAACTACCAGCGCATCTTCGACTTCCTCAACTCCCAGCCCAGCCTCCACGTCCAGGTATGAGCAGGAGCCGTCTGGGAGCTGAGGAAAGCGGGACTCCGTGGGTGGAGGTTGTCGGAAGGCACCAGAGGGTGGGTGGTGCTGGGAGGGCTGGTGGGAGGCCGTGGCAGCGCCCCGCCGTGCTCAGAGCTGCACATGCTGCTCTGCAGGCGCAGTTTGGGACGCTCTCGGACTACTTTGATGCCCTGTACAAGAAGGTGGGCATCGTGCCAGGGATGAAGCTGCCGGGGTTCCCAGTACTGAGTGGGGATTTCTTCTCCTACGCGGACCGGGAAGACCACTACTGGACAGGCTACTACACCTCCCGGCCCTTCTACAAGAGCCTGGACCGGGTGCTGGAGGCCCATCTCCGGTGAGGGGCAGGGCTTGGGGTTGGGGGGCACAGGCAGTACCTGGGAGCTTTGGCAGTCCCCTGGTCTGTGCCCAGCTGCTGATATGTTGGGGGTGGCCCCTGCATGGCCCAGGCACTGCCAAACCCTCACCCCTGGGCATGGAGAATGCATGAGCTGGGCTGGCTGTTCCTCCTCTGCCCCCATCCTGGCACTGGGATGCTGGGGCAGGGCCCCTTGGTGACACTGTCCTGCGCAGCGGGGCAGAGATCCTGTACAGCCTGGCACTCGCCCACGCCCGCCGCGCTGGGATCACCGGCAGGTACCCACTCTCTGACTACTCCCTGCTGAGCAACGCCCGCCGCAACCTGGGCCTCTTCCAGCACCACGACGCCATCACCGGCACCGCCAAGGAGGCTGTGGCTGTTGACTATGGAGTCCGGTGCGTGCTGGGGGCCCAGGGCACAGCCCCAGGGGGGTCCATCTCAGATCAGGGCTGGTGGGCACAGGGCTGGGAGTGTGGCTCAGAGTGGGGGGTCCCCTCTCCCAGGGGGAGGTGAGGGATCTGTGGGAGGGAGGTGGGATGGAGCTGAGGACAGTCCTGTATGGCTCGATCTGCCTGTGCCTCAGGCTGTTCCAGTCCCTCACCAACCTCAAGCACGTCATCATCAACGCCGCGCATTACCTTGTGCTGGGGGACAAGGACACCTTCCGCCACGACCCTGCAGCACCCTTCCTGGGCATGGTGAGCAGCACCCTGCTTGTGGATCCCTGTGCCCCAGAATCCCAGGCCATGCCGGGACAGCTGTCCCTGTGCCCCAGGAACACAGCCCTGCCTGCCTGGTGCTGGGCTGGGGACATGGTCCCAGCTGTGCCCACGTCCATGTGGGTGGCGGACACACCATGGTTCTGACCACTCCTCTCCCCAGGATGACACACGCCCCAGTCAGGACTCCCTTCCAGAGAGAACAGTGGTCAAACTGGAAACCTCACCACGGTACAGGCTGCCTCAGGGCTTGTAGGGCTGTGGGGGGCAGTGATGGGGGGGACCTGGGGCTCTTGTGAAGTGTTAGGTGGGTGCATGGCACCTGTGGGCGGTGTGGGGTGGCTGGCACACCATGGGGAGGCCGTTCTAGTGTGACCTCACCACAGGTTCCTGGTGGTGTTCAACCCGCTGGAGCAGGAGCGCCTGAGCCTGGTGCCCGTGCTGGTGGACTCCCCACATGTGCGTGTGCTCTCCGAGGAGGGGCTTCCCCTGCCCTCCCAGCTCAGCCCACACTGGGACTCTGCCACCAATGCAGTGCCTGATGTCTACCAGGTACAAGTTCCTTGGTGCCACTGTCTGCCATCCCTGGCTTGTGCAGCCCATACGTGTCAGGCTCCTGTCCTTGCATGGGACAGTGTGGGACACCCTATGAGTCTTCCTCTGTGGCACCAGTGACCCCATTTCCCCACAGAAGCTCCCACTGCTCATGAATCCATGCTGAATCCCTCCTAAAGCTCTTAGCCTGCACAGCCTGCGTGTGCCAACCTCCTATCCTCACATGGAACACCACCTTATGAGCCCTCTGTGGCCACAAGTGTTCCCCCACCTTAACACAAGCTCTCAGTGCTCGTGAGCCCCTCATGAACTTAACCTGTATGGCTCATGTGTGCCAGCCTCCTGCCATAGGACACTACCCCATGAGCTGTCCTTTATGGCAGCAAGCATCCCCACATCCCAACAGGAGGTCCACAAAGCCCCGGACCCACATGCACATCCCCCTCAGCAGAAGCCCCAGAAGACCTGAGTTGAGGTCTTTGCCCTGCAAAGAGCCGTCAGGCGCCCTAGGGCGAGGCGCTGGCTCAGGTGCCCGGGTGCCCACAGGTTTCGGTGCTGGCCCGGCTGCCCGCGCTGGGGCTGCGCATGCTGCAGCTGCAGCGCTCCTTGGACGGCCAGGCCACGCTGCCGTCCTCCCTGCGGCTCTACCTGCATGGCCGCGACGTTCCCGTGCACAAGCCCACCGCCGTGCCCCTGCAAGTCCTTCCGGATGCCGCCGATGACTTCTGCCTGGAGAACCAGCACCTGCGGGCCTGCTTCTCAGGGCACTCGGGCCTGCTGCAGGTGGGTGTGGGGGCTGGTACCTGGCTTGGGAGCGAAGGAAGGGAGGGAGGCCTGGCAGTGCCTTGTGCCGGGGTGCTCACCACTGTGCTGGCCCCACAGAGCATCCGCCAAGCTGGGGAGGAACGGGAGCAGAGAGTGAACAGCCAGTTCTTTGTCTACGGCACCAGGACCTCCAAGGACAAAAGTGGAGCCTATCTCTTCTTGCCTGACGGCGAGGCCAAGGTACAGGGATGGCCCCTGTGAGCTGCCTGGCAGCCGTGCTTATGGCCTCGTGCCAGTCCCGCAGACAGCAGCCTCAGCACAACCCTCCTTCCCCACAGCCCTACAATCCCAAGGACCCCCCAGTAGTGCGGGTGACAGAAGGACCCCTCTTCTCAGAGGTGGCCAGCTACTACCAGCACGTCCAGGCTGTGGTGCGGCTTTACAACGTGCCAGGTGAGACAACATGAAGCTGTGCCAGGCAGGTCGCTGGCCTGGGAGTTTCGGATGATGCTGCCCATGGGGCCAGCCCCTCACTGCCTGCCCACAGGGGTGGAGGGCCTGTCCCTGGACATGTCTTGCCTAGTGGACATTCGTGACCATGTCAACAAGGAGCTGGCCCTGCGTTTCAGTACTGATATCGAGAGTGATGACACCTTCTTCACAGACCTCAATGGCTTCCAGGTACCCAGGAGCCTGGGGAGGGACAGCAGCTGCCCATGCAGGGACAGCACTCCAGCCACTGACTTCTGTCCTTTGGCAGATCCAGCCCCGTCGCTACCATCGGAAGCTGCCACTGCAGGCCAACTTCTACCCCATGCCCACCATGGCCTACATCCAGGACACGCAGAGCCGCCTGACACTGCACACAGCCCAGGCTCTGGGTGTCTCCAGCCTCAGCAGCGGTGAGCCAGGGCTGTGGGGCTGTGCTTGCTGCAGAGCCAAGGCTGTGCTGGGCACAGGAGGATGCAGAGGAGCGTGCTGGGTGTAGGGTGACTGTTAAAGCCCATAGTGCTGAGATGCCCTCTCTTCAGGCCAGCTGGAGGTGATCCTGGACCGGCGCCTCATGCAGGATGACAACCGGGGCCTGGGCCAAGGGCTGAAGGACAACAAGCGGACCTGCAACCGCTTCCGCCTGCTGCTCGAGCGCCGTGCCACCGCCAACAAGGTGTGTGGGCTGGGAGGCTGCAGGACAGAGGTTGGGCACGGTGCCGCCACCCCTGCCTTGGGACAGAGCAGGGTGGAGGTGTCTGCAGAAAGCCACCTGTGACTATGTGCACAGTCTCCTGCCCTGCTGCCCCGTGGCCCTCCAAGCCACTGCACTGTCACTGGATGGGGCCAGACCTGGAGCAGGGCCTCTGGGGAGCGTGGGACCATGCTGGGGGTTAGTCCCTGCGAAGCCATGCAGGTGGTTAGTCCCTGCAGAACCATGTCACCCTTGTAACCACGGTGTTTTCATCCCACCCCCTTGCCACTCTCTATGCATGTACCATGTCACCCACTCAGAGCTCCAGCTTCTTTTCCAAACTTGCCTCCGTGTTTAGAGCCTTGGGCTTCCCCGGCGCCCGGACTGGCAGCCCTGAGGTAACGGCCGGCCTGGCCCCGTGTCTCTCCCTGTCTGGTGCACTAGATGCTAGCCCCTAGCCTAGCCAGGCCCTGTAGGCCACCTGTAGTCTGACTGTTGGCTGGACTGGCTTCATGCCAGTTGCCTGGCCTGCAGCCACCATCCCTCTGGGGGTGCTGGGGAGGAGGTGAAGCCTGGGGATGGGGCAGCTCTGGGTGACCTGTGCTGGCAGGTACCTGTTCTCTGGGTGCTGCTGGAGGGACTGCAAGAAGCAGGATGTCCCAGGAGCCATATTCAGGTTCCAGTGGCCCCTGCTACTCCCCAGTCCTGTGCTGACCCCCGTGCTCTCTGACAGATTCAGGATGGGCGCCCAATCAGCTTCCCCTCCCTGATGAGCCACATCACCTCCATGCACCTGAATGCTGAGGCCCTGGTCATGCCTGTGGTCCAGGAGAAGCTGGCTCCACCAGCCCTGCGCTCCTTCGCACCCCTTTCCACCACCCTCCCCTGCGACTTCCACATCCTTAACCTGCGGACACTGCAGGCAGAGGTGAGCTGTGTGCCCTGTAAGCAGCCAGGGCCAGGAGCAGTAGGACTCCACGGGGTCTGTCTCAAATGTGTCCCTAGCATAGCATCTCACACCCTGACTCCCTGGCAGGAGGAGTCACTCCCTTCAGCTGAGGCAGCCCTGATCCTGCACCGCAAAGGCTTTGACTGCAGCCTAGAAGCCAAGAACCTGGGCTTTAACTGCACCACCGGCCATGGCAAGGTAGGACTGGGCTGTGGATTCTACACACTGCTGGGTAAGAGCCAGGCTGGGGCCCCTGGCACATCTGGTACCAAGCCTCCTGTGTTCATTGCAAGCCAGGATGGAGGATGAGGGGCCCCAGGTCCTCCAGCACGAGCATTCCTGAGCCAGTGGCTGGACAAGAGCCCCACACTACAGCCCTGCTCTGCCCCTTGCCCAGACAAAGCTGGAGGATGTTGGCGTCTCATGAACAGGGGTCTAGAGCCTTCCATGAGCCCTGCAGCCCCCAGGAAGGGAGAGCAGAGCCTGTATTGGGCTGGGCCAGGGTAGTGCTGGGGGGGACACAGGCTGCCCCATGCACAGTGCTGCACTGCCAGGCACCGTGTCCTGCTCACCTGGGTCATCACCCTTCTTCCTGCTCTCTTCTTCCCCTCCTCAGCTGGCGCTGGGCAACCTGTTCCAAGGACTGGAGCTGAGCTCCCTGCAGCCCACCTCGCTGACCTTGATGTACCCACTGGGCACAGCCTCCAACGTCACCAATGTCCACCTGGACCCCATGGAAATTGCCACTTTCCGTGTCCGCCTGGGGTAGCATCTCCTGGATCGGGATGGAGCAGACTGGCCGGGCAGCCTGGGAGCAGCGCTGGGCCCGGCAGCACCAGCATGGCCCATGAGGGGCTGGGCCAGTGGGCCCACGGCAGGCACTGGCAGGAGGTGCCGGACTTTCAGAGGCTGCTACCTTCTAATTTATTAGTCCTGTGTTCTCGGGTAGATTTCAAAGCAAACTGCTGGGGCAGGGCAGTGCAGAGGCTGCCAGACACTGCCTTGGCATGGAGACCATGGGCTGGGCGCTGCACCGAGCGCAGCACTGGTGGGGGCAGTGGGCTGGGCTCTGCCGCTGCTGGCAGCACGGCTGCCCAGGAGGGTGCCAACCCCAGTGTCATGGGGTAGGGGCCCATGCTGGGCTTCCCTCAACCCAGGGTGTGCCAGGAGCCTGCTGAGGCTGGGGCAGCTGGCAGGGAGGTGCTGTGGACTGGAGAATGAGCTCACCTGGAGCTGGTGGGAAACATGATGCTGTTTCCAAGGGCCCCACTCGTGTCTGCTTTGTGGTTCTCATGCTGGTGGTGCTGGGAACGATGGTCCTGGAAGATGGGGGCTAATCTGCACGTGCTGGTGGGGCTGCCAGGGCTGTGACAGACTCTGCTCTATGGAATCTCTGCCCTGAAGGTGATCCTAGGGCTGAGCTAGCTATGGGGCCCTGGGCATGTGTGAAAGGCCAGTGGCATGGCCAGACCCTTGGTCTTGGTAGGAGCAAGGGGCACAGGATGCAGACTGAAGTTAGACAGCTGCCTGTATGGGCAGCAACATCTGGGCTATGCTTGGGAATGACCTCTCCCAAATTTGGTGTCTTTAACTCCTTTTTGGTGTGATCCTGGCAGCCTGGTTCCTGCTGGGTGGCACCTACACATGCACCCTGGCACAGTAGCCTCCTGAGGCTGGAGCTGTCAGCTGTGCTGTGAGCTGGAATTCCTGCAGCTGCTGTGGGAGCCAGACTCTGCTGTGCATGGGGCCATGGGACACTTCCTTGGATCACTGCCATGGGGCACTGCTCAGTGGTGTGAAGCCCTCAGCTGATGGCCATGCTCTGGCATCTGAGGAGCCCAGTGGGTCTGCAGTGTCCCAGGGGCTTCGGGGAAGCCATGTCACCAGGAATGTCCTCCTGGTTGCTGTGGGGACTGCAAGGGTTGCCATGCTTCCCTGGTACCCCTGGGGCTAATTACTGCCAAGGAGTGCCAGCAGAGAAGGTTGTGGGGAGGGCTGGGTGAGGAGGTGGTGCTGGCTGAGCTCTGTCTCAGTTTCCTGCACAGCTTCCACTGCAGCCCCTATTCCATGGGTCCAGCTGTGGTCCTACATGGCCAGGGCCCTGAAAATGAGCAGAGCTGATGGAGCCAGTGAGAACCAGCCCTGGCACCTGGGCACCTTGCATTGCCCTGGTGACAGCTGGCAGCAGGCAGCACAGTGGGCAGTACCTCAGCCTTGGTGTGTGGCTGGGCATGCAAGCACTGGCTCTTCATCTTTCTTCTCATGGCCATAAAACTCTTCCACTTCTACCAGCAGCTCTCCCAGAGCCTGACTAACGGCATGATTGGCAGGGGGCCAGCGACTGGCACAGGGTCCTGCTGCCCACTGGGACTGAGCTGCTGAGGGGCTGTGGCACAACCTGCCTGCCCTCACTCCACACCCCAGTCTGACCTGCAGCTCTCACTGTGATCCCCAGATGGGTTGAGATGCCCAAGGACAGCCTATGGACCTGCTGCAGGGTGGGGCTGGTTCCCCTCATCCTGCCCTTGGCCCCAAGCAGCTCATTAGTGATGCTCCTGCCTGCCTGTGATGGTCCCTTAGGAGCTGGCAGGAGTGCAGGAGGCTCTAATGGCTCCGGCAGCTCTTGATGGGCCGTGATGGAGGCGGGAGCAGGAGGGGCTGTGGTTTCTGCCTCCATTGGAGCCAGAGCCGCTTCAGCCTAGGGCTGGCCTGGAAGATGCTGGGTGGGCTCCTGTTCATGCTGCTCCTTGCTACAGCTCTGTGCCCTGGCCTTCTCGGGACAGGTATGGCCCTGCTCCAGCTCCTCCTGCTCCCTGAACCCATCCTCCCCATCCCTGATGAGGCTCTGCCCCGATGGAGGGTGGGGGTCTGTGATGGGGGGTGTGAGGCAGTGCTGTGGAAGGGGGCCTGGGTGTGGTGGTGCTAGGGGTGGTCCCACTGTAATGCATCTGTGGAGTAGTGGGGAATGGGGTAGGGGTTGGGATGGCCCAAGGGCTTTCTGGTCCTCCATAGCAATGTCATGCACCTTGTCTATGCTTTTCTCTGCCAGGGTGGTGGTGAGTGCTGCAGGCCATGGCACGCAGGGGGTAGTGCTGGGTGGGGCTGTGCTCGACCAGTACTGCCTGTGGGGCTGAGGCTGAGCCAGGGGCTCCTGTGTGGTGGCAGTGATGAGACCCCATGGGGCTGGGGTGCTCCCAGCCCATCTCATCTCAGCCCCAGGCTCCACTCCACAGCGTCCCTGCAAGTGCCACCTGTTTGGAGCTGGCAGCTGTCCCACTGGCATCACCCCTGCTGTCATCACACTGACTTGCCTCACCACAGGGGTGAAGTGGGGGATAAGCTCCAGCATACACCCAGTGCCCCCTCCTCACCGCAGATTCAGTGCAGAACCTGCACCTCTGCGAGGGCTACACAGGCCCTGACGGGCGCTACCACCCTGGCTTCTACTGCCCACGGCTGACTGACCCAGCCAGCCACCGCTACTGCTGCCGGCCCAGCCCCCACACCCTCAAGTCCTGCTGCTCCCAGCTGGGCCTGGAGGCCCTCACCAGAGTGAACCTCTCCAGCCTGGCCAGGCCGGGTCTCCTGCAGTGAGTGGGGTGGGGCTGCGATGCCAGGGAGGGCAGCGACAGCGCGGGGTTGGGATCCTGGTGTGGCCCTAGGGGTTGGCAAGGTGTCACCCTGGGGCCCAGCGCTGGCCAGGCCCTCACCAGTGTGGTTGTGCTACTGGGGGTCCATGGCCACCTCCTCCTGAGGTTCCCCCCTCTGCAGGAACCCGCTGGCCCTGCCCTTCGTGGGGCTCTACGGCCTCTTTGTTGTCCTCCTCATGGCCATCGACCTCTTCCACTTCTACCAGACCCGGTGCTACCGCCGCTGCCGCGTCCTGCCCCGCACCTGCTGCCCGCCCTGCAGCCTCTCGGAGGGACGACCCCCCTGCTCCCAGCCTGCTCCTGACCTCAGCGGGCTCCCTGCAGCACCGCCCGGCCGAGCCTGTTGAGGAGGGACGGCGAGAGGGGGCGCGGGGGGCGGGGGGGCGCGGGGGACGCGCGGCACGCGCACACCAGCTCGCACGTGCCGCGGCCGCCGGGCCCCTGGGTGGCGCGCGAGGCGCCCGCCCTTTCCGGCGCCCCGTCACGTGACACAGGAGGGGGCGTTCCGGTTCCGTGGGCGCTCGGCGGTGACGTCACGGGCCCGGCCGGAGGCGCGAGCCCAGCATCGCAGGGTTGGAGGGGAGCGGCGGAGAGCTTCGAGTCCAACCCCCTTGCCAGGGCAGCGCCACAGCCTAACGCAGGTCGCACAGCGACGCATCCAGACAGGTCTTGAGAGAAGACGACTGCACAGCCTCCCTGGGGAGCCTGTTCCAGTGCTCCGGTGCTTGATGGAGGCGGCGGTGAGCCGGCGTCAGGCGGACAGGACAGGGACAGCACGGGGGCTGGGGAGAGCGCAGCCGGGGTTGGGACGGCCTGGTGGCTGCCGAGGCCGAGCTGAGGACGGGAGGGTAGAGCGGTTACCGGGGTCTTGAGGACCGCGGCAGCTGGGGCCGGACTGGGCACAGGAGAGTGGCTGCCGGGAGCCACCCGGGGGCTACCAGGGGTTCTGCCTGACGAGGCCGGAACCAGTGCACAGGGCCTTCCCCGGAGCTGCCGGGGGTGGCGGGTCGCTACCCCGGAATCATGCCCGCGGCAGCCGCTCCTGGTGGATCAGGGCCGTGCCCGGTTCCTCCGGGCACGCGTATCCCAGCCGGTGCCGTTGACAGGTGACGTCGGGGCAGCTGCGGGAGCGGGGCAACGCGCTCTTCCAGGCCGGGGACCACGCCGCCGCCCTCGCTGCCTACACAGAGGCGCTGAGCCTCTGCGATGCCGAGCCAGAGCGAGCCGTGCTGCACCGCAACCGGGCCGCCTGTTACCTGAAGCTGGTGAGAGCAGGGTGGAGCATCACCGCGGGACCTGCCGGGGCCTGCCCGGCTTGCCGGGCCTGTGCTGCTGCTGGCCGCCCTGGCCCAGCCACCTTTACTGGCTGCCTGAAGCTGTCAGTTCCAGGGCAAGGCCCTGTCTGGTGTTTTCTGTGCCTCTTTGTCCCCCCATTGTACCCTGTCCCGCCTCCTGGCAGGACCGGGGCAGGCCCTTCACAGGTCTAGGCTGTTCATGTTCTTGGGGCTGTCTCCCAGGCACTTGCAGCATCTCTGATCTGCCACTGTGGTAAAAGAAACGACATGGGGAACCTCAGGGCCTTAGCTAGAGCAGGGGCACTTGCAAAGTTTTAGGGGCTCCTCAGGGACCCTATGAGGGTTGGATTCTGGGAGAGACACACATCCTGCTGGGCTGGTTGCTGTCCCGAGTGACTCTGTGCCCATTCCCAATGCTCACAGCGCTTTTCCCACTCAGGAGCAGCAGATGTTGCTGCTGCATGCCATGGGCTGGGCTAAGTGAGCCCTCACACTCAGCGCATTGAGCATTTCCCTCTTCTTGGCTCTCTGCAGGAGGACTACGCTAAGGCAGAAGCTGATGCATCCAAAGGTAGTGTCAGTGGTGGCTGGCAGGGGAGCGGGCTCTGTGCTGCCTGCCTGGGCAGAGCGGAGCAGTCCAGACACCTGCCACTTGCCCACAGCCATTGAAGCCAGCGGCCGGGATGTGAAGGCTCTGTTCCGCCGCAGCCAGGCGCTGCAGAAGCTGGGCCGCCTGGACCAGGCTGTCAGTGACCTGCAGCGCTGTGTCAGCCTGGAACCCAAGAACAAAGCCTTCCAGGAGGCCCTGCGTGCTCTGGGGAGCAGCATGCATGAGAAAGTGAGCTGGGGGCAGCGTGTGGGACTGCTCTGAACCCCCATGGCTGGTGTGGTGGACCCCAAGCAGTGAGGGCTGAGCTGCTCTTTTTGCTCTGCCTCAGATGAAGACCATGTCCTGCACGGACTCGAAGGTGGAGCAGATGTTCCAGATCTTGCTGGATCCTCAAGAAAAGGATGCAGATAAGAAACAAAAGGTCTGAGCTTTGGGGTGAGGAGGGGAAGAATGGCAGTCCCAGGTCAGCGCTACTGGTTGAAGGGTGCTGCTCGGGTGAGGCCAGGCCTCCCACCAGCAGAATGTGCTCCCAGGAGACTGGGGCCAAAGGAGGGCCCCTGTGTCTGTGCTGGCTGCCCAGCTAGCTCCTGCTGGGAAGATTCCCTGTCCCAGAGGGTTGCATTCTGGAGAGGGAGTGACCCAGACTTTCCTTTCCAAGGCTGCGCAGAACCTGATCGTGCTGGCGCGAGAGGAGGCCGGGGCAGAGAAGATCTTCCAGAGCGATGGTGTGCACCTGCTGATGCAGCTGCTGGACACGGCCCAGCCTGACCTGATGCTGGCAGCTCTGCGCACACTGGTGGGGCTGTGCTCTGGGCACCGCTCCCGGGTAGGTCTCTGCATCACCCAGCTCCCGTGGCAGGGCCTGGCCCTGGGAAGCTGCCACCAGGGTGGCTGTGGAATGTTGGTCGCCTCTGCCTGTGGCCAGCTGCAGCCCTGCTGAGCAGAGGTGCTGTCACTTGCTAGGACTGGGCTTGTGAGAGCCTTATAAAAGAAAGCCATTCCCTGGCTTGAGTCAACAATGGTGTGACCAGCGAGACCAGGGCAGGGATTCGGTGTTGGGCTGCTCACTACAAGAAGGACATTGAGGGGCTGGAGTGGGCCCAGTGAAGGGCAAGGAAGCTGGTGAAGGGTCTGGAGAATAGATCTGGTGAGGAGCCACTGAGGGACTTGGGGTTGTTTAGTATGGAGAAAAGGAGGCTGAGGGGAGACCTTCTGGCTCTCTAAAACTCCCTGAAAGGAATTTGGAGCTCGGTGGGAGTTTGTTTCTTCTCCCAAGGAGCAAGGGACAGGACAAGGAGAAATAGCCTCAAGTTGCCCCAAGAGAGGTTTAGGATGGACATCACATGTCTTCTTAGGAGGAACAACTTCTTCCTCTTGAGAGTTGTCAAGGCCTGTCCCAGGCTGCCCAGAGCAGTGGTGGAGTCCCCATCCCTTGAAGGGTTTTAAAGCTGTGGAGATGTGGTGCTGAGGGATGTGGTTTGGTGGTGACCTGGTGGTGCTAAGGTGACAGTTGGACTCCATGAGTCTTTTCCCACCAAGACAATTCTGTGATAAGGTGCTGGGAAGTGCCTGAGGTCTCCATCAGATATTTTGCTTGTACCTGCAGACTGCAGCTATCCTGGCCAAGCTGGGGGCCCCTTGTCTCGCAGCAGTGCTGGGTGTGGAGCATGAACAGGTTTCTCTGGCCGCCTGCAACCTGCTGCATGTGATGTTCGAGTCCCTCAAAGAGGGGCTGCAGAAGGACTTCCGTGGCAAGGAGGATGCAGTGGTGCTGGGTGAGTACCTTTGGCCTCAGCTGGCTGGCCTGGGGTGGGGAGAGGCCCTGGGGAGGTAATGAGCTGTGGTGCCCACTGCCCCCCATGTCACTGCTCCCTGCCAGAGCGTGTGGTCCGGGAACGTTGAGGTGGGAGCTTGGGGTGATGGCAGCATCTCCTGCTAGCCTTGCCACAGTGAGATGAGACCTGTGCCCAGGGTGCTGACTGCTGCACACTGTCTCTTCCTGGAAGATTCCTCCAAGGACCTGAGACTGCTGATCAAGCACCTCCTGGAGCTGCTAGCACTGGAAGGGGCCTCTGCACATGGCCGTGACAATGCCCTCAACCTGCTCATCAAGGTGGTGCCTAGAAAGTCACCAAAGGAGACTGACAACAGCTTGAGCCTCTGGGTGATAGACCAGGGTGAGCACAGCAGCCTACAGCATCCCTTCATTACGCCTGCACGCCTGATTTTGCTTCTCATTGGGGTTTCTCACCTCATCTTGTAGGCCTGAAGAAGATCCTGGAGGTGGGAAGCTCAGTGTGTGGCACCCCTGGCAGCCTGCCCGTGACAACAAACAGCCGAATGAATGCCTCAGTTCTGCTGAGCAAGCTTTATGATGACCTGAAATGTGATGCTGAGAGGGAGAACTTCCACCACCTGTGTGAGGACTATGTGAGGTGAGCCTGGGTGCCCTTGAGCTGGAGAATTGGGTTGGTCTTGTAGAGCCAACAGTCTGCTGGGGAGGCAGCAGCAGCCACCTCCCTAGGCATTTTTGCTTCTGGTGATGAAAAGAGATTTCAGGAGCCCCAGAGACTTGCTGTGCTGGGGTTCAGCAGGTATGGGGGCTGTGTGTGGCCAGAGGTAGAGGGTGGGATCAGCCTCCTCACTCCTAATGAGTTCCTTGCAGGAGCTGGTTCGAGGGGCACGAGCTGGCCGGGAAGCTGCGGGCCATCCAGACGGCATCGTGCCTGCTGCAGGGCCCCGCAGAGGCCGGGAACAGGGTGCTGGAGCTGGCTGGGATCATGGAGAGCGTGCTGTCCCTCTGCGCCTCTGTCTCCGAGGGCCACCAGCTGGTGGCAGTGGAGGCGCTGATCCATGCTGCCGACAAGGCCAAGCGCGCCTCCTTCATCACTACCAACGGCGTCAACCTGCTGAAGGAGATCTACAAGCACAGCGAGAGGGACAGCATCCGCATCCGAGCGCTCGTGGTGAGCGTGCCGGGCTGGCACCGACCCACGGCTGGCGGCCCTGAGGCCCGCGGGTCCCCAGCGCCGTCCCCTCCCTACAGGGGAGCTCTCAGAGGCACCTGCAGGTGACCATCCCCGTTCCCATATCACAGGGGCTCTGCAAGCTGGGCTCTGCCGGAGGCACCGACTTCAGCATGAAGCAGTTTGCTGAGGGCTCCACGATGAAGTTGGCCAAGCAGTGCCGCAAGTGAGTGGTGCCAGGCAAGGGGGCAGCAGGACAGGGTGTCCCCTAGCCTGGGCTCACGGGACCCTCTGGCAGGTGGCTGTGCAATGAGGCCATCGACACGGGCACACGGCGCTGGGCTGTGGAGGGCCTGGCCTACCTTACCTTCGATGCAGACGTCAAGGAGGAGTTTGTGGAGGACAAGGCGGCAATGCAGGCCATGTTCCAGCTGGCCAAGGTGCGTGGTGGCTGTTGTGGTGGGGCCCCAGGCACTGGGGAGAGCTGCCACAGGGGGCTGCGGGTGTGGCAGGGCTGAGTGGGCTCGAGCCCCAGGCTGTTCTCTCCACCGTGGGTGTGCTTGGTTGTTGCTGCAGTCAGAGGACAGTAGTGTGCTCTACGCTGTCGCTTCCACGCTGGTGAACTGCACCAACAGCTACGACCACGAGGAGCCGGACCCCCAGATGGTGGAGCTGGCCAAGTACGCCAAGCAGCACATCCCCGAGCAGCACCCCAAGGTGAGCAGGACACAGCCTGCGGGGAGGCTATGGGTGGGCAGAGCTGGGATCCTGAGCTGGAGACAGGGTGTCCTCGGGACCTTCAGGAGCGGGTGGCAGCAGGTTGGTGGCACTGAGCTGAGCGGTGTCCTCTCGAGCAGGACAAGCCAGACTTCGTGAAGCGCCGGGTGCGGAAGCTGCTGGCGGCTGGCGTCGTGTCGGCGCTGTCCTGCATGGTAAAGAGTGAGAACCTGGCGCTCACCAACTCCTGCCGGGAGCTGATCTCCAGGTACGGCTGTGCCAGGGGCTGCCAGGGAGTGAGCTGCTTCTGGGATTGTGGTCTGTGCCTGTGGTGGATGTGAGCTGCCAGGAGATGGAGGGGGACAGGGGGAGTGTGGTGGTTTGAGATTTCCTCCCAACATTAACTTTGCCAGACTAACTCAGTTGCAAGCAAGTGGGAGCTGTGTTTAGAAGCAAACTACAATCTACAATGGAATGCAATGGATATGTACAAAATATACAGTGTTTACAGATACTTACAATTGACAAACAACATGAAACCCCCCCTGGTCAGAGACCAGGAGAGCTGTCCCTCTGCCTCCCCCCTCCCTGCCCATAAAGGGAGAAAGGAGCAGAGAAAAAGTAAGTAGCTGTTAGAACTTCCCCAAAACAATGCAGCCAAGGTCAGCAGAAGCAGGTTAATCTCTCCTGAGCCAAGTGAGCAAAGAGAAGCCCCTGCAGTGTGTTGGTGCAGCGGGTCTTAGGGCAGATACCTTTCCAATGGAATCATTTAGAATGATCTTTATTTTCTTTTTCACACCCAGTAGTGATTTATTTATATTTTTCTACTTTTCTGCTTGAAATCTGTAACAAAATTTTAAAGCCATAGCCTAAAACTACCAGGGGGAGTCTGGTGGAGCCTGGGCCTGCTGCACCTGTCTGGGTGTGTGCTGTTGGAACCCACTGCACCAGGTTCCTGACTCCAGCTGCTTCTGCTTTTGTTCTCAGGGTGTTCCTGGCGCTGGTGGCAGAGGCAGAGGACCGGGGCGGTGTGGTTGCACAGGGAGGAGGCAAGGTGAGGGCACAGGCCCCGCTGTGGGGCTCTGGGAAGGGTGGGGGTGCCTGTGATTTGGCTCCACCATCCATGAGCTGTGGGGAAACGGGCTGCTGTGACCTGGTTGCTGTCTCCAGGCTCTCATCCCGCTGTCCCTGGAGGGCACCGAGGTGGGGCAGACCAAGGCGGCTCAGGCACTGGCAAAGATCACCATTACCTCCAACCCGGAGATGGCCTTCCCTGGAGAGCGGGTGAGGGTCTCCGCTGGGGGCAGCGTGGGTTTGCCTGTCCCAGCAGAGCAAGATGGGGCAGGACCCCTGGTGTTCCCCAGAAAGGCCCAGGCCTGGCTGTGGCAGCAGCTCTGCCTCTCGGCTGGGCCTGGGGCTCCCTCCCTCTTGCTTAAGGTTTGAGCCCTGTGCTGCTGTCTCTCCTCAGATCTATGAGGTGGTCCGACCCCTGGTGAGCCTCCTGCACCTCCAGCGCACAGGCCTGGAGAACTTCGAGGGGCTGATGGCATTGACCAACTTGGCTGGCATCAGCGAGAGGCTGCGGTAAGGGCAGTGGGGCTGGCACGACACTGGAACAGGGGTAGGGGTGGAGCCTGGCCCAGGGGGGCTGCCCTGGGCCAGAGCTCTCTCACTCACCCCGCCACAGGCAGAAGATCCTGAAGGAGAAGGCTGTGCCCATGATTGAGGGGTACATGTTTGAGGAGCACGAGCTGATCCGGCTGGCTGCCACCGAGTGCATGTGCAACATGGCCATGAGCAAGGAGGTGAGGGGTGGGCTGGGCAGCTGCTAAGGGCTTCTGGCTCCCCTGTACTCCCCTGACACATTGTCACCCTCTGCAGGTGCAGGAGCTGTTCCTGGCTGAGGGCAGTGACCGGCTGAAGCTGATGGTGCTGTACAGTGGGGAGGAGGATGAGAGGCTGCGGCGGGCGGCCTCGGGGACCCTGGCCATGCTGACCTCCCTGCACCCCCCGATCTGCAAGCGCATCCCCCAAGTGGTGAGTGCCATGGGGCAGGCGTGCCTAGCACCCTCTGAGACAGCACCCACTGTCCCATGCCCCCTCTCCTGGTGTCCTGGTGCTGGCCCAAGGAGCTGGGGCAACCTGTGCTGCCTGTGAGATGGGGGTGCAGGGCAGCACTGAGGGCAGCTCTGCTCCCCCCTAGACAGTGCACTGGCTGGAGATCCTGCAGGCCCTCCTCCTGAGCCCCAGCACCGAGCTGCAGCAGCGTGGGGCTGTGGTGGTGATGAACATGGTGGCGGCTGACCGTGAGGTCGCTGAGCAGCTGATGGCCAGTGAGATGCTGGAGATCCTCTTGGTGCTGGCCAAGGACCAGGACAAGCCACGTGTGGCGCAGGCAGCTCAGGAGAGCCTGGCCCAGGCCGTGTCCTATGGCCTTATAAAGCCCAACCCGGGCCAGGAGTGAGAGGTTGGGTGGGCTGCCCACACCTGCTGCCCCGGGCTGGGGCTCACTGGCTGCTCCGGGCTGGCTCTGCCGCGGGCCCGTCCAGGCCACCCGTAGGTACTGGCACACGCTGCTACTGCCCTGGGGCTGGGGCTGCCTGCCCAGCGCCCCAGGGCGAGGGGAGGAGGGGGCTCGCCACTGCCTCGCCACCGTCTGCCTTAACCGGGAGGGCCGGCCTGGGGCCCAGTACGGCGGCGGGTCCGCCCGGTGACACTGCACTAAAGCTGCTCTTGGACCACAGCCCGGAGTCTGCTCCTGTTGTCTTTCTCGCCTTCCCCACCCGCTGCCGTTACCTCCCTCTCCATTCTGGCTCCTCCCGCCTCGTTCAGTCCCCGCCCGGGGCCGGCCCCCCCGCCTGCCCGCCCCTTCCCGTCCCGCCATGGCGCCCGTGTGCCGCCGGCCCTGGCTCGTGTTCGGGTTCAGCACCGAGGAGGCGGCGGGGGAACCGGGTCTGGGCCCGCAGCCGCGACGGCTGGAGCCGGGCCCCGGCGGGATCCGCCGCGTGTGGCCCTCTTGGAGCTACGTGGTCGTGGAGACCGGTGAGCACCCACCGGCCCCGGGCTGCCCGCTTCCCCGTGCCGCCGTCCCTTCGCTCTGGCCCGGCCGCCCCCTCCCCTGATGCCGAACCACTACGATGTGCACCCCGCACCCTGCCCTTGTCCGCCCCGCAGCTGCGGGACGTGTGTCTCTGTCCCTGCGGAGCAGGCGCTCCCCGGGGGTTCCCCCTACCTGCCGTCGTGGTCCTGTCTGTCTCCTGCCGGGGATGCTCCGCCCTCCGCTGGCTGTTCCCACGTCCCCATCCCTGTCCCCTTGGGCTGTCCCCAACTGCCGAGGCTGTCTTTTGTCGTCCTTTAGTGTTTAGCTCCCGGAGATGTCCCCCTGTCCCGTGGGTGTTTCTGCTCTCCCTCCCGCCATCCCAGGGATGCACTGTCGTCCCCCGGCGGTTCCGATGTCCCCACACCTCCCGTGCCCGTCCCCCTGGGCTGTCCCTGTGCCCCCAGGGCCGGTTCCCCGCTCGCCCCGGTGTCTGACTCCCGTTGCGGCAGGCGCGGGGCTGGAGGTGCGGAGCGCGGAGCTGCGGCGGCCGCTGCCGGGCTGGACCGAGGCGCTGCCCTCCGAGACCCATCTGGTGCTGCGAGGCCCGGCGGTGGCCCGGGCCTGGCCGCGGGCGGCGGCTCTGCGAGGGGCGACGGAGCCGCCGGCCTGGAGCCGGGACCTGCCGCCGGAGACACAGGCACCAGGATCCGCCGCCTCACCGCTGCCGCTGCTGCCCGGAGGCTTCGCCGCGCCGCGGCCTCCCTTCTTCACCCCGCTGCCCGGGGAGGTGCGGGCCCGGCGACTCGTCCTGGGCCACGAACATGTCCTGATGCTGGGAGAAGCCGGGGAGGTCTACACGTGGGGGGGCGGCAGGTGAGCTCCGGGGTACCGGGGGTGCCCCATGGGAAGGATGCAACATGCAGCATAGTGGGTACAAGCGGTATGGAGAGGTTGCAGGGGGCATTTGGGGTCGCAGAAGGGTCGCAGCAGGGAGGGTTGGCAGCAGGTTTACTGGGGGTCTGGGGGGGGGGGGCCTGCAGTGGGGGATTAAGGTTGAGGGGTGCTCAAAGCTGGGAAGGTGCTGCAGGGACTGATCCTGAGGGTGCTGGGGGTTGCAGAGACACTCATGAGAGGGTACAAAAAGGACACCAGAGAGAATGTGGGGGGTTCAGGTGAGAGGATGGCAATGGGAGGGGGCTCCCTTGGGGTCTGAGCCTCTCTATTAGCTTTCAGGCTCATGGAAACCTCTCTAGTGTTGACTGATGAGTCAACAGGGTGAGATAAGTGATCACAGGAGCAGTTAACTAACTGACCAGCGTGCACACCGCTCCTGATCCTGCTGTTCCTCACGGCAATTAGTGAGCTGCAATTAATAACTATTAACTCACCTCGATTGCATGCAGCTGGTGTAGTGCCAACCCATTCCCTTTATCCTTCCCTCTGGCACTGCCCAGGCTCAGGGTGCAGCTGTGGCCCTCCTGGCCCCCCTGCACTGCTTGGTCTCAACAATGGAGCTGTGGAGGGGCTTTGGGGACTTGGGGGAGGGCTGTTGGGTGCAGCAGGGACGGAGATACTGAGGCACAAACCCATCCCCTTTGCCGTCAGACACGGGTGATTCCCCAGGGCTCTTCTCTGCCAGGCTAAGCTGTTTGTTTTACCTTTCCAGACCCTTCCAGTTCTTTCTGCTTTTAACCCAGCTGTGGCAGTTAAAGCCTCTGGTGCTGTCCATCTGTGTCTCCCCCCAGGCACGGGCAGCTTGGCCATGGCACCCTGGAGTCGGAGCAGCAGCCACGAGTGGTGGAGGCGTTGGGCGGTGTGCCCATGACAGCAGTGGCAGCTGGCGGGTGGCACTCGGCCAGCATCAGTGGTGAGAGGCTGTGCTGGGTGCAGGGGGTGGGGGTGGCCCCAGCAGGAACTGTCTTCTGTGACCCTGGTCGCAGGGGAGCTCAGTGCCACAGCGCTGTGCCATGGGTGGCTGGTGCCAGCGCCCCCGGAGCACACAGCCACTGCCAGGGAGGTTCAGGGCAGAGCTGTGCCCTGGGCCCCCCTGATGCTCTGCCCCCCTCAGAGGCAGGAGATCTCTACCTGTGGGGCTGGAACGAGTCCGGGCAGCTGGCTCTGCCCTGCAAAGCACTGGCAGAGGAGCAGGCACAGGCCCAGGACGCAGGTGAGGTGAGGGTGCTGCTGCTGGGGCTCCGAGCCTGGCAGGGCCTGGTCTCTCCCAGCAGCTGAGAGCTGGCTCTCCCCAGGGCAGGCCGAGGGGGCACCGTGCCAGGAGCGGCCGGGGGCCGAGGCTGCTGCCTTCATCTCCATCCAGGCCCTGCCGGCGCTGCTGGACCTGCCCCGGCAGCCGCAGGTCAGCAGGGTCAGCTGTGGCTCCCGGCACACAGCTGCTGTCACACGTGAGTCCCTGCCAGGGGCACGGGCACCAGCCTGGCCCTGGCTGCTGCCTGGGAAGGGGAGGGGGGCAGCTGAGGCTGCAGGCTGATGGGGGCTGTCTGGTTTGCAGGAGGGGGTGAGCTCTACACCTGGGGCTGGGGTAAGTGATGCCAACCCTCCAGGAGCAGCTTTTGTCTTCTGCTTCCTGCTGGGGGCTGCTGGGACTTGCGTGATGAGTGGCTGCAGCACTGCAGGGCTCAGGGCAGAGCCCTGCCGGAGGCTCCTGGCTGGAGCTGTTTGTAGCAGGGACTGTCTGGGGAGGTCCCAACCCCTGTGGTGTCTGCAGGCAAGTACGGGCAGCTGGGACACGGGGACAGTGCCAGCTCCGACCAGCCGCGTCCTGTCAGGTACCTGGCAGCCCAGGGGCTGCGGGCACAGGAGGTGGTGTGCGGGCCCTGGACCACCTACGTCTGCGTGCTGGAGGCATGAGGAGGAGAGGGGCAGGCTCTGCTCCTGCACCCCTGCTGGCAGGACCCTGGCCCCTCTCTGCACCCAGGGATGGGGCAGGCAGCCCCTGCGGATGAACTGGTCCAGTCTAGCACCTCGTGGTGAGCAGGGCTGGCAGCTTGGAGCTGGGCTGTGGCCCCAGGCGTGCTAAGGAGAGGCCAGGGCCAGGCTGGGAACACTGAGTGCAACCTTTATTAAAATTATTTTTCTAAACCATTAAGTTCTACAACATGTTTCATACAAAACAGCTCTTGCTTGCCATACATGAAAGGCCCTGCTGCTCAACCCCCCCTCGGCCCCCCCCAGGAACCCCAGCCCTGCAGCTGGTGTGGGGGCCGCTCAGCACCATGCCCAGCCTGCAGCCAGCACCATGCTCCAGCCCCTCAGTGTTCTCGGAGTGTGTGGCCCAGCAGGTGGAAATCAATACTCTAGGACTGATCTAAGGTGCACACCGAGAGCCACGCCACGCACACACCAGGAGCTAAACCAAGACAGCTGCCAGGAGGCTCCTTTCAGTTCCCTGCTTCAACTCCACGTGCAGGCTGGAGACTGCACTGGGCAAGGCACAGCTCCCCCAGAGCTCACACACCACTGCCAGCTCCTTCAGCATTCCAAGGAGCTGACTTGAAGCTGGAGCAGCAGCATTCTGGCTCCTATCTAATTAAGAGTTTGTTACACCCACTGCTTAAGCAGCTCTCTTCACTGCTGCTGTGTGGAGCTCCCTGCCTTAGCCCCTGCCCCATCCTTCACAGCCAGGTTTGCACTTCAGGCACTGGGTGGTGCAAACCTCAGCAGAAGGGCACCAGGTCCACGGCCTGAAGGTGCTCCCAGGACTGAGGGAAACTGCTAACAGGTTGCCCACTGAGGACTGATCTTCAGCCTGCTGTGCCAGGACATGCAGGTCTCCAGCTAGGCTGAGCTGTCTGCCTCCTCTCCCAGCACTTGGGTTTCATGCAGCAGTAGAAGATGAATATCTGGGGCAGGGGTTGGTTTGGGTTTCCTGGGGTGAGCACCAAAGATCCACCTGTCTCCATGCTTCATAAACTCCAGGCAGCTCTCCTGGAGCAGCAAATGGCTCTGGTGCTGCATCTCTGTTCTGATCATTAATTCAGAGGGAATCCTTACTGCCAAACACCCTCACTGAAGCAGCCTGGAACTGCAGAGCACTTCAGCTGGACTCACACAGATTTGTCTGAAACAAGGCCACTGCCAGCACCTTCCAGTTCATGTAAATAAAGCCTTGGTGAGAGCAGCTCTGCCAAGGAACTGCTGAGGTTGGAAGAGACCTTTGAGATCATCAAGTCCAATCCCACCGCTGCTGCTAAGCCACCACCACTAACCCACGTCCCTCAGCACCACCTCCACCTGGCTCTGAAACACCTCCAGGGATGGTGACTGCACCACCCCCTGGGCAGCCTGTGCCAGTGCCTGAGAAGCCTTTCTGGGAAGAAATGTTTCCTAATGTGCAACCTGAACCTCCCTTGGCATGATTTGATCTGCCCCTGAAACAGATGAAACTGCCCCTTCTGCCCCCAGACCCCAGCTGACATGGCTGGAAAGGAGCAGCAACTCCAGCACTGCCCCTTCTGCCCCCAGACCCCAGCTGACATGGCTGGAAAGGAGCAGCAACTCCAGCACTGCCCCTTCTGCCCCCAGACCCCAGCTGACAGGGCTGGAAAGGAGCAGCAACTCCAGCACTGCCCCTTCTGCCCCCAGACCCCAGCTGACATGGCTGGAAAGGAGCAGCAACTCCAGCACTGCCCCTTCTGCCCCCAGACCCCAGCTGACATGGCTGGAAAGGAGCAGCAACTCCAGCACTGCCCCTTCTGCCCCCAGACCCCAGCTGACAGGGCTGGAAAGGAGCAGCAACTCCAGCACTGCCCCTTCTGCCCCCAGACCCCAGCTGACATGGCTGGAAAGGAGCAGCAACTCCAGCACTGCCATTCTTGCCCCAAACCAGAAGACACAACTGAGAAGGGACAGAACCTCCAGCATCTGGGTCCCCAGCTGAACCCAAATGCTCTCCCTCAAAGAGAAAGGGCTGTGCCATGCCAGAGCTGTCTCCTGGAGGGCAACCAGGCCTGTGCCCAGGACTGAACTGCCCAAGAGCAAAGAGATGAACATTCCTTGGCAGGAACTTGTGTCCAGAGTAGCACTGGGAGGGGTTTGGTTACTGCTGAAGATGCTAATTTTAAACCTGGGGAAGTCAGAAGCCTCCCAACAGTGCCTTGGAGCTCACTACTGAAACATCTTCCAAAGTCAGCTCCAGAGCCTGAAGAGATAAACCACAGCCCCTGAGGTGAAAGACCAACCTCCTGCAGAACACCTTTGTGCTGCTGGTTTACATTTCCCTCCTGCAGGGACTGGCCCAAGGAGGACCCTTGCAAACAAGGCCCCCAGAGCTCAAGCAGCCACCTCCCAGGCTCAGCTCTTCAGTGCCTCTGCAGCACACCAGAGCAGCTTTCTCTGCTGGACTGCTCCTTCTCTCCAGGTGCAGCCCCAGCACTGAGGCCCTCACCTCTGGGGAGCAGTAGCTGTGTCCCTACTGCAGTGGGAAATGTTTGGGTCCTTTATTAGGGCAGTCAGAGAAAGCTGCCTCAAGAGGGGTCTTCAAGGAGCCCAGGCAGCACTTGAGCCCAGGCTCCTGGGCTCTATTGCAGCAGCAAAGTCTCCCTCTCAGAGGAAGGAGCAGAAGACTCCTAGGGAAGCTGAGTCCAAGCTCCACAGCCATCAGATAGCTGCACACAGCTCCGTGCTGACCGCTCTGGAAGGGGCTGTGGCTGCTGTGCACAGAGGCAGCTTCACTCACTGCCTGCTGCAGTGTGACCCCTACAGAAACACAGGCTGTGGCTGTTGGCAGGTGTAAGGAGGGAAGTGGACAGCCTGTAATGCCCCCAAATGGAGCTTTGCTTTATTTGAAGAGAAGCTGAACTGCTTTCCCCACACTACTTATAAAAGGAACCCCACCCCAGGCTCCAAGGACACCATGCTGCTGTTTCTCAGGGGCTCTGGCAACACTCAGTGGCCTGAATAACAAACCCAACAAGTCCTCACCCAGCAGGGAACAAAGCTACTACAGAAAGCTTCACACTTCTGCCTGCACCGTAGTGACCAAGCCACCTCACCAGACTGCCTACCAGGATACTTCAGCAGCTTGACTGCAAACAAAAAGCTCTTTTCCAGTTGACCTACCCCCAGCCCTTGCAGTCACCAAGCAATTGTATGCTCCCTGGCCCCACTTTGCTCACAGCCCATATGGACAGGGAGCAAGCCAAGGTTTGCACCATTCAGGCCCCCTGGCTTGCTTGGGGACAGCTGGACAGCAGCAAAGCAGCTCTGAAGGCAGGTCTGCTTTCAGAAGCA
Source organism: Dryobates pubescens (assembly GCF_014839835.1). Taxonomy (NCBI): domain Eukaryota; kingdom Metazoa; phylum Chordata; class Aves; order Piciformes; family Picidae; genus Dryobates; species Dryobates pubescens. The sequence goes on along the minus strand of NC_071628.1, from coordinate 10,779,018 downwards.
CCAGAAGTGAACCCTCACAGCTTAATGCCAACTCCATGCAGGCACAGCACACTCCAGCTTCAAATAATGCCTTAAGGAAACAAATGTGAAGTGATCCAGGCACTACCACATCTGGAACTGCACGCCGAGGCCGCTGCACTTTCCAGCTGTGCCTGTGGGGTGTGAAGAAGCAGGAAAATGGTGGCAAAGCCACCCTGCTACCCGACAGAAGTGTCTGAGCCAGAGCAGAAGCACAAACACAGCTTTCAACACCCCACCAACCGTCTCACCACGCTCCAAAGCCAGACTCTGCAAGGCCACAGAGATCAAGGGGAGCGCAGCCAGCCGCAGCAGAGCCCAGAAGCCTGGCAGGCAGCTGGGAAGCTGCAGGTGGATCCCTCAGAGATCAGGAAAGGCCTCTTCAGGGTAGAAAATGGTCCGTCCGCCCCTGCCCTTGCAGGCCCAGCGCAGCAGGGCCAAGCCTCGGGCAGCGGCGGCCGGCCCGAGCGGGGATTACGGGGCAGGGGGCACAGCCTCCTTCGGCGCTTGGCACCGGGACTTGTCAGCTGTCACCGCCCGCTGCCCTTCCGCGGCGCCGCCACCCGGCGCCCGTTTCCACCCCGGCGGAGCCGCGGAGCCCCGCCCGCGCCTCCCCGCCGCGGCCGGGTGAGTCCCTCCGGCCCGACCAGCCGGATCGCCCCGGCGGGAGGCTTCCCCTCGCCGCCGCGGGGCCCTCCTCCGCCCTGCCCCGGGCCCGGCCTCGCCGCCGCGGCCCCGCACACGCGGCCCCATATGGCAGCGGCCCGGCCCGGGCCCGATCCGCCTCTCGCCGCCCCCCGGCCGCGGCCGGCCAGCCCCGAGCCGGCGCCGCACGGCGAGGGCCCTCCCGGCCGCACCTTCACGTCGTCCTCCTCATCCTCGCCGGCCCAGCGGTCCACGGCCACTCCCGGCACCAGCCGCTTCGCCACCGGCTCCACCACCTCGAAGCTGTCGGCGTCTGCAGGGGAGAGGAGAGCGGGTGAGGGCGAGCGGACGGCGCCGGGGGTGCCGGCGCGGCGCGGCGGCCGCCGCCACCTACCCCACGAATCCGCCGCCTCCGCCGCCATCTTCCCGCCGAGTCGCGGCCGCCGGCGCTGGCTGCGGGCACGGTGAGAGGCAGCAGCGCCAGAGCGGCCCCAGCAGCGCCGAGCGCGGGGCACGCCGGGACGGCGGCGGACCGAGGGCACCGCCCGCGGCGCTCCCACGGCGCCCCGCCCAGCGCGGGGCGGGGCCAGAGCGGGCGGCGGAGCCACGGCGGGAGAGGGCTGCCGGTGGCCTTCGGGCACCTTCCGGGCTCCCAGGGGCTCCCACGGGAATGGTTGGGGTTGGAAGGGACCTTTAGGACTGAGCCCAACCATTACGGCGGCACCGCCAGGTCACCACCAAACCATGGCCCGTAGCACCACATCTCCACGGCCTTGAAACCCCTCCAGGGATGCAGACTTCACTACTGCCCTGGACATCCTGAGCCAGGCCTGGACAACTCTCAGGAGGAAGAAAGTGTCCCTCACGTCCAACCTGAGGCCATTTCCTCTTGTCCTGTCCCTTGTTCCTTGGGAGAAGAGACCAACCCCCACCTGGCTTCATCCTCCTTTGAGGGAGCTACAGAGAGCCAGAAGGTCTCCCCTCAGCCTCCTTTTCTCCAGGCTGGACAACCCGGATCCCTCAGCTGCTCCTCACCAGCCCTGTTCTCCAGACTCTTCCATTTCCTTGCCCTTTGCTGGGCCTACTCCAGCCCCTCATGTCCTTCTTGGAGGGGCCCAATGAAGCTGGTGAAGTGTCTGAGAACAGGGCTGGTGAGGAGCAGCTGATGGACCTGGGGTTGCTGAGCCTAGAGAAAATGAAGCTGAGGAAAGACGTCATTACTCGCTAACGCTCCCTCAAAGGAGCCTGGAGCTGGGTGGGAGGTGTACCAAACACACCATCTTCTTTGGTCCTTACCCATTGACCAGGCAATAAAAATAACAAGAGACACAGCTATGGTTCAAATCACATCCTCAGCTGCATCCTCACCAAGTTTACACAGAGCTTCCCAAGCCCAGCGTGCTGTGAGGATGATTCTGGAAGCGGCCAGAACTGTGCAGTTACTGGGAACACACTAAGTGCACAAACACAAGGCATTTTCACAGCACAATTAAAGTAACTTCAACATCTGAACTGAAACAATTAAGCATTTTTCCCATCCTAAAGACAAGGAAATTAAGGGACAAAGATAAAAACCCTTCCTAGCACCACTTTGAGTCAGAAATGCTAATAGGAAATCAGTTCTCAGTTTGAAAGCTTCTGCTTAGGAGGAAAAATGAATAACAATAATGAAAATAGGCAAATTTGGCCTTGTGGCCACTTCACAAAAGATACCTGGGGGATGTTCACATCCTGAAAATCAGACTCAAGGCAAGAATCTTTTGTAACAACCCGAGAAACTCCATCTAGTTTGTTCTTGTTTGGCCTCCTCAGCCTTTAAAACACAGACAAGGCTTCTTCTCCTCCCCTTTGAAAGGCTGAAAACTGCCATGAGCATTGCCTTGCTTTACAGAAAAGAGCCTTCAGTGAAAGCTATCAGCTAAAATATCATTAACCCAGTAGCCACAGCATGAATATTTAATACAAATCTTTATGATTCCAGGTACCAGAAATGATTGCAGAAGAAACACAGGTTTGTAGGACAAGAGTTCTCCTCCCATTGTATTTCACAAGGTTCAGCCTAATGACACAATGACATTTTTAAAAGTATATACATTAAAACAAAACAAAACAAAACACCCCCCCCCCCCCCAAAAAAAAAAACCAAACCCAAACAAACCCAAAACCCCAAAGCAAAGCAAAGCAATTTGACATGACATGGTCAAGGCAACCAAAGTCCACGCAGGTTAATCCTTAGCGGCCTACCCTTGCTTGCTTCCAAACAAAAATGCTTGCTGCCAATGGCTTGAGTTTTTAATTATATATATATATATATATACACACATTTATGGTTTATTTTAAACAAAATGATGACTACCAGCCAAGGAGATGTCACACTTGCGCTGTGTCTCATCAGCCATGCAGCAACTTGTTTAGGATTTCAGGATCAGGAGCCTGATGTGCCGTGGGTTGGTGCAACTGAACGTTCAGAGCATCACCCAGATGCTGTTCCCCAGCTGGGTCAGCTTGAGGAGACAATTATTTGTTTCCAGAAAACTGTCTCCCTGTGAACTTCCACTTCGTAGAAGCAACAAGGTTGGAAAAGACCTCAAAGATCATCAGGTCCAACCTGTCACCCAACACCTCATGGCTACTGGACCATGGCGCTTCCCCTCCTCCCCAGCAGCTTGAGCTGACCTAAGGCCTGCAGCCCTGGGGGCCAGAGTCTCTTCCTGTATTCTCCCATGGTTGTTTTTTGGCTGGATCAGCTCCCAGCACAGGCTCAGGAGGTGGGTAGCAGAAGTGATCCAGAAAGAAAAAAAACCAGGAGAGCAAGGATCCCAGCATCCCAGGCTGCTGGGCAGCTCTGCTGCTGTGCCAGGTCTTCTGGTCAGCCTTCAAACCCAGTGTTAGATTTTAGGATGGATTTTAAATTCCCTTTTAATTCCAGTCCTCAAAAAAAGTTTTTTGGCTGAAGATACAACAGAACTCCTGGGCTGGGTTATTTCCCCCAGAGAGAGATATTTGACTCCTAAACCCAAAGACTTCTGGCTCAGGGCCATGATCTAGCTGTGCCCCATGTCTGACACACACCACAGTGGGTCTGTCCTTGCTTGATTTCTTCTGCTGTTGGCCTTTGCTGGTGAATTTAGTGTTATGAAACATGGACCTGGCATGACTGCAGCTCATGTTTGCCATACAGCCCCACTGAGTCCTCTCACCAGAACACTGGTTTCATTTAACACTCTACTGACAGTGGAAGACATTAATTTAATAGAGAAGTGATCAGTTTCTCCTGGCTCCTGCTGAACAAGCCTGCCCAGCTGAGCTGGTGTCACATCACTTGATTCTCTCACCTTTTAAACTGACCAGAGGTGGTGTGTTTTGCCTTTCTGCCCTCAACTTCTTGAATTGTATCAAGTTCTAACTGAACTCTGTGTATCTAGATTGATTTCAACCATGCAAACAGTAATTTTACACTGGGATTTTAGCTTTGCCAAGGTGTGCTCTCCAGGTTCTTCTAGCGGAACACAACAGGAGGCACGGTTAGCTTGACTAATTCCCCATGCTCAGGTGTACTCAGCACACTCCAGTCCTCCCTCAGGAGCACCTGGAGTCACCCAGCTGGCTCAGCAGCCACAGCTCCCTTCCTTGGCACATGCAGGGGCTCGCTTTGGTCTGTGTGAGCTGTGAAGTTATGAGTCCCATCATCTGCTTTAATACCCTAACGACACGTGGTTGGTTCAGCTAAAGAGCAAAGGTCCAGTTCGCAATGTGACACTGTCAGAAAGCCAGAGCCAGAAGTAAAACCAGAGGAATGTAGGCATTTCCTCAGCAGAGTCACTGTATTTGTGTGTTTCTGGAGTTTTCTTTACCCAGCAAACAAGGGTGGTTTCACAGCACTGCAGACAGGTTGATGAGATTGCCACCCACTCCACCTTCTCCTCATCCTCATCCACCCCCTCTCCCCATGAGGGTTTGATGCCTCTTCAGCTGCACCAATCCAACCATCAGCATGACTGCCCTTGTACTTAGGAGGAACCACGTTTGGGGAGATGTGACAAAAAGGACACAGGCTTCTGTCAGTGAGCAGAGGGACCTACTCCAGCAGCCCTGCTGTCCTCAGCAGACTGAGCCAGTGCCACCCTCTTTTCCTTCAAACCCGAGTATCTCTGGTAATGCACTGAAGTGCTCTGCTGGAAGGAGCTATGTCTCCTTCACATGCCTCTGGTTGATACCACTCCTGTTTTGAGGCAGTCTGAACCAGGTCTTGAAACATTCAGCCTTTCTGATCCGTTTCGGGAGCAATGACAAGATGTTTTCCTACACAGGCAGAAGTGACATGAACCCGAGGCGGAAAGGATGACAGTTGCACCAAGGTGAAGGTATTCTAGCTACAGACCAACTGAAGGAGGGGAAAAAAATAGTAACAAATTGACCATGTATTGCCAAAATAAGTATGAAAGGCCTTATTTTGCTGCCAAACCCAAGAATACTCAAACACATGGACGTGTGAAAATCAAGAGACTGTCACCACGAGCAAGCAAAAGACCACAAATGAAATCACCGAGACCTTTGGAAATAGGATGCTGTGTTTTCTGGAAATACATAACAATGGAAGAAACAATCCAGCTCCAAGGTTAACTGCTTCAGTTGCACAGTCCTACATTCAAGACTCAAGTCACACACAGGGTGGAGACTCCCCCAGTTAGCAGTGTCAGTCTTGGTGGGCACCATTCCGTCCAGACTCGTGTCAGAGAAACAAGGAACGCTCACCTTGAGACCAGCAAGACGAAAACAACACCTGAGGGATGAGAGCTTTGCTTCATGCCAAGACCCTTTATGCCAGACGTGTTGAACATCTCGAGGAACTTACACTTTGAAGGCAGCAGAGTCCTTCTGCAAAGGAAGCTCAGCGTGAGAATCACCAGACTCGCAGCACAGGACGATATTTAACACGTTTGCTAAGCAGTCTCTTGGGACTCTTCTTGTGCATCTACCCAGAGCTAAATCCCTCACTTGACATTTTGATTCCCCTCACCGAGCTGATCATCCCAGGACAGATCCAGCTGTAAAGTGCAATGAACGCTTTGGTTTCCTTAACTAACAGAAAGCACTTTCAGAATGGTTTTAGCCAAAGTCAGGACCCACGTGTTGAAAGACATTCTTTGAAGAGGTGATCCTTTCTTTTTACAGGTGGAGAAAAGCAACGAGCTACTGAACAGACCCCACTTTGTTCTGGCAGAGGAGTGAAATGCAAAGCGTTTGTGTGTATGAACATAAAATATAGCAGTGTCACGGCAGCCGCTCGGAGAAAAGAATCCCACATTCAACAAGGTTTCACCATGAAAACCAAACCAAAACCCTTCAGGTTTGGATTTCCAACTGCAAAACAAAACCAAAACACGGAGCTGGCAAAAACCCCCAGGGAACGACTGGAACCCAAGCCGACCATTTGCAAAAGCCATTCGACTTTTCCAGAACCATCTCACGGAGATAAAAGAAACAAAAGGGGGAAAAAAAGGAAGGGGGGGAGGCAAAAAAGGCAAGAAGGAAGGGGAGGTGTGGGGGGTGTGTGTGTGTGTGTGGGGGGGTGTTGGTTCCAGGGCTCACATGGCTGCACAAAAGCATATCTAAAGGTCATGTTATGTACATTTTATTTCAATAAAGACATAAGACAAACAGCGTAAAGATGCCCAGATGCCCTAAAGATAAATACATTTAAAAGATTCTCATTAAAATGAATCTGTAGTATTTCTTTCCTGCAAGCAAAATACCTTTTTTTTGTTTGTTTTTTTTTAACCTTTTTCTCCTTTTAAATACAAAAAAAACCCCAAAACCCAACCCCAGTATTCTGAATTGCAAAGGTTTTCACTTTGTGGGTTTTTTTTTTCCCCCACCCCCCCCTCCTTTTCCCCACCCCCCACCCCCCCCCCCACTTCTCTTTTTTCTTCTGTTTTGCAGAAAGCCTGCCATGATGAATGGTTGTTGGGGTGTGTTTTGTTTTGTTTTGTTTTGTCTCTTTGTTTGTTTTCTTTTCTTTTCTTTTTTTAACTGAAGAAGGATTTTCCACAAAACAGGCTTTGCTCTACATGCTAAGTTCTTTAAACAGTTCAGTGACACAATGTGCTAGCTACGTACACAACAGAGAATATAGTAAGAAAACACTCAACCTGATGAAAAGTTAAAATCTTCATTAATACACTGGAAAAAAGTTGACATAACTCATGCCTTTTTTTTTTTTTGTCTTTTTTTTCTTCTTTTTTTCCTCCTTTTTTCTTCCTTTTTTTTTTCTCTCCTTCTTTTTTCCTTTTTTTTTCTTCTTTTTTTTTTCTCTTCTTGTTTTTTCCGTCTTTTTTTCCTTCTTTTTTTTTTCTTCTTTTTTTTTTTTCCTTCGCTTTTTTTTTTTTTAAATTTTGTGTTCTTTTTTTTTTTTTTTAACATTTTTTTCTTCTTTTCTTTTTAAAATCAAAAATACAAAAATTAAATGTCTTCCTAAAAAGATTTTCCTTATTTTAAGGACTCATTTGAAAATGAAGCTGCATGTAAATTTGTACAATAAAATTGTACAAGTAAACAGGTAATATACATAAAAAATTAATTGCCATACTTCTCAATTATCAGCTGTCCACCTTTAATCTCCAATACTGTACTTTCTTAACAAGCATACAAAATATCAAACTTCTCTTTAGAAAAAGTGCCGTTCTGTGACATCTTTGACACACAAACAGTCTGAGCCTGTGGCAGGGTAATGCAGTCGAGAGGCAAAGCGGCCCCGAACCTTTTCAACGAATGATCCCTTCCCTAAAAAGCCTCTGGAAAAAGGAGATTATTACACACACCATTATAAAAATATCCACCTCCTGGAGTGGCTGCATTAGAGAACCAAAGGCTGAGAGACTACTTCCAGAGAGCAGAGAAACCACTAGGATAGCAGGCGGGCTGCGGCGGGGGCCTGGAGTGTCTGTACCACAGGATTGTGCATAGCGACCGCCGGGTCCCTTCGCTGTCACCCCGGCTCTAGGACTGATTGTAACGCAGAGTGTCACAGGGGTACCCCCCAGCCCATGCCAAAAACGTCTGAAAATACTGAGCCACTGTGCAGAACACTTCAATCTTGGAGGAAACAAGGCAGCAGTAATTGAATTGCATCAAACCTAAGAGGTGTGGCCAAGCTAGTTCTCCTGTCAAGATTGGCATGCACAGCATAGTCTGAGGTATTCCTTTGTCCATCGGTTGTTTGTGCCACTGCAAGATATTGTCTGTCCCAAGAACATGCCATCACAATGGTTTAAAACATTCTGAATATTAGTAATTCTTAGATTCTTCTTATCTAGCCAGTCTCTTGATTTTTGTTTGCTTTTGTTGTGTGTGTGTTTTGTTTTAAAAGATTTCAACTACAGTAGAATATTACAGAAAGTAAAATATAAATGCTGGGGTAGGGGTGGGGTTTTTCTCTCTAAATGAAACTTACACGGGCTAAACCTAGAGAGTATTTTTAAACAAATATACAGTATGCAGGCAGAGGAAGCAGGAAAACGGCCAGCCAACTGTTCAAAACAAAACAAAGCAGAAAAACCCAAAACCTTAAGGAAATTTGGCTATTTTCTGAAAGAAAAAGGGAAGAAGAAAAAAAGAGGGGGGGGGAGAGGGAAAAAGAAAAAAAGGGGGGGGGGGGAAGGGAAAAAGAAAAAAAGAGAGGGGGGGGGAAGGGAAAAAGAAAAAAAGAGAGGGGGGGGGAAGGGAAAAAGAAAAAAGAGAGGGGGGAAAAAGGGAAAGAGAAAAAAGAGAGGGGGGAAAAAGGGAAAGAGAAAAAAGAGAGGGGGGAAAAAGGGAAAGAGAAAAAAGAGAGGGGGGAAAAAGGGAAAGAGAAAAAAGAGAGGGGGGAAAAAGGGAAAGAGAAAAAAGAGAGGGGGGAAAAAGGGAAAGAGAAAAAAAGAGGGGGGAAAAAGGGAAAGAGAAAAAAAGAGGGGGGAAAAAGGGAAAGAGAAAAAAAGAGGGGGGAAAAAGGGAAAGAGAAAAAAGAGGGGGGAAAAAAGGGAAAGAGAAAAAAGAGGGGGGAAAAAAGGGAAAGAGAAAAAAAGAGGGGGGGGAAGGGAAAGAGAAAAAAGAGGGGGGGGAAGGGAAAGAGAAAAAAGAGGGGGGGAAGGGAAAGAGAAAAAAGAGGAGGGGGGAAAAAAGGGAAAAAGAAACAAAGAGGGGGGAAAAAAGGGAAAAAGAAACAAAGAGGGGGGAAAAAAGGGAAAAAGAAACAAAGAGGGGGGAAAAAAGGGAAAAAGAAACAAAGAGGGGGGAAAAAGGGAAAGAGAAACAAAGAGGGGGGAAAAAAGGGAAAGAGAAACAAAGAGGGGGGAAAAAAGGGAAAGAGAAACAAAGAGGGGGGAAAAAAGGGAAAGAGAAACAAAGAGGGGGAAAAAAGGGAAAGAGAAACAAAGAGGGGAAAAAAAGAGAAAAAGAAACAAAGAGGGGGAAAAGATAAAATAAAATATAAACTCAACTGAAAGTAGTGCCTCGACTAAAAGGAATGCATAATGAAATGCTAATCTAATACAGGTCAAAAGAGGAAAAAAAAGGCAAAAGGAAAAAGAATAATAATTAAAAAAAAATAAAAAGGTTATAAACCTTAACAGGATTAAAAAAGTAAAATAAATCCAAACAACTTTTACTGGCCATTCCTGTTGAAATGAGAATCTTAAAAGTAACAGAACAGTGGCTACAAGACCCACTTAGAGCACCGAACAGAGAGAAAACAAAGAGTCCATTTTCAATCTCTGTTATATCAGAAAATCCTGTGTTTCAACAGGTCAAACTGCTGGTGGTGGCAGGAACAGAATTCTTTATAAACTGCAGATGTCCTGGACATTAACATAAAAAAAGGATAATAAATTGTTGGTTTGTTGTTGTTCTGTGTTTTGTTTTCTTTTCTCTTCCTTGGAGTTGCACTAGTTCTAAAGACTTTTCTGCTCTAGCCTACCTACTGTATTGTACTGAATGGATTCCATCTCAGAGAGAGAGTCTCTTTCTGTAACCCTTGATTATTGTTGGGCACCAAAGATAAGAAAAGCAAGACGGGGTACAAAAATGCAAAATTTCAACAGTAATGGCAATGTTTTGTGTCAGTCCAAAAAAAGGGTCCTGCATTTTTCTCCCCCTTCAGTCACGGGGCAAAAAGGCTTTAGTCGGGGGGTAGCAAGTCATGCAAGCGAAATCTGTCTCTGATGTGAGGCCGGACATCTTCGTTCTGTAGGGGGACAAAAAAGGGGCAGGTTTTAGGAGAGTGAACACACCTACAAGTCAAGGCTTTAAGTGGGGCAGTTTTCTAGTGCTGCTGTTTTCACACAACAAAATATAAACCAGGAATGTGTGTCAGTAGGAGACACTCACAGCCATAGCTACACAACCCCCACAGCGATTCAGCCAGCGATGGGCATTATTTAATCTAAAGGCCTCCAGGGTGTCAGTTTCATTCTACAAGGTGTGCCAATTCTCCTCTTCGTGACCAAAAGCAGTTAGAAATGACTGTCTGCTGTTTGCTGCCTAACTAAGTCCTGCTGCTGCTTCGAAATGCTGCCCAGAGAAGCCTTTGCAAAGAGACATGCACAACTTTCAGCAGTCTGCAGCTGACTCAGGAGTAATAAAAATCAACCTTAAAGTCTCTGAAAATCCTTAAAAAAAACAAACCAACCCTAACATTGTTGGGCAGTGGGTAGGGAAGAGCCCCATGAAGGAGTCACTTACCAGCTCTACAAGTTTCTCCAGAAATGGAATCAATTTTAGGAGTTCATTGTCATTTTTATCCATGAACCAGCTTTCTATAGGAATTCCATTTGAAAGCTGAAGGAAAACAAAACCCGCCATCAACACACCGTTTACACTTCATTTATCTCCACTCAAGACTTCTGAAATAGCTTTTTTTTTTTTAAGGGGGGGGTGGTGGAAAAATGATGTTTCCAAGCCAGAGTTTATAAATGTGGATTCTCCCTCTACAGGTTGTAGTAAAATTCTCTTCCAAGAGGTCTCTGTCCTTTACATACAGCTCCATAAAAACCTCCACATCAAAGCTGCGACAAAAGCAGCTCTGAAAGTTCTGCTGAATGGGGAAGTGTTGGGACTTGGAGAGCATTTTATGGCTAAACACACACAGAACCCAACTGTGCTCTGGCAAATGAGGCAAACTGGGGTTTGGATTTTTGTTCTTTAAGGTAGGTGAGATGCTGGAGACCACACTCCACACTTATCTACACAACTCTGGGAAAACTGACCCCACAGAGTGTGGCTTGGGAACATCCCAGCAAAAGCAGTTGTCACCCCTGTGCCATTTCAGCCAGTGATCTCTTAATCTAAAGAGTGGGGGGAAAGAGGATGGGGCCAGACTCAGCGGTGCCCAGTGACAGGACATGAGCACAAACTGGAAGTCAGGAGATTCCATCTGAACAGGAGGAGAAAATTCTTTGGTGTGAGGGTGCTGGAGCCCTGGAGCAGGCTGCCCAGAGCGGCTGGGGAGTCTCCTTGTCTGGAGAGCTTCCAACCCCCCTGGCCATTGTGATTCTGGACAAACTGCTGTGGGTACTCCTGCTTTAGCAGGGGGGGCTGGACTGGGTCATCTCCAGAGGTCCCTTGCACAGCCCCCTATGGTCTGATTTCATGTTTCACTAGCATTAAAAGAATCATAGAATGTTAGGGGTTGGAAGCGACCTCCAGAGATTGAGTCCGACCCCTCTACTAGAACAGGATCGCCAAGGGCAGGTCCTACAGGAACACATCCAGACAGATCTTGAAAGTCTCTAGAGAAGGAGAAATCCACAGAGTCCAAGTCACAGACCCGGTGGACTGGTGGTTTCTTTAGTAAATCTGCCTGGTTTTACAGTGTGGTCATTGTAAGAAGTCCCTCAGTTTGCACTCAATCAGCTCTTCCCAAAAAGAAGAGAAAAATCAAGGAAACCCGAGTGATTGGCACAGTTTGCTTTGTAAACTGAAATACAACTCCTGAAGAAGTTAAATAAAAATGCAGTGTTACACTGTCTTCTGAGGGAAGAAGTGAACACTTTCTGCCCCTTGAGGGCTGTCCAGGCCTGGCCCTGGCTGCCCAGGGCAGCAGTGGAGTTCCCATCCCTGGAGGGGTTTCAAAGCCATGGAGATGTGGTGTCGAGGGCCACGGTTTGGTGGTGACCTGGCAGTGCTGGGCTAATGGTTAGGAAGGACTCTGTGATCCTTAAATCTTTCCCAACCCAAACACCTTTCCACTATTCCATGATTTGGGAAGTTTTTTAGCCACTGCTGAGGTCAGCAGCCTGCTCCTAGCCGTACCTGGTAAGCAAAGGCTTGCGGTGAGTTGTCGATGATGATGGTTTTGGACAGGTCTCTTCCTAGGATGTTTAGGTCCTTGATGTAGTTTCCTTGCACGCAAACACAATGCTCACGGAAAAGTCGATGCCTGTGGTTAAGAGAAACCACCTCATTAACGAGACTAATTACAGCACTGACACTGCAGATGGAGAAAGGAAAGTTCACCCTCCTCATCTATTCCCTTTTCCCATTCTCTTCTGGGCTTTTGGCTGATGGAATTACTAGTTAAGGTGGTTTTATAGTAACAGATGTCAGCTGCTTGTGTTGAAAGAGAAAAGCTTGTCTCAGATCTAGCCCTTGTCAACAGGGTCTTGCTTTGTCACCCTTTTTTGCAGACACAGGATCACAGGATGTTAAGGGTTGGAAGGGACCTCCAGAGATTGAGTCCAAACCCCCCTGCCAGAGCAGGATCACATAACATTATAATCGAGTGCAGCTCCTGAAATGATGTTGCAAGATTCTAAGATCAGAGATGAATTTTGCACAGGAGTCAGTTTCTTGGGGTTTCTTATCCTTTCATTTTGTTCCAGCAGTTAGAACACAGGGCTTCTGCATGTTATAACACAAGGTAGGGGAAGAAATGTTTCCTTTTTATGTTTGTAATTAACCTATTTCAGTTATTAGAGCTGGGGGTGTGCGTGTGGGGGGAAGCCCGGAGGCCAAAACATTCCAACAACTCCTTCCTTTCCAATTAGCCTACTCCCTTTTAATTTATTACAGAAGAAATGGATGGAGAGACTGAAAGGACTCAGATTAAAACCAAAAAAACCCAAACCCAAGGCCCACTTCATGGAATATCTGAAAACTAAGTTGTAGAGAGCTGGAGAGTTTGACAGAGTCCCACTCCAGTGTCCTTCCTTGGAGGCTGCTTGTCTTTTTCTAGGAAGTTTTGGGCAGCTGCACACAGGGAGCTTTGTTTCACAGCAGGGTTGAGTTCCCAACGTTGCTGCAGAGGAAAATGAGCTGAGTGAGTTCATCTAGAGGGCCTGAGTCACAGGTGTGGAGTGCTGACAAGTCCACCTTTAGGCTAATGTCAAAACTCATCATGCCTCGATGGCAGCTTTTTACTGCTACGTGAATCACAGCTACATTCCTGCATCACATTCATCTTTCTGCTAATTCTTACAGCACTGTTAGGCTGGGTGTGACTCCTTCCTGGCCCTAACACAGTGTCAGCAGTCCTGAACCACATGGATTGGGTTCCTGCAGAAAGGTTTTCAGACCGGTTTGCTGGAAGTGAGAGGCCTCGAGCACAAGCCCTACAAGGAGAGGCTGAGGGAGCTGGGATTGTTTAGCCTGGAGAAGAGGAGGCTCAGGGGAGACCTTCTTGCTCTCTACAACTACCTGAAGGGAGGTTGCAGCCAGGAGGAGGTTGGTCTCTTCTCTCAGACAACCAGCATCAGAACAAGAGGACACAGTCTCAGGCTGTGCCAGGGGAAGTTTAGGCTCCAGGTGAGGAGAAAGTTCTCCACAGAGAGAGTTGTTAGCCATTGGAATGTGCTGCCCAGGGAGGTGGTGGAGTCACCATCCCTGGAGGTGTTCAAGAGGGGATTGGAGGTGGCACTTGGTGCCGTGGTTTAGCACTCATGATGTCTTGGGTGACAGGTTGGACTTGATGTTCTCTCAGATCTATTCCAACCTTATGGATTCTATGATTCTAAGTGCAAACAGTGCTTTTGGACACGTCCTGTGTGGCCTCTGATTCAGCTGGGCTCAGATACTCAGCCATGAAAGGATTTGCAAGTCTATTCTGTTTGGCTGTTGAGTGAGTGGTGAGGAAGCTTACCAAAGCCAAAGGAGGTTGCCGTTGTGTTTGTCACAAAAACAAGCAAAAGGATGAGTGTTCCTGGATGGAAACTAGTGAAGAGTTTATGCTCTTAGGGAAAATGGGTTCTGGCATGCCTCAATTACCACATGAAAACAAGGCTGCAACCTCTGGCTCAGAGGAAGCAGGAACCTTGTTATGTGTGGAAAGAAAATGCAGTTTTCATTGAAGAATGCTAGGATAAAATGGTGCAGGGAAGAGCTTTGCCAGGGATGTCCCAGGCACAGAATCCATACAGCTCAGCTCTGACCAGGGAGCTGTTTACTACCCTTAGTGGAACACCCTGTGTAGGGGTGAATCCCTGAGAAGATTCCTGCCCACCTACCACAGCTCATCTTCCAGATGAGAGTAACAGAAAGAATCTCATCTGGGAGAATTTCTTTGTGCTTTAAGGAACTGTCCTTGAGAAATGCCAATCACTTCCAAACACAGCTCAGGAGTAAGGAGAGAAATGGAAATTCAACACAACTGCACTCTAAATCCCACCAACTGTTTTGTGATGGCATAAGAAATGAACCTCTGCTGGTTGCACAGATAACACTCAAAATTCATAGACAATACGTTCAATTTCCATAGCTGACAAGAAACCTAATGCTCAGTTTAGGTTCACAGTGTGGATTCCCAGGCAGCTCAAGCACAGCTTTGGGACCCAAGAGTGCACTTCCTGCATCACCTTTGTTAGCAAGCAGCACTTGTTTACAACAGAGTCTCCGGGTTTTACCTGACCAGCTGCTTTTTAGGGTCTAGAATGTTCAATAACTTGTCTGCATACACCTTCTTAGAAGCAGTAAAAAGAATGATCTGTAGGTGAAAGGAAAAAAAAAAAGAAGAAAAAAAGGAATTATTTTAGATACAAGTGTGTAAATATCAGTCAAAGAGGTTGAGAAGTAGTGTCTGATGGGGTCTTCTTTTACCTCATAAATCTGAGACATACGTTCCAGGAATTCTCGGAAGAACGGCCTTAACCGGACGTAGACCTGAAGCAGAGAAGGACTTCAGTAAAGACCCAAAGCACTGCAGCTGTCACCCACACCCCCCAACAAGTACCACTTGGTACAAAATGAGGTCAAAATGAGTATTGGGGATAAAATGAACAGCAAATATTAAACTTCCTGCAGGGCAACAGCTTAATTAAACCACCACTAAAGCTACGCGGCAGGCTGAGCAGCTCAACGGGTAGGATGATGAAATGAGGGCCAAGAAATTTACAGGAAAAATCTGCTGGGGTTAGGAATGACTTCAGGGAACAGCTGAATGACACCTGAAGAAAAACAATGAAACTGGCTACTTTGAGTAAACACTGTGAACCAGGTTTCACCAGCTGGACAGCATCAGTTCAACCACTAGAAAAGATAAACTGAAGAATCTCTTAAACTCTTCCACTAAAATTGAGTAGGGGAGGTCAGAAGGGATGACCAAAAAAAGAGGCTTCAGCCTTTCCCAAACTCCCATAAACTCAAGTAGAATAGAATAGACCAGGCCAGGTTGGAAGAGACCTTCAAGATCATCATGTCCAACCTATCATCCAACACCACCTAATCGACTAACCCATGGCACCAAGCACCCCATCAAGTCTCCTCCTAAACACCTCCAATGATGGTGACTCCACAAGCACAGAACTGCACATATGCAGAAATTATTCCCTGCAAAAACCCATGCATAACACATGGAGAGCCTCTGCAAAGTCTTTTGGTGGTTCTGGGTTGGTTGTTGGTTTCTCTCTTCCCGAGATGAGCATCAGCACCTCATCAGCTCAGTGGCAACCAAATCAAAATGGTCATTCAATGCCTTCCTTGCTCAAAGCACAAGAGGTTAATGCTTTGAAGATGGGATGGGAAGGAAGTGTTCTTCCTTGCCTGCAGTGAAAGTTTAGACATTAGGAGGAAGCTCTTTACAATGAGAGGGGTAAAATACTGGAACAGGTTGCCCAGGGATGTGGTTAAGGCCCCATCCCTGGAGATGTTCAAAATCAGAGTTGATGCGGCCCTGAACAGCCTGATCCGGTTGGAAGTGTCCTTGATGACTGCAGGGAGGTTGGACAAGATGACCTCTGAGGGTCACTTCCAACCTGAAGGAATCTGTGAACCTGTTAAAATAAAACCCCAACCAGTTTTGGCTCCACTTGTAGCCAAAACCTCTGCAATTACCACCAGGACTGTCAATATACTTTTAAATCTCCACACCTGATGGTCTCACCATACCTTCAGGTGAAACCCAGAGACAGGTTAGTTAACTGGCCCAGGTGAAGCTACCTTACTCACAGCACTCTCCAGCATGGTGAGGCCCCCTGCCCAGCCTAGCTGAGCCTGGAGCATGCTGTACATCAGCACCAGGCTAAGGCAAATGCCAACTCATACCCAAACCATCCCTGAGAACCTGTGCAGCCAGCCTCAGTTCAGACTGCAGGACACACAGGATCCACCAAGCTGGGACTTGCTGCAGGCTTGACTGGCCCAGTCATTTCTGATTGCACCACGTCTCAAGTGACTCCAGGCAAGGACCAGCTCGCCACCAGACATAACTGCCTGAAGCACAGCCAGCTGGGGCTCTTCCAGGGGCAGAGGGACAATTCTAGAGTCTTCCCAAGCTAAGACCAGATTTCTTTGTGGATGCTGCCCAAGATACAAGAAAGCCTCCTGGCTTTCAGATCCAAAGCTTGGTGGCTTTGCTGTTATTTCTGAGAGAAAGGCTGTTTGAGTGGGAAGGGATCCTAAAGATCATCTAGCTCCAAACCCTTGCCATGGGCAGGGACACCTCCCACTAGAGCAGGCTGCTCAAGGCTCCATCCAGCCTGGCCTTGAACACCCCCAGGGAGGGGACATTCACAACCAGCATTGTTTGCTCATTCCACTGCAATAACCAAATAAAGCACCCAAGTTGGTGAGGGTAAGATGGAAAACTTGTAACTGTTCCAGCTGACCTGCAGAGCTCCAGATATCTTTCAAGGACCATGGAAGATCAAAGGGAATTATTCTGTGATAGATCCATAAAGATGCACTTCAGCTGAAGAGCTGAGTGAAAGCATCTGCCTGTTGGCTGTCTAAGGCCTGCTAGTGCAAGGAAGGTGCCCTCAAGTGAAACAGAGGGCAAGTTGATTGCATGTCTGGGATTTGAAGCCAGGCAACAGAACAAAACCTCTTTACCCAGAAAAAAAAGATCAATTTCTTTGCAAGATAAGCTGCTTACCTTATTATGTAAAGTAAAACATGTGCAAAGTCTAATGTCTGCAGCTGAACATTTCTTTCTGTTTTCCAGGCAGATGTAAGACAGCACTTAACAGATGTGGGATTCAAGGAAACTTCAGCTTTGCAAAGGCTATTTTCACTAAGTCCAAAGCTTAAACACTGCTACAATTTAGAGATCTTCATTATTTTCTTTTTGTCCAATAAAGAAAACACCAAGAAATTAATTGTCTTAAAAGCCTGGAATAAGCCAGAGCCATAGCACTTGATTCAGCCTGCAGATGGGTGAGGAGAGGGAAATGCTGTGAAGCCAGGCTCTCATTTCACAGATTCACAGAATGGTTTGGGCTGGAAGAGACCTTGAAGATTATCTCATTCCAGCCCCATTTGCAGTATTAGATTTAATGTGAGTAAGATATTCAGCAGGAAATTTGGCACTGAGCTGCTTTCTACTCTTAAGAAATAATTAGTAGATAATTGGCAAATGCTGCTGGAAAACCTACCCAAGAGTGGTCCATATTTTGACACTAATGGAGAGCTCCTTCAGAAAGGTCTCCTCCACATCTAGCATTGTTTTCTGTGGGCTCTGTTATGCAATACTTTAAATATAGTAACTTGCTGACTTTCCTTCACTCAGCTTAGTGTCTGCTTCTCTGTTGCCAGCTGAAATTGCTTTCAAGACGTGAAGTTAATCCAGGAGGATGATACCAGAGGTGATGGCCAAACTGATAAGCAAAATATCCCACATTTTAAATGCTCATGGATAGCTCACCACTGCCCCAAAATGCTAGGGAGGGTGTGAAACACCTGCAAGCTTCAACTGTTATGGATTCATAGAATGGTTTGGACTGGAAGGGACCTTGAAGATCATCTAATTCCAACCCCCTGGCATTGGCAGGGACACCTCCCATTAAACCAGGTTGCTCAAGGCCTCTGTTATCACAGATTATTTGTCTTTTTACATATTATACCCTAGTTAAACATGAACTTAATTGTATCCTTTAAATATTTATCTTGCTTATTAGCTGTTATCTAGTAAGAGGGGACTGTTTTGTCTAGTGTGATGTAAACCCAGCAATAGAGTGTAGTGATCAGAGAGGGCAGGAGACTCTCACACCTGCAAGGAGCTGTTCCTTGGCAAACCCAGGCTTGAGTCTAGAGAGAGCTAAGAGGACACTGACCCAGGACCCACACAGTAACTGGGCCTTCTCAAGGGTTTATAGGCTTGTGTGCAATGCTGGTCAGTAACACTTCACAAATACTCTAACTCAGTCTTTCCATTGACTTCAGTTCCCTAAAGGCAAGATCCTGGTTAGATCTCAGCACAAAAGTGCAGTCAGAAGAAGGCCCACAGGCAGAGGCAGAAAATACTCAGATTATACTGAGATCTCTTAAGAGAAGGAAGGAAAAGTAAAAGGAAAAGTAAACCCTCCTGATTCTGGGAGCAGTGCCAAGAACCTCCAAAGAACTAAATTCAAGGCTCCTTCTGAGTTCAGCCTGGAGGAAACTGTGTAGGACCAGGTGACCCTCAGGGTCCCTTCCAACCTGGCATTCTGTAACTCTGTGATGGTTATCACCAAATAGGAGATAAGATAAAGCCATGTTTAAAAGTGATTTCAGCTTCTCAGATTCCAAGAGGTTTAATGTGGAACAGTGAAGAAAACTTTTTGAACATCAGGAAGAACACCTGGGCAAGTGTCCTTTTAAGGTGCCTGATGACCTAGCTCATTCTCCAAAGGCACTACAGTGGGGACTGATCTCATACAAGCTACATGGTGGAGCAGCTGTTCCTGCTCGCAGGTCCATCACACAAAAGGATCTCAGAACAACAGCCTGAGTCAGTGTGGCACCTTTGGTAGTTGGAAGAGTTCCTCCTTCCAATGCTGGTTTCTCCATGGTATGTCAGTGTAAATCACACACAACTCACAACATCTCTGAAAGCAGAACAAAACCCAAAGTCTAGCAGTCTCCACAAGATGATCCAAAAAGTCACTCTGAGAACTCAGCAGACTCTGGGAGTAAAGAGGTAGAACTGGCACCGGTGAAGTGCACAGCAAGACCAACAACCAAGCCAGAAAGTAGGTAGTGCCAGGCTCTGAAGATGTCTCTACACAGAAATGGTAACCAGTGTGGATTGGTTTTGCTATCAAGGGAAGAAAGTGGCTGAACCATCAATGTTCCTGCCTCCACCCTCTGGTAAGAAGATAAGTTGCTGCAGAGATCATGCACAGCTCTTAAAATGGACTTGTTGACCAACATCCATCAACATTTCCACCAGTAATCAGTGACCACCATCCCTGTGTTGCAACACAGAGTGCTCCACAGGAATCCTGTCACAGGTCATCCACCTGGCAAAGTCTGACACCTACAGTTTATAACCCCAGCAGCTGTGAAATGCCAGACACTTGCTTATCTCTCTCTAAACAAGGGGAGAACAAACACACAGAGCAAGAATTGCCATGGCAAACAAATCAAAAGGTTGATTTTGTTGTTGTTATCTTTACCTGGTAAATGACATCTTGAAAAAGAACTGGAAAGGTGAGTGCAGCATCTTCTAACTCATTCAGACTACAGTGCACTAGTGTTTCATCCTAGTGGAAAGGAAAAGATGGTGTAAGAAAAACAAAGAAAAGGCTGCAAAAAAAGGCAAAAGTAGCTGTTTGCTGGATCTTCATGCTCATTTGAAGGCAGGTTTAGCTAGTTTAGAACATTTACTTCTGTGCAAGTGCTCTCAAATTTGAAGAGGAATTCTTAGAAGGAATGAAACACTTCATTATTCTTGCAGTTTCATTTAGAATGGTGAGCTAGGGGCAGAATTAGGAGGAGATATTTTAACTGTGTAGGCTCTCCTGTCATCCAGCTCAAAGCTGCATCTGTCAGACTGAGTGATCTCTCCCTTCAGATGGCCACTAGAGGACAACTCAGCTGATAGTGGCCATGATAAAGTAATGTTCCTGACATCACCAACAGGGTCTGAAACCACTTCTCAAACACAGAGACTAAAAGAAATTACTCTTATTATTACTACTACTTTATTTATTATTATTATCTAGTTACAAATGGGTTTACACCCTCTTACAATGGTCCAAGAATCAAAAGCTTCATTCTTGACCAGTCCTGGATGTAAGACATACAGAGCTGGAGGGATTTTCCTGTTTGTTCCATCTCATTTTTTTCCACAGTGGGGGACAAAAACCCCAAAAAACCAGTGAGGGGGGACAGATAACTCTTTGTCTGAGATGAGAAAAAAAATGTGATGCTTTGGCTTTTGAACAGGATGTGAAGTATTCCAACAACACAGCAAGCATTCTGTGTTTGCCAATATTGATTTTTCTTTAATGAAGACTGCAACTGAAAATACTGCAAATTGTGTAACACTCAACAAGGCCTTTTTGGTTACTAATTCCAGCAACCATCAAAACAAAGGAAATGCTGCACCCTCCTGCTTTGAGGATATTTACCAAGTCTAGAACTAATGAGAACTCTGGTGTGCTTCTTGTTTTCAGTGGAAGAGCTGGCTTCCTGTTCAGTTGTTCTTCTGTTAGTGGTGGAACATGCTTGATGAAATAGTATCTGAAAAAGAGACAGATTTTGCTGGAGAAATCATAGAATCATTGAAGGGTTTGGGTTGGAAGGGACCTTAAAGATCATCCAGCTCCAATCCCCTGCCGTGGGCAGGGACACCTTCCACTAGAGCAGGCTGATCAAGATTTCATCCAACCTGGCCTTAAACACCTCCAGGGAGGGGGCATCCACGACCTCCCTGGGCAACCTGTTCCAGTGTCTCACCACCCTCACTCTAACAAATTTCTTCCTAATATCCAGTCTCAATCTCCCCTCTTCCAGCTCAAAGTCATTGCTCCTCATCCTGCCACTGCAAGCCCTTGTAAAAAGTCCCTTCCCAGCCCTCCTGTAAGCCCCCTTCAGGTACTGGAAGGCCACTATTAGGTCTCCCTGGAGCCTTCTCTTCTCCAGGCTGAACTGCCCCAACTCTCTTCCTGTCCCTACAGGGGAGGTTCTCCAGCCCTCTCAATCTTCATAGCCCCCTCTGGACCCACTACAGCATCTCAATGTCCTTCATATGCTGGGAGTCCCAGAAATGGACACTTTGCTCCAGATGGGGTCTCACCAGAGCAGAGCAGAGCAGAGGGGCAGAGTCACCTCCCTTGTCCTGCTGGTCACACTTTTTTTGACACAACCCAGCCTTGTGGGCTGCCAGCAACCACTGCCAGCTCATGTAGAGTTTTTGTCAACTGACAACCCCAAATCCTTCTCCTCAAGACTGCTCTCAAGCCATTCCTCACCCCAGCCTGGATTTGTGCTTGAGACTGCCCAGACCCAGGTGCAGGACCTTGCACTTAGGCTTGCTGAACTTCATGAGGTTGGCTTGGACCCAGGTCTCCAGTCTGTCCAAGTCCCTCTGGATGGCATCCCTTCCTTCCAGCATGTCAACCACACTACAGAGTTTGGTGTCATCTGCAAACTTGCTGAGGGTGCCTCAATCCCACTGTCCATGTCACTAACAAAGACGTAGCCACACTACTGAGCTGGTAAAGGTTGTAGCCTGACTTCATATTTCAAACGTCTCAGGGCTGCACAAGAAGTATCTTGACACCCCCTGCCCCCCCAGTCAACACACACTTGTTTGTTTTGAAAAGAGCTTTTGGAATTCATTTCTGTACCATCAAAATGTTTCAAGTGAAAGAAGACAGTCTGAACCCCACTCCCAAAATGATCACTGGACTGTTTGCAGCCCAAAGGTTAGCACTTACGGATCAAAGACTTCCCAGTCTTCCTCATAGGTGGCTTCTGCATGGGCTGATGAGTAGCCACTGTCTGGGGACACTGGTGCTAAAATGCAACAAAAATGACCAAAACAACAACAAAATTAAAACAACAATCCACAAGTCCTGGTCTCATCAGTGCACTTTCTAACTGTGACAATTTGTGCTTGATACTTGAGTGCCTCAAAACCCAGAGAATGACAGAGTGGCAGCTTGGAAAGGACCCCAGGGATCATCTGGCCTGACCTTTCTAGGAGATAGTGGAGCTGAAATGAGCTGGCCCAGCACCCTGCCAAGATATGAGCCTTAAAACTGAGTAATGCAGGGAAATCCACCACTTCCCTTGGGAGATGATTCTAATGTCCAACTGTTCTCATGTGGAAAAATGGTCTGGATTCTAATTTCCCTTCAGGCTCCCCTGTGTGCCTTCATGTTTCCTCTTGAAATAGCCTGCAGAGCTCCTCAGGAAGGGCCTGATGTCACCTTGTGCTACAGAACTTCATGGCCTGGCCAAACCGCAGTGTTGGATTCCCAGCAGACATCTGGGAAGTTGAAATCTCCCAGCAGAACAAAAGGCAGTCATTGTGAAACCTCTTGCAGATGCCTGCAGAGTGCTTCATCAGCCTCATCATCTTCACTGGATGAGCTGCAACAGACTCCCACCACAGCATCTGCCCTTCCTTTTTACCCGGAGACCTTCACCCTGACCATCACCACCGCTGAGCATCAGGCAGTCACATCTCTCCCTGACACAGGGCCACCCCACCACATCTCCTTCCTTGCCTGTCCCTTCTGAAGAGCTGGGATCCATCTACAGCAGCACTCCAGTCATGACACTTGTCCCATGTCTCAGGATGGCTACTATGTCATAGATGCCTCGCAGCACAATGGGCTCCAGTTCCTCCTCCTTGTGACCCGTGCTGCACGCACTGGTGTAGATTCACTGCAGCTGAGCTCGTGGGCTCACCACCTTTTTAGGGAGTGTGACCCCAGTGCCTAGATTCACAGAATGCTTTGGGTTGGAAGGGACCTTAAAGATCATCCGGTTCCAACACCCTGCTATGGGCAGGGACACCTTCCACTAGACCAGGTTGCTAAAGGCCTCATCCAACCTGGCCTTGAACACCTTTAGGGAGGGGGCATCCATGACCTCCCTGGGCAACCTGTTCCAGTGTCTTACCACCCTCACTGTAAAGAATTTCTTCCTGATCTCCAGTCTAAATCTGCCCTCTTCCAGCTTCAATCCACTGCCCTTCATCCTCTCACTACAAGCCCTTGTAAACCCCACTTCCCACCAGAGAACTAGGTTACCTTGTTCTGAAACAAGGCAACAGCACAGATCAGAAGGTATGGATTAGACCTGTGAATCACAGCAGCCCTTTTGCTTAAAGGTTAAACCTCCTTCCTCAAAAGGAGTCCTCCAAAACCTCAATATTACCTACCAACCAATGTTTTGAGGGCCTAGGGAGGACGTAGACAACAGTTAACAGTTTGATGCTGCTCATTCACAAAGAGAAACTGAATTTTACAGAACTGTTGAGGTTGGAAGAGACCTTTGAGATCATGAAGTCCAACTGCTTGCCTAGAGCTCACAATCTCACCACTACTGCTGAGCTACTGCCACTGACCCACATCCCTCAGCACTACATCCACACAGCTTTTAAACACCCCCAGAGACAGTGACTCCACCACCTCCCCAGGCAGCCTGTTCCAATGCCTGAGAACCCTTTCTGGGAAGAAATGTTTCCTAATATGCAACCTGAACATCCCCTGGCACAACTTGAGGTCATTTCCTCTTGTCCTGTCACTTTTTGCATGTGAGATGAGACCCACATTCTGGATATTATTTTTATCAAAACAGATGCATGAGAAGGCTTTTGAAGAATTCTCCACATGTTAAGACAGGATCTAGCTGCTTCTTATTCACCTCCCCACATCATTCTAATACAAAGTATCATATTGTGGTTCATGGCTGGACTTGATCTCAAAGGTCTCTTCCAACCTCAACAATTCTGTGATTCCAGAAGGTGAGAGATTTCCCTTCCCTGATCAGCAAGCCTGGGGTGTGCATTTTTACTAGAGGGAGGGGGGGTCCAATATTAATAAAAATAGCTTTCTTCTGGAATCTATATACCAGGAATGGATGAAACTTGCCAAAAACTGTGGGTTTGGTGCAGCAAACAGGTTTGTCTATTCACAGCTTCCCAGACCACATCGGCTTGGAAGGGACCCTCAAAGGCTCATCTTAACCAACCCCCCCTACAGTCAGCAGGGACACCTCCAACTAGAGCAGGCTTCAGCCATCAAGCTGAGGATTGATACTGTCTGCCTGCCCCTAGAAAATGTGAAATATTAATTTAAACAAAATGCAGGTGCTGAGATTTCCCTGAAAGTCCCAGCTGCAGGCAGCCAGTGCACCTTCCTTACCTGTGAGCGGGGGCAGGTCACGGTCGCTTGCTTCCTCCACTTCTTCTAAGCCATTGTTGACAGCAGACCTGACCTGCACTGCTTGGCTTGTGTAAGCTGCTCCATTGGTTGACGTTGCAGTACTTGTGGTAATCTCATCTACCTGTTCCATATCAAGCTGTTTGACTATTTCTTCAGCTTCAACAGCCTGTCCTGGAGAGTCTGATCCTGATGTTCCTGAATGAAGAGTTCGGAACACTCACAGTTATGATGTTAGAATCACAGATCCATAGAGTGGCTTGAGTTGGAAGGGACAATGGCTTGACTTAGAAGGGACCTTAAAGATCATCCAATCCCAACACCCCTGCCACAGGCAGGGACACCTCCCACTAGACCAGGTTGCTCAAAGTCTCATCCATCCTGCTCTTAAACACTTGGTGAGAGCTGCTGGAGAGAGCGCTCTGCTCAGTGTGCCCCTGTGCTCACTGTGCTAAGACATCTGTTTTCCCCACCTCAGACAAAATCAGCTCCAGCAGCAGTTTGCAAGGGAATATGTGACAAAGCTTCAATGTTCTTCAAGTTTTGGTGTTTTGGTTTGGTTTTTTTAAGTTACCTTCTGGTTGGAAGAGACCTTTAAGATCATCTTCAAGCAGAGCTACCCATCAGAATGCTGCCAGTCATGATAAACCACCTAAAAAACCCTGCCAGAATAACTGAAGGTGGCTGCACTTGATTCACATTACTAAAACAAGGATCAAAACGAAGACTATGACCAATGCCTTTCATGTCTGGGATAAGGAACTTAATACCAATTATTTCTCAGTCTTCTTCCTCTGTGTGTTTTTGATTTCTTCTTTTTTTGTGTGTGTGTTTTTGCTTTATTTTCCCTCCCCCTCTATGAAAGCAATGTTCTAATGTACATAAATTTATGGCTGCTTGTATTCATAACCAATCCTTTAAGAATTAAGGAGCCCTTCGTCTGCTAACTCTTGGTCTGTAGGGCAGAAGCAGCAACTGCTCAAACCAGTTTTTTCTCCCCCCCCCCCCCCTCAGAACAACCCTATCATTCCCAGCTTTGCCCTCTTTAAAAAGGACACTCACCATTTTTGTTTGCTGGTGAAAAAAAATTGAAGACAGGAGAAAAAATGGTTCCCAGTAAGGTGGTTCGGGGGGGACTGCCAGGGGGAGGATTATCTTCCAGCTTCCCATTCTGCTTCACATGTTGGTTTGTCATTTCATAGCTTCCAGCTTCTGTCAAAGAGAAGTCAAGAGTTAGAACACCACACTTCTCTTTCTTAACAGTTTTTCTCCTTCAGTGGTGCTCTTTTTACTGTAGGATAGATCCCTCTTGTCCATGGTTCAACTTGGTTGACAAAAACAATTAGCCTAAGTAGTTAATATTAAAAACCCCAATAAAAGCCAGCACTGCAGTACTGACATGAGCCCAAAATGCCAATTGTCAGCACCACCTTAACAGCCCAGATTAGGAAGTGCTCATTGTTTATACCAAGGGTGCCCCAGGTTAACAAATAACAGCAGCTTAAATCCATCCAATAGGCTTGAGGATGGAAGGCTGTGAGCCTCCTTCTGTGAACCTCCTATGATGCTGTGAGCCCTTCCACAAGAGGTGGCAGTATCAGAGGGACTCCACTAGGTGGAAACCAGAACAAGTGGCAGTGGAACTTCAGTGGCTCAACTTCACCAGATCAAGGCCATGGTTTGTTATTCTCCACACAGACTCACGTGCAGAAACATAATCAGGAAGTAGAAGAGCTTTGAGTCGTTATGGCAGACAACAGAGGGCATAGAACTAAACAAGTCATAGACTCTAGACCTGCTCCAGCTCCTCAATGTCCTTGCCGGAGTAAGGGACCCAAAGCTGAACCCAGGATTCAAGGTGTGGCCTCACCAGTGCCCACTACAGGGCCACAATCCTTGCCCTGGTCCTGCTGGCCACACCATTGCTGATCCAGGTCAGGATGCTGGTGGCCTTCTTGGCCACCTGGGCACATGCTGGCTCATCTTTAGCCAGCTGTTGATCAACACCCCCAAGTCTTTCTCTACTGGATCACTCTGCCCCAAGTCTGGAGCCTTGATGGGGTTGTTGTGACCCAAGAGCAGGATCCTCACACCACAAAACATGGCATGTAACCAGTAAGGCTTTATGTACAGCAAAGCACATCCCTGGACTACAAATGGCCATCTCCTGGCCCAGAGCCAGGACACCTTCTGAGCCTGAAATGCAGGAGTTGTTTAATTCCCAGGAACCAGTCCCTGTGCTGCCTGTCCATATGGAAGTCAGCAAATGTATGTTGTGCACATGAGCTGGGAGCCTTCCTGTCAGCTGAGCCTGCTGGAGCTGCAGCAGAGCTTCCCACACCATGTCTACAGAAAACACAGGCTGTGCCAGCTGCAGCTCTGCAGAGGGAGAGCATCTGAGCTGAGAACTTCCATCCCTGTGGCAGTAATGTGGCTCTAGCTGCACCTCACAACACTTGATTTAAGTCTCAGATTCACACAGTGCATTGGGTTAGAAGGGACCCTCAAAGGGCATCTTGTCCAACCCCTCTGCAGTCAGCAGGGACACCTCCAAATACAGCAGGCTGCACAGGGCCACATCAAATGATCTCAAATGTTTCCAGGGACAGGGCCACAACCACATTTCTGGGCAGCTTGGTCCAGTGTTCCACCAACATCATTGCAAAGAACTTCCTCCTACTGTGCAACCTATATCTCCCCTGCTCCAGTTTGAAACCACTGCCTCTTGTCCTGCCACCACAGGCCTTTCTAAACAGTCCCTCCCCAGCCTTCCTGTAGGTCCCCTTCAGACCCTTCTGAGGTCTCCCCAGAGCCTCCTCTTCTCCAGGCTGAAGAGCCCCAACTCTCCCAGTCTGTCTTCACAGGAGATGTGCTCCAGCCCACTGATCATCTTTGTCAATAGTTTCTATTTCACCTCTGAGCAGTATCTGCATGCACCACTCAGGAAGAGGGTGCAAATCCAGTCTCTCTCCAGGGAGGACAAAGAGAAACAGTAAGAAATAACCCATCTCTGCATTTGATGGGTGCTTTCAGTGTCTAAGGACACCTGGCTGTTTCTGCAAAGATCAGAGTTTGGAAGTCATATTCTGCTTTTTTCTGTGAGAAAATGGGAGAAGAGCTGAAACAAATAATTATCACTGGGTCTAAGAATAATCATTAAAAAAAACAGTGAACTTGGTTCCAAGGTAGCTGGTCAGGATCACAGACCCAGCTTGCTCTTACAAAGATAACAGTGGATGTGTCCAAGCAGTAATGTTGGACTAGATATTAGAAAGAGATTCTTTAAAGTGAAGATGGTGAGACACTGGAACAGGCTGCCCAGGGAGGCTGTGGATGACCCCTCCCTGAAGGCGTTCAAGGCCAGGCTGGATGGAGCCTTGAGCAACCTGCTCTAGTGGAAGGTATCACAGTATCACCAAGGTTGGAAGAGACCTCAAAGATCATCAAGTCCAACCTGTCACCACAGACCTCATGACTAGACCATGGCACCAAGTGCCACATCCAATCCCGTCTTGAA
Source organism: Dryobates pubescens (assembly GCF_014839835.1). Taxonomy (NCBI): domain Eukaryota; kingdom Metazoa; phylum Chordata; class Aves; order Piciformes; family Picidae; genus Dryobates; species Dryobates pubescens. Next base: position 10,751,277 of record NC_071628.1, on the reverse strand, counting down.
CACCTCCAGGGATGGGGACTCCACCACCTCCCTGGGCAGCACATTCCAATGGCTAACAACCCTCTCTGGGAAGAACTTTCTCCTCACCTCAAGCCTAAACTTCCCCTAGTGCAGCTTGAGACTGTCTTCTCATTCTGGTGCTGGTTGCTTGAGAGAAGAAACCAACCCCCACCTGGCTACAACCTCCCTTCAGGTAGTTGTAGAGAGCAATGAGGTCTCCCCTGAGCCTCCTCTTCTCCAGGCTAAGCAACCCCAGCTCCCTCAGCCTCTCCTCACAGGGCTGTGCTTGAGGCCTCTCCCCAGCCTTGTTGTCCTTCTCTGGACACATTCAAGTCTCTCAATGTCCTTCTTGAACTGAGGGGCCTAGAAGTGGACACAGGACTCCAGGTGTGGCCTAAGCAGTGCAGAGCACAGGGGCACAATGACTTCCCTGCTCCTGCTGGACACACTATTCTTGATACAGGCCAGGATGCCATTGGCCTTCTTGGCCACCTGGACACACTGCTGGCTCATATCCCTGTCCATGGCAAGGGGGGTGGAATTAGATGACCATCAAGGCTCCTTCCACCCCAAACCCCAAATTCAATGATTCCATAACAACTGCTGCTTACAGGCTTAGAAACCTTATTTTGCTGCTGTTAGCTCAGCCTTGCTTTCATTGAAGTCAATCCCCAAACCCTTCAACCCGCACCACTGGAGAAATTCCCTTTCTGAGTTACTGTGGAAGGGCTGGATCCCCATTCCCTTGCCCCAGCACACAGCCAGGGTGTTTACCAACCTCCATTCATTTGACTTTTCCGCCGTACTCGAGGCTTCTCTCCTGTCTGAGGGGTTGATGTAATCAGGTTATCAATGTCCCGATCGATCCGACTTCTTTTGGCGGGATTTTCTCTTTCTTCCTTAAAACAGAAAAAAGGGGGGGGGGAACCAAAACAAAACCAAAACAAACATACTGAATAGTGCTTCTTTTCTCCATTGGATGCTACCAGACAAAGTTAGCTGCTAGAGAGAAGTTTCAGGAAAGGTTCTGCTGCTGTTCCACTTCCAGGTGCAGAACCTGCAAGGTCTGCTCAGATGGAATTCTGAGCTCCTTAAACTGACACAGCTCGAGGTCAAGATCAGAACACTGCTGTAGAAAATGCCTCCCTTCTCTCCAGTCTGAATCCCCCTCTTTTAGTTCAACCCATCACCCCTTGTCCTGTCACAACAGGCCCTGCTCAAAAGTCTGGCCCCAGCTTTCTGACTGACCTCTTGAAGTCCCAAAAGGCCACCAGAAGGTTTCCCTGAAGCCTTCTCTTCTCCAGGCTAGACAAGCCTAAATCTCTCAGCCTGGCCTCACAGCAGAGGGCTTCCAGCCCCCCCCCAGCATTGCTGTGGCCTCCTCTGGCCCTGCTCCCACAGGTCCCTGTCTCTGCTGTGCTGAGGACTCCAGAGCTAGCCCCAGGACTGCAGGTGGGGTCTCAGCAAAGGGGCAGAATCCCCTCCCTCCCCTGCTGCCCATGCTGCTGGGGATCAGCCCAGGACACAGCTGGGGCTGGGCACACTCAGTGTCATCTGGTGTCCAGCTTTGCAACCCCAAGTTCTTCTCCTCAGGGCTGCTCTCCAGCCCTTCATCCCCAGACTGTGTTTGTGCTTGGGGTTGCCCTGACCAAGTGCAGGGCTTTGCACTTGGCCTTGTTGAACCTCATGAGGTTGGCACAGTCCTATTCAGGTCCCTCTGGATGGATCCCATCCCTGCAGCACGTCAACCACACCACACAGTTCGGTGTCATCAGCAAGCTCGCCGAGGCTGTCTTGACTGCACTGTCCACATCAACCACAAAGATGCTGGACTTGTCAAGGAGACATTTATTGCCCTCCATCCATAGAAGCTCAGTGGTGATTTAGATTCTGCCATAGCCATAAATGAACTACTCTGCAAGTTGTACACACACTATCTCCAAGAGTTAGAACGTTGCCATGGCAGCCACAAGACTACTTTGTTCAGTCATTAGCTCTTTGGAAGACAGCCCAGCAGTATCAATATCATGCCATGCTAATGCCACTGGAACCACTCCAAGTCCTGCTACAGGCACAGGAGAGGACATGGGAAGGAAGAGGAGAAAAATGTGGATGTTTTATATTAAAAAACCTGTCAAGGGAAAGAAGAAAAAGAAAAAGGAAAAAAGAACGAAATGTGATGCAAAGATCTGGGAGAGGAAGAGATGAGAGAGTTAAAAACCCTAGAGGAGACAAAGGGAAGGAGAGCCAGGCATATTTCCCTTATCTCAACATCCCAGGGTAAAATGTTTGCCTTAGATTCCAGCGTTTTCTTGCAGCAGTTTCACAGCCAAACTGTTGCACTACTGAGCTACACCACAGATAGAATCCTAGAATGGGAAGGGGCCTCAAGGATCATCGAGCCCCAGTGTAACACACATTAATCATCCTGGCTTAATGAATGCAGAAATTGAAGGGGATTTAGGCTTTTTATTTTTACTGAAATATTTCTTTGTTGGTAGCTCAGTGTTTCTTTGATAGCTAATTAACACATGCCATAAACTACTCAATTTCACTCTATTTTTGGCAGTTCCAGAAAATGCTGTTCCTTTCATTAACATTATTGCAACTTTAGCTTGTTGCAAAACTGTTTCAACACCGAATTGCTCTCTGCAACTCTCTCAGGAGGAGGCTGGAGCGGGGGTTGGTCTCCTCTCCCACAGGTCAGGTGATAGAATGAGAGGAAATGGCCTGAAATTGTGCCAGGGGAGGTTTAGGCTGGAGATTAGGGGAAGTTTCTTTCCTGCAGGAGTGGTCAGGCATTGGCACAGGTTGCCCAGGGAGGTGGAGGAGTCACCAGCCCTGGAGGTGTTCAAGAAACCTGTGCCCATGGCACTTGTGGACACGGTGTAATGGCCGTGGTGGTGCTGATGGCTGGGCTCAAGGCTCTTAGAGGGTTTTGCCAACCCACCCAACCCTCTCTGATCCTATGAATTCAAAGCCCAGCAAACACTCCAGAATTTAAAGTGCATTTTTATTTATCATGTAGTTCATCTGGGATGCTTTTAAATTTAGTTAGGACTTCTGGGTAATTTAGCTCTTCTGGGCTGCTCCTCTTTACAGTGTCCAGCTTCAGAATGTCTGTATCTGGACAAGTGGGACTGAAGGAAGGGGGTCTCTCCTGTACAGAAAAAAACCCCTTCAGGTTTTGGAAGCAATTTTGAGGCCACATTCAGCCTATCAAATTAGTTAACACATGTCAGTCTCTGTCAAAAGGTGCATGCAACAGGTTTGAACATGTGAAGATGAGACAAGGTCAGGTTTCTGTCAGGATGAAGTCAGAGGAGAGGTGGTGGTTTAGGCCTGGATTTGAACACTTGAGCAGGGGCTCTGCTCACTGCAGCAGCACACTGAGAAGCCCTGTGGATTCCAGGAGAGCTGAAGGTGTGAGGTTTGACCTTTTGTGACTGATGGACTCCTCAAGAGTTTGCAATAGAAATGCTAAAAATATCCAGCATATTTCTGCTTACAGAATTGCCTCCCTTAGTGGCCAGCACTGGTAGTTCCCACATTCAGGAAATCCTTAAACCCAGAAAAACCTACTGAATTTCTTAGTGCAGAGGCAGCCTGATCCACTCCTTTATGGGGCTTTCTTAAATAAGCCTGCAAGTGACTCCTGCAGGGTTGACTGTCTCTTTTTGACCTGACACAGCTATCCCTGGCGCTTTTTGCCTTCCCATTCCTCCCAGGAATGTTTTGCCCCCACCACATTACACATGTAATTATTCCTGGATGGAATAGAATGATTCCTAGATGGAATTCTAGGAATCTACTTCTATTCCAGTAGGAACAGAAATTCCTAATACAAGTAGAAAACCCAAATCACTCTGGGTCTGACCCAGTGAAAAGACAAGAGAAGACCCCCCACTGACCACAGGATCAATCAGGTGGGATGGTGTACCTTAGGTGTGCTTCCCTTGATGAACTTTTTGATCGAGGACAACAAGCCAGTCTCATTTTTCTGTGGCTTCCCCCCACCAACAGGCAAGGTCTCTTCCACCTCCAAGTGTTTCCTCTTGGCCCTCAGAGCTCGCGGTGTGTGGATTTGATTTGACTGCTGAGAAGCTTTCCGCGTTCTCAGCCTCATCTTCATCTGTGCCACATGTAAAGCTGTGAAAGGAGAACACAGGAGCACTTAGTCATTGGAGAGAGTTCTGAAGCTCCAGATCATGAATTCAAAGAGTTATGTAATGCTGACAGGGTTCTGATGCACAGAGCTTTCACAGCCTTGGAGATGCATTCATTAAACCAAAGAGAGGAGATGTTTAAGTTAAAACCCAGCATTGGCAGAAGAACAAATGAGTATCAGCTGGCCATGGACACATCTAACCATCAGGTCCATGAGGTTTCTGCAGGACTCTCAGAGATGCATTTCAATATCTGAAGGGGCCCTACAGGAGGGCTGGGGAGGGGCTGTTTAGGAGGGCCTCTGGTGATAGGATGAGGGGCAATGGTTTGAAACTGGAGCAGGGGAGACTTAGGCTGGATATTGGGAGGAAGTTCTTCACAGTGAGGCTGGTAGAACACTGGCAGAGGTTGCCCAGGGATGTGGTTGAGGCCCCATTCAAGGTCAAACTGGATGTGGCCCTGAGAAGCCTGATCTAGTTGGAGGTGTCCCTTCTGACTGCAAGGGGGATTGAACAAGGGTCCTTTCCAACCCCATGCATTCTGTGAGGTATCCAGCACCAAATGACTCAGTGCAGTGGCCTAGACAGCCCTTCCCAGCTCTGCCTTCCTCACAATACTTCATTTTAAATCTCTCCATGAAATCTGAGATGAGCCATAAATCTCAACCCCTGTTGAGTGTTCACAGCAGAAGAAATCCTAAACACCACCCTGTGCCCAGCATGGGGGAGGCCACAGCAGCTCCATGGAACCTCAGATGGATCATCCTCACAACTGCACTGGGGAACGAGCACAGAAGACTCATGCCTGGGCAGTATTTATGAAAGCACAGTAAAAGGCCATCCCAGGGAACATGTCCCATTTCTCTCCAGCCTCCAGTGAAGCTGCTGGTGCAGTCTGTGCACAAGCAGAGCTGCTGTTCCTCCTGCACTTGACTGCAGCTCACACTTGGGTTGATTTCAGTGGGACTACTCATGTGCTGCAAACCATGCTTCTACTGAACCAGGAGCAGAGGGGAACAAAAAGATAGCAGGAAATCCACCCTTGGTTTAAGGCACAGAAACACTGCCATGAAAGTGACACACACATTTCCTAGCTGAGGTCATGACAAAGAGATTAAAGAAAAGCATCTTCTTATCACGACAGGAATCAGCATCTGCTCTCCGAGGTTCATTTAGCACTCATCTTCCTGATGAATGACCAGAATGAATAGCCTACAGCTACTACCTAACTACTAGCACTTCTTCTAGAATCACAGGATCACAGAATGCCAGCATGGTGGGGGTTGGAAGGGACCTCTGGAGATCATTCAATCCAGCCCCTCTGCTAAAGCAGGGACACCACAGCAGCTTGCCCAGGATCACAATGGCCGGGGGGGGTTGGAAGCTCTCCACAGAGCAGTCTCCACAACCTGTCTGGGCAGCCTGCTCCAGGGCTCCAGCATCCTCACACCAAAGTCATTTCTCCTGTTCAGATGGAAGCTCCAGGGTTCCTGTGCCTGCTGCCCCTTGTCCTGTCCCTGGGCACCACTGACAAGAGTCTGACCCCATCCTCTTGCCCCCCACCCTTTAGCTCTTGCAGAGCACTGAGCAGATCCCCTCTCAGGCTGCTCTTCTCCAGGCTCCACAGCCTCAGGGCTCTCAGCCTTTCCTCCTCACAGAGATGCTCCAGGCCCCTCAGCACCTTCCCAGCCTCCACTGGATTCTCTCCAGTATTTCCCCATCTCTTGAACTGGGGAGCCCAGAACTCCAGATGTGGCCTCACCAGGGCAAAGTAAAGGAGGAGGAGAACCTGCCCACACTCCTCTTCTGCACTCAGGAGATTATTGGCCTGCTGGTCACCTCGTTGCCCCCCAGCACTCACACACAGGTCCTTCCCAGAGCTGTTTCCCAGCAGCTCACTCCTCAGCAGTATGAGTGCACAGGGCTGTTCCTCCCCAGGGACAAGACCTACACTTGCCTTGGTTGAACACAGAAAGCAAAAACCATGCTCAGCTGGAGCAGTCAGGAGTGAAGTATTTCAGTCACATAACATTTAACTGCCAGGCAAGGTGGGATTTCGTTTTTCATAGAGACACCTCCAGCACTTCCCATCTGTACCAAATCCTACAACTGCTTACAGAGGGGAAGGGCCAAGCCAGGCTCCTCCGAGGACTGAAGCAGCTACAGCAGCAGTGGGCTGAGGTGCGAGGCTTGGGGCAGGACAAGGGAAACCACAGCCTGAATTCACACAACCTGGCTCCTTACAGCCTTGAGCTCTCTAGTAACAGAAGAGTTCCAGCTCCCAGCCTGGGAAATGGCCTTTTTCTTATCAATATTTGCAATACAATTTGCATTCCCTTTAAAAGGCTCTCCTGAATGTGGACAAAAGTGAAGCAGAGAAATAAGGAAAGAAATCCCTGAAGATTTTAGCCCCATTTTCTATTCCTCCTCTTTACCACTAGAAAAAAAGAAGACAAAAAAAGAGACAAAAATAACACTTTTACAGAAAGCTGCCTGTTAGCAGAACTTGCATCCTGGCTTTTCTTTCTCACAAGCTGCTGCTGGACTGATTTTTGGGGTGTGATTTATAGAGGGAAGGACCCACAGCAATAAACTTATGCTACACACAATGATAGGGGACCTCTGGAGACTGAGTCCAACCCCCCTGCCAATGCAGGGTCACCTAAAGAAGGTCACACAGGAACATATCCAGGTGGGCCTTGAATGCCCACAGAAAGAGACTCCAGCACCTCTCTGGGCAGCCTGCTCCAGGGCTCTATCACCCTTAAATTAAAGGGGTTCCTCCTCATGTTTAAATGAAGCTTCTGATGTTCCAGTTTGTGCCTATTACCTCTTGTCCTGTCACTGGGCACCACTGATAAAAGCCTGGCTCCATCCTCCTGACACCCACACTTGAATTACTCATTTCCCCCCCAGGCTACTTTTCTCCAGACTAAACACCCTCAATTTTCAGTCTTTCCTCCTCACAGAGATGTCCCAGGCCCCTCAGCATCTTTGCCCTCTCCAGCAAGTCCTTGACCTTCTTGAACTGGGGAGCCCAGAACTGGACCCAGGACTCCAGATGTGGCCTCATCAAGGCAGAGTAGAGGGAGAGCAGAACCTCCCTCGACCTGCTGGCCACACTTTTCTTGATGCATCCCAGGTTGCCATTGGCCTTCTTGGCCCCAAGGGCACATTGTTGGCTTGTGGCCATCCTGTTGTCCACCAGCACTCTCAGATTCTTTTCCCCAGAGCTGCTCTCCAGCAGTTCAGCAGCCCCTAACCTGTGCTGATGCATGGCTTTGCTCTTCCCCAGATGCAGGACTTGCACTTGTTGAATTTCAGGGAAGCTTCTGCACAGATCTGGAGGACCAAATGGTAAACCCAAAGGAATTGCCAGACACCAATGGACAGGATGGCCCAAAGAGAACTCTCAAACATGTCACAGACACTGAGCAACACGTTTTTTTAATCCACACTGTGTGGATTAACTCACAGGTACTTCATGTTAGCACAGCCTCCAAACCCACATTATCCTGGGTGGCTGAAAAAGGAACAGTTCAGGTTTCTCAGTGCTCCACTCTGTGGGAGATGAACTAATTCCCAGCCCTAGCAGGAAATCCAGCCCCAGACAGAAAATGGCCATTAAAGTTTTAAACAAACACTTTAAATCCATCAGTGCTGCAAGTGAAATAGTTTGCAGTTTGTTGGAATGAAGCTGGAGAAAAACAGCACTGTTTTGCCATGGTAAAAATGTTCTTAAAGCTCTCCAAGGAGCTCTAGTCCTGCCATGTTCTGAGGAGGGAATGTTATTAGCAGCATTATCAACCTGATTAGCAATTAATTTGGTTGAATTATAACTCTCTGAAATTCTTTACTCTGTGTATTGCAAGGAGATGGATATTAGACTCTGACTGGCTGACCAGCACCCCCAGGTCACAGAATCCCAGACTCTGGGTGGGAAGGGACCTTTCAAGCTCAGCCAGTCGAACCCCCCTGCAGTCATCAGGGACATCTACAACTAAAGCAGGCTGCTCAGAACCCCAAACAACCTGACCTGCAGCAGTGCAGGGAAGAGGCTTCTCCCACCTCTCTGAGCACCCTGGTCCTTTTCCAGCCACTCTGTCCCCAGCCTGGAGCCCCCATGGGGTTTTTGTGACCCAAGTACAGGACTCAGCACTTGGCTTTATTGAATCTCATGCTGGCCTGGGCCCATCAATCCAGCCTGGACAAGATACCTCTGTAGAACAGACAGAGGAGAGCCTTGAGAAAAGAAAGCTTAGGGGAGACCTTATTACTATGAACCAATACATAAAGGGTGGGTACCAAAAAGATGGAGACTCCCTTTTCACAAGAAGGCCCATGTAAAAGACAAGGGGTGATGGGGACAAGTTACTGCTGGGGAGATGCTGATTGGACTCCAAAAGAAAATGTTTCCTCATGAGAACAGTTGGAGACAGGAATCATCTCCCAAGGGCAGCAGTGGATTCCCCTCCGTTGGTTAGTTTTCAGACTTCACTCGACAGGGTGCTGGGCCAGTTAATTTCAGCTCCACTATCAACTAGAAAAGTTGGACCAGATGATCTTTAGGGTCCCTTTCAACCTGGCATTCTGTGATTCTGTTATCCTAACCTAAACCCCAAAAGCTGGGGCCTGAGCATTGCTTGCCATCAGCCCTTTCTACACTGTGGTCTCCACTTAACCCAATTACAGACACTAATTTCCAGTCCCCTGTTCTCTGGACAGGGTGAAACAGTCAGGTCACCCTGAAATACCTACGTTGAGGATCTAAGCATACACACAAGTGAGATGCTTAATTCTCATCTATCCAGTTCAAAACCCCCTGGAAGGTAAGCAGAGAGCAACAGTGAACTCACTCCAGTTTCTGGTGGCCAGTGGTCTCTGTATGCAGTGGGGAATGAGGAATTAAGTGCATGAACACCCAAACCTAATGGGATTTGAGGTATTCTGAGATAGAAACCACATTTGTTACCATGTCACTAAGACAGCTTGAAAAATACCTGGAAACCACCCCCGGTGTGAGTGGTGAGGAATCCAAGCTGACCACCACGTCCTGGGCAGGAACAAAACAGATACTAAACCCAGAAGGGTGTGAAAAGGACTTGGGACAAAAATGGAAAGTATAAAGACTGACACTGCTGAAATCCCACTTGGAGAAGGATAATATTACTTAACATTTGCTACACTAGAAAAACCAGACAACTTCTAGAACTGAAACATATCACAATCATAGAAGGGTTTGGGTTGAAAGGGACTTAAAAGATCATAGAATCAACAAGGTTGGAAAAGGCCTCAAAGACCATCGAGTCCAAGACCTCATGTCCCCCAAGACCTCATGACTACTAGACCATGGCACCAAGTGCCACATCCAGTCCCCTCTTGAACACCTCCAGGGACGGTGACTCCACCACCTCCCTGGGCAGCACATTCCAATGGCTAACAACTCTCTCTGTGAAGAACTTTCTCCTCACCTTCAGCCTAAACCTCCCCTGGCACAGCTTGAGACTGTGTCCTCTTGTTCTGGTGCTGGTTGCCTGGGAGAAGAGACCAACCCCCACCTGGCTACAACCTCCCTTCAGGCAGTTGTAGAGAGCAGTAAGGCCTCCCCTGAGCCTCCTCTTCTCCAGGCTAAACAAGTCCCTTTCAAGCTCCCTGTCAAACACTCTAAGGCTGCTTTAAGTTCTCCCCAGAGCCTTCTTCAGGCTGAACAGCCCCAACATTCTCAGCCTGTCCTCACTGGAGGGGGTGCTCCAGCTCTTGGATCATCTTTGAGACCTCCTCTACACCTGCTCCAACAGCTCCATGTCCCTCTTGTGTTGAGGGCTCCAGAGCAGCAGGCAGGGTCTCATGAGAGACAAAAGGTAAGGATGTATTTCTCCAGCAAGGCACCACTCAACCCATCTGTACACCACTGCCAGAGGATTCTTTGTCTCATTTCACACCCTGGCTATCAAGCCTGGTGTTATAAACATCTCTAATGGACTTAACAACAGTTACCTCCAATCCTTTCAACCACAGCAGGTCCCTGAGCTCCATGCCTCTGTCAGGGAATAGCTTTCACTTGAAGTACATTTGTGTTTCTTCTCTGAAACAAGCACAAACCAGAGACAAACCTGAACAGCTCTCAGTCAAAATAATCAAGTCCAAACATGTTGGTGAATTTCCCTCCTCAGCCCTGTACGGATCTGATTGCACCACAAGGAGCTGTTTGGGGAAGAGCCTGACATTAGGAAGGGCTGTGGAGACCAGGACCTCACATGGCTGGGTTTTGGCAGTATAGATGGAGGCTGAGCCTGATGTTGCTGCATGGAGACTGCCCCAAACACACCTAAGTTAGAACTTCAATTCTCTTTCAGGAGCTGGCAGCTCAAATCCTCCCTCTGTGCACCAGTTTGGTTCCTTCTCAGCATGGAAAGTTCATGCTGAAGAATTAAGGCTGCAACATTCTCAACTAGTGATGAGGGAGGTGATTCTGTCCCTCTGCTCTGGTGAGACCTTACCTGGAGTTCTTGCGTCCAGCTCTGGGGCCCCCAGCAAAATATGGACATGGAAATGTTGGAGCAAGTCCAGAGGAGAGATGAACGTGATCAGAGGGCTGAAGCACCTCTCCTGTGGGCACAGGATGAGAGAGTTTGGGCTGCCCAGTCTGGAGAACAGAAGGCTGCAGGGAGATCTTAGAGCAGCCTTCCAGTACCTGAAGGGGACTACAAGAGAGTAGGGGAGGGACTTTTGAGAAGGGCTTGTAGTGATAGTATGAAGGCAAATGGCTTTGAGCTGGAAGAGGGGAGATTTATACTGGAGATTAGGAAGAAATTCTTTCCAGTGAGGGTGGTGAGACACTGGAACAGGTTCCCAGGGATGCCCCCTCCCTGGAGGTGTTCAAGGCCAGGCTGGATGAGGCCCTCAGCAACCTGGTCTAGTGGGAGGTGCCCCTGCCCATGGCAGGGGGTTGGAACTGGATGATCTTTAAGGTCCTTTCCACCCCAAAGCATTCTCTTATTCTATGGTTCTAAAGCTGCCCACTGTCACCAAAGCCAGCAGCTGTGACAAGTGATTCCTGAGCTCCCCAGTGTCCCAGCACCAAGCAGCTCGGATAATGCAGCCCGCACTGCTGAGAAACCGTCCTCCTTCCTTTCAGCTATTTCTGGCCACACAAGCTGGATCACAGTGGGCAGATCCACAGCAAGAGGAACCAAGAACAAATATTTCCTTCATTTTCCCTTTAAACAAATAATACCAGTCATATTTCGTCAGCACATTTCGTTACAGCGAGTGACCCAGATCGCAACCACGGAGAAACATCCCAAGGAGACGTGTTCATGGAGCTGGCTGCAGCCCGCTCACACGGCACTGCTGATGCTCTCACCAAGTGTAACGTCTCAGGCTGGGGTACAAAGCAGCCCAGCTCACCGTGGCAGTCGGAGAGGCGTTGGTAAAGCCCGTGTCTGGGCTCCCCAGTTCAGGAGAGGCTGGGAACTACTGGGCAGAGGCTGGGAAGGTGCTGAGGGGCCTGGAGCATCTCTGTGAGGAGGAAAGGCTGAGAGCCCTGGGGCTGTGGAGCCTGGGGAAGAGCAGCCTGAGAGGGGATCTGCTCAATGCTCAGCAAGAACTAAAGTGTCAGGGGCAAAAGCATGAGGCCAGACTCTTGTCAGTGGAGCACAAGGGGCAACAGGCACGAACTGGGACCCAGGAGGGTCTGTCTGAACAGGAGGAGAAACTTCTTTGGTGTGAGGGTGCTGGGGCCCTGGAGCAGGCTGCCCTGGGAGGCTGTGGAGTCTCTGCTGGAGAGATTCCAAATCCCCCCTGGCCATTGTGATCCTTGGCAACCTACTGTGGGTGACCCTGATTTGGGAGGGGCATTAGACTGGGTGATGTCCAGAGGTCCCTTCCCACCCCCACCACGCTAGGACTCTGTGTGGGACTAGTGACAACCCCAATGTAATGACAAACCTGTCTGGGCTCACAATGAAGACAAGGAAAATTGCTTTGAAATTATTTCATCCAGGTAGGCCTCAAAGCACTTGAGAGGCTTCAAGGAAATGCTTTTTGTTAGTTCAGCAGTGTTGAGACTTTTGCCCCTTGAAGCCTCTTAGCCTTTTTTTTAACCAACTTCTTCCCCTTTCCTACAAAATCTCAGCAATTTCATGTTATCCCAGCTGATGCTGTACCTGTTTGGCAACACAGCGTGTTACTTATCACTGTGCTGTGGTTTTCTGGAGCTGCCTCCTAGAGAGACAACTATTAACTAGGAAACCATGACTCAAAGTCTGGAAGCAGTGCTGCTGTCATGCAGATGAAGGCAGAGCAGAAAAAGACAATGGTTTAGAGGAACAGCCAAATAGACAACATGGGCTAAGCAAATGTTGGTGCCTGGTTATGAACTCTGGAGAGATGTATGAAGAACCCATGAGTTACCTCAAAACAACAGCTACCAATCATATTAGAAAGAAATAATTTACAGTGAGGGTGCTGAGACACTGAAACAGGTTGCCCAGAGAAGCTATGGATGTCCCCCTGCCTGGAGGGGTTGGGTGAGGCCTTGAACAATTTGGTCTAGTGGGAGGTGTCCCTGTCCATGCCAGGGGGCTTGGAACAGGATGACCTTTAAGGTCCTTTCCAAGCCAAACCATTCTATGATGCTATGAAATCTAACTATCAAAGATGCAATGCAAATGGCACTTCTGGATTGTCTTCATTTCACTGAAAGAACCTTTTCTTTCCCCTCCCCCTGTCTTTAAGGTTGCTAAATAATCTCCATCTGAAGTAAAATCATGCTTGAACCTCTGTGCTTGGGCCCTCTGCATTTCAACCATGCTCCCCCAGACACTCTGCTGTGGGCTCATATGGTTCTGGCACTGCCAAAGCTTAAGCATCTCCCCTAAAAAAAACCCAAAAAACAAACATTTTCTTACCAAGATTTAGCCAAAGAATGAAGGAAGCTTTTTATAACTGGCCATTGGAATGGGCTGCCCAGGCAGGTGGTGGAGTCACCATCCCTGGAGGTGTTTAGGAAGAGCCTGGATGAGGCACTTGGTGCCATGGTTTAGTTGGTTAGATGGTGCTGGGTGATAGGTTGGACCTGATGATCTCAGAGGTCTTTTCCAACCTGGTTAATTCTATTCTAGTCACAGAAATCAGCTTTTCTGGGACTTCATTTTCCTGCTCTAGCAATCTCATTTCTCAGCACCATTGTTTTGCCACTGCTTTGCTCAGGAGGCTTTGTTTTGATTCTACCACATGCATTTGGAACCGAAAGTTTATTCCCTCCTGGCCAAGATATTTTTCTTTCCTGTGACTGAGGGTACAGGCTTGTAATTAATTCAGCCTTTTCAGTCTGGGTCAGACTGCTGAGCAGAGAGAGAAGTGGTAATCGTGGGAGAGTTAATCTGAGAGCTGAACCCCAAAATCAGCTGCCAGAGGAAGATGCTATTTACAACCTCTGGTGCTGCCAAGACGAGAATTTCACATTAGTCATCTTCAGATTCTGTGGAGCTCACCGAGAGCTGAGATGTTTTGAAACGCAAGTTTGCAGTGCTGGAGGTTTTAGATGAGTGGATAACAAATCCCAGCAGAACCAGTACTGTTCCTGGGGAGGTTCTGGGACAGACCAGCTGTCTTTAGACATATTAGGCTCTCTGGATATTTAATCCACGCTGCCAGGCACACAGGGAGCCTATTTTTGGAAGTCCTCTCCCTCTTGTTCCGACCCGGGGTAGAGACAGGTTGCTAAACACTTCCTGAAAGGACCTTCCAGGATATTGTCTGACCACAAAGAAAAAAATCCTCATGAGTTACTCTCTTCAATTGTTCTTCTCCTCCTCCATATTAGTTATCTTTTTAACTTTCAAAAGCCACCCGAAAGAGAAAAAGAACAAAATTCAAGCTGAATAAACCCAAGTAAGCCTGTGCTGGACTGTGGAAGCCATGGAGTGACTCCTGGGTTTGTTTGTGAGAGGCTGAATCGTTTTTGCAAGGTCTCCAGAGAGGAGAGAGCTGCATTTTGCTTAACTTCCCCAGAAAACCTAATCTTGCTCTGCTTCACCTTAATCTCCTTGCTGGATCAGAACCACAGTCACCTACTCCCCAGGACTTTGTCAGGTTGTTATCTTTTAAAAGGCCAGATAAGGGGTTTGGCTGCTCCTTTGGCCTTAAAAATAGCAGACTATTTTTATTGTAGGATAAAAACCTCTTTAAACAATAATATGCCCTGGAAAACATCATACCTTGGTGCACCAGAGAGCTTCCAAACCTCGAAAAGTAGTTTACCTTGTGCTCTCTGCCTTGCCAGCAGCTGCTCTTAGGCTCCTCTCACAGCCAGCTTTCCTGATTTACAAACAATCAGCCAGCTCTGCGGTTAAAAGCAGGGAAAACACCACCAAGGTCCAGACTTCCATCAGCCACTGCCCATACAGACTTTAAACTGAACAATTTCTGTCCCATGCTGACGTAAACCTGCCCTCCCTGCCCTATTTCCTACACAGCAAACTTCATTCTTGTAGCCTCTGAGATTCGTTTGCTAATTCATGCAGGTACCCAAGGTAAAACTGAGAGAGGCACTGAAGTTTCAACATCTTTGCTGATCTGTGAGGGGTGTATTTTCACATGTAACCTTAAAACCACCACACTGAGACATTATGAACTTGAATCTCATTCAGTGTCAAGAACTGAACTGAGTGGCAGGGACCCTGTCTGATGCCACCACAAGGAGGTTATTTTACAGACTTCATTTTATTGTGGGTGAAAACTCCACAAAAAGAAGCAAACCTCATTGGTCACTCAATGAAAATGTGTAAGTAAGTACTCCAATAATAAAAGCACAATAAGCACAAGTTACTCACAGCTATAAAAAGCCCTGCAAGCCAAAGCTGCTCTGCACACACACTGCAAAGTTTCTGCTCCTGAATGTCACTGATGTCTCTCACACTTTGGTCTGACGTATCCCTGCCACTTCAAAATGGGTGAGATGCAATGAAATGATAACTTGATGGCTGTAAAGCAGCAGACACAGCTCTGTAAACCAACAGGGGAAGATGGTGTTTGTCTAGTGCCTCACTTCAGAATGTTTATGGCTGAGAAAGAGGCAGGAGCACAGAGCTACTACCACTGGTTAGTGATGCTGCGTGGTACAGGAGCGCTCTCAGCTGCATGGCAGAGCTTGCAGCTCCCTGACAGCCTAACCCTGGAACTGCTGCCATGCTCTGAGGCAGCTCTGGCACTCTCCAAGCCACCATTCAGCCATATTTTTAGGCCTGCTTAGTGAATGGAAATGTCTCACCACAGAATCACAGGAAAAAGGGGTGGAATCAAAACTTACAACTCCTGGCAGGACAAAGGACAGAAACAGGAGCAAAGCAGAAAGCCCAGGGCACAGGGCTAAAGCTCCATGCCATCATCATCCATGGAGAACTCCAGAGAATCACAGACTGTTAGGGGTTGGAAGGGACCTCTGGAGATTGAGTGGAAGCTCCCTGCCAAGGCAGGTTCGCCTAGAGAAGGTCACACAGGAACACATCCAGATGGGTCTCGAAAACCTCCAAAGGAGGAGACCCCAGAACCTCTCTGGGCAGCCTGCTCCAGGACTCCAGCAGCCTCAAAGCAAAGAAATTTCTCTTCATATTGAGGTGGAACTTCCTGTGTTCCAGATTACACCCACTGTTCCCTGCCCTGCCATTGGGCACCTTTGAAAAGAGACTGGCATCTTCATTTTGACACCCACTCCCCACAACTGCTCAGCTGCCAGGGTGCTCACCGGCATCATGGGTGGCATCAGCAGCATCACCACAGTCTCCTGGATGTGCCCAGGAACAGCTTGGAGCACTACACTGGAGAGGGCTGGTCCCTCCAGGCAGGACAGAGGAGGGCAGCCTCATTTGGAGGAAGAAGGCTAAGCTAGGAGCATGCAACCTGTGCCACATGGCTTGCTCATGGCTTGGTCAATCTTGTGGACTGGCCAAGTGGGACTACAGCAGCCCAGAGAGTGCTCAAAGCTGCTGTGAAAGCACAGCCTAAGCTTCTCCAGCACCAACTGTGAGGCTGGGGTTTTATGTTGATGTGATCACTGAAACCATTCAGGTTTAAAGTTTTCCCTTTAATTTCTGTCAGGCTATCTTAAGAGAGACCATCCAGTCCCAAGCTTTTAAAGCAACAGTCTTTTATGTGATGGGCTTAATTTCTTATGGTCCTCCTTGATGGGCTGGATTCTTCAGCATAAACATTGTGAGCTGCTTCTATTACTGTTGAGTTCTCTTACAGCCTTGTTTCTAGAGAAAATAAGGCTCCTACAATTGCAGTGCCCATAACTGTCTGTTGGTCTCTCAGACTTTCCTCCTCACAGAGATCACAGAATCACCAAGGTTGGAAGAGACCTCAAAGATCATCAAGTCCAACCTGTCACCCAACACCTCATGACTAGACCATGGCACCAAGTGCCACATCCAATCCCCTCTTGAACACCTCCAGGGATGGGGACTCCACCACCTCCCTGGGCAGCACATTCCAATGACTAACAGCTCTCTCTGGGAAGAACTTTCTCCTCACCTGGAGCCTAAACTTCCCCTGGCACAGCTTGAGACTGTGTCTTCTTGTTCTGGTGCTGGTTGCCTGGGAGAAGATCCCCTCCTGGACATGACCACCCTTCAGGTAGTTGTAGAGAGCAATAAGGTTTCCTCTGAGCCTCCTCTTCTCCAGGCTAAACAACCCCAGCTCCCTCAGCCTCTCCTTGTAGGGTCTGTGCTTGAGGCCTCTCCCCAGCCTCATTGAGACACTTGAATGTGTCCAGAGAAGGGCAATGTCCTTCTTGAGATGCTCCAGGCCACTCAGCAGGTCCATAGCCTCCACTGGACATTCTCCAGTAGTTCCCTCTCCTGAGCTGGGGAGCTCAGGACTGAATACAAGACTCCAACACCAACCCAGTTTCCCAGAGGGAGAGAAATTTCAAAGTGATTCCTACAAGTTTTCTGAGAGTCAAAGGCTGTGCAGGTGACAGACCCTTTTAGCATTCCAAATCATCTCAGACAGTCACAGCCCAGTCCTTACCCCACATGGACACACTCCACCTTGCCTCCTTTCCTAGCCAACCTCTGGAAACAACCAACCAAAAGAGCTGAGCTCCTCAGCAGAGCCCAGCAGCGAGCGAGCTGCCATGTGCTCCACTCCTGGCTCAGCCCCCAAGCCCAGCACAGGCACTCTGGGCACCAGGAGAGAGAGCAAAGAGGAGGAACTCTGACTGGAAGTGGGGGCACTTGAAATACTGTGGGCAGTCTGGAGGCACTAGAGGAGAGACAAGAGGGCTGGAGGCCACCAGGGAACACCAGTCTGTGAGCAGCCAGACTTGCTAGAATCATAGAATGCATCGGGTTGGAAGGGACCCTTTTGAAGGTCATCTTATCCAACTCCCAGTTCTGCCACTCAAGAAACAACATCAAGCTGATCAGGCTGCTTTAGCTTCTGCTCCTGCTGATCTCCCTAAGCAGAATTCTTGTTTATGACACAATATGACAATAAGCCAACTGAGAAATAGAGTCTGAAGAAAAATGCTAAGCACACCACCCATGCAAATGGTTAACAACTTCTCTTCTTGAGCACTACAGTGGATCAAAACTCCTGAACAGGAATATTTAAAGCCCTGCACATTAAAGTGGGGGAAAACAAATTCCTCCTCTCCTCATCCTCTGAGTATCGTACATGTTACAAAGCAGAACTTGGGTTTTTAAACACTCTCCAAGGACAGAGGATAAGCAAAGCCCTCCCAGACTGGTTTGAACAGCCGTCTATGCAAGGCAAGTGCATTCAGCAGAAGCAGCTGAGGAGAGTCCAGCCAGGCAGAGGGAAAAGAGCAGAGCTGAGCTACGGAGCTCAAGTACCAGGTGGGAAAGCTCATTCAGACACTCAGAAAACTGCACACATTTTTTATACCATTTGCTTTGCTCTGATGGTTGACTAAAGGCTCTTAACCCTCATTTACAACCTTTTCACATCACATTTGTCCCTCCTTTCAGCCGCCCTGAGCTGCTCCCTTCTTTCACAAGCAGCTTAACACCAACTTCAAGAGTGGCACAAGCACCCTCTGCCCTCTCCTAAGGCGAGGGGTTGCTTAACATAAACCTGCAGCAGAGTTTTAGTGTGAGGTTTTGCAACACACCTTCTCATCATCCAGTGTGCCTGACAACAGCCTCAGAGCACACTAACCGACTCAGACTGAACTGGTAGATACACAGCACACCAACTGATCCAAACCAAACTGGGAGCCACTACAGGAAACTGGTCAGACCCGGGGCAAACCTCCAGAACGGCAAACAAGGTGGACATGAAGTCCTCAGCAGCCTCAGGCTCGCTCTACAGGTCTGCTCCAGACTATTTGACAGTACAGATGAAAACTGACAGCACTCTGAGGGAGCAGCTCTGACAGCAGAGGCTTTATCAGTGGGTTTATAGTTGAGTTCAGAAATGAAATGAAACCACAAAACCCCCCAACCCTTCACCCCAGTGATCCTGACAAAACACCACCTTTCTGCAAATGCAGACACAGCACCTCTAGAATTCCCTGCAGACAGCACAGGAACAGCTAGACAAAGTCCTCTCACCCTGCAGCACGCCTCAACCAAGAGGGAACAGACAAAAACCAGAGGAGAAACAGCAAAGACCAATCTTCTTGAAATACCTTTTCAGCCCTGAATGCAAAAGCCCCTGATGACAAATGTTTATCTTTAATCATCAACTGTTTTCTGCTTTAGAGCCCTGTTGTGTTAATTGACTCAGGGCATTTTGGTATTAACCATTCATCTCAGAGACTGAACAGGATCAAACCTTTTCCAGCTATAGAATAAGCCAAACAAACAAACCAAAAAAGAGAGAATTATCTTCAAATAAGAATTATCCTCTCTTCCATCAACAGGGAATTATCTTCAAGTAAGCTCAACAGGGTAATTAAGCACAGTAATTAAGGCTGACACCTCTCCACCTCAAACTGCATCTATACAGTTTTGCCAATGGAGCTCTCTGAAAAAGACTTTGCTCTCTCTCAGCTGCCAGTCCCTGAGCCACACAAACCCAAGGAACCCTAAATGCACTAATTACAGCTCTTGAAGAATATCACTTTAGCTTCACTGAAGTGTTAAAAAAAAACAACCCACAGGTTTGGAAGAAACTTTTGAAGAACAGAAATGAAAACCAGCAAAGAGTTCCCCATCTTTCTTTGCTGCTCTAACAAACATCCATCAGTTCTGCCTTGATGAGCAAAACAAACCAGCTTTTCCCCAGCCTGTTTACATGGATTTAATTACAACCACTTGGTCCTGACAAGAGTTGAAGGTGTCAATACACCCAGCGAGGTGATTCAATCAAATATATTTAAATCCAGTCTGCACAAAGCCCTTAAGTGCTTTCCATGTTCTTGGGGATATTTCTGCTGTCTACAGGTTCCCTCCTTTATTTCTCACATACTCCTTCCCCCACCCTCCAAAAAACAACAAACCCAAAACCTCCCCACCTTAACACTTCAGTTCTTACCCTGCTTCTTTTTCCTCCTCTTAAGCTCAGAAACAAAAACGTTGCCCATTGTCCACTTTGCCTTAGCCTCTTGTTTTCTTTTTCAGCTCCGAGGTTCCTCTTCAGTGTTTCTCAGTCTGACTCAAGGCTGTGGCACGTTTCAGCCACCTTTTAAATGGAAAATGAGCTCAGCCCTAAACTACAGGCTTTCTCTCCTCCCAGGTGATGGTTCTGAAGCACATGAGCAGGCTTCACCCACCAGCCCAAAGGCATGATGTGATTGATATAAAAGGAGACCTGCTGCACCCAAATGAGCTCCCCCAGGACAGGAAGATGAGGGAAGTTCCTGGTAAAAGGAGTTAAGAGAAGCAACTGGGGTGGTATTATCACATATAAAAAGGGTAGGTACTGGAAATAAAGCCAGGATACAGGGGACTCCAGCACCTGCTGCTTCAGCTTTCTCCTTCCTGAAACAAGAAATACCTCAAAAAGCCCACTTGGGAGATGGAAACTGCATGAATGAAGCAAAATCTCACTATAGGTAAGACATGAGTATACCTGTATGAGACTCTGCCCCAGCACCTCCAGCCCCTGTACAGGAAGCAGAAGATACCAAGCACCCCTGAAGGTCTCTAGAGGCTAGCTGTGTTAGACTGTGTCTAAAGCAGAAGCTCTACCAGTTAGAAATGTGAAAGCAAGGGGGAAATGCTGCTTTTCCCCAGACAAAGACAGCCAGGGCAACAAACCTCCCAGTAAAGTGCAAACATAACTGGTGCTGGCAAAAGGAAGCCCTTTGTGTGGGGATTTTACCACTAACCAGGCTGGTGCTGCTGTGCCAGTGAAGTCCTTGTGGTATAGTTTAATCCCTAGATTGAATTACCTGCCTTCCTCTAATTAGCACCTCCTAAAATACAGGGTGAACCAAAGCAATCATGTTTGAGAATGGCCTGAAGTAAACTGAGTTCAGGTTCAGATTGAGCTAGTGCAGCTAAAGCACTGCTTGGAACAACTGCTCTGATTTGATCCAAGTTCCTCTTAATTTACTCACTTAAATTAGCTATTCCTAAGCATAGCCCAAATAAGGACAGGCTCTTTTTCCTCCAGATGAGGCTTCAAGGATGCTAACATGCCCTCCAGGATCACCTCCCTAGCCCGGCTCTGCTAGTAATGATGCTCCTGCTGGGTTGCCAGCGTGTGTGTTTGTTTATACATGGATGAAATAAAGTCATTTATTTATAGGTAAATTCAAATCCAATTGTTTTAGATTTTTTCTTTCTTCCTCCTACTTACACTTGGTACATCAGCAATGAATAGCAGGATACAGCTTTAAGCATTGTGCTACCTGAAGTATTATTTTCCAGCTGCTGTGGAGCTAACAGCTCCTCTTAGTTAAACTTCTTTTCTTGATGCTGTACTTAAAAGTTACAGTGCTGCAACAAATACCAGAAGTTCAAAACTGAAAGTGCTTTATGCCCTCTATCTAGCTTCCTCCCCCCAGCAAACAGCAATGCTGTGTTCAGACAGGGGTTAGGACTCTTAAGGATAACTTCAGCTTCCATCAACTCTTTTCTGTGCAGCTCCATCACTTAGTGGGCAGAGGATCCTCATCAGATCTAATGCAGCAGATATCTGGCTTCCTAAATCTTGGCTTTGGGGTTATGTTTAACCAGATGCAGAGAAGTCTGATTGATGGGGATGGACTCACAAAACTTCCCCCCCCCCCCGCCCAGAGAGCGGGGTTTTTAATGCCACAATACAGCAATGTGGTTGCTGAGTTAATCCTCTCCACCAGCACCCACTCATTTCCTTCCCCTTGGCTTGTCCACAGGTCTTGGTGCTGCTATAAAGAATGATCCCTTGGCCTGGGAAACTGAGGCAACCAGGGACCTCTGTCATATCACACACCTGAGCTGGCAAAGGGGAATATGCACTTCTGGCTGACCTGCAACTTGTTTCCTCATACCAGACTGCCCTGAGGAGTGTTTTCCTTGGATCATGAGGCATGGTGAGAGAACTTCTTGTTTTCCATAGTTAAGAGAACCTTAATCAAGGCACTTGCTGAAACTGATCTGATTTGGAAGTAATTGATTGAGAAAAAGCTGATGCTCCCAACTGGGAAGCTACTGCCCAACCTCTGAACCTGATTGCTTCAGTTGGGGATGATTCCACACTTCATTTTTCAAGTGCTGTTGAAAATGCCTTTGCTTGTGAATGTAGAATGTTTGTTGTGCTCAAATCCTAACTAATGGCCATCCAGGCAGCTCCACTGGTAAACATGTTCTGCTGGCTCTCAAGTGTCTGGTGTGCACCAGGTTCTCCATGCAGTCAGAAGAGCTATGCTCACTGCCACCAGTTCTGCACTTAAAGTGGTGTTTAAAGCACTCACCAGGCCCTGACACCTGAGACAAGCCTGGATAAAGCTTGCTGGTCCCTTACTGGGACGTGATTCAACACCTGCCCCCTAAAAAAACTGGAACCCATTCTGGATTTCACTCATCAGCTATGCCTTTTTGAATCGTATTTAGATTACGTGGACACTTCACTGGCTGTATAAACAACATATGAACTCCTCATACACAGTGAGGGGTGGGTGTCAGGAAGGTGGGGCCAAACTCTTCTCTCAGTGGTCTGCAGTGACAGGACCAGAGCTAATGGGCATAAACTTGAACACAGGAAGGTCCATCTAAACATAGAATCATAGAATCAACAAGGTTGCAAAAGACCTCAGAGATCATCCAGTCCAACCTAATACCTCACAACTAACCAAACCATGGCTTCAAGTGCCATGTCCAATCCTTTTCTGAACACCTCCAGGAATGGTGACTCCACCACCTCCCTGAGAAGGAGCTTCTTTACTTTGAGGGTAGCAGAGCACTGGAGCTGGCTGCCCAGAGAAATGGTAGAGTCTCCTTCTGTAGAGACTTTCAAGGCCCACCCAGACATGTTCCTGGTGTCACCTGCTCTAGGTTAACCTGCTCTGGTAGCAGGGGTTGGTCTCAATCTTCAGAGGTCCATTCCAGCCCCTACTATTCTGTAATAGGTGAAAAACAATATTCCATTTACAACTTAGTGGTCACACTTCAGTAGGTTAAGCTTCATCAAAGAGAAGAATTCCATTCAGGCTTAGTCCTTTGCTTTCTGAACCATCACATCTGATCTACCTGCAGCAATGAATCAGAAAGGCACTTGTCTGCGAGCAGTGCTCCTGAGGAGGTACAGAGTGAGGATGCAGACAAGGGGGAGTGTGGGGAGACATCACAACAGCCTTTGCACCTGGGATGATCTGAATAGTCCTGTGCTGACACTATCAAAGTCTATAACACAAAAGAACTGGCTGCCTGAGGGAGACCAGGCTTAAAACACAAGGATGGGGAAGAAATTGTCCAGGGTGTGAACAGGGAAATGCTGCAAAGCCCTAAACGGGAGAAGGCAATTGGAGAGTTACACAACGACACTGGCTTCAGCTGCGAGTCTGAAATGATCATGAAGATGTTCTGGAACTTCCAGTTACACCTTCACAGAATGGTTTGGGTTGGAAGGGACCTAAAAGATTATCTAGTTCCCATGCCATGGGCAGGGACACCTTCCACTGGAGCAGGTTGCTCAAGGCCTCATCCAACCTGGCCTTGAACACTGCCAGGCTTGGAGCCTCCACAACTTCTTTGGCCAACCCGTTCCAGTGCTTCACCACCCTCATGGAGAAGCATTTCTCCCTAATGTCTTATCTAAACCCATCATCTTCCAGTTTGAAGCTATCACCCCTCATCCTGTCACTCCATGCTTTTGTAACAAGTCCATCTCCATCTGTTCTGCAGGCTCATTCAAATACTGTGAGCCTGCCCTAAGGTCTCCCTGGAGCCTTCTCTTCTCCAGGCTGAACATCCCCAACTCTCTCAGCCTGCCCTGCCAGGAGAGATGCTCCAGCCCTCAGATCATCTCGATGGCCCTCTCCTGGACCTGCTCTAACAGTTTCAGCACACATACACCTAGAAATGCATACTAATTTCATATTTCTGCCAAATTCCAGCCTTGTGTGACACACCCTGCTCTTACAGGCTCACAGAAAGGCTGGAAGGGAACTCAGTAGGTCACCTTGCCCAACCCCCTGGTCCAGCCTCTCTGGCAAGCTCTTGCCAAAATAGTTGAGTTTGATGTTCAATATTGGGTCTCACAAAAATATGCCAGTACTCCAAGTTAGTACTCCACTTACACCTGTGGAAGTTTCTTCCACAGCAAGGAAATCTTTGCACAGAAAGCTGTTCAGAAAACAAAATGTAATTCTCCAAGTCCCCTGCAGACACTGCTTTTGGTGGTATCAACCTCAGCAGCATCACAAGTGATCAAAGGAAACAAAAGCCAACACAGTATGGAAAAATTTTTGTGAGATGAAGAGCAAG
This sequence comes from Dryobates pubescens, assembly GCF_014839835.1. Lineage (NCBI taxonomy): Eukaryota > Metazoa > Chordata > Aves > Piciformes > Picidae > Dryobates > Dryobates pubescens. The sequence continues at coordinate 10,727,228 of NC_071628.1, read as the reverse complement.
TTTCCTTTTGAATCCAGCAGGCTCCTTGTTTCTGAACTGCTTCATGGTGCTCAGCCTGCAACAGTGTCACCTGGGTGGGCAGTCACCGTGGTGGAAACCAAGTCACCAACTTGGTGGACACCAAGGTGAAAAACTACCTTTGAATGATGAAAAGATGTACACCTCCAGCACGTGGGGAATGTTTACATCTTCAGGAAAAGCAGCTAACTGCACCTCTAAATCTCTGCTTGACAAGAGAATTCTTCTCTTTCATGAAAGGACTCTCTCAGATGAAACAGGAATGGCAGCTTCAGTGCATACTCCACTGACTGGAATGGGATCAAGTCCTAACTAAGTTCCACACAATGTTTTCAGGGGAAAAGTGGAGAGTGTTTTATGGAATTTAAGTCTGGATTTGGCTTGCATTCTAGAACATACATCTTGTTATGAAAACTGCTGCAACACTTCGAAGTGGGCAAGCCACAAGTGTCCTTGGAGCTATCCAGTCAACTGGAAATCACACAAGCAAAACCCCCTGAAGTAGAAAAGCTTGAAATTGGAAGAGGTGGAAGGGGGGAGGTAAGGGAGGGGCAAATAATCTTGGAATCATCTCTGTTGTACAGAACTGTTCGCTTGTGCCTACAGCATGAAGCAGTTACAACTTGTTTGCTGCTATTGTCACAGATCCAATACGTTACTCTAGCTCAATCATAATCTCTTCCTGCCTCAGTTCATCCATGTGTAAACCTGGTTCACTAACTCTTACCTTAATGTGTCATGGGGCTTAATTAATAACATTTAGGTCTTTTAAGCCCTCTACAAACATTAACTACTTCTTGTAACAAGTCTCTGAGGTATTATTATCCCCATTTTACTGATGGGGAAATGGCAAAAGAGGTTGCCACTTGCCCAAGGCAACAGAGTAATAGCTGTACTTAGAGATCCTCTTCATGGACTACTGGATTGTAACAGTGGAAACTGATCAAGAAAGGCCAAGTCCCTAATTACAACCTTCAAATAACTTGTAAAAGCACACAATAAGCAACTGGAAGACTATGAAAAAAATCCTCCTACCAGAAACAATAGGCTTGGGATCAGAACAAGTGCTACAGTCATCACCGCAGAGGGAAATATCCCAGGAGGATTTAGGCTGGAGCTCACCAAAAGAGTCACAAAGAAATAGCAGGACCTGTCCCCTCATGTGCTCCCGAGCACCATGAAACTGAGCAACAGGCTTGAGCAGCACCCGTTAGAGCACAGAAGCAGCAGATAACCAACGTGGGATGCAACACGCCGCTGCTCACGCCGCGTCCCCTGCACTGACAGGGGATGCCAGTGGCGGGGTGGGATGGCAGTGGTCCTGCACGGCGCATCCCGGCCCCCTGTCCCCCGCTCCTGCCCTCCCAGGTGACAGCAAAGTTGGTGTCGTCTCCCTCTGCCCAGCCGCTGCCACCGTCCGCACCAGCCCTTCGCCGCCAGGGATCCCCGCCCGGGCACCCTCCAGCATCCTCCGGGGAGGCAGCGGGGCGGCAGCTGCCCACCGTGCCCCCTTGCCCGGAGCCAGTGACAAGCAGGTCTGGTGCTACTGCCCCGGCAACAGGAGCAGCCAGCAACAGGCGCCCACTGCGCGCCCGCCCCGCGGGAACCGCGCCGGGCATGGCCCGCCCGTGTGCGGCAGGGGCCAGGATGCCGCCCGCACAGCTACGCCCCCTGAGCCGGCCCGGGACGTGCTCCCCCCACGGTGCCCACCGCCGCCCGGGACGGGGCGGGCGGCGGCGGAGCCTCCCCGCAGGCCTCGGCCTAGAGGGGCAAGCGGGGGGTGCCGGCGCGGGGGTGACAGCCGCGCCGCCCGCTCCGCCGGGGGCAGGGGGCTGGCTCAGGAGGGTTGCGTCCCCGCTCCGGCGTGGCCGGGGCTGGCTGGCCTCCGCGGCCGGCCAGGGGAGGGGACGGGGTGTCTCGGTACGCAGCGGGGCGCGGAGCCTCGGCGGGCGGGCGGGAACGCGGGGCGCAAAGGGCCCACGGCGGGGCAGGCCCTGAGGGGAGGCTCCCGCCGGTCACTCCGGAGCGGCCACCCCTTCCTTTCCCACCTGATCCCGGGCTGGGACCCCGCGCTGGCGGAGCCGCCGCGTCACTTACCTGCGGGCGCAGGGTTCTGGGGAGGCGGGCCCCTGGTGTTCGGGTCCCCGGCGGCCGGGCCAGGCCGAGCCGGGCCGGGCGGGCGCCGCTGTGTTTACACCGCCGCCAGGGCTCCGCGCTCCGCAGCCGCTCAGCAGCCAGTCGCCATTTCCCGCCTACCGACCTGCTACACCGCACGGAGGGACCCGGATGGGGAGAGGGGCCGCCGCGCAGGCGCGGCCCAGCCGGGGGAGGGGGGCCTGGGGCCGGCGGGCGCCGGGGCAGGCCGGGAAGGAGGGAAGCCGGGGCCTGGCGCGGGGAGCGGCGCCCCGCGGCGGGCGAGGAACGGAGGGCTCCGACCAACGTGGGTGCGGGCAGAGGGCCCACCCGCCTCTTCCCCGGGCCGGGAAGAGCCGCCGCCAAGGGCGGGAGGCTGCGCCTCGGGCGCCGGGGCCGAGGGTGGCTGCGCGGAGGAGGAGGCAGCGGCCGCCTCGCTCCCTGGCGCCGCGCCGAGCACAGCCGAGCGCCCGCCGCCGCGCCCTGAGGTGAGGCGAGAGGCGACCAGCCAGGGGAAGGGAAGGGGCGTGAGAGCTGCGTGCCCACCGAGACCCAGGCTGAGGCGCGGAGGGGCCCGCCGTGCTCGGGAGGTGAGCCCCCGCGTTGGCGGAGCGGCTGTAGCAGCACTCGCTGCCGGGCCGAGCCGCGCCGGCTCTGCTGGCCGGGGAGCTCCGCTGAGCGGCCGGCGGCTAAGTGCGGGGCCGGGAGGGAGCGGCGGCCCCGAGCCGGCTGGGTTCTGCTGCCCGCCGCGGGGCGGGAGTAGGGCTGCCCTGCGCTCCCCGGGGAGGAAGCGGCACAGTGGGTTTGCCGCGGCCGCTGCTGCAGCCGGAGGGGCCGTGGCCGTCTGCTGCCCCGGTGCCTTGCCTTCCCTTCGGCAGCCTGAGCACGGGCCCCGCGGCTTCGTCCGGCCCTTCCCGGGAGGCTGCCGGCGCCTGCCCACGGGGTGAACGCCACGGCAGGGCTCCAGGCGCCGCCGTCCCGCCGAGGTTTGGGCTGCTGGGCTCGGGGAGCTTCACTGTCAGAGGCACAGGGCAGCAGTGGGCTGCGGTTTGAGCTGCTGCTCTAATAAGAGCCTGCCGAGACTGGTTCCACTTTCTCTTCTTGTTTTCATTTTTAGGCAGCGACTTTGGTTGTGAAGTGTTGAGGAGCTGCTTGCTGGCGGATTTGAATGACTGAAGGAAGCAGCTTGGCCATATCGAGCCATAAAGTGTAAGAGGATGTTGTGAGGTTAGAGTTGTAATTTGCATCCAGCTGAACTTGTGTATTTTTCTTTCTGCTAGTGATCGCTTTTATTCACTGAGCTTTTTAAACAGACACCTTCACGTTTCAGGGTAATGTCATAGGACATGAGGAGAACTTCTAAAGGATTGATCGAATGGAAAGCTTGCACAAAAGTAGCTTGCCCCCACGTTGTCTAGCAGGAGGCAGAAACCCCTAAGGTATTGTGTTCTCCTTTCCTAGGACCTGTTGACTCCCTCCTTAGCTTTAAAACCTGGATCTTATTATAAAAGTCCCAGCTCTCCAGTCACTTAAAATATTTATTGGCTTGTTAAACTGAATCACATCTGCTGCTGTGAAGCCAGGATTTGTTTCAAAATTCTATCAGAGGGCTGAGGTGTTCTTTAGCAGAAGACATCATAAAACTAATTTTACCAGTTTCTTAAGAAAAGAAGTAATAAAAAGGCAGGGGAAGCAATGTAGTTTCCTTCCAGAACAGCCTGGTGGTTTTTTTTTTCCCCCAGAGCATTCAAGTGTTTCTAAACACACTCATTAACCATAGCACTGGGCTGGTTTTTGTATGATCAGCTGTGAAAGGGTAGCTTGGACATGTTAAAACTTCATGAAGATCATTTGCAGTCCATTAAGAGGAACGAGTAGGGCAGGATAACTTGGTGATGTCTCACAGAACAAGCCCAAAAGGACATTCACAGATCCTTGGGAAGTGGGAGTTTTGAAAAAAAAAAAAAGGTAGGTGGAAATCCTTTCTGAATGGTGTAATTAGAGTGGAACTGGCTGCCAGAGGAAATCAGTCGGCAGGGCTCAAAGGGAGCAGATATTTGTGTGAACACCAAGAGGTGCGTTTATGGGCAAAGCCGAAAGAACAGCAGAGGAGAGAGATTAAAGCATGAGACTCGGGCTTCAAACTCATCTTTATGGGAAGGAGAACTGCACTTGCCTGTGTCAGAACATACAAAAATGTCTTGTGCCCAGTGCTCTCCTCCAGCTACCTGGTTCTGAGCCCTGGTGGGGGGGGGGGGCGGTGCTGGGCCAGCAAGAGTGGGAGCCCGTAAAATCTTGCTACTAATTGACATCACTGTGAGGGCAAAGTTCAAGCATCCACCTGCTGTAACTTCTTCCCCCATTCTAATGTAGACCGTGAAGAGAGCTTTAGCTTTGCCTCTAAGATGCCAAACATGAATAATGCTGGCTGTGCTTTGCCACACCTGAGAAGCAATGACAGGGCTCCCGTGCTGGCAGCAGCAGCTTTTCCCCTGACAGCGGGCTGTCTGCATTCTAGGTGTAGTTTTCCTTCACAGAGAAACTGAAGGGGGAAAAAAACCCAATCTGTAATTGCCAGAATGTTTTACATTCGTGGAATGATGTGCTCTGAATGTTGGTTTGAAGGCCATTTTTTCACTGCTTGTCATTCCCTTCAACTGTTTTTTTCTGGTTGTTTCCTAAGTCTTGCTGGTGCCTTATCTTTGGGTTTCCATGCTCATTTAAAACAAGGAACTTTCCCTCTTAGTGCAGAGGTTAAGTGTGGGTGACTCCACCAGTTTCTCATAGTAACTTTCAGATGCCTGCAGTTTAGGGTTCTGTCTGGTTCAGGTGTTGGGTTTAACCTCCAGCTGTTGCATCTGGCACTTGGGGGATGCTGGAGTTCTTCCCACACATTGGGATCAGGTCACCCCCTCAGAATTCTGCTTCCTAAGAGTCACAGCTCCAATCTTGCCTTGTGGGCTTTACATTTGTGGACAGAAAGGTTGAATTCCTTGGGTTATTTTGGGAGATGGGAGTCTTCCTTAAAGTTCTCTCTCGAGTATTTCAGCATCTTTCTTGCAGATAGCAGGTGGCACTCTGAGCACAGCCATTCAGTCCAGTTTCTTTTGCCAAAGTGGTGACAACTGTGACCTGACTGAGAGGCAGTTGTGGTATAAACTGGGGATGTGTCTTTTAAATTACCTCATTTCCAGTATTTCTTGTTCCCTTTGCTTGTCTGAAGGGGATAAATGTTGTTTAATAGGTAAACAGAACCATGCACTTGACTTGGATGAGAGGCAGCTCCCAGGCTGTGCTTGCTGCTCCATGCCTAGACGTCTGTGCTCCAATCTGTCTGTCCAGGAACTGCTACAGACTCGCTGTTCTCACTGCTGACACTTCAGCTGACAGCAATCAGAACTCAGATGGTCCTGAACTCCCCTCAGAAACAAAAGCAAGCACAGATTTCCATCAGCTGCTGGGTATGTTTGATCTAGCACGGCGTAGCAGTGGAGCCTATCATGAAACAAGGGGAGAAATGCAAAGCAGGGGTAGAAATACATAGCCACAAGTGGCCAGGTCCTGGTTCAGGAAGTTAAAATGTGGAGTGTCCATGCTAGTAGCTCCACTGTGGCTACACAAGGAGAGTTTGATCTAGGTTGAGGAATTCAGGGTATTATGGTCTCTATAGTGGTATGAAGTTCTTGCTGCTGGCTGGCTTGAAACCCTCCCTGTGTTCTCATAAGTAGCTATATATGCCCCCAGTTACTTTTGGTTGGTTTGGGTTTTTATTCCTATTTTACACTGGAGAAGTAGGGGTCCTTAGTCCTGGGGACATCTGGAAGGCTCTAGTGCAGAACACTCCACACTGCTGAAAAGCACCCAAGCTCACATTTTTCTAGTCTATTGCAGCAACCTTTTGGTTCTATTCTGTGAAATATTCTGGTCTTTCCCCTCAAAGAAGGGTCTCAGGTTGCCTAAAGATCCATCTAGATCCTGGCATGAGGATTGCAGCTTTATGCAGGTTTATGGTATGCCAAAATTCTCCATGTTGATGCCTACAGAATGCCTTCAGAGGCTGATGCTGAGCAGTGACAGATTCTGCCTAGAGCTCAGGACCTTGGTTCAAATAAAATAGCATTTTTAAATCCAGCTTCTGCCCAATATGCAAATAAAATAGTGGTAGTAAATCTACTTACATAGAAGAAACCCTTTTGTATGCTCTATCTGTGATGCCTTGGGAACATGTAAGAACACTTTTGACAGCTGTTAAGAGGCTGATTTACTGTTTGGAGCGTTAACACACACCAGGCTTGAAGCAGAGCTTGATAATGGACTTTTTGTAGTAACATATTACTGTTGCTACCTGAAAACCACAGTTTTAGGATAGTAATGTCACGAGTTCAAATAAAGTTTGGGTCTGTGGCATATGAGAGTTGGAGAAACCACTTTTTTCATGCTCTGTTGGGGTAGGTGCAAGTAAAGAGCTGCTGTTAAGGTACGTGGGAAAGAGTGAACCTGTGGAGCAGAGAGTTCTCCAACTACCACTAAAACACACCACACATTTGTTCAGGCAAATCCACCACAGTCTGAGGTGAGCAGTGAATGGTTTGTGAGCAGAAAAGTTCCTCCTGATGAGTGGATGGGTCATAAAGTGACAGACACAGACCTGGCTCCTCTTCTTCTGGGTGTTAGTGTGGCCTCTTGCAGGTAACACTGAAGTGGTGGGGGGCAGAGATTGAATCATTTGGTCACTGAGCTTTCAAAGCTGGTTTATGCAGAGGGTCTGCTGCATGCCTTCATGTTAGACTGAAGCAGAAGAGTGATGGTATCTAGTCAACCTTGTGTGTTTTCCAGGCAGATCATGCTGTGCTTCACCAAACCCACTGAATTTCACTTGCTTGCAGGAGGTTGGCTGTGCTGTGGCTTCAGCACTGTTGTGCTTTTTGTCTCTCTGAAGATGTAAACTGATGGTTTAATAAAGGACAGACCCCATTAACTATTGCTATCTGTTTCATCTCCTCACTTGAATCTTCCAAGGATTTTAAGCAGAATGCTCTTGGTGACAAATGTAGTTACTTTTAACATGCTTCATACAGAGCTGGATTTTTGGTGGGGGTGGGGGTGGTTTGGTTTTGTTTTCACCTTTTGGTGAGATACTCCCCACCCCTTTGTTTGCTTTTCCTGATGTCCAGACTAAACAAGGTTCATCAGTGAGACTTGGCTCTTGAGGGATCCATGTTTTGCCAACAACCCCAGAACTGGGCAGTTGGGGCTGACTGGAAGGAGTCTGTTTGCTCTGAGTGCTGGTGTTTCTCAGCCTAGCTGAAATCATCCTTCAGTCTTAGCAGCAAAGTGCCAGTTTCTGCTCGTTGTTTTCCTTCTGCTCCCTAACAGAGGTGCCTGGAATTTCTGTCAGCATGGCTTTGCTGATCCCATCAAGCAGAAGAAACGCCCTTCTGGCTTCACACTTTCTAGGTTTGAGCACTGAATCAAATCATCTCCAGAGAAAATTTAATCTCCTTCACTCAATCCCTTTTATGGGGGTAGGGAGGAAGGAACATCGAAGCAAGGAGGAGGGAAGGGAGGAAAACGCAGTAGCTGAGAGAACATGAAGTGATTTACGGAGGGATTTTTCCTCCCCTTTTTAACGAGCTACATTTTTACCAGCTTCAAATTCCACCTGTGTGTCTGAGGCAGAAGGGAGCAGTCGCATTTTAAACTGAAACAAAGAATTCTCTGATTTTTAACAACCTAATTGATTTGAGCTGCCTGTAATGGAGCAGCAGTTGCATAAGCTTTCAAAGTTCATTTCCCATTTGTATGCTAATGGCACCTCAAGTCGGGTTTCTTTTCAAGGCTGGGCATCAAAACAAAGCCCTGCAATCACTGGCTGCTCAGAAATGACTGGGGAAGATGTCTTTTTGCTGTTTCACCTTGGGCAAGAGTTTTTTTGGCAACTGTGGCCGTTTGACGCTGTGCCTTTAAGGAAGGGACACACTGGCATCAGAAGGTTGATTTGCATGGACTGTGAGTGCTGGTAAGGTACCTCTTGGAGCTGGGGCTTTGAGAGTTGGTTATGCAAAGGGTGCAGGTGGTTTGTTCTCTTCATAGATTCAGAATGATTTGGGATGGAAGGGGCCTTAAAGATCATCCAGTTCCAACCCTGCTGCCAGGGGCAGGGACTCCTTCCACTAGAGCAGGTTCCTCAAGGCCTCATCTGGTCTGGAGCTTGACATTTGAAACCTGTAGGGAATGGGATGATTGCAGGAGTTTTCCTCCTGGCTGATAACCAGAGTTACCAGCTCTGGATGTTTAAGGGAACTCGATGATCTTCAGAGGTCCCTTCCAACCCCTAACATCCTGAGATCCTGTGATTCCCCTAAACTTCCCCACTCAGAGATGTTAATCTCTGTCTGTGCTCTGAAGCTGGGAAGTGTTTAGTCCTTAATTACAACATTGGTAGAGTTCCCCCTGCTCAAATAGACACAGATAACTCCCTGTCCAGAGCAGGCCACCCAAGGATCCTGTCACAGGCTGGTTGTACTTGAGAAGGTGACAAAGGACCTGGGGGGGAGGTTGGTCAGCAGCAGCTGAAGATGAGCCAGCATGTACCCAAGTGGCCAAGGAGGCCACCAACATCCTGGCATGGATCAGCAACAGTGTGGCCAGCAGGAGCAGGACAGGGATTGTCCCCCTGAGCTTACTCAACATCCCTCCCCCTCCCACCTCCCCCCTTTTTCTCTTCACTCTCCAGTCAGGAGGAAGCTCCATTTTCCAACAAATGTGTAACTCACCTTGGTGGCTGTCTGCAGGTTATGGGAGCAAAGAGCTGTTCTCTGGGGACTTCAAAAGCTGGGGAGAAGAATGAGCAGAAATCATCCTAAAAAAGGAGGAGGGGGGGAAAAAAAAGAGGAAATGGAATAATTGTAGTTTTCTGGTACAGGCAGAATAAAATATGCTTTTGTCAGCTGCTGCTTTTTTCTCCCCCTCCTCTCTCCTTCCCTCCCCCCCACCTTTCTTTTTTTACTTCCACTGTAAAGATCTGTATTAAAATTCAGCTAACATGGCTTCTAGGAGGACAGTGTGCCTGCCTGGCTGGGGTGATCACCAGAGGAGTAAATCCAGTCTGAATCCTGGTTTAAATACTGGATTTTCCATGCCAGCAGGGCTGGAAGTCAGGCTCTGGGAGATTACTGAAATGCTTGGCCATGTAGATTATGGAATCCTAGACTGGTTTGGATGGGAAGGGACCTTTCAAGCTCATCCAGTCCAACCTTCCTGCAGTCAGCAAGGACAGCTGCAACTAGAGCAGGTTGCTCAGAGCCCAAATCAACCTGACCTGCAATGGTTCTAGGGATGGGGCAGCTCCCACCTCTCTGGGCAGCCTGGGCCAGACTCTCACTACCATCAAACATTTCTCCCTTCTCTCCAGTCTCAACCTCCTCTTTTTGTTCAAACCATCACCCCTTGTCCTGTCACAACAGGCCCTGCTCATGTCTGTCCTCAGCTTTGTACTTGGCCCTTTAAAGTCCTTAAAGGGTACCAGAAGGTCTCCGTGGAGCCTTGTCTTCTTCAGGCTGAACTCTCTCAGCCTGGCCTCACAGCAGAGGGCTTCCAGCCCTCCCAGCATTGCTGTGGCCTCCTCTGGCCCTGCTCTAACAGGTCCATGTCTGTGCTGTGCTGAGCACTCCTGAACCCCAGCCCTACAGGTGGGGTTGCAGCGGAGGGGCAGAATCCCCTCCCTTCTCCTGCTGCCCACAATGCTGGGGATCAGCCCAGGACACATCTGGGGCTGGGCTGGGAGGGCTCAGTGCCAGCTCATCTCCAGCTCTGCACCTCCCAGCACCCCCAAGTCCTCCTCAGGGCTGCTCTGATAAGGTGAGTTGAGTTACTGATAACATGAGCCTTGAAACAGGAACTCAGTGAGCTGCTTCAGCTGTGCCTGGGTGTAGGGTTTGACAAAGCTCTGGGCTGGGCCCTCGTGTGAAGCTGCTTTGTCTGCTCTCCCCTGCAGAGCAGTCCCACCAAACGTGAGAGCCAGTTTCACTTGAGCGTCTAGCTGGTGCTCTCGGGGAAGCAGATGTTTCAGTAGCTCTGAAATATGTCAGTGTTTTGTGTGCTGCCATTTCCATGGCAACAGGGATTGGCTCAGCAGAAAGGGCCCAGGGACTGCACAATCACAGTGTAAACCCCCAAACCAGAGCTGGGTTAGTCACTGGTATTTATAGTCATCAGCACCGCTCCTGGTGTGAGCAGAACCTGGCTGGAGTCTGTGAGGTGCAGGCACCAGAACTGGCAGCTCAGGGATGAATAGCTTGAGTTGATGTGCTTGGAAGTGAGCTGGGGTTTGACAGCCCTTTAGTGGAAAAACATGGCCTTGCTGCACTTTGCTCAGCATCTGCTCCTCACCCTGCTGGAGGGCAGGCACAGTTTGATCCCTGCTTCAGGGCTCCACCTTCCTCAAGGGAGGTGAAACATCTACTGGGGGAGAGCTGAGATTGCAGCTAGTTGGCAAACTGGGCTTTAAAATCATATATAAAGTGGCTTGTGAAACACAGAACTGGTAATTTTTGATCTTTGGGAAGATCTTCTTACAGGAAGGTTTTTTTACACTGAGGTTGGTGAGACCCTGGCCCAGGGTGCCCATTGAGGTGGGAGATGCCTCATCTGTGGAACCATTCCAGGTCAGATTGTTGCAGATGTCCCTGATGAGTACAGCAGGGTTGGACTGGATGAGCTTTAAAGGTCCCATCCCACCCAAATGATTCCATGGTTCTGTGTAAAAATGAAGCAAAGCCATTTTGGGGATTGCCTTGTTTGCCTTTGGGGACATTTGCTTTAGGAATGGTCAGCTTACAGCCACTTACCTCAGTTCAGTGTTGCTGCAGCATTGAAAACCAGGATTACACTGGTGGGACTTTAGCAGGGGGGTTGGACTGGATGATCTCCAGAGGTCCCTTCCAACCCCCACCGTGCTGGGATTGTGTGCACAATAAAAGGTGATTGTGAATGGGGAGAAGGAAAGGTGACACCAGGCTGAGTCAGAGTACAGTCACAGGATCTATTGCCAGCTGAGCTGGGGGTGAACCTCAGCCCTTGCCCCTCAGCCTCTATTCCTTGCTCCAAAGCAGGTTCATTTCATGGAGTCACAGAGTGGTTTGGGGTGGAAGGACCTTAAAGGTCATCTAGTCCAGCCCCCCTGCAGTGAGCAGGGACATCTGTTCTTTCTCCTCCATAACTACAGTCAGTCACTGATGTGGGTGCAGGAGCATTTGTGAGGGCACTTACCAAAGGGCAGCTCTCAGTTGTGGTGACCTTCACCTCAGGCAGCTTCTCAGGAACTCCGTTGTTTAACCCAAAGTCTCACAGGCTTCAAGGGCTGGAAGCAGCAGTTCCAGCATGTGCACTGCAGGGACTGGCCCAAGCAGCTGTTGCACAGTGCCCGAGGTGACACCATGGCACACTTCAGGTTCTGTACAGCAGGCACAGTGCTGCCACATTTCTCTTCCCTGTGCAAGTAGCTCAGGATTTGCTGCCTGTGTCCCTGTGCCCCTTCCCACCAAGCACACAGCTTCTGGGGCTGAAGCAGCCTTTCAGGTGGGCACATTCAGGGAGCACTACCCCATGGGTAACAAAACCAAACTGAGAGGCTTGTAGCAAGCTCCTCATCTCCATCACTGCCCCAGAGCTGGCCTCTGTGAAGCAACTGGAAGCACTGGAGCTGGAACCTTGACTTCTGCAAAGCCCTGAGCGAGTCCAGTTTTGAAGAGAGAAAAGGCAGCCAGAAGCTCCCATACTTTAAACAACTTAATTTATTAGAACCCATAAATGCTGCTTTCATTAGAAGAACCAAGTTAACATCTAATTCAGGGTGAAAATACATTTTAAGACAAAAAAAAAAAAGGTAATGCTTAAATACAGATTTTACTGCAGATGCTATTCTTAGGCTCCTGGCACAACCCATACTCGTTGTGCAGTGTTAGTGTGGGATCTAATTCTGAGCAGGTTCAGTGTTTTATCTTCAGCTGAAGGTACCATGCAAAGGGCTACTCCACATCCCCTCCCCCCCCCCCCCCCCCATCTGCCTCCTGGAGTACAGAATGAAACAAATTAAAAACCAAAAAAATGATCCCCTTGAGATGCATCACCAGAATCTGACTTCCACTGCAGATTGATTGGTAGAAGATCCCTGTAGCCAAGAAAGAAAAATTAAAGTGATCTGACCACTGAAATGGATTTAGAAGGTTCAGTGAACTGGAATTGAGCAAACCCAAACTGTTGTCTCAAACCTGAGTACAGAGAGAAGTACAATCACCCACGTCACAGGCCCTAGCATGTCATGTCACAGTAGCCCTTTTGGAGAGGCAGGCTGGGTCCAAAGCCATTTCCACCACTGCAGAAGAACAGAATCAGCTCCATAAAAATCAGAAAGTGCTTAAACACAGGATGCAAAAGGTTCTGACTGGCAGACCTTCTGATGGAGGAACTCCAACAGGTACCAAAGGGTCTGACTGACAAAACCTGATGGACAAACTCAAACCATGAAACACGGAGGATGTTGAGACCTGTACCAAAGCACAGCCTTGTAAACCATCTGGAGTGGCTGTGACACAGGAGGGACAATGCTCTTGAGACAGTGACAGCACATACAGCATGTCCACCAAGGGTAAGAGGGGCTGTTTCTCCCAGTCAGGTCCCACAAAGCTGTTGTAGATTTGTCTGTCCCTCATTAACACCTCTGACACCTACACAAAGACCTCCTACGAGCTGGGCTCCATTCTTGTGGTCACCTTTTCAATGTCAGTGTCACAACTTCTCAGGATGTACCAAATGTTCATTGCATTATCGCTGATTTCCAGCTCTAGCCACAAGATCTGGTCACTGTATATGACAATCAGAATGGTACTTGCCTCTCAAGACCTTTGTCCAGGGAAATGAAGGAAGGAGCACTCAGTTTTCATCCTCAGCTCACCTGCAGCCAGAGAGACACAGCCCTGGTGGGGTTGTGACAGGGGTGGTGTAGAAAAGGAGTCCTTTGGCTGTCCACAGGGTGTTTGTGACATCAGGTACAAACTGTTTAAGTTCTGCAAAGTCTTCTGGGTGGCAGAAACGATTCAGGCCTTGTACTAGTGCTGGGTTTAACTGGAGAGATCGTTACAGAAGGTGCAGTCTGAGTGACTGGCTGGACGTCACCACAGACCTGTAGGTTTCATACCATTTGCAAGAGTACAACTATGTACATCTGTACAGAAAGTCTCCTCCCCTTCCTTACTTCACTGATTTTGGAGTTTCCTCATCACTTTTCATCAGCAGCTCCCTTCAGAGTAAGAAATGCTGAAGTAGAAATGGTTCAGCTCTGCAGCACCTCAGGTTCCTCAGCTGAGCTCTCCTCTCAGCCCATTGCCACCTCACAGGACACCGTCACTGAAGCGTGACTTGCTGTAATCTGCCAGGTCATTCTGCAGGTCTCTTTCCTCATCATCTGCAATGAGAGCACTCAGATGGAATCTGATGTGATGCCACTGAGAAAATATTTAAGCACACTTTCCCAGAGCATGCTGCAAACACCAACATGTCCCCCCCAGAACCAGGCTGCTCTGCTCACAGGGATGAAGTCATCGGGCACACAGAGAACACTGTGGGGCCGTGAGGGCAGCACCCTGGGACGGTGTCCTGGGCTTTATTCCAGCCATTGAGTGACTTAGGAGATGCCAGAACTGGTTAAACTGCCTGCTGGAACTGGAGAATTCTCCTAGGAAAGTGTCACACTCCCCCAGAACACCTGTCTTCAAAGTCAACCACTCAGGGAGGTCACACTGCCATTTGTTATCCTGCTCCAGAGTTAGCAGCTGTCAGATGCCACCCAGGCTGGGTTCCCATGGGACAATGACCCCTGCAGACCAAGGCAGCACTGCTACCACCTCCTCCTCAGATGGGACAGAGGACACCTTCCCCACAAACCTGGCCTGGCACATTTCTCCTCGGTGATGGGGTTTTGACTGATGCTGGAGTTGCCTCTGCCGTCAGCGTCTGTACATGCTGGGTATCTACTGAGCTGGCATCATGAGGGCTATCAAGAGGCTGAGCAGCATCTCTGGGAGGAGCAAAGGCTGACAGCCCTGAGGCTGTTGAGCCTGGGGAAGACCATCCTGAGAGGGAAACTGCTCAATGCTCAGCAAGAGCTAAAGGGTGGGGGACAAGAGGATGGGGCCAGACTCTTGCAGTGGTGCTCACAGACATGACAAGAGGCATCAGACACAAACTGGAACCCAGGAGTTTCCACCTGAACCTGAAGATTCCTAGTTTGTGACTTCTGCTTTTGGGGTTTCAACCTCATGAAAAATCAAACCCCCCAAGCCTGTGCATCCTCAGAATAACCACTTACTGTAGCATGTTCCCAAAACCCATCAGTAAAGGCACCTTCAGTGATGCTTCAGAGCGTGTGAAATGTTCTGTGTTCCACCTGCTGTAGTCAGACCTCTCCTGTGTGGCTCCTCGCCTTTCTTCCCTCCCTAAGTGAAAGAGCTCCCAAACCCCACTTTGCATCAGTTCCTGAGCTTTGGCTGCATTTCAGAGCTGTGCTCCTTCACCTGCAGGGAAGGTGGCTGCTCAAAGGTATGGAAAGCAAAGCTTAGGGTTACCTTCACTAGCTGAGAAACCATCTGAAGCTCTTCAGCACTTACACAACAGCTACTCGTCATTACTTCATCACAACTCATCAGCCTGCACATGAGGCAGGGGCCTGATGGTGATCTGCTCCTGACAGCCAAGAGCTGAGGCTGATCTACACAGCACATGCTTTTGGTCGCCAAGAAACTACTTCAGAGCACACAGCTGTCACTTGATTTTACAGTCCTCCACCACCCAGCCACCACAAAACACACTGACTGGAGCAGGAGCAAACAGCTCTGGAGTTCCACCTTGCACTTGGAGCAGGTGGCCTGGCAAAGGGACATCAGACTGGAGACTGACACTCCCATCAACCCACCAGTGAGTTCTCCTCAGATGACTCCAGCCCCAGGCCCCCACACTTCTGGTGGCAGCAGAAAACCACAGGTAATGAACTGGCTTTATCTGCAGATGCCACATGCCTGCTTCCAGTCATGTGATGTTTTTCTGACAGGCCTTAGACAAAAATTCAGGTTGGTTTTTTTTCCTCCCTCCCTCCACACCCCACCTCAGCTCTGCCTTCTCCTACCCTGCAAAGAGAGACTAAAGCAGACACTGCTTCTGGAAGCACCACTTGCATCACATCAAGTCAACAAGTTCTTAGGAAACAACAGAACAAAGGGCTTGGGAAATGGAAGTCTGAGGTAGTAACAAACCCTGCTCAGCCCATTCTTCATGAAGCAGCTTCTAGAAGGTACTCTTTAATTAATTCCATTGTGTCTACACAGATATGCAGTGGGGTGATCAGAGAAGAGATTGTCACCACATTTAAAGCCACCAGAGCAGTTACCTGAGAGGTACCACAGCTAACAGGGAAATGGTTTTATGAGGCCATTTCCAGTCAGAGCTTTGGATTGCATTGTTCACATCACTGGGAATGGTTTAGAGCAAACATAAGGTCAGCTCTTGCTAACCAAAGCCAACAGCTTCCCTGTGAAGACCACTGCAGCAACATGGTGGGAAGCAAACCATCATGGAGCTCTGGGGTGCAGCAAGAGCTGTGTCTCTGCCCAGCATGGGCAGTCATAGAATCACAGAATGGTTTGGGTTGGAAAGGACCTTAGAGATCATCCAGTTCCAACCCCCTGCCATGGGCAGGGACATCTCCCACTAGCCCAGGTTGCTCAAGGCCTCATCCTGCCTGGCTTTGAACACCTCCAGGGAAGGGGCATGCACAACCTCCCTGGGCAACCTGTTCCAATGTCTCACCACCCTCATTGTAAATACCTCCTCCTCGCAGCAGGTGAAGTGTAAATGCAAGCCCAAAGGTGAATGGTTCAAGAGAGATTTAGTCACAGCTCTGTGGTCTTGATTAGCACCTCAAAGATCCTGTGCTGAAACCCAGTTAAGAACTATACTACGAGGATCCAGGTGTAGCCTTCTGCTGAGGGGAACTCATCAAAACCCCAACAACTGCTGTGATCTGCAGAGCTCAGACACACAAATGTGCCTAGCAAACCATGCTCTCCTCCTCACTCTATGGTCAGAATGATCAGAAGCAGGTCTGCTTCCACAGCAGCAGCTCTCCACCTGTGCACCCTCCCTTAGAAGGCAGCTTGTACTAGCAAATGACAGCCCAGCAACACCCCATCCTGAGGAACAGACATCAGCAAGCCAGAGTCACTAAAAGCCACCACTGGTGTGGAGCAGAAGTGTAACACAAGGGGCCACATCTTCTGGAGCAGCAGCAGCCTTTCCATTTCATCAGTAAGTTCATTAGTTGCCCAGGGTTCTGAGCCACACTTTTCTTTCGCTTGTTCCTGAGTTTCAAGCTGCCAGCCCAGCCCCAAACTGCTGGCACTGCAGAATTAGCTGCATGCCCCCAGAAATCTGTTGGGTTTTTCCTCAGCTTTTCCCATTAATGACACCAGTTAAATACACACCTGAGAAACTAGCAGCTAAAAACTTGCATTAGGAGGGACAAAACCAGGGTGCCTAGTGGAAGGTGTCCCTGCCCATGGCAGGGGGGTTGGAACTAGATGATCTTCAAGGTCCCTTCCAACCCAAACCATTCTATGAACCTATGAACTTTAATCAGGGTGGGTTCCCCCCTGACTATTTCCCATTTCCTTAACACTATATATATACACACACACACACTATATATATATCTTTAGGGAAACATTTTCAGCCTGCAGACATGCAAACCTTCCCCAAGACATCACCAAACAGCTGGATGGAGGATGGCAGACAAGCAACGAGAGGGGATGGGCTGCCATGCAGAACAAGAGGTGAGCATGCACATCCAGGGGTCAGGTTGGCACAGGATTCCTGAGCCTGGGTTAGCAAGGAGAAGCAGGAGCTTGTTGAATCTGTGTAGAAGGCACAAAAACTGGCTTAGAATTGCTAAATCCAGCTCTCTGTGCACGCCACACCTCCAGGGAGGGGGGGACAAAAGTGGCTGTCAAAAGCAGGGCACTTCTGTGCCTGGTAATTGCTTTAGCGATGGCAAAAGGAACAGATCTGGGGGCTTAGACAAAAACATTGCTGAAAGGGTCTGGGTTTGCCTAGCAGAAGCTGTACACAGGACTGCAATCAGGTATTGAATCCTCTCCCTGAGAGCTGCTGGGACCTTGCTTTCAAACACAGCAAGACCAAGCTGCCAAGACTGCCTGAAGCTTAGCTCTCCTCTGCCAGGGGTTTGCCCCGAATCACAAAGCTTTACACAAATTCAACAGCGTGGGTTTCATCACAATGGGATGGAGATAAGGCCCAAGCTCACCTTGGACGTCTTCTTCTCCACCATCACCATCCTCTTCCTCATTGTAAGCCAGCTCAGCCTGTTTGTCTGCCTCGTACTCACCCACGTTCCCATCATCCCCATTATAATCTGCCAGTTTAGAGCCCTGCTGCGGGTCCACAGGGGACTCATTCTCATCAAAGAACCGGCCTGTGAAGTAGGCAAAGGATTAAGTCAGAAGCAGAGAGGAAAGAAAACAGGAAAGTTCTCACCAAAGGCAGGCTGCAGGTTAAGACAGTCTCAGGGTTTGCAGAGCTTCAGCTGGAGGAGGAAAGGGGGAGAGGGAAGAAGGCTTGGCCAGGGCAGGGGGAGAACCACACGACGCATGGACACCGCCGGATCCTTCAGTGTTTGGATCTTGGGCAACCTGCTGGTTCTGAGCTTCACTCCTCGGAGCAAGGACAGAGCCAGAGCAAGCATCCCCCCACACTGCCCCAGCTCTGCTGACCCACCAACACTAGCAAATGTTTTCATGACATGCTAGAGAGCTCATGGTGGAAGGGTCTGTACTGAAAGAAGGCTTCTCTCAGTGGAAGGGTCTGTACCTAGGCTTCTTCTGGAAGCTCCCAAGAGCAGGGTCTGTACCTAGGCTTCTTCTGGAAGCTCCCAAGAGAAGAGTCTGTACCTAGGCTTCTTCTGGAAGCTCCCAAGAGAAGAGTCTGTACCTAGGCTTCTTCTGGAAGCTCCCAAGAGAAGAGTCTGTACCTAGGCTTCTTCTGGAAGCTCCCAAGAGAAGAGTCTGTACCTAGGCTTCTTCTGGAAGCTCCCAAGAGAAGGGTCTGTACCTAGGCTTCTTCTGGAAGCTCCCAAGAGAAGAGTCTGTACCTAGGCTTCTTCTGGAAGCTCCCAAGAGAAGAGTCTGTACCTAGGCTTCTTCTGGAAGCTCCCAAGAGAAGAGTCTGTACCTAGGCTTCTTCTGGAAGCTCCCAAGAGAAGGGTCTGTACCTAGGCTTCTTCTGGAAGCTCCCAAGAGAAGGGTCTGTACCTAGGCTTCTTCTGGAAGCTCCCAAGAGAAGAGTCTGTACCTAGGCTTCTTCTGGAAGCTCCCAAGAGAAGAGTCTGTACCTAGGCTTCTTCTGGAAGCTCCCAAGAGAAGAGTCTGTACCTAGGCTTCTTCTGGAAGCTCCCAAGAGAAGGGTCTGTACCTAGGCTTCTTCTGGAAGCTCCCAAGAGAAGAGTCTGTACCTAGGCTTCTTCTGGAAGCTCCCAAGAGAAGAGTCTGTACCTAGGCTTCTTCTGGAAGCTCCCAAGAGAAGAGTCTGTACCTAGGCTTCTTCTGGAAGCTCCCAAGAGAAGGGTCTGTACCTAGGCTTCTTCTGGAAGCTCCCAAGAGAAGGGTCTGTACCTAGGCTTCTTCTGGAAGCTCCCAAGAGAAGAGTCTGTACCTAGGCTTCTTCTGGAAGCTCCCAAGAGAAGGGTCTGTACCTAGGCTTCTTCTGGAAGCTCCCAAGAGAAGGGTCTGTACCTAGGCTTCTTCTGGAAGCTCCCAAGAGAAGGGTCTGTACCTAGGCTTCTTCTGGAGGAGGCTTGGCATTTTCCTGCCCCAACACAGCAAGACATTGCTGACCTGACCCATGGTGATGTCTGCAGAGGGTGCTCTGTGCTGAAAACCCAGCAAAGGTCTGCCCTGCATCTCCACACTGATCTGTTTAACTGCCTCATTCACCTGGGCTTCACACTCTGGT
Organism: Dryobates pubescens; assembly: GCF_014839835.1. Taxonomy (NCBI): domain Eukaryota; kingdom Metazoa; phylum Chordata; class Aves; order Piciformes; family Picidae; genus Dryobates; species Dryobates pubescens. The sequence goes on along the minus strand of NC_071628.1, from coordinate 10,708,001 downwards.
CTTTAGCACTTTTCAAACTGTTCTGAACCTACCATTTTTGTCTCCCAAGGAATTAAAAATAGTTCCAGACACTGAAACAATGCACAGGAAAAATGAGAATTAGCTGGAAGTAGGAGATGACAAACAGTGAAGCAAGCACACAGTGAGAGGTGAAGGTGTGATGTTGGCTTCAGAGCTGGTGTGTAATGGGACACAAGGAGATCTGCACCGAGTCTGCAGGGCTCATGTGCAAGTGGAAAAATGTGATTAGAAAGGGGTAAGGACTGGAAATGAGCTGAGGAAAATCTCTGCCAAGGCAGGTGGTGATCTGCAGTGGAAGCAATTAACTGGTGGGTATGGTTCCCATCTTGGGGGAGGTTGGGGTTACAACAGGCAGAGTGGGAAGTGAAATGGTTTGTGAAAACAGTGAAAAGGATCCTAAGTGGCAGCACATGAACACCAGAACAGTAACCAGAGCTGATCAAAGAGTCACATCTAGGGCAGCCCAAATGGACAGAAACAGAAGTTTTGGTTCTTTTCATTCAATAGGCAAGAACAGGCTGGGATCAGAAGTTGAATGTGTTCCCCATGCTCTCTGCACCTCTAATTGAGGAATCCTTGCTGTTATTTGTGGGTCTGGACACTGCCACGGTGCACACAGAGAGAACTCTGCAATTCCCACCTGAAATATCAAACAGGCTGTGGAAAGACAACAGAACCCTCTGAACCTAGATGAAAACCAAACCTCTGGATGTGCAGAAGTGAACAAGTGACAGATGAGTACCCCACAGAATGAAGAAGGTTAAAATAATAACCAGAGATCCTAGAAGCACAGCCAGGAGCTGCAGCTGATTCCAGCAGCCCAGAGTACTGGACAGCTCTGGGGAGCTCAGGTCCCAACACAACTTCAGAGGCAGCTGCTCCTTCACTAGGGGTGCTTCATCCTGCTTGAGGAGTTTGGTATTTCAGCCCAAGCTGCTGCAAACCAAGGCAGGAGAAGCTGAGCTCACAACCCCCTACCTCTAGCACTCATTTTAGGCTGGGCAGGCTTGACAGCAGCTCCACTGCAGAGTCAGGAGTACAAAAGCTTGAGGCAGGAGATGACTTCTCACACAATACCAGAAGAAGATCTATACTCTAACACAAGGTACATGAAAGACTCCTGGGGACCCTTTAGACAAACATCAGAACAAGAGTTACAGGTGGCTGGACCCAGCAATGCACCAACTGCTTTCTGAAGCAGGCAGCTAGGATCTGGGATCTTGATGGCATGGTGGATCTCCAGTCACTCCAAACCTGATTGGTTCCCTTTGCAGGGACTGACTGCCTGAGGCACAGTGGAGTAACTTGTCCTGAAGCACAAGAGGTCAGTGACAGCCCCATAAGGTTGTCACTGCTGCTCAAATCTGCAGGCAGCATCCTCTGGAATGAGTTCTGTATTACACAAGGTGTGACTCAAGGCTGGATCCCTACAAACACAGGACTCAGAGCAGCTATTCATAGGCTCATTGCTAAGGTCAACCTGGAACAGCAGCTTCACTGGAGCTCTGCTACACCCAGCATTCCCCAGGGTGCCACCTAAGAGCACAAATCCTGACCTTGCTGCAGTGACCTCCAGCTTCTGCTGCTTCTGAAACCAAACACCCACAGAGTGCCTATCTCTCTACCTGCTACCAAAGCTGCTTTTAAATATGTTCAATAAAATAAAAACCCAAAGCATCTTTTCATAGATCCACAACATTGCTTTGGCTGGAAAAGACCTTTGAGGTCATTGAATGCCACCATTCTCTAACTCTACCAAGGCTGGTGCTGAACCATGTCCCTCAGCACCACATCTCTGTGGCTTTTAAACACCTCCAGGGGCAGGGATTCAACCATCTCCCTGGGCAGCCTGCTCCAGTCTTTGAGAAACCCTTCAGAGAAGAATTTTCTTCTCATGTCCAACCTAAACCTCCCCTGGTGCACCTTGAGGCCATTTCCTCTTGTCCTCTTGCTCATTCTTTGGGAGAAGAGAACAACTTCCACCTGGCTCCAACCTCCTTTCAGAGACTTGTAGAGAGCCAGAAGGTCTCCCCTCGGCTTCCTCTCCTCCAGGCTGAACAACCCCAGGTCCCTCAGCTGCTCCCACCAGCTCTGTTCTCCAGATCCCTCACCAGCTTCATTGCCTTTCTCTGGACCTTCTCTAATCCCTTTGATGTCCTTCTTGGAGTGAGTGACCCAAAGGTGAACCCAGGATTTGAGGTGTGGCCTTCCCAGTACCATCCCTGCCCTGGGCACATTTATCCTGTGTATGTGTCAGAGTCTCTCCCTCACTGCAGTGTGCACTGACACTGATTCCAGACATGAAGCAGCAAAGACTAACCTGTGATGTGTCTGACTTTCAGGTACCATCCACAGCCTACAACAGAGATCCCATTCACTGCTCCTGCCCACACATCCAGACCCTTTCATCCATCACCGTGGAGACAGCCAACCCTCTGCAAGCCCAGGGACTGGCACAGGGAGCTGTGTCATTTCAGCTGCAGTCACTCAGACAAGAGTGGGGTCTTCAAGAGGCTCCTTCAATCAGTTAACGAGAGTCTGGCACATCTCAGGATACAGGAAGTGGAAGCAAAGCTTGCACAGGCTGCAGGCCCATTTTAAGCACACCTACAGCAGAAAGATCCACCAGGGACACTGAGGTAACTGAAGCCTTCCCTAAAGATCTGTTTCTTAAAATCCCCAACAACAGAGCAGTGAACTGAGGTCCATTCCCTGCCTCTTCAACCATGGTCTTCTCAGAGCTTTTTCCCCCCTCCTCACACAAACCCTGCCCTCTTTTCTTTCCTCTCCCCTGAACTCCTTCCAGCTTGGCACCATCTCTCTTTGATGTTTAAACCCAGGGATGGCCTCAGAAGCACCAGTTAAACCAGATCCTTATCACACATTCCTGGTAACACATCCCAGAAGTAAAACCTCACTTCCAACACCTGCTCATGACCCATATCCACTGCTGGCAACATCAGCTCTGACTGAGCTGCTCCCTTGCTATTTGTCACTTGCTCTGCACATCTAATTCTTCATCCTTTAGTTACTGGCTCCTTTCTTGGTTACAAACATCTCCATTGCTGAACCCCTCACACACAGTTTGTTAGCAGGCATCCAAGTCTCTGTACCACACCTCCACGCCTCTGAACCTCCTCCAGGGCTGGGGACTCCACCACTGCCCTGGGCAGCCTGGGCCAGGCCTTGACCAAGCCTCAAGGTGAAGAAATTTTTCCTCATGTCCAACCTAAACCTCCCTTAGGGAAACTTGAGGCCATTGCTTCTTGTCCTGTCATTTCTTCCTTGGGAGAAGAGGTCCAAGACCCACCTGGCTCCAGCCTCCTTTCAGGGAGCTGTAGGGAGTCTTGGCTTAATTTAGGTGTGTAGTAATCTCCAAAAGGATTTCAATTACTATAGAGGAAATGGGCTTTTTGTGTGGTTTCCCCCTCCCCCCCCCCCCCCTCTAAGGTGTATCTATTACCCATAGCATGTCACACTTCCTCTCAGGCTTGCTTTCCACAAGGCCACCCACTGCAATGGTTCCAGCTGTCCATCACAGAGACCACACGCAGGGACTAAAGGAGGCGACATTGGCCAACTTACTTTGCTTCATCTTCTGCAGGTCACTCACTCTGCTCTTTGGGATTTTTATGTGCTCTGTCTCAATTCTGTGCTCCTTTGGGTTTTCCATGTTTTCTTCAAAATTCAGGTGCTGGAGAGAATTTGGAGGGATCTGCTTGGCCACGTCAGCGTTGCCATCAGTGTCACTATGCAGACCTGTGGGGTGAGGAAGCACCTTTGGTTTCCACAGGCTTCCAAAAGAAGGCTAAAAGACAATTCATGCCATGTCAGTACCAAATCAACCCCAACTTGCCACCTTCTCAGCTGTGCCTGCTGAAGTGCTTGATGAAGCCCAAAGCAACAACATCACCTGTATGTAGTTTGTTATCCTCCTGCTGATTCTGCTTGGTGAATCTCCTAAGCATCATTTCTTGTTTCAAGAGCTAGGACCTGAAGAGAAGGTTGCTGTAGGTCACAGGAGTTGTGCTAAAAATAATTACCAGAGTCACAGGACTACACAACTGAGGAACACAGAGAAGCCTGGAGCCCTTGAAACTCACTTCAAACCTTCTCTTGATAAACTCTCAGGCAAACTTTTCACTTGCCAGGTTTTGTTTTCTCATTAATTAAAGGGGAAAAAAGTGAAGGACAACCTCAGAGCAACAAAGAGAGTCTAATTACTTCAAAGTTTTGCCCTAGCTCTAGGGATGCACAGGCTGTGTGCTCACTGGCTCTGGGATTCTGACCTGCTGAGGCATCCACTGCCATGGGGAAGAAGTTAAGGAACACTTCAGCTGCCTTTTCCCAAAAGAATCACCAAAGGGCAGAACAAATCTCCAGCTGCTTGGTCACCTCTCAAACATAAACCCAGGACATTACAGCCCATGGGGTTCAGCAGGGCAGTGCTTCACACACTGCTTGCAGTGCAGGTATGATCTAACCAGAGAGACAGAGAATCCTTCAGGCTGGACATGATCTTTCAGATCACTGACCATTAGCCCAGCACTGCCAGGTCACCACCAAGCCATGGCCCCCAGCACCACATCTCCATGGCTTTGAAACCCCTTCAGGGATGGGGACACTACCACTGCCCTGGACAAGAACTTGACAGCCCTCAAGGGGAAGAAATTGTTCCTCATGTCCAACCTAACCCTCCCCTGGGGCAACCTGAAACCATTTCCTGCCAAGCTCCTTTCAGGGAGTTGTAGAGAGCCAGAAGGTCTCCCCTCAGCCTACTTTTCTCCAGGCTGAACAACCCCAGGTCCCTCAGCTGCTCCTCCCCAGCCCTGTTCTCCAGACCCTTCATCAGCTTTGTTGCCCTTCTCTGGACCTGCTCCAGCCCCTCAGTGTCCTTCTTGGAGTGAGGGGCCCAAAACTGACCCCAGGATTCAAGGTGTGGCCTCACCAGTGCCCAGTACAGGGGCATGATCCCTGCACTGGGTCCTCCTGGCCACACTGTGGTTGATCCAAGGCAGGATCATGGCATGTTCTCTCTGACATTAAAGTGACTTGATTTGTGAGCACTACATTAATTGTATTGTCTGTGGATTTGTGTCCTTTCTAACAGCAATTCTTCTAAACCCTTTCAGTGCAGTTCTCTCAAGTCCTAAATCTCCCCAACATCACTCTCCAGTGAGCTGCTGACAGAAACAGAAGGACACTGAGCAGTGACAGTCCTGCTCTTGAATGTCTGAGTACAACTGGCTACCAGGAGATCAACAACCAACCCCTGACATGCTGCAGCCCTGTCTCATTAGCACCCCTGAGGAAGAATCCTGCCTTTAATTACTCTCCTCTGTTCAACTATTGTTGGAACTCAGATTTGGCTGAAGTTGGTCAAAAGGCTCAGAAATCACTAGGGAGAAGAAGAGAGCCCTCAATCAACACTCTTAGTGCCAGACTAAGAATCCACACGAGTTATTGCTTTTGTTTCTGTCACCACTTCAGACCCACAGGATGGCTTCATGGCATTTCCTACAACATGCTGACCTGTCACCTGCTAATGAGACTGTACCTGGTGGCAGGTTTGGAGCATGGGGCTGTTCAGTTGGCAGGTTTATAACAGGCTGATGAGCCTCACTCTTGGGAGCTGAAATACGTGGCTTCTTTAGAGCTGGAACAAAACACAGGGGCAAAAGCATTACCAGGAAGCAGACACCACATTAGCAGGTCTTCCTCTAAAACTTTCTTTTCCCCCTGTTCTTTGCTTGTTTTTAAGCCACAGCTGAACATATGAAATACAGTACTTTGAAGGGGGCAGTTGGCAGCAGCATTCAGTTTTGACAGGTCAAACCACTGGAGCCCAGGCAAAACGAGATTTCACGCCCCGCATGAATTCTGCTGCCAGAGGCAGGCTTTGAGCTTCCCAGTCACTACAAAACATTCATCTTACTCCACCAGGGTACCACCACCAAGAACCCAAATGTGAAACTATTAGAGTCTTTTCCTAACCAGTGGGAGTATCTTCAGCTTTAGCAGGATCATTATCTTCTATCTCAGGCATGCCAGCATCTCCTCCTGGTTTGATTTTCTCTGCAAGACAGGAAAAGGATATTCTGCCTTATTCACCTCAAGTCTGAAGAGTGAATTTCCCTCTTGTGGAAGGCTCCAAGACCAGAAGAAAAGTCCTTTCTCCAGAGAATATGTCCCATACTGATAACACAACCACAACACTGCTGAGGTCACTGCTGCTCTGGAGCAGCACTCCCAAGTCACTGCAGTCTTCAGGAAAGGATGGGAAGAGGACACACTGCTGCGGGTAGCAGAGTGAGGAAAGCCTGCTGCAAGAAGCTGGCTGGAACACACACACTGAGCTGATACAAGAAGGTGCTGATTCAGCAGCAGAAAGTGGGAACAAAAAGAACTCCTCTGCCTTTGGGAGAGGCCTACAGGGAGGAAACACCCACAGCTGTTACTCACCAAGAGCTTCCTGCACAGCCCCTGACAAGCAATGGTCCCCACTGTCCCGGCTGCCTTAACTAGCTAGAGACTTCTCAGAGGAGTCACCTTCTCACCCCCAGTCACCTTCTCCATGCAGACTCCAGCTCTCCAACAAGCTGTGCCTTCCAGAAGCTCAGCCCAAGACCATCCCACAGGGAGCAGAGAGGCCATCCCCAGGTCACATGAGGAAGGAGAAGCCAAGTGAGCCAACAAAGTGAACACAAAAATATGCAGGGAGCTACTGTCATTAAAGGACCCTGAGAAGGACATCAGTCACTGGCTAGCTGCAGACTCTAACTTGGTACAATCACATGCTGCTTATCAAGTGATCTGAGCCAAAGAATTCACCATTCTACTGCAGAGGGACACACAATTCTGTGTGACAGCAAAGGAAACACCACCACTGGCCCAAAGTCTATCAGAAATGACCAAAAAAGGGAAGTACCTTTGCCATTTACAGCGTGGTCTGACGGCTGCTCGTTCTTCACTGTGTTTTCATCTTCTGCCTCTTGAACAGTCTTAGATATTGCCTGGTCATCATTATTGGGACTGACTTCAGTGTCTTTACTGGACTGAATTTTTTGTGTGGCCTGCTGGAACAAATTCCTAAGGAATCAATATTAAGCAGATCCCTGAAAAAAAATCACAACTCAAACGTGCTCAAATTCAAGCTTACTCCCATCTGTGAGTGAGATAGCACCAAACAACAGCAGGAGTCCCCTGTAAGTCAAACTGACTCCTGAGGGCAGAGACACAGCTGAACAGAAAATGTAAACCAACAAGGCCCTGTGACACCAATATTGGTGTGGGCAGCTCTTAAGCAGAAGGCCTTAAGCCTCAGGTCAGAGATTCCATTCTAGATTTTGAGAAAGCTCTGGCTGAAATCTACTTCAATTCTCCTTTTCATTTGAAGTGTTTGTAAACAGAGATGAAGCCAGGAAATGAGAAGCTAAGAAAAGGAGGTTAGTTCATCTGTCTGTAGGAAAGAGGCCCCTGTTCTACTGGCAGCTTGCACCACGTAATTACCCCCCTGGCACCACTCAAATACCACTGTTACTCGCATCGCATTAGCGCCTCGAAGCCGTAGCAGAGATCAGGTTCCTCTGTACAGTAACATATATAATATGTTGTAAGAACACAGATCCTACCCTGGAGAGCTGTAAAATAATGCCCATTTTACAAAGCAGCAGCTGAAATCCTCAGCAATGATATCACTGAGGATATCATTGGTTATCCTCGGTGCAGAGGAGGCTGCACCAAAGAATGAAGCCCGATCTTCAAGGCGCAGTTCACTGCCTGAGCCAAAGAGGCAGTGACCCCATCAGGGCTGTGCAGGGTGATACTTCCAAGTTAGGGGTGAGATCACAGAATCACAGAAGCATTTAGGTTGGAAGAGACCTCCAAGCTCATGGGCTCCAACCATTCTCCCAGCACTGCCAGCTCACCACCAAACCATGTCCCTCAGCACCACATCTCCACAGCTTTGAAACCCCCTCCAGGGATGGAGACTCCACCACTGCTCTGAGCAGCCTGAGCCAGGCCTTGACAGCTCTTCAAGGGAAAGAAACTGCTCCTAACATCCAAGGCCTCCACAGATCTGAAATGTTGACTCCAAACAATCAGCTCTTCTAATGCAACAAAGAAACTTAGCTGCTCGTTACCTTTTGTTCCCGCACAACTTGGTCCATTAATTTCTTGATGTTTTCTTCATGTTGCAGTCTCATCTCCTTGATCTGCTGCCCACACTGCAGACTTGATTAGAAACACATTGTTAGCTGTATTTCATTTGGTGCATCTGCTCTCTCAGAAATAAAATGGAGGGGGGGAGGGGAGGGGAAATGAACTGGCACAGAAAGCCAAAGTTAAATCCCAACTAGAATAGTCCAAAACAGCCATGTGCTGGAATGAGTATGGGGTGGGAAGGGACTGGACAAAGAAAGACAGCAGAACTGGAGAAAAACAGGGACAGAGCAGAAAAACAGTGAAATAAACAGAATGCCCCTGGATGCCTCCTCCCTGGAGGTGTTCAAGGCCACATTGGATGAGGCCTTGAGCAACCTGGTCTAGTGGAAGGTGTCCCTACCCATGGCAGAGGGGTTGGAACTAGATGATCTTTAAGGTCCCTTCCAACCCAAACCATTCTATGAATCTATGAATGTTTCCTTCAAAAGCAGGAAAGCAACAGGGAAGTCAAGCTTGACAGTGAATCTGTCACCATTAAAAGGGCAAGGTATCTCTCCTGGCTGTTGACAGACAAGATGCACAACTACTACTATCAATTCCTGCTACCGTCTCAAACATCAAGACCTGAATGACAGCAAAGTGCCACAGCTGCCCCAACCAGCCACAGAGACATCAACCCACTCCTAAAGCACTCAGTCTCCCACAAGCACTCAACACCACACATTTTTGTGTATGTGAAAGTTTCTAGTGTTCATCCCTCCCATTCCTCAGAACTTCAGATGTTCTCCTGCTTCTCTATCATTAGAGGCTGAAGCCAACTTAAAATTTCAATCCTTTCAACTTCAGTTGAAAGAAAATAAAGTTACACTCTCAGACAGACAGCAGTCAGCAACCTCAGGGGCCACCAGAACTGTGGGGATTAAGTTCTTCACAGTGTTTGTTAACCAGGATTTACAGAATCACAGAATGGTTTGGGTTGGAAGGGACCTTAAAGATCATCTAATTCCAACCCCCTTGCCATGGGCAGGGACATTTCCCACTAGACCAGGATGCTGAAGGGCTCACCCAAACTGGCCTTGAACACCTCCAGGCACAGAGCTACAGAGTAGGGCTGGGAGCCCAAGTAGCCTCTAAGCCCTGTGACAGAGGAGGTGTCTTGGTACTTCCCTTTGGGATTCTGAGAGGTAGTTCTGACCTTGTCACCCCAAAGTGACAACCCTTTTCCCAGAACCCTTCTAGAGTGACTATATTGATCATGGAAGTACAAGAAGGTATCTCTAGCAGCAGCAGTGCCTGATGAGGGTGAAAAGCAAAGAAACCACAACCATTTCTTGGGATCATGGAATCCTAGAATGGGTTGGGAGGGACCTTAAAGATCATCTAATTCCAACCCCCTTGCCACGGGCAGGGACACTTCCCACTAGACCAGGATGCTCAAGGGCTCACCCAGCCTGGCCTTGAACACCTCCAGGGAGGGAGCATCCACAACCTCCCTGGGCAACCTGTTCCAGTGTCTCACCACCCTCACTGTAAACAATTTCTTCCTAATCTCCAATCTAAATGTCACCTCCTCAAGCTTCCATCCATTCCCACTCATTGTATCTCCATGTAATAAAAAACAATAAGGCATGCAGACTTAAAATTATCCAACACAGTTCCAATAAATCAAGCTTATTTTTTTCTCAGATAGCAGCTCACTTTGGGTGGAGGAGTAGAACACCACAGAGGAGTAGAACTTAGAATAGAATAAACCAGGTTGGAAGAGACCTTCAAGATCATCAAGTCCAACCTATCATCCAACACCACCTAATCAACTAAACCATGCAACCGAGCACCCCATCAAGTCTCCTCCTGAACACCTCCAATGATGGTGACTCCACCACCTCCCTGGGCAGCCCATTCCAATGGCCAGTCACTCTCTCTGTGTAGAATTTCTTCCTAACCTCCAGCCTAAACCTCCCCTGGCACAGCTTGAGACTGTCCTCTTGTTCTGGTGCTAGTTGCCTGGGAGAAGAGACCAACCCCCACCTGGCTACAACCTCCCTTCAGGTAGTTGTAGAGAGCAATAAGGTCTCTCCTGAGCCTCCTCCTCTCCAGGCTAAGCAACCCCAGCTCCCTCAGTCTCTCCTCATAGGGCTGTGCTCCAAACCCCTCAGCAACCTTGTTGCCCTCCTCTGGACACGTTCTAGCAAGTCAACATCCTTCCTAAACTGAAGGGCCCAGAACTGGACACAGGACTCAAGGTGTGGCCTAACCAGTGCTGAGTACATGGTCACAATGACCTCCCTGCTCCTGCTGGCCACACTGTCCCTGATGCAGGCCAGGATGCCATTGGCCCTCTTGGCCACCTGGGCACACTGCAGGCTCATGTTCCGCCTACTCCCAACCAGCACCCCCAGCTCCCTCTCTGCCTGGCTGTTCTCCAGCCACTCTGGCCCCAGCCTGTAGCACTGCATGGGGTTGCTGTAGCCAATGTGCAGAACCCTGCACTTAGATGTGTTCAGTCTCCTGCCCTTGGCCTCTGTCCATCTGTCAAGTTCCCTCTGCAGAACCTCTCTACCCTCCAGCAGATCAACTCCTGCCCCCAGCTTGGTGTCATCTGCAACTGGTAAGTCAAAGTGAGCACTGCTCAAGTTTGAGGACTGGGCAGGAAGAGGATTCATTTGCCCTTGTTAGTACCTACAGATGTCCATCACACCTCACCCCACGGTTCCCACCACTCCTGAGGGCACACACCTGTCATACTCCAACCTCTTGGTGAGGTAAGTGTTGTTCTTCTTGTACTCATGAAGCTGATCTTCCTGGCGGATGAACTCCTGCCGCAGCTCCGCCAGTTGCTCTAGAGGGAGCAGCAAACAAAGTGATTTCATTAATATAGAAAGAAAAGAGGGGGGGGGATGCTCCCCAGCATGTACAGCTTGCCAGACAGGTTCCACATTTGCTCAAGGTTTATGTTCTGTCTTCAAACAGAAAGGTTCTTAACCTCACTTGGGAAGGAAAGTACAAAGAAGCCAAGTCAGGGAGGTGTGCCAGCGTCACTGCAGGACAGGACAATTCTGACACCGTGGCAAAACCCCTGGCCTGGCTTGGGGTTTGCTGCAGTCTGAGCTATTCCTGCCTCAGGCAAAGGAAAACCTTCCTGTGAGGCTGTCTGTGCTGAAGGACCTGGGTGCAGGCGGTGGGAGGATGGGGAAATCCAATGTGTGCCCCAAGGGGATGTGACTACAGAGCCAGGCAGAAACACCAACTGTGTTTGCTGGCATCTTCACTGCCCCAGGCCTCTCTGAAGCCCACACAGTAAGACACAAGCTTTGCACCTTAGAAGGTGTTTTCTGGACCTTTCCTAACCCAGCACATCCCAGCACTGCTGATCCAAACTACACTAAGCTGTGTAGTTGGTCATGAAAGTGATTCTAATCTCTTGGAAGCGAGCAGTGCCAGAGCAGATGTTCTTCCTGCAGACACTCAACAAGAGCCAGACCACGTAAAACACAACAAAATGTCACCCCTGGGACATTCCAGCACCACTTGATCTTTCATTTTAGGTCTATTCTGCAGTACCTGGCACTTAAAAACCACCCCAACTTTCCCAGCCCACCCCATCACCAGCGGCCACAGCCCTCTTACCCTTCAGACGATGGATGTCTGCCATCTGATAGGAGATGTTGTTCTGCAGCTTCACCTGGGAGGAAGGAATGGTTAGATTGAAATGCAGACAGGCAGCAGGGAACTGAAGGGCTGCAGCACAGGGCTCAGGGCTGTTTGTCTGCCTCATAAATCACTGATTCACAGATTGCACTGGGCTGGAAGGGACCCTCTCAAAGGGCATCCTGCCCAACCCCCCCGCAGTCAGCAGGGAGACCTTCATCTAGAGTCGGTTCCTCAGGGCCACATCAAGTTTGACCTTCAATTTCTCCAGGAATGGAGTCTCTACCACAACTCTGGGCAACCTGTTCCAGTTTATCACCACCCTCATTGTGAAGAAATTCCTCCTCATGTCCAACCTAAATCTCCCTTGCCCCAGCCTCAAACCACTGCCCCTCATCCTGTCCCCACAGGCCCTTCTGAACAACCCCTCCCCAGCCTTCCTGGAGGGTCCTTCAGGCACTGGAAGGATGCTTTAAGGTCTCCCTGAAGCCTTCTCTTCTCCAGGCTGAACAGCCTCAACTCTCCCAGCCTGTCCCCACAGGAGAGGTGCTCCAGCCCTCTGATCACCTTTGTGCCTTCCTCTGGACCCACTCCAGCACTGTGTGTCTCTCCTGTGCTGGAGGCTCCACAGCTGGACACAGCACTGCAGGTGAGGTCTCACCAGAGCAGAGGGGCAGGATCACCTCTCCCATCTGCTGGCTATGCTGCTCTTGATGCAGCCCAGGCTGCCAATGGCCTTCTGGCCTGCAAGTGCCCATTGCTGCCTCACGTCCAGCTTCTCATCCACCAGCACCTCCAAGTCCTTTTCTGCTGGGCTGCTCTCAAACTCCTCATCCCCCATCCTGGATTGATATTGAGGATTGTCCTGACCCAGGTGCAGGATACAAAGGATGTACAAGCTGAAGCCCAGGAGGTTCTGCCTAAACATAAGGAAAAACTTTTTCCACTGCCAGGATGACAGAGCCTTGGAGCAGGCTGCCCAGAGAGCTTGTGGAGTCTCCTTCTCTGGAGACATTCAAAACCCACCTGGGATCTGTTCCTGTGTGACCTGCTCTGGCAGGAGGGATTGGACTCTGTGATCTTTTGAGGCCCCTCCCAACCCCTAACATTCTGTGAAAGGATCAGCAGAATGACAAAGGATCAGCAGAACGACAAAGGATCAGCAGAATGACAAAGGATCAGCAGAATGACAAAGGATCAGCAGAACGAGGGCCACAACCTTCTTGTAAATACACCTCAGGTACACTCAGTTATCTGTTGAGCGATCTCCCCAAGCTCAACGCTGGATTTAGGCTTGGCTAAGAAGGACCTAGAGCTATTTCCAGAACATCTATCAAAAAGTAGCTTGGCAGGACTAAAATAAACACCCTGCAGGAAGAGACGGTGAATTGCCAGTGTCAGAGCCCGAGTGTGTAAAAATAAACGAGCAGCACCACCAGCAGAACCCAGTTTTACCTTCTGGGTATTTAAAGTCCATGTTTGCTGTGATGCTGCCTAAAATTCCTCACACATTTTATTTTTAAGAGACTCTGACACCAGCAAGACTCCCACAGCAGCTTTTAATTTGCTATTTTTAGTCAAGGGGGGGAGAAAAAATAGCAGTTAAAATAAATAAGAAAGGCACGGGCACGAAGTCAGCAAGGAAAGATGCTTGGTCTTGCTCTTCCAGGGAGAGAGGTGTGAAACCAAAAATGAGCACAGAGGCACGTGGAGAACATCCTTCTGACAAGGGCTTGTAGTGATAGGATGAGAGGTGATGCCTTTGAGCTGGAAGAAGGGAGATTTAGCCTGGAGGTTAGGAAGGAATTGTTTACGGTGAGGGTGGTGAGACACTGGAACAGGTTGCTGTAGGAATCCTGTCTACCAATCCTGGATGCAAATCACCTTGTGATTACATCATGGATCAAGAGGTGCCCCAACAAAGGATAACCAGACTGCAGCTGGACTACCACAATAGCCCAAGGACCCCGCCATCACGCATTCAAGACAAGATCATTCCTAGCTATCAGATACCCCCAGGAAGGGAGGGTGATGAGTCAATGGACTCTCCACCTGTCTCCTGATGTGTGAGAAGTGGGTAAACAGGGAGATGGAGAGGTAGGAGGCGGAGGCCCCCATCCAGACCACTGTCCAAACTCACATGAATACACAAAAAGACTTCCTGGGGAACGATACCTGGATACTTATGATCTCCTGGAAAGATTTGATGGGGGACAATACCTGGATGCTTACCTAAGGATGATTTCCCAGAACAATGTCCTGGGGACCAACACCTGGACACTTGCCTAAGGGCTAAAAAACTGTATAAAAAGACCTGAGCAACACTGTCAAGTTAGAAGAAAGAAGACGGCACCACACGCTGGAAACATCACGGGGCAACACAACGGATCTCGGACTCTGAAAACCTCCCCTCTACCTCTGACCGTTGGTAATATAATCCCTTCCCTAACTCCTTTCCTCTTCTCTCTCTCTCTCTATTTTCTTCACCCTCTCCCTTTCTTATTTCCATTTTCTCTATGTAATAAATAGTCTAGCTGTTGATATTTTGGCTTCGCTTATGCCTTTAATTTCACAACACGGGAATATTCAAAAGAACTAGTCTCCTTCCTTCTCCGGACCGAGACAGTTGCCCAGGGATGCCCCTTCCCTGGAGGTGTTCAAAGCCAAGCTGGATGACACCTTGAGCAACCTGGGCTCGTGGAAGGTGTCCCTGCCCATGGCAGAGGGTTGGAACTAGAGGATCTTTAAGGTGCCTTCCAACCCAAACCATTGTGGGGTTCTATGATCCCACGAAACGGTTGTGGTTTCTCTGCTGTTCACCCTCGTCAGGCACTGCTGCTGCTGCAGATACCTTCTTGTACTTCCATGATCAATATAGAGAGTCACTCCAGAAGGGTTCTGGGAAAAGGGTTGGCACTTTGGGGTGACAAGGTCAGAACTACCTCTCAGAATCCCAAAGGGAAGTACCAAGGCACCTCCTCTGTCACAGGGCTTAGAGGCTACTTGGGCTCCCAGCCCTACTCTGTATCTCTGTGCCTGAGGCAGTCACCCTTGTTTCCTGTCACAACAAACCAAACCCACATGCACCCTGGCTCTCAGACTTCCTCCACCCACCTCCACCTTCCCTTTCTGTGAATTATTTATGTTTTTAGTACCCTTCTACCCAGTGTTTTGGTGTTAAGAGTCATAGAAGGGTGGGGGTTGGAAGGGACCTCTGGAGATCATGGAGTCCAACCCCCCTTGCCAGCACAGGATCACCTAGGGCAGGTCACACAGGGAAACATCCAGGTGGGCTGGAACATCTCCAGAAGAGACACCACCACCTCTCTGAGCAGCCTGCTCCAGGGCTCTGCCATCCCCAAAGGAAAGAAGTTCCTCCTCATGTTTAGATTGAGCTTCCTATGTCCAAGTTTACACCCTCTTGCCCCATCAGTGGGGACCACTGAGAAGAGTCTGGCCCCACCTTCCTGACACCTCATGCTTCAGTTCAAAAGCACAAGTAACCCTGTGGTGGGACCTTCACAAGGAAACACTGAAGTATCCTCTGCAAGGCTTTCTACTCCAGCATGCTCAGTCTGACAGCTCTTAAGTGAAAGGACTGAAGCTTGAGGAGGGAAGATTTAGATTGGAGATTAGGAAGAAATTCTTTCCAGTGAGGGTGGTGAGACACTGGAACAGGTTGCCCAGGGAGGTTGTAGGTGCCCCCTGCCTGAAGGTGTTCAAGGCCAGGCTGGATGAGGCCTTAAGCAACCTGGGCTAGTGGAAGGTGTCCCTGTCCATGGCATGGGGATTGGAACTGGATGATCTTTAAAGGTCCCTTCCAATCCCAACCATTCTATGACTCTGTGACATCAGGACAGGAGGACACATGAAGATGATTTGCTGAGCATTAATGAAGCATTCTGCCTTATTTTGCAAAGCCATCTGCAATAGTGACCAATCCTTTTACTTGTCTTCCAGTCCAACACTGTCCTCTCCCAGAACCCAATACATCTACAAATGAAGAGATGCTGGGAGGCAGGGAGTTTGGTTTTCCAACCTTCATCTATCAGAATTCATCCCACAGAAGCCTCCCCACTAGTTGGCTTCTACCCACCCCAGAAACCACTGGGCTTGCAGTGGGCTGGGGGAGTTCTGTGCTGTGTCCTCGAGTCCAGACCTATTTGTACTGCTCCTGCTTCTCCTTCCAAAGCTGCTGTCTGTTGGTGGAAGAAGACAGCACTGGTTTTACCACACAATCTTTCACTTTGGGGATGTTGACTTTCAGGGAGAAGTGACAGAATTTACATCCCCAAGAGCTCAGCTGACAGCTCAGCTGTCCCTCATCTGAAGGAGAGACAGGGAAGAAGCTTTTCTATGATTCATGGGATCTGTTCCACCTACACACACAAAAATCACACTCCACAAACCATGGCCCAAGTCCAGTTCTCTGAGCTGTGTCCTCCTTGAGTCCAGACCAATTTGTTCTGCTCCTGTTTCTCCTTCCAGAGCAGTTGGGATGCAGAAGAGAAATTCTCTGTAGCCCAACAAGCTCTGCAGAGGGAAAGCTCATCCCAAACCCAGCACCTGCTGGAGCTACCTCCACACCAGGCAACCTTCCAGTGCTGGATTGGAATGGTCTGTGGGGAACAACACCAGAGCAAACAGGCTGGAGCTCATCTGTGTGCAGCAGGATGGGACACTGGTGGGGTTGCTTCCTGATGAACTGGTGGTAAATGGGAAACACCCACCCACACCTCCCTGGGAGCTTTATCTCACAAGAGCAAAGTCTGAAGCGCCTGCCACAGCACCAGCTGGTGGCCCTGATCCTCTGGGCAGCCTCAGCAGCCTGGGCACACCCAGCCATGGCTGGAGCAGCACAGGAAAGCTCTTCAGAAGTCTGTTTGCACAAGATCACGCCACAGGTCTGGGATCCTTCTACGCCTACCAGCTGCCTCCTCCGGAACAGGTACCACTGGCAGCTGCCTGGTGGGAAAGGATCTGAGGGTGCTGGCTGCCAGCTGCCAAAGGTGAGCCAGTGCGTGCCCAGGTGGCCAAGGCAGTCACCAGCATCCTGGCCTGGCTCAGCAATGGTGTGGCCAGCAGGATCATGGCAGGGATTGTCCCCCTGTACTGGGCACACCTTGAATCCTGGGTTCAGTTTGGGGCACTCACTCCAAGGACATGGAGGGGCTGGAGTGGGTCCAGAGAACAGGTCTGGTGTGGAGCAGCTGAGGGTGAGAAGCAGACTGGAGGAAAGGAGGCTGAGAGGAGATCTTCAGGCTCTCTACAACTCCCTGAAAAGAGACTGGAGCCAGGTGGGGGTTGGTCTCTTCTCCCAAGAAACAAGGGACAGGACAAGAGGAAATGGCCTCAAGCTGCACTAGGGGAGGTTTACATTGGACATGAGCAACAAGTTAATAAATCTCCATGTGGCTGAGCTTAATCTCTTCATGAGGGGGTTGGACTAGATGACCTTTGGAGGTCCCTTCCAACCCATTCTATGATGCCACTTGTAATAAAGTTCTTCCCCTTGAGGACTGTCAAGGCCTGTCCCAGGCTGCCCAGGGCAGTGGTGGAGTCCTCATCCCTGGAAGGGTTTCAGAGTTGTGGAGATGTGGTGCTGAGGGCCGTGGTTTGGTGGTGAGCAGGCAGTGCTGGGGGAATGCTGAACTCTGGACTTGCAAATATTTTCCATCCCAAACAATTCTGTGATTCTAGAATTCCACAGTCATCACCACCAGTACAGCACTGCAGATGACACTGTGACCATCAGGAACGCCAGGTAAGACTGGAAGATGCTCTCAGCACCACTGCTGTAAAGCTACAGCACTGCACCCTGAGGAGCTCTCAGGGAGTTTGGGCAAAAGGAACATCCCCAGCTGCTCCCCAGGACATTTCACTCAACAGCTTCATCCCATGGAGCACCAGCCAAGGGACAAGGCTGCATTCCCCACCTGGCACTGCCAGTGACTGCTCTGGAAGGAGAAAGGCAGCTCCTGAGAGCTGCAATCAGAGAGAGCTATGAACCTCCGGACAGCTGCCACCTGGAAGCTCTCCACCACCAATTCCTGCCTCTCAGGCATTTCATTGAGCTTACTGCAAAGGGATGTGCAAAGCTGTGAGAAAGTTTCCTCAAGGTATGCAATGAAAAAAGGCATGAAATCCTCAGGAAGCTTGTGCTAACCAAACACCAGGGCAACCATCAGCCCTCTCTGCCTCCCAAGAGGAGCTCCAAGAGAGAGCTCTTTGCTTTGCTCTGAGCTCCAGCAGATCATAAGCTCCACACAGGGTGACAGAAGAGGAGAATTCTCAAGAACTCATGATTTTTCTGGTCTCTTTTTTTAAACCCAAGGTCACACTACTACATTTGCTAGGAGCAGACAACGTTCTGGTGCAGTGTGACTGGCTCATTACACACACAGGGGAGGGAGGAGAGAGATGGTTTGGGTTTGACTACAGCCACCACCGAGCCAGGAGGAAGCTGCCTGCAGAAATTCCAGTTGCCTCACTCAGCACTGGGAAGTGTACATTTGATCTGCTTGTCCAGAAGGCAAAGATGTCTTAGGAGGACAAAGGAGCATAAAGCAGAGCTGACCTGTGGTAAAAACCAGAGCCTGCTGTCATCACTTGATACCCTGGGAAGCATCAGTGTTGGTGGCTTGTGACAGCTCCTGCATTTTACAAATGGACTGAGATTCACAGAATGGTTTGGGTTGCAAGAGACCTTTAAAGATCATCCAGTTCCAGCCCCCTGCCATGGGCAGGGACACCTCCCACTAGACAAGGTTGCTGAAGATCCCATCCAAGCTGGTCTTGAACGCCTCCAGGGAGGGGGTATCCATCCCTGGGCAACCTGTTCCAGTGTCTTACCACCCTCACTGGAAAGAATTTCTTCCTCATCTCCAGTCTAAATCTCCACTTCTCAAGTGTCATAGGTAACAATCTCAAGATCCTGGGTAAAGCAAGTCAGTTTGCTCAAAGAACTTCCTTGGTGAGGGACTTCTAAGAAGGGCTTGTGGTGATAGGACGAAGGGTGATGGCTTTGAGTTGGAAGAGGGGAGATCCCAAACAGCATGGGAAAGGGAATTCCAGCTCAGTGCCATGACTGCCCACCTCCTGGCTTTTCAGGCTACCACCATCTTTGGCTGCTTGTTTTTATCAAATAGGACAATGGCAACTAAACCTATTTGCCTGTAAGTGTTCAATTAAAACCCAACCAACTCCCCAAAGCCCCAGAGTTTAGAAACCCACCAATTTTCCTTCACAAGGAGAAGGATCTTTGTCAAAATCTTAAACTGCTTTAACCTGAGCTCAGTTTCACTTAGTCAACCTTAACCACTTTGTTTTCTGTACAGAATACTTGTAAATTCAACTGCATTTTGCAGCATCACTCTAACATTCTTCATCTGTGGTCTCAGCTGCCTTTATCTCCTGTGGAGAGCACGAGCATCCACCATTACATCTCTCCTCAAGCTTTTTATTCCAATCTCAGGAAGAGACCTAAGAAATATCAGGATTCCAATCTAAGACCAACAAAAATGGAAAGGAAGTTTGTTGGCTTAGCTTTAATGGTCCAGTAGGAAAGAGAACACAACTTTAATGCAAACTAAATTGATTTGAAGGAGCCTGTAATGAAGAGATTCACGGAGTGATTTGGGTTGGAAAGGACCTTGAAGGCCATCTAGTTCTAACCTCCCTGGCAGTCCAGATTTCCCTGTCATAATTAAATGTGTTTTCTTGAGCTGCTCAGCAACTGTGTGACACAAAAGGGCTAGAGAAAAAAACCAAACCACAAACTCAGGCAGTAATAACCCTGAGAGGGTAAGATTTCCATAAATCCTACCATGCCAAACAGCATTCAGTTAGCAGAATTAGGAACTGCATGCAAATCAAGTGCACACCACCATCCCTGGCTGGGGAGAGAACTTGTCTGCTCAACTCCTCTGTCAAGCGCTGCCTGGGAGGGTTGTGAGAGCGGAACAAAGCTGAGGCAGTCACTCACTCCCCCTTCCACAACAAAAGAAATCCCCAGGCCACCTCCACATAAAAGGGCAAGCTGCATTTTCTATTAGCTTGTCCCTGAGCAGCTAATGAAAATGACACCTGCTGTCAGCTGCAAGAATTTTGGCTTTCCAAGTACACACTGACTGCATGAGAAGCAGAGCCCGATGTGCCAGGCATTTTGAGAGAGACAGGGAAAACTAGCTCGGCTTGCTGCACCTCAGCGTTCTGCACCTGTCTCATTGCCCCTCAGGCCAAGCAAATTCCACTTTCAGGGCTATGCAGGAGCCTTTGGATTGCTTACGAGGGATCAAATCATCTCAGCAGAGGAGAAAAGCTAATAAATTAAACCCATCAAATCAAATCAAACCCAGCCATCTGGCAGGGAGCTGTGAGTGTCTGCACTGCTAGTACACACACTGCCTGTGCTGGATGCTCAGCTGTTTTCCGGGGTGCACGGAGAAATCCGAGCGTGCTGCAAACAGAATCGCAGAGTCCTGCGGACCGGATGAGACCTTTCAGATCATGGAGTCTGATCATGGACTGCCAGGTCACCACCAGATCTCCACGGCTTTGAAACCTTCCTAGGCAGGGAGACTCCACCGCTGCCCCGGGCAGCCTGGACTAGGGCTTAAACATTGTTTCAGTGAAGGATTTTTCCCCGTTGTCGAACCTAAACCTCCCCTGGCACAACTTGAGCCCTTTTCCTCCCATCTTGTCGCTGTTCCTTGGGAGAAGAGACCGACTCCCACTTGGCTCCGGTATCCTCTCAGGGAGTCGTGAAAAGACAAGGATGTCCCAACAGCAACCAAACCCAACGCACCCGGTCTAGAAATCAGTGCCTCCGGCGGCTTATACCATCCCTAGGCTCCAGCACTGCAGAGGCACCGGCCACCACCAGCAAGAACGAAGCCTGCCCCACCCAGGCACAGCCACCCCGCAGAGTCCCGGGGGACCCTCACGCTGCCCCGGGCAGCCTCTGCTTTACCTTGCTGTCCTCGCACTTCTTCACCTGGCCGTCCCTGGCCTGCAGCTGGCTGCTGAGGTGGCTGTAGTCGGCCTCCTTCTGCTCCAGTTGTTTCTTGTGAGAGTCGACCTTGCCCATCAGGTCGGAGTTCCTCTTCTCCAGTCGCCCGCGGGCCACCTCGGTGCGCTTGGCCTGGCTCTGCAGCTCTGCCACCTCCTCCTGCAGCAGGGCCTGGCGGGACGAGGCGTTCCAGCAGTTGAAGGCGAGGATGGCGATCACCACCAGCAGCGCCACGAAGACAAGGGAAGGCAGACGGCCGCCCCTCCGGTTGGCCCCGAAGCCCACCATGGGGGAGGCCGCCGGGCGGGGGCTTCACCCGCTCACCGCCTCCGCCCGCACCTGAGAGAGGTAAAGCAGGGACGGGAGGCTGGGGGCGCAGAGAGACTGCTCAAGGAGCCGGGCGGCGGGTGGCGACGATGCCCCAGGGGGCCGGGAGCATCCCTGGCTACGGAGGGCCCTGAAGGCGACGTGACCGCAAGGGAGAAAAGAGCAACCGAGAGGAGAGCGGGCTGCCTGGGGCGGCCGAGGGGAGCGGGGAGTGGAAGCCTAGGCGGGGGCAGGGCCGCGGTCGCGCCGCCGTGGCCGCTCCCGCCCCGCGGGGAGGGACAGGGACAGGCCCCAACGCTGCGCTGGCGCCGCCACCGCGGCGCGCCACCCCGCCCCCCTCGCCGGCCGGCAGCGGGCAGCCAGTGCCCCGCCTCTTCCTGCGCAAGCCCCGCCTCTTCCGGCACCCGTGGCGCCGCACCTGTCTCTCTCGCGAGAGCGCCGCCTGCCGCCGCGGGGGAGCCGCCATTTTGTGCGGGGGGCGCGGGGAGCGGCGGCGGGCGGGGTGGCGGTGATGGGGCGGGCGGGGTTGTATTGCCGGTAGGACACTCGGCGGCACCGGGACCCTTGAGGGGTGGGCTGACGTGGAATAGCGGCGGTTGGGAGGAGCAGTGGCCCATTGGCCGCGGGGTGCTTCACCTGAGCGATGTTTCCTAAGGAAGCGCAGCGTGGCTTCCAGTTACTTGAGGAAATGAATGCTTTGTCTTACAATAAATACCCAGACAACGCATTAACTCTCCAAGGGATTGCCTCAAGCCGTAATTTCTCCTGTCGTTATGACACGGGTGGCTGACGGGAGAAGCGGCGGCAGGACTGGAGCGAGTTGGCTGCTTGGTGCGTTTCCGGCAGCACCCGCGGCAGCCTCTCGGGTGTGGGGGTGCAGAGCGTAGCAAAGCCACACCTGCGGGTTTCACTGCCTCGGCACCGGTATTTGTTAGTCCATGTTGGGATTTAAGTAGCAGTTGGGCAGCGCTTCTGTGTCAAGCGGCTCGGGAGACAGCTGCTGCCGTGAGCTCCTTGCAGCACACGTCCGACACATTCACAGTACAGAATCACCGAATCACCAAGGTTCAGTATTCAGTATTCAGTATCACCAAGGTTGGAAGAGACCTCAGAGATCATCGAGTCCAACCTCTCACCACAGACCTCATGACTAAACCATGGCGCCAAGTGCCACGTCCAATCCCCTCTTGAGCACCTCCAGGGATGGTGACTCCACCACCTCCCTGGGCAGCACATTCCAACAACTCAGAACTTTCTCCTTGCCTCGAGCCTAAACTTCCCCTGGTGCACCTTGAGACTGTGTCCTCTTGTTCATAGTAGCATAGTATCAGTCAGGGTTGTAAGGGACCACAAGGATCATCTAGTTCCAACCCCCCTGCCATGGGCAGGGACACCCCACACTAGATCAGGCTGGCCAGAGCCTGTTCCGATGCTGGTTGCTTGGGAGAAGAGACCAACCCCCTCCTGTCTACAGCCACCCTTCAGGTAGTTGTAGACAGCCATAAGGTCTCCCCTGAGCCTCCTCTTCGCCAGACAACCCCAGGAAAGGGTTTGAGAGGATGTGGGAGAAACAGAAGGGGATCGATTTTGCCACTAAAAGGAGGAGAAAAAGACACTGAAGGAATAAAGTATAAACCATGTTCCTTTCCTGAGGCACAGCACACAGAGGATCTGCCAGCTTTGCTGATGGTGTGAAGCCATCTATAAATACCCCTTTCTCTTTTCCACCTGGTTTTACACCGTATTTGCGTGCCAATATTTGCATGTTGGCACTTTTAATTGCTGCTATGCTGGTAGCCAGTCAGTTTGCCAGTCTGCTTTCTGCAGATGGCAGTGGAGATTCACCTTCTAAATCTGGCGCTGCAGATCTTAACTTCGTGGTGAAGTTAAACAGTTTCAGGGTTTTAAGTTTTCCTCTTTTTTTTTTTTTTTAAGTTTCAGGTTTTCAGTTTTAAAGTCTGGCCCTACTTAGCTTTTTCTTTCTGGATGTACAGACCTGAACACTGTGAGGAAGCAAATGTTTGTCTAAATCACTTCAATACAATATAAAGATGACAGATTAGGTTTGGGTTTGAAGGGGTCATCTAGTTCCAAACTCCCTGCCATGGGGAGGGACACTTCCTACTAGACCAGACTGCTCAAAGCCCCATCCAACCTGGCTTTGAACCTTTCCAGGGTTGGACCTTCCACAGCTTCTCTGGGCAACTGGCTCCAGTGCCTCACCATGATCATGGGGAAGAATTTCTTCCTAATGTCTACTCAAAATCCAGCCTCTTCCAGTTTGAAGCCATTGCTCCTCGTCCTGTCACTACAAGGTGTTTGAAGAGACAGCATTAGAAACTCAGCCCAATACTGAGTCACATCACAGCTAAACAGAGGGTTGAAGTCCCATCTTCCTAACCTAAACCACTTGGAGAGTACATGAGGCAAAGGGTCACCGTGTGCTGCTGCTCCACGCTGCTCAAACAAGGAACATGCAGGAAATGGCCTCAAGTTGCCCCAGGGGAGGTTTAGGTTGGACATGAGGAATGATTTCTTTGTGGAAAGGGGTGCCAAGGGCTGGCCCAGGCTGCCCAGGGCAGTGGTGGAGTCCCCATCCTTGGAGAGGATTCAAAGCTGTGCAGGTGTGGTGCTGAGGGACATGGTTTGGCAGTGCTGGGTTCGTGGTTGGATTCCATGATCTTGGAGATCTTTTCTAGCACAAACAATTCTATGACTTGATGATTCTAGCCTACAGCATGTGAGCCCTTGTCAACCAAGCAAACACTTCAACTTCCTAAGCTAAGAAGTTGGGTGTTTTGGTCTCGGTGCTGTTACAGCCTAGAACAAGGTGTTCTTGTGAGCCTGCATTTCATAATCGAGGCCTGAATGCTAATGACCTGAAAGCACATCCTCTCTCCTGGTCTGTGTGTGCTGTGGTGAGCAGAAGGCATTTAAAATCTTCCAGAAGTAGATGGGACCCTCAGCTGGGGGCTGATTGCTCACCAGGATACTGCCTGGGGTGGTAAAAAGGATAAGTGAGAACTGAAATGCTGCTGGATGCAGATGGGTCAGGGGGGAAGGACATTTCATCCCTTATTTGTTTGGATCTAGGGCATGGGTGGTGGTGGACAGAAAAGCAGCAAAGCTCCCAATGGCCTTGCTGACTGCCCACAGTGCACACACTGACTGACAAAGACCTGGAACTCCCCTGGAGATGTCTGGCTCAGCCTTGCAGGAGCTGCTTCAGAGCTGCCTGGGCATCATCATTTTCTGTAGCATTTACAGGCCAGTCACAGCCCTTCCCTCTGGCTGCTTTTGCTAAGCAAGAAGGTTTGTTGATGAGATGCATCATATCCATCTGATTTGCTTCTTCCCTCCAGACATTTTACTTTGCAAAGGAATTGCTGATTATTTATTTCCACTTTCCCCCCTCTGGTTGTAAAGCTTAAGATACCCAAATTTGGGGTTTTTTTTGGTATTATTGAACTGGATTCAGTTCTGGGCCTCTCATTTCAAGAAGGACATTGAGGGGCTGCAGCCCCTGAGGGAAGGGCAGTGAAGCTGCTAAGGGGTCTGGAGAACAGGTCTGGTGAGGAACAGCTGAGAGACCTGGGAGCAGAGTGATCCTGGTAGTGAAGGAGCACAAAGAGAAGTGAAGCAAGCTGCAGGAGCTCATTGTCTGCACATCCACACACACGGGGACCTGGACATCTGTGCACACTACAGACACACCTCATGATTAAGCAGTGAGGGTCAGCTGCGCAAATCCTATGCTGCTGAGGTTTGCTTCCTTGCACTATATTCCTATAGTGCAAAGACATTCCTGCCATGCAGAAAATGTGTCTTTTATCCCTGGAGTAGTGACAAGTAGGGAACCTGCTGAGCGTGAGGTCAGGCAGGCAGCCCACCAGTTCAGGCTCCTCTTTTGAGCACATCCTTGTGCAGGCCTGCTCAGCAAGGTGTTTTAGAGGGATGGAGGGCAGAGTGCTGCAGGAATTCCAGCTGTGCAAATCCCATCAGATGCTGGGGGGGGGGAATGAAAAGAATCACAGAATTGTTTGGGTTGGAAAAGCCCTCTAAGATCATCGAGTCCAACCATCAACCCAACACCGCCATGGCCATTACCACCATGTCCCAAAGTGTCATGGCCGCAAGTTTCTTGAACACCTCCAGGGATGGTGACTCCACCACCTCCCTGGGCAGCCTCTTCAATGCCTGACCACTCCTGCAGGAAAGAAATGTTTCCTAATCTCCAACATAAACCTTGCCTGGCACAATTTTAGGCCATTTCCTCTCATTCTATCACCTGGTACAAGGGAGAAGAGACCAACTCCCACCTCACTCCAGTCTTCTTTCAGGGAGTTGTAGAAAGCCAAAAGGTCTCTCCTCAATCTCCTTTTCTCCAGGCTGAGCAACCCCCAGGTCCTTCAGCTGCCCCTCACAGGATAACAGGCTGCACCTCAGAACAGTGCTTGTAGAAAACCCAAGTGCTGCTCACACATTTGGGAGTTTTGCAGATGAGAACACCCAGCACAGGAGGAGGACAAGAGCTGGTGGCACATCCTGCAAAGAGGGGCAGAGGGATGTGAAGTAGAGTACCCTTGGAGCTGGCTGTAGCTGTGCCCCCAAAGATGGTGGAGAAAGCTTTTGAGGAGTCTCTGCTTTCTTGAGGGAACATGTTCCATGTGCTGTGGAGGAGCAGCTGTGGCTCAGCAGGAGTGAGGACAAGCATCTAATGCAGCGTGGTGTGGGGCTGGGGTTGTGGTTTCACCGAGCATTCCACTTCAGTTACTGCTTTGGTTTGTTGCCGGGGAACATGAGCAGGGAAGGAAAATAATGATTTAAATGTATCACTGCTAAATATAAATGAGTTTTTGTGGGACAAAGAGGAGGCTGCTGTAGCTCGAGGGGTTTTTGCTGTGCCAGATTTCAAAGGCTCTACTACAGCCAATAATGTTCTTGGAGCATCTTAAAAACAGTTGTAAGTGTTGTTATAAAATTGTTGAGGTAACACACGCAGAGCTGCCGCCTCCGGGAGTGTGTGAGCGTTCTGGGAGCCACACACATGCTCCTGCCCCTCTGCTCTGCCCTGCTGAGCGCACATCTGCAGTACCTGGTCCAGTCCTGGATCCCCAGTTTAAGACAGACACGGAACTGCTGGGGAAGCTACAAAGATGCAGACGGGTCTGGAGCATCTCTGTGAGGAGGAAAGGCTGAGAGTCATGGGGCTGTTGAGCCTGGAGAAGAGCAGCTGAGAGGGGATCTGCTCAGTAAAGGGTGGGGGGCAAGAGGATGGGGCCAGACTCTTGTCAGTGGTGCCCAGTGACAGGACAAGGGGCAATGGGCACAAACTGGAACCCAGGAGGTTCTGTCTGGACAGGAGGAGAAGATTCTTCGGTGTGAGGGTGCTGGAACCCTGGAGCAGGCTGCCCAGAGAGGTTGTGGAATCTGCTTTGGAGAGATTCCAACCCAGGCCATTGTGATGCTGGGCAAGCTGCTGTGGGTGCCCCTGCTTTAGCACAGGGGGGTTGGGTTGGATGATCCTCAGAAGTCCCTTCCAGCCCCTGCCATTCTGTGATATCCATATGCTGCTAATTGTTACTGGATTTATCTGTGGGGATTCAAGTCCAGGCTGATACAGGTGTCAGAGCATCCCATTAAAGTTTGAAGAATATCTAACAAAAATGTATGTGTTGCCTCTCCTTCCCCAGATGGTAATGCTCACAATATGCACATTCATATATCCCAAGGGCAGGTACTCTGTGGTTTCACTCCCAGAACAGTGAAGCTCTTTCTCATGTGTGATTGCTGGAATTGCCTTCTACTAGAGGCTCCATCTGCAAAATCCTGCTGCTTCCAGTAGAGTTAATTAGCTCTGATTCATATGAGCTTCAAGAAGACAAGTGGACAATTCTTATTCCATGTAGAACGTGTCTTATTCCAAGACAAACCTTCTGTCTGGCACAAGGTATTAGATGGAGATGCTCTTTGATAGCTGGAGGTTGGTTTCAAACAGGCTGTCATGAAACACCTCTTAAAAAAATTATTTTGGCCATCTGAGTGCTGCTAAAACAATGGATTTATGGAGTGGCTGCAAGGGTGGCAGCTTTATGTTTGTTGTTGCCTGTGCTAAATGTAATAGCAGCTTGAGGACAAGATTTGAAGGCATTGAAGCCTCTCCAGCTTCTCCAGGGAATTTAGATGAGATCAAAGGAAGAAATGTTTGACACTGAGGGTGGTGAGACCATGGCCCAGGTCGCCCAGAAAGGTGGGAAATACCCCATCCCTGGAGCCATTGCAGGTCAGGTTGTTTGGGGTTCTGCACAACCTGCTCTGGCTGCAGATGTCCCTACTGGCTGCAGGAGGATGGACTGGATGAGCTTGAGAGGTCCCTTCCCACCCAAACCATCCCGTAGTGATTGTGTGGCATTTGTCTGGCCCGCTCCCCAAGCCCCTGTTTCACAGAGGTGCTCTGCTCAAGGCAGCTTGACCACAACTTTCAAGATGATTTTTTCTCCCTTGAGCTGATGGAGCTGCTCTAAGGACAGCTGCATCCCAGACAGATGCTGTGGCACCTGAGTCCGCAGCGCCTGCTGGCTGTATCACAGCCTGACATCTCAGCACTAGATGGTGCCAGGCACCTCCAGGCCTTGTGCAAGAGCGGAAGATCCAGTTGCAGGAGCGCTGGAGCGAGGCTTTCCCTCTGGACCACAGCTATCAACCTGCTGCAAACAATGCTCATCAATTAGGGCCTAAGTACCAGCGTAGGATAACATCAGCAATTAAGGGCCAAATGCTTATTAAGGATTAAGAGATTCGATGAGAGCTCACTGGGCTGTGGAGCAGTGCTGCAGCCTGGTTCGTTCTCAGTTCGTTCTCTGCTATGGCTCCTAGTTGAGAAGGGTTCATTTTTCTCTGGTAGACTGCAAATTGAGCAGCAGAGATCGCTGCTCTGTCTGTGTCAAACCAGGACATAGAGGAGCTTTTGTATTCCCAAGTGTATCTTCATAACGTCTCATGGGGTTGTAGAACCACAGAATGGTTTGGGCTGGAAGGGACCTTAAAGGTTATCTAGTTCCAAACCCCTGCCATGAGCAGAGACACCTCCTTCTAGACCAGGTTGCTCAAGACCTCACCATCCAGCTTGGCTTTGAACACTCCCAGGGTTGGAGCTCCACAGCCTTCCTTTGTCCTAAACAAAACCAAATCAAACCAAACCAAACCAAAACCCAAACAAAAATCCCCTACAAAACCAAACCAAACCAAAAATCAAACAAACACACACCTGCCCTCAAACAAAACAAAACAAACCCAAACCAACCCAAACCAATGAAATTATTACAACTCATGGCTTGGAAAGCACTTTTAATCATAGAATCACAGAGTGGTTTGGGTTGGAAGAGACCCTTCAGATCATGGAGTGCTACCAGACCCAGCACTGCCAGGTCACCACCAAACCACATCCCCCAGTACCACACCTCCACAGCTTTGAAACCCCTCCAGGGATGGGGACTCCACCACTACCCTGGGCAGCCTGGGCCAGGGCTTTACAACCCTCAAGGGGAAGAAATTGTTGCTCATGTCCAACCTAAACCTCCCCTGGGGCAACTTGAGGCCATTTTTGTCTTGTCTTGCTTGTCCTCCATGTGTTTATTTCTTCCTTAGCAGTAGAAAGAACAGGGACTGAATGATAAACTGCTGCCCAGAATATTGACAGACTCTACTGCTCTAGCAGGAGCTGGCATCTCTGTGCAGGACAAAGGAGTTTGCTGAGCTGAGGACCTGACAAGCTGTCCAGGTCATGGTAGATCACTGTTTTCAGTGAGATGAAGCTGTGCAGCTCTCACTTCATTTCAGTGTCAGGGAAGCAGCTGCCATTGCAGCAGCTGATATTTGCTGTCTCTCCAGCACAGAGCTATGCTCATCCCTCCTCTCATTATGCTCCTCATGTAATGCAGAGGTCATCTTCCCTGGGACTTCCCTGGTCTGGGAGCCTTCAGAGAGCAGTGAGTGGCACAGCCAGCCTGTGTAGGAGAGGAGGAGAAGGAGGAAAGAGGAAGCTCCTTGCAGCAATCTCACAGCTGACTGCTGTACCCAGGTATGGATCAGGTATATATGGTTTAGAGAAGCCTGGAGGTGCTGGAGTCCTCCCTTAGCAGGACACAGGCTTTAAAGTGGTCCAGGTGACTTCCCAGTTCTCTTCTGGGTCTGTTGAACATAAATGACTGCAGTAAAATCCTGGGCTCTGTTTCTGAAGGAATTCACAGACTGATTCACAGAATGCATCGGGTTGGAAGGAACCCTCAAAGGCCATCTTGTCCAACCCCCTGCAGTCAGCAGGGACACCTCCAACTAGTGCAGGCTGCCCAGGGCCACATCAAGTCTGACCTTGAATGTTGCCAGAGCCTCCACCATATCCCTGGGCAACTTCTTCCAGTATTTTACCACTGGAAGCAGGCCTTGTGCTCAAGGAGTCAGGAAGAGCTGACACAGGTCAGAAATGTGATACCTGATACCTGCTCAAGAGCAAACACTTCCATTATATCCAGAGAAGTCCTTGTGTCTTTGGAAGTCAGAGCTGGCCTGAAGTACCACATCCATCCAGGGCTCTGAGGAACAGCCTTTGATGTGCTAAATTAGGTTACAAATTATTTAAATCATGCTTCCAGAGAAAATTCTCATTTCCTGCACACATGATCCTGCCTGCCCCCGCCTTTGCTCCTTGTCCTCTGCCACGAACCAGCTCCACATGTTTGGTTGCTCTTTAAATACCAAGCAGCTTCCCTCTCCTCACTCTGAGTTTGTTTCAGAGCTCAGCCTAATGAAGCCCTCTGAGCCAAGAGCTGCAGAACAAGAGGGTCAATTGTGCTCCCACTTCCATGGTGGGAGCCTGGAGTCACTCCACCGAATGCACCGCAGTAAATTTCCATTAGCTTCAGCAGAGCTGCTCTGGACTGGCAGCTCGGGGTGAGCAGACTCAAAGCACTCAGAGCATCAGAAGGGCACTGAAGATGAGCCACTACCATGAGGAGCCCCTCACAGGAAGTTTTCTGCTGCATGGGAATGAGGAAAGGAAAATCCGTGGGACACAGCCAGGCTGCTTCATCACCAGGGTGTCCTTGTGAATGCTGTGGTGTAGGAGCTGCATCCTATCAGGCTCTTGGAAGAGGGAAAAAGAGGATGGGTGGGCATAGGGAGACATCTTGAAGCTTGAGGAGGGGAGATTTAGACTGGAGAATAGAAATTCTTCACAGTGAGGGTGGTAAGACAGTGGAACAGGTTGCCCAGGTTGGTCATGGATGTCCTCTGCCTGGAGGTGTTCAGGACCAGGTTGGATGAGGCCTTGAGCAACCTGGGCTAGTGGAAGGTGTCCCTGCCCATGGCAGGGGGCTGGAACTGAATGATCTTTAAGGTCCCTTCCAACCCAAACCATTCTACAATTCTATGCATCTTGGAGAGCCATAGCAGCTTCACCTCTCCAGGATATAGCTTCACCTGTGTCCTCCTGCCTTCCTTCACAGCACCTATTGCACACACAGGAGATGGCTGAGGAGCAGAGCAGCCTGTTGCAGCAGTTGCTGACTGAGAGAGCCAGGAGCAGTAGGGGTTGAAAGGGGTTGCTGAACATCATCAAGTCCTGCTTCTTGGAAGGCAGCTTAGAGGTCCAGTTCTTGTTCCTCTAATGAGGAAATGCAATGAAGCTTTTCACGCCAATTGGTTTAATTTCTCTCTTTTCTAAATCCTTTTTCCAATGGACTGTGGTTGGCATCAAGAGCATTCCTGGGGGAACAGGGGGATCAGGAAGAAAAATGACTGTCAGGGCAGCTTCCACAATGGGCCTAATTTAATGGGATGGCTGCAGCCCAGGTTGGAGGTTGAGTAGTAAAGTGATGCAAGTCAGAGAAGAGAAGATAGGTCAGGTAAATAACATCATCCAGTGTGTTTTCTGTGAGCCAGCAGAATGTGAGTCGGGGAGGAATCTGTCTTTGTCAGGGGCTCCTGCTGATCCATTTCTCCATGGATCAGCCGCACGTAAAGTTAATCTGCTTATGCAGCAGCTGAGAAACTAAGATGCCCTCAATGTCCTCATCTCATCTCGTCTCATCCCTGCATCCAGACAGAGTCCCAAAACACCAGGGGAGCACAAATTACAGTATCACAGTATCACTAAGGTTGGAAAAGACCTCGAGGATCATCGAGTCCAACCTGTCACCACAGACCTCATGACTAGACCATGGCACCAAGTGCCACATCCAATCCCCTCTTGAACACCTCCAGGGACTGTGACTCCACCACCTCCCTGGGCAGCACATTCCAATGACGAATGACTCACTCGGTGAAGAACTTTCTCCTCACCTCCAGCCTCAACTTCCCCTGGCACAGCCTGAGACTGTGTCCTCTTGTTCTGGTGCTGGTTGCCTGGGAGAACAGACCAACCCCTTCCTGGCTACAACCTCCCTTCAGGTAGATGTAGAGGGCAATAAGGTCTCCCCTGAGCCTCCTCTTCTCCAGGCTAAGCAACCCCAGCTCCCTCAGCCTCCCCTCACAGGGCTGTGCTCAAGGACTCTCCCCAGCCTCGTTGCCCTTCTCTGGACACGTTCAAGTGTCTCAATGTCCTTCTTGAACTGGGGGGCCCAGAACTGGACACAGGACTCAAGGTGTGGCCTAAGCAGTGCAGAGTACAGGGGTACAATGCACTGGGCAGGTGGGGAGCAGTGCCACCAGGACTCCCATGACCTTATCCCAGCCTGGCATTGGTATTACCCCAACCACCATGGGCTGATGTCCCCAGCAGGGGCAACCCTGGGCCATCTAGTTTATCCAGTGTCAGTGTGTGCTTCAAAGTGTAACCAGAGAACCTGAAATGCCACAATGATAATGAGAAACCTTCTGGTTTTAACCATCTGAAGTGTGTGGGCTGTGAGGTTCAGCATCTTGTTTGCAAACTCCAGTAACAGCTGGGTAATTTAATCTGCTTCCTTTTTATTTCATTCATTGAGAGAATCACGGAGAACATCTCCACTTTATTTCACAACAACACTGCAAGGGCCTGGCAGGACTAATCCCTGATGCTTCCTCTGATTCACTGGTGATTTCTAGACAGAAGCAATGGGAGGTAATGGACATTAAACACAGTTATCATTGACCACACACCACCCTCTGACCTGGCTTCCTTCCCACCTTGCTGTATGGGCCAGGGCAATTACTTTCCCTTTGTGTGCTCTCCTGCTGCCTTCAGGAGCAGGTAGGAGACGCCACAATGGCTGTTTAATTCTCGGTGAGCTCATCAAGGTCTGTGCTCTGTAATTTCCTGTAACAGACGCTTGCAAGGTCATTGCCATGGGGATGATTCTCCTTAGATGCCCAGGGACTCTGCTACCTGCTCTTGCAGAGCTCTGCAGCACCGAGCTCCACGTTGGGCAGGTTCCAATTTCAGTTTGAAGGCTCTGGCTGCGCAGAGCAGCCCACGGTCAGGACTCTCCTTCCCTGCTGCGTCAGGACGAAGCAGAGCAACCTCTGAAGGGACCTCTTAGCAGATGGAGGGGACACTGGGTTTCTGTGGTGAAGCTTTTGGGATCAGGGAGAGTTGAGACTGGTGTGTGCACTTGTGTTCACGTCCCTGCCTTCTCTGTTGTCCCTGAGATTTGTGGTCTCAGTCACACACTGCCCTTTTATTTCAGGTTACTCTCTGGAGGGGAACCATAGCCATGGTGGTCTGAAAATGCTTCAGAGGATCATAGAATCATCAAGGTTGGAAAAGATCTCCAAGATCACACAGTCCAACCATTAACCCAGCACTGCCAGGTCACTACCAAACCAGGTCCCTCAGCACCGCATCTCCACAGCTTTGAAACCCCTCTAGGGATGGTGACTCCACCACTGCCCTGGGCAGCCTGGAACAGTTCTTAACAACCCTTTCCACGAAGACATGTCCAACCTAAACCTCACCTGGGTCAACTTGAAACCATTTCCTGCTTGTTCCTTGGGAGAGGAGACTGAACCCCACCTGGCTCCAAGCTCCTTTCAGGGAGCTGTAGAGAACCAGAATGTCTCCCCTCAGCCTTTTCTCCAGGCTGAACAACCCCAGGTCCCTCAGCTGCTCCTCACCAGCCCCGCTCTCCAGACCCTTCACCAAGTTTGTTGCCCTTCTCTGGACCTGCTCCAGCCCCTCAATATCCTTCTTGGAGTGAGGGTCCCATGATTCAAGGTGTGGCCTCACCTTCCTCATACTCACAGCCTTAGGGATTTTTCTCCTCGGTCAGCACCACGTGGAGCAACATCCAATTCTCATCACCTGAGCTCCTTCAGCAGGTTCTCTGTCTCAAAAAGTTAATTAGATTAAAGTGTTTTTAAAAGCCTTTTCGCAGTGAGTCAGGAGCAGAAGGCAGGATGCCTTGTTTAGGAAAGCCATGTGTGATATCAGTTAATTGGTTCAGGTAGGACTTGGGTCACTCAGCTGCTGCTGAGTGTCTGGGATGTAATAACAAAGCCCTTCAGCTGAAGAGCACCCCAGTGCTCAGGGCACCTGAAGATGTGCAGCAGGCTACAGGTTGGCACAGAGCTGCCACCATCAGCTGTGCCCCCTGTGGTCCTGAGCAGTGCTCAAATGTCTTTAGGCAAGGAGCAGACACTAACTAGCACCATCCTGCAGTGGATGAAGAGAGGAGTAAGCAGCGGGTGGCCAGAGAGGAGTGATTATTCCCAGGGACCTCTTCAGAAAGGTCATCCTCAAATGGCTTTAGTGCAGCTTCTCAAGGCTGTTCCTGAGGACTGTTTCTGTGACACTGATCCACATTTTTAGCCCAGTTTTTCCAAGACAGGAGGCTTTGCTTCATACCATCTGCCTGGCTGCAAGTGCCCTTCTGAGAGCTTCTGTGCCTCTTGTCCACTGTGGCAGAAGTGTGCAGGGCTGCAACATCTCATGCTCCTCAGAGTGCTGAGGTTTGTGGTCAGACAGTCTTGTTCCCATTGGGCTGAATGAAGATAGAAGGACTGGAGTCCATCAGGAGGTGTCTGCAGGGGCAGGACAGAGACTCTTCTCAGTGGTGCCCAGTGACAGGACGTCCCTTGGACGGTGAGCACAAACTGGAATCCAGGAGGTTCCACCTGAACAGGAGGAGAAAATTCTTTGGTGTGAGGCTGCTGGAGCCCTGGAGCAGGCTGCCCAGAGAGGTTATGGAGTCTCTTTCTCTGGAGAGCTTCCAAACTCACCTGGCCATTGTGATCCTGGGCAAGCTGCTGTGGGTGACCTTGCTTTGCAAGGGGGTTGGACTGGATGATCTCCAGAGATCCCTTCCAACCCCCACCACACTGGGATTCAGGGATCCTGTAATGGGGTGTCTTTAGTTCAGCTCTTCACTGAATTCCTGCTCTTTCTTCCCAAAGCACCTTTAAGGGTCTGGCCACTCCCAGCTGCTTAGGTAGAGATATTTTTAGGGGTGAGTAGGTCTGTACCTGTGATGTTCCTCTCATTCGCTCCTTTCTGAGCCTGAATCCTTCCTCTCAGTTTCTCGACCACCCACTCTGCTGGCACCTGCCATGCTCTGAGCTGGGATCAGACAGTGGAGAACCTCAGCTCCATCCCTCTGTGCCCACAGCCACACTGCAGCTGGGTTCTGCCACAGGCTGACCCCTATGTGTGTGCTCTCAGCTGTACGTGACCCCACCAAGCAGGGTTCTCTTCATAAGCAGGTTCTTTAACTAATGTCTTTTCAAGGCTAGATTAAATTGCAGACAGCCCTTGAGGACAGATGCTGGTGGCTCTGATCTTGCCATGTCTGCTAAAAATGATCTCCCAGGGTGTCACAGCACCCTGGGCTTGCAGAAGAGCCTCCTGATCTGTGGGGTGAAACACCGCCGACACTTGGACTTCCCTCACCCCTGCCAGGTTTTTGCCCTGACCAACCCACTGTGTAACCTCGTGTCTTTGGGGCCAGGTTGGATCTTTAATTTGGGCCAGAAGTTCAAATGGTAGGAAGTCTGAGATACACCAACTAATCTTTCTGCACACTTGAGATTTATGCATGATTTCAAAGCAAAGGTCAATTGTTCCACAGTGCTTGGTAGGGCTGTTTATTCAGTTGGACAAAACCATTCATTTTCAGAATGAGACAATCATTTTCTTGTTCCTCAGTCTTCTATGGAGAAGAAAGAAAACACTTTCCCCTCCAAGTCTTTATCCTGTCACACTAAGGCATGATCCAGCATCTACCAGATTGGAAAATGCTTTGAAATGTAGAATTTTTTTCTGACAAGTCTCCTTGTTTTGAAGTTTGCTTTTAAACAGATTGACCCCAAAGACAGGGGGCGGGGAACAGAGCAGGAACAGGCTTCTGAGATACCCACAAAGTGGTATCAGGTGTTTGAGACTGTGCCAGGAAAAGTCACAATCTCTCAGTGGGGACTTTGAGATAGGTTTTGTGGCAGTCCCAGTGTAGCTGTGTTCATCTAACAAGCCAATGGTCACCTTCAGCTACACCCCTAGGAGAGATGAAGCTTTATAATCCCCAAATGCAAACCTCTCTCAGGATACCTGACCATGATCCATGGGGATTGGTGCTGATGGGGTGGGTTTGACTTCTTGGCCATTTCATCCCGGTGCAGGGAGGCTCTTTCCATTTCCAGTGATGAGAGTCAACATGCAGAGATGTTGATTCTGTTCCTTGGCTCAAGGCTCTGCTCTGAGCCTGGATTGCTGTGCAGTAAGAACATCAAATTCCATCTCAGCCATGGCTCCAAGCCACAGCTTATATTTGCTTCCAGCACTATTGAAGTGCTTCCCTCTGTCTAGACTCTTTCTGCTCCTTTTCAGTGCCTTTTGCATGCCCAGAATTTTGTGGCAGCAGCCTGGGAGTGTAACAGCCTTGCCCTGGAGAAACAGCCATGGAGACAAAGGTAGACATGGCATCCTGGGGTGCATCAAGAAGACTGTGGCCAGCAGGTCACAGGAGGTTCTCTTCCTCCTCTACTCTGCCCTGCTGAGGCTGCATCTGGAATACTGGGTCCAGCTGTGGGCTCTCCAGTTTGAGATAGACAGGGTAGAACAAAGGGTTACCAAGGTGCTGATGGGACTGGAACATCTCTGTGATGAGTAAAGACTGAGAGAATTGGAGATTTTAGTCTGGAGAAGAGCAGCCTGAGGGGGGATCTTATCAATGCTGATCAATGCTTCAAGGGTGGGTATCAGGAGGCTGGGGCCAGGCTTTTCTCAGTGGTGTCCAGTGACAGGACAAGGGATAACAGGCACTAACTGGAACATCAGAAGTTCCATCTAAACATGAGGAGGACCTCCTTTAACGTAAGGGTGATGGAGCCCTGGAGCAGGCTGCCCAGAGAGCTGGTGGAGTGCCCATCTCTGGAGATATTCCATACCTACCTGGATGTGCTCCTGTGTGACCTTCTTTACGTGAGCCTGCCTTGGCACGGGGGTTGGACTTGATGGTCTCCAGAGGCTCCTTCCATCTGCTATCATTCTGTGATGATTTTGTAAGTTGTTTACACTGACTTGCAGTGTTGGACCCTAAAGAACATTTCCTGCCTTCCTTCCAGGCTGCCTTGGCTCATACCTGGTTTGGGTAAATGCTCCAAAAGCAGTTTCACATCCATCTGCCAGTGAACCATATTCATGCATTTGCCTTCTACACCTCACTGAATCAAAGAGTTAAGTTCTTGGTCTGGTAGTGGACATGCTAGAAACTGCTGGTTCAAAAAGATTAGGCCCAGTAACTAAAGCATAATTGCTATTAATGTTTGTCTTCCTAATCAGACTGATCTTTATTGCTCAGAGGATTTTTCCCTTCCTTGTGTTTTCCCAGGAACGTTTATTGTGGATGAATCTGGAGCCAAACCAGGGTCATGAAGATGTTTGGGAAATGTTTGTAATTAAATGAGTCCAGCACAGATACTGGCTTGGGACCCTCACATGATCTCTGTGGGGATGGATCTGATTCCTCTCCCTGCCTAAAACAGGGCAGATGGGCAGCACCTTCTGGTCATGGTGTGGTTATATTGGTGCACAGAAAGCACAGCAGACCAGAGTCACTCCCAGACCATAGCCACCCCAGACCATAGAATCACAGAATCATAGAGTTGCCTCAGATGGAAGAGACCTTTAAGATCATCAGGGCCAACCTTCAACCTAAGACCACCGTGGCCATTAGACCATGTCCCAAAGTGCCATAGTTGCTTCCAGGCCATGGTCACCCCAGATCATAGATAGTCACATGTCAAATAGCTTTTGATGGGGCATCTCACTCTTTGGTTCCTTTGCAACCCCACTTTTCCCTTGTATAATTCTTACCTTGGTGCTCTGTCATCTACCTGAGGTGAGAAGTGGGACCTGGACCTGTTAGGAGAGTCAGAGCAAGAGCTGATAATGCCCTATGCCACTTGTTTCCCTCTCAGCAGGACTCAAAGACAAGCACCTTGTGATGTGCAAACTCCATTGCTCAACACTATGTTTGTGAAGAATTTAAACTCGTGGTGCAGCACATTTCAGTCTCATGCCATTGCCATTTCTCCCTGAACATTTGTGTGGTAGAAGGGCTCTGCTAGAGAATCACAGAATTCTGGAGTAGTAGGGGTTGGAAGGGACCTGTGGAGTTCATCAAGGCCAACCCCCTGCCAAGGCAGGATCACCTAGTGCAGATCATACAGGAACACATCCAGATGGGCCTTGAAAGTCTCCAGAGAAGGAGACTCCACAACCTCTCTGGGCAGCCTGTTCTGGAGCTCTGCCACCCTCACAGTAAAAGAGTTCCTTCTGATGTTTAGATGGAACTTCTTCTGTTCAAGTTGGTGCTCTGTCATTCCTGGCTTCCTGTGTTTCACTGTTCAGAGAACAGGTTTTCCTTCTCCCTTGGTTTTACCTTCCCCACCTGCTCTCTCCATCACACTCCTCCCCCACTTTCTGGTTTTCTTGTTTCTGCTTTGCTTCCTTTGCCTTTTTTCTTCTCCAGCATTCATGTTCCCCCCAAGTGCTGCTCTGCAACTGCAGGAGAAATCCCCAAACAATCTGCCAGCCCTTTGAAGAGCGGTTGTGTTCTGTCATGTCAGCTTAATTACTGCGTCCCGCTGAGGATGCAAAGGTCTCCTAGGAGAAGAGAAGAAGCTGTGACTGTGGCCTTCAGCCTGAGGACTGTGCCTGAGGGACTGCAGTTCTCCAGTGAGATCCTGCCATCTGGCCTCTTGACACCTCAAATGTGCCTCCAGCATCCAATTGTGTGGTATTCCTCCCCAGGGAGGTCGTGGATGTCCTCTCCCTAGAGGTGTTCAACGCTACGTTGGATGGGGCTTTGAGCAACCTGGTCTAGCAGAAGGGGTCTCTGCCCAAGGCAGGGGGGTGGGAACTGGATGATCTTTAAGGTCCTTTCTAACCCACACCATTCTATGAACCTATGAATCTGTGAATCTGTTCTAGTCACTAGGGATAGGACTCTCATAGACCTGTCACAGAATCGCATGTGGTTGGAAAAGACCTTCAAGATCATCAAGTCCAAAGTGTTCTTCAAGTGCTGAGCTCTTCAGTTGTGGTCCAGAAAAGTGCTGAACAGTGTGTCCAGGATGAAATGCCTTGTTTGGTAGCTGGCTGAACTGGGTCAGCAGTCATCATGCCATGCAGGAGCAATCCACACAAAGGGAAGTAAAGTCCTGACAGAGTGACTGGGAGCAACTCCTGGTTCAGGTCCTGACTGACCATCTGGCTTCTCTGTGTGCCTATGTTGATTGTTCTTCCAAGGAGCAAGTGATAGAAGAAGGGAAAATGGCCTCATGTTGCCCCAGGGAAGGTTTAGGTTGGACATGAGGAACAATTTCTTTGTCTTGATGGTTGTCAAGGCTGCCCAGGGCAGTGGTGGAGTCTCCATCCCTGGAGGGGTTTCAAAGCTGTGGAGATGTGATGCTGAGGGACATGGTTTGGTAGTGACCTGGCAGTGCTGGGTTCATGGTTGGACTTCCCCACTTTGCAGCTATTTGATTTTTTTTCCCCCCATGGCTTTTTAGTGCTGGTTAATGGAACCAGAAAAATCCAAGTCTGAATTAAACAAGATCTGGTAAAAGCTTCCGTGGTTTCAGATGATGGGCATCAAAGATCTCTCACCAACTGCTTCTGGTAGATGGCTGTTGCTGATGTGATGCAGAAGCTCTTTCTGGATGCACTCTAAGGCTACAACCTTGTCCTGAGCCATGGGGGAGGATTCGTGGCTGTGTCCCATGAATCCTTCTCTGCTGCCAAGCACTTTGGGCAGGATGAGACTCAGTGGTGTGAGCCATCTTCTTTGCCAGCAGGAGTTAGCCCATGAGAAGACATCAAACATGCTTTATTGCTCTGCTGCACGTCAGCTCTGCTAACCCTCCTAAAAGTGGGCAAAATGATCCTAGCAAAGAGCTTTCTCACCAAAAATAAAAGCCAGAAGAGGAAGAGGGCATCTCAGGCTTCTCCCTGGTCATGCGCACTTCCAGCCATCAAGGCATCTGGTGAGTGATCCACAGTGACATGTTGGAGTTGAGTTACATCTCGTGTCATAGGAGAAGGCCTTTAAGGGGAGGTTGATCATAAAACTGGATTAAGAGAGGTTTTTCCCCTCCTGGGAGTTAAATAAGCCAGCTTACAGAGTCTAGGGAAGCTGTGTCCAGTAGGAATCATGGGATGCCAGATGGATTTCCACCTCATCAGATCCCATCTCAAGGAACAATGGATGTGAACTTGAACATAGAAGGTATCACCTCAACATGAGGAGAAACTTCTCTACATTGAGGATGCACTGGAGCAGGCTGCCCAGGGGGGTTATGGAATCTCCTCTGGAAACTTTCAAAACCTGCCTGGATGCATTCCTGTGTGGACTACCCTAGGTGATCCTGCTTTTGGCAGGGGGGTTGGACTGGATGATCTCTGGAGGTCCCTTCCAACCTCTAACATTCTGTGATTCTGTGATCTCCAGCATGCACAGTGTGAGAGAAAGGCCAAAGCTGGTGGTGACCATACATTATGACCACCTCTAGAGCTCTGCTACCAACAGAGGGCTGCCTTTTGTTTGCCATGGCAGAAGCAGAAGATCTTGCTTAACATGAGACCTTTTTGCCTTGGCTCAAGCAGGAATTAATGTGGCATCTCGAGCTGGGCTAATTGAAGACTTGGAGTGACAGGGTCAGCCTGACAGGCTGTGACAGTGACAGCCAGTCTGCCTCTGTACCTGTGAGCTACTGCAGCACAGCCTCTTTCTGCTCTGGGCAGAAGATGATCTCCTCCATCATTATGGTGAACTTCGAATGGATGGACTGAGTCTATTCTGAGCAAGTTGCTCTAGTTGCAGATGACCCTGATGACTTCAGAGCATTGAACTAGATGGCCTTTAAAGGTCTCTTCCAATGCAAACCAGTCTGTGATACTCCAGAGCAGATGTGGACCTCTTCAGAGGTGAGACAGTGGCATTGCTGAGCACTGAGCAGATCCCCTCTCAGGCTGCTCTTCTCCAGGCTCAACAGCCCCAGCGCTCTCAGCCTTTCCTTCTCACAGAGATGCTTCAGACCCCTCAGCATCTTCACAGCTTCTGCTGGACTCTCTCCACTAGTTCCCTATCTCAATGGAGCTGGGGAATCCAGAACTGGACCAAATACTCCAGACAAGAACTTTCCATCTTGTTGTACATCAGGGACACCTCCACACCTAGCAAGCAGGTCCTTGTGTGGTTATCCGCTGCAGCTGTCATCTTCTCTTACATTTCACCCTGTGAACCAAAGATGATGTCAGAGAATGAAAGAAGCTGAACTCCAGAGAGGAGGAACAGCAGAATTGGGAATAAAAAAAACAGCTCTGTGCTTTCTGCTGGGCTGCTCAGCATGAGGTGGGCTGGAAAACAACAAGTGTGAGGCCCAGCCTGGCCCTCTGTGGGGACCCCTTGGTGAGCCTGGGTGCTCACATCCATGCCTTCCAGTTTATGTTGAAGACCAGAGATTAGGCTGCTTCACTCCAAAGCTCTGGAGATGTTGGCCTCCACATCTTGTCTTGCTTTTGCAGGAACAGATGTAACCTATTTGTGGGATGCCTGAAGGGCGTGAGGAAAAGGTCAGTGGTTAGGATGCAGCTGACACGCTTCAGAAGCGCATTAAAATAGCACAACTCGTTAGACTTAAAGTTCGAGGAGCAGAACGTTTGGAGTTAAGGATGAGATTGATTTTAGTAACCCCCTTGGAGCTTGGTGGCCCATTTGGGGCAGAAGAGTTTGAAATGGAGGGA
The DNA here is from genome assembly GCF_014839835.1 of Dryobates pubescens. Taxonomy (NCBI): domain Eukaryota; kingdom Metazoa; phylum Chordata; class Aves; order Piciformes; family Picidae; genus Dryobates; species Dryobates pubescens. The sequence goes on along the minus strand of NC_071628.1, from coordinate 10,666,614 downwards.
CTTTTTCCTGCCTTTTTTTTTGGCCTTGTTATAAAATGTTCATGCTGAAGGTCAAGGGAACTGAAGTCAGGACTTCTGAGGCCACTTCTGTGTCTGACGTGGTGGACGTGCACTCTCTGTATTCTCTTTTCCCCACTAGATAGGCTGAGGGGCAAACCCTGTTGGAGATCCCTGTGTGACCATCCCACTGGTGACCAGGGTAACCTTACAGCACTGCTGGGTCTCTGAGCATCTCTGCTGAACTGTGTTCTTAACCTCTCCACTCTCCCGTGGCCAGCTCATGGGTGAGATTCATAGAGTGGTTTGGGCTGGAAAGGACCTTAAAGATCATCCATTTCCAAACCCCTGCCATGGGCAGGGACACCTCCCCCTAGCCCAGGTTGCTCAAGGCTTCATTCTACCTGGCCTTGAAGAATCCCAGGTCCCTCAGCCATTCCTCCAGCCTGCTGCTGAGCTGCTTCTCCTTGCTTTATGCCATGCCTAATTCCCATGCAAGAAGAGTCCTCTGATCCTTCGCCAAGGATCCTCATGTTCTCAGCCCTGTTTAGTTGGATCTGCTGCAGCAAGCTGACCTCTCAGCTGAGAGGCCTTCTCTCATTTTCCCTGCGCTCACATTAGTGCAGCAGCATGTTTGGGGTGTGAGACCATATGTGAGACCAGATTGTTGTTCCCAGGGCTGGCACTGCCATTTTTATCTCCATGCAGCTCCTGATGGAGCCTCGAGAACACCAAAGAGCTGCCTCTTTCCCCCCACTGGTGCCTGGAGAGGTGACAGGGAGGGGTCTGTCTGCAAAAATGATGTGGAATGGGACAGATCATAGAATTATAGAATCATTTTGGTTGGAAAAGATCTTTAAGATCCTTGAGTCCAGCCAACATCTAGACCTACCAAGTCTGGTGCTAAACCATGGCCCTGTTTCAAGACCCATCAGGATGCATTCCTGTGTGACCTGCCTTAAGTGATCCTGCTCTGGCAGGGCATTGGACTTGATCTCTAGAGGTCCCTTCTAACCCTCTACCATTCTATTATTCTGTGATTCACACCCACATTAGGATGGAGCAACCCTGAGCTGCCCTCCCAGGATCCTGCAAGGCTCCAGTGGGGTTGTCCCAGCTCAGCCCAGCTCAGAACGTGGCTCAAAACAAGAAGCTGTGACAGCGCCACTGTCCCCTGCTCCAGATCCCTGCATCTTCAGTCCTCTAATGAGTGCTTGTGGAGCAAACACCATCAGTGACAAACAGTCTGTCAGCACCTTTTCATGGTCCTGTTGTTGGGAAGCCATCCCTGGTGGAACAGCTTGTCTGCTTTCAACACATCCACGTCCTCAAGGATGGGTGGATTTGCTTCTCTAGCTCCAGATTGGAAACTCCGCCTGGGAGCCGCGAAACCAACGGCAGAAGGCAGCTCCTTGTGTCCTCCTGGGAGAGGGTGATGGGCTAAGGCAATCAAACCAGTGAGACCACTTTGTACTTCAGTGAGAGTGAGCCAGTGAGGCAGCTAAGAGACTCTCCCTACAGGAACACTGTCTGCTGGACACCCATCTCTCACTGCCAGGTGCAGGCAGGGGCTCCTGCCCCTCAGCAGCATGGACCAGGATCAGTGTTGGTATTGAGCAACCTGGTGGAAGGTGCCCCTGCCCATTGCAGGGAGGTTGGAACTAGATGATCTATAAGGTCCTTCCAACCCAAACCATTCTATGAATCTGTGAATCCAAGACAAAGGAACTCATTCTGTCTCCTTCATCAAGTCTGAGACAACTGTTTCCTTTGGCCATCCTGGAGATCTGGAGCTCCAGGCAGCTGCCTGCACCCAAAGCATACTCTGAGCACCTCTGAGGCCAGGCAAGGAGGCTGTGCAGAAACTGCAGGATGTCCCATGTCCTCCTGTCCCTAAGGCATATAGGAGAGGGATAGAAACTACCTCACCTGGCAGTGTCTTGATGTTAGGACTGCTGCTAGTTCTTAATGAAGGCAGCAACAAGTGGCTTTGCTGTGGGTGGGGTGGTCAGTGGCTGCTGGGACGATATGAGGAGACAGAGATGTTGCTCAGGACCTCTGCCTGTGCTAGTGCCCAGTGGTTCTGCATGGGCAGCAGTTGGAGGGAGTGGGTTCTGGTCCTCTGCTGTGCTCAGCTGAGACCCCATCTGCAGTGCTGGGGCCAGCTCTGGAGTCCTCAGCACAGCAGACACAGGGACCTGTTGGAGAGGGGCCAGAGGAGGCCACAGCAATGATGGGAGGGCTGGAAGCCCTCTGCTGTGAGACCAGGCTGAGAAAGTTGGGGTTGTTCAGCCTGGAAAAGAGAAGAAGGTCTCCAGAGAGACCTGGTGGCCTTTCAGTGCTTAAAGAGGCAATTGGAAAAGGTGAGGGGCAGACTTTTGAGTGGGGCCTGTTGGGACACGACAAGGGGTGATGGTTTGAACTAAAAGAGGGAGATTCAGACTGGAGAGAAGGGAGAAGGGGTGGTGAGAGCCTGGCCCAGGTTGGCCAGAGAGGTTGGAGATGTCCCATCCTTGTACCCATCACAGGTCAGGCTGCTGGGGGCACTGAACAACCTGCTCTAGTTGGGGATGTCCCTGCTGACTGCAGGGGGCTGGACTGAATGAGCTTGAAAGGTCCCTTGCCACCCAAACCTGTCTGGCATTCCATGATTATGATGCTGAAAGCCCTGGATAGTGGAAGTGCAGCATTTCCTGCCTTGCTTGTCCCTTCCTTAGGGAGAAACAGGTCAGCTAGCCGGCCAGGAGTGGTGGTGCTCCATGATGAGTCAGTCTGGGAGGTGAGCGATGCTGCCCAGCCCATGACTCACTCTGCTTCTCCTGGTGCTGCACTGGGCAAGCGCTGCAGAGCACTCTGGATGCTCCTCAGCTGGGGACTCCTTTGTTCCCTCCTGGGGAAGAGGTTGCCAGGCTGAAGGTGCTTTGTTGTGGTGGCTGTAAGGATCTTGGGCTGCAGGGTTCTGCAGAGCCCCTGGGCTGGCCGCAGGGCTGTTTGGGAGCAGGGATGCCTTTGCCCCCACCCAGGGCCCACCTGCCTGGCAGCAGCAAGGGCTCAGGGTGGGGGGCTGCCCACGCCCAGCTCTGGAGGGTATTTTTAGGAGCAGCTTTGCTTGGCATCAATAAACCTGCTGCTGTCATCTCACAGTCACGAAGTGAGACAGAGCAGGAGAGCAGGCTCGGGGTGGGGGCAAGGCATGAGATGGTTTAGCAAATAGGCTCTGCAGCAGCCAGCAGCCTGCAGGAGAAGGTGCCCTGCCCTCCCTGGAGCTGGGGAGGCACAGTGACTATCCCTGCTGTCACCAGAGGTGTTCTGGGCCTGCATGACAACTGCAAGCTGCCAACTGCCATCCATGGGCTAGTGAGAGAGAACAGCAATTCCAGCCCCCACTGGATCTCCCTCTTTGGTGATGGTGGCTGGAGAAGGTCCTGGATTCCCAGCTTGCACCCAGAGCCCACCACTGTGGAGGATGAGGAGGGTGAGTGAAGAGGAGGAGTGTGGAGGATGAGTGAAGAGAATGAGGAAGATGAAGAGAATGAGGAGGATGGGTCCTGCTCTCACCTGGTTACTGTTGCTTGGGAAACCTCTCCCTCCACATCTGCCTGCTCAGCAGAGTGGTTCTGCCTCCTAAAAAGGCGATATTGGGATGGGCTTGAACATCTCCAGGGATGGGGCATCACCACTTCCCTGGGCAACCTGTTCCAGTGTTCCACCACCCTCATAGTAAAGAACTTCCTAATGTCCAACATCAATCTATCCTACATCCAGACAGAGCACTCAGCAAGAACAATGCTAGCAGCTGCTGCAGGAAAGGGAGCTGGGAGCAGCCCAGTTTGGCTTTTGGTTACAGAATCACAGAATTCTTTGGGTTGAAAAAGACTTCTCAGATCATTGAGTCCAACCATTTACCTAACACCACCATGGCCACTAAATGATGTCCCAAGGTGCCATGGCCACAGGTTTCTTGAACCCCCCCAGGGATGGTGACTCCACCACCTCCCTGGGCAGCCTGTCCCAATGCCTGACCACTCTTGCAGGAAAGAAATTTCCCCTACACTTCCCCTGGCACAATTTCAGGGAGGTGAGGACCTTTGGGCTCAGTTGAGCAGCTAACCTCTGAGATCTCTAAAGGAACTATTGCCCACCATGAAAGAGAGAGCCTGCAGCTCACAGAATCACAGCAGCATGCAGTGATGTTCATGGCTCTCACCACCCTCAGGGTCAAACATTTCTTCCTTCTCTCCAGGCTGAATCTCCCTCTTTCGGTTCAAACCATCACCCCTTGTCCTGACACAAGAGGCCTTTGAGCAGAGTGGAGAGGAGAAGGCATCATAGCCACAGGTCCCCTGGTCCTGCTGAGCAGACACTTTACTGCTTCTTTCCTTTTTTTAGTTTTGAAATGTCAGCACTTTGCGTTCCCATGGGAACCCTCCCCTTGCCATTGGCACTCCCTGCCATTTCAAGAGGCTGGGACTGGAGGGGCTGTGCTGTCTGGAAGCCTGTGCTGGCCACTCCTGGTTCCCAGCTCACTGGGTGTGGGATCCTTTCTCCTTGCCCAGATGTCCTGCTCCTTACCTGGCTGTCCTGCTCTGAGCAGGGCTGAGCCCAGCAGCTCTTGGCTTGCAGGGGCAGCCTCAGAAAGGTGTGACTGGCCACTTTCACTGCCCCTGTGTTCTCCCAGGGCTTTCCAGGAGCATCTCTGGCATCATCCTGCCTGGGCACTGCCAGGGAATCCTGCACTCCCACATTCCATTTTCTTCTTGGCTGTATTAAAACTCTCCAGGTAAGTGTGTTGGAGCATGGTGTGCCTCAGCTGCTCTGCATGGTGGGGTCTGGAGGGGACCTCTGGAGATCATCCAGTCCGACCCTGCTGCTAAAGAGGAGACTTTACAATCACTCTAGAAAGCCTGGTCGAGGGCTTCAGCACCCTCAAAGTGCTGCTCAGCTCCGATTTATTCCTCCTCATAGATCCATAAAGGAGCTGCAGCCTTTGGGCTGTGTCTCAGGGGCTGGAGAGCCCACACTCACAACACAGGAATGCTGGGCTGGCTTAGGAGAAGGCAGTGAGGAAGCAGAGCAGAGTGGAATCACAGAATGGTAGGGTTTGGAAGGCACCTCTGGTGATTAAGTCTAACCCCCCTGCCAAGGCAGGGTCACCTAGAGAGGGTCATACAGGAACACACCCAGGTGAGTCTGGAATGTTTCCAGAGATGGAGACTCCACCACCTCTCTGGACAGCCTGCTCCAGGGCTCCACTACCCTTAAATCACCGTTTAATGGCTGTGGTGGTCTTAGGTTGCTGGTTGGATTCAATGATCTTAAAGGTCTTTTCCAACCCAAACAATTCTGTTTCCATGATGACTGATTCATGTTCAGATGGAGTTTCTGATGTTCCAGTTTGTGCCCATAACCTTTTGTCCTGTCACTGGGAACCACTGGAAGAGAGCCTGGCCCCACCCTCCTGACACCCACCCTTGAAGTACTGATCAGCTTTGATGAGATCCTCCCTCAGGCTGCTTCTCCAGACTCAAAAGCCCAAATCCTCTGAGTCTCTCCGGGAAGGGGAAGCCTCTGTGCTGTGACTCTAAAAGCTGGGGACAAGGCTGTGACAACAACCCAGATAAATGAGCTCCTTGTAATTCGTCAACCAGCTCACAGAGATTCCAATCCCTTTCCTAAAAGTGCTTCCACAAGGATGTTTTTTTCTTAGGGGAGCTGTCTGAGTTCCTCTGCACCACGTCTCCTTTTCCATTGCTTTCCTGCAGCTCTCTCAGTCTCTGACTCCAGCAGCCCGCCGAGGTCCGCAGGGACGGGAGAGTTTCATGTTGACTCTAAATAAAAGGGTAACTTTACACAAAGAAAAGCAACCAAACCCCAGACAAAGCCAAGCCAAAGCCCCAGGGTTTCCCCAAGTGCAGGGGGATGTTGGATTTGTTACCCAGCACTGCTGCCGTGGTGCCCAGAGACCAGCCCTGCTACAGCACCACGGGACACCCCCAGCTTTCATCCTCTCCCCATCCCCTCCCCATCCACTCCTCAAGGAAAACACTTGGAAAGGCATCATTTTTCCTTAGGATTCATCAACCTGTACAGAGGATCCAAGCTGTGGAGCAAAGGCCACTTACTGCAGAACCAGTGGACGTCACCCTTGTGTTGATCTTCTGGGATTAAATAACTCAGGCACCTCATTGTGCTTCTGGAAGTCAGGGGCCCAAAACTCAGCCCAGGATTTCAGCTGCAGCCCCACCAGTGCTGAGTACAGGGGGATGATCCCTGCCCTGGTACACTAGGATGCTGGTGACCTTCTTGGCCACCCAGGCTCACACTGTGTCTTAAACCACTTCCAACCAGCACCCCCATGTCCTTTTCCACCAGGCAGTTTCCAGCCACTCTGCCCCAAGCCTGGAGCATTCCATGAGGTTATGGTGACCCAAGGGTAGGACCCAGCACTTGGCCTTGTTGAACCTCCTCCCTGATCCAGCATGGCCAGATCCGTCTGCAGAGCCTTCCTACCCTCCAGCAGATCAACACTGCCTCCCAGTTTGGTGTCATCTCCCAAGTGGGTGCCTCAGTCCCCTCGTCCAGATCATGGATTAAGATCTTTAAGGAGAACTGGCCCCAGCCAGCACTGAGCTGTGGGAGTCTCAGTCAATGGCCAAATAGGTTTGTGCCATCAAGGCAGCAGCATGTTTGAAGATCATCTCCAGGGACAGCAGCACCTTGGGGCATTCACAGCCCACAAGTGGGCTCTGAATTGCTACCACAACTCTCTCCATCTCTTTCCACCCAAGATGTGCAGGAAATGCCCCAGGCTCTGAACTGGTGGGGATTGCCCTCTCCCAGCTGACAGCCCAGTGACATCTCTGCCAACACACAAATTCTCTCTGCAGTTCTCTTGCAGCTCCAATCCCCCCCCCAGATCTGCACACAAAATGAAGATAATAAACAGTAAATACTCGACCCAGGCTGTTGGATTTGCAGATGCAGAAGCACCCCAGGAGTCCCTTCTCAGCAGACAATGGGGTTCTAGCAGAAACAATCAGAAGGCAGTAACTGTAAACATATTTAAGGGAAAAATAAAAGTGAGTTGGGGGAGGCATGCCTGCAGCATGGACATGAACATACCTCAGGACCACCTCTGAGGCTTAGGACTGCTCTTCCCTCTGCCTATTGGCAGACACTGCTCTAACACCTCTGCCCTATGTGTGCTCCAGTCATGGAGCTTCACCTCTTCCTCCTGCTTTGGAAAATCACTGACTGAGCAGTTGACTCCCCAGCCCACTGGCACCAGCGTGCCATCACGGCGTGTCACAGCCCGACCAAGGGCAGCAGGATGAGGCCCACAGGCTGGGAGTGCTGTGGCAGGCAGTTGTCATTCCGTATCTGTCTGCGGAACCATTGCCTCCAGCAGCAAGCTGGGGCTGCCAGAGCAGACCTCCTCCTCCCAACAAGGCTGTGGAAATGTTGTGCAGATGCTTCCAGCCCTCTTTCACAGCATCTCTGCATGGTGGGGGTTGGAAGGGACCTCTAGAGATCACCCAGTCCAACCTCCCTGCTAAAGCAGGGCACCCACAGCAGCTTGCCCAGGATCACAATGGCCAGGGGGGTTTGGAAGCTCTCCAGAGAAGGAGACTCCACAACCTCTCTGGGCAGCCTGCTCCAGGCCTCCAGCACCCTCACACCAAAGAAGTTTCTTCTCCTGTTCAGATGGAACCTCCTGGGTTCCAGATTGTGCTCACTGCCCCTTGTCCTGTCACTGGGCACCACTGACAAGAGTCTGGCCCCAGCCTCTTGCCCCCCAGTCTTTAGCTCTTGCTGAGCATTGATCAGATCCCCTCTCAGGCTGCTCTTCTCCAGGCTCAACAGCCCCAGGGCTCTCAGCCTTCCTTCTCACAGAGATGCTCCAAGCCCTTCAGCATCTTTGTAGCTTCTGCTGGACTCTCTCCAGGAGTTCCCTCTCTCTCTTGATCGGGGATCCAGAACTGGCCCCAGAACTCCAGATGTCACCTCAGTAGGTCAGAGTAGAGGGGGAGGAGAACTTTGTTTGACCTGCTGGTCACACTCTTTTTAATGTAATCCAGGAGACCACTGGCTCTTTTGGCCATGAGGACACATTGCTGGACCATGGTGACCTTGTTGTCCTCCAGCTCTCCCAGGTACTTCTCTACAGAGGTGTTTTTCATCAGGTCACCCCTCACCTGTACTGGTGCAGAGGGTTGTTCCTCCCCAGGTGCAGGACCTACACTTGGCCTGGTTGTACTTCATGAGGTTTCTCTCACCTGGCTCTGCAGCCTGTTCAGCTCTCACTGTTTGGGGAAATGTGGAGTTCTGGCAGTTGTGGGGATGTTTTTCTGCAAGGGCTCACCAAGTCTCTCTCCTCTCTGGTTATGGTGAGAAGAGTCCTTCCCAATAGCTGCCCCCCCAACACCTGTCCCCATCTCTCAGTGCCATCCCTGCTTGTTGCCATCCCACCTACCCCATCATGCATAGTGGGTCCCACAACCATGCCCTTGGCTTCTCCTGCTCATCTTGGCTCCAGACTCAGACCTACAGCTCCTAAAGCCAGCACTGGATGGTCCCCACATGCCTGCCCTTTGCAGCTGCCCCAGGTCATTCCCATCTTCCCCTGCAGTGAAATGCCAACCGAATTCCAGTAGTGCCTGGGTCCTCCCATGCCTGATCTCCTCCCACTCATTGTGGCTGGTTTGGATGCTGGCTCTAGTGTTGTGAGGGCTCTTCTGCACCTCCTCAGGAACTGCTGGTGCCCAGGGAGCTTGGTCCTGCTCCTGGTGCGGTGGGAGGATGGGAGCTCTGGACAGATGAGGGTTTCTGCTTAAAGGACAAGACTTCAGCAGAGCTGATCAGGCTTGTGGTACCCAAGTCTCATTGGGTTATGTGCCCAAGTCCCTCAACCATCCTTGAACAGTAAGTGGTTACTTACACTGAAGTTTCTGCATGCACATCAGGGACAGCACGAGCAAATCCAAGACCTCATGGTTGAGCATGAAGCTTCGAGCAACCTGGTCTAGTGGGAGGTGTCCCTGTCCATGGCAGGGGTTTGGAACTAGATGATCTTTAAGGTCCTTTCCAACCCAAACCATTCTACAAACCTATGAACATCAGGAACCAGTGGGGGCAGAGCCTGAGATGGAGAGGAAAGAATCCCCAGGCAGCTTTTCCTGCTGTCTTATTTCTGCACCCTGCTGAGCACCCTCTGGTCCATATGCCTCACATTTTCCAGCCGCCTTCTGCAATAGGAGGGGTCTCCAACTGAAACAATTTGGTGACTACTGTAGGATAGATGATGTTTTCCTGACAGAGCCTGTGATTACTTCTCAGTCATGGAGTGCAAGAAGCAGGACTCTCAGGGAAATGCCTCCAAATATGACAAGAACCATAAGAGATATCACAAGGGAAGTGGAGGACCAAGGCAAATTTCGCTGGGTGTGTTGTTGGGGAAAGGCAGCCCCAGTAATCTGTTTGCCTCCTGCCCCAGTTCACAGTGAAGTGTCACAGACATGGGGACAGGCAGCCCCAATAATCTGTTTGCCTCCTGCCCCAGTTCACAGTGAAGTGTCACAGACATGGGGACAGCAATCCCCTTCACAGGAAGGGTCTGTGATTAGAATGTCAGGGATACTGCAGCTGGATTCCTGGCAGGATTCAGGACTTCTCCCTGTTTGTGTTCCCCACACACAAAGCAGAGCACAAGGAGCTGCTGGGAACGTGTGTCAGTGTTACCCTGGTGAGTGCTCAAGGAGACTGCCACTGGTATTTGCCCTTTTGAGGGCTGGTGATGTAAGTGCTGGCCAAAGTAGTGACTCAGAGGAGAAGATCCTGCCGGCCCCATCTCTCCCTGCCTCCAGCCTGGAGCCTCCCGCTCCGGCTCTGCAGGCAGGGGCTCAACCCAAAGCAGTTGTTTGCTGGGAGGTGACAGTGAGAATAGTCACACCTTGTGCTGTCTCTGCTCTCCACAAGCATCTTTCTCTGGCAGGTGGTGCTGAGAGTGGGCAGTGAGCTCCCCACCATGAGAGACTTGACTGTGAAGAAAGTTAAGGCATTGGAACAGGTTTCGCAGGGAGGCAATGGAGTCACTGTCCCTGGAGGTGTTAAAGAAATATGTGGACATGGCACCTGGGGACACAGTTTAAGGGCTGTGGTGGTCTCAGTTTGAAGCTGGATTTGATGATCTTAGAAGTCTTTTTCCAGTTGAGACAATTCTATGAATCCAGGGATGGAGAGCCTAAGGAGAGTCCTTAGGAGCAAACAAAAGGCTGGTGGCACTGGTCCCATAAGGAACCTGGCAGAAGATACAGGCTCTGCCTCTTGGAGGTAACCATTTCCCAGGAATGATGGAATTACAGAGTCATTTGGATGGAAGAGACTGTTCAAATCATCAAGTCCAACCCTTGCCTCAGTCCTAACCCATGTCCCTCAGCTCCTCATCCAAACGTCCTTTAAAGCCCTCCAGGGATGGGGACTCCACCAGCTCCCTTGGGCAGCCTGGGCCAGGCCTTGACAACCCTTTCCATGAAGAAGTTGTTCCTCATGGCCAACCTGAACCTCCCCTTGGGCAGCCTGAAACCATTTCCTCTTGTCCTATCACTTGGTTCCTTGGGAGAAGAGACTAATCCCCACCTGTCTGCAAACTCCTGTCAGGGAGTTGTAGAGAGCCAGAAGGTCTCCCTTCCTCCTGGCTGAACAATCCCAGGTCCTTCAGTTGCTCCTCACCAGATCTGTTCTCCAGACCCTTCACCAGTTGTGTTGCCCTTTTCTGGCCCAGCTCCAGCACCTCAATGCCCTTTGAGGGGACTTGTGGTACAAACTTGATCTTATCATGAAACCACCAGGGCTCAGTTTCTGCCCCTCAGCAGAAGCAAATTGCATCCTGATTGCCCATCAGCAGGGCTCCTCACCCACAGCTCTGCAGTCCCTTCTCCTGCTGGGTGCTGGGCACTCCAGAAGAGTTTGTGCTGCATGTGTCACCCTCAGGATGGGCTTCATGCTCCCCTTTGTGGGGAACTTTCTGCTCCTCTGAGCAGCAGGGATGACTCTCTTCTGTCCTCCTGGGGTTTTTAGACACAATCCCCGAGTGAAGATCACCTGCTGGAAAACAAATACATCTCAGAATTCAAAGACAGCTACAGCTTGAGCACAAAACTGCAAGTAATGGAGACTCCAAACATGGAGAATTCCATGTGGGATTTACTGTGTTGATTATTAAAAAGGGAGGGGGGAAAGGGACATTACTCATCAAAACAACATTGCTGTCCAGCAAAGCAGAACAGAGAGGGGTTTGATAAAGGCATCTCCCAGGCTTGGATAGGTCCTTTTCAGGTTGTTTGATGGAGAAGCATAGAATGGTTTGGGTTGGGAGAGACCTCTAGAGCTCATCCAGTCCAACCCCCCTGCAGTCAGCAGCAGCTAGAGCAGGTCGCTCAGAGCAGCATTCCCCCTTCTAAGGCTGGGGGGTGGGCTTGATCAAGGGGCTCCTGCATTGCCCCCACGAGGGTCTTTGTCAAGAAAGGCTACTTCTGTGTCAAAAAACTCAGCAGAACTCGGTGGAGGAACAAAGTCGGCAGCCGAGCAGGCCAGGGGCGAGAGACTCCCTGGCAGAGCTGTGGCGGCCGTGCCGTGAATGCTCTCCTCATTAAGCCGCTCAGCTGGCTCCCGAGCTTCTGTTCCCGGTGAAAGCAGCACCTGCCAAGGCTGAGGATCCCATTCTTCATTAACAGCTCAGCTGGTTCAGAAGGGAGCTCTGAGGCAGATGAGAGCAATTTATGCAGAGTGGGCTCCATGACAAAGTAGCAGCTCCTTTAGTGCATACAAGCATCTTTGTGAGAGTGCCCAGATGGTTGGGGAGCCAGCCCCGCGCCGCCTGAAAAGCGCCCTTGTTGTTCTGGGTGCTGCACCGCGGCTCCCGGCAACGCACTGGGCACGGCCTGTCCTCCTCCTGGGAGCTGCAGGAGTTGGGCTCCCGACAGACAGTCTGTCTCTGCCACATCTCTGCCTCTGCCATCACCTTTTCTAGCAGAATGAAGTGGTCTTCAAGATGCTGTCCGCTGTCTGCGTCTCCTGCTGCAGCACCACTGCCTCTGATGTCTCCTTCCCACTCTGCCATTTACATTAATTGGATGTTTAGATCCAGTTGGATTATTTAGATGCCTGTTGGATCCAAGATAACAGATCCTGGTCCTCCACTGTGGTCCCTCTATGAGCACAACTGTCACAAGGCTGCACCCAGCCTGTTGGGCAGACCCAGTGTGGGAAGCAGGGGCTGGGAAAGACCTGTCTCTTGTTACCATCCTGGGGACAATCCCTGAACTGTATGGCCTCAAAGAAAAGCACCAGGATCCCAGTCCCACCAGGACCCCAGTCCAAAAGAAAAGCACCAGGATTCCAGTCCTACATGGATACCAGCCTCACATGTCCTTCCCACAGTGAGGATACATGAGCCTGTGTCAGGGATATGTGAGGCTGGGGGGCCACCTTGGAGCAGTTCTCCTTTGGAGTGGAGCTGGGAAGAGGTTTGCCAGCCAGTGTGGGGCACGAAGGGATGCACTGCAGCAGAGAAAGGCCTGGAAGGGCTGGGGGGGAGCCTGTGCTGCCCAGGGAAAGGTGAGGAGCGTGGGGTTAGAAACATCTCTTTGGTTGGGAAGGCAGAGATTGAACAAAGCTGGAGCAGAAATGATAGGAGCAGTTAGCTGTGAAGTGGGAGTCTAGGGCTGGGATTCACAGAGGAGCTGTGCTGCAGCCTCTGAGTGCAGGTGCAGGGGATGGACAGAGTCTCCAGGAGAAGATGGGCTGAGCTGGGAAGGTGCCTGTGCTGCAGTGGAACAGACTGGAGGCACCTTAACACAGCCCCTCACTGTGGCCTGTTTGGTCCAGGCATTGTCTAGTATGTGTGGAGCTGGGGTGGGGTTGTGGGAGCACTGCTGGAACTCCTCTGTGCAGGGGTGAGTGTGGAGGGAGTGTGACAACTAGGCAGGCAGTGTCCAGGGCTGGAGTTCTGCAGCACTGCTGGCTAGGCTCCCATCCCTGGTCACTGCTGACACCACCACTAGGTTATTTCATTTCTCCAGAGCAGCATCCAGGAGATCACTGACCACCTGAGAGTCCCAGTTGTCCAAGAACCAGAGATGGAGCTGTTTGCTTCCACACCTCAGCTCCGTTCACCTGCTCTGGGGTGAGGATACCCCAGAGCCTGCTCCACATCCCCTGTCAGGCTCATTGCAGCAGGGGGCTGTTCACCTGCTCTGGGGTGAGGATACCCCAGAGCCTGCTCCACATCCCCTGTCAGGCTCATTGCAGCAGGGGGCTGCACCCCTGCCCTGTCCTTCTTCCTGCGGGCAGGAGGTCATAGAATCCCAGACTGGTTTGGGTAGGAAGGGACCTGTCAAGCTCGTCCAGTGAAAGCCCCCTGCAGTCATCAGGCACATCTGCAACGAGAGCAGGTTGCTCAGAGCCCCAAACAACCTGACCTGCAATGGTTCTAGGGATGGGGCAGCTCACACCTTGCTAGGCAACCTGGGCCAGGCTCTCACCACCCTCAGGGTCAAACATTTTTCCTTTCTCTCCAGTCTGAATCTCCCTCTTTTAGTTCAAACCATCACCCCTTGTCCTGTCACAACATGCCCCGCTCAAAAATCTGGCCCCACCTTTCTGATTGGCCCCTTGAAGTCCTGAAAGGGCACCAGAAGGTCTCCCTGGAGCCAACTCTCTCAGCCTAGCCGCATAGCAGAAGGCTTCCAGTCCTCCCATGTTGCTGTGGTCTCCTCTGGACCCGCTCCAACAGGTCCCTGTCTGTGCTGAGCTGAGGACTCCAGGGCTGGCCCCAGCACTGCAGGTGGGGTCTCAGCAGAGTGCAGCAGAGGGGCAGAATGCCCTCTCTGCCCCTGCTGCCCATGCTGCTGGGGATCAGCCCAGAACACGTCTGGGGCTGGGAGCGACCGGTGCTGGCTCGTGTCCAGCTTTGCACCCCCCAGCACCCCCCAGCCACCGCTGCCCCTGGGTGTGTTTAGCGGCAGGGGCTCAGCACCCCGGCAACCCATTCCGACGTCTCCGGGAACCCCCTTGCCCCCTCCGCCCCCCTCCCACCGCCCGGCTCGGCATCAAGCACCCAGCCCCCGCTTCTCCCCTCCCTCCCCCGCACCCGCGGACCCCCCCAGGACGCCCGGTGGGGGCGGTGGCTCCGCGCCTCCCCTGCCGCATTGGTTTGCGGCGGAGCCCGTCACGGCCGCGGCGCAGAGATTGGCCCCCGCAAGCCTCTGCCGGCGGGGCCGTGTGTGTCCGTAGGCACCCCCCCCCGCCCCCCAGATCCCCGGGCCCTGCCTCTGCCCCCTCCCCCCCACCCCACCCGCCGAGCTCCGCGGCCCGGGCTCTGCGCTCGGCGGCTCCGCTCCGCAGCGGCAGGGCCGGGGCTGGGGCTGGAGCCGGGGCTGGGGCTGGGGGGGGCTGATCCCGGTGCCCCGCCCCGCACCACCCCGCACCGCCCCGGCAGCGGGATGTGAGCGGAGGCTCCGCCGGTAGCTCCGTGCTGCTCCGCGCCCCCGGGAAGATGCTGAGCAGGTGGATGAGCGGCAGCAGCAGGAACCTGGACCGCGAGTACAACTGCACTGTGCGGCTGCTGGACGACAGCGAGTACACCTGCACCATCCAGGTCAGCGGCCCGGGGGGCCTGAAGGGTTCTGGGGGGGCATCGGGGAACGGACAGCCCCGTACCGGGGTCGCGGTGCCCCCGCAGCCGCGGCGCTGCAGCCCGCAGCCGGCAGACAAAAGGAGCGGCGGAGCTGGGGGGGTGGGAATGATGGTGGTGGGGTGCTGCTTCTGCCCCGCCGCTGCTGTGAACAAAGGCGGACGCCCCCCGCCCCCCATCCCCGGTTCCCGCCGCTACAGGGAAGACTCTCCCCCAGCCCTGCTCCGCCGCCCCCCCTCCGCGGAGGTGTGCGGGGCTAGCGCGGAGACCACCGGGGCTGGGGATGTCTGCAATCACCGGAGCGCTGTCGGCGCTGAAGCGGGGCAGGAACAGCCCGGGGAACCGGGGGCAGCCGCGGCCGGGCCCCGCGGAGCTCGGCGGTGCCGGCTGCGGAGGCTGCGCGGATCGGACTCCGGTGCGAAGTAAAGTGTCGGGGTGTACCGGTCACTGCTGAACGTACGGGCGCTGTACCGAGCAGCGGTGGATGTACCGGGGACGCTGCCGGGCAGCGGTGGATGTACCGGGGATGCTGCCGGGCCGGGAGGGCTCACCCCGGCCTCCGCCGCATGCAGGGGTGCCCCGGGTCTGCCTCCCTCGTTAGGTCTGCCCTAATGAGTGGCTGGATTTTGTGATTGTCCGGAGCAGGGCTCAGAGCGGTGGGGACCAGGAGAGCCTCTGCCGCTCCCCGTGTGCCGGGGCAGGACGGGGACCGGGACCCGGACCCGGGGCAGTGGCAGTGGCCCTCCGCCCTGTTATTGCCTCTGTCTGCGCGGGACCAGGGTTGTATTTGCAAAAACTAGCCAAAAAAACCCCTCCAAAGCCAAACAAACCCTCAGCATCCCTGCTGCCAGTGGTTGGGTAACGGGACCTTGGGGCTGGAGGGCTGAGAGGAGCGTCTCCGGCTTCGGAGGAGGCTTTTCTTTCTCCGTTCCCACAATTTTCCCTGCAAAGGAGCTCTCCCAGCTGGAGCACTCACAACTCTGCTGGTACCAGCTGGCTGCAGCCCAGTCCACAGCCAGTGGAAAAATTCAGAGCAGAGTTTTGGGTAAAGGTGACTCAATAACACCCAGCTCCCACCTTCCAGCCTTCTCGGGGTCTCCCTGTTCCCCCTGCTCCGAGGAGGAGGAGGAGGAGGAAGCAGCTTTTCATCCCCAGGCAGAAGTACGCTTTAAATGCTAAGGGAATGCTGCAGGCTGGGGAGGCACCGTCATTTCTGCTTAAATCCCCTCAAATAGCTCAAACCTAGCGGTGTTTCGTGCAAAGAAGGGCTGGGGAATGCTAATGCTGCTCCCTCCCTCGCCTCCCCCCCCTCCCCCCTACCCGGGTTGTAAAGTGTGACCCAGTAAACAACTCTTAACGGCAACCTGGTTGGGTTTGCATGAACACAACTAATTCTGGGGGAAATTAAATGGAGAGCTGGAGTTTGGGGGGAGAAGGTGTAGGCGAGGCAGCTGGGAGGAATCTGGATTCTCTGCCCTCAGGATAATTTAAGAAGGTGGCGTCATTCTGCGTGTCTTTTTTATTATTATTACTAAGAGCAAACATAACTCCATCCCATATTTCAGTGCCTTGGTGTCTATTGAGCACAGTGAGTGGTGGATCCTGCTGCTCAGCTTGCCTGGCCTAAGGTATGGAGAAGGAGCTCCTGTTCCCCTCACTGCCAAGGTTACCCCAGCTCAATGTTTGTTTTCTGTGGCTTCCGTGCTGCTTTGGAAGCCAGATATTGATAATCTGTGCAGGATCGGAGCAGGCAGGGAGCGAGCTACCCCTCTCCGAGGAGGCTGGAGTGGTGAATGAGTTTTGAAGGTCATTCCCCCACCGGCGCGGATCCCTCGCGTGGTGCCGAGCTCCGGAGCTCTTCCTCACCCGGGCTGTCTCCCTGCCTGTTGGCTCTGATGGATGCATTTCTATTTTTGACTGAAACAGGGAGAAACTGCCCAAAGGCTCAGCCACCGCTCTCGTCCGCGGTGCTGGCACCCGGCTGGGGAGTGGAGAACTTTGTGGTTTGTGGGGTTTTGTGGTTTTGTTGCAGCGTGAAGGTGTTTGTGTCGCTCAGCCCAGCGCCGTGTGGGGCTGTGGTGGGTTCTGCACCCTCCCTGGAGTGTGGCCCATCGGATGTGTCACCGGGCTTCTCCTGGGCTGGGGAGGAGGAGGCACGGGAGGCAGAGCTGATTTGGAAAGCTTTTATTTACATCTTGGGTAATGGCGCTGGGCAAAGCTGGCACCAAAATTAACCTCTGTCTGGGTGAGCAAGGGCTGGGTGCTGCTGGGTGACACCTTGAGTATTCCACTTCAAAATAAATCCCTTTTCATTTGATTATCCCGTGTTTACACTGCCAATATTCCCATGCTGAACCAATGCTTTATTGTCTGAGCTTGAATGAATTCTTCCTCTCTTTTACCCTAATTTTCACTCCCGAAGAGCCCATCCAAGCAGGTGGAGGAGCCTGCAGAGCTCAGCTCCGGGTTTTTTAACCCCATCAGGCTCAGGGATGGTGTATGGGGAACACAGCTGCTGCAGACAGTCTGCAGTGGGTCAGCACCTCCATAAACCATTTTGTTTGTTTGCTTGTTTAAAATATATTCTCATAGTTTTCTGTTCTGGGGAGAAGATCATCCTAGTGTCCATCTCCACTGGGTGCTAGGGATGGTGTGTGTCTGCCTGTGGGTCTCAGCCCCTTGCCAGGACTCAATAGCTGCCTGAAGATGATGTTTGGTTTCCTGACTCATAAAAGCTGCTGGTTTAGTAACATTACATACCACCAGCCACATTTGAGAGCAATAAAGATGGTTTTTCCAGCCCAGGGACCATCGATTGTGAGAAGGCAGCAATGCTCCATCCCTTGGTGGTGTGCTGCGGACCCTGCTCCCATGGGTGACGTGTCCTCAGGGGGCAGCCAGGCTGGCAGAGGGGGGCAGCCATTCCTGAAGGGCTCTTGTCCATCTCCATGGCATGGGGCTGCCCTGGCAGCGTGTTTAATTTCTGTTTGCCACCTTGTCTCCCAACACACCGTGGAGCAGTTGGCAGCCCAGCAGCCTCGCAGCCGCCGCTGGAATAAAGGCAGCTTTGAAAACCCCGACGCTCCCTGCCCGCTGTGGCTTCCCTGTGACTGAGCTGCTTGTCTGAGGAAATGGTTTGAATTCTTCACCTTGGCGTAAAAGGCTTTGAAATAATTAAGGGTTTGCTGAACCCTCATCGAGCATCACCCCCCAGAAGGAGAGCGATGCTGTGTCTCAGACCTCAGGAGCAGGGCGCGGATGTGGGGACGTGAGGGAACCGACATCCAAATGCAGTTTCCTAGGCTCGGAACGTCAGAACTTTCTGCCTAAGATTGGGGATAAATGGAAATGAGCCTCTCGAGGAGGCTCTTGGATAAACCCCCTGTTTCCACATGAAGCACAAAGTTCATTAGGAGGCCTGACAGGATCATTAATAACGGGCGGTCAGCACAAAGGGGAGCCGTGGGGCTTGCGCGGCGCGTGCTCGGCGAAGGTTATTTGTTCATTACCTTTTTATCTTCTCCGAGTTCCCCGTTTCTGGCGCTGGGAAGTAGGTTACCAGACCGCTGCTCGCCCAGTGGGGCTCTCCTCTTAAGTCCTGGGCTCAGATGATGTCTTCTGCACCAGAGTTTGCTCCCTGCTGCTGGGAGCACCAGAAACCAGGAGCATTTGTGCCTGCAGGTTTAGATTCATAGACTGATGGAATGGTTTGTGCTGGAAGGGACCTCAAAGACCATCTCTTTTCAACCCCCCTGGTGTTGGCAGGCATACCTCGAACCAGATCTGGTCCCAGAGCTTCCCCTGCCCCCCACCCCACAGCCAGGGTGTGGGAACAGGGAGTGATGTCCAACCTGTTGTCAGAAACACAGAGTAAGGTGGACTTTGGGCTGGGCTGTCTGAGCATCACAGAATCACAGAATGCCAGGGACCCCAAGGATCATCTGGTCCAATCTTTCTAGGTAACAACAGAGTTGAAATGAGGTGGACCAGCAGCCTGTCAAGCTGAATCTTAAAACTCTTCAGTGTAGGGGGATTCATCACGTCCCTTGGGAGATGATTCCAACGTCTGACTCTTCCCATGCTGACAAATTTTCTTCTGGATTCCAACTGGAATCTCTCCAGCAGTAACTTGTACCCACCACCCCTTGTCTTTTACACGGCACTCCTTGTCAAAAGGGAGTCTCCATCGTCCTGGTAGCCACCCTTTAGGTACTGGAACATGGTAATAGAATTAACCAGGTTGGAAAAGACCTTCAAGATCATCAAGTCCAACCTATCACCCAACACTATCTAATCAACTAAACCATGGCACCAAGTGCCTCATCCAGTCCCCTCTTAAACACCCAGTGATGGTGACTCCACCACCTCCCTGGGCAGCACATCCCAATGGCAAATCACTCTTTCTGTGAAGAATTTCTTCCTAACATCCAGCCTAAACCTCCCCTGGTGCAGCTTGAGACTCTGTCCTCTTGTTCTGTTGGTGGTTGCTCCTGTTCTTGTGGTCTAGCACCAATGAGGCTCCAGCAAAGCCTCCAAGGCAGTAAGGAGAAGCCCAGTAGCAGAGTCTCTGGGCTGCAGTGGGCGCAGGGTCCTCCCGCTCCGGCCAGGAGATCCCAGAGATGGTGACAGCAATGCCAGCAGGTTTCTCTGGCCCATTTGCTGTTGACTCCATTCAGTGTTTTCATTTATAGCATTGGGAATGTGTTTGCAGTGGCAACAGGTGGCTCTCCTCAGCTCCCTCTGCGCGGAGCCGCGCGCCGTCGGGGCAGCATCCCTCGTCCCCTGCTCCCACAGTTCCATACAGATGGTTTGTGGGCTTGGGAGAAAGCTGCCTGGAATGCACAATAAATTTGGAGACAAACAATCAAAGCTGAGAATCTCTGGGGTTTCATCTCCTTTCTCTTTTCAAATCAGGCTCCAAGCATATAATTTTGAATACAAAAGGCAGCTGAGGGAAGCATCCACTCAATGTCCACCAAGAAAAACACCAAACCCCAGGGACTCAATTTAATGGGCAAGCAGTGCCAGGAGTTGTTACAGAGACCCTCTGGAGGTGGGTCAGTGCTGCTCCTTCTTCACCACCCAAAGCCTCTGCTTTCTGTTGACTTTCCATACCTTCTACAGCCTCACCTGCTGGGGCACTGCTGCTGTCCTCCTCCCAGCAGCTGGGGCCCTGGAGGAACTGCTTTGCTTAGTGCTCTCCATACACCATGGTGAAGACAAATGGATTTACACTATAGGTGGATTCACACATGCTGTGGGTGGATTTACACACGCTGTAGGTAGCTTTACACACTCTGTAGGAGGATTTACATGCTGTGGGTGGCTTCGCACACACTATAGGTTGATTTACACACGCTGTGGGTAGATTTACACACATTATAGGTGGATACACTCAGTGTGGGTGGATTTACACATGCTATAGTTATACATACACATCTCTACAGATGCACACACACAGCAGCACTGTTGGGGAAGCTCTGTTCAGCAGCGTGATGAAAGGAGACATTTTCTGCTCCTGTCATGTACAAATCAGGCAATGCACAGGAGGAGGCTCTCTTCAGGTGTCTGGGGAATGCTCAAAGTGCCTTCAGCAGCCCACTTGTTTTTAATCCTTGACTTGCTCTCCAGGAGCTTGGAGGGATTGTCTGTATGGGAATGATGTCTGGGGCCACGTTGCAGCAAAGCCAAGGCTGGCACCATGCTTTGGTTTGCCATGTACGAAACCAGAGGCACCAAAAGCATCTGTGGATCCTCTCTGTTGTGGTTTTCTAGATGGAACCTTGCAGGCTGGCTGCTTCTGGAAGCTGTGTAGGAAGATGGGCAAAGACTGTGTGGTGAGCAAGACCCTCGCTGAGATGCTGTCAGCCTGGAAGCTCCTTCACAGCTTGTGGGAGAGGGTGTCCTCTCCAGGGTGGCATTGCATGTGAAGGTGGTTCCCAAGCATGAGCAGGTCTCTGCCCACACAGTGTTGGGTGAATTTCAGTGTCAGGAGCCAGTGGAGTCCTTATTGGCTTGCAGGGCAGTTGTTCAATCAATAGCCAATACATGCTGCTACCTGTTCAAGGGTGGTGTGTGCACATCTTTGGAGCTGGGTGAGGTGGGACTTTGCCAGTGGAAAAACCCAAACCCTGTGGTGCCCTCAACACTTCAGCCTTCTGGAGAACATGTGTGCATGTCACATACCCCGTGGTGAGCACTGTTTGTGCAGGTCTGATGGGAATCACAACCTGACCTGCAAAGCACCTGTGTGCTCCCACCTCTGCTAAGTCTCCAGAATGGGGGTGGCATCATGGAGCAAAGCATCCAAAATCACCTTGCTCCTGGCTTCCAAGCAGCAGAAGAAGCATTGCACTGCTGTCACTTGTTAGAAACTGCTGCAGGGAGAGCTGAGCCATGCTCATGTCAGCAGCCGCTTGGTTGTGGTCAGCAGAACCAACCCTTGCTTGGTTACAGAAAGCTTTGGAGGTGATTCTGCAAATAAGGAAGTTTTAGGTCAAATTCTTCTCTTTGGAATGTTTCCTGAGTACTTTCTGGCAGTGGTGTAGGAGAGATGTTGTGGTGATGATCCAGAACTGCCCATGAGGCTGATGGGTCCCAGGAGTGCCTGCTGTGGCTCCTGCACAGCAAGGAAGTTATGGGGAGCAGGTCCTGGTGGGTGTGGGCTTGAGTTTGTTCTGCCAGGGCTGGGAGGTGATTGGAAAGGAGGAGGCTTTAGACTTCTTGTGGCAGGTTTGCAGTTAGTTGCTTCTGGTGGTTGTTCCAACCACCCCCTCAGAAGCTTCAGAACGTGGGTAAATAAATCCACATTTGTCTCTTCTTCAGCCACCCCTTGTGGATTCCCTCCTTGTATTCCCAATGGACTTACAGCTCCTCTCCAGAAAAGGAAGCCTGGGGATGTGTGTTTGTTTCCAGATTTCTCTGCACATTGGTGCTGGCAGAGGGGTTGGGGCAGTGGTCATGGATGAGATGGATCTTCTGTTCCATCAGCCCCACAGGATGTTGTCTACAGGGGGTTGTATGTGCCTGGAATCATAGAATCATAGAGTGGTTTGGGTTGGAAGGGACCTTAAAGATCATCTGGTTCCAACCTCTCTGCCCTGGGCAGGGGCACCTTCTGCTAGCCCAGGTTGCTCAAGGCCTCATCCTACCTGGCCTTGAACACCTCCAGGGAGGGGGCATCCACAACCTCCTTGGGCAACCAGTTCCAGTGTCTCACCACCCTCACTGTCAATTTCTTCCTGTCACCACTCACAAACCATCCTTGGGCTGTTGGGCACATCCTTACCTGACCATCTTGAGTGGAAACCTATTTTTAACCTTCATGCTCCAATTCTGCATGTCTTCCCCCACCTCCCTCCCCCCTTTCTTCAAACAAACCTGCCTCTTATTTTGTTGCTGTGCTTTAGGAACTCATGACATTTGTGTCCTGTGGGACACTGGGGATAGGGTGAGAGGAAATGACCTGAAATTGGACTAGGGCAGGTTTAGGTTGGATATTAGGAACAATTTTTTTCCTGCAAGAGTGGTCAGGCATTGGAACAGGCTGCCCAGGGAGGTGGTGGAGTCACCATCCCTGAAGATGTTCAAGAAATGCATGGCACTCGGGGCCATGCTCTAGTGGCCATGGTGTTGGGTTGATGGTTGGACTTGATGATCTTAGAGGGCATTTCCAATTCCCTTTCACGGTAGAAGGTGGCTGTTAAACATCCAGCGAGGTGTTTCCATCTCTAGACACAAGAGCAGCTGCTGCCCTTTGCTTTCAGGAGCATTTGGAAATGAGAGGAAGAGTGGGGAGGTCTGAAGCTGCTGTAGCCTCATCCTCAGGGCTGTGATCAGGGGGTGGATACGTGACAGCCCCACATGAGCCTTGCCAACTCCTGCTCTCTGGCACAGATTTTGCAATAATCTGATTTTCCAGGGATTTACCAGCTGAGATGTGCCAGGATGTGGTTGTGTCTGAGGTGACCTTTAGGTTTGGAGCCAGCTGAGCAGCTTTCTGTGTCTGCTGCATGGTGATGGCCAAGAGTGAGCTGAGGGCTGGGTGTCAGGAGGCAGGGGACAGGCTCTGCTCAGTTGCACCCTGTGACAGGACAAAAGGTAATGGATATAAACTACAACACTGGAGGTTCCACCTCTACATGGGGAGGAACTTTTTCACTGTGAGGGTCACAGAGCACTGGAACAGGTTGCCCAGAGAGGTTGTGGAGTCTCCTTCCCTGGAGGCTTCCAAGCCCCATCTGGATGTGTTCCTGTGTGACCTGCGATGGATTCTACGGTCCTGCTCTGGCAGGGGGGGTGGACTCAATGACCTTTGGAGGTCCCTTCCAACCCCTAACATCCTGTGATGCTGTGGTATCTGCAGAAAGCCCCTGGTCTGTGGAGCTTCATCTTTGCCCAGAGGCCGTGGTGTGCCCTGTGCTTCAGGCTCATTTTTCTACGCAAAATGAGGATTTTTGTCACGGCCGCTGGAGTGATGCCGCGGTCCTGGGGGGCAGCCGGGCGCTTTGTTCCTCCAGCATCCTCACTTTCAAGATGCAAACTGAGCCCTGCCCTTAATTACACTCTGGCAATTAACGTCTGTGTGGATTACCCTCACTGGGAGCCATCCTCTCCATCAGCAGGAGCGGCTTGGTGGCCGGGGTTGCGTGAGGAACGCTGCTCGTTCCGAACACACAGAGCAAGAGCCTGTCCTGCTTCTTCTGCCTTCGTGTCTGGAGGGGACAGCAGAGTAAACCAGAGTGAAATCTGATTGTGCTCATGGAGTCAGCAGCTGTCTCTGCAGATAGACATCAGGAGCGGGGCCACCGAGCAAGATGGGGCCGGTTTTACGTAATCCTGCCGTAGAGCAGAGCTGGGTTTGAAGCCACAGCATCTCCTAGCCGCTCCAAAGATCACCTTTGGGCATCTACTGGTGGATGATCCCAGTTTTCCTCCTGGAACTCATGGTGAGGTCTTTTCTCCAACATTGTTCAGGGGGAGAATATCAACTTTGCTGGTCAGGACCACGTTGTTCAGGGGAGAACACTGAACACTGTGGGCCTGATCAGGAAAGGTGATGGAAATGGAAACTGCTCTTCTAGGGATGAGGGAACAGGCTGAGATCCTGTCTAGCATTACTTTGTAATGCTAAGGGTTTGTAATGCCAAGGTTAGGAGATGCCTCCTGAAGAGGGGTGAGTGTCAGAGGGCTCAGAGCCATGAGATGGCTGCACCCGAATCATCCCACCATGACCCTCTCACCATGATAAACTTAACCTATTTTCTGTGGGTTTTGGAGTTGGAAGCCTCCTTCTGCTCCCAGCCAGGCTGTGGTCCTGCTGGAGCTGAGCAGATGCTGAGACCCATTTTTCCCTAATGGCAGTTCCCTGCACCAAGCATCTCCTTGGAAGTCGAAGGTCCACTTGTACTTTAGTCCAGAAGCACTGGACTCCTGAGCATGGAGGAAGAGCCCAGGCTGGTTTGGGGAGCTGCAGGACAGGGTGAAATAAGGTGGGTAGGTACTCACCAGGTCCTGGTGTCTCACCAGACAGACAAGAAATGATGATTCACAAGAGCTCTGTGGAGTTGTGCTCTGCAGGGCCAGAGAGACCTTGTCTGGCTCATCCTGGATACCAGAACCTGATCGATGCTGCAGCTGGAAATGGAATATTTAGGCTGCATGAGGTCTGTTACCAAAGGCTTTGATGATCTGTCATCTTGAGGAGCTTTTTTCAGAGGGCTTCTAGCAGGGTTGGTCCAATCCTGCTGGCTTTAGCTGGGCTCATAAGCTGAGATCCCAGAGGAAATATCCATCTGGCTGCCTGTGTGGGATTTCTCTTTAATAAAAAAAAATAACAAAAATTGATGAAGCCATTCTGGAGCTGGAGAGAGACCT
Organism: Dryobates pubescens; assembly: GCF_014839835.1. Lineage (NCBI taxonomy): Eukaryota > Metazoa > Chordata > Aves > Piciformes > Picidae > Dryobates > Dryobates pubescens. Next base: position 10,642,049 of record NC_071628.1, on the reverse strand, counting down.
TAGGAATGTCTAGATTGGGTCTTTCATAGTGATTATCTATGTGCTTAACTCCTAGAGTGGACAGTGGATTAGGGCTGGAGGAAAACAAAAGCTGGAATCCAATATAGTTACCCATGAAAAATAGGTAGGAAACATGCTGAGCAGGGACTTCTCAATCGATGTCCTTCTCATTAGCCCTGAGCTAGATCCTGTGCTGACTAATGCTGCTGGCCTGCAAACAAGGGCTTCTTGAACATGGAATGAGGACAGAACATCCCTGGGATCTGAGACCCTGGAGCTCCTGGGACCATTGGATGTGAAGGGGAAGGAAGGGACAACATGAGGGCAGGAGAAAGCTCAGGAGGAGAGGGCTGGGGTTGGACATGATGGTGAGGCAGGATCCATGGGTGTTGGGAATGTTGCTGCTGTGCCAGGCCATCCTTTTCCATCCCTCTAGGAAACCCTGTGAGCCTTGTGCTGTCAGGACTTGTCTGAAGCTAAACACAGCTCCTGCCCTTGCAGTGGGACTGTCGGAGCTACCTCTGGAGCTAACGCTCCTGGGCCAAGCTCCTGCCTAAATCTGGGCTGTTCCTCACTACTGGCTCTTTTTCTGATCCAGAATGGACTTTCTTGGCCCAGGTCCTTGTGACTGCTGGCCTTCCTGCCTTCCACTTGCATTTATCACCTGTGGGTTTGCATCACTGATAGGAAACTCCCAAACCTGCAGGGGACAATTCCCCAGCCTGTCACTGCTGCTTGGGCCAGCTCCTTAAGATGGGGTTTTAACCACTTGTGACTTCTGTTTTCTCATGACAGATTTCTTCATCTGGACTTTGGGATAAAGCAGAGGGTCTGGGGTGCAGCTGCCCTTGGAGGGGATAAGGGGAGGTGCTGCCTTCTGCCTCAGCTTCCTTCTCTGGGCTGGAGTGGGAGCTGCTGTCTCCTTAGCAGGATGGACACTGTCCATCAGCTCACCATCTGGCTTCTGCTCTAGACATCAGTAAAGTGATGATGCAAAATGAATCCCAGCATAGAGTTGGGAAGGCAACGGGCACAAACTGGAACCCAGGATGTTCCATATGAACAGGAGTAGAAAATCCATTGGAGTGAGGGTGCTGGAGCCCTGGAGCAGGCTGCCCAGAGAGGTGTGGAGTCTCCTTCTCTGAAGAGCTTCCAAACCCTTCTGGCCATTGTGATCCTGGGCAGGCTGCTGTGGGTGCCCCTGCTTGAGCAGGGAGGTTGGACTGGGTGATCTGCAGAGGTCACTTCCAATCCCCACCATGCTGGGATTCTGGGATTAAATTTGATGACAGATTTCTCTCTGCCCTTGTGGGATGCCCCTCACAGTTGATGTTAACATTGGTCCCTTGGCAACAGCCCCCAGAACTAAATAACCCCACAACTAACAGGGCTTAGAGAAAATAAAAGTGGCTGAGGATTTCCTTTAGTGATTCCAACTGCATGTTAGGAACAATTTCTCTCCCTTGAGGGTTGTCAAGGCCTGGCCCAGCCTGCCCGGGGCAATGTTGGACTCCCCATCCCTGGAGGGGTTTCAAAGCTGTGGAGATGTGGTGCTGAGGGCCATGGTTTGGTGGTGACCTGGCAGTGCTGGGTAAAGGGTTGGACTTGGTGATCTTTAATGTCTTTCCCAAGCCAGAGGAGTCTGTGATTCTACAACTCCTGAAGGGTTTTTAATTAACAGCAGGCGGTGGTTAGGAGGATGTCACCCAGCGTAACAGGAGCCTGTGGCTGAGGTGCTTCAGGCTGCTTTGGTTCACACCTCTCTGGGTTGGGTGGAATTCTCAGCAGTTCTGCTGGGCTCATCCAAGGAGATGGTTTTGGACACTCTTAATCCCTGTATCCATGAACTGATGCTGATGAGCTGTGTCACATCCTAGGGCTGCTGGAGAGCAGGAGACAGTCCCTGTGCCCCGGGTTCAGCAGGATGCTCCTTGAGGTCCTCCAGAGCTCCACCCTGCACCACAGCTTCCCTCAGCTGCAGAACTGGGCTGACAGCTCATCTTTGTTCCATCCAGGTCTCTCTGAGGACATGCTGGTGAGAGATTAGGTGCAGGGAGTCCATGAAGAGGGATGTGGTGTTTGCCATTCTTGGGTTCCTCAGCTTGCTGGGGCCAACGCTGTGGGCAGTGGAGGTGGTTTCATCCCAGGGTGATGTCGCTTTGTAGTGGAGATGATTTCACAGTGCATAATTGTCCCTGATGTCCATAACAGCTTGTCTGCTGGTGACAGGATTATTTGAGATCTGTGACAGCTTCCTGGGCCTGTGCTGGTGCACCTGGTGCAGTACGCTGGTGGTTTTGTCATGCCCGTGTTGCCCGAGGAGCTCTGCAGTTCCCTCTCCTGTTGTCTTCTCAGTGGCTGGGCAAGGGAATTCTGGTGCCATTTTGCTGGCATTCTGGGCAAAGGAATTTGGCTGGGCAAAGGAATTTGGCTGGCATTTTGCTGGCATTCTGGGCAAAGGAATTCTGGTGGCTTGCTGTTGTTGTTGCAGTGCTCTTCCAAGTGAGCAAGCCTGTGCAGAGCAAGCCTGGGGAGGGTGAGCACTTACAGCCTGCTGGCTCTTAGGTGTGTTTGGGGGGAATAAAATCATCTGAAAAACTACAGGAGCCCGAAGAGACTCTTTTGACTGCACTTGATTCTTCCTTAAGTGCTCCAATTATGCTGGCCTCTATTTGAAGTGTCAGTTGGACACGGTGATAGCACCAAATCCACGATGCTTTTGCCTGGATGGCATCCACCACCCCGGGGCGGGGGGGACACGACACTGGAGCTCGGTGTGAGCTTAGCAAGAGATTCACTCCAGCCCTTAAAATATTGATGGTGGTGTAACCCATACACATTTAAGTGTATCCAGCATCATCCCACTCCGCTCCTACCCATCATCACTTCTGGAGAGGCTCCAGAGAGCGTTGCCGTGAGTGGTGGGAAGCGGCTGCAGGTGGCCATGCGTTGTCTGGGGGGAGTGTTAGAGGTGAGATTTAGGGCTCATAAACTTGTTTCTGGGGAGTTCCTGAGGGGCTTTGCACAGAGCTTGCAGTGGTGACCAGCTGGGTGGGCTTGGGGGTGCAGGGTGAGTGGTGGTTGCTGGCCACTGAGGAGGGATTTGGATGTGGGGCTTGTCCTCGTTCTCCCAGCAACCCCCCAGCTCTCTGTCAAAAGCAGAGCAATGAAGAAGCCTAAGGAGAAGATGTCTCAGACACTTCAAACCCACGCCATTGCTTCCTGCTCTCCTGGAGCCCAGGGGTGCTGAGAGCCTGTCACCATGGTGGGACCTTGTGAGCTGTCAGATCACAGCAGCTGGGTTTGGGGGAGCTGTGCAGCTCCTGGTATGGCTGAGGTGATTCAGGGCTCCTCTGAAGCTATCAGAAGTCAAAATGGGATGGATCTTCTCCTTGGCTGGGAGATTTGTCTGCACAGGACAGTGCTCCTTCCCTCCCTTCCCTTCCTTTCTTCCCTTCCCTCCTTCCCCTCTCTTCCCTCCCTTTCCTTCCTTTCCTCCCTTCCTTCCCTTCTCTCCCTTCCTTCCCTTCCCTCCCTTCCCTCCTTCCTTTTCTCCCTTGCTGGTTTTCAGTCATGTCCTGTATGGCCAGAAAAAAACCCTCCTTCTGTGGTGGGGAAATGCTGCTGACTCAGGGTGCTGGTTAGAGGGGGTGGACTGGGCATCATGCTGGTGCTGGACTGCAGGTTCTCCCAGGGCAGTGCTGGTGCATGGAGGAGGGTTGCACCCGTGGTCCCTGAGGCTCCCCTGGGTGCTGGTTGCATGGAAATTAGTCCGAGATCATTGTGCAGGAGATTCAAAACTCATCAGAACTGGAGCTGCTGATGCCTCCTCCCTCTGCCTTGGCTCAGAGGTGAGTTTCTGCCTGGATTCTTGTTATGCTCAAACAATTTGTGTTGAAGGCCAGCCCAGAGAAAGCCTTCGGATGTCAGGTCCCATCAGACTACTCTGGCGTCTTCATCTGCCCCCTGCACAGTCTCCTCCATCGCTCTCCTCACTGCTGCTCCTTCCATCATGCCTGCAGCTGCTGCCTAGTGAGTAGCATTGGCTTGGGGGTTCATCCACTCAGCTGTTCTGGGGTGAAGGAGAAGGGCCCAGCTGGGTGTCTGTGTGGGGTGAAACCTCTCCTGAAGCCACTTCAGCTGGGGAGGGCAGCAGCAGGAGGGACAGGGTGGGCAGTGCACATGGCAGAGCTGCATCTCGGTCCCTATCAAGTATGCAGCTGTGGTGGCCTCCATGCCAGGGGGCTTTAGGAAGCTCCTGCAAGGTTCTGAGCTGGAGCAGAGGGCCTGTTGAAGGACAGGAGGACATGGGCTGAGTGGCAGCAGTGACCAGGGGCTGCTGGTGGCTGCTAGAACTTGTCTCACATCCTGGGGTGATGTACTGGGAGGCCGTTTCACTGTGTCCACAGCAGGTTAACCTCCACAGAACACATTACTGAGGTGCTACCAAGGTTCTGGAGCAGGAGAGCCACCACCCTGAGCTGTGTCAGTGCAGCCAAAGCCTTGGTGCTCTGCAGGGGCATGTGGGTGCCATGGGAGTTGGTGGGGAGGGGATGACAAAAACCTCAGCTGGAGCTGCAGGAGGGGAGGTGCTGTGAGACCAGTGCCTGTTTCACAGGTGTCACAGATTGCATCATGTTGGAAGGGACCCTCAAGAGGTCATCTTGTCCAACCCAGTCATCTGTTCCTGTGGTCTGGGGAGGAGAATGAGGACTAGGGGGAATGGGGAAAAATAGAAATGGGTAGATTGAGATTGGATATTGGGAAGAAGCTCTTCCCCATGAGGGTGGTGAGACACTGGCACAGGTTGCCCAGGGAGGTGGTGGAAGCCTCATCCCTGGAGGTTTCTAAGGCCAGGCTGGATGTGGCTCTGAGCAGCCTGCTGTAGTGTGAGGGGTGCCTGCCCATGGCAGGGGGGCTGGAACTGGCTGATCCTTGAGGTCCCTTCCAACCCTTACAATTCTGTGACTTCCCAGCAGGGACTGGGGTGGGTGGCCATTCCCAGCACGGATGCTGGTATCACTGGTATCTGTGTGTGTCAGCTCTTTCTTTCACCTTTCTCTCCCTTGGAGGCTGAAATCTCCAAGCACTTCACCTCCTCCTGGGCTTTCTCCTGACCCAGAAATATTTCTGCCTGCCTGCGGTTGTCTGTGGTGACCGCAGGCCATTGTGCGCCGGGGCTGAGGAGCACAACCAGAGGGTTTTGTGCTCCTGGCGGTCTCCATGGGAATGGGGCAGTGAAGCCTTTTCTTTTCTGGGGAACATCATTCCCATGGCCCCTCCCTGGGAAGTGGCAAGCCCCAGGCGATCTTGTCTGCCTCATCAGGGGCTGTGGTGGGTGATGAGGTGGCCACCACGACTCCCAGTGTGTTCGGCTTGTGCGCAGGAGCCGTGCTGGTGCAGGCTGATGCCCTGATGCTGGCTGTTGAGGTGATGTCTGTTATGATGATGCCCACAGTGATGATGTCCATAAAAATAGGAGCATCAGGATTTTCAAAAGGCTCTGGCCAGACACAGAGAACAATCCCAGAGACCTGAGCAGAATCTTTGGGACATTCCTTGTTTTGAAGGTCCAGCTGAGCAGGTTCCCTTCCTTGGGCTGTGTCCCTGGGGTCATCCTCTGACCTCACCTCCTTGGACTGTTGTGTTGTGGCTGTTGTGTTTTGGTGGCTGCCAGGAAGGCAGGACTGGACTGTTTCCATCCACACAGGAGACAGGGTTGCTCCAAAGTGACTCCAGGGCACTGGCACTGCAGACAGAGAGGTGTGGCTCTATGCCAGCCCTGAAATGGAGATGTGACATCTGGCCATGGTGACCCTGGGACCGTGAAGGGGCTGCTGAGACCAATCCATGCATGAAGACGTTGGAGAAGAGATGGAAGCAGAGCAGCAGATCCTCAGAGCAGCTGAGGAGCTGGGGCAGGACGCATGAGGGCACCATTGGCAGCAGTGGACCCTGCGCTGGTGGTGCTTCACCTGCTCTGAAGGGACAGGAACTGGGTTTCCAGCCAAAAAAAAAGTCAGCTTTAACAAGCCAGTGTCTTGCTGCTTGAGGGATGATTCTTGCCAATCTGCCACTTCTTCCTCTGATCTGCTAAAAATAGTCCATTATTTGCAGGCACATCCTGGAGCCTAACGAGCTCTTAAGGTAATTACCTTTGGGGGGGAAGGAGCTGAGGCTGGGGGGTGTTCTCCTTCCCCCCTACTCTGCCCTACTGAGGCAAGATCAGTGCCCAGCAAGAGCTAAACGGTGTGGGGGTAGAGAATGGGGTCAGAATCTTCTCAGTGGTGCCCAGTGACTGGACAAGGGCAACAACTACAAACTGGAACCCAAGAGGTTCCATATGAACAGGAGGAGAAACTTCTTTGGTGTGAGGGTGCTGGAGCCCTGGAGCAGGCTGCCCAGAGAGGTTGTGGGGTCTCCTTTGGAGAGATTTCAAACCCACCTGGGCATTGTGATCCTGGGCAAGCTGCTGTGGGTGCCCCTGCTTGAGCAGGGGGGTTGGACTGGATGATCTGCAGAGGTCCCACCCAGCCACCATCATGCTGGGATTCTGTGACTGTTACCTGGGGAGGTGGCAGGAATCAACTGTCCATGTGGATACCTGCAGCTACCCATCCACAAAATGATGTTTTAATGCATTTAATTTCTCCAAACCAGCATTTAACTTGCTTCTCCAGAGCTAGGAGTTACCTGAACAGGAATTATGATATACATTGAGAAAAGACAACCTGCTACCCCCTCTATCAAGCTTTGACCCACAAGAGGTCACCCTAAAAGCCACCACTTCCCCCCTGAACCCTCTGAGGCCTCTGCCCCACCAGCTCTTGCTGCATAAATGCTTTAAACCCTCTTTGGTAGCTGGGAAGCTGGTTCCTGCCACCTCCCTAGATCCATCTGAGCTGCTGGCTCGGGCAGGGAGGGGACAGCCCTGGGTCAGTCAGCAATCTCTGGTGGTGCTGCTTTGCCCCCAGCTTTGGAAATCCCTTTGCCAGGGCTTGTCCCGAAGAGGTAAATGACATCCAGGGCTGCTGCCTCGGTGTAATTGATAAGCTATCAGGAATATCAGCTACGGAGAACCTTGTGTCTGAATCAATTCCTGTGAGGCTGGAGGAGCTGATCCTGATCCATGTAATCCTGGGGCTTTGCTTTATCGTGGTCTCTGGTGGATGTACACAATTACACCAGGTTTATCTCTCTGCACTTCCATCCTCAGACATTCCCACAACCTCTCCAGCCCCAGGAACATGAGCACCTGTAGAGAGAGCCTGTGGAGCCATAGCTCATGTTTTGTGGAGACAGGATTTCTTCCTCTTTCTGGTTGCTCCAAGCTGGTACAAACCCACCCCCTCCTGCCACTGTGAGGAGGTTGGTGGCTGCAGGTCATAGAATCACAGAATGCACTGGCTTGGAAGGGACCTTTAAAGGTCATCTGGTCCCATCCCTTGGGACATATGCAACTAGAGCAGGTTGCTCAGAGCCCCACTGAGCCTGACCTTGAATGTCACCAGGGATGGGGCATCTCCCTAGGCAGCTTGTTCCAGTGTTCCACCACCCTTAAAGAGCTTCTTCCCAATGTCCAATCTAAATCCACCCTGCTCTAGTTGCAGACCATTTTCCCTTGCCCAAGTGCTCCAAGTCCTTCCAAGCAGTCCCTCCCCAGCGCTCCTGTAGCCCCCTTCAGCTGCTGGAAGGCTGCTCTAAGGTCTCCCTGGAGCTTTCTCTTTTCCAGGCTGAACACCTTCAACTTTCCCAGCCTGTCTGCCTGAGGGAGCTGCTCCAGCCCTCTGCTCCAGCCTCCTCTGGACCTGACCCAGCAGTTGCATGTCCTTCTGGTGTTGGGGGCCCCACATCTGGACACAGCAGGAGTACTCCAGGTGAAAGCTTTCCATCAGGCACCAGCGACCGCACGCTGGAGGGTGCTGTGGGAGCCGACCCCCTCACATGGCGCCTTGTGCTCCGCTCGTGTTCCCCCCCGGGCTGACACGAGCTGGGGGGGTTGAGGTCCGCGGCTGTCAACGCTGCAGATTATTTTGCAGAAGCTTCTTGCAAACACAGCCCGTGTCAGAAATCAGGCTGGATGGCCGCGCCGTGCCCGCTGCTCTTCAGGATGAGGCTGTCGGGGAGCATCGAGCGCTTTGCTTGATGTGCCCTCGCCGGCTGCGCGGCTCCGAGGACAAAGCTGGCTGCTTATGCAAGCCCTGTGGAGGGGGGGCACGGACCTCAGCCCCCCACACAGCCAGAGGAGTGACGGCTGCTGTAGGACGGACTGACAGCTGCTGCGGGACAGACAGACAGCTGGCGCCAACAGGCAGAGCAGGGGTGATGGGTGGTGGTTAATGAGACCCTGCGGGCAGGAGGCTGGGACGGGTCTGGGTGCCTTTGCCAGGCTCCATCTCTGGATACTCCCCAGTCTGTCGCCCTCCCCCCATCCTGGGGGTCTGATGCCGTGTGGCTGGCAGAGCAGGGACCCAAACCCACCCTGGGAGGACGAGGTGATATCCTGAAGCTGGGGGACAAATTGCTGTGGATGCCAGAAGCAGCTGCCGTGCCAGTCAGAGCAGCTCCTTTGTGATGCCCACATCAGCACGAGCTGCTTCCTGCAGATAACAACCAGTGCCTGCTAGCAACATACCCAGGCCTTAATAGAATCATAGAATGATAGGAGCTGGCAGGGACCTCTGCAGATCATCCAGTCCAACCCCCCCTGCTCGAGCAGGGGCACCCACAGCAGCTTGCCCAGGATCACAATGCCCAGGTAGGTTTGGAAGCTCTCCAGAGAAGGAGACTCCACAAACCTCTCTGGGCAGCCTGCTCCAGGGCTCCAGCACCCTCACACCAAAGAATTTTCTCCTCCTGCTCAGGTGGAACCTCCAGGGTTCCAGTTTGTGCTTCTTGTCCTGTTGCTGGGCACCACTGAGAAGAGTCTGGCCCCATCCTCCTGGCTCCCACCCTTCAGATGTTTGTAACCATGAATAAGTCAGCGTTTGAATTCACAGCCGTGCTGCTGGCTGTTGGGAGGATGTGACACAAAGGTCCCTCAGAGCAGGGAATCGTTTTCTTTTAATCACCGTGTGCCAGCACCTGGGCTGGGGCAGGGCCTTGGCTGTAATTGGTACTAATGAACATCAGCACAGGCTGCCCAGGGAGGTGCTGGAGTCACCATCCCTGGAGGTGTTTAAAAGATGGTTGGATGTGGTGCTGTGGTTTAGTGATAGGATTGTGAATTCTAGGTGAGTAGTTGGACTTGATAATCTCAAAGGTCTCTTGGTGATTCTATGGTTCTGTGATTCTGTGTCTGTTGGAGGAGGAGGTGGGAAGCTCGGCATCCTGCAGTTCTCTTCCTTTAGTAGCACTTTGATTTAGACCAGACCCCAAAAAACCCTGTCCTGCTGCTGTGATGTGGGAAAGGGCTGGGCTAGACATGCAGGTGGATGGGAGGCGCTGCTCCATCCATACTGGGGAGCAGGTTCCCTTGGATTTGTCCCATTCCTGGGCTGGGCACAGTCTGTGCTGCCAGAGCAAAGCAGATGCTGTGATGGTTTGGGGCTGTTTGAGTGCCAAATGCTTCTGGCAGCATGAGGTTGGACAAGATGACCTTCAAGGGTCCCTTCCAACCCAATGCATTCTATGATTCTAGGTTCATGAAGTGAATTAGCAGAACTACCAGGTCAGACCACCCCAGCTGCACATGGGTAGTGACTCACAGGATCACAGAATGTTAGGGGCTGGAAGGGACCTCCAAAGGTCATCCAGTCCAATCCCCCCTGCCAGAGCAGGATCACCAAGAGCAGGTCACACAGGAATGCATCTGGGTGAGTTTTGAGGGAGATACCACAACCCCCTCAGGTGTGGTTCATATGATGGCATGAGGCAGCTGAGAATAGGCAAGATGATGTGTCATTATCTTACCCTTTTCTTGATGCCCTGTTGTCATTGTGCAGTAAAGTGCTTGAGGCTCTGACTGGAGGAAGCAAAACATCCAGCCCAGAAACCAGCAAAGGCTCAGAGTATCTGACAGGTGCTGCACTTGGGAGGTCCATGGTGCTGTGCTCAGGAGGTCCATGGCACTGTGCTCAGGGAGGTCCATGGCACTGTGCTGAGGGAGGTCCATGGCACTGCGCTCAGGGAGGTGCACAGTGCCATGCTCAGGAGGTCCATGGCACTGTGCTCAGGGAGGTGCACAGTGCCACGCTCGGGAGATCCATGGCACTGTGCTCAGGGAGGTGCACAGTGCCATGCTCAGGAGGTCCATGGCACTGTGCTCAGGGAGGTGCACAGTGCCATGCTCAGGAGGTCCATGGCACTGTGCTCAGGGAGGTGCACAGTGCCATGCTCAGGGAGGTCCATGGCACTGTGCTCAGGGAGGTCCACGGTACTGTGCTCCATGGTATTGTCCAAGCTTTGAGGGCCAGTTCCAGGGCCCCTGATGCTGTCTGGGTCCCAGACTGATGCAGACACCCTTGCAGTTACAGACCCATGAGGTTTGACTCAGATGGGGCTGGGACAAGGTGGTGACAATGTTCATGGTCTTTACCAAGAGACTTTCTCTTCCTCCATGTCCCTCGGTCAGCTTCCCTCCGAAGCTCTGCTCTTCCCAGGCTGCTCCCATCCCTGGGCTGTGTGGACAGTGCCCACACCCATGCCAGATATGGGCTGGGTACTCCCAGTCCACCCTTTGCCCCACACTAAGATGGGAGCACTGGGAGGGACAGGCAACTGCTTCTTTCCATAGTGGGTTCCCCTTGTCCTCCTCCACCTTTCATTTGCACTTACAGCCCATGATGCTGGGAAGGAGGTGGCTTTGTACCTGACCGGTGAAGCAGAGGTGTTCTGTGCATGCTGGCAGAGTCTGCCTTGGCACCCTGAGGTGTTTCTGGAGGTGCTTTAGCTACATGCATCTACAGAGAGGCTTGGAATCCAATCTTCACAGCCAGAGCCTCCATTTCCTGTGCTAAACTCCAGCATGAGATAAGGAGCAGTGGGTTTGGAGATAGTGAGCAGGTTGGAGATGTTTCCATGTCAGACCTGATACGAAGACATGCCTGGAGCTAAAGGCTGTGCCCTGACTGCCAGGGGACATCACAGTTCTCTGAGCTGCCAGTCAGAGTTTGCCCCCCAACCCCATGTGTTTCTGACACAGGATCAGCACTGACTGTGCAACCACCATGAATTCCTGGCATCTCCCAGCCTCTGCTGGAGTCACAGGATGGGCTCCTTGGTGGCTGCTTCACTGTGAAGAGCAGCAGCTGAGGATGGACCTGTCCTGGAGGTGTAACTCTGCTCTGTGGTGCTGTGAGGAGGATCTGGGCAGGTGGGATCTGCAGCAGGACTGAGCAGAGGCTGAACACACAGACCATGCTCTGCATAGAGGTGCTGGTCCCTAGGGATGTTGATACATCAGAGATGGAAACCATCACCACAATGCTGCTCTTGATAAATCAGTGCAACTGCTGCTGATTTCTCCAACCCCTGAGGCCTTCCCAAGGTGTTTCCATTCCTTCAGGTGTCACAAAACATCACTTCCCTTCAGCAGGGGCACTCTGAGCACACAGGGAACCTGCTGATGTGAGTAAGTGGAACAGACAGGCAGAAGCTTCCCTGCATTAAGCTGGAGTTGTAGAGGCTCATGCATGCCCCATGAGGGCAGCTGTTTGCTGGCACCCTGGGCTCTTCACATTCCTGGGACATGTGGCACCTTGGAGCCACCTTGGCTCAGCTGCTGTCTGAGCCTGGTGAGGGTGAACTGCTGGAGAGCTTCCCTCCTCCTTCCATCCCTTGGTTCACTTTGGGTTCCTGTTCCCACCTGAGCACTCTACTAAGTGAACTTGCTTAAGAAGGTGTTTCCAAGGGCATGTCCAACCCTTTAGGGGAAGGAGGTAACCATTGATCAAGAATCATGGAATCAGTCATTTGGGTTGGAGGAGACAGCTTTGAAACCCCTCCACGGATGAGGACTCCACCACTGCCTTGAGCAGCCTGGGCCAGACCTTGACAACCCTTTCCAGGAAGAAATTGTTCCTCATGTCCAACCTAAACCTCCCCTGGGGCAACTTGCTGCTTCCTCTTGTCTTACCCCTTGCTCGTGGGAGAAAAGACCAACTCCCACCTGGCTTCAAGCTGCTTTCAGGGAGTTGTAGAGAGCTAGAAGGTCTCACTTCACCCTCTCTTTCTCCAGGCTGAACAACCCCAGGTCCCTCAGCTGCTTCTCACCAGACCTGTTCTCCAGGCTCTTCACCAGTTCTGTTGCTGTTCTTTGGACCTGCTCCAGCCCCTCAGTGTCCGTGCAGTGAGGGGCCCAAAACTGAACCCAGGGCTTGAGGTGTGGCCTCACCAGTACCCAGCTGAGTGAGACAATCCCTGCCCTCATCCTAAATACTCTCCCCTTCCACTGGTAAGATGCTCTGGGCTCTGGTGTTAGGTTAGGGACACGGGAAGGCTCACACATGGCAGGACTCTGTGCATCTGTGCTGCTTTCTCCTGCTCCTCGGGCAGCTCTTTTCACCCACTCAGTGCCACACACCAAAACCCAAGTGCCCATAAGCAGACACCAAGAGGAAGACCAAAAGCCTTTTTGTGGGCATTGGAACAGGCTGCCCAGGGAGGTGGTGGAGTCACCATCCCCAGAGGTGTCCAAGAAATGTGTGGACATGGTTTAATGGCCATGGTGGTGCTGGGCTGCTGGTTGGGCTTGATGGTCTTAGCTTTCCCAACCCCAAGGATTCTCTGGTGCTATGAATTTGCTTCTTTTTGCAGAAAGTGTCACATTTCCCCCATTTTAGGCTCTGTGCTGTAGATGGGAGCTGGTAGCTGCACCCCACTGAAATGAATGGGGCTTAAACCGGGCATCTCCCCATGCCCCTGGGGCAGACAGACAAATCTCTTGGACCAGGGTCTGTCACTGCCACAGGCACGTTTGAAGCCTTCACCCAGGGCCCAGGAAACTCATTGCTGCAGGAAATGCTCCCTTTTGGGTTTGCTTCTGAGGGAGAGCATAAAAATAGGAGCTCTTAAGGTCTGGTGCTCTCCATCACCAGCAGCACCTCAGATCATTAAAGCCTGAAATAATTTTAATTGGATCCAGAACTCACAAGAGACTTTTTGTGCTGTGGTGGAGCTGGACTAGTTTCTTTGACATCACACCAAACATCTGAGCACAGGAGTGAGTCCCTGCTTGGCTTTGCAGTGCCATAGGTCAGAAGTTACTGGGTCTGCCTCCAGCTGCAGGCTGGGTTTAAACTGAGGGAGAAATGTTTTGTTTCCTTGGCAGTGGGTAAACACCACTTGCAAAGCCCTGGATTGTTAGTTTAAGGTCTCAGAATGAGTTCTCTCACTTAGCAGCACCCTGCTGATGAAGGTGTGGGTCAGGGGGGGCTGTACCTCCTGCTCTGCTGGGGTGGTTTTGGGGGTGTGAAGATCAGACTTCAGTGCCTCTCTCTGTGTGTCTCCATTAAAAACGAGGAGCTTGTGCCAGTGAGTGGCAGGCCAGTGACCCTCACCCACACCAACAGGCTTCGCAGCTCCTGTGTCTTCAGCGTGCCTGGACCTCCTAAAATTAGTTAGACATTAATCAGAGTGATGAATCAGTGCTCTGACTGCAGAGAGCTGGGGGAAACCAAACATTCAACATTCCATTTGAGTGGACTGGGCTGAGAACATCTGCACTCCAAGAAGGACACTGAGGGGCTGGAGCGTGTCCAGAGGAGGGGAATGGAGCTGGTGAAGGGTCTGGAGAACAGGGCTGGGCAGGAGCAGCAGAGGGACCTGGGGTTGTTCAGCCTGGAGAAAAAGAGGCTGAGGAGAGACCTTTTGGCTCTCTACAACTCCCTGAAAGGAAGCTGGAGCCAGGAGGGGGTTGGGCTCTTCTCCCAAGGAACAAGTGACAGGTGGGGTGTCCCTGCCCATGGCAGGGGGGTTGGAACTAGATGATCCTTGTGGCCCCTTCCAACCCTGACTGATACTATGATACTATGACAAGAGGAGATGGCCTCAGATTTCCTTAGGGGGGATATAGTTTGGACACGAGGAACAATTCCTTCATGGAAAGGGCTGTCAAGGGCTGGCCAAGGCTGCCCAGGGTGGTGGTGGAGTCCTCATCCCTGGAGGGGCTTCAAAGCTGTGTAGATGTGGTTCTGAGGGACATGGTTTGGTGGAGACCTGTCATGGTTGTACTCCATGATCTTAAGGATGTACTCCAACCAGAACAACTCTGTGGTTCCGTGGCTGTGATGGGGCTGTCAGTGGTTTCCTTCCAGCACAGGAGCAACCAGGGGATGTTTAAAAATGTACAAAGAGGAGTCCCAGAGAGCGCTGGAGCTTTGGCTGTGTTTGAGGAGGACTCTGGTGCACAAACAGCTCTTGCTGTTTGCCCAGTGCTCCTCTGGCTCGTTGCCACCAAACGGTTTTCGTGCGGTGAACAAAAGCACAGGGGAGGTGTGGCCAAAGCCCGGGGGGTGTTAAACCCCCAGGGGCTCAGGACCCTGTGGGGTGGGAGAGAAGAGGATGGAACAGGTGCAGAGGGGAGCAAAGAGGCTGTAGGGGAGCCCAGAGCAGGGCATGCTGGCAGGAGGGAGATCTGGAGCCGGCTGGCAGAGGCACCAGGGGCACAGTCCTGAGCTGCACAGGGTGCTGGCCCCAGCCCTGCCCTTGGCCATGGTCCCTCTCCATGGGCGTCTGGCGAGTGGCTTTCGAGGAACACTGCAGCACCTGTGCTTGCCTGCCAGCCCTGCCAGCCCTGCCAGCCCTGCTGCCAAGAGCACAGCAAGCCCTGGGCCAGCAGACCACAGCAAGTGTCAGACCGTGAGACCATAGTGAACCATGGACCGGGAGACCATGGCAAGCCCTGGACCATGAGGCCATGGCAAGCCTTGGACCATGAGACCACAGTGGGGGAGTGGAGGGATTTGTGGCCATGCAGGCACAGAAGACAGGCAGTGAATGGCTGACACGTCCCCAGCCAGCTGGGGCCCTCATCTCCTGCATGGGGCTGATTTGTGTGTTCTGTGCCTGGGGATGGAGGGGGTGAGTTGTGGAGGGGTTCCTGGGGATGGAGGGGGTGAGATGTGGAGGGGTTCCTGGGGATGGAGGGGGTGAGTTGTGGAGGGGTTCCTGGGGATGGAGGGGGTGAGTTGCCTTGAGAAGGCATGAAACCATTCTGGGTTTGTGTCCTGGCCCACGTCCCATGTCCCGCAGGATGTGAGCAGCCTGCCCAAGCAGCCTGCCAGGAGCAGTGCCAGCCTTGGGGCTGGGTGGTGCTGCAATGCAAGCCCAGGGCAGGGTGGCCAATCTCTTCAGCTCCTTCATTTCCCTGGAATTAGAAATCAAAATCTCTTTTATTTTGATTGAAGTGGCAGAGGCTGGGCTTCTCCAGGGCCATCCTGTTGGGTGCCAGCAGCTCCTGCAGCCAATCCCTCTGGAGTCACTCCTTACACAATCCTCATTCCCATGCTGCAAATGGCTCCCCTGGGAAAAGGTCCCATCCCAGTGGACCCAGGGACAATCAGGCTTCTGTTAGGAATCCAAGATGTTGGGGCAGGATCGGGAGCTTGGCTTTGGGATCTGCTCCAGGGAGCAGCTTGGGCTGGAGCTGGCGGGGAGGGAAAGCAGCTCCCTCCCCAGCATGGCAGAAAGTGGTGGTGTATGTGGGTTGGTACTGGGAGGGTGAATGTGGGAATCCTTCTGTGACCCAGCAGGAAGGCAGAACTAACTTGGAGTGAGGGGGCAGAATGTGTGCAAGCAACAAGGACTCCCCTGTCAGCTGCCCAGGCTGGGGGGTAACTGGTCTGGCAGAGCAGGATGCTGGAGTGGGATGCTGCAGGAGGAAGCTGGAACAGAACACTGGAGTGGGATGCTGAAGCCAGGGGATACTGGAATGGGAGGATGCTGGAGTTGGATGCTGGAATCCCAATATGCTGGAGAGGGGTGCTGGAGCAGGAGGAGGCTGGGATTGGAGGCTGCTGGAGTGAAGAGAGAAGTAACTGGCACAGTGGGAGGCAGCTCTGACACAGCCAATGACTCAGGCTGCCTCCAACCTTGGCACCCAAGCTGGGCTGCCCTGATGTGAGGGCGAATGGCTGGTGAACAATGCCCATGATGTGCCTGGCACAAAGAGGCTTTTCTTCACCCAAAGCATGTGTGGCCACTTGCTCCAGCTCCTCTTCTCTCCCCAGACAATGGCAGGAAACCCTTCCCTTGTGCTTGGAGTTTTGTTATTGGCTCTCGGTGTCTCCCAGGCAGGGACTGCATGGTCATGCTGTTCCCTGTGGCATCAGCTGGGGCAGAGCAAGTCCTCACCCTGCACATCACCTTGCAGAACCCAGTACTGCTCCTGAAGGCCCCCAGGGCTTGGTTCCAAACACTGGTTGCAGGTGGTGCCATGATCACCTTGTCCTTTCTGTCCAGTGCCAACAAACCCCATGGGTTTACCTCATTACAGGCACTGTGGCAGCACCTCCTGTGCTTGGAGCTGGGAGAGGGGATCCCACAGGGAGTCTTGGACCCACCCTGCTGCAGATCCCACAGGTCTGGCTGATCTCACCCACCTGAAAATACAGCAAGAGGGACATTTTGGGTCAGGAGATGGTGAAAAGGGTATGAATTTGTCTCAGGAGGGTGGCAGGTAGATGTGGGAGGTGCAGATACAGCATCAGTTGGCAGGATCTGGCCACCCCAAAAGGCCATTGTGGGAGAGATAATGGAGAGCTTGTTGTGATAGGGTGAGAAGGAATGGATTGAAGCCTGAGTAGGGCAGGTTTAGACTGGAGATTAGAAAGGAATTGTTTACAGTGAGGGTGGTGAGGCACTGGACCAGGTTGCCCAGGGAGGCTGTGGATGCCCCCTCCCTGGAGGTGCTCAAGACCAGGTTGGATGAGGCTTTGAGCAACCTGGTCTAGTGGGAGGTGTCCCTGCCCATGGCAGAGGCTTGGAACCAGATGATCTTTAAGGTGCCTCCCAACCCAACCCGTTCTGTGATTCTCTGGAAATGGTCCTGACGTGGTGAAGGCCTCAGCTTCCCCTTCCCCTGTGGCACTGGCTGGTAAGCACCGGAGCGCCGGCGGTGCTGTGATGACGATAAAGATAGCACTAAATGAAAACACTTTTTTATCCTTAAATCTCCTGCTTTTATCTGGCTGTGTGCTCTGCAGGCACGGGCTGCTTAATCCTCCTGCCCTGCGGAGCCATCGGAGAAGCTCCGCTGCTGGGTCCCGTGTTTGATGCCCTCCAGGCTCCTGCTGCTGCTTTTCATCTTTGGTCACCCTGCCCAGGAGCCCAGCCAGCGCAGATGATCTGCCAGTCTCTGTCTTTAGAGCTCATTTCATGTTTTTGAAAGATTTATTTGAATAAATTGCTGGATGAAAAGTGGCTTTCAACTTGCTGACCTGCTGGGGTGCTGTAGCCTTCCAGCGGCGCCAGCAGGGACAAGCCAAACCTTAGAAGCTCTCTAAATGAGTTGGCTTTAAGGTGCTTTGATGCAAAGCTAATTGAGCAGAAAAGGGGGCTCAGTGACTCTGAGTTGGTTAGAAATGGAAAGCAAACTTCCCCCTGTGTTTGCATGGCCAAGGTGTTTGCCAAGGTTGGCTTGGGCTGATCGTGGAGCAAAAGCTGGCGGTGCCAAGGAGGCGTAATGGTTCCTGGCAGATGCTGAATGCAAAACCAAACTGGTCCCCAGCTCCTGCAGCTGGTGAGGGCTGTGTGGCAGTGTGATGATGAAGAGCCCGGTGTGTATCAGCAGGTATCAATATTAGTCCATATTAGCAGGTATCTATATCAGTATGCATCAGTAGGTATTGATACCAGTGCATATCAGTAGATACTGATATCAGTACGTGTCAATAGATATCAGTATCAGTATGTATCAATAGATATCCGTATCAGTATGTATCAGTAGATATCAGTATCAGTGTGTATTCATAGATATTGATATCAGTACATATCAAGAGACACCGATATCAGTACATATCAATAGATATTGGTATCAATATCAACAAATATCAATATCAGTATGTATCAGTAGATATCGGTATCAGTATGTATCAGTAGATCTCAATATCAGTATGTATCAATAGATATCGGTATCAGTATGTATCAGTAGATCTCAATATCAGTATGTATCAGTAGATATCGGTATCAGTATGTATCAGTAGATCTCAATATCAGTACGTATCAATAGATATCGGTATCAGTATATATCAGTAGATCTCAATATCAGTATGTATCAACAGATATCGGTATCAGTATGTATCAGTAGATCTCAATATCAGTATGTATCAGTAGATATCGGTATCAGTATGTATCAGTAGATCTCAATATCAGTATGTATCAATAGATATCGGTATCAGTATGTATCAGTAGATCTCAATATCAGTATGTATCAATAGATATCGGTATCAGTATGTATCAGTAGATCTCAATATCAGTATGTATCAACAGATATCGGTATCAGTATGTATCAGTAGATCTCAATATCAGTATGTATCAATAGATATCGGTATCAGTATGTATCAGTAGATCTCAATATCAGTATGTATCAATAGATATCGGTATCAGTATGTATCAGTAGATCTCAATATCAGTAGGTATCAGTAGATACTGGTATCAGTACGTATCAGCAGATATTGGTAGCAGTAGGTATCGATAGGTATCGGTATCAGTGTGTATCAGTAGATACTGATATCAGCCTGTATTAAGCAGGTATCAATAAGGATGTGGTGTAGCAGTGGTGTAGCAGTGGCCCTGGTTGAGTTAGGTAGTGCTTGGACTTGCTCTCGCGGTGGGACGGCAAGCTCCAGGCGAGCAGTTGGATTTGATGAGCTCAGAGGTCCCTTCCAGCCTCAACGGTTCCATGGTTCTGTCTCCAAGGTCTTTCCCCACCGTGGTGCCTCTGTCACCCAGGGCCTCAGGTGGGATGCATCTTCTTGGCACGTTGCTCGTGTGGAGCTCTCCTTGAGGTGCGCCGGGCAGCTCTGCAGGGCTCACATCCACACCCCACTGGCAACGGCGCTGACCGCAAGGAGGGTGCAGGTCCTGGGCATCAGGCAGTGCCACCCCTGGGTTGATCCAGCATGGTTCAGCCAACCAACACAGGAGGAGGCTCTGAGAAGCACGTGAAGGTTTGTTGTAACAGGATAAGGGACAATGGATTGAAGCCTGAGGAGGGCAGAGTTAGACTGGAGATTAGGAAGGAACTGTTTACAGCGAGGGTGGTGAGACACTGGAACAGGTTGCCCAGGGAGGCTGTGGTATGCCCCATCCCTGGAGGTGTTCGAGGCCAGTTTGGATGGGGTCTTGAGCGAGCTGGTCTGGTGGGAGGTGGAACTGGATGATCTTTAAGGTCCCTTCCACCCAAACCATTCTATGAACCTATGAAACCTCTTGGTGTGCCAAGGCCAAGCAAGGTGCAGCTGAAGGTGGGGAAGACACTGGGCTTCTGACCTGCAGTGGGGTGAGGATGCTCACCCCTGCTCACCCCCACAGCTCTGGGTGTGTTTGGAATGAAGTAGCACAAAAGGTTTCACTTGTGAGCATCTTGTCATTAGTGGTTGATGGGCCTGTGCCATGGTTCAGAGCATGTGGGCACGGGAGGGCACTGCCAGTGAGCAAACCACTCAGCTTGGAGCTGCGCTGCTGGCATTGGGCCTCCGAGGAGACGCTCTCCAGTTTTTCCTGGAGAGCTCGTTGCAGAGACAGTCAGGGCCCCTGGTAAATAGGATGCAGCTGTTACTGCCACACGGTCCCCAGGAACTCCTCTGAAACCTCAGTGCATGGACAATAAAATCCTGTCCCTGGTTGGTGTGGCAGCGAGTCCCTCCCGTTGCCATGGCTCCAGCATCCTCCAGAGATGCTGCTGGCTTCTCCCAGCCGGCTCACATCCAGCCTTCCTCAAGCTCTAGCTGCTCCTCAGCTGGGTTCTTTGCGCTTCAAACCGTCAGCAGTTGCCTCCACACGGACCTCTGGATTCACACCCACTTGGCAAAGTGATCCCCTGGACTCCTGCCACCTCTCCCAGGTACTGTGGGCGGCATGGCTAGGGTGGGTGCCAGGGAAGGTTCAGGTTGGACATGAGGTTGGACAAGAATGGTCAGGCACTGGCACAGGCTGCCCAGGGAGGTGGTGGAGTCACCATCCCTGGAGGTGTTCAGGAAACCTGTGGCCATGGCACTTGGGGACATGGTTTAATGGCCATGCTGGGGTTGGGTTGATGGTTGGACTTGATGATTTGGAAGGTCTTTTCCTACCCAAACCATTCTGTGATACTCTGAGTGGGGTCATGGAACCATAGAACTGTTGAGGTCAGAAGAGACCTTTGAGATCATCGAACCCAACCACTTGCCTAGAGCTCACAATCTCACTGCTGCTGCTCAGCTGCTACCACTAAACCATGGCCCTCAGCACCACATCTACGCATCCACCTTCAGGAATGGTGACTCCACCACCTCCCTGGGCAGCCTGTTCCAGTGCCTGAGAACCCTTTCTTCTGGGGAGAAATTGTTCCTCATGTGCAACCTAAACCTCTCCTAGAGAAACTTGAGGCCATTTTCTCTTGTCCTGTCTTTCATTGCATGTGAGAAGAGACCAACCCCCACCTGGCTCCAAGCTCCTTTCAGGGAGTTGTAGAGAGCCAGAAGGTCTCCCCTCAGCCTCCTCTTCTCCAGGCTGAACAACCTCAGCTCCCTCAGCTGCTCCTCACCTGACCTGTTCTCCAAACACTTCACAACATCTGTTGGCCTTCCCTGGACCTGCTCCAGCTCCTCAATGTCTGTCTTGGCGTGAGTGGCCCAAAACTGAACACAAAATACCTGTTCCTAAGGCAGGGCTCCTGCTGGCATTGTGTGCCACCACCCTGCTGTGTGAGGAGAGCGGTAAATTGGCAGTAAATTGTGTCACTGGTCTAGACAGGTGCCCCTCTCCCACCAACCTCCTCCCTGAGCTCCTGTGTGAGGCTCCTGCAGCCTCAGCCCTGTGCTCAGCCCCGACACCTCCAGTTCCTTCCTCTGTACCCAGGGTTCCTCAGCTCCTTTCTCATCTGATGTGTTTTCTGCTCAGGAAAGCAGTGAGGGTGAAAATTCAAATGAAAAGCCTAAGAGGCTTCAGAGTGAGTAAATTGGAAAACAAACTCCATGGAGCAAGGAGAAAAGGCCTGAGACATCCAAGCGATTGTGTGGGTAGAGATGGAGCTCAGCCAAAGCTGAGCTCATTGTCTTTGTGTCCCCCAGGAAGGCTGAGGGACAATTAGTTCTTGGGGCTTTAGGGGCTTTCTGTGTTCCTCTGCCTGCTTTTCTTCCTCTGGTTCTGGTTCTGAGATTTGGATTTTAATGAGGAGTTGCCTTGGTGGTCTGGGCTGGTCCCATGCTGGGTGAGGAGGAGGATGGAGTGAACAGAGAGGATGCAGACCCAGTAGGTTTTATGGGGGTCCCCAGACCCCAAAGCATTGTCTGGAAACAGAGGCACAGGGTCTCTTTGTGGAACAACTCCAAAGCCCAGAACTGGACCCAGCACTCCAAATGTGGCCTCACTAGGGCACAATAGAGGGGCAGGAGAACCTCCCTGGCCACAGCCTTCCTCATGCACCCCAGACCATTTGCCTTGGCCCTGAGAGCACGTTGCTGGCTCACGGTGACCTTGCTGTCCCCCAGTGCTCCCAGGTCCTTCTCCAGAGAGCTGCTTCCCTGCAGGTCAGCCCTCACCTGTACTGGTGCAGGCGGTTGTTCCTCCCCAGGTGCAGGACCCACACTTGCCCTGCTTGACCAGCCTGAGCTGCTGTGATCCAGAGGCACATTTTGGGTCAGGAGATGGCGAAAAGGGTATGAAGGCTTCTCAGGAGGGTGGCAGATAGATGTGGGAGGTGGAGACACAGCCCTGGTGGGCAGAAGCTGCCACAGGGCTTTGTGGTGGTCCCCAGACCTCAGAGCATCATCTGGAAAGAGGGTGACAGGGATTTTTTTTTTTTGGGGGGGGGGGGGGGTAGAACACCCCCCACCACGTGGCCCCGGGGGGGCTGTTTGCAGCCAGAGGAGCTGTGGCTGATGCTGGCTTCTGGCAGGACTGCAGGAGCAGCTTGCTGCTGCCCCTGGCTGGTGCGTGGCCCGTGTGACATGAAGCAAAGTGACACTTTTGCGCACGATGTCACCCCCCTGGCTGCCCACCCGGAGCGCTGCGCGGCTGCCGCTGCCGGCAGGCGGATCTGGGGCAGCTGCGGCCCCGCTGCCCGGGGCAGAGAGTTTCCCTCCTCTCCTCTGCACTTCATCGCTCTGCTCACCCCCGGATCGTCTCCTCCGGGAGCAGGAGGAAGAGGAAAGAGGTTCTGCCACGGCAAGGTCTGAGCTGTGCCGGTCACGAATGGGGAGGCAGCAGGAAGCTGTGGCCGTGGCTGGGCTGTGCTGGGCAGAAGGTCTGGTGGTGAGGGGCACAAAATTACAGAGGGATGGAAGGCTTCGGGTGGGAAGGGACCTTTAAAGCTCATCCAGTCCAATGCCCCTGCAGTCAGCAGGGACATCTGCAACTAGAGCAGCTTGATCAAGGCCCCAGACAGCCTGACCTGGAATGGTTCCAGGGAGGGGACATCCACAGCCTCCCTGGGCAACCTGTTCCAGTGTCTTACCACCCTTGCTGTAAAGAATTTCTACCTCATCTCCAGTCTCAGTCTCCCCTCTTCCAGCCCAAAGCCATTGCTCCTCATCCAATCATCACAAACCCTTGTCCAAAGTCCGTTCCCTGCTCTCCTGTAGCCTTCTTCAGGTACTGGAAGGCTGCTCTGAGATCTCCCTGGAGCCTTCTCTTCTTCAGGCTGAACAGCCCAAACTTTCTCATCCTGTCCCCATAGGGGAGGCACTCCAGGCCTCTGATCATCTTTGTGGCCTCCTCTGGACCAGTTCCAGCAGTTCCATGTCCCTCTTTTGTTGGGAGCACCAGAACTGGACACAGTGCTCCAGGTGGGGTCTCAGCAGAGCAGAGCAGAGGGGCAGAATCACCTCCCTGCCCTACTGCTCACACTTCCCGTGCTGCAGCCCAGCACATGGCTGCCTTCTGCGCTGCCAGTGACCACTGCCAGCTCACACTGAGTTTTTCCATCAACTGACACCCCCCTCAAGCCCTTCTCCTCAAGACTGCTCTTGAGCCACTCCTCACCCAGCCTGGATTTGTGCTGGATCTGTAAAGAGACTCTATAGTCTTTAGCCATCCTTTGCAAGGTCACCTTATGTGACAAAGGACATCAGCACTTAAGTGTGAGGCACAGAAATGGTCTGGAAGGCTCCTTCAGACGCAGAGCTGTTAAGGAGGGTCACCCATCAGCAGCACAGCACGGGGATGTTCTGTGCTGACTCAGGAAGCAGGACCTGGGCTGCCCTGGGGTGAGCAAGGAGGAGGAGAAGACAGCTTGGGAGGGGTGTGGGGCTTGAGTTGAGTGGTAGGTGGTGGAACAAGGGGGACAGGACTCGTGCTTGGCAGAAGAGGTGGGAGATGGGGGTGAGTTGCAGAAGGGGAGCAGGACTGGCAGGAAGAGCAGAGGGTGTTCAGAGTTACAGGGACCTGTTGGAGAGCAGTCTGCTGCTGAAGGAGCCTGCTGCATAAAACTGCAGCAGAGGAGGTTCCACCTCAACATGAGGAGGAACTTCCTCACTGTGAGGGTCACAGAGCGCTGGAGCAGGCTGCCCAGAGAGGCTGTGGAGTCTCCTTCTCTGGAGACTTTCAAGAGCCATCTGGACATGTTCCTGTGTGACCTGTGCTGGATTCTATGGTCCTGTTCTGGCAGTGGGGGTGGCCTCGATGATCTCCAGAGGTCCCTTCCAACCCCTGCCATCCTGTGAGCCTGTGGTCCTGTGAAGGGACAACACATGGTGGGTGAAGCTGCTGCTGCTCTTTCCAGATGACCTGACTGGTAACACATGAAGATGTGTTAGAAGATTAGAGCAATACCTAGAGGTGGTGTTTGGAAAATGTTGCTCTGCCCTTCCTTGCCTGTCCCTGTGAGGGCAAAGGAGCAGTTGTGGAGTCAAGGCACTTCAGCATTCCCATGGGGTAGGACACCAAAACATGGCTGAGATGCTCTTGATGACACAGACCTGTCCACAGATGTCCTAATTCCTCTTTATTCTGATCTTGTCCATCTTGCACACCTCCCCCAAAGCCAAACCTCAGCCCTTGCTGGGACAGAGGAGGCTGTCCAAGTATGGGAGCACTTCCATGGGGGTCCAGCCACCACAAGCCCCTTCCACATCACCTCCCAGTCATGGTCCCCAGCACTTGTTGTGGTCTACAGACCAAATGATCTTCAGTGCTTGCAGGGACCCTGTTCTGGAGACTATTGAGAAGCCTGAGACCCCAGGGTGGGTGGCAGCCAGCTTGGCTTGAGGTTTAGGGATGCTCAGGACTGCCTGGCTCAGACCCCTGAGAGCTTCCATAGATGAGAGCACACCAGAGAACCTGGAGGTGGCACAGGTGTCCTGTGAAGGCTGCCCATGATGCTGAGGAACCCAGCAGCACCTCCTGCTTGGGATCACTCTGGAATTGCTCACTCTTTTCAAGGGGGCTGCAGGGAAATGGTGCTTTTAACAGGGAAAAGCGGAGGTGTTTCACCTTGTAGGAAGCACCTTCCATGTATCCTTGCTCTCAGGAGACATTCTGGTTTGAAATGTGGAGGTTTTAGATACCCTGTGAGCATCTTGGCAGGGTCATCCTCCGTGCTGGGGCTTAGCTGAGCGCTTCATTTTCCCTCCTGCCTCAAGTACCCCCTGGAGGTACTGAGAGCCTCAGCTGAGTTTGCTGCATCATCTCTTTCTGAGCTCATGGCAGAAAATCCCTCCATTTTTTTTTTGGTGCTGCTTTTTCTCACCCCTCACAAATGGTTTCGCTGCAGGGGGTCTGAGGAGGCTGCAGGCATGAAACGCTGACTTTGAAACTGTAGAAGCTGCTCATTATTTAGCAAACCGGGCTCTGTTGAAGGCAGAGGGGGCAAGGGAGGCAGAAGCCACGCGTCCCAGGGCCCCGTCCCCACCGGCAAGAGCTGGGTTGTGCTGGTGCTGAGCTCCATCCCGTGGCTGGGCACATCCCAGCAAGGAAACTGGGATTTGCTCTCCCACCGAGCCGCGGTGTGAGCTCCCTGGGGTTTTCTGCTGGTGGGAAGAGAAAAGAGGAAACATTCGGAGAGCAGAAACCTTGCAGTCAGCCCCCTCCGGATGGTGTCCTGCTCCTCCTGCTGCCCCGAGCTGAATTTTCTGTGCGTTGTGAGCGCTTTATGCTGAATTTTCTCCGTGTTTTGAAGGCTCCAAGGTGGGTGAGGTAAGAATGGTCATTAGTAGGTGCTGGGAGGGGAGATGTAATTACTGCAGCACAACTGGAGTCCGAAGGGCACCGTTTCCTACCACAAACGGCTCCGTTTCAGCCTCACAAAAGCTGAATAATCCTCTCTGACAGCTTTTGTCTTTTTATAGCCATAATTAGCCCAAAAGTGCTGTGGTGCTGAGGGCTGGGCAGGAGCTGCCCGGAGAGGGACCTGCCAGCTGCGTGGCTGGAGGGGAGGACATCTCTGCAGACTTCAGAGGTGGGGATGAGGACAGAGAGGTGATGAGGGTGTGGGACTCCAGTGCAAACCCAGTTCCTCCAGAGGGGAAAATCCCTGGATTCTGCTTTTGGTTTCTTGACCTGAAAGACACGTTTGCATTTTAAGGCTCCTGCTGGGATGCTGGAACCTGTTGGAGCTGAGCTGTGATGACAGCTCCCGAAGTGCTGACTGCACGGAATAGCAACAAAAAACCCCCACCCCACCCCACCCAACCAACCAACCAAACCCAACCAGCAAAACAAACCCCACAAAACCCAAACTAACAACCAGCCCAACGACAACAAACCCCCAGACAAACAAAAACCCCTCAAGCCAACAACAAACCCAAACACAAAACTTCCCCAACCCAGAAAGCATGGAACCTGGAAATTGAAATGTTTGCTCCAGGTGGAGGGATCTGGGGGGGAGACACCGGGTAGAATGATGGGATCCTAAGGGTGGAAAAGACCTCTAAGGTCATCAGCCTTCTACTCAACACCTCTGTGACCACTAGACCACGTCCCACAGTGCCACATCCACTCATTTTTAAGGTGTTTTTAATCCCAGTTAGACCCCAGAATCCTACCAAGTCCATCAGGGTGGTGTTGATAGGATGGTGGAAGGGACTTCCCAGGGAAAGGAGGGAGGTTTTGGTCTCTGTCTCATCCCACTTATCTGAAAGGTTTTGTCAGGTGCTGTTGGTGCTGCACAGTTGCCATTTTGTGAGGGTTTGGGGTGTTTGGGGCCGATTTCATTCAAAAGCTAAAATGAGAAGGTTGTAGGTAGCTGGTGGCTTCAGGTCAGGTCTGAGCTGCCCATGATTTTTTCAGCTCCCTGCAGGCAATTTAAAGCTTTTCCCATGGCGTGGAGCTGGGACTGTCCCTGTGTGTCGTGGCTTTGGTGCTGGTCCTCCTCAGGATGCTGAGTTTAACCCCTGCTATGGCCATGCCCAGGGGGATGGAGCACGAGAAAGGCCAGAGGATGAGCAGAGGGCTGGAGCACCTCTCCTGTGAGGACAGACAGGAGTTGGGGTTGTTCAGTCTGGGGAAGAGAAGGCTCTGAGGAGACCTAATTGTGGCCTTCCAGTATCTGAAGGGGGCTACAAGAAAGGTGGGGAGGGACCTGTTAGGGTGTCAGGTAGTGATAGGCTGGAACAAAAATAGAAGTGGGTAGATTCAGATTGGCTGTTAGGAAGAAGTTCTTCCCCATGAGGGTGGTGAGAGACTGGCACAGGTTGCCCAGGGAGGTGGTGGAAGCCTTAAGGCCAGGCTGGAGGTGGCTCTGAGCAACCTGCTGTAGTGTGAGGTGTCCCTGCCCATGGCAGGGGGGTTGGAACTGGCTGATCCTTGAGGTCCCTTCCAACCATAACAATTCTGTGATTCTATGCTCAGGCTGACCAGGATGTGCTGCAGGCTGCTGCTGCTGCTCCTCTGCAGCGCCAGCTGCAGAGCCAAGCAGAACAGAGGCATTTGTCTTCCTGTCCCTGGAGCTGCACAGGGACAGATGGATGCTGCCCATGATGTCAGAAGAGATATCTTCAGAGGGATGAATCTTTTCATAGAACCAGGGAATCATTTGGGTTGGAAGAGACCTTTAAGATCATTGTGTCAAACTGTTACCCCAGCACTGCCAGGTCACTACCAAACCATGTCCCTCAGCACCACATCTACACAGCTAGGAAACCCCTGCAGGGATGGAGACTTCACCACTGACTTGAGCAGCCTGGGCCAGCCCTTGACAACCCTTTCCATAATGAAATTTTTCCTCAAGTCCAACCTGAACCTCCCCTGGCACAGCTTGAAGCCATTTCTGCTTAGTCTGTCACCTGATACCAGGGGGAAGAAAATGATCCCCACCTGGTTCCAAGCTCCTTTCAGGGAGCTGTAGAGAGCCAGAAGGTCTCCTCTCAGCCTCCTTTTCTCCAGACTAAACAACCCCAGGTCCTTCAACTGCTCCTCACCAGATCTTTCTCCAGACCCTTCACCAGCCTCATTGCCCTTCTCTCTACCTGCTCCAGTCCCTCAGTGCCCTTGGAGTGTGGGGCCCCAAACCAGCCCCACTGTGCAGGAGCAGCTCCAGGGGTGGAGGCAGAGGGATTTTCCTGGGAAAGCCACTGGAATGTGGTTTCCCTCCTGCCTTGGGGGCTCCAGCCAAGCCAGGCCTCATTAATGATGATTATTTTAATATCCCTTTTATGGTGTTTTAATTTCATAACAATGCAGCCTGCAAAAGGAAGCATTTCCAGCGTGGCTCTGGGCTCCCTCAGGCAGGATTTATTAGCATCCCTTTTTGTCCATATTTCATGTTTATTGCTGCCATCTCTAATTAAGGGAGGGAAATATGCCTGAGGTGGGCTGAGGGGCCTCTGGAACAGCAATCATCTGCAATCCAAGCTGGGAAGGAGCTCTTGATGTTACTGACACCTCTTCCAGTGCTTCAGAAGGGATGAGGAGCTCTGCACCCAGCACCTGGGGGTGGTTTGAAATGAACAATGAGGTTCTGCTGAAGGTAGGTCAGTGCAGTTGTCCTGAGGAGTATTCCAGACTCAGGAGCTGAGTCTTTGCAGCCAGCATCTGGTGATGGTTTCCATGCAAACTCAGGAGCTGAGATTTGCAGCCAGGGCCTGTTGATGGTTTCCATCCAGCCTCAGGAGCTGAGTCTTTGTAGCCAGCATCTGGGGATGCTTAAAATGAACAATGGGGTTCTTCTGAAGGTGGCCTGTGAAAATGTCCTGAGTGGGTGCCAGACTCAAGCCAGATGGCTTAAAATGAACAATGAGGTTCTTCTGAAGGTGGTCTGTGAAAATGTCCTGAGTGGGTGCCAGACTCAGGAGCTGAGTCTTTGAACTAAAGGTCTGATGATGGCTTCCATTCAGGCTTAGGAGCTTAATCTGGGAGCTGTTTCTGAAGGATATATTGCAAGCTTTCCATGCTCCATCCCCCTCTCTAGATTACTGGGGTGGGCTCAGATGTTGCCCCAGGAGGATTTTCCACTTGGGCTCTGGTCTGAGGGATGGGAACTGTTCCTGCAGAAGCTGGGACTCCATTGTAGATGTGGTGCTGAGGCACACGGTTTAGAAGGGGGGCTCGGTAGTGTTGGGTTAATGCTGGACCTGATGACCTTAAAGGCCTTTTCCAGCCTGGATGATTCTCTAATCGTGGTGCTGGGAGGGTGGACAGTGCTCACAGGCAGGACTCCTCAGGCTGGTGACCTAATTCTGCTTTCCCTGAGGAGATAAACCCCCCTCGCCCCCACCCCTTTGCACAGCCCTCTCCAGCTGCGCTCTCCTCCCCTGCCTGTCCCCATGCTTCACTTGCTCTTCCACCACTGCTGATCCCCATCCCTCACTGAGGGCTTCCCAAAGGCTGTTTGGCATGGAGCTGTCCCCAGCAGAGCCCCCCCATGTGCTGGGTCTGGAGGTTCAGCTCACAGCAGCCTCACTCCAGCCCTCCCATCAGAAGTGGAGCGGTTCTCCCGCGCTGCTTTGGGCTGCGAGGGGCTTATGTGGCCAGCTGGGCTCCAAACAAGGACTTTCTGCAGCTACAGGAGTAATCCCCTGCCTGACATCATCTAATCAGAGCTTTGGCTGAGGGCACCAGGCTGCGGGTGGGATTTGGGTCCCCAAAGCTGCTGCTGCTGCTGCAAAGGGCAAATGCCCTGTGCCTGAGTGTGGGGGACCAAGGTGAGGCTCTGTGCCGAGGGTCCCTGCTGAGGGTCCCTGCTGAGGGGCTGGGGTGAGGCTCTGTGCTGAGGGTCCCTGCTGAGGGTCCCTGCTGAGGGGCTGGGGTGAGGCTCTGTGCTGAGGGTCCACGCTGAGGGGCTGGGGTGAGGCTCTGTGCTGAGGGTCCATGCTGAGGGGCTGGGGTGAGGCTCTGTGCTGAGGCTCTGTGCTGAGGGTCCATGCTGAGGGGCTGGGGTGAGGCTCTGTGCTGGGGCTCTGTGCTGAGGGTCCCTGCTGAGGGGCTGGGGTGAGGCTCTGTGCTGAGGGTCCACGCTGAGGGGCTGGGGTGAGGCTCTGTGCTGAGGCTCTGTGCTGAGGGTCCACGCTGAGGGGCTGGGGTGAGGCTTTGTTATGATGCTCTGTGCTGAGGGTCTGTGATGAAGGTCTGCAATAAGGGGCTGGGGTGAGGCTCTGTGCTGAGGCTCTGTGCTGAGGGTCCATGCTGAGGGGCTGTGCTGAAGCTCTGTGCTGAAGCTCTGTGCTGAGGGTCCATGCTGAGGGGCTGGGGTGAGGCTCTGTTATGATGGTCTGTGTTGAGCATGATGATGGAACACGGTCAGAGTCCTTGGTGAGGGCCTGTGGACATGGTAAGAGCCCGTGTCCTACACCCAGAGAGCCAGAGCTGCGTGTGCAGCAGGCTGCTGAGGTCCCCATGTGATGGAGATGCTCAGGGCAGCTGTCCCCAAGGTCCCCTGTGCCCCAGGGGACCCAGGAACTGCAGCTGTCAGTGGAGATCTGTCCTGGAATTCAGGTTGTGTATGAACTCAGCTGCTTTGGAGCCCATGGGACAGCCCTGGGCCATCTTTCTGTGAGTTATTTTTATCTCCACAGATGAAGGTCTCTCCAAGCAGCATTTCAGGCTGCTGTTATTGCCCTGGCAGGGATGGCCGAGCAGGACACTGATGTGAACACAAAACATGTGGCTGCAGGCAAGAGAACTCAGGCTGTTTCTTGGAGACTCATGGAATCTAGGTTGGAAGGGACCTCAAGGATCATCTAGTCCAACCTGCCTTGGCCCAAGCATGACCTAGATGAGCTGACCCAGCATCCTATCCAGCTGGATCTTTAATGTGTCCAGTGTTGAGGACTACACCACTTCCATGGGAGGTGATTCCAGTGGCTGATGGTCCTCATTCCAATGGCTACTGGTCCTTGGTGGGAACAACTTTTAATGTCCATGATTTTCAGTGTTGCCAGGAGCTGATGTTTCAGAGCCATCACTGGAGTCTCACTGGAGACTGTTGAATGACCTGGCCAAGCTCAAAGGGTGGCTGCAATTGCCACATCAGGAATATCCCAAGAGCTCTGGAGCAGCTCTGCAGAGCACACCCTGCTCAGCACCCTGCCTAGCACCTCCTGCCCATGCCCCAGCATTTCAGTGCTGGGGGAAGAAGCCCTGTGAGCTCACAGCCTGCTGGTGGGACTGTGAAACTCATCTCCAAATGCTCCTGGGCAGGAAATCCTTATCAGATGACTGCATCCCTGTGCCACAGCTCTGGGTGGCACCTTTAAGTGTGGTCTTAAAATTGGATTGAAAGGAGCTGTGAGGGGTGGTCAGTGGTGGCCTCCCTGGGCTTGGGGTGCAGGCAGAAATTAATCATAGAATCAATAAGGTTGGAAAAGACCTCAAAGATCATCCAGTCCAACCTGTCACCCAACACCTCATGACTACTAAACCATGGCTCCAAGTGCCACATCCAATCCTTTTTTGAACACCTCCAGGGATGGGGACTCCACCACCTCCCTGGGCAGCACATTCCAATGGCTAACAACTCTCTGGGAAGAACTTTCTCCTCGCCTCCAGCCTAAACTTCCCCTGGCACAGCTTGAGACTGTGTCCCCTTGTTCTGGTGCTGGTTGCCTGGGAGAAGAGACCAACCCCTTCCTGGCTACAACCACCCTTCAGGTAGTTGTAAAGAGCAGTAAGGTCTCCCCTGAGCCTCCTCTTCTCCAGGCTAAGCAACCCCAGCTCCCTCAGCCTCTCCTCATAGGGCTAAGCTGTGCCAGGTCCGTGCTGCCCCCATTTTTGTGCCAGCAGGAGCTGATTCCTCACTCATTTCCCCCAGAATCAGCTCAGATAGGTGCCATGAGGCAGGACAGAGGCTGCACACCTCAGCCCTGTGGCTCATGTCAGGAGAATGACCCCAGCTCTTGCAGGGAAGGCTCAGATGCCCTCTGTGTCACCTGCTGTCATGCCTTTCACCGGGCAGTGAAGCATCGCAGTAATTGGGAGGGCTGACCTCGCCCCAATTAGTGTAATGAGGTGGTTGCTCAGCTCAGCCTGCTCAGGGCATCTTCCACCTTTTGCTGTCCCCTCTCTGAGGGGAGAGGTGGGAGCTGGGCACTGATCCTTCTGCCTGCACCTCCAACATGTCCAAAGCCATCCCAAACGTCTCATTGCCAGAGCGCCAGCCTGGCAGCAGGGGCACTGCCCAGGTGCAGGGTGAGGAGACCTCCTGGTGGCCTTTCCGTACTTCAAGGGGCAATCAGAAAGCTGGGGACAGAGTTCTGAGCAGGGCCTGTCGTGACAGGACCAGGGGTGATGGTTTGAACTACAAGAGGCAGATTCAGACTGGAGAGAAGGGAGAAATGTTTGACCCTGAGGGTGATGACAGCCAGGCCCAGGCTGCCCAGAGAGGTGGGAGATGCTCCATCCTGGTGCCCATTGCAGCTCAGGTTGTTTGGGGCTCTGAGCAACCTGCTCTGGTTGCAGATGTCCCTGCTGACTGCAGAGGGCTGGGTTAGATGATCTTGAAAGGTCCCTTCCCACCCAAACCAGGCTGGGATTCTGTTCCATGACTCCATCCCTCTCCACACCATGTCCAGTGTCTCTGCCTGGGTTCTCTCCCCAGAGTGCTCCCAAGGATTGCTCCTGGCCTTCACCAATGGTTTTGTGGAGGAGCAGCTTTGGCTTTCAAACTGAAATGTGAAGCTCAGTGCCCATGAGCTCGGCCAGCTGGCTGGCAAAGGTGGCACTTTCTATTTGCATCTCAATTGATAGGCAGCCACCAGCCCACCATGCTGAGAGGACAGTCCTTGCTGGAGCCTCCTGCTCCACAGGCAGGGAGTGGACATGAGCCATGTGCTGCTAGAAGCCACTCAGCCCATGGAGAGGGTGATGTACCCCAGGAGGAGCTGCCTTTGGGGTGCAGGGTGGTGGAATGGAGCTTCTGGGGAAGGGGTTGGCATCTTGCTTATAGGGACAACATGAAGAGAAGAAGCTGAATCCTGAGAGCTGATGGAATTTAGTAACTAAAGGTTGTGTGGAAATGTCAGAGGCACAGCTGGTGGGTCCCATGCCACCCTGGCCCTCTCCCTGCCCTGGGACCTGCCATTTCAGAGGCTGTGCCTGTTTGTGACCTTGGCAAAGTCATTTCATGCTGCAGCTCTGAGAGTTTGAGGGTTTGGGGTGTGATGGGCAACGCTGCAGCCAACTTCTCCATGGGGCTGAGAGCCCAGAAGGCTCTGTGGAGGCTCTCAGCCCTGCAGTGGGCTTGATTGTGAGCAGCCATGGGGCTTGGAGACCTTGCTTTATGGACATCTGGGAAGGTGAACCCTTCCAGAGTCCTGACATCCCCAGCAGAGTCCAGACCTCATCCCACCTTTGCTCGCCCTCCACCTGCCCTGTGCATGGAGAGGCTCAGCAAGGAGGGTTTGACATGGGCTTCAGGGAGCTTCAGAGCAGCCAGTGCTCACAGCTTCATCCTCTCCATGTCTTGGGCTTGTTGTCCACCGCTGCTTTACCCCTTAGGCACCTGGCAGTGCCTCTGGCTCCTCCCTGGCTGCAGTGGCCGCCACGATGGGTGGGTTTGGCACAGGGTTATGGGGACTTGCTCCCTGGGGGCTCCTCCTGGATCTTCTCTGTTGTGCAAACACAGCAACAAGGGCTCTGTGAGGCTTCATCAACCATCTGGCTGCTTCTCATCTCCAGGCATGGGGCTTTGTCAAATGCTTTTGCTTTGAGGGGAGCTAAAAATCTTTCCTTCTGCCTTTTTGATCTGGCAAGCAAGGAGCAAACATGAAGAGGTTTGCTAACAGCTCTTTAGGGTTGGTGTGCCTGGGCTCCTTCTCTCTCCAGCCTCTGCAGCAAGGTGGGGAGTTGTTGTTGGGGGGTGGTGCTGCTGTCCAGTGGGAATTGGATCCCTATGGAGAGCAGTGGGAGCAAGGTGCTGCCCACGATGCCTTAGCAGGGATGACTTCAATTGTTCCATGGAATCTAATGGGATTGTTTAGCCTGGAGAAGAGGAGGCTCAGGGGAGACCTTATTGCCCTCTACAACTACCTGAAGGGAGGTTGTAGCCAGGAGGGGGTTGGTCTCTTCTCCCAGGCAACCAGCACCAGAACAAGAGGACACAGTCTCAAGCTGTGCCAGGGGAAGTTTAGGCTGGAGGTGAGGAGAAAGTTCGTCCCAGAGAGAGTTGTTAGTCATTGGAATGTGCTGCTCAGGGAGGTGGTGGAGTCACCATCCCTGGAGGTGTTCAAGAGGATATTGGAGGTGGCACTTGAAGCCATGGTTTAGCAGTCATGAGGTGTTGGGTGACAGGTTGGACTGGATGATCTTCGAGGTCTTTTCCAACCTTGTTGATTCTATGTGCTCTATCCTGCTGACCTCAGCCTCCTGCTGACCTCAGCCTCCTGCTGACCTCACATCCATGTTGGTCTCCTCAGGTTCTGGGGAATTTCACACAATCACAGATTGCATTGAGTTGGAAGGGACCCTCGAGGGTCATCTTGTCCACCCCCCCTGCTCTCAGCAGGGACATCTCCAACTAGATCAGGCTGCCCAGGGCCACCTCAAGTCTGATCTTGAATGTCTCCATGGATTGGGGCCTCAACCACATCTTTGGGCAACCTGATTGTGAACAACTTCCTCCTAATGTCCAACTTCAATCTCTCCTGCTCCAGTTTTGAACCATTGCCTCTCATCCCATCACTCCAAACCCTTTCAAACAGTCCCTGCTTTGCTGACACTTGGCACCTCCGTGGGGTCTGTGCCCTAGAACTGGCAAGACCCTGTGGTAGTTGAGGGCAGCACCACTGTGCTGTGGCACCAGGCATGAGCCAGCTCAAACCATTTTCTCCTGAGCAGTGGAGATGCTTTTTCCAGGGAGCCTTTTGTCTGGTATCTCAGAGCATCTTTCTCCTGGTGCAGGTCTCCAGGGTGCTGCCTGGCTCTGGGCTGGGGTAGCTGGAGAGGGGTTGCCAATTAGTGGCTGTGGTTCATCAAGGAGAAGAGCTGCTTTCTTCCCAGCAAGGTCAGCAAGCCCAGGTCATCCTCAAAAGCTTTGATTTAGAGAAGAAAGCAGGGAGAGATGGAGGGTGCCTGGGAAAGGTCAACATTCATTTCAGCAGAAGCTTTTGTCGGGTCCCAGGTGAAGGCAGAGATTTGCATTTAAATGAATATGTATTTTGAGCCGTTAAACCCAGGGGCAGAATCAAGGGCTGGCTGAGATGACAAAACATCTCTTCTGCTGCTTGTTCCTGCCAGGCAGCCTGCAGAAACAAACCCACCCCAAGCAGTTTCCCTTTCTTCCCTCTCCTGGACGCTGCAGTCTTCTGGAGACCCTGGATGTGGCCATCAGCCAGCCAAATGGTGAATGGGAGAAGGACAGGCTGGGGAAGGAGGGGACTGGCAGGGTCTGGGTGTGATGGGCAGGAGAGCCATCCCAGAGCCCTTCTGCAGCTCCAGGTCTCTTTCAGCCTGAAATCCCAATGAAGAGAGAAACATCTGCCTGGAACACGCCAGTCAGCTCTGGGTCACCTGGGGTGGGGTTTGGGTTGGGGGTTTTTGTGTTTTCAAGTTCTTGGTGCAGCCCAAAGCCTACTCTGTGGGCAGGCTGAGAGCTGACCCAGGGCTCCAGTGCCTGGCCCCTGCACTGGGGCGAGTGGCACTGGCACACACTGGGTACAGCTGGCATGGGCACTCATCGAGGCTTGGCCCATGGTAAGCAGCAGCAGCAGCTCCTGGACTCTGACCTGCAGGCAGCAAGAGTCCAGCAGGGCATCTCCTTTGGATTCGTCATCAGTGCTGGGCTGGGGTCAGATGGGGATTTGAGGGCCCAGACCGGTGAGGGCTGAGCTGCTGCCTGCTGTCTCCTGCAGCATCGCTGCTCCATGAGACCTGGCTCTCCACAGCTCCCTGGCAGCTGCAGGGAGCCTTGGGGTGACTGGCTGGGGGCTGCAGCTGCAGGGAGCTTTGGGGTGACTGGTTGGGGGCTGCAGCTGCAGGGATGGTTGGGGTGACTGGCTGGGGGCTGCAGCTGCAGGGATGTTTGGGTGACTGGCTGGGGGGCTGCAGCTGCAGGGATGGTTGGGGTGACTGGTTGGGGGGCTGCAGCTGCAGGGATGTTTGGGGTGACTGTCTGGGGGGCTGCAGCTGCAGGGATGTTTGGGTGACTGGCTGGGGGCTGCAGCTGCAGGGATGTTTGGGGTGACTGGTTGGGGGCTGCAGCTGCAGGGATGTTTGGGGTGACTGGCTGGGGGGCTGCAGCTGCAGGGATGGTTGGGGTGACTGGCTGGGGGCTGCAGCTGCAGGGATGTTTGGGTGACTGGCTGGGGGGCTGCAGCTGCAGGGATGGTTGGGGTGACTGGCTGGGGGCTGCAGCTGCAGGGATGTTTGGGTGACTGGTTGGGGGGCTGCAGCTGCAGGGATGGTTGGGGTGACTGGCTGGGGGCTGCAGCTGCAGGGATGTTTGGGTGACTGGCTGGGGGGCTGCAGCTGCAGGGGTGGTTGGGGTGACTGGCTGGGGGGCTGCAGCTGCAGGGATCTTTGGGTGACTGGTTTGGAAGTTGAGTGCTCAAGGGGCTGCAGCTTCAGGGAGCCAGTTTGGGGGCTACCTCTTGGTGGAGGTGCTCCTTGAGGAGGGGAGGGTGCAGAGATTTGAGCTGGGCTGTGGCTTCTCCAGGTGTTGCTGCAGATCTCAGCCCTGTGTTTCTTCCAGCACCTCCCTTTGCTTTCATGAGAAGTAAATTTTTGATGAACCATTTAAGGTTTTTTCCTTCTCCTCTCCCCTGAGATTTTGGCCACGTTGGGTTGCTGCTCATCAGGAATGCTGCCAGGAGAAGGCAAGGTGCTTGCTCTCTGGCTCTGAGCAGCACACATGGATTTGGCTTTCTGTGGTTTGATTATTTTCCACAGGCTGGGTGTGCAGCAGCACTGAGCACAAGGAGCACAGCTCCTTCCCACAGGGTCTGGGAGAGGACATTCCCTGCAGGATGTTGCCAATCCCTGTCCCTCCGTGGGGCAGAGCACATGGGGATGCCTTGTGCCTGATGTCCCGAGGTGGGGTGGGAGCTGGGGGGTGACAGCACCTCTGTGTCTCTCTGGGGATCTGAGGGGTGCACAGGGAAGGCTGTCAGCCCATCCTGGTTAGCAGGGGCTCCATGATCATTGTCCTTTCTCCTGCCAGTACCTCCTTGGTTTCACAGGGGCTGACCCATCGTTGGAGTCATAGGATCTTAGAATTGTTTCGGTTGGAAGAGACCTTAAAGATCACCAAGGCCAACCTCCAGCCAAAGACCACCATGGCCTTCAAACCATGTCCTCAAGTGCCAGGTCCACATGTTGTCAGAGGATGCTGAGCCAGGGCTGACAGTTCTGGGATCTCATGGGAATACAGGGCTGGGTTCAAGGAGTTCAGAGCTGCTCTGCAGCAGGGATTGGTGACCAGTTTGCAGTGGCACCAGAGCTGCTCTGCAGCAGGGATTGGTGACCAGTTTGCAGTGGCACCAGAGCTGCTCTGCAGCAGGGATTGGTGACCAGTTTGCAGTGGCACCAGAGCTGCTCTGCAGCAAGGATTGGTGACCAGTTTGCAGTGGCACCAGAGCTGCTCTGCAGCTAGGAGGGGTGACCAGTTTGCAGTGGCACCAGAGCTGCTCTGCAGCAAGGATTGGTGACCAGTTTGCAGTGGCACCAGAGCTGCTCTGCAGCAGGGATTGGTGACCAGTTTGCAGTGGCACCAGAGCTGCTCTGCAGCAAGGATTGGTGACCAGTTTGCAGTGGCACCAGAGCTGCTCTGCAGCAGGGATTGGTGACCAGTTTCCCCTGGCACCAGAGCTGCTCTGCAGCAGGGATTGGTGACCAGTTTGCAGTGGCACCGGAGCTGCTCTGCAGCAGGGATTGGTGACCAGTTTCCCCTGGCACCAGAGCTGCTCTGCAGCAGGGATTGGTGACCAGTTTGCAGTGGCACCAGAGCTGCTCTGCAGCAAGGATTGGTGACCAGTTTGCAGTGGCACCAGAGCTGCTCTGCAGCAGGGATTGGTGACCAGTTTGCAGTGGCACCAGAGCTGCTCTGCAGCAAGGATTGGTGACCAGTTTGCAGTGGCACCAGAGCTGCTCTGCAGCAGGGATTGGTGACCAGTTTCCCCTGGCACCAGAGCTGCTCTGCAGCAGGGATTGGTGACCAGTTTGCAGTGGCACCAGAGCTGCTCTGCAGCCAGCACAGCTCCAGTGCGCTTGCATAACCTGTGCAGGTACAGCATCACCTGGCACCAAGCTTGGGCATTTCATGCTGCTCTGCAGATCAGAGGAACCTGCAGATGGTCCCTGAGGATTTGGTTGTTCCTGACTTGCATCTGCAAGTGCAGCAGAAGCAGAACCAGGCAGCTCTGCTGCTTCTGGGTCGTGCAGCCACTGCAGGTGAAGCTGTTGCTGAAGCATCTGGAGTTCTGTAAGCCTGCAGAAGGGCCTCCTGCTTGTGGGAGCAGCAAGTGGGGCTTATAAAGCCACCTCCATCACCAGGTGATCAGTATGAATATGCTTATCAGCCTCTACATAATACATCCTAGAAAGAGTCCAACCAAGGATCTCTGGTGTGCTGCTGGCAGGAGTGCAACTGGAACACGTGGAGCCTGCCCGAGCTGGGATGGATGAAGAGTGAGTTTGAGTCATTGGCAAAAGCAATTTGGGTTATGGAGAGAGGTTCCCTCAAAATCCCAGGCTTAGAAATCTGAAACTTAATGCCTCAAAGCTACAGGGCAGCAGTAAGTGGCAGACTGGAAGGTGATGTTGTCATCAGTCACTGGGACTTAATGTATGGATTGCTGCAGGGCTGTGCTCAGGGCTGAAAGATGCTTTCTGATCTGCTTGAGGGCTCTGAGCAGAGCCAGCCAGGAGCTCGTCACCCCAGATCATGACTAGCAGGTGGGGACTTGTTGCCATGTGCTGGCTGCTGGCAGGAGGGTGGAGGAGAGATTTCTGGTGATGAAAGCAGTCACTAAGTCATGGAATCACAGGGTATCTTTGGCTGGAAGAGGCCTTCAAGGTCACCTAGTCCAGCCCTCAAGTCAAAGTGACACTGAGGCCCTAGGTGACCCCATGGGTGCTCAAGAGGAACATGGAAAACTCTTCCTTGCCTTAACTGAACCAGGGCAGCAGATTCTTCACAACCCAAAATGTCAGCTGTGCTGGCTCTGCAGAGCAGAACCTTTCTTCCTCATCCCCAAACATTCATGTTCACGTTTTCCACTGCCCTTTTGACACTGTGATGCTCTGAAGCCCTCAGAGATGAGTGTAGCTGCAGTGCCACCAGGCTCTGCGATGGCCACAGGAGCTCCACCTGGGTTTGCTGGAGGCTTGGCATGGAAAAGGTTGTGACTCCAGGGACTAAACCTCTGGTGAGCAGAAATAAGGCTGCCAGGGAACAGCTGGTGAGTTTCCACATAAGTCACAGAGTCCCAGCATGGTGGGAACTGGAAGGACCTCTGGAGACCACCCAGTCCAACCCCCCTGCCAAAGCAGGGGCACCCACAGCAGCTTGCCCAGCAGCACAATGGCCAGGTGGGGTTGGAAGCTCTCCAGGGAAAGAGGCTCCACAACCTCTCTGAGCAGCCTGCTCCAGGGCTCCAGCACCCTCACACCAAAGATGTCTCTCCTCTTCTTCACCAACTTGGTGCTGGTCAGCTTCTCTAGGGGTTGAGTTGCAGGCATCACGGGCAGGGGTGCCATGGCAGGGTCCATGGTTGTTCTTGGTGGGCACTTGGTGCCCTTCTTACATGGAGCAAGTGCCATCAGCTGGAGCAATAGCAGCAAAACAGGTAATAATTATAATGATGATGATAATGATGATGATATAGTAATAGTAATAATAATAATAATAATGATGATGATGCTTCCATTATTAGAATTATAGTGGGGCAGGGGATAGGGAGAGGAACCAGGGTGTCAGGGCAGGGCTGCAGGAGCTGGAGGAGAAAGGTCTCAGCACCTTCCACAATGGCCTGCCCTCCCACCTCACTGTGGGGGCATCCAGCTGACCTTGCTGGGGAACCCTCTGGGACATTGCTGAGCCACTCCTGCTCCCCTGAAGCCCTTCCTTGGGGGTCTGCAGGGAGAGAGAGGTCGCTTGGAGCCCATTGCAGGTTGTGCTCCAGGCGAGGCCACCACTCCCTGAGCTGCTTGGCTGGAAATGGCCCTTTCCAGAGGTAATTTTGCTCATTCCCTCCTCATCCCACAGCTCAGAGGAGACCTCGGCTCGCTTCGAGGGCTCAGAGCTCCCAGTGAGTTAGCAGGGCTCAGAGCTCCCAGTTAGTCAGCAGGGGCTTTGCCCAGCCCAACATTAACTTTGTTGGAGGGATGATGAATCCCGAGCACAATGCTGGATTTGGGGAGTGAGGCATCAAAGGCAGGGAATGGCAGTCAAATTGGCAGCCAAGATCTCCTCCTGTTGGCAGCAGAGCTGCTGGGGCTTTGATCTCGCCCAGCTCAGATGTTGCTGCCAGAGAGACTTTAGCTTAAACTTCACTTTGTAAAATAGCCCTTTTCTGATGGTTTCCTCTTAAAAAAATAATCTCCTGTGGAGCTGGAGGGGTGGACAGCCCCACAGATCTCCAAAGCCAGCAGCTGCCTCCAGCTGCTGCTTCTGCTCCTGCAAATCCTGAGCTTAATCCCCGGAGCAGCTCCAGGGAAAGGCCTGGGCTCCGGACGTGCGGACTGCTGGAGCTGTGCCGGGGCTGGGGTGCTGCTGATCCTGGGGTGGGGATGGTGGTGGCTGGGGCTGCCCAGGGTGAGTTCTGCAGACTTGGGGATGGTTTGGCTTCCTTATCTCACAGCATCAGGGTGCTGCTTCTCACCAAGGTCCCGGCCATGTCCTGGCAGGAGATCCATGGTGTGGGTGGCTCTATGGGCATGGCCAAAGCAGAGCTGGCTGCTGTGGGAGCTTGGCCCTGGTGCTCCTCTTCTGACCTGTTCCTGCTCCTCACCAGTGCTGTTGGCCACATCTGTGGAGCAGATCCAAAGCCAGTCACACAGGCTGCCTGAGGCATAGGTCACAGAATGGTTCAGATTGAAGAGATGGTGGAGGTCATGGAGCCCAGCTGCTACCCCAGCACTGCCAGCTCACACCAAACCATGTCCCTCTCAGCACCACATCTCCATGGGTGGTGCACTCCATCACTACCCTAGGCCAGATCTTGACAACCCTTTCCATGAAGAAATTGTTCCTCATGTCCAACCTAAATCTTCCCTGGGGTAACTTGAGGCTGTTTCCACTTGTCCTGTCCCTTGTTCTTTGGGAAAAGAGACCAACCCCCACCTGGCTCCAAGCTTCTTTTCTCCAGACTCAACAACCCCAGGACTCTCAGCTGCTGCTCACCAGATCTGTTCTCCAGTCCCTTCAGCAGGTTTGTTGCCCTTCTCTGGACTCCTCATGGAAGCCCTCCCTGCCCTGAGCCCCTGGAGATGTGGCTTGGTGCCACCGGACCTGCAGTGCTCTCTGAGGAGAGGTCACCACCAGTGTGTGTGGAAGGAAGCACAAAGCCATTGCACAGGAGGGAAGAGGGAATCTGCCATTCTGCAGCTGGGTGGGCTCTGGGATGACTCTCTGGGGTGGCTGGTGGAGCTGAGATGCAGCAGATCTGTCACTGCCCCTCCCCAGCATCTCCCAACCCACGCCGAGCAGCTTTGAACTCGTCTGAGCCTCTGGGCACCCAACCTTCCCCTCCTTCTGCTTGAGGGGATGCAGGATGCTCACAGCTTCTGCTGCTGACATGGTTTCCTTTTTCCCCTGGCAGGAGGTAGAAAGTCCCCAGCTCCCCCAGGCCCCTCCTGCAGCCTGTAGCTGTGAGAATTGCTTCCCTGGAGCTTCCCCACCATGCAGGATGTGTAGCCTGCATGCTTCAACGAGGAGCAATCCCTTGTTTCTTCCTTTCCCTCTGCAGTGAGGACACTTCCAGCATCTCCCCATCACCACAGCTCATGCTCATCTACCCTGCAGAACTTTGGCCATGGGGTGAACAGAGTGTTTGGAGGCACAAGCCACTCTCCACAGCCCCTCTTGCTCGCTGGGCTCCCCACCACCATCATCTCCTCCCCAGGACTGGCCTCTCCTCCAGCTCCATGCTTCCACGGCCCTTTGCAAGGAGCCCTGTGTCGTGTGATGCCACCTGGTGTGCTGCTTCCAAAGCTGCTTCTTGTCTCAGAGTTCTTTAGCATGAGCAGAGTGAAGGGGACAGGAGCAATCTGTCTGTTGGGGGATTGCTGAGGTGTGCCACCCAACGAGACCCCTGGGTGTAAGGATGCTGGAGTGAGCACATGGCACCCACCCCCTCCCCTTCCCCTTGCAAGGACCACGGTGAAAGTTGGCTGATGGAGGTTCCAGCAGCCACATCCTGCTGTCCCCATGCACAGGACCATCAGCAGGACCTGGCAGGCTGTGGGAAGGGGCCAGGCTGGTGAGAGGGCTGCTTGGGCTCAGCCTCATCATGGAAACTGGCCTCGTAGTTCTGGTGTAGGTAATGGAGAGGGCAGCTGTGGGTGGCAGTGGTGCTGGGGCTGATGGGGGAAGCTTACACCTGGATATGGCTTGGGCTTGGTGCCACCATGGTGCCTGGTGAAGCAGCTGTGGTGAAACAAAACCATGGCCCATGGTAAGGAAACTGAAGTAGAAACTTCTTTGGTGCTAGGGTTCAGAGTCCTGGAGCAGGCTGCCCAGAGAGGTTGTGGAGTCTCCTTCCCTGGAGAGCTTCCAAACCCTCCTGGCCATTGTGATGCTGGGCAGGCTGCTGTGGGTGCCCCTGCTTGAGCAGGGGGGTTGGACTGGGTGATCTCCAGAGGTCCCTTCCAACCCCACCCTGCTGGGATTCTATCATTCTGTGTTAAATGAGGTTAAAACCCCTGCTACCAATCTCCACAGGTGAGAAGTTAGGAGAGACCTGGGTCTCATCCTGCCATGCAAAGCCATCCCTTGGTGTCAGTTGATGGTTCTGGAGCTGTGGGATGGTGGAGGTGCTGCTGGAGAGCTGCTGTGCTGGTGGGACAGGGAGCACTCCTGCTTGCAGAGAGGCACGT
The DNA here is from genome assembly GCF_014839835.1 of Dryobates pubescens. Taxonomy (NCBI): domain Eukaryota; kingdom Metazoa; phylum Chordata; class Aves; order Piciformes; family Picidae; genus Dryobates; species Dryobates pubescens. The sequence goes on along the minus strand of NC_071628.1, from coordinate 10,599,506 downwards.
GGTGCATTTGGAGAGGAGCTGCTATTTTTACATCTCTCTCTCTCTTTTTTAGCTGTGGATGACCCTAATTTTGGCTGAGGAGCTTAGAAAAGCTAAGAACTCAAGGTTAGTTTAATCTTCTTAAAGTTTAAAAAAAAAAATAAAAAATCATCTGGGATTCTTCTGTTTGATGGTGCTGGAGGCACTGATGGCCCCACAGAGCCCCTGCTTCTCCTGGCAGTGTCCTGCAGGACTTTCTGCACGCAGGGCTGCACATTCCAGCTTCTGCACTCGGGACACTGGCTGCCCAGGGAGGTGGTGGAGTCACCAGCCCTCGAGAAACCTGTGGCCATGGCCCTTTGAGACATGGTTCAGTGGCCATAGTGGTGCTAGGTTGAAGGCTGAGCTCAGAGGCCTTTTCCAACCCAAACAGGTCTGTGATCCCATGGCACTTCACAGCTGCTGCTGCTCAGGGATGGGACCCAGGGTGCAGCCTCCCTCCTGCCCTGCTGCAGGTTTAGGGCTAGATGGATCCCATCTCTGTTGAGCAGCAGACCTTACAGTCCTTGGCACTGAGCAATGGGATGGGTCTGCCTCCCACTGGACAGCCCCAGCAGGACCCATGACACAGTGCTGCCCTTCTGTTCCCCTCTGGGGAACATCACCAGTCCCAGTTATGCTCCACAGCTCTGCACTGGGGGCAGTGGCATGGCGTTGGCAGGGCCATGCTGCCTCCTGGCACAGCCACGAAGCAGCCTCCACCATGAACAGAATCCCAGCATGGTGGGGTTGGAAGGGACCATCCAGCCCACCCACCCTGCTCAAGCAGGGCACCCAAGCAGCTTGCCCAGGATCACAATGGCCAGGGGGGTTTGGAAGCTCTCCAGAGAAGGAGACTCCACAGCCTCTCTGGGCAGCCTGCTCCAGGGCTCCAGCACCCTCACACCAAAGAAGTTTCTCCTCCTGTTCAGGTGGAGCCTCCTGGGCTCCAGGTTGTGCTCATTGCCCCTTGTCCTGTCACTGGGCACCACTGAGAAGAGTTTGGCTCCAGCCTCTTGCTCCCCAGTCTTTCTCTCTTGCTGAGCATTGATCAGGTCCCCTCTCAGGCTGCTCTTCTCCAGGCTCAACAGCCCCAGGGCTCTCAGCCTTTCCTCCTCACAGAGATGCTCCAAGCCCTTCAGCGTCTTTGTAGGTTCTGCTGGACTCTCCCCAGCAGTTCCCTGTCTCTCTTGAACCACAGAGCCCAGAATTGGACTCATGGCTCCAGATGTGGCCTTATTAGGGCAGAATAGAGGGGGAGGAAGACCTCCTTTGACCCCCCTCAAGCACTCCTTGCTGTCCTGCTCCACTGCATGGTTGCATTCACAGCAGTGATGCTGGTGATGGACTCTGTATCAGACTGCTGCACCCCCAAAGCTCCCAAGCCTTCAGACAGACAGGATTCATCCTTCTTAAGAACACCCAGAGATGAAAAGCCAGAATATTGAAGCTGCTATTCTGCAGTGGCAGCTCTTTCAAGTCATGATTTGTGAAGACAGCTCAGATAATGTCCTGGCAGACGTGGGGCTAATGAGGAGTTTAGAGTCTGGTTAATTTGGGTTGGAGAGATCAAAGCAAGAGCTTTCTCCTCAAATGCTGTTTGCATTTTCATACTTTCCCTCTCAGCTGAGCTGGGAGGTGACTCTGCTGGACTGGGGGAGGTGACTCTGGTGGACTGGGAAGGGTGACCCTGCTGGACTAGGAAAGGGGACTGTGATGGACTGGGGAGATGATTCTGGTGGACTGGGAAAGGAGAATCTGGTGGACTGGGGAGATGACTCTGGTGGACTGTGAAAGGAGACTCTGGTGGACTGGGGAGGTGATTCTGGTGGACTGGGGGTGGCCTATTTGTGCTTTGTTGCTGTTTCTCTGCTCAGGTTGCAGAGCAGAATGTGGACATTGGTGCTGATTTGGGGCTGGGAAAGGGAGAAGAGCCTGGAGAAACAGGAGGCTGAGGGTGGTGAATTGTCCCCTCTGTGCTTCTCCTTTAGCTGGAGGGGCTTGGGCTCTGCAGCCTCCTCCAGTGTCTCCCTTGGCTGTGGCTGTGGCTGGCTGGGACAGTTCCATAGGCACAGAGCTCACAGCACTGCAGTGGCTTCCCTGATGGGTCACTGGATGGTGGCTGGGGCTGTGGGGCTGCAACCAGCGCCACTGACCTACACCACCAGCACCATCCATCCTCTCAGGTGCTGGGAGGGTCCTGGGGCTGGTTCTGGGCTGGAGCTGGTCCTGGTCCTGAGCTAGGGCTGCTTGTGATACTGGTCCTGGGATGGTTCCAGTTCTGGGGCTGGTCCTGGGACTGATCCTAGGCCAGAGCTGATGCTGGGCTGCAGCCCCATCAGCATGGTTTGTGCCCTCAGGACAAAGCAAAGAGCCAGCAGTGATGGCCATGGCTGCCATGGAGTGCTGGCTCTCAGGGGCACCTTCTGCTGCTGTAAAGACCATGGGCAGTGGTGTCACTCACAGTATCTCCCCCAGCTCAAGGTCATCTCATCAGCTCCAAGGTGGCTCTCCTGCAGCCAGTTTTCTCTCCCAGCTGTGTGCAGTCCCCAAGGCCACGAGCCCAAGGCCGCTGGAGGGGCTGTGTTTAGTCTGCAGAGATGTGATGGGCTCTGAGCTCCAATACTGCTGGTGGCTCCCCGAGGAGGCTGCTGGGGTTTGCCCCATCCCTTGACAAGTTTCAGACCCTTCATCTCCCTGGGCCTCTGCTCCTCCAGCCTCCTCCTGCCACTTTGTCACGGAGTTTCTTTGCCTTGCAGAGAGATGCCAAGGGCCAGTACCTCTTTGACCTTCTCTGCCACCACCTGAACCTGCTGGAGAAGGACTACTTTGGCATTCGCTTTGTGGACCCCGACAAGCAAAGGGTGAGAGCCCTTCCTGCCCAGGCTGCTGCTGGGCTTTCTTGCAGCTTGGTGGCATCAGTCCTGGCCCTCTTCCTGAGGCTGACAACCAGCATGTGAGCTGAACAGCTCCGTAAAACCCAGCCCAGCTGGGGGTGAGAGGCCCTTCCCCTGAAGCTCTCCCCTCTCCTGCTGCTGGGCAGGGGGCTGTGGCTGCTCTGGGTGGGTCATTGCTCTGCCCATGGTCAGGCATGGGCACAGGCTGCCCAGGCAGGTGGTGGAGTCACCAGCCCTGGAGGTGTTCAAGAAAGATGTGGCTGTGGCACTTGGGGCCATGGGTTAGTGGCCGTGGTGTTGCTGGGCTGATGGCTGGGCTCAATGTCCTTAGAGGGCTTTGCCAACCCAAACAATTCCATGGGAAGGGCATCTTCTAGAGTCCCCCTGAGGAGGCTGCCCACCCCTTCCACCAGAGCCAGGGCTGTGTCTGGGGCTGCAGCCCTGGGGAGGTGGGAGCAGGGTGCATCCAGGCTCCAAAGCAGCAGCACCCTTGGTGTCCATCAGCTGGGATGTGTGAGCCGGGGCAACCCACGCAGCTCACAGGTCCTGCTGGAGCTCACACTGGGTCTGCAGAGTGAGGACTTGATGATGCTCTGGGGAGGGTGAAGCAGGAGGTCTCCTGGCAGTGGGCTTGCAGGACTATTTCTGGCTCAAAGTTGTGTTTTAACACCGAGGTGAAGCCACGAGACAGCTCCGTGCCAAGAACCCAAACACTTGGGCGTGTTGCCTCGGGCAACAAGAGTGAAACAAGGCACCAGAGAGCAGGAGCTGAGAGCCCTGCAGCAGGACCTGGCCTGACCCGGCTGTGAAGCTCCCAGCACGGCTCCCTGCAGGCTTCCACTGAGCCCTGGGCAGCTGCAGCAGGCCCAGGAGGAAGGTGGCACAGCCACAAAGCCCTGTGGGTGGGCACCCTGTGCCACAGCCTCGCTCAGCTGGGTTTCCACTACAAGACATGCATCTAGAGCACAAATCCTGTGAGGGGCAGCTGAGGCACCTGGGGTTGTTCAGCCTGGAGAAAAGGAGGTTGAAGGGAGATCTTCTGGCTCTCTGCAGCTCCCTGAAAGGAGCTTGGAGCCAGGTGGGTGTTGGTCTCTTCTCCCAAGGAAGAAGAGGAAACAGCCTCAGGGAAGGTTTAGGTTGGACATGAGGAACAATGTTTTCATGGAAGGAGTTTTCAAGGTCTGGCCCAGGCTGCCCATGGCAGTGGTGGAGTCCCCAGCCCTGAAAGGGCTTTAGAGCTGTGGAGGTGTGGTGCTGAGGGACATGGTTTAGTGGTGAGCTGGCAGTGCTGGGTTCATGGTAGGGCTCCATGAGCCCACCCAGATGATTCCCTGACAAAGCACTTTCCAATCCATCTGTTGCAATCACCATTATCCAACCAAACCCCCAATGTGAATTCAAAGCCTTTGTTGCTGAGCTGCTTTAATCCTCTTCTCCTTCTTCCTTTCAGCACTGGCTGGAGTTCACCAAGTCAGTGGTGAAGCAGATGAGAGGTGAGTGCTGCTGTGAGCAGATGCCCTGAGCTGGCAGTGTGAGCTCCTTTCCTTCTGGAGGTGTTTCCCTTCTCTGCAGTCCTGCCCCTCGGGGGTCAGTGCCCAGCACATCTCCCAGAAGGAGCCTTTTTGATCAGCCATGAAGCTGTCTGGGTATCAGAGGTGGGATCCTACCCCACCAGTCCCTCTGCGGTCACAGCTGCCCATGCCTCCCCCTCCCCGCCCCAGCACTTGTCCTGGGCACTGATCCTGCTGGAGACCAGGACAGAACTGATGGGGATGAGCAAAGGGGATGTGCCAGCTCTGGGAAGCAGGTTCTGTGGCCAGCAGGCTGTGCCCATGGGTGCTGCCCCATGACTTTACCATGAACATCTGCTCCCACCACGGCCACCACAGAGGGGAACAGAGCCGTGCCCACCTGCTCCCTCTGACCAAAGGCAGCTGGGTGTGCTGGGGGTTGATGGGGAGGGCAGGTGAGACCCCCCCCCCGCAGTACCTGAGCGTCTCATTGAGCAGGGTTCTTTGGGAGGATGAGAGGACAGCTCCTGCTGTTGGGTGCCCATGGTCTCACTGCTCTCTCCTCAGCCCAGCCTCCCTTCACCATGTGCTTCCGTGTGAAGTTCTACCCCACCGACCCTGCTGCGCTGAAGGAGGAGATCACCAGGTAAGGCCTGAACATGAGCCAGCAGTGTGCCCAGCTGGCCAAGAAGGTCACTGGCATCCTGGTCTGCATCAGAGAGAGTATGGCCAGCAGGAGCAGGGAAGTCATTCTGCCCCTGTACTCTGCACTGGTTAGGCCACACCTTGAGTATCCAGTTCTGGGCTCCTCAGTTTAGGAAGGACACTGAGACTCTTGAAGGTGTCCAGAGAAGGGCAACGAGGCTGGGGAGAGGCCTTGAGCACAGCCCTGTGGGGAGAGGCTGAGGGAGCTGGGGTTGTTTAGCCTGGAGAAGAGGAGGCTCAGGGGAGACCTTATTGCCCTCTACAACTACCTGAAGGGAGGTTGTAGCCAGGTGGGAGTTGGTCTCTTCTCCCAGGCAAGCAGCACCAGAACAAGAGGACACAGTCTCAGGCTGTGCCAGGGGAAGTTTAGGCTTGAAGTGAGAAGAAAGTTCTTCCCAGGGAGAGTTGTTAGCCATTGGAATGTGCTGCCCAGGGAGGTGGTGGAGTCACCATCCCTGGAGGTGTTCAAGAGGGGTTTGGATGTGGCACTTGGTGCCATGGTTTAGTAGTCCTGAGGTGTTGGGTGACAGGTTGGACTGGATGATCTTTGAGGTCTTTTCCAACCTTATTGATTCTATGGTTCTATGAAATCCACTCCCCCCTCCCCTCTGGCTGGAACCTCTGATCCTGGTCAGTTCAGGAAAGTGGGATTCAAGCAGGAGGATTCAAGCAATTCTCCTCCAAGAGTCCATCTTCTGCTAATCCTCTTACCACTTGTGACCCAGCCGGTAGTGCCATGGCCCAAGCACAGCCTTAGCTCAGGGTGTCAGCAGAATCACAGAATCATACAATTGTTAGGGTTGGAAGGGACCTCAAGGATCAGCCAGTTCCAACCCCCCTGCCATGGGCAGGGACACCTCACACTAGAGCAGGTTGCTCAGAGCCACATTGCCTGTGCTCAGTCTGCTGGGAAGGGTTTGAGGCTCTCCAGTTCCTTTGATGTTACCTAGAAGTAATGATCCACATCCCTTTGTGTAAGGGCCATGAATGCTCTGGGAGGAACAGGTGATAAACTGAGGTCCAGAAAGTTGACAGCACTTCTCTTGAGTTTCTGTCTTGAGGGGCTCTTCACATCCTCCTGCCAGAAGGGAGGACCTGAAGAGCACTCAGGGAGCGTTGGCAGCAGCCTTGGCAAACAAGCCACCTCTCTGGGACACCCCAGCCCAGAACCCTCCACCTGTGTGGGGTGGGGAAGGGTCAGGTCTCTGCCTGGGGCAGCTGAGCTGGAGCCTTGCCTGAGGGTCTCAACATTTTCCCCCTGCAACCCAGGTGGCCAAGAGGGCCACCGGTATCCTGGCCTGGATCAGCAATGGTGTGTCCAGCAGGACCAGGGCAGTGATCACCCCCCTGTGCTGGGCACTGGTGAGGCTGCAAACTGCAACACCCACCACAGCTTGGCCCCAAATACCCTCAAACAGTGGCAAGTTGCCCTTGTCATCCCCTGAGAGATGACAGCAGCCCCAAATCTCCTCCCAGCAGCTGGGCTGCTCTTGCTCCATCTGCTGTGGGAGCGCTGCTCTGGCTGCCGTTCCAGATAGCCGATGAATAGCTGGGGTCCTTGCTGAGAACATCAAGGATTAGGTAGCTCACTGATGGAGCTAAATATAGGCCAGGCTTAATTCAGGGGATTTTCAGCCCATTCCTGCAGGCAGCAAACAAGAGAGAAGGTCCAGGCTGGCATCTGGGATGCACCTGAGCTCAGCTTCTTGCTTCAGCCTTGCATTAATCAATCCCAGCATGGTGGGGTTGGAAGGGACCTGAGATCATCCAGTCCAATCCCCCTGCTCAAGCAGGGGCAGCCACAGCAGCTTGCCCAGGATCACAATGGACAGGTTTGGTTTGGAAGCAATCCAGAGAAGACTCCACACTCTCTCTGGGCAGCCTGCTCCAGGGCTCCAGCACCCTCACCCCACAGAATTTGTCCCTCCTGTTCAAATGAAACCTGCTGGGTTCCAGTTTGTGCCCAGCGCCCCTTGTCCATCAGCACTCCCAGGTCCTTCTCTGCAGAGCTGCTTTCCAGCAGGTCAACCCCTCATCTGCTCAGGGGGTGGTTCCTCTCCAGTTCCCACACTTCAATACCTGGATCTCACTTTATCTTGTTGTAGCTGTGGGAATTAGCTGTTTGTGCCACCCCCCAGATGGATTTGAGGAACAAAGCAAGACCGAGGCACTGCAGAGTGTGGGGCTGGGTCTTCAAACCCATCTCCGAGCAATCCAACACCTCCATCACCCTGTGACTCACCTCTTGCCATCAGAAGGTTTTCCCAAACTCCTCAGCATGTGACTCAGCCCAAACTCTGACTTAGGCCTCAGTTTATCCCAGGGTGTCCTTTCCCATCCTTTGCTCCTGGGCTTTGGTGCACGGAGGCAGAGCTGGGCGAGCAGAAGAGGCAGCTGTGCTCTAAATGATGTCATGTTGGTGGTTGGTGAGCACGGAGGAGGGAGATGGATGTGTCCATGGGGACCTGGAGGGACACAGGAAGCTGAGGAAGGAGAAAATCCCATTGTGGAGAATCTGAGCAGCTGGGCAGGGATGCAGGACTGGGAAGTACAGCACTGACTGGCAGGATCAGGCCCATGAGATCCCCTTCAGAGTACTATCCTTGGACACCTCAGCCCCAGGAGACCTGGTGATGAGCTGAAACCTTCCAGTTGTGTGCAGGCACTGCTGGCCAAAGCAAGGTGAAGCATCAGTATGGCTTCAGGGGGTGGTAGGCAGAGGGGACCAGCATCACCTTGTCTGTGAATTTCCTCCTTGCTGTCTTCTCCCTGCTGGGAATGGTCACCTTGAATATCTCCATGCCCGATGAGCTCTTTGTATTTGTAGCTCTGCCCTGCTGCAAGTGGCCATACCACTGGGGAGCTGGGATGGTGGAGACCTCCATCAGCCTTTGGGTTGAGTGTTGGCCTTGGAGGAGGGGACTGCTCCAGTCTGTGGGCTGAAGCAGGGCTGGGAGGTGTCAATCTGAGCTCCAGCACCGGCCTTGACCCAGGGAACTGCCCATGGTTAGCACTTGCTGGCTGCTAGCGAGGACAGTGCCTGGAAAATGGGCTGCTTGGAGAAGTGCAGGGGTCTTGTGGCAGATGCTACCCAGCCAAATTGCCTGTTTGGCTGATTTCAACCTCACTTAATGAAGGGACTGTCCCCTCTGTCCTCAGGTACTTGGTCTTCCTGCAGATCAAACGGGATCTCTACCACGGCCGTCTCCTCTGCAAGACATCAGATGCTGCTCTGCTGGCCGCCTACATCCTTCAAGGTAAGGCTTTCTGACAAGGCCAATTTGCTTACCCTGCTGGGTCCTGGCCACATTAGCTGCTTACAACAGGGCACTGCCCCCAGCATGCAGATGGCATCCCACCAGTGCAGGGCTTGGGCTTCCAGGCTGTGCTGGTGCTGTGCAGTGCTGGGCTAGGACTCACGTTGGGGTCTCACCAGAAGCAGAAGCACTGCGGTGCTGGCTGCTCTTGGAACTGTCCCACCTGCACTCAGGGCAGCTGAATCGAGTAGACCAGACTAGACTAGACTAGACCAGACCAGACCAGGTTGGAAAAGACCTTTGAGATCATCGAGTCCAACCTATCACCCAACACCATCTAATCAATTAAACCATGGCACCAAGCACCCCATCCAGTCTCTTCCTAAACACCTCCAGTGACAGTGCCTCCACCACCTCCCTGGGCAGCACACCCCAATGGCCAATCACTCCTTCCATGAAGAATTTCTTCCTCACATCCAGCCTAAACCTCCCCTGAAACCTCCCTGTGGTTATCCCAGCCAGGGTCTCCTCACTCTAAGCTTATCCAAGCAGCCCTGGGACAGAGGACTTCTTCTGGGGCTGTGGAAGGTCTGTGGTGAGTCTGGCAAGCTCCTGTGGTTGGCAGCTGCACAGAGAGCTCCAGAATGAAAAGTGACCTTGCAGAGGACACAGAGTTGGAAGGGAGTGCTGGCCTGCTGGAGGGCAGGGAGGACCTACAGAGGGATCTGGCTGGGCTGGATCGATGGGGTGAGGCCAAGTGTTTGGTCCTGCACTTGGGTTCACAACAGCCCCAAGAATGGTTCCTTCTCCAGAGCTCCACTCCCTCACCCAGGATCCTGCTGGAGCCAGCACCAATCACTGTTGGCATCTCCCTGCAGCCTGGCTCTGGAGCTGGGGTCTCCTGCTGGGATTTAGAGTGCTCCATCAGCATCCCACCACCGGGGATGGGAGAGCCTTGCTCTGATCTGACTCCCTCCAGCCTCAGCTCCTCAGGGGGATGGGGGCATGACAGGGATTGTTATGGTTCCTGCTTAAAACATTAAATGGGGGAAAGACACTGCCACTGAGGAGCAGCTCCACAGGGAAACAGGCAGGAGGAGAGGGCAGGCAGGAGGGTTTCAGAGCTTTCCCAAACTCCACCAGCACCTCTGCAGCCTGCTGACAAAAGCACTTTCTTTGGCGAGATGCTCTGCAGCAAGTGATGAGCTCACCCACAGCTGTCCTCAGCCAGCCAGCAGCCACTGCATCACAGAATGATTTGGATTGCAAGAGACCTTTAAGTTCGTGGAGTCCAACTGTTACCCCAGCACTGCCAGGTCACCACCATACCATGGCCCTCAGCACCACCTCTCCACAGCTCTGAAAACTCTCCAGGGATGGGGACTCCACCACTGGCCCAGGCAGACTGAGCCAAGGCTTGACAACCCTTCCTATAAAGAACTTGTTCCTCCTTTCCAACCTAAACCTCCCCTGGGGCAACCTAAGGCTGTTAACTTAATGGCCTACAGAGAGTCCCTCCTGAGGGGAACATGCCCAGGTTGGAGCAGCATTCCTGGGATGCTCTGAGCCCAGTTTCTGCCAGGATGGGGGCACTGCTGGGATGGGGGCACACACTGTGGCTTGGGTTGTGCTGCTGCTCCTGACCAGTTCTGTCTCCCCACAGCTGAGATTGGAGACTATGACCCGGGGAAGCACCCAGAAGGCTACAGCTCCAAGTTCCAGTTCTTCCCCAAGCACTCGGAGAAGCTGGAGAGGAAAATCGCAGAGATCCACAAGTCTGAGCTGAGGTGTGGCTGGGGGACACTTGGCTGCTTTCCATCCCACTTTGGGGTTTCCAGTCCTGCCTTGGGCTGAGCACTCACTGCTCTGCTCTGTCTCAACCACTAGTAAACCACTGGGGAACGGTGCAGGCTTTGGGCAAGGAGGTGTTGGGTGGCATCCCAGACACTGCAGAGGCACTGCCCTTGTGCCCTGAACCTCACCTTGCTGAAGGCCAAGGTGACCCAGCAGTGCAGGCTGAGCAGCAGAAAGTGCAGCCAGACATTCCCAAGTGATGCAGCTCTCTGGTCCTGGTGCAAAGTCAGTCCTATCCCTCCTGCCCCCAGGGAGGCCCAAGGGCCTTCTGCTCCTGGCTTTTGGCTTGGCTGGCACAACCCAGGGCAGGTCTTCCCTGCTGGGATGGGGACAGTGACCAGCCCCTGACCCTACAGATGGTAGGAAGACCCCACAGATGTTCTGCTACCATCTCCCCTCCTGCCTTCACCCTGCTCTGAGGACACAAGGTGTGAGTCCATCAGCAAAGTTCGTCATCTCCCAGCTCTGGCGGTGGCTCCAGGGCCCTGTCTTGACTGCACAATCAGTGCCAGTCCCCAGGAGGGATGGTGAGGTTTGACCTCCCAGGAACCCAGCAGAGTCCTGCCCTTCTGGCTGGGAGCTGCTGCCTCCTGCCCAGCAAAGTCCCCTGAAGAAACAGGAAATTCATCCCTCCATTTGGCAGCTGCTCCTCAGTTTTGGTCCTTTCTGGTGCTGCTGCTCAGGTCTCCCACTGCAGACAGATTGTCCTGAGGAACGTGACAGGAACATTCCACCACTGCTGCCTCTTGCTACCAGGCACCCTGTGCCAAGGGCTGACCTCAGGTCTTCCATGGAACATTCCTCTTTTTCCTTCTTCCCCCTCCCCCCTCTTCCCCTCCACAGTGGACAGACTCCAGCTACTTCAGAGCTGAACTTCCTCAGGAAAGCCCAGACTCTGGAGACTTACGGGGTTGACCCACACCCCTGCAAGGTAATAGAGCTTCCCAAACATGGTTCCTTGGGCTGGGTTTCTTGCTGCAGATGGTGCTGAGCTGCAGAGGCGCCAGCAACAGGTCCCCAGTGTGTCCTTTGTCACCTGCCAGCAGGGTTTGGTGCTGGGAGAGCTGGTACATGGGATGTGCTGGAGCCAGGAGATGTCTCCAAGCCTTGAAAGCCAGCACCAACCAGATCTAGATTTAGATCTATGATTTAGAATCCTAGAATTGTTTCAGCTGGAAAAGATTTCCAAGATCATCCAGCCAGCCATCAACCTGAGACCACCATGACCATTAAACCATGTCCCAAAGAGTCATGTCCACATGTTTCTTGAACACCTCCAGCGATGGTGACTCCAGTCCCCTCAGCATCTTCACAGCCTCCACTGGACTCTCTCCAGTAGTTCCCTGGCCCTCTTGGAACTGGAGAGTCCAGAACTGGTCCCAGTGCTGCAGCACAGTTAATTGTTGCTTCCCTGGAGTCCAGAGGCTGTGATGAAGTTTATCTGCTGCCTTGCTCCCTGCATGCCACTCATGACTGGTTGCAGTGTTCCAGTGCCATGCTGGCTGTGCAGGGCTGGGGGCAATGAAATCTCACGAGGTTTTGCCATTTTCTGGTGTAAATAGAAGTGAAAGGGTTGGTTGGATGCCGCCTTCATTGCTGGTCCTGACAGGGAAGGAGGTGGGACCAGGGAGGCTGGGAGCTGTGCTGTGGTCGCTCCTCGGTAGCGCTGCTGCCTCCTGGGTTTTGCTGGCTCTGCTGGGGGCCAGAGCGTGGGGGAGATGCCAGGAGCATGCCACCTGGCAAACAAGACTCTGCATCCCCACCACCCTTGGGGCTGAGGGGGGCTGATGGTGTAGCAGCTTTGCTGGCTCAGATCTTGCTCAGAAATGGCTGCTGCCTTCCAGGACGTGTCGGGGAACGCCGCGTTCCTGGCCTTCACCCCCTTCGGCTTTGTGGTTCTGCAGGGAAACAAGAGAGTCCACTTCATCAAATGGTGAGCTCCCAGCCTGGCATTGCCCATGGTTCCCTGCTTGCTTGGCCACGAGACAGGCATGATGCTGTGGGGCAGAAGCCAAGAATACCCTTGAGTGCTCCCATGGACGGGTCACGGGGGTGACCCTGGCACCAGCTGCCTTCCCCAGGCGTTAACACCACACTGGTGCCCATGGATGGTGGAAAGTGCACCCAGTGCCCATGTCTGAACTGGGGTGGGGCCTGAGCAGAGGACATGGAGAGGAGCAACGCTACGGCAGCTGGGGAACTCATCCTGTCCTCCCCCTTCATCCCCCAGCACACCTGTGAGCCTGCACACGTGTGTCTCAGCTGAGGAGAAAACAGGCCCTGGTCACGGTGCTGCCAGCAGGGCTCTCCTGAGACAGGGACCTGTCCCTCATGGTGTCACTTCTTGCTCCATCCCACTCTTGGAGGAGCCCAGGAGCTCAGCTACCCCCTTTGCTGGCCACCATATGCTGGGCTGCTGGGTCCAAGGATTTCTCTACTCTGGCCCTGAGCCCGCTCGTGCACACAGCATAGCTCTCCACTGCACTCTCCAATAGCTCTTCAGCTGGACCCAGTGCTCCAGATGTGGCCCCACGAGGGCAGAGCAGAGGGTGAGGAGGACCTTCCTCCATCTGCTGGCCACACTCTTCTTCATGCCCTCCAAAAGCCCCCTGGCCTGCTTGGCCACGAGGACACATTGCTGGTTCATGGGCAGCTTCTGTGTGGTTCTCTCTCACTTGCCTGTCCTTGTCCTGTCAGGAACGAGGTGACCAAGATGAAGTTTGAGGGGAAGACCTTCTATCTGTATGTAAGTCAGAAAGAGGTGAGTGCTCTCCCTCCCCTGGGACTTACCAAGTGCAGCCATGGCCATTCCTTCAGCAGGTTCTCCATGGGCTGGGTGGGCAGCAGCCTCACTCTCTACCTGCTGCTTCAGGGACGTGGGCATGGTGGTGGCAAGGGTGGCAGCTCGGTGGCAGTGCTGAGGTCACCTCCTTCTGGCTCCTTGCTCTGGGTGTTAGAGCCTGTAGATGCTGGCTCAGGCTCGTGGTGAGGGTTATTGTGGTTGGTTGTCACCACCTGGGCAGCCCTAGTTAATGAAACCAGCCTGGAGACCCCTGGCTGGGGCTGGCATACATGCCCTCAGCTTGGCTTCAAAAAGATCTGCTTCTGCATGGGCAGGGAGGAGGTGGGGAGCAGGTCACACTGCCCAACCCTCCTGTGTGGTGCCACAAAGCAGGGCGTCCGCTGCCGTCCCAGCGCCTCTGAGCGGCTCTGGGGGAGGATCTGCCCCTTGGTGCTGCTCTTCAGCCTTGCCCTCCAGCCCTGCTCCCAGCACACTGCCCAGCAGGCACCACTGGCTCCTCCCCTATCCACTCCTTGTCTGTCTCCTGCAGGAGAAGAAAATTGTCCTGACCTATTTTGCCCCAACACCAGAAGCCTGCAAGCATCTCTGGAAGTGTGGGATAGAGAACCAGGCTTTCTACAAGTAAGTGCTGGGCCACCCTGCCACGTGTGGGGCCGTGTCCTGCACCTCCTCACACAGCACCTACCCCAGGGCTCCATCCAGCTGCAGGGCACTGGCTGGCACCACCATGGCACCCCTGCCCTGGTCACCCCACAATCTCTGGTGCCCCCAGGCTGGGTGCTCTGCCCCATGGCATTCTCCCCATCCCACCCCAACACAGCCAATCTTTACTCAGGGGACTGTTGAATTGTTTGGAGAGAAGCCTGGGGCACTGGGCAGAGGGGGTTGGTGTCCTGGGCCCCCTTTAAATAGGGAAGGCTCAAAAGCTCCCAGAAATCACCGGCTCCAGGCTCCCTGACTGTCCATGGGGGGTATCTGAGGAATCACAGAGGTGATGTGGAGTCTGGGCTGCAGCCACAAGCTCTGTGGCTACCAACCAGGGAGACCAGAGCTGACGGGGGAGGGAAATCCTTCCCATGAGACCACCCCCCGGAGGTCCCCCAGTGGTGGGCAGGGGGTGGTGATGGTCCCTTGGGCCACCAGCCCCACCAGCTGCCTGGAATTGGTTTCTTGAGCCACCATCTCCACCCACTGCATGGCACTGGGGGACCTCCAGGAGGGTCTCATGGGAAGGCTTCCCCTTCCCCAGCAGCTCTGGGTCCCTGGTTGGTGGCGACCAAGGCAGATTCGCTGCCGCTGCTCTGGTTGGTTGGGCTGTTGGACAGAACTGGAGAGGTCACAGCTGGCCTGTGCCCAAAGCCCGTGGAGGTGCCAGACAGAAGGCTGTGTTTTCACCACCCTGCCGGTGGTGTGCTCAGAAATAGCTCCTTTTGTGCTCTGTAACGAGGTTCATTTCAACGAGCGAGCTGTGGCTGCGGTGTGCTCCCGTTGGGGATGCTGCAATCAGCAGCTGCCATCCGCAGGTTCCAGCCCTCATTACAGCAACATGCAAGGAGATTGTCCTGCTGCTGCACAAACCTGGCCAGAGCTGAACCCCCTGGGAAATTACCTTGGGGTTCTGTTCCCACCAAGGTACACTCCTCCTCAGGTGAGGGACCTTCTCCCCTGGGGTGAGGAGGAGACAGTGCTGTCCCTCTTGGGGGTTTGACCCTCCAGACTAGAGGGACTGCTGACCTGCCCAGAATGGGTCAGCCTCTGCATCCCTGTGATTCAGAGGTCATGGTGAGGGGTTTATCCCACTGGAGATCCATGAATCCCAGCATGGTGGGGTTGGAAGGGACTTCTGGAGATCATCCAGTCTAACCCCCCTGCTCAAGCAGGGGCACCCACAGCAGCTTGCCCAGCATCACAATCGCCAGGGGGGGTTGGAAGCTCTCCTGAGGAGACTCCACAACCTCTCTGGGCAGCCTGCTCCAGGGCTCCAGCACCCTGACACCAAACAAGTTTCTCCTCCTGTTCAGGTGGAACCTCCTGGGTTCCAGATTGTGCTCAATGCCCCTTGTCCCATCCCTGGGCACCACTGACAAGAGTCTGGCCCCAGCCTCTTGTCCCCCACCCTTCAGCTCTTGATGAGCAGATCCCCTCTGGGGCTGCTCTTCTCCAGGCTTAACAGCCCCAGGGCTCTCAGCCTTTCCCCCTCACAGAGATGCTCCAGGCCCCCCAGCATCTTTGTAGCCTCCACTGGCCTCTCTCCAGCAGCTCCACAGCTGTCTCTTTTGATCTGGGGAGGCCAGAACTGGTCCCACTACTCCAGATGTGTCCTCACTAGTGCAAAGCAGAGGAGAGGAGCCCCATGCAATGAGGAACAACCTGGGCTCTGCCATGAGGCAGTGCTGGGGACCACCCCCTGCCTGGGTGCTGAGCCCTGGCCAGCAGCACAGGGTGCTCACACAGCTCTTGGTGCTGTTGCAGGCTGGAGAAGTCAAGTCAGGTGCGGACGGTGTCCAGCAGCAACTTGTTCTTCAAGGGCAGCCGGTTCCGATACAGGTAAATGAGGACAGTGAGCAGCAGCTGCTGCAGACGTTTCAGATGCTCCCTTGGATGTGCTGCAGGGAGCAGCTCAGGTTGCAGTGGTCCCACGACTTGGTAAAGGTCCTCTTGTCCCTGGAGGAGCTGCCACCTCGGTGAGGCCATCACCACTTTGGTGTTTCAGAGCCGACATCCCTCTGCCCTGCCCCTGCCCTGCAGGTTGTTGGAGTGGAGGAGGGCAGAGGAGCAGGGGTTCTGGGGTTTGGTTTCTGGGGACAAGGTGGGAAACTCACCACCACAAGCCTTAAATTCATGGAGGTCTTGCTCCTTCCTGGTCCTGGAGCAAGAGCCTGGGACCTTCTATCTCCTTATGTTGGGACTCAAATGATCTTAAAGGTCT
Source organism: Dryobates pubescens (assembly GCF_014839835.1). Taxonomy (NCBI): domain Eukaryota; kingdom Metazoa; phylum Chordata; class Aves; order Piciformes; family Picidae; genus Dryobates; species Dryobates pubescens. The sequence goes on along the minus strand of NC_071628.1, from coordinate 10,583,532 downwards.
TTTCCAACTCAAATGATTCTATGATCTCTACAGGACAAGAGACCTAAGCTCATCCCCAGCTGAGGTGCACAATGCCAGCACCTCTTTTACTGGCATGAGAGAGCCTGGACAGCCATGGCATATGTCCCCATCCCCAAGGGAATGGTTGACCCCATGGTAGCAACTGTCTCATGCCAGGAGGAGCAGCAAAATGTGGCAGCAGAGGTGTCAGCCCAGCCCTTTTCTGCTCTTCCCACCACATAATCATGGAATCATAGATTCACAGAGCAGTTTTGGTTGGAAGGGACCTTAGAGATCATCTGTGTAATGGGTTGGGGCAGGTCCCCTCCCCAGCACAGGCAGAAATAACGACTCAGGCAAACGGATTGCAAAAGTGATGAAAGTTTAAATAGGAAAAACAATAACAAACAACAATGAAAGTTTTATAGAGACCCACAAGCACCATGACAAAGAGAGAGATCCCAGAACATACCCAAAAACATCCCATCCCCACCTGGGGGTACACCCAAACCCCCCCAGGGCTCTTTCTTCCCCCCCCCCACCCAGCCTTGGGCCTGAGCAGGCCCAAGGGAGGTGGCTCACGCCATTTTACCTAGGCAGCAGCAGGGGACGAAAGAGGAAGTGAAGACCCCGCATGGCCTTTTTATAGGGGAGCAGGGCATTATGGGAATGGAATACCTGGTCCCTGTGACCACCCCCTGGGCTGGGCCCACCCCTTGGGACCTCCCAGGTGTGGCCTGCGCAGTGGCATCTGGGCCAGCACCCAGCCTAAACCACCACAATCTGGTTCCATCCCCCTGCCATGGTTGGACTCAATGGTCTTGAAGGCCTTTTCCAACCTGAAGGATCCTGTGATCCCAGTGAAACATTCCTGCTTGCCCTGGGGCTGTGGGGAGAGCCCCTGGCACTGCCCATGTCCATGGGGAGGGGGCCAGACTGTGCCTGGTGTGCCACAGGAGGAACTTGTTTGTCACCAGTGCCATGCTCATGTCCTCATGGGTGCTCCTCTCGACCCCCAACAGCGGCCGTGTTGCCAAGGAGGTGATGGAGTCCAGCGCCAAGATCAAGAGGGAACCCCCCGAGATTCACCGGTAAGAGCCCGTGGGGCTGGGGGTTCACAGGGTTGGTACCCAGCTCCCTGTGGATGCAGGAGAGCTGGCAGCACCCAGAGCTGTGACACTGTCCCCGTTCTGGTCCCCAGGGCTGGGCTGGTGCCGAGCAGGAGCTGCCCCTCCATCACCCACGGCCCGCGGCTGAGCAGCGTGCCCCGCACCCGCAGGAGAGCTGTGCACATCTCCATCATGGAAGGTAGGGCAGGGGCTGGCTCCAGCTGCAGCTGCTGGGGCTTGGGGACAGCTGGTCATGCACACAGAAATCCACACAGACACCCACATCCATGTCTGTGGGGACACTGAGGCAGGGAAGGTCCCCGAGTGTCCTCAAGGTCTTACAGCCAGGCTGTACAGCAGCACAGGTTGCTCTCGTGGTCCAAGGCCAGTCTGGCATCAAGAGCTGAGCCCAGGCAAGCTGGAGGGCAGGCTGCAGGACAGAAGCTTCCAGAGAGAATTTCTCAGCCATTGAGTGATTCTCAGAGGATTTCCTGAGGGGAAGTTCCTTGGAGGAGAACTTCTCAGGGTCCTCGCTGCTCTTCCCAGCACTTCTCTGCTTGGAAAGCCAAGGGACCTGCTCTGAACCTGCCTGGAGAGGGACGTCAGTGCCCAGCAGGCTCCCAGCAGAGCAGGGTGGCACCAAGAGCTGGGGTCTGACCACACACAGAAACAAACTGGGCTGCAAAAGAACTTGTCACTCACCTGGGAGTGCTCCTGGCCACCTTCTGGCCACCACTGTTGCGCTGCCAGGCTGGAGAGTTGTGCCAGCTTGTGGTGGGGACACTGCTGTCCCCCATCCCAGGGCTGGGCTGCAGCTGTGCAGGGATGTGAGGCACAGGTTGGCAGAGGGCAAAACACTGGGACCAGCCCTGGAGCTGCCATACAGGGCTGGGGACAATGCTGGGGGCTGTGGCTGTGCTGCTGGCAGGGGCTGTGGTATCTGCTGGTGACTCGTGGTGACACTGGGGTGACAACAGTGCAGTGTGTGCCAGGGGCATGTGAAGATGCACAGAAGTTTGGGAAAGCAGGAGGTGGGCAAAGGAAGGGAGCTGGCAGGGAGTGAGGGGAGGGGCAGGAGTGGGTGCACCTCCCCAGATGGGCTGTGGTGCCAGCCCTGCCCTGTGGCACAGTCACACTGATCCTCTCCTGGGCTCTGGGCATGGTCAGGCTGCAGAAATAGAAGGGGATAGGTCCCTCGGAGCAGGAAAGGAAGGGATTGAGTTCCACCAAGGGAGTTCCTCTGTGCTGAGCTTTGGGGCAGGACCGTGCCTGGCAGCCTTGCAGACAGGGTCACCTCTGCCACCCAGTTAAATGTGACACCCTCTCCGTGCCCCACATGTGCCAAGGCGAAGTGACAGGAGCACTAAACAGCCACCCAGAGTAAACGACCTGGCCCTGGCATGGCCACCCAGCACCACCCCTGCCTTGGCAGCTGCTTTTCTTCACTCTCACTCCAGCTGGGTCCCGTGGAAGCGCTGGGAGCCCAAAATAACCCTGGGGCTCGGGGCCACCAGCGCCACTTGCGTCAGCTGCTGGCGGCGGGCGAGTGGCTGTGCCCGCCCCTGTGCCCGCCCCTGTGCCCTGCTGCAGTCGGTGCCCCCGGCCCGTGCCACCATGGTGAAGTGTCTGGTGAGGATCAAAACCAAAGTCAATGTCCACCTGCGGCTGATCAACCACTGCTGCCGGGAGGTGAGGGTGCGGGTGCTGGCGCTGGGGCCGCGCCTGCTGGCCCGGGCACTGGGCATCTTGCCCCTGCTCCCGGCCCTGCCCAGCGCTCCCCAGGGCTCCACGGATGCACCAGTGCCAGGTAATGCTGTGCCCAGCGGCTGGGCAGGGTCTGGGTTCTTCTGTAGCAGGAGTGTCCTCAGGGGTCCCATGGGTGCGTGGGGTCTGGGCTCCTCTTCAGCAGGAGCATCCTCAGGGGTGCCCCATGGGATCCCCACAACCCCAGGGGCTGCAGGATGTGGGGTGCAGGATGTATGCTGTGGGGACCAGGCTGGGCTCTCCCATGCTGGGGTGGTTGTTACCACAAATCAGCTCCAGTTTTGGGGCTGGACCTGTTTGGGTCCCCCCCTGCCTTGCCCAGTGTTGCTAACTTTCTGTGTCAGCCCAGTGAAGCAAGTAGGATGGTTTGGGCTGGGGGATGGTTTGGGTTCAGGGGGGACCACAGGAGGGGCTGCCCCATCACCTGCCATACCCACCCCAGTGGGTGCCTACCCGTTTGGGTGCCACAGGGAGAGGTTCCCGTGGGCTAGGTGGCAGAGGAGCAGAAATAGCTGTCAGGGTGAGAACGTGTTTATTCCTCCACCCCGTTATCACCCGTGCTGCTGCTGTGCCCGCTGCCCGCCGTGGCACTCACGCTAAGCCCAGCTAAGTCGCAGGCATCCAGGGAGCTTTTCCAAGCAAGAGGTGGCAAAGCCCCAGGGAACGCAGGCAGGATAAGCTCTGGGCTTTTCACTTCACCCTTCATCTGACCATGCCATGGTGCTTTGGTGAGCTACACCCAGGGGAAACATCCAGCCCCATCACAGCTGCTGCAGGGTGGCACTGGGGACCTGCTGGTCCTTGCCATCCCCACTCTCAGCTAGCCTCCCTGAGGGAGGCTGATGGTGAACCTCCTACCCCTCTCCCCCTGCCCCCATTGCCTGTTCCTCATGCTGGGAAAACTGCCAGAAATGAGTCCTACACTTGGAGGATTTGTTGGCCTTTGGTTTTTTTGAGGGGTGGGGGAGGGGAGGGAGCTCCCCTTGTGCTCCTGGGGGTTGTAACTCCAGTTGGGGTGGGTCTGGGCTGGCATGTGGCTCCTGCAGATCCTGTTCCCAGACGTGAGTAAAACGTTGGGGTTGTAGTGAACCAAGGGAAACCTGAGCTGCTGGTCACTGCTGGTCACCATGGGTCACTGTCAGTCACTGAGGTGCAAGCTGCAGCAGCCTGCTCTGCAGGCACATCACCCATGTGTGATGGGGCTACAGCTTCGGGACACCTCCTGCCCAGCTCAGCCCTTACTCCCCCCCGTGTCATCCTGAGCTGAATCCATCACCTTTATAACCTTTACATTAAAAAACCATCTGCTGGAGGGGGGCAGAGGCTTGCCTGGAGCTCCTACAGCATGGTCACCCATATTGCCTGTTCAGGAGTTGGCTCAGCCACGACCTCCCTGCACTTCTCCAGGGTGCAGGAGCTTGGTGAGGGAGGGTTGGGTTGGCCAGGAGATGAATCCATGCCACCTCCAAGCCTACTCCAAGCCTGCAGTGGGGCCATGCAGTGAGCTTGCCCCTGGTGCCCAGCTTGGGGCCAAGAGCACCCACCTACTGCCCCAACATGGACCCCTTGGGGTGTGTTTCTGTGCCCTGCCACCCTGATTGCTGCTGTGGCTCAGCCCTGAGATGCAGGCAGCCTGCTCCCAGTGACGGCATCACTCCCCGAGCTGCCAGTGGCAGAGGGGCCTCAAGCATGGTGAAGGTGGCTGCTGGGGGGGTTGCCACCTGAGACTAACATCCGGACATGCCTGTGACTGATTGGTGCCCTGCCAGCAGTCCAGAGCGAGGGCCAGTGACTGGCAGTGCCAAGGCAGGCGGGTGCTTGGCTGTCACCACTGTGGTCACGGGCTGAAGCAGCGGGGCCCCAGGGGACGAAATGAACCCAAGGCAGCTGTGCCTGTCCCAAACACAGGGCTGGGGACAGTGCTGGGTGATGGAGGGGGGGGGTCCAGCAGTGAGAGAGGATCCCCTCATCCACACCTCTGACCATCCCCACTTACCCTCTCATCCACAATTCCTACCATCCCTATTCCCCCCACTCCCCCCCACCCAACACCTCTGACCCTCCCCATTTTCCCCTCCTGCCGTCCCCCCAGGCCTGGAGTCCCTCCGTGACAGCGCCCACTCCACGCCGGTGCGCTCAGCCTCCCACGGCGACGCCTTCGTGGCCCCCGGGCGCAGCGGGCGCGTCGAGAGCAGCGAGCGTGTGGCGGTGATCGCGGACGAGAACTACAGCCCGGCGGACAGCGTGCTGCCCACGCCGGTGGCCGAGCACAGCTTGGAGCTGATGCTGCTCTCACGGCAGGCCAACGGGGCCCCGTGCAGCATCGAGGAGGAGAAGGAGTCGGAAGCCGGCACGCCGGCGGCGGCCGAAGCGGAGGAGGCGGGCGGCGAGCTGCGGGCCCTGTGCCCCGGCGCCGGCAGCCTGGCGCAGGCGGAACAGGTGAATAAGTTTGTTTTAAGTGTCCTCCGTTTGCTCCTTGTGACAGTTGGACTCCTCTTTGTTTTGCTCCTCCTCCTCATCGTCCTTACCGAGTCCGACCTTGACACTGCCTTTTTCCGCGATATCCGCCAGACCCCCGAGTTCGAGCAGTTCCATTACCAATACTTTTGTCCCCTCAGGCGATGGTTTGCCTGCAAAGTCCGCGCCGTGGTAAATCTGCTCATTGACACCTGAAGGCAGGAGCCGCCACCTAACTAACGGCGGGGGCCCCGGGACAGGACCTGCCGCCACCCCCCGCAGCGCCGCCTTTGGCACCCACACACTCAAACCCTCCCTTCCCGACCCAGAGCACGGCCCAGGAGGCGGCTTCTTCCCGGGAGGAAGAGGAGGGTGTGGGTGCAGCCTCCTCCTCCCCGCGCTCAGCCGCCCGGAGCCCCGCAGGACTCCTGCGGCCAGTTCGGATTCCCACCGCCGCCCACACGCCTCCGGCAGCACCGAGCACACGGAGCAGTTTGGTTTTCCCGGGAGCTCACGGCCCTCTGCCAACCAGGAGCTTGAGCAATGGTGCTACTGAGGATTAATTCCAACACTCGTGGACTCTTTTCCTTCTGCAATCCACCACTGGATGAGGCCTTGAGCAACCTGGTCTAGTGGGAGGTGTCCCTGCCCGTGGCAGGGGGTTGGAGCTAGATGATCTTTAAGGTCCCTTCCAGCCCAAACCATTCTATGATTCACTGTGCACACCACCACCACCTCCCACCTCCCGCTTGGCAGAAGCCCTCCTGGAGCCTCCAACGAGCCAGGAGGGGACACTCTGGGTCCATCCTGCTCCCAACCAGCTCCCCATGGCACGGCCTCACCTGGCACACAGAGCCCTCCTTGCCCCACGCTGCAGATCTGGCCTTTTCCTCATCTTTTTTTTCCCCCCCCCTAAGCCTTGAAGCGTGGTTGGTGCTCCCCAGGGCGGGGAGAGCACGGGCAGGAGGAGCATGCTGGGCACCCTCGGCCAAGCCAGGGCAGGCAGGCAGCCGCTTGTGACCATGTGGGATTTCCTGAGGAAGAACCTTTAGCCTCCAGGAGCTGTACCTGTTTTGTATTTAAAAAGAAAAGGAAAAAAAAACCAAAAAAAACCAAAAAGAAGAAAAAAAAACCACACAAAAAAGAAAAGAACAAACCAAGGCCAAAAAGACTGTTTTGAGGTCTATTTTAACACCGAAATGCTATTTTGTTATCGAACCGAACCGAGTCTCTTTTTTACTTTCTGGATGGGGGTGGCCGCGGCTCACGCTGAGCAGCTGGCCTCAGAGCAGAGGTTTCTCCAGCCTGGAAGCCTCCAAGCAGCTGAAAACCCTTTGTTCGGGTTTGGATGCGAGGAAGGAGCGCTGGTTTCGTGGCTTTTCTGAAGATCAAAGGGGCAGGATGAGAGGAGCGGAGGCTGGACGAGCCAATGGTCAGCCATCAGATCTTTCTGTTCTCCAGCAAAACTCAATCCCCCCCAACTCATCGTGTGCGATGGAACCAGCAGGACCTTCTGCAAGCCGGGAAGCGGCAGCCGAGTCAGGCAGGGAGCAATAAGAGCTGGTCCCGCCGGGTCATGGTTGGGAAGCTGGGTGCCACGAGGAAGGCAAGGACAGGCCAGCCAGTTCTATTTCATCTCAGGGAGAGATTTGCCGTCGGCTGGGGCCGTACCTGCAGACTTCAACAGCCTGACGCCCGCGGTCACGTCTCTGAGCCATCCCACCACCATCCCATCGCGCTGCTCCCTGCCGGCACCGCCTCCGGGCCGGGCCGGCCGGGATGCCGTCTGTCGATCCACCGCCACCACAAGTCGGCCAGACTTGGGTCGTTGGTCGCTGCAATAACGAGAGAGGCCCTGGTTGACCGCCGTCTGTTGGGCTTGGGGACAAAGCCCTGAGCCCCCCTGAGGTCACCGCCACCCGCTCACAGCACAAGGGCCCCGGAGGGCTCCGCGTACGGAGGGAGGAAAGATTTGGGACAAAACTAATCCTATTTTATGCAACATAGCAAAATTAACTCTTAGCGTAGTGCTCCTACCTCAGCCCCGTAGTTCATGGTGTTTCTATGCAGTGCGTGGTAGTCCCAAACCTGACGTTTTTCACCCCCGGGTTAACGCTGCGGTGTGTTCCTCCTCTTCCTCCTCCTCACTGCTGATGTACTACTGTGTGATGTCATGACAGCACAGCCCCCGAGACATCTGCCCTCTGCTCAACGTGCTGCCCGTGGAAACCTTCTCCATGGCTTTCTCTAGCGTCGCGGTGCCGCCAGCCCCACGCCACCTCTGCGGCTCCCTCCAGGCATTCTGCTGCAAAGCCACCAGAAGTGGTGATGATTTCCGCCCCCTCCCCCGCCCCGTTTGTTCCCCCCCCCCCCTCCCCCCACGTCCCACAGCCTGCCTCGTGTTCCATGACCTGTTCTAGTTTGACCTGTCTTGATCTTCCACTGTCGTTTCCATAGGTTCTTCTCTCAGAAAGTTATCTCCCTTAGAGCTTACTGCATCTCCAAGCAGTAGATGGTAAACCACCTGACAATGTGAATTTCTTAGTTTTCATAAAAACAGACCCACCAACGAAAGAACAAAGAATAAAAACCCCCCCTAGGAATTAACCTTTCATGTGCCAAATACTGTAAGTTACATTTCCCCCCCCCCCTTCAAAATGTACCTTTTTTCTACATACTCAATATCTTAGTTAGCATAAAAATCATTGGTGCCATGAAAAAAAAGTATTTTTAAATTGAAATAAATATTTAAATATCATGAAAAGCAGAGTTGGGCTGAGATCTGTTGAGTGTTTCTTTCCCCCCCGCCCCCCCTTTTGAGCTAAAACTCAGCTCAGAGCCCACGAGGAATTTGGTCTTTCCGAGGCCCACGCACCCGAGCGAGGAGGAACCTCCAGTGAGGCTGCAGCTGCTTCAGCTTCCACACCATCCCAGCATGGTGGGGGTTGGAAGGGACCTCTGCAGATCATCCAAAGTCCAAGCCCCAGGCTCCAGCAGGAGCACCCTCAGCAGCCTGTCCGGGATCACCACGGCCAGAGGAGACTCCACAACCTCTTTGGGCAGCCTGTTTCCCATCTTTGCTCTCAGCCCCTTCAAGTTCTCATAGGCCACCAGGTCTCCCTGAAGGCTTTTCTCCACACTGAACAATCTCAAATCTCTGTCTGGCTTCATAGCAGAGGGCTTCCAGCTCTCCACTTATTGGTGTGTCCTCCTCTGGCCCTGCTCCAAAGGTCCATGCCCACCCCCTGTTCAACACACAACCATGAAGCTTCCCTGGGAACCGTGCCCAGCAGCATCAGCCCACAGAGCCCTTCCTTCCACTTGCAGGAGGATTTAATTAGACATCAGACATCTCATTTAGGGCCAAATTTTGCTGAAGTCATGGCTGCTGAACACCTGCTGCCCCCAAGAGCTGACAGGGTCACCACACACAAGCTGGCAGAGAAGCGGTGCTCCGGCTTCCCTCACCAAAGCCTTGAAGTCCCTGTCATGGCAGGATTAATGTTTCATCTCAATTAAAGGCAATGCCAAAGGTAGCTTTAGAAGATTTATTTTCAAGCTTTTAAAATTAACTTGAGGTCCTGAGCAAATTTAGGAACAGCTTCCAACAGATTAAACAAATTGAGTGAAAGGGGGAGGGGGGGAGGGGAAGAAAATCAACTTCTGAGCCCTATGGTTTCTTCTTTGAAGACGTGAAGGCGGCCACTGGAGTTGCCACCCACCAAGATGTTCTTGCTGGGGTGAAGCACGTTGATGGAGCAGACTGAGGCGAGGCAGTCTGGGTTGCAGAAGGCATGCAGCAGCTTCCCTGTGTCCTGGAAGACTTCTATCTGCCGCGGCTGCACCATGCTGCCCACCACGAAGCAGTCCTCCTGCTTGGGGTCCCAGATGGCTCTGAAGCGGGTCAGCCAGCGCCCCGTGTTGTTGTTGTGTCTTCAAGGGAAGGGAAGCAGGAGAAGAGAGAGATGCTGTTAATGTTGAACCACAGAACTGGGGAGGTTGGAAAGAGACCTTTGCCGCCAAGCCCAAGTGCTTGCCTGGAGTTCACCATCCCACCACTCCTGCTGAGCCACTGCCGCGCAACAGATGGCATCAGGTTGGAAGGGACCCTCAAAGGTCATCTTGTCCAACCCTCCTGCAGGCAGCAGGGACACCTCCAACCAGATCAGGCTGCCCAGGACCACGCCAAGTCTGACCTTGAATGTCCAGACATGGGGCCTCAAACACATCTCTGGATGACCTGCTCCTGTGTCTCATCACCCTCGTTGTAAAGAGCTTCCTCCTTATGTCACAGTATCACCAAGGTTGGAAGAGACCTCAAGTCCAACCTGTCACTACAGACCTCAGGACTAAGCCATGGCACCAAGTGCCACCTCCAATCCCCTCTTGAACACCTCCAGGGATGGAGACTCCACCACCTCCCTGGGCAGCACATTCCAATGGCTAACAACTCTCTCTGGGAAGAACTTTCTCCTCACCCCGAGCCTAAACTTCCCCTGGTGCAGCTTGAGACTGTGTCCTCTTGTTCTGGTGCTGGTTGCTTGAGAGAAGAGACCAACTCCCTCCTGGCTACAACCTCCCTTCCTGTAGTTATAGAGAGCAATAAGGTCTCCCCTAAGCCTCCTCTTCTCCAGGCTAAACAACCCCAGCTCCCTCAGCCTCTCCTCGTAGGGTTTGTGCTCGAGGCCTCTCCCCAGCCTCATTGCCCTTCTCTGGACATGTTCAACCTACATCTCTCCTGCTCCAGTTTCAAACCATTGCCCCTTGTCCTATCACCACAGACCCTTCTAAACAGTCCCTCCTCAGCCTCCCTGTAGGGCCCTTCAGATACTGGAATGCAGCTCTGAGGTCTCCCCATCTCTCTCTCTTAAATCTCATTCATTAAGACAGATCCCATACTCTTCAGGAGATTTTTAACTATTGTCATTGATGCCCCTGTATGGTTGACCTCATCTTCCTCACCTTGAAAACCACCAGTGCCTTCAGACCCTGCTGCTCAGAGACATTCAGGGAATCACTATCCTGGGCTGGATGAAGAAGACAATGCAGAGAGTACTTGGACATATGGGACTGTGTCAGCAGGGACAGCTGCAACCAGAGCAGCTTGCTCAGAGATCCAAACTACCTGACCTGCAACAGGTCCAGGCATGGGGCATACACCACCTCCTCTGGGAAACCTGGGCCTGGCTCTCACCACCCTCAGTGTCAAACATTTCTCCCTTCTCTCCAGTCTGGATCTCCCTCTTTTAGTTCAAACCACCCCACCTTGTCCTGTCACAACAGGCCCTGCTCAGAAGTCTGTCCCCAGCTTGCCTCAAGCCTTTTTGATAAGGCAAACTAAGGATTTCCAAGCAGGAGTTCCAGCTCCTCAGCAAGCATCCCTGACACAACTTGCCCTTCTGGAGCACAGAGGTGTTGGCTCTCCACCCAGGCCTTGTGCTTTACCACGAGGAAGTAACCTCTGGTACTTAAAGCTGCACAAAGGCTTTCTACCTCACAACACATCTCAGGACTCACAGAAGGGTCTGGTCCATGCAGCTCAGGAGGATGCTGAAAATGCCCTGCAGCCTTTGTGCAAGATCAGGCTGTGCCCTGGTCATGCTTCATGCACGATTGCATCCATGAAGAGGGCAAGTTCTCAGGCAATGAGAGTCCTCAGGCTGGACACACAGCACCACATAGCTTCTGCCCACCCATCACTTATGCCACTGTAGCAGGACAGCCACAGCATGCTGCCCCCAGCCCTGGTGTCCCCAGCTTACTTGAGGGTTCTGAGGGCTGCCACAGTCGAGGACAAAGAGGTGGTGTCGTAGACCCTGCAACACAGAAGAGTGAGTCAGCATTGTGCATGTTCAGAGGGCAGAACTCTCCTCAGAGAGCACAGCCCAGCACCTTCAGACCACACCAGAGCCTGAAGTGCAGTGACAAGCAGCACATGAAAGACAACCACCACCACTGCCAGTGAAAGCACCAAATGTGCTCTCTGAATGGGATCTGCTTTCATCTGGAACTGGAGCTCATCCCTTCTGAAAGCTGCCACAGGAAGAGAAGAGGAATGGTTTGTGCTCAAGGCTCTGAGCAACCTCCTCTAGTGGAAGGTGCCCATGGCAAGGGGTTGGACTAGATGACCTTTAAAGGTCCCTTCCAACCTAAACGGTTCTATGACACCTTAAGTCTGAGGCCTGCTGGGATCCTCCAGCCCTGTATCCCCTGCACATCAACCTGCCCAGGGGAGAACACAGCAAACACAGACAGAAGTGAAACCCCACCACAAATAGCTCCCAGTGCCAGGACCTCCTCAGGCTCATCAGCTCAGCTGACAGTGAAGCCACCCACAGACCACAGAATTGAGATTGTTGAGTCCAACCATCCACTCCCTTTCTTGGTTCTCCCTCACCCTGATAACCTGCCAGGATCCACTACCCAGGCAGGGTGGAAATTCCACCCACCAAGGACCTGAGTTAAAAGCTGGGAGGAAGCAGTGAATCTGGAGCTGTCAGGCACCAACATCCCAGTTTGCTCAGATCCATTTTGTGCTCTGCCCCTTCTCCCTTAGCACCAAGGATTTACTATTTTCGTAGCTGAGGTTTTACTGAGGAGGACAAATCTTAAATGATTTGCAGTAAATCCACCAGAGGGAAGGGCTGCAGCCACAGAGGACTCACAGAGAGCTCCTTCCTCTGGGTGTGCAAGGGGAGGAAAGAAAATCCCTTTCCCAGATGGACCACAAAACACTGCAACAGCTGCAGAGGTTCAGACTCTTTCCAGAAGACCCAAACTTACTCATCTTCTAACAGCACACAACTGGGCCACCCATTTGTCCCTGCCATGGCCCAGTATAACTCAGGACCCCTAAACATGTCCATGAGGAGCACACAGCTGCAGTGAGGGATTGACACAGGGAATTGCCTGAGCGATGGGGACACAACTCAAAAAGGAGCTAAACCCTCAGGTCTCTACCACAACTCACAGCAGCTTGAGTTGCCTCATGGCAGAGTGGTTACAAGGAGCTGCCAGCATCATCATTTCCAGTGCTAGAAGCTAGAAATCCATTCACCTTCTCAACACTTTGTGGGTTTGGATTCATGAGCCAGCTCTGGGGCTGGGTCCTGCTGAAGGGTTACCGAATTTGCTGTCTTTTCACTCAAAGCAGCCCTGCAGACAGGAGCCATCAGTAACACTGAAACACCAGCTGCCATTTCCCATACAGAGGGTTCCTCTCACCTCAGCTTGTCATCAGCACACACTGTCACCACCCTGTGCCCAGTGACTGGTGAGAAATAAGCAGAAGCCACACTTTTGGTGTGTCCTTGAAGGGAGCTCACAGGCTTGTTCTTGCTGGTCTTCAGGTACCGTACGTCGTAAACGGCAACGTCCCTGCAACACACAGAAGGCCTCAGGAGGTGCCAGCCACACAATTACCAAAAACCCACTCAAGAGACCTCACAGGTTTTATGTTGAGCTGTGTTCAGAGCTCCAGCTCAAACCAGCCAGTGGCTCCAAAGCATTCTGAGAGCACCAAAACCAGCCCAAACCAATCCCTCTGCGCTGTGATCTGTCAGCAAAGTGATTCCCAAGACCATTTTGTACCCAGCTGCACCCACTGCCCAAGGGGGAAAGGAAAATCAAGGTGTATCACACCTTACAGCCAGCTAAGAACCAAAACCTCTGTTTCTGAAGACCAAGCAAGTGACAGACTGCCTGACCACCAGCTTCTCCTGCCCTCCAAGCGTGCTGCTTTCAGCTGGGATCAGACTCCCCCACGGAGACTGAAAGCAGGCGCTGCAGGTTCTGAGCTACGTACACGGAGCCAGCAGCCATGAAATAGTGCTTGTGCACTGGGTGAACGTGCACTGTCCTCGTCCTTGTGAAGCCAATGTCTGCAGACAGCTCTGGAGATGCTCCTGGGGTCCGCCTGTCCACCACGAGGATGTCACCGGTCCACTGCCCTACTACTGCCGCGGAGCCACCGTCGCCCAGGAAGTCGAAGGAGGACATCTGCTCACCTCGGTAGATCTGGGCACAGGAAGGGGCAGAGGTAACCAAACTGCCTCAGGGAAAGACAGGGAGCTGATCACAACACCCAAAACACATTTCATGCCCTCCCTCAGAATCACAGAGCTGCTCAGGTTGGGAAAGGCCTCTAAGATCATCAAGTCCAAGCATCAGCCCAGCACCACCATGGCCACCAAACCATGTCCCCAAGTGCCATGGCCACACGTTTCTGGAACACCTCCAGGGATGGTGACTCCACCACCTCCCTGGGCAGCCTGTGCCAGTGCCTGACCACTCTTGCAGGAAAGAGATTTTTCCTAACCTGTCTTTAACCTTCTTGGCACAACTTCAGGCCATTTCCTCTTGTTCTATCACCTGACAGCAGGGAGAATGAACACTGCTGACGCACCAACATACTTTAAGTTCTTTACAGTGAGGAGCAGGGAGGCTCTGCAACAGGTTGCCCAGAGAAGCTGTGGATACCTCATCCCTCAAAGTGTTCAAGGCCAGGGTGGGTGAGGCCTTGAGCAACCTGGACTAGTGGAAGGTGTCCCTGCCCATGGCAGGGGTGCTGAAACCAGTGGAATAGAATAGAATAGACCAGGTTGGAAATGACCTTTGAGATCATCCCATCCAACAGCATCTAATCAACTAAACCATGGCACCCAGCATCCCATCCAGTCTCTTCCTGAACACCTCCAGTGATGGTGACTCCACCATCTCCCTGGGCAGCCCATTCCAATGGGCAATCTCTCTTTCTGTGAAGAACAACTTCCTAACGTCTAGCCTAAACCTCCCCTGGCACAGCTTGAGACTGTGTCCTCTTGTTGTGGTGCTGGTTCCCTGGGAGAAGAGACCAACCCCCTGCTATCTACAACCTTCCTTCAGGTAGCTGTAGAGAGCAGTAAGGTCTCCCCTGAGCCTCCTCTTCTGCAGGCTAAGCAACCCCAGCTCCCTCAGCCTCTCCTCACAGGGCTGTGCTCCAAACCCCTCCCCAGCTTTGTTGCTTCTCTGGACACCTTCCAGCAGTCAACATCTTTCCTAAACCACTCTGGAAATGGAATCCTGAACCTTCTTGTTAACAAGGACAAGCAGCAAACAACAACTGCAGTAGAACAAGAGCAGAACTTCCCATCAGCTCACACCAAGAGGCTTCAGGGGGCCTGCAGCAGAGCCAGAGGGCACTCACCTCATCGAAGAGAGCCCTGGTGACATCGGCGCAGCGCAGCGTGTCAGTGCTGAGGGACAGCAGCTGAGCAGGGTTACCGGGGGAGAAATGCATGCAGTTGACCGAGTCGTTGTGTACAGTGAAGCTGTGGGCTCCCTCCTCAGACCTGCAGTCCTGCAAAACACCACAGTCCTGCCCACAGTCTGGACAAACTCCTCAAACACCTAGGCATCATCTTCTCCTCAGTGCCCAAAGCCCAGCTGTGGTGCTGCCACCAGGGACCTGCTGTCAGAGCGGGATCCTCTCCGTGCCGCGCTGCAGTTTCGGTCCTCACTAGCAGTCTTATTTCAGCCAGAGAAACGTTTTCCTCCACTCTGCCCCCAAAATCACTACTGCAACCTCTCCTCCCATTAAACCAAGGACCAGACAGATCTTTCAAGCCATTCTGGGAAGCCTCAAATCTAACAGGCACCCTGGTGTCACCCCCAAGGATAGGGAAAGCCTCAGCTTGACCAGAGGACACTCCAGGCTGTGTCCCACCCGTGTCACAGTATCACCAAGGTTGGAAGAGACCTCAAAGATTGAGTCCAACCTGTCACCACAGACCTCATGACTAGACCATGGCACCAAGTGCCACGTCCAGTCCCCTCTTGAACCCCTCCAGGGATGGTGACTCCACCACCTCCCTGAGCAGCCCATCCCAATGACAAACAACTCTCTCCGTGAAGAACTTTCTCCTCACCTCGAGCCTAAACTTCCCCTGGAACAGCTTGAGTCTGTGTCCACCCCACCAAGCACAGCTCTGCCAGGTGAAGAGCCAACTCACCACGTTCCACAGACCAATCTGCCCATTCCTGTCTCCAGCTGCCAGGAAGATGATGCTCTCTGAAGGATGGATGGCCATAGAGCACACTCGGTTCTTCACCACCTTTCTGATGTTCTCCTCGCTCAGCACCATTCTGTTCAGGTTCTCCTGGTATCTACACAACACCACCAACACCTCAGTGACTCCAGAGAGGAAGAATAACAAGAAGCCAACCTCCAGCTGCTGTCTTCAGCTCACCTTTCCATGTCAGGTGTGTGCTTCTCAGCTTCATTAGCTTCCACCTGCAGACAGAAAGGAAACATTTACCAAAAAGTAGAGCCCAAGGCCAATTATCTTCCCCCCCCAAATAACTGAAGGCAACCAACAATTACCTCACTTATGCTCATCCACACAGCCAGCAAGTCCTCTGTCAATTTACTGTCTCCCACCTGATCTTCTGGAAGCATGGGCAAAGGTCCAGCTGGAACCTGAGGCTGGAATGACATCAGCAACTCTGTTAACTCAAAACACCCACAGCTGAACACAGAGTGAGTTTGTTCCTTTGCACAGCCCAGATAGCCTGAGAACAAATCTGTGGCAATAGGAGAAATAAGCAATAAAAAGTAAACCCCAAAGTTTGTATCAAAATCTCATTAAAGAGATACACAGAACTCGACTGAGAGCACAACAGCAAAGACAAAGAGCTGCCTTGTGCTGTGTCCCTCTCCTTCCTGGCACTCCAGCAGAGCTGAGCTGCTCTGTACTGCAGCTTGAGCTCCATTCTGCAGCACCATGGAAGATTGAAATTCAGAGCCACACAACTTCCCCTGCCGCTTCAGAAAGGCAGCAAACAAAACCAGGTCAGAACTTACAGCCAAGGAATATCAAACCAGGAGAGCAAAACTGGGCATGTGAAGCTGCTCACGTCTATGGGCTGGTCAGGGGAAGCTCTGCCCTTCTACTCTGCCTTACTGAGGCCACATCTGGAGCACTGTGTCCAGTTCCAGCCTACCCAGTTCAAGAGAGACAAGGAACTACTGGAGAGAGTCCAAGGGAGGCTATGAGGGTGATGAAGGGACTAGAACAGCTGTCTGATGAGGAAAGGCTGAGAGGCCTGAGACTGAGTGTAGAGAAGAGCAGCCTGAGAGGGGATCTGATCAAAGCTCAGCAAGAGATAAAGGGTAGGCAGGGGGGTAAAAGGATAGGTCTAGATTCTTCTCAGTGGTGCCCAGCAACAGGGCAAGGGGCAGTGGGCACAAACTGGAGCCCAGTAGGTTCCACCTGAGCAGGACATTTCTTTGGTGTGAGAATGCTGTGGAGCTTCATTCTCTGGAGACTTTCAAAACCCATGTGGCCTGCCCTAGGTGATCCTGTTTTGGCAGGGGGTTTGGGCTTGATGACCTCTAGAGGTCCCTTCCAACCCCTAACATCTTATGTTTACATAGGCTGGTGAAAATGCAGAAGGTTTTGACCTCAGGGCACTTCAGATCACCCAAAGCTGCACTACTTCACCACCCTGGCTCACAAAACAGTGTCTGACTTTTGGAGAGGCCATGGGAAAGCTGCAGCTCACGATGTTTGGGGGGTTAAGAATTCAGCTTTCATCAGTGCCACTGCTCAGGGCACCTTCCCATTTCTGAGGGCTTCACAAGCAGCTCAGCAATGACAGCTGGTGTCACCCAGCTTCACCGGCAGTGGGCTGGCAAAGCCTTTGTCCCCCCTACACACACCCCCTCACATCTCCTCCAAGCATTCCCCATCTTACATATTCCTCTGCACTGGGCTGGGTGGACACCTCTGGCATGGCAATCCCGGAGGGCTCCACTCGCTGCAGGCGCATGGATCTCCGCCGCACCGGCTCCTCTTCTGCCTTCTTGGGCTTTGCTCTACAGCAACCAGAACACTGCAGCATCAGGCACAACCCAAGTGCCCTGCATGCAGGGACAGGCTGCAGAGCAGGCTCAGCTGTGCAGCTCCCAACATCACAATCAGGCACAACCCAGGTGCCCTGCATGCAGGCAGGAGGCTGGGGCACAGGCTCAGCTGTGCAGCTCCCAACACCACAATCAGGCACAACCCAAGTGCCCTGCATGCAGGCAGGAGGCTGGGGCACAGGCTCAGGTGTGCAGCTCCCAACACCACAATCAGGCACAACCCAAGTGCCCTGCATGCAGGCAGGAGGCTGGGGCACAGGCTCAGCTGTGCAGCTCCCAACACCAGAATCAGGCACAACCCAAGTGCCCTGCATGCAGGCAGGAGGCTGGGGCACAGGCTCAGGGGTGCAGCCCCCAACACCAGAATCAGGCACAACCCAAGTGCTCTGCATGCAGGCAGGAGGCTGGGGCACAGGCTCAGGTGTGCAGCTCCCAACATCACAATCAGGCACAACCCAGGTGCCCTGCATGCAGGCAGGAGGCTGGGGCACAGGCTCAGGGGTGCAGCTCCCAACACCACAATCAGGCACAACCCAAGTGCCCTGCATGCAGGCATGAGGCTGGGGCACAGGCTCAGGGGTGCAGCTCCCACACTTCCAGCCTGGCTGGTTCTGGGTCCCTTCAGGAGGTTGTCACTTGAGCCAGCAGTGACAGCCCAGAACAAACCGGGCGGGCAGCGACGCGCGGCGCTGTGCTGCGCTTTGATTTTGCTTGTCAGACATCCTGCCACTGCTGCTTCCCTCCCCAGCCCTTATCCATAATTCATCCTCCACTCACTCCTCTGCTCAGCTCTCACCACTTTCATCACCCAGCTCACTCTTTTACTCATTTTGCTGCTTTGGCACTGCAGAGCAGCTCCAGGGAAAAGGACCTGGACACCAGGTGGACACCAGGACGTCATTGGAGCACCTCTCCTATGAGGACAGACTGAGGGAGGCTGGAAAAGACCTCTGAGATCATCAAGTCCAGCCTGTGAACTAACACCAGTTAAACCATCCCACCAAGTACCACATCCATTCTTAAAGACCTCTAGTGATGGTGACTCCACCACCTCCCTGGGCAGCCCATCCCAGTGCCTAATCAGCCTCCCTGTGAGGAAGTGCTTACCAACATCCAACTTAAACCTCCCCTGGCACAGCTTCATACCATGCCCTCTTGTCCTGTCACTAGTTGCCTGGGAGAAGAGCCTGACCCACGCCTGCTTAAGAGAGCTGGGGCTATTCAATCTGGAGAAGAGAAGGCTCTGAGGAGACCTTATTGTGGCCTCCCAGGATCTGAAGGGGGCCTACAGAAAAGCTGGGGAGGGACTTTTGAGGGTGTCAGGGAGTGATAGGACTGGGGGGAATGGAGCAAAACTAGAAATGGGTAGATTCAGATTGGATGTTAGGAAGTTCTTCCCCATGAGGGTGGTGAGACACTGGCACAGATTGCCCAGAGAGGTGGAGTCGTCTTCTCTGGAGGCATTCCAAACCCACCTGGATGTGTTCCTGTGTGACCTTCTCTAGGTGACCCTGCCTTGGCAGGGGGGTTGGACTGGGTGATCTCTAGAGGCCCCTTCCAACCCCTCCCATTCTGTGATTGTGTGAAGTGTCTCTTTTCCTACACTGACTGGTTTCTCTCTCTTTTGCACCTAGTTCTTCCCTTCTTTTTCCCTCCCCCAAATCTCCCATCATTTCATTCCCTCATTTACCATTTCCTTCTTTAGCCAATACAAAAATACCATCACAGGAAGGAAAAGTGGTGTTGGATGATAGGTTGGACACAATGATCTTGAAGGTCTCTTCCAACCTGGTCTATTCCATTCTATTCCATTCTATTCCATTCTAAAGTGCTTGAAACACCTTGGGGCTAAACACCACAAAAGGAATCCATGCAGTAGTGTGATGACGAGGACAATCATGCTTTCACAGCAAGGCAGAAGAGAGGCCCTGCCTGGAGGAGCTCAGGAGGGTCAGCTGCTCAGGTTTAGCTTTATAGGGACACACTCTTCATGAGCTCTCCCCCTCTCTGCAGCTGGAAATGCTGAAACAGCACAAAACTCCTGCAGTGTGCACTTGCAGCCCAGAAGGCAAATCACATCCTGGGCTGCATCAAAAGATGTGTGACCAGCAGATTCAGAGAGGTGATTCTACTACTTTACTCTGCTCTGGTGAGACCTCATCTGGAATACTGCATCCAGCTCTGGAGTCTTCAATATAGGGAGGACGTGGACCTGATGGAGCAGGTCCAGAGGAGGGCCATGAAAATGAGCAGGGGGTTGGAGCACCTCTGCTACAAGCACAGGCTGAAGGAGCTGGGGCTGTTCAGCCTGGAGGAGGCCCCAGGAAGACCTCAGAGCAGCCTTCCAGTAACTGAAGGGGGCTACAAGAAGGCTAGAGACTGTTTACAAAGGCCTGTGGTGATAGGACAAGAGGCAGTGCCTTCAAACCACCAGAGAGCAGATTCAGATTGGGTATTAGGAACAGGTTCTTTACTTTGAGGGTGGTGGAACACTGGAACAGGTTGCCCAGGGAGCTGGTTGGGGACCCATGCCTGGAGATATTCAAAGTGGGGCTTGACAGGGCTCTGGGCAGCCTGATCTAGTCAAGGATGCCCCTGCTTGCTGCGGAGGGGCTTGGACTTGATGACCTCTGGAGGTCCCTTCCCACCCAGACCATTCTATGCTACTTTACCTCTTAGTGGCAGGAGATTGTCTTTTGGTTGCAAGCCGGTGAAGTCTTGCTGCTGACTTAAGAGAGAAGAAAACCAAACAGATTAGACACAAACACAACAAGATGAACCCTGCATGAAACCCAACCAGCTAAAGGCTGCCATGAAGGATATTGCAGTATTTACAACAACACTGAAAAGAGTGGGGCTTAAACATCAAGCTGTGTCATGTCCACTTTGCTTCCATGCACCAGAAGACAGCCCTGGTCTCTGTGAAGGACACCCAGCAAGATCAGGATGCTCTGCACAAACAAACAAGGTGTTCTAAACTGCTCCACACCACAGGAATGTCTGCCACAGAAAGACAAAGTAGAACCTGCAGCCACAGAGGCCTCCATGCTCAGTCTTCTCCGCCACACTGTGAAGACAGACACCTAGCTCCTTTAGACTCCAGCCAATCAATCAGAGAAGGGTTTGGGTTGGGAGAGATCTTCTAAGATCACAGAATCAAACCATCAACCCAGCACTGCCAGCTCACCACCAAACCATGGCCCTCAGCATCACATTTCCACAGCTTTGAAACCCACTCCACCACTGCCCTGGGCAGCCTGGCCCAGCCCTTGCAAACCCTCAAGGGGAAGAAATTGTTTCTCATGTCTAACCTAAGCCTCCCCTGGGGCAACCTGAGGCCTTTTCCTCTTGTCCTGTCCCTTCGTCCTTGTGAGAAGAGACTGACCACAACTTGACTCCGACCTTTTCTCAGGGAGCTGTAGAGAGCCAGAAGGTCTCCCCTCAACCTCCTCCAGACTAAACAACCCCAGTTCCCTCAGCTGCTCCTCCCCAGCCCTGTTCTCCAGACCCCTCACCAGCTTCATTGCCTTTCTCTGGACCTGCTCCAGCTCCTTAATATGCTTCCTGGGAGTGACAGCCCCAAAACTGAACCCAGGATCCAAGGAACAAAGCTCAGATCTGTCCAGTTACAACCACCAAGAGCACCACAGTGCTCCTGTTTCCCCAGCCAAAGCAGCACCAACCCTGTCGTGAAGAGACTGACCTGCTCCTTGGGTCTGACAGACCACACTGGTTAGCACTGGTAACCAAGAGGACTTTCTCTAGGCTGCACTGCTCAGCTCAGGGCTGTGGTTACAGCCTGCCTCACCTCTCCTGACCCTTCTGAGGGTAACTGGAAGAAAAGGAGTTGGCTTTACTCAAGTCTCAGCCTGATGGTGAAGCATCTTATCACCTCCTAGGCAGGCCCAGCCATGCCCTGCAGCCTGGTACAATCAGAAGCAATCATGCAGCCATCCAAGAGGGCAATTCCCTCACTGCTGCCAGAAAAGGGAAATATTATGAACTAAAATTTAAAAAGTAACTAGGGGAATGAAAGAGTGCAGAAAGAAGGGCAAAGACCTGGACCTGCTCATGTGACAGCCTAAGCCTAGCAAAACTTCTCCCAGCATGGAAGGAATTCTTATGTGCCTGTGTCCACCAGACACAGCCAGCCAGGGCAGTGTCAAACATTTCTCCCTTCTCTCCAGTCTGGATCTCCCTCTTTCAGTTCAAACCATCACCCCTTGTCCTGTCACAACAGGCCCTGCTCAACATTCTCTCCCCATCTTTTTGATCAGCCCCTTCAAGCACTGAAAGACCACCAGAAGGTCTTCCTGGAGCCTTCTCTTCTGCAGGCTGAACAACCCCAACTCTCTCAGCCTGGCCTCACAGCAGAGGGCTTCCTGCCTTTCCTAAGAAGGGCTCCCCAACGAGTTCAGTCATCATCACACTTGGAGAGAACATTTTGGAGCTGCTCAGACTCCACACAAACCTCGTGCAGCTGCAGAGAGGCAAAGAACTTGGCATTTTCTGTGATGTTCTTCAGCCTCTTCCTTTCATAAGCTGACAGCTGGGAATGTCCATCCTACAAAGAGAAAAACCACTTACTCCTCCTACAAATGGATGCTGACCAGACTCATTATCTCATGCCTTTTATCCTAGCTGTGACAGAAAGGGCACAAGATGACGATGGGGGCTTCCACTACTGGGTTTTAGTACAGCAGCAGCATTTTGTGCATGCCTTAGACGTTCTGAAAGGGCAAAACGAGGAGGGTTTAGTACCAGTCTGAGAGGTCTGAAGGGAAAAAAAAAAAGGGGGGGAAAAATCACTTTCAAACTTTACTTTTATAAAGCAGTGAGTGTGCATCTTGAGAGCTGCAGAACAAACTCCCTGACCCCTGTCTGCCAGGAGCAAACTGCTCTCCGCTGGCACTGGCACTGCTTTGGGAAGCACCCCAGAGCCGGGCAGCCCCCCGGCACCGGCAGGGTCCCCGCGGTCACTCACCGACGGCTCTTCTTCTTCCTCCTCCTCGCTCCCGTCGCTCTCTGCCTCCCAGCTGCCGTTCAAGCCGTTAGCAGGTGCCGAGCCGGGTTCCGAGGCGGGGTCCAGGGGGTCCTGCGGGCAGAGCCTTTTGCCCGCCGGGGCTCTTTCCTCCGCCTCGTCGTAGGCGCTCAGGAGCCGCTTCTGCGTCAGCGGCCGCCGGCCAGCCACGGCCAGGGGCGTGAGCAGCACCCGCGGCCGCCGGGCCGCCTCCTCCCGCTCTGCCTCCCGCCTCACGCTCAGCTGCAGCTCGGCCTGGGCCGCCGGGGTGGACTCCTGGGAAGGGAACGGGGCAGGTCGGCGGTGTCCGCGGGGCAGCCCGGTGCCGGCTGACAGCCGCCTCCCGGCCCCGGGCTCCCCTGCTCTCCGCCTGACCCCGGCTCCCCCAGACCTTATGGTCCTCTTCACGACCCCGCTCCTCCTCGGAGCCCTGCATCTTCCTAGCCCCGGTACGCCCCGGGCCTTCCGTACTCCCTGCCCCGGATCACCCCCCGGGGCCCCGCGTGTTCCTTCTGCCCCCAGCCCGCTCCCCGCCGGTCCCCTCTCTTCAATGCCCCCGGTCCCGTCCCCCCCCCGCCCCCGGGCAGGCAGAGCTCTCCCGGGGCCCCATTGCGCCGCTCCCCGCCTAGACCTGCATCCGCTGCCGGCTGCGCGGCGACGGCTCCTCGGGCTCCTCGGTAACGGCCAGCGGGGACGGAGGGAGCAGGGCCAGCGCCATGGCGCGACCGGCGAGTGGCGGGACGGGCGCGGGGCGGAGCGGCAGCTTCCCGCTCCGGAGCAGGGCGGCCCCGCCTCCCGCCCACGGCGCCCTCCCGCCGGGCGCTGCCGCCACAGGCGGGCGGCGCCGCGGCCCGGGAAGGCGGGCGGCAGGGACGCGGGTGGCGGAGGCGTGAGGGGACTGTGCCAGGCTGCAGCTGGGCACTGCGGGACAGCAGGAGGGAATGGCTGCAGCAGTCGGGGATGTGGGGGGGGGGGGGCTCAGGGCTGGCAGGGGCTTCTGGGCTGTTCCCAGCAGCATGGGCAGCAGGGGAGGGAGGGGATTCTGCCGAGACCCACCTGCAGCGCTGGGGCCAGCCCTGCAGTCTTCAGCACCCCAGAGACACAAACCTGTTGGAGCAGGGCCAGTGGAGGCCACAGCAATGCTGTGGAGGCTGGAAGCCCTCTGCTGTGAGGCCAGGCTGAGAGCTAGGGGTCTTCAGCCTGGAGAGACAAGGCTCTAGGGAGACCTGATGGCCTTTCAATGCTCAGAGAGAGGATGGACTTTTTATCATAGCTTCTTGTGACAGGACGAGGGGTGATGATTTCAACTAAAAGAGGGAGAAATATTTGACACTGACAGCCCCAGGCTGCCCCCATCCCTCCACTCATTGCAGGTCAGGTTACATGGGGCTCTGAGCAACCTGCTAGAGTTGCACTTTCCCTGCTGGCTGCAGGGGGCTTGCACTGGATGAGCTTGAAAGGTCCTTTCTCACCCTAGGCAGTGAACCCTGAAGCTCTTGCACAAGCAGCAGGGAGGAGAGCAGATGCTTCAGGACGCGCAGTCTAGTAATAGTCTGATCTGTGCCAGCAGGCAGACCCTCAGGTGGGTAGAGAGGAGGGTGGATGAAGTGTTTTCCCTGAAATGGGGCTTCTAGAAGCACTTAAACCTCTGCTGCCAGTAAAATGAAAGGTCCAAAGAAACTTCTGAGTTAAAAAATGTTTATTTACTCGGATATTTTTGTATTCAACAACTGTACAAGGCTCAGAAAATTGGGCACAACAAAACAAATGTCCTAAACAGTGATTACATCCTCGGGGCTTGGTCCTGTACAGCATGTACCTTTTTGTCAGAAGACTGAGTATGAAGGCTGAAGGAAGTGCCTGGCTTTGGGTTTGGGTGGTGCCATGATCCCCAGCTTTCCAGCAGCTCCTTGGGTGGCACCGACGCTGTAGGACACTGAGCTGCCGCCAGAAGCAGCTGGAGCCTTGGAGCCAAATGGCTTTTTGGTCCTTCGGTGCTTGCTGTAGCTGCTGCAAAACAAAGACAATCCGGAGCCGTGTCAGATACCTGCCGGATGGCCCCTTTCAGCACCCCGCTGTGCCTGCACCGGCACCACACCACCGCATTTAACACAACACTGAGCTTTCATTCTCAACCTTACTAATTTTTGACACCCGTGGCTGAGAGCACCTTTGACATGCAGATCGAGGGTGGCTGCCGCTCTGGCATTTGCCTAAGGGCAGGGAGCAGCCAGAAGATCCTGAGCCAACCCAACTCCTCTTAACCCCCTTAGATAGTTCACTTGAGGTGACACGTCAAGGTCAGCGCCACTTAATGGCCAGTACTGGATCAGCTGGGATGGAGACAATGGTGAGAGTGAAGCCCTCGGAGCTGGGAGCTGTTGTTCACTACTATAACGAGCAGACAGAGGCAAACCCGGGAGACATCCTCGGAGAGGACACGGTGAGCTCATTAAGGAGGTCACCCAGGGTGATGAGGAACACAGCCTTGAAGCAGCGAGCTGTGAGTGTTTACTGCACCAATAACCCCGCCACAGCCTGTAATAGTTAGGTGACTCTTCAGGTCAGAGTTTTGGAGAGCCCCTCAGTACCACCTAGAGCTCCTCCTCCAAGCACCCAGAACTCTCCCAACCGAAGGACAATACCATTTCTGTCCCATGCAGACTGCTTGCACCCATTGAGAGAATCATCCCAGAAAGGCAAGGCCCAGGTTGTGCCTACAGCACCTCTTTGGTACCTCAGTTTTCTCCCTCCCATACCAAACCAGGGGCAATCTCCATGCTGAAGGACCAGGTAACCTGACTAGGGAACTTCCACTCCATTCCTTTTTGCACAGGGCAAGCTGTGAGCTCAGCAAACCTCTAAAAGGTAACTTTTTACTCACGTTTTTTTCATGTCACCTGCACCCTGTTTTCTAAAGAGGGTTTGGGGAGGGCAGAGCTGTTCCAACCATTTCTCCTTTTCCCTTCCATCCCTTTCAGCACCCAATAACCAGCATGGTTTTGGAGCACTGACCTCCAAACTGCCACAGTTTGTTACCAGACATGAACTTCTACAACAAGGACATGGAGTCCCAAGGATGAAACCCACCCTGGCTGTCATCACCCCATGACAGTTTGGTGGTGGCTCTGCCCTAGAAGCTCGAGACCAGGCAGCCTCCTGGATCCAAACCTTATGCTCTTGACAGAAATACTCTGCCTTGTACAGTGCAGAGGGAGAAAATTAATGAGGGACTGGGGCTGAAGAACAAATACCCCATCAAGTCCTCAACGTTTTAAACCTTGTGTTCCCAAGCACAGAACTCAGTCAGCTGCCACTAAAGGTTGTGGCAGCAGCACACCGAGGTTGAGCATCGCTGCTGAGTTTGTGGCAGCTGAGGGTGAGAAACGGACGACACTTGTTCAATGTCCTTCCTCACCAGGAGCTCTGCAACAGAAAATGCCAGGAAAGCAAAGTGCAGCAGTTGTTAGCAGAGACCTGGATAAATTTTGGGCCCTTCTGGAAGGCCATGCAGTAGGACACCAGTGTGATTTTGGGGCCATCACCATGCTGTTCTGGAGGACGTTACAAGTGACCCTGAGCAACGTACCCTCTGGGACGGAACTGCTGGCTGCCACCATTACTGGTCTTTTTCCTCTTGGATTCTCTGAAGTTTGGTGGCCTTTTCCTTTTCCTTCTTTGGTTTGCATTATTGGAAAAGTAGCTGGAAGTTGTAGCCCCACCTTCAGCCTCCTCATCGCCCTCAGAGGTGCCCTGGCTTCCTGTGGCCGTGTCCACGCTGGGGCAGGGAGTTTCTTCTGCAGACAGAGAGAGTTAAGGCTAAGGAAAGCAAGATGCTGCCTGGGCCAGTCACAGCTGTCACCAGCTGTGCCAACAGGTCTGTCCTTGCTGCTCAGAACCTCCTTTGGCCTGCCTTCATCCTGGTGATGCTCCAGACTGGGATAAAGGTGGCTGGTAGGTGGGTGTGAAGAAAGGACAGAGGCATTTTGGGTTTCACAGAATCACAGAATGGTTTGGGTTGGAAAGCACCTTAAAGATCATCCAGTTATGGCAGGGACACCTTCCACCAGACCAGGTTGCTCAAGGCCCCACCCAGACTGACTTTGAACACCTCTAGGGAGGGGGGCATCTACAACCTCCTTGAGCAACCTGTTCCAGTGTCTCACCACCCTCACTGTGAAGAATTTCTCCCTGCTGTCTCATGTCATAAAGAACACTGGCCAGCCTGATCTTCTCCAGCTTGGCTTCTTGTCTAAACTCTTTAGGTACCATGGGGCTTTCTGCCATTACACCTTCCTTGTATCAGCTGGAAGGAGCTATGGAATGGACTACAAATACTGGAGTCACCCATGGCACTTGTTCACAAACACCACGAAATGGTGAAAGGATCAGAGGGCTGAGAGCTCCTTCTCAGTGATGATCAAGAAGGACATGGTTCTCTGCACAGGCAGTGGAATCCTTCCAATCAGGTTTTCAGCCATGAGTTTACTCCCAGAGCAGTTTCTGAGAGCAACATGGACCACTCCAAAAGCACAGCCCCAGGGCCTGATCTAGTAGCCAGGCTGCTCTGATCCCAGCAGAGTTGCCCTGCTGTGTTCAGAGGAGGGTCAGTCACTGGTCTCCAGGCTGAGTTCCCCACTGAACTCAGCACAGACCCTGAGCTGGCTCTGGGGCTTCCTCACATCTGAGCAAGAGCTGCTCAAGGAAGACCTGCACTTGCTGCCCTCAATTACAATGATAAATGAAAAGCAGCAGTTGCTGATTCTCTGCCTGGCCAAATGCACCCCATTGTGGAAAAATATTCAGGAGGTCCAAAATCTTTACTCTTAAGGTCAGAATTCTCATTATAACTAAGAGCATTCCATAAATCCCACTCATTCATGGGGGCAGAGCAGAGCATTCTGCTTTGTCCTCCCTTTTCCTGTTTTGGCCTTTGAAAGAGATGGTGAATTCACCAAGGGAGAAGATAATGCTTCACTGTGAGGGTGGAGAGAGCCTGGCCCAGGTTGCCCAGAGAGGGAGGAGATGCCTCATGCCCGGAGCCATTGCAGGTCAGGTTGTTTGGCACTCTTAGCAGCTTGCTCTGGTGGCAGATGTCCCTGCTGACTGCAGGGGGTTGGACTGGATGAGCTTGAAAGGTCTCTTCCCACCTAACAGCATTCTGTGACTTCTCTGACAGCAGAGAGCTTTGTATGTTCTGAAAATGTGCAGCTACCCAAATCACTAAATTACCATTTGGGCAATTATTGAAGTGCAAGAATTAGTTCTTTGTGTTTAAAACCAGGTAAGCTCTGAGTGAAGCTTCTGGCAGAGGGGGAGGGAAGGGTACTGAAGAGGAAAGCAGAGGTTTAGGGACGAAACAGACCGAAGCATACCTGGTGTGGTCCACTCTGAGTACTTCTCCATCACTTTAATTATCTCTGCACCATATTTTTCCAGTTTGTCTTCTGTGACCCCATCAATCTGCAGTAAAACCTCCACATCTGAGGACAGGGTCTCTGTGAAGTGACACAATGCCAATCAGACAGGGCAAAAGAAAGGAACTTTTTTTAGGGGGGGGGAGGAGAGGTCGTGGGGCAGCGTTGTGGAAGCCCTTTCCTGCCACCCTGTACACCAAAAGCCACAGCCTGCTGCCAAGGAGCAGGAGGCTGACATCACCTGCTATTTTCTTCAGAGTTGAAGTACTGAAAATGTTGAAGTAGTGCACATCAAAGACCTTCCCAAGCGTTTTGCAGGTGTCTGTAAGTTCCCCAAGGCACTTTTTGACCATCTCCTCCCGCTGGGACATCTTTGCCATGGAAGCTCTCTGCTTTCTGATGTCACTGGCACTTTCTGTCTCGTGGAACTCCACCTGTTGAAAGAACCTCATCAAATAAGGGGCTGGAAATGCCTGAACAGGTTGCCCAGAAATGTAGTTGAGGCCCCAACCCAACCCTGGAGACATTCGAGGTCAAACTCGATAGGGCCTTGAACAACCTGGTCTAGTTGGAGATGTCCCCTGCTGAGTGCAGGGGGGTTGGAGAAGATGACCTTTGAGGGTCCCTTCCAACCCAATGCATTCTGTGAATAACAGCTGTCAGGAGAGTCTCTGCAGAGCCATCCTTAGAAGACTGATCGATAACAGCGAAATAGTGAAGGAAATCAGAAGTGCTCTTTGATGGCCAAAAAAGCCCAACCCATTTATCCACTCTTTGCATGAATTGTTTTCCCAAGCTACTCAGCCTCTCCTAAGCTGCTTCTGCAAAGATCTGGCAGAGTGCACACAGCTCAGGGAGAACATCCTGAGAGCCCAGTTCACAGAGGTCACTAGGCCTGGTGCTGAGGGCTCTGCTCTTCTCCAAATAGCACTAATGCAGAGGAGACAGTTCTGGAACAGGTTCCATGACCTTCTCAAAGTGCATTTTCCATCAGAGCTCACCAATGACTGGGGAAAAAAAAATTAGAGCAGAAAATGCAGGAGAAGGTGGTGCTGGTTCCTTTCTGTCTTAGCTTTTTGTGTGTTGGTCATAGCTTTCCTCTCCTGTCAAGCTGGAATTAGAGGGAGGGAGGGCGAAGAGAAGGGTTTAAGCCTCTCAAGTCCTCTCCAGCTCAGCTTTTGCCTCACAACACAATTGTGAGGTTAAGGCTGAGGTTGAAGTATGTTGCTCAGGGAGGCTGAGGATGCCCCCTCCCTGGAGGTGTTCAAGGCCAGGTAGGATGAGGCCCTGAGCAACCTGGGTTAGTGGAAGGTGTTCCTGCCCATGGCATGGGGGTTGGAACCAAATGATCTTCAGGGTCCCTTCCAATCCAAACCATTCTAGGACTATTACAGTGCTGGGCTAGAAATCATGCTGGTTGGATTCTGTTGCCTGTATCTCCTAAAGATTATTTCCTGCACTTCAGCTGGTAGGCAAATGATGTTTGAATTCTCCTAGGCTATCTGCTGTGTGAAAACTGTAGCATGTGGCTTAAAGCAATAAGAAAACAGAGTGTACACACCTGCAGTGCTCCATCTAGCACAGCCTGAGCTCTCTCTCCTAGGATCACATAGGCCACTGCCTGGTCATTAGCTGTGATGTACAAATCTTCATCCAGGATCTTGTCCAGGACCAGTTTTCTGAAAAGCCTCTCACCATTATGCCTGGAGTAGGCAGCTCCCTTCCCAAATATTCCAGACTGAATCTTGGCACTGGTTTTACCTGTGAAGCAGAAACCAGAGTTAGCCTGCCATCAGAAATCAACCATCAGCCAGCCTCATGAGGTTCAACAAGACCAAGTACAGAGTCCTGCATCTGGGTGGAGGCAACTCCAGGCACAAATCCAGGCTGGGCAGTGACTGGCTGGAAAGCAGCCCTGAGGAGAGAGACTTGGGGGTGCTGGTGGATGAGAAGCTCACCAGGAGCTCTCAGTGTGCACTTGCAGCCCAGAAAGCCAATCCGATCCTGGGCTGCATCAAGAGAAGTGTGGCCAGCAGGCCAAGGGAGGTGATTCTCCCCTCTACTCAGCTCTGGTGAGGCCCCACCTGGAGTACTGCATCCAGTTCTGGAGCCCCTAGTACAAGAGGGATATGGATGTGCTGGAACATGTCCAGAGAAGGGCCATGAGGATGAGCAGAGGGCTGGAGCACCTCTCCTGTGAGGACAGACTGAAGGAGTTGGGGCTGTTCAGTCTGGAGAAGAGAAGGCTCTAAGGTGACCTAATTGTGGCCTTCCAGTACCTGAAGGGGGCTACAAGAAGGCTGGGGAGGGACTTCTCAGGATCTCAGGTAGTGATAGGACTAGGGGGAATGGAATGAAGCTGGAGGTGGGGAGATTCAGGCTGGAGGTGAGGAGGAAGTTCTTCACCATGAGAGTGGTGAAGCCCTGGAATGGGTTGTCCAGGGAGGTGGTTGGGGTGCCATCCCTGGAGGTGTTTAAGCCCAGGCTGGCTGAGGCTCTGGCCAGCCTGATCTAGTGTGGGGTGTCCCTGCCCATGGCAGGGGGGTTGGAACTAGATGATCCTTGTGGTCCCTTCCAGTCCTGACTGACACTATGATACTAAATCCCACCTACCTGTGTCCTTACAGACCTGTAGAGGATTCCCAAGGGTATTCCACATAAAAATCCCCTCCCATTTAAGCACCAGAAGCTCCAAGCACCACCAGAAAATTCATACTGTCACTGTAACAACCTGACAAGGCCAGGTTGGATGAGGCCTTCAGCAACCTGGTCTAGAGGAGGGTGTCCCTGCCCATGGCAGGTGTTGGAACTGGATGATCTCTAAGGTCCCTGCCAGCCCAAACCACTCTCTGAATCTAGGAAATGGGTAAAAGCTGTGGTTGGTCTGGAGTATTTTGGATCATCTACCACCAAGAGATTCCTGCAAGGAATCTTGCCAAATAAATCTTTAAAACCACTTCTGGTGCTGCACAGAGCTCCTGGTACTTGGTCAGGAATTTGTGCACCACCTGAAGTTGAGGAGAAACTTTGGTGTGGGGGTGCTGGAGGTCTGAAGCAGGCTGCCCAGAGAGGTTGTGGAATCTCCTTCTCTGGAAAGATTCCAACCCCTCCCCGGCCATTGCGATCCCGGGCAGGCTGCTGTGGGTGCCCCTGCTTCAGCAGCAGGGTCGGACTGGATGATCTCCAGAGGTCCCTTCCAACCCCCACCACACTGGCATTCTGTGGAGATGATGTCAGTGTTATTTCTGGAAGCACTTACCCAGGAAGATGTCCACCATCATGTTCAGTGTGTACCTCCCAGACCCCGTGTGTTTCCTCTCGCTCCCTCGTCGTCCTTGCCCGCAGTGCTCCTGCACAAACCTGACGATGCTCTTCACCTCCTCTGTTACATTTCTTGATCTGTAATCCTGTTAGGATAGACTTGATTAGGAAACAGCCTTGTGTGGTTGTGCCCTGGCCCAAACTCTTACTACCAGCCTTGGTTTTCATCACTGAGCTTTGTCCAGTCCTGAACTCCTCTTGTTCCCAGCAGAGGAGCAGGGGTTTTCTGGTGAGGGCGCCTGCAGTGGTACAGTCACAGGAATCCTGGGTTTGGAACCTGCAGCCACACCCCAACCTGATGTGAATAATCTGTTCACTGCCTGGAGTGAGCTGCAGGATGGCTGGGGGAATGGTGGCAATGAAGGTAAATCATGTGGAAAGCATCCTGCTGAAGCTACCCTTCCAGCATTCATTAGGAGGAGGGGACTGGCCTGGGTGTGCTTCATTCCAGTCCAAATCTCTTACAATCACAGCTACAGAGATAAAACAGGACTGAGAAGCAGCAGCAGGTATAAACTGCTCTGGTTGGAGAGACCACTCCCTGTTTGCTTCATCTGCTCTAGCTTCTCTGCTGCTCCTGCTCATGCCACTCATTGCTTCAACCCTTGATGCACAAACCCTAATCTTGGGGCCACCTCAAGCAGCCTTCATCTCTTCACGTGGCAGCACAGAGCTGAGAAGATCAGCACAGGCAATGGAAGGGATTTCCCCAGGGCCACTCATGGGGACCTTACAGTAGCTCCTGCCTCCTGGAAGCTCCATAACCCAGAAAGTCCACACTGAGGGACATTCCTGCACCTCACAAGCCCTGCTCTGACAGAAACTGGAGCATCTTAACGTTGTCTGTGTAGTTCTGCTCTAGGTTAAACTCTGGCAACATGGCTTAGCAGTGGGCTTGGCAGTGTTAATGGCTGGACTTGATGATCCCAGGTTGGACTTGATTCTCCCAGGCAACCAGCACCAGAACAAGAGGACACAGTCTCAAGCTGTGCCAGGGGAAGTTTAGGCTCAAGGTGAGGAGAAAGTTTTTCCCAGAGAGAGTTGTTAGCCACTGGAATGTGCTGCCCAGGGAGGTGGTGGAGGCACCATCCCTGGAGGTGTTCAAGAGGGGATTAGAGGTGGCACTTGGTGCCATGGTTTAGTCATGAGGTGTTGGGTGACAGGTTGGACTGGATGACCTTTGAGGTCTCTTCCAACCTTGGTGATTCTGTGATCTTAAAAAGCCTTTTCCAGCCTAACCAGTTCTGTGAGTCCCTGAAAGAATTCAAAGACCCAGCATCACAAACCCACAGGGCACCTTGCTTGTCCTCTCCATTTGCCTCCCCAGATGCCATGGAACCCTTGTTTAATCCAGTTAAATGCAAAATCATTTTAATAACCATCAATAAGAGCTTTGAGATGATTTTTTTTGGTACCTTCTTCCTACTGCAGTTATCACAGATGACCTCTGGGTGATCTTTGCAGAAGGTGGGATTAAAGTTTGTTTCCCCAAAGTAGGCCAAAAGCTGGATCCTCCTGCAGTCCACCACGTTCTCACAGTAGTGAACCATGCTGTAGAGGTTGTTGAAGTGAGTCTGTCTGCTGTGACTGTTCCCATCTTTCTCCACTGAAATGCAACACATGCAAGTGCAGTTGTTAAATCTGCACTGCCAGGGGTTGATACCAGAGAGGCCAAAATGCAACAGGCTCCTGGGCTTCAAAATAGGTAAGGTTAAGCTAGGACTAACCACGGGCAGATTTTACCTCTGAAGTTTTATAGAGGGAATGGGGAATGAGGATGATGATGATGGGGAAGGGGAATGAGGATGATGATGATGGGGAAGGCGGGGAGGGAATGATGATGATGATGGGGAAGGGGGGAGGGGATGATGATGATGATGGGGAAGGGGATGATGATGATGATGGGGAAGGGGGGAGGGGATGATGATGATGATGGGGAAGGGGGGGAGGGAATGATGATGATGATGGGGAAGGGGGGGAAAAAATGAGACTAGAACAAGAATCAAGAGATTGATGTGTGAAGCAAACTATTTTGGACCAAAACTAAGTGCCCCAAGTCTGAAATGACAGAGAACCATTCAGGTGCAGTTCTGTCACCTCTGCAGTCTCACACTACCTGTGGCACTTCCAGGTCTAACCAAAACAAGGACCAGTGGTGACTCTAGGACCATCCCCATTAGGTTACAGCCAGAAGAACTCACTCATTATTAACCTTCTGAGCCTGGTGACATCACTGTAGCTGTAGAAGAGCAGGCAGTGGGACATCTCCCCATCTCTCCCAGCTCTGCCAGACTCCTGGTAGTAGCCCTCTATGGATTTGGGAAGGGAAGCGTGGATCACGTAGCGCACGTCAGGCTTGTCAATTCCCATTCCAAAGGCAATGGTGGCACATATAACCTGGGAAGGAAACCATCCAGGGTTATGGAAGCTATTCCTGCACCACAACCAGCTGTGATGGAGGGGACAGAGCTGTGCAGAGCCCAGAATTTCAGCTGTGACACTGCAGGATGAGCACAAAGCAGCAAAAGCACCGCTTCCTTTGGAAGAGCTGTTCCAGAGCAAGGGAACACTCTGGATGTGAGTCTCAATGTACAGCTGAGCAGGGTGCATCAAGCTGTTTCAGAAGCCTTGTGCTGCTCAGTTCCTTCCTCCTGGGGTACCATGCCCTGGTGCAGTGCTGCAGCCTTTGATCTGTGAGCCCCACCATGAGGAGATGGTTTGTGTGCTGTGGCAGATCCGAGGGCATCTTCCAAAGGCTCAGCAAGAACTAAGGGGTGGGGGGCAAGAGGATGGGCCCAGACTCTTCTCAGTGGTGCCCAGCGACAGGATGAGGGCCAGTGGGCACAGACTGGAACCCAGGAGGTTCTCCCATGAGGGGAAACTTCTCTGGTGTGAGGATGCTGGAGCAGGCTGTCCAGAGAGGTTGTGGAGTCTCCTTCTCTTCCAGACCCACCTGAACATTGTGCTCCTGGGTAAGCTGCTGTGGGTGCCTTGCTTTAGCAGTGGGGTTGGACTGGGTGATCTCCAGAGGTCCCTTCCAACCCCACCAGGATGGGATTTGGGGATCTGTTTGGTTTAGTCCTACAGCCAATGGGCAGCAACACAACACGACTTTGCTTTCAGTTCCTGGAACAAGAGGGCTCAAAGTGCTCTGAATTCTGTTCTCTCTTCTCCTACCTGACATCCTTCTTGATTAATCCACTTCTTCTGCACCAGATCTCTGTTGGAGTCAGTGAGGCCAGCATGGTAGGCAAGGGCAGCCAGACCTTCCTTCTGCAGGATAGCTGCTGTTGTGTCACACTCATGACGTGAGAGGCAATAAATTATTCCAGAGTCATCTGCAAAGACAGAAAAGAAAAGGATGCCACATATTAGAACCAAACCAAACCAAACCCAACCCAAACCCAGTGCCACAGCTTCAGTCCCTTTCACTTGCTTAGCAGCCAGACCTGGCAATTCCAGCAGGGAGAGGCTGGGAAGCAAAAACTGCTTGAGTAATTTGATTAACATCAGATGGTTTTGTTAGCTTCTCCTCACCCAATTTGCTGTGGTTTTGGGGAGGTGGAAGCAAGAAGTTTTCCTGCTCTGCAATCTTAGGATTTAAAATACATGAGTCAAGAACTGCATAAATCAAGAGCCAGGGTGGTTTAGTTGATGATAGGTGAGGTTACAGCACTGAGAAGCTCTGAAGGGAGCTTGGTGCAGTCAGCTTCCAGCAGCAGGAGCTGCAGGGCTCCAAAAGTGAGCCTGGAAAGATAAGAATCTCTGATGATATCACCAAGGGGAGCCACAGATAAGGAGATGACAGAATTAAACAATTAAGACATTAGATGACCTTTATACTCTGAAGACACAATGCTAAAAGGTCTGGCAAGCTCCAGAACAATTCCTTCAGAGCCTGACCATCATTTAGTTCTCCATCTGATTCCCACTCTCAACACCACCATTTTGCCTCCAGTATGTTTTTCTTGTAAATCACAGAATCCCAGGCTGGTTTGGGTGGGAAGGGACCTTTAAAGCTCACCCAGTCCAACCCCCCTGCAAGGACAGCTGCAACTAGAGCAGGTTGCTCAGAGCCCCAACCAACCTGACCTGCAATGGCTCCAGGGATGGGGCAGCTCCCAGCTCTCTGGGCAACCTGCTGCCTGTATGTAAATGTATCAGTGACTTGCAGAAAGACACAAACTGGGGTATTTTAGAGCATTCCAGAAGCTTTTCCTGCCTAAGAACAGATGCCTGCATGCCCTGCTGCTCTGGACTCACGTGGATGATATTTTTTGATCCATTCCAAGCAATCCATTGCCACCTTCTTTGGCTTCTTGGGCAGCACATCATATTTCAAGTTATGCCTGTTGAAGCTCATTGTAAACCTAGAAGAGGACAGTTCATGGGTTCTCATCAGCTGTTTGGGCTCAGTGGTTCCTTCCAACAAGCTCAATGTTGTCTGGAACCTCTCAAACTGCTTCTTGTCCTGCACAACCTGCCAAGGAGTTGCTGCTCCATGGAGGAGTAACATTGCCCATATTCTGGGGCCAAAATTCCTGCCTTTTTCCTGTGGCTGTGGGAAAACCAAAGCTACAAGATTTGCTTGTCATTGCCCTGGTGAACACTGGCATCCACACCTGACTGATGACATTTGCACTGCACAGCATCACCTCCCTCCTGAAACCCCATTCCTAAAAGAAGAACTTCCACAAGACTGAGGCTTTCCTCTTCCCATCATGGAAAGTGGGAGTGACTACAAGGCAGGCCCAGTGGTGGGTGCCTCATTGTCTCTGGTCCTGCCAGTGCCAGTTAAAACACTTCCAGCTTCTGCCAGTCTCCAGAGGTCTCCTGAAAAGCCCTAAATCTGACTTGGACATTTTATCAGCAACAAGAGTTTCTGATGTTATTTTGTATTAAGCAGCTTCCTCCCTCATGCCAGGAAGAGCTGAGCAACTGTTATTCTCTTCCCTTTAATACTTCTCACCCAGCTCACACTAATGCCATGCACACCTCCTTGTTCCACCAGGCCCAGCTGATTATTTCAGATGGACCTGGAACGCTCTCCTCGCTCGACCGATTTCTCCCCTCAGAATTTCTGTGGCCCAAAGGAGCTGTGGAAACTGCTGAGCAACTTACACTTGTGGCTTTAGCATCTCCAGCTGGTTCTGGATGTCCTTCTGTACCCTGGGGTTGGCAGTGGCTGTCAGAGCCATCATGGGGACGGAGCGAAACTTCTTGCGGAGGACGTTCAGCCGCTTGTAGTCCGGTCGGAAATCGTGGCCCCACTGGGTGAGGAACAACGCTCAGCTGAGGAAGAAGCTCCAGCCAAGCCTTTGGCCACCTTGAACACCAAACTCAGGTCCTTACCTGGCTGACACAGTGGGCCTCATCGATGACAAAACGTTCCAGGAGCTTCCTGTCATAGAGATTTTCCAGGGCTGACATCAGCCTGCTGCTGGCACAGACCTGGAGACACGTCCACCGGCGGCGTTAGAAAGTGAACGACAGAGCCAAGG
Organism: Dryobates pubescens; assembly: GCF_014839835.1. Classification (NCBI taxonomy): domain Eukaryota; kingdom Metazoa; phylum Chordata; class Aves; order Piciformes; family Picidae; genus Dryobates; species Dryobates pubescens. Next base: position 10,547,041 of record NC_071628.1, on the reverse strand, counting down.
GTCACCCCCACCTAAGGACACCACCACCACTGTCCTGTACAGCAGAGCTCAGCTGGAGTGCACAGGTAAAGCCTGAAGCACAGGGAAGATGCCAATCAGCTTTGTATTAGTTGACAAGGAAGCAGCTGGGGCGGGATCGCTGCAGGGACGTTTCAATGACCTAAGTCGTGGAAGTCGATGCTGAGGAAAGAAACATCACTACGGGAGACAGTCCCCACCTAGAGAGCTCGTGGGGAAGGACAATTTCAAAGGCAGCCTGGAATTGAGCTCAAGGCAATCGTCTGACCATCATCTGTGACCCTGACAGCTTCCTGCCTCTCCCTGGGCTGTCAGGCTCTAACACCAACTGGCCACAGAAACTCAGTGAGACAGCCCCGAATGGATGGGCAGGAGGTGTTCCAAGGGCTTCAGGGAATCACAGAGTGTTTTGGGTTGGAATCCAACCACTCCCCCAGCACTGCCAGGTCACCACCAAACTGTGTCCCTCAGTACATCCCCACAGCTTTGAAACTCCTCCGGGGATGGGGACTCCACCACCGCCCTGGGCGGCCTGGGCCAGGCCTTGACACACCTCAAGGGCAAGAAATTATTCCTCATGTCCAACTTAAGCCTCCCTTGGTACAACTTGAGGCCATTTCCTCTAGTCCTGTTTCTTGTTCTTTGGGAGAAGAGACCAAGCCCCACCCTCTTTTCAGGTAGTGGTAGAGAGCAATGAGGTCTCCCCTCAGCCTCCTCTTCTCCAACCTGAACAACCCCAAGTCCCCCAGCTGTTCCTCACCAGACCTATTCTTCAGACCCTTCACCAGCTTCATTGCCCTTCTCTGGACCTGCTCCAGCCCTAAATGTCCTTCTTGGAGTGAGAGGCCCAAAACTGACCCCAGGATTTGAGTTGTGGCCTCACCAGGGACAGGGGGAAATCTCTGCCCTGTTCCTGCTGGCCACACTATTGCTGATCCAAGCCAGGATGCTGGTGGCATTTGTGGCCACTTGGGCACACAGTGGCTGTGTTGTGCAGACACCCTCCTCAGTCACTGACTGAGATCAGTTACATCTGTGCAGAGGCTTCCTGAGGTACCTAAGAAATAGGAGGTGGCAGAGTCACTCCCCCTGGAGGTGTTCAAGAAACGTGTGGCCACGGCACCTGGGGACGTGGTTTAATGGCTGTGGTGGTGTTGGGCTGATGGTTGGACTGGATGATCTTAGAGGGCTTTTCCAACCCAAACAACTTGATGATTAGATGTTTCCCAATTTTTCTGTCCCCACAGGCCTGCTCTAAGTCCAGTGCTTCCCTTTCCGCACCTCACAGCCACCTCCCTGATGCAATCAAACACAAACCTTCTCCGGGGTGACGTAGAGGAGCTTTATTACAGGATCCTTTTTGCACAGCTGCATGTAGATCTTGGAGGCATCTGCATCTGTTCTGTCACCAGTCAGGTATGTTGCAGCAATCTAGAGTTTGAGCAAAATGGAAGTCTTAGTATCAGCAAGACAGAAGACCCTTTCAAATCTGAGTCCCACAAGCTGGTCAGAAAGCAGATAAAGCCTGAGTTCTGAACAGGCTTTTGCCATTCTAAAACACAACATTTTCAGTGCTGCTTTGGGTAACTGCAGACAGCCTTTGACACACACACCCCCCCACTGTGGACATGGCAGAATGTTCCTCATGCTAATCCAAAAGCATTCTGGGCAACCTGTTGCAGTGTCTCACCAGCCTCACATTGAAGAACTTCTTCCTAAGATCCAGTCTCAACCCACTCTCCCTCAGCTTCAAACCATTCCCCCTTGTCCCATCACTGGACACCCTGTGAAAAGTCTCTCTGCAGCCTTCCTGTAGGATTCCTTCAATTGTAAGGTCCCTGCTGCAGCCTTCTCTTCTCCAGGCTGAACAACCCCAGCTCCCTCAGCCTGTCCTCATAGCAGCTGCAAATCCCCAGGAGCCAGAGAGACAGTTCAAACAGACAGGGCACCCCACAGCACCAAATGAGGGGAAAGTGTGGCCAAAGCACAGCCTTCTGCAAGTCCCTGAGTACTGGGAACTGTTTGAGGGCCCTGAACAGCAAGACTGTCAAAAACTTGAGGGGAGAAGGATTTGTCTGAGCTTCACAACCCTGCATCATAGCCCTTTTGGTCTGATTCCCCCCAGACATCTCTATTTTTCACAGCATCACAGAATGCCAGGTCAGAAGGGACCCCAAGGATCATCTGGTCCAACCTTTCCAGGTGATAGCCTAGTAGAAATGAGCTGGCCTGGCACCCTGTCAAGCATTTTTGCCCTAAAATGTGTTTTCCACCTTTGTTTCCCTGCTCTCTTCATCTCAGTATCACACTAAGGGTGAAAAAGACCCTTCCCTGAGGCAAAAGCAGCTGTTTAGTGCCCAGCCTGAAGGACACTCATCTGCTGTACTGGCATTGCTGTGGTGCTCCCCCAGAAGCATCTCCAGAACTCGCCTGGCTCTCATTTCTGCTGCTCCAGTGTCTGAAGGCAGCTCTCAGGGCCTACGAATCAGGCATCTGTACTTGAAACTAAGCTCCAGTAACAAATAGGCATGGACAGCCATAAATTCAGCAGTTTGGCTGCCCAGGTCCTCTAATTCATCTAATTTAGCTCTTCCTCCATAACCTTGGGAGCCTTTTCCAGTGTCCATCCAATCCAGTTTGCAGTCTGTATTTGAGAGCCATGAGACTTCCCTGAAAAATTCAGGTTCAGCATTCCCCTGTCAGCAGTTTTAACTAAATGAAGCTCTTTGAACTTACATCTAAAGTCTTCAGCTTCTGCACCTGGTCTATGATCAGTGACCTCAGTGGGGAGATGACAATGGTGACTCCAGCAGAGACACAGGCTGGTAACTGGTAGCAAAGGCTTTTGCCACCACCTGCAAGGGTTGAACAGGAGACAACAAGCATTAGACATTGAGAGGAAAGGGAGACAGAGAAGGAGCAAGAGGAGGGGGAGACCTATTTCTTCCTCCTCACTTTACAGCACTTTCAGAAGCAGTGAACTTCTCCCTGACCTAGGAGGGAAATGCTGCAGGAGGCAGGGATTCCCTCCCCTCATTCTCAGCACACCAAACACCCCACACATCCTGCAGCCACAGAACTCAAGCAGAACAATTTCATCGAATCAGAGAATTGTTTGGGTTGGAAAAGGCCTCTAGGATCACCAATTGCAACCATCAACCCAACACCACCTTGGCCCCAAGTGCCATGGCCACAGGTTTCCTGAACGCCTCCAGGGATGGGGACTCCACCACCTGCCTGGGCAGCCTGTTCCAACACCTGACCACTCTTGCAGCACAGAAATTTTTCCTTATGTCCAAACTTAAACCTCCCCTGGAGCAATTTGAGGTCTCCCTTCAGCCTCCTTTTCTCCAGGCTGAACAACCCCAATTATTTCAGCTGCTCCTCACCAGACCTATTCTCTAGACCCTTCCCAGGCATTGCTGCCCTTCTCTGGACATGCTCCATCAATTCAATGTCTCCATCTCCACAAAGACAGAGAGGAAAATGGAGCTCCAGATCTTTATTTGCCGAGCAGGAGCCAGAGCTCCAAAGCCTGCAGCTGTGTGAGGTGTGGAGGCACCTACCAGTGGGCATTAAGATGAAGCAGTCTTCACCCAGCAGAGCAGCATTGATGGCCTCCAGCTGGTTTGTCCTGAAGCAGTGCAAACCAAACTTCTTGTGAAACACAGTCATCATTTCCTCAGAGTGGGAGAACTTCATGCCCCTGAAACGCTCCAGTGCAGGGTTATTGGCTGGGGGGTCTGGCAGAGAAGGAAAATGGACATAGAGTAGGTGACAAGAGCCTGGGCTACCCCTCCTGCCTCACCACAACACATGGCTTCACCACTACTCCCACCCTTCAAACCTTCTACACTCAGATCAGGGCTTGCTAGAGCAAAAATAATAAACTGCATTCATCTGGAATTTAAGAGCAGCTGAAGTGAGGAATCTGACCACAGGAAAACCTCTGGGAAGGAGCAAGGACTGCAGAACAGAGTCCTGCACTGACAGACTGCACAGAGCCATGCAACTGTGGCTGAAGGAAGAGGCCTCCAAGGTCCTCAAGTCCAACTGTCACCCCAGCACTGCCAGGTCACCACCAAACTATGTCCTTCAGCACCACATCTCCACGGCTTTGAAACCCCTTCAGGGATGGGGACTCCACCACTGCCCTGGGCAGCCTGGGACAGGCCTGGACAACCCTTTCCATGAAGAAATTGTTCCTTATGTCCAACCTAAACCTCCTCTGGTGCAACTTGAGGCTGTTTCCTCTTGTCCTGTCACTTGTTCCTTGGGAGAAGGCTGACCTCAACCTGGCTTCAGCCTCCTTTCAGGTAGTTGTAGAGAGCCAGAAGGTTTCCCCTCAGCCCCTTTTCTCCAGGCTGAACAATCCCAGGTCCCTCAGCTGCTCCTCACCAGCCCTGTTCTCCAGATCCCTCAACCAGCTCCACCTCTGCCACAAACCACTATGAAAAGTCTCTTCATTCATGGGGACCCAACAGCAGGTGGTAGTGAATCAGTGACAGAGAAGCTGATGAAACACTGTCACCTCCCTTTTACCACCCCACAAACAACACTGCCCCACCCCAGTGTCCCAGAGGCCATCAAGTTTGCTCCAACAAGTGCCCAGCTTGGAACAGCTTTGCATCAACAGCTGAAAGTATTCATAGAGTCATAGAATGGTTTCAGTTAGAGGGACCTTGAAGATCATCCAGTTCTCACGCCCTGCCATGGGCAGGGACACCTCCCACTGGACCAGGCTGCTCAAGGCCTCATCCAAACTGGCCTTGAACACCTCCAGGGAGGGGACCTTTCTACACCTCTGAATGAAAAACTGCAGAACTAATTAGAGCACAGAAACATTCTAGTTCCCAATGTTAGCAGCTTCCCAGCAGCCTGCAGAACAAACACACACTCAAGATACTGGGCATCCCTTGGAGGGAAAAGAACCTCAGAAGATGGCTTTGGAAAGGAAAACCAGAAGGCAAGGCCACAGAAGCAAAAGGCATTGATGGTCTTAGGTTTAGAAATAAGTGAGAACTGGAGAAGGGAAAGCAGTGATCCTCAGGAGCATGACTCACCTGAAGGGTTCTTGGCTGCCATGGAGAAGCCTGATTTTGGAGCAGCAGGACTGGATACAGCAGCAGGTCCTTTGGCTCTGGACATGATCTTTGATAGGAGTGATTTGGCAGGTGGCCCTTCCCTGATGGGCTGGTAGGCAGGTGTCTCAGGTGCTGACACATTCATCAGGTCCTCCCAGTCCTCATCAAAATCATCAATATCAAAGTGGTCAAGGTCAAGGTCTGCATCATTCACAGCCTGAGTGTCCCCTGCAGGAGGGCCAGCAGGAGCTCTGCTTGGAGCTCTCAGAGCTGTGCTGGTCAGGGGCCTCTCCAGCAGATGGTTCCCAGTGCTCCTCACCCCTGGTTTCTCACCCCAGCTGCTGTTGAAGGACGTCTGGGAGTGGAGGCTGAGGGAAGCCCTCCCTGTGCCATTGCCCTTGGGAGAGGACACTGCCCAGGCTCCTGCACAGGGAATCCCCTCCACACCTGGCTCTGAAGCGTAAGAGCTGCCCAAAGTTTGATTCTTCTGGGTAGAAGCACTGCTTGCATTAGGAGTCCCAGAAAGCAGGTTGGTGGATTTGGGTGAGCTTCTGTCAGAACTGAAGCTCCAGCTGGGACCAGGACAGGAAGCAGGACTGGGACAGGGGAGAGGGCTCTGCTCCACAGCCCCCTTCCTGGGGAAAGTCTTTGTGCTGCTTTTGTTCAAGGTGGCAGAACTAACCAGCAATTTTCTCCTGGCAGAGGTGGGAGGAAGAAGGAAAAAGCATATTTAGCCCCAAGCAATGACTTCTAGAGCACCCATGGAACAGTTTTGTCTCCCTCCTGTTCAAACACTGGTGGGTATGGGCATTCTGTGGCCACTAGTTTAAGAACATTTCCAGCAAACCCAGGGCAGAGAGAATAAACCCAGGCCTCAGCTGAGCCAAATGACTCCCAGGTGGTTGTGGCTTCCCTGCAGACATCAACTGAAGGAATGCCCAGCAGCAAGGAACTGACACAGGCAAGGTGAGGTGCAGCATAAAAAACCCCTCAACTAACAGATGAAATTTAATCTTCAGAGGCACAAACCTGAAATGAACAAATTAAAAGCATGCTTGACCCAACTGTGTGTTTCTCTACCTGCCAAGGACTGCCTGGCTGCAGTCACAAAAGGAAATGCAATCCATTAGCTTTGCTGAGCCCCTTCAGAAATTCTCACATGGGCCCAGCCCAGTGAAAACAATAAACCAAAACCAACTCCCAACTTTCAGCAGTCTGTCTGGTTTAGGTCAGGGTCTCACAGAGGGCAGAGCAACAGAGTGCAGCAGCCATGGAAAGATGGCAAGGATGGGGGTATCAGAAGTCAGAGTCACTGTGGGCACTTGACAGTGAGTGGCAGAGAATATTGAATTAATCATGGAATCCCAGACTGGTTTGGGTGGGAAGAGACCTTCCAAGCTCATCCAATCCAACCCCCTGCAGTCAGCAGGCACTCTGAAGATTGGACTTGATGATTTCTTTAGACCTTTATGATTCTGTGATCTGCAACCAGAGCAGGTTGCTCAGAGCCCCAAACAACCTGACCTGCAATGGGTCCAGGGATGGGGCAGCTCCCACCTCTCTGGGCAACATGGGCCTGGCTCTGACCACCCTTAGGGTCAAACATTTCTCCCTTCTCTCCAGTCTGACTCTCCTTCTTTTAGCTCAGACCACCCCCCCTTGTCCTGTCACAACACACCCTGCTCAGAAGTCTGTCCCCAGCCTTCTGTTCAGTCCCTTGAAGCACTGAAAGGCCACCAAAAGGTCTCCCTGGAGGCCTCCTCTAAAGCCTCTGGTTATGAGGGATCAGAATGCACCCAGCAGATCACATCACCTCACCCTTCACTGGAGGCATCTGGTGCTAGTCACCTTCTGGAGAACAGACACAGGACTCCTGTGCCTCAGCCTGAACATGGGACTGGATCCTTTCTCAGGCAGAACACTGCTAACACCTTCAGCAGTCTGGGGTCTTTTCCCTTTCATCCCATCACTCATTTGAAGCCTTCTGAAGCCCTCCTGCATGCTGTTGCTGGTGCAGTGAGGACCCCTGCAGGCACCGTGCAGTGGAAGGCTGCTGCTGCTGGAACCTTACCTGAGGTCTCGCTTCTGGAGAAGATCTTTGGCACAAGACAGAGCCTGAAGCTCACACAGTGGGATGGCATCCACCAGCTTGCAGATCTCCTCCATCACACCATACAGCTGCTGCTCCAGCTGAGAGGCTCTCCCTGTTAGACAGAGGAGGCTTAGTAGGCAGCAGTGGAGATTTTTGTTAACAAGAGGCTATCATTTCCCCCAAACACAGCAAACAGCAGAAGTCCAAATGATTTACTTTGCACCTATTTTGAAGAGCCCCTTCTGATTCTGTGTGCACAAACTCACCTGCTCTGCATCCTTTGGCCCTTCTAGCTACCCTTCTCTCCATTATCCAAACCCCACCACAGTTCTTTCAAACTTACTGCCCCAAACACTCAACTTCACACATCTGGCCTAGTCCAAGCTGCCCTTTCCCAAACACCTTTTACCAAAACCTTGCACTTCTAGTCTAGGAAGGGCCCTAAAAACCCTGCCACAGGTGGAAGTCAGCTCTTGGCCCCTCATCCCCTCCCCTTCCACACTGGGTACCGCTCCAAACCGTCTGGATTTCGCCAGTGAACCTCACCAGACCTCAAGCTGCTGGGGCCAGGGAGGGGGGTGATGGTCAAACAGAAAACCTAACTCTGTTTAAGCACACTACAGATGGTCATGAAGGCCCTTTCTGTCAGAACTGAAGCTCCAGCTGGGACCAGGACACAATGCAGGACTGGAGCAACAAAGTTGGTGAGGGGCTTGGAACACAAGCCCTATGAGGAGAGACTGAGGGAGCTGGGGTTGCTTAGCCTGGAGAAGAGGAGACTCAGGGGAGACCTCATTGCTCTCTACAACTACGTTAAGGGAGGTTGTAGACAGGCAGAGGTTGGTCTCTTCTCCCAGGCAACCAGCACCAGAACAAGAGGACACAGTCTCAAGCTGTGCCAGGGAAAGTTTAGGCTGGAGGTGAGGAGGAAGTTCTTCACTGAGAGATTCGTTGGCCATTGGAATGTGCTGCCCAGGGAGGTGGTGGAGTCACCATCCCTGGAGGTGTTCAGGAGGAGACTTGATAGGGTGCTTGGTGCCATGGGTTAGTTGATTAGGTGGTGTTGGATGACAGGTTGGACACAATGATCTTGAAGGTCTCTTGCAACCTGGTTTGTTCTGTTCTATTCTATTCTTTCAGATAGAAGCAACTAAGCCAAGAGAATTTTTCTTTGTTGTCACTCCAGGTCAGGTTTCTATGGTTTTCATTTTCCAGGTCACTTGGCATTTTCTGGTGAGCACTGGCCTGGCCTACATTCTGCTTGAGCAAGTGCTGCAACCTTTGTTGATGGCAAGACATAAAGAGGCTTTCTCTGTATTTTTCACAGATTCATAGAATGGTTTGAGTTGTAAGGGACCTTGAAGATCATCCAGTTCCAAAGCCTGCCACAGGCAGGGTCATCTTTCACTAGACCAGGCTGCTCAAAGCCCCATCCACTCTGGCCTTGAGCACCTCCCTTTTTACCACCCCACAAACAACACTGCCCCACCCCAGTGTCCCAGAGGCCATCAGGTTTGTTCCAACAGGTGCTCAGCTTGGAGCAGTTCTGCATCAACAGCCAAAACTGTTCATAGAATGGTTTTGGTTGGAAGGGACCTCAGAGATCATCTACCCCAACTCCCCTGCCATGGGCAGGGATGCCTCTCAACTAGACTTGGTTGCCCAAGGCATCATCCCACCTGGCCTTGAACATCTCCAGGGAGGAGGCATCCACAGCCTCTCTGGGCATCCTGTTGCAGTGTCTCACCACCCTCATACTGAAGAGCTTCTTCCTAAGATCCAGTCTCAACCTACTTTCCTTCAGCTTCAAACCATTCCCCCTCACCCTATTGCTAGACACCCTCAGGATAAAAAAAATCACTCTCCAGCCTTCCTGTAGCTTTCTTCAGGTATTAAAAAGCAGCTCTAAGGTTCTTCCTTATATTCCAATAGCATCTGCTTGAAAGTGAGGGTGCCCCTGTACTTGGCCCTGGTAAAGCCACAGCTTGAGTCCTGCAACAGTTCTGGGCACTACAGCACAGGAAAGGCATTGAGGTGCTGGAGAATGTCCAGAGAAGAGCAATGAGTCTGGTGAGGGGTTTGGAGAGCATCACAGGAGGAGCAGCTGAGGGAGCTGGGGTTGTTTAGTCTAGAGAAGAGAAGGCTGAGGGGAGATCTTACTGCTCTCTACAGCTACCTGGAAGGAGGTTGCAGTGAGGCTGGTGCTGGTCTCTTCTCCCAAGCAGCCAGCAACAGGACAAGAGGAAATGGGTTTGAGTAGTGCCAGGGGAGGTTTAGGTTGGACATTAGGAAAAACTTCTTTACTGAGAGACTGGTGAGGGGCTGGAACAGGCTGCCCAGGGAGGTGGTGGAATCACCATCCCTAGAGATGTTCAAGCAGCTGTAGATGTTGTGCTTCAGTGGTTGTGGTACAGTTGGGTTATGGTAGGACTTGATGATCTTCACTGTCTTTTCCAGCCTTAGTGATTCTGTGATGTCACACTGTCAGGTTTCTGTGTGTAAGGGAAGTAGCCACAGCAGTGGATAAGCCACTGAACACTGCCCTGCAGACACACAAGAGCCACACAAGTGGCCTAAATGTTTTTGCACACATATTTTCCACATTCTCCTTTCCTAACTCTGACTTAGGGGGAGCAGAAGCACCTCTGACCAAGCCAACAGTCCACACTGACCAGAGTTTGCTGCAGGCTGGAGTAGCTTGACTAAGCTGGTTTCCAGACCAAACATGGTTAGAATACAACCACAAACACACTGCCCTGGGCCTTTATCAGCCCCAAGCTGTAAACAGACACTGCAGAACAGCACCATCAGCTACATTTTTGTGTATCCTGAGGGGACAGTCTGACCCTGCAGCCTCACACCAAGGCTGTGCCACACCTACCCTTGGCAGCTTTGCATTCCCAAGGGGAAACTCAGAAACATTTTAGCTCAGTGTGTCCCAACAAGGTTTGTGTGGGGATCTAATGGAAGCACTGGCACAGCTCCAGCTTGCAGGGCTGTGCCCTTGTGCCGTGGGTTGACTTCAGGAATGATTTGGTCAGCCTGTGCTTTTAAGCTCTGAAAAGCTATCTGAGCCATATCCCAGGGTGGCAAAGCCAAAGTGGGATCAGGCATCACCCCTGAGTCTACACAATGCCTGGTCAGGCATCACCCCTGAGTCTACACAATGCCTGGTCAGGCATCACCCCTGAGTCTACACAATGCCTGGTCAGGCATCACCCCTGAGTCTACACAATGCCTGGTCAGGCATCACCCCTGAGTCTACACAATGCCTGAAACCCTGTGTGAGGCTCGGTGCCTGCTTCTTGTCCCCACCTGTCACTGCTAGCCAGTGCTCTGGGGCTGCAGGGGATGCACAGAGAACAATGCCTTGCAAACCATCCCCAAAACCAAGAGACAGAGGGTTTGTGTACCTGCATCCTCTGCACTGGGGTCACTTGCAGTGACAGGCTGCGTGGTGGCCACCTTCCCAGGCCTGGACTCGCTGTTGCCAGTCGTGGAACTTCCACCAGTAGGAGACTCTCTGAAAAGGTTACTGGGAGCAAAGGGAAAAGGCATTAAAACAGAGCTGCCTTCAAAGCAAGGCACTGCCATATGAGTGGATAGAGTAACAGCAGGGGTTGGTCAGCCTGGAGAGGAGAAGGCTCCAGGGAGACCTTCTGGTGGCCTGTCAGGACTTCAAGAGGCCAATCAGAAAGCTGGGGACAGATTTTAGAGCTGGGCCTGTTGTGAGAGGACAAGGGGTGAGGGTTTGAACTAAAAGAGGGAGATCCAGACTAGAGAAGGGAAAAATGTTTCACCCTAAGGGTGGTGAGACCCTGGAACAGGTTGCCCAGAAAGGTGGAAGCTGCCCCATCCTTGGAACCACTGCCAGCTCAGGTTGTTTGGGCCTCTGAGCAACCTGCTCTAGTTGCTGACGTCCCTGCTGGCTGCAGGGGTTTGGCCTGGAAGAGCTTGAAAGGTCCCCTCCCACCCAAAGCAGCCTGGGGTTCCATGAAAAGCCCAGCAGTTTGTCTCCCACCCTGTGCCAGCTTGCAGTCTTGCTTCAATCATTTTTTTCCCCTTATGAAAGGGAAGATCATTCAGCATTTTCTGAAGCAAAGCCCACCTTGAGCACCGGTCAGGAGAAGCAGCTGAGAGCAGCTGAGAGCTGCTGACCTGCCAGACACAACCAACCCAGCCCTGACCTCCTCAGCAAACACCACTTCAGACTTTGGGGGGGGGGGGGCACTTTTAGAAGGCAAACAGCTTTATCAGTGAACTGTGTTTCACCTCATGCTTCTCATAGAGGGTGAGAAGGGAGGCAGCTCCTCTTCAGGGGAGGGGGGAACAACATCCAGGAGATCATCCTCTGCCAGCTCCGCGCCGGCGAACGGCTCGGGGTCAGCCCCAGCCAGCTCGGGGGGGCTGTGCCTTTCCTCACTGCACAGCTCCTGCCTCTCACCACTTCTGTCAGCACCTGCAAAAAGAAGAGGAGGAATTTCTGGGCAAAAAAAGGTAGGCTCATTCTGGTGTAGATCAAGGGCAAAAAAAATTCCCAGCCAGAAGACAAAAGCCTCTTTGAACACAGTGTTTAACTTTGAGGACAAAAGGAGTTCTCAGGGCTCCCTTTTTCTCCTCCACCAAAAACCCAGACAAACCCCCACAAAGCCCCTTCTGAGTGGAAGGGTTCTGCAGACTGTCTATTAAAGGCTTTCCCTGTCAGAAGATAAAACCTTAAAAGGTCTTTTTTTTCCCCTATGAAGGATGTGGTAGAAGGTGATGTTTTATTAAACACCAGCTGAACAAGAGCTGAGAGCCCTCAGCCAGCAGCATCCCTGCACTGGAATCAGAAGGTCAGTTTCACAGCATCACACAATCACCAAGCTTGGAACAGACCTCAGAGATCACCCAGTCCAACCTGTCACCACAGACCTCATGACTAGACCATGGCACCAAGTGCCACCTCCAAGCCCCTCCTGAGCACCTCCAGGGATGGTGACTCCACCACCTCCCTGGGCAGCACATTCCAATGGCTAACAACTCTCTCTGTGAGGAACTTTCTCCTCATCTCGAGCCTAAACTTCCCCTGGTGCAGCTCGAGAATGTGTCCTCTTGTTCTGGTGCTGGTTGCCTGGGAGAACAGACCAACCCTTTCCTGGCTACAACCTCCCTTCAGGTAGTTGTAGAGAGCAATGAGGTCTCCCCTGAGCCTCCTCTTCTCCAGGCTAAGCAACCCCAGCTCCCTCAGCCTCTCCTCACAGGGCTGTGCTCAAGGCCTCTCCCCAGCCTCGTTGCCCTTCTCTGGACACATTCAAGAGCCTCAATGTCGTTCTTGAACTGAGGGGCCCAGAACTGGACATAGGACTCAAGGTGTGGCCTAACCAGTGCAGAGTACAGGGGCACAATGACTTCCCTGCTCCTGCTGGCCACACACTGGACACAGTCTCAAGCTGCACCAGGGGAAGTTTAGGCTGGAGGTGAGGAGAAAGTTCTTCCCAGAGAGAGCTGTTAGCCATTGGAATGTGCTGCCCAGGGAGGTGGTGGAGTCCCCATCCCTGAAGGTGTTCAAGAGGGGATTGAAGGTGGCACTTGGTGCCATGGTTTAGTCAGGAGGTCTGTGGTGAGAGCTTGGACTTGATGATCTTTGATTCTGTGATTCTGAGGCTCAGAAAACAGCAGCTGTGTGCAGCACACAGCTGCCAGGGGAGCACTCTGCCTGAGTCAGCAACTTTTGGGTCATAAGCCAAGGTTGGAGGGGTCTGGGGAAGGGTTTTTTTTCCTCTTTGTTTGAAAATTAATTGATTTATGCCCATGGCAAGGGTGTTGGAAGTAGATGATCTCCTGAAGTCCCTTCCAACCCAAGCCACTCTATGAATCTGCATTACTATAGACATTATTATTTCTGTCATTTACATTTAGCATAGAATCACAGAATCCCCAAATCCCAGCATGGTGGAGGTTGGAAGGGACCTCTGGGGATCACCCAGTCCAAACCCCCTGCTCAAGCAGGGCATCCACAGCAGCCTGCCCAGGATCACAATGGCCAGGGGGGTTTGGAAGCTCTCCAGAGAAGGAGACTCCACAACCTCTCTGGGCAGCCTGCTCCAGCACCTTCACACCAAAGAATTTTCTCCTCCTGTTTAGATGGAACCTCCTGGGTTCCAGTTTGTGCCCACTGCCCTTTGTCCTGTCACTGGACACCACTGACAAGAGCCCAACCCTGCACTGTCCCTGGGATGACCCAAATGAAATCCTTGTCCCCACAGCTGTATATTAAACACCAGCACACAGCTGCCTCTGGCTCCTGGAAAACCAGGCCCTCAGTGTGCAAACAGCAGCATGTTTTCACCTAGCTCACTGGTATGTTCAAATAAATCATTACCTGGCTGGGTCTCCTCCCTCTCATCATCCAAAATCACATCAGCATCCAAATCCTGCCAAAGGTCCTTCCTACCCACAGCCCTGTCACTGTGGCAGGGAGCTGCATCCTCGGGAGCTGCATCCTCGATGCAGATCACAGATTGCTGCGAGGAGGGCTGGTGCTCAGCCTCTGGTGAGGTCTCCCCACACTCCTTAGCACCATGGGCACCTCCCAGGGCTCCAGGAGGGCCAGGTGTCTCGTCCAGCAGGGGCTCTGACCTCTGGGGGGCCGCACGGGAGACCTGCTGCCCTTTGGGGGACAGGACTGGTGGCCTGCAGTACTTCTCAACTCTTGACAAGTCAAAGTCATCAATGTCATCCCACTCATCTTCAATGGCAATGACAGGGCTGGGTGCAGGGCTGGGAGCACCCTGCAGGCCCTTGCTCACAGTCTTTGTTACAGGGGGCACCTGGCCCTTTGACACCTCCTGGCACCTGCCAAGTGTTGGGCTGGGGCTGGCAGCAGTTGACTTGATGCCCTGGCCATGGGGGCTGGCTGCTGCTGCTGGAATTACATCCTGGATTGGTGTTTTCTTCTCCTTGGAGACAGGGAGAAGTGAGGTGAGTGCAGAGAGGGAGCTGTTCACATCCTTATCCCTTAATGCAGAGGTGACAGGGAGGCTCCCAGACTCCCTGGGCAAGGTGGTTGACAGAGAAGGCTTCTTGAATGTAAAGCCCCTGGAAAGACACAGGACAAATACTATTAAGAAAAGCCAGCATCATTAATACACTAAAATTTGTTTCACACCACGAGGGGGAAAGATAATCAAATAGTGTTAAGAATAATAATACAGTTCACAAATCTTTCTGGGCCCTGTATCCCCAGCAGCATGGGCAGCAGGGGCAGGGAGGGGATTCTGCCCCTCTGCTCTGCCTGAACCCCACCTGCAGTGCTGGGGCCAGCTCTGGAGTGCTCAGCACCCCACAGACAGGGACCTGTTGGAGCAGGGCCAGAGGAGGCCACAGCAAGGCTGGGAGGGCTGGAAGCCCTCTGCTGTGAGGCCAGGCTGAGAGAGTTGGGCTTGTTCAGCCTTGAGAAGGCTCCAGGGAGACCTTCTGGTGGCCTTTCAGTGCTTAAAGAAGCTGATCAGAAATCTGAGGGCAGTTTTTTGAGCAGGACCTGTTGTGACAGGACAAGGGCTTGAACTAAAGGAGATTCAGATTGGAGAGAAGGAAGAAACGTTCGACCCTGAGGCTGCCCAGAGAGGTGGGAGATAGCCCATGCCTGGAGCCATCGCAGGCCGGGTTGTTTGAAGCTCTGAGCAACCTGCTCCAGTTGCAGATGTCCCTGCTGGCTGCAGAGGAATGGATCAAAAACTATCATCTACCTGAGTCCAGAGCAGCAGGGAATTTGTTCTGAGGCAGGAAAAGCTTCTCCAATGCTCTAAAAAACCCCAGTTTGTGTCTTTGTGCAAGTCACTGATACATTTACATACAGGCAGCAGGCTGCCCAGAGAGCCGGGACCCATTGCAGGTCAGGTTGGTTGGGGCTCTGGGCAACCTGCTCTAGTTGCAGCTGTCCCTGCTGAGCGCAGAGAGTTGGACTGGAAGAGCTTGACAGACCTCTTCCCCCCCAAACCAGTCTGGGGTTCCAGCGTAAGAGACGAAGCCACTCAGGCGCCCGGCGGCCTCCCGAGCCCCAGCAGCCCCTCCCGAGCGCCGCAGTACTCACGCCGGCCTGTGCCGCGGCGGCGCCGGTTTGCTGAGGGCTCCCCGGGCCGAGTGGAGCTGCAGCTGCTCGCGCAGGTTGTTCTGCGGCACCGCCGCCATGGCAGGGCCGGGCGCGGCCGCCCCGCCGGCGGGGGGCAGCCTGCAGGCCGCGGCCTCCGCTCGCCTCCGCGCGCCCGCTTCGCATTCGGCGCCAAAGCGCCGCCGGTACCGCCCATTGGCCGGGGGTCACCGGAAGTGGAAGTGACGTCAGGGCGCTTCCGTGTCCACGGGCAGGGGCGCCCCCCCGCCCCGCCCCGCCCTCCCAGGTGCGCGGCCGGTGGCAGCCGCAGCTTGGGGCCGGCCAGGGGCTGTCGCAACGCCCTGCTCCAGGCGCCCTGCTCCAGGCGCTTCATGAAACACCGGAATGAGGCTCGACGAGGCCGAGGGTCGAGTTCTGCCTGCCCTGGGGTCACAACAGCCCCAGTCTGGGGGCGGTGACTGGAAACTGCCAGGGGGGGAAGGACCTGCGGTTGACAGAAGGTTAACGTGAGCCAGCAAAGTGGTCAGGTGGCCGAGAAGGCCACCAGCAGCCTGGCCTGGAGCAGCAACAAAGCGGCCAGCAGGCACAGGGAAGGGATTGTCCCACTCAACTGGGCACAGGTGAGGCCACACCTCAAATCCTGGGGTCAGTTTTGGGGCCCTCCAAGGAGGACACTGAAGTACTGGAGCAGGTTCAGAAAAGGGCAACAAAGCTGGTGAGGGGTCTGGGGACTAGGTCTAGTAGACAGCAGCTGAGGGACCTTAGGTTGTTTAGTTCAGAGGAGGCTGAGGGAGACCTTCTGGCTCTCTACAACTCCCTGAAAGGAAGCTGGAGCCAGGTCAAGGCTGGTCTCTGCCCAAGGAACAAGTAACAGGACAAGAGGAAACTGCCTCAAGTTGTACCAGAGGAGGTTGAGGTTGGACATGGGGAACAATTTCTTCAGGGAAAGGATTGTCAAGGCCTGTCCCAGGCTCCCCAGGGCACTGGTGAAGTCTCTGTCCTTGGAGGGGTTTCAAAGCTGTGGAGAGGTGGTGCTGACAAAGATGGTTTGGTGGTGACCTGGCAGTGCTGGGTTAATGGACTCCATGAGCTTACAGGTTTCTTCCACCCTCAGTTACTACACTTCCAAGCTGCTACCCCTGGGTGGTTTTAACACTTCACAAGCTTTTGGACAAGTGGCTCATGGGACACCCTCCCACAGCTGGATCCTGCTCTGTGATGGGAAAACAGAGACTTCACCTCCCACCCCCTACCGAGCTGCAGAGAGCACAAAGCAGGCTGGTGACAAGTCAGCTTTATTCATGCAGTGGCCAGCTTCAGCATGAAGTAACACACAGCAGAAGTGTCCCCTCCTGCCCCATGGGCTGCTCTCACCCCTGCAGTTGTTAGCATCAAGCTTCCTGCTTTCTTCATTGATTCATAAAAGAAAAATCATTCTGTCCTTCAGTTATTTCTGTCCTTCTGTTCTTTCTGCATTCAAATGCCTTATTTCTTAATACAAAAGGTACTGACAAAAAAAAGTAATGGAAAATAGATAAAAATCACAGCATTCCCTTTCCTCTAGAGAGAGGGGGAAAAAAACCAACTCCTTCAAAGGCAATTCAGAACATCCCTAGAAGTTACACCTGGAAAGCAGCCACCTGAAGGAAGGGCTGAGCTTTGTTGGGGAAGTGTCTTCAAATTGTGGTGTTTCCCCTGAGTAGCCCTCCACTGCTGGCACCCCACCCCCCAGCAGCAGGGCCTCAGGACAGGGTGAAGAAGCTCAAAGCAGTAGGAGAAGACAGGAGTCTGGTGCTCAATGCAGGAACACAGTGGGAGGAGGCACAAGTCTTAAGTCTTCTGCCTGCAAGAAGCTGCTGCCAGCCCAGGAATCTGCCTGCAGGCAACAACTTCCAGCAGACTCTTATCTCACCTCAGCTGGTGTTTCATCACTGCCTTGATTTCAGCATCCAGGATCTCCTACACATGCAGTTGCTTCTTCTCCTCTGCCTGCTGTCCCCAGCCTGTGCTCTCCTCTTACACCTGAGGGACTGGGTAGGATGCACAAGCAGCAAGCCCACACATGTTCTTCCCACGTTCAATAAGGAAGTACCTGAGAAGAGCAAGGAATGGGTGTCAGCAAGTGTCCCCCCTCCAGCAGAGCCAGGATGGCAGCTGGGTAGGGCAGGAAGGCTCTGCAGAGGGATCTGGCCAGGCTGGATCAGCGAGTTGAGGCCAATAGAATGAAGTTCACCAGGGGCTAGGTCCTGCCCCACAGCCACCCCATGAACTGTCCAGGCTGGGGGCAGGGTGGCTGGAAACTGCCTGGTGGAAAAGGAGCTGGAGGTGCTGCTTGATACAAGCTGAGCATGAGCCAGTGTGTGCCCAGGTGGTCAAGAAGGCCACCAGCATCCTAGCAATGGTGTGGCCACCAGGACCAGGGAAATGATTGTGCCCCTGGACTCAGCACTGGTAAGGCCACACCTTGAATACTGGGTTCAGTTTTGGGCCCCTCACTCCAAGGACACTGAGGTGCTTGAGCAGGCCCAGAGAAGGGCAACAAAGCTGATGAAGGGTCTGGAGAACAGGGCTGGTGAGGAGCAGCTGAGGGACCTGGGGTTGTTCACCCTGGAGAAAAGGAGGCTGAGGGGAGACCTTCTGGCTCTCTGCAACTCCCTAAAAGGAGGCTGGAGTGAGGTGGGAGTTGGTCTCTTCTCCCTGGTATCAGGCAAGAGGAAATGGCCTGAAGTTGTGCCAGGGGGGATTCAGGTTGGAGATCAGGAATAATTTCTTTCCTGCAAGAGTGGTCAGGCATTGGAACAGGCTGCCCAGGGAGGTGGTGGAGTCACCAGCCCTGGAGAAGCATGTGGCACTGTGGGACATGGTTTAATGGCCATGGTGGTGTTGGGTTGATGGTTGGACTTGATGATCTTGGAGGTCTTTCCCAACCTGAACAATTCTGATTCTCTCAGTATGTCCAAGGAGCAAATCCCTGTGACAGAGCTGTCAGCCCACAGCTATGCAGGGAATGCTGTTCCCCAGCCCCCTTACATCACAAACCAGCAGAGTGAGCACCTGACTGACCAGGGGCTGGAGTGAGCACCTCACCCCCAGCACAACCTGTTCTTCTCTGGCTGCTTAACCACAGAGGAGGCCCTGGGGGAACCAGGGGTATGGTGGCTGTCACATGCTGCCCAAGTCCCTGGTGACAATGATCTAAGGGTCTGCTCCAACCAGTCACCCCAGGACAGGTTTGTAGGCCATGTCTCCTTCACTGGGAAGATTTCCCTTCCTCTTGCTAGCTCCAGGCAAGTGGTTGGACTTGATGATCTCAAAGGTCTCTTCCATCCCCCACAGTTGTATGGTTCCGATTCCCAGAGGATGAAGCAGCTGCACAACTGCAGCTTCAGAAGCCTGGGGGCCGCTGGTGGGTGGAATCCCCCACATGGAGCTCTCCTTTTACCAGGTACAGGGAGACCACAGTGGGTCCAGTGGCACTGGGACCTCCTTACCCATCCATGCCCCACAGAGGGCCCCAGGAGTTCTTCACAATCCAGTAGGGAGTCCCATTCTCTGCTCCATAGCCCACGGCGAGGACAGCGTGGTTCACCTGGTCAGGAGTGTGGTGGCACCGTGGGCTGCAGACAGGAGGGGGAAAAGTCAAGCAGATTGGTGTCAAAGAACAGCCTGCCACAAATCACAGATGGCCAACAACCCTGACTGCACCCAGGGCAACTAACAGATGCCCTCAGCTTCCAGTTCTGGAGGGTGCAGAGGGGAACTAAGGAAAGGAAAACCCAAAGCTAAGGACATGACCTGCTGGGAAACAGCTCTGCAGAGAAGGACCTGGGGGTGCTGGTGGACAAGGTCACCAGGAGTCAGCAGTATGCCCTCTCAGACAGGAAAGCAAATGGTCTCCTGAGGGGCATGAGGATGAGTGTGGCCAGCAGGCTAAGGGAGGTTCTCCTGCCCCTCTGTCTACTGGAGCCACATCTACAGCACTGGTCCAGTTCTAGGATCCAAGGTGTGACCACCCCAGTGTCCAGAGCAGGGGGACAAGCCCTGCCCTGGCCCTGCTGGCCACACCATTCCTGATCCAAGCCAGGAGGCTGATGGCCTTCTGGACTCCCTGGACACGTGCTGGCTCATCTTGAGTCATTGTTGACCAACTCCCACCCAGGTCTTTTTCCACTGGGCAGTGTCCAACCACTCTGCCTCCAGCCTGGAACATTCATGGTGTTGTTGTGACCCAAGTGCAGATCCCAGCCCTTCACACCTCATTGACCCTCATCCCATTGACCTGGGCTCATGGATCTAGCCTGTCCAGGTCCCTCTGCAGAGCCTTCCTCCCCTCTGGCAGATCAGCACTGCCACCCAACTTGGTATATTCTGCAAACTGACTGAGGGAGCCTTGATCCCCTCTGCCTTTAGGAGATAGAAGCCTCAGAACCTCAGCCACCAAGGCTCAGTTTGCTGATGGTTGCTGCTTGCTCTTCAGCAGCAAGCTCAGACAGGAGCCCACTGTTCCAGCACAGAAATGGGCAACTGAGTGACTCCAGCCCTACCCCTTTCCCTCACCCTCACTCCCAAGTGCAGAAATACTCACTCTGAGTAGACCCCTTTGCTGTAGTGCATGAAGCTATTTGTCACCTCAAAGGCAAAGCTCACTGGGTTGTGCTTCCCCACAGCTTCCACCATCCCATCCTCGTCATACTGCAGGAAGAGGATCCCAGGGTCATTTACCTCCTGATTACACTGGGACCAGTAAGGATTACTGGACCTGCAGAGCACAACTGGGCTGACCCTGGCTTTCTCCTCACTTTGGCAGACAAGAACCAAGAGTTCCTTGCACGCTGGAGGTGCAGCCACCACGGAAAGCAGAGACCCCATGCCTGTACTTTGACTACAGCACCTCCCTAGTGCCACCTCACTCCTCTCCCAAGAGCAAGCAGGCTGCAGGTTGTGCTGCAAAGCCTGGCACACCTGGGGGCATCTGAGGAGCTTCCAGGTGACACCTGGCACAGCCTTGACACCTGACTGTTTGGAATTGTAGCCCTCGGGGCCTTACCTGTGTGATGTTGACAACATCTTTGACAAAGGCAATGGCCTTCTCAGGCTGGAACTTGCAGGTGCCATTCTGCATGGACAGAAAGGACCTGGAGTTAGAGGCTGCTGTGGAGCCTGCTCTGCTGCTGCTGCAGGTGTGTGAGCTGTGGTGGCCATACCTCGGCCCGGTACGGGTAGCTGTCCTCCCCCATCAGCCCTTTGTTGTACAGGATGTACTCGAAGGCTTGGCTTGGCAGGCCCCTGCAAGACACCACAGCCAGAAGGTGAGGGTGCTGCAAAAGGACCCAGGAGTGTTGGTCAGCAGTGGCTGAAGAAGAGCCAGTGTTTGCCCAGATCCCCTATGGATCTGCACAACAAAGCCTTCAACCTTCCCCGGCAGCCCTGCAGCCCCTTCCCACAAACCAGGGGGAAAGAGAAGTACAGGGTGGCATCCCAGACCCTCCCAACAGCATCAGCCCCAGCCTGTTCCTGCAGCACCTCCTGGCTGGGGCTCCAGGTCTGGCCCATCATGGGGTCTGACACAGTCCCACCCAGGCACAGGAAGATCTTCTCCTGAGTGCCTAATTCCCAAGGAGAAAGGCAACACAGGAACCTGGTGGACAACAAGTTGCTCATGAGCCAGAGGCCAATAGTTTCCTGGGGTGCAGAAAGCAGATTGTGGCCAGCAGGGTGGAGAACCTCAAGGGAGGATCTCCTTCCCCACCCCCTCTGCCTAGTGAGAACACATCTGCAGTACTGAGACCAGTTCTAGGCTCCCCACTTTGAGAGAGACACAACTACTGAGAGTCCAACAGAGGCTGGGAAGATGCTGAGTGGCTTGGAGCATCTCTGTAGGGAGATGGCTGAGAGCCCTGGGGCTGTTGAGCCTGGAGAAGAGCAGCCTGAGAGGGGATCTGCTCATCAAGAGCTGAAGGGCTGGGGACAGCTCTGCAGCCTCACACATGGAAGGTGCTTCTCCATGGCCTCTGCCCAGCAGGCAGCTACACAGCACAGGGAAGGACAAGGACCCCACATCTCCAGCCAGCAGCTGCTCCCTTTCCTGGCCACCTTGAGGGAGCTCAGCTGACAGAGGGAAAACAAGAACAGTGTGATCACTGTGTGCACAGGGAAAGGACTACAGTGGATTCCTGAGGGCAACAGAAAGCACCACGAGTGGCTTTGCTCAGCCCCCTGAGCAGTCCTTGGGGCCTGCTTATCATCCAGAAAACCTAAGATTTCAGAAAAGTTTTGTTTCTGCCTCCCCTGCAGCACCAGCTGCAGTTCACCAAAGGGGAAGCAGAGGCTTCTGTGGGCAAAGCCCCACGAGAGGCGCGTGACCCACGAGGGGAGGAAGACAAAACTCCCTCTGAGGGTGTGAAAGCCCAGCCAGGAACCCGTGACTGGGATGTCAGGAGACACAACAAGACAGACATCAGAAGGAAGATAACAAACAAGAGAGGTGAGGAAGTGCTGGAGAGTTAGGGAAAAGTTCAAAACTTTAAGGAGGGCCAAGCTGAAACAACCAAACCCTACCCAAAAGTCTTCTCCGTGGCAGCATCTCAGCCAAGGGGACACAAAACCCACTCCAGGATGTGGGAGCACACCAGGTCTGTCAGCCACAGAACACAAAACACTCTCCCTTCTGTTCTTTGTGTGACTTACCCATTGCAGCCATGGTTGTTAAAAGCCTGGGCACAGTCCACCAGCTGCTGCTCTGCCTACAGAGAAGATTTCCAGGTCAGTACCTGCTGCTCAGCACCTGCACTCAGCAGAAGTTCTCTCCCAAGAATCATAGAAGCAGGGAGGTTGGAAAAGACCTCAGAGATCATCAAGTCCAACCTATTGCCAAACACCTCATGACTAACTAAACCATGGCTTCAAGTGCCAGTGTTGAAGAGGTGAAACTTTGAAGTGAAACTCTGCTAAGTGACAGGGAAAGGAAGCGAGACACAACAGCCAGCAGTGCTGCTTCCACTCGTGCTGCTGAGTGGGAACCACCTAACAGGAGGCTCCATGTCCCAGGCAGAGAGGTGAGGAGACATGGAGCTGGCAGCCCAGGGTGCTGCAAACTGCAACAGATGCCTCCTCACCCATGCTGGGATGGCCTCCCACCTCAGCAGTGCTGGCTGAGATCTCTTTCAAAGGTCAAGGATGTTTTGAATGCTCACACCCAACCCTCAGCGCCTCTGCTAAAGCCACACCAGCAGCTGTAATCTTTCTAGTTCTTCCAGAACATAAACCCTCTGGGAGGTTAAAAATAAACAGCCTTTAAAAGAAACAGTTTCACAAGGTGCTGCTTGCAGCAAGCTGCACAAGACAGCACTGTAGCCACCCCTGCCTGCTCCCAGCACCAGGCACCCACCAGCTGCTGGACCCTCCAGTTTCGTCCTGCTCCAAAACAGGCTCTGTCCAAGCCCCCTTGGGATCAGAGAATGATTTGTGTTGGAAGGGATCTTAAAGATCATCCATTTCCAAGCCCACTACTGTGGACAGGGACACCTCCCACTAGAGCAGATTGCTTGAGGCTTCATCCAACCTGGCCTTGAATACCTTCCAGGGAGGGAGCATCCCAAGCCTCCCTGGCAACTCCAGGGTCTCACTACACTTAACTGTGAAGGCTTTGACCCCAAGAGAATATGGTGGCACAAAGAGCTCCTGGCCACGCTGCTCTGTGCTCCCCTCAACAGTTGTGCTCAGCTTGTGAGGAGCCAAAAGGTCTGTGGTGCCCACCACAGCCACAGGCAGCCACATACTACCAGACTGGGAAGCAGCCATCCCAGACAAAAGCACTTAACTGGAGGCAGGACTGGCAGTGAGGGAACAAGACAGGCAAATCCCTTACCAGAGAGAGGAGCTTCCCCGTGGCAATGGCAATAGCAGACTCCAAGCACCCCGTGGTGGAGAAAGTCCAGCAGCTGCCACAGGGGCCCTGCGTGAGGAACCAGGAAGGGACTGCTCCGTGGTGTGCCACAGGGCCACCAGCCTCCCCACAATGCCAGGCTAGGGCAGGCCAGGAGCAGAACATTTCCACTCCCTGCCAGCAGCTGGGCTTCACCTGCTGCTCCTCACCTGGTCTTTCACGGGTGTCACGAAATTTCCTTTCTTCCTCCAGTCGATGGTGTCAGGGTAGGGCCCAGAGCTGCCCAGGAAGTTGCCCTTTGTGGCTGAGCAGTTCTGCAATCGAGACAGCGGGGGACAGGGGCAGAAGCAGTGACTGTCACGCTACATGCCAGCCAGGGAGCCCTGGGAAAGCCCCAAAAAGCACTGCCAGCCCATTCCCTTGATGCCCAGGCACTTCCTCTATTCCCCGAAGAGCTGGGTCCACAAAAATCCAGCTCCACCCCAAAAACCACAGCTTGAGCTGCAAAGCTGGGAGCAGCAGTGACAATTTGGCTGGAGCCAGAGTCACAAGGGTGAGATGGGAGGGCAGGGGGCAAAAGCTTCATACCATTCTTACCCAGGCTCCAAGGACAGGGCACTACACTTCACACAGCAGATTTAGAGCAGCACAACCATGGGATGCTGAGCCACAGGCTTCAGAGCCCCCCACGACTCGGGGTCCTTAGCCCTGCAGCCCCCTTGCTCCCCACCACACTCCTCTCACTCACCTGGGGCTCACTCCACAGATAGAGCTTCTTAAACTCAGCAAAGGTCAGGTCTGAGAACTGGTTCAGGCCCACTGTGGGAGGAGGAAGGCGAAAGGGTCGCTCACCGCGGGCCGGAGCTCAAGGCCAGCGGGGGCCGGGGCGGGGCGGGGGGAAGCAGCTCCTACTCTGAAAGCTGTGGTTGCCCGCGTTGTGCTCCTCGATCTGCCTCTTGTTGTCCAGGAAGATGCGCAGCCTGCGGGAGTACTCGCCGGGGCCATACTGCCGGTTGTTCTGCGGGGACACAGCGCCTCAGCCGCGACCCCCGGGGGCACCCGGCCCGGCCCTCCCCACCGCGGGGCCCGGGGCTTTACCTGGAGCATCCAGACCTTGAACTGCAGCTCCTCTGCGGGAGAGAGCGGGGAGAAGTCAGCGGGTCCCCCGGCTCGGCTCTGCTTCCCCGCCGCCTCCTCCCCGGCCTAGCCCCGGGCCCCGCTACGGAAAGAGCCCGAGGCGACAAGCCGAGCTGGGCCGGGCCGGGCCAGGCAGAGCTGGGTTGGGCCGAACCGAGGCAAGCCGAGCCGGGCCGGGCCAAGCCACACAACGTCCTCTCCCCTCCCCTGCCCCCTTACCTTCAGCAGAGGGGGCCCAAGCGGCGGCAGGACCCAGGAGCGCAAACACAGTCAGCAGCGTCGCCCAGTGCATGGCCGAACCGAGCCGAACGGAACCGAGCTGAGGCGAACCGTGCCGAACAGAGCCGAGTGGAACAGAGCCGAACTGAGGCGAGCAAGGTGCAGGGCAGCCCTAGCCCCGTGCGGCCTGACCCGAGCTCGACCAATCGCTGCCCTGAGGGCGGAGCAGGGGGCGGTGCATTCCCGCGGGGGGCGGGGCGAGGGGCGGGGCCTCTGCGCCATGGCGGGAGCTGGTGGCGGGGGTGGTTCGGGGTCCGCCGTTGCCCCGCCGATAGATTCATAGAATCGGAACGGTTTGGGGTGGAAGGGACCTTGAAGATGGTCCAGTTCCAAGCCCCTGCCAAGGGCAGGGACACCTCCCACTAGACCAGGTTGCTCAAAGCCTCATCCAGCCTGGCGTTGAGCACTCCAGGGAGGTGTAGATGCACCCTTCCCTGGGCAGCCGGCTCCAGTGTCTCACCACCCTCAACAGAAAGAATTTCTTCCTAACCTCCCGTCTAAATCTACACTCCTTAAACTTCAATCCATTCACAAAGTCCAAAGTCCCTCCCCAGCTCTCCTGTAGCCCCCTTCAGGTACCGGGAGGCTGCTCTAAGATCTCCTTGGAGCCTTTTCCACGCTGAACAGCCCCCAACTCTGAGCCTGTCCTCCCAGGGGAGGTGCTCCGGCCCTCTGATCATCTTTGTGGCCCTCCTCTGGATCCTCTCTAGCAGTTCGATGTCCTTCTTATGTTGGGGGCAGTAGAGCTGGACACAGGGCTCTGGGTGGAGTCTCACCAGAGCAGAGCCAGAGGGGCAGAATCACCTCTCTCGTCCTGCTGCTCACGCTCCTCTTGCTGCAGCCCAGCACATGGCTGCCTTCTGGGCTGCCAGCGACCACTGCCAGCTCACACTGAGTTTTCCCCCCATCAACTGACACCCCCCCCCCCCAAGCCCTTCTCCTCAAGACGGCTCTCGAGCCACTCCTCACCCAGCCTGGACGTTGTGCTTGACAAAAGCATTGCCAAGTCCCAGTTCACCCTGAGATAGAATAGATTTATTAGCAAGAGGTAATCAGGAAACATATATTTTTACCAAAAAAAATGGAAATCTCCTTCCAAACAAGCTGTTCAGTTGAAAGTTTTAGGGCTTTGAAAGAGAAATTCTCATACCACGAGGTATTGCTGACAGCAAAAAGTGTCCGGTGGCGCGTGGGGCATGCCTGCCACGGGCGGGTTTCACTGGGTCTGTGTCCTGTACACGGTAAAAAACCCATGGATATATTCACAGAATAAGCACTACATTACTATACTCCTGCTAGAAGGTGGTCAGACAGGACTACAGTAGATGTAAGAAAAACACTCGCTCATCGGTTGCTAACTCTACGGCATGTTACTCGGCGCAGTCACAAGGATTACGGGGCTACAGCATATCCACAGAAGCTTGGCAGGAGCCAGAGGCAGCAAGGAGTCCAAGGGATGGTCCCATCTTCCCGGCTTGGGAGGGAACTGGGGGCCCCCCAAGCGCTGAGGGGGGCACAGGGAGAACGGGCAGCATGGCACGGAGCGACAAACGTCATTATCTCTTCCTTTCTTTCCTCTCCTTCTTGCTCTTCCTTCCCTTTTTTCCCCCCTCTTTCTTCTCATCCTTTCTTTCCTCTACTTCTTGCTCTTCCTTCCCTTTTTCCCCCCTCTTTCTTCTCATCCAGAGCTTGCACAAAGATGCTGCTGCCAGTCCCTCCAGCACCAGGACTGGCACACAGAGGGAACCGAAGGCCCCTCCAGCACTGAGGGTGGCACAGGGAGAACAGGCAGCACGGCATGGAGCGATAAACGTCATCATCTCTTCCTTTCTTCTCATCCTTTCTTTCCTCTTCTTCTTGTTCTTCCTTCCCTTTTTCCCCCTCTTTCTTCTCATCCAGAGCTTGCACAGAGATGCTGCTGCCAGTCCCTCCAGCACCAGGACTGGCACACAGAGGGAACCGAAGGCCCCTCCAGCACTGAGGGTGGCAGAGGGCGAGTAGGCAGCATCACACTGAGTGATAAATATCAATGTGCTTTCTTCCTTCGCTTCCTCCTCTTCCTGAGCTTGCACAGGGATGCTGCTGCTGGTCCTCCCCAGCATCAGGACTTGCACAGGGAGGGAACCAGCGGCCTCCCAGCACCAAGGGTGGCACAGGGAAAGCAGGCAGCATGGCACGGAGCGATAAACATCAACACATTTTCTTCCTTCTCTTCCAGAGCTTGCACAGGCACGGTGCTGCCAGTCCCATCTGAGCTGCTCTGTGCTGCGCCCCGAGGGGGGACACAGAAGGGGTCACCCCCTCCCTGCCCACCCAGCAGCCCCCCTGGAGAGGAACAAGTGACAAAAAGCTGATGGGCAAGAGCCCGGGACTCCAGCGCAGTGTCAGTGCGTGAAACCTGGAAGGGTGCAGGGAATCCTACTGCGGGCTGGGGAGGAGGAGGGCAGCGGGTGGCTGGGGAAGCACAGAGGTGGGCTGGTTGCAGGGGTCCCTGGGGGAGTCCCTGGGGGGCAGGGGATATGTACAGCATGGTACAGCCTGTGTACATGGCCGCCCCCACCTCAGGAGGGCAGCTTGGGCTCCAGCCGCAGAGAAGCCTCGTAAAGGCTTTCCTCGTCCATCACACACGACTGGTCCAGCAGGTACTGGGTCACCTGGGGAAAGGGAGAGCCAAACTGTTCAGGGGAGGACCCACCTCTGCTGCAGCCCACCAGACATGGTGAAACTGGGAAAAGAATTGCTTTGGTTGTAAGAGACCTCTAAGATCATGGAGACCAACCATCAATCCAACACCATTAAACCACGTCCCAGGCAGGTTTGGAATGTCTCCAGAGACAGACTCCACCACCTCTCTGGGCAGCCTGCTCCAGTGCTCCACCACTCTTACATTAAAGGACTTTGAGATGGAACTGCCTATGTCCATGTTTGGGCCCAGTACCCCTTGTCCTGTCACTGAGCACCCCTGATAAAAGCCTGGCCCCACCCTCCTGACAGCCACCCTTGAAGCACTGATGAGATCCTCCCTCAGGCTGCTCTTCTCCAGGCTAAAAAGCCCCAATTCTCTCAGTCTTTCCTCCTCAGAGAGATGTGCTCAAGAGGGAGATGGGGAGGAGAGGCAGCAGGTGGCTCTGGGGACGGGGCTGTACCTTGGGCTGGTGCTCAATCTTGTAGGAGGTCTGCTGGAACTGGCGGATCTCTCGTATGATGTGTGAAATCTGCCCGGAGAGAAGACACAGCAGCTGGTGCGGCGCCTCCCACCCACACCCTCTGACCACAGCACCGTGCAGAGGGCTGCTCTGCTTCTTCCAGACACAGCCCTCACCAAGGACAGCTGTGCTGGGCACCAAGCTGCAGGGTTCCAAGCCTCAGGCCCCTCAGAGCAGGGCTGGCAGACTCACCATCCTCATCTTGGAGAAGTTCACCAGGCCATCCTCGGTGTAGTTTGGGGTCCCCTCCTCGATGAAGGCCAGGTCAGTCAGGTACATTCCCAGGTAGGGGACACAGGGAGGGTCACAGCTTTAAGAGCAACCCCGGAACAAGTAAGAGAAGAAGAAACAAGTGAAAAAAGCCACCTTGCTCCTCTCACACAGACACAACCCTTGCTCCTCACACACCCACAGCACCCACCCAGCAGCCACAGCACCCACCCAGCAGCCACAGCACCCACAGCGGTGCCAGTAAGGTCCACCACCAGCTGGAGCGACCTGCACTGGCTGGTGAGAACCTGCAGCTCCTTATCTTGCACTCTGGGGTTTAAACTCCAAGTCTGTGAGGGCAGGGGAGAACAAAATGTCCCCAAGTCCAGGAAAGATTCCCCACTCCAGTCCCCATTATCCCAGTTCCTCCACGCCACAGCTCAGGGCAGCAGCTCCTGGCTCAGGGTCTCTCCACAAGCTGCTTGCTGAACAGGACAGGAGTTGGTGCAGTTCCAGAATAATCTCCTGAGCAAAGTCCTATCTGCAGGGTGGGAGCTGGGCTGGGCTCCAGGTCCCCCAGCCCCATGGGTTCACCAGCAGGAGGGGGAATTGCTGCTCACTCACTTCTTCAGAGCCTCCCTCAGGTTCTTGAACCTGCCCTCTGAGGACACCAGCTTCTGCAGCTTGTCGATCAGAGCCTTTGTCTGCAAAACACAAAGGGGCACCTGCAGAAGGCCCTGGAAGGAACCTCCAGCCCACAGCCAGTGGGGTGAAGGCTGCAGAACCACGGTCACCCCTGTCCAGGTGCTCAACACCCTTGTATGTTCAGAGAAGTTCAGCAGAAACTGGAAAGCAAAGTTCCTCCAACATAAAATCATGGAATCCCAGACTGGTTTGGGTGGGAAGGGACCTTTGAGGCTCATCCAGTCCAAGCCCCTGCAGTCAGCAGGCACATCTCCAACCAGAACAGGTTGCTCAGAGCCCAAACCAACTTGACCTGCAATGGTTCCAGGGATGGCACATCTCCCACCCCCCTGGGCAGCCTGGGCCAGGCTCTCACCACACTCAGGGTCAAACATTTCTTCCTCCTCTCTAGTCCAATTCTCCCTCTTGTAGTTCAAATTATCACTCCTTGTCCTTCAAACCATGACACCCATCACAACAGGCCCTGCTCAGAAGTCCATTCCTGATTTCTGACCAGCCCCTTGAAGCACTGAAAAGCCACCAGAAGGTGTCCCTGGAACCTTCTCTTCTCCAGGCTGAACAACCCCAACTCTCTCAGCCTGGCCTCACAGCAGAGGGCTTCCAACCCTCCCAGCATTGCTGTGGCCTCCTCTGGCCCTGCTCCAACAAGTCCCTGTCTGTGGGGTGCTGAGCACTCCAGAGCTGTCCCCAGCACCGCAGGTGGGGTCTCAGCAGAGGGACAGAATCCCCTCTCTCCCTTTGCTGCCCACACTGCTGGGGATGGAGGCTCTCCACTTATCTCCTTCCTCTGCCTCCCACCTTCTCCAGAGCCTGTTGAATTCCAGATTTATCACTGCAGGAACAAAGCTGCTGTTCCATTTCCAGAGGAGCCCACACAGCAGCTCCTGCTCAGCACCCCCTGGTCTCCATCAGGTTTCACCAAGCAGAGCTATTTCTGTCCCTGGTAACTCCAGGATTCATTCTCCTCACAGGATCACAGGATGTTAAGGGTTGCAAGGGACCTCTAGACATTTTTGAGCCCAACCCCCTGCCAGAGCAGGATCATAGAATCTAGTGCAGGTCCCACAGGAATGCATCCAGATGGGGCTTGAAAGTCTCCAGAGAAGGAGACTCCACAACCTCTCTGGGCAGCCTGCTCCAGTGCCCCCTTACAGCAAAGTTCTTCCTCATGTTGAGGTGGAACCTCCTGTCCTGGTCCAATCACAGGGCACAAGTGAGCAGAGGCTGTCCCTTCCTTCCTGACACCCAGCCCTCAGATACATATGAAGATTTATTAGATCCCCACTCAGCCTTCTCTTCTGAAGACTAAACAGCCCCAGGGCTCTCAGCTTCTCATAAAGCAGTGCTCCAGTCCCTCACCCACCACTGGTCAGAAGAGCCCAGAAAACCCAATCTGGAGAGCATCTGCATGCGCTCCCAGCTCAAGAGTGCTGTAGGAAAGGTCTCTGAGCTGGACCATGAACAAACCCAACAGCAACATAGCCTCTGAGATGCTTCCTCAGCACCTCTTTCCTGGGAATGACCTAAGCAGACCTCACTCCAGCTTCTAGCTGGTTTGCCGACATGTGTCTCATGTCACAGAAGCACTGAGGCTGGAAAAGACCTCTGAGATCATCAAGTCCAGCCTGTGACCTAACACCAGGACATCAGTTAAACCATCCCACCAAGTACCACATCCATTCTTAAAGACCTCTAGTGATGGTGACTCCACCACCTCCCTGGGCAGCCCATCCCAGTGCCCAATCAGCCTCTCTGTGAGGAAGTGCTTACCAACATCCAACCTAAACCTCCCCTGGCACAGCTTCATACCATGCCCTCTTGTCCTGTCACTAGTTGCCTGGGAGAAGAGCCTGACCCACACCTGACTAAGAGAGCTGGGGCTATTCAGTCTGGAGAAGAGAAGGCTCTGAGGAGACCTTATCGTGGCCTCCCAGGATCTGAAGGGGGCCTACAGGAAAGCTGGGGAGGGACTTTTGAGGGTGTCAGGGAGTGATAGGACTGGGGGGAATGGAACAAGAATAGAAATGGGTAGAGCAGAGCAGAACAGAATAGAACAGAACAGAATTAACCAGGTTGGAAAAGACCTTTGAGATCAGCAAGTCCAACCTATCACCCAACACCATCTAATCAACTAACCCATGGCACCAAGCACCCCATCCAGTCTCTTCCTAAACACCTCCAGTGACAGTGCCTCCACCACCTCCCTGGGCAGCACATCCCAATGCTCAATCTCACTTTCTATGAAGAACTTCTTCCTAACATCCAGCCTAAACCTCCCCTGGCGCAGCTTGAGACTGCATCCTCTTGTTCTGGTGCTGGTTTCAGATTGGCTGTTAGGAAGAAGTTCTTCCCCTTGAGGGTGGTGAGACACTGGCACAGGTTGCTCAGGGAGGTGGTGGAAGCTTCATCCCTGGAGGGTTTTATGGCCAGCCTGGATGTGGCTCTGAGCAGCCTGATCTGGTGTGAGGTGTCCCTGTCCACGGCAGGGGGGTTGGAACCGGTGGACCCTTGAGGTCCCTTCCAACCCTAACAGTTCTATGAGTACAACTTCCTTCCAGGCAGCTGCAGAGCGTCATCCCCACAGCACCTCCCCAGCCCATCCAACCCTCCCCGAGCCCCCGGGCAGAGGCGCACCCCCTGCCCCGTGCCCCTCTACCTGCTTGGAGACCTTCAGCCACGTCTTCTTCAGGCGGAAGATGGCGCTGCGGTTGAGGGAGGAGGTGATCTCCAGCACGGCGTTGTAGTTGTGCAGGCAGCGGCAGATGTCGGCCACCGCCACCCACTTCTCGATGGCGCTGGCCCGGGCGTTCAGCTCCTCGTTGCGGATGATCTCCGAGGCGATCAGGTTACTGACCTGGGGGCACACCGGCGCCAGCCGGCCGTCAGGACGGCTTTGCACACCGAGCCACACAAACACCCAGCGTGGCAAAGACCCTCGGGATCACCAAGGCCAACCCAGCACCCTGCTCTACAAGGGGCTCTTCGGGAGATTTCCTCTCCAGCTGCTCCACAGAATCACCAGATTGTCTGGGTTGGAAGAGAGCTTTCAGATCGTGGGGTCCAACCGCGAACCCAGCCCCGCCAGCTCACCACCAAACCATGGCCCTCAGCACCGCATCTCCACAGATCTGAAACTGTTCCAGGGATGGGGACTCCACCACTGCCCTGGGCCAGGCTTGACAACCTTCAAGAGCAAGAAATTGTTCCTCATGTCCAACTTAAACCTCCCCTGGGGCAACCTGAGGCCATTTCCTCTTGTCCTGTCACTTATTCCTTGGGAGAAGAGACCAGCCCCCCATCTGGCTCCAGCCTCCTTTCAGGGAGTTAGAGAGGCAGAAGGTCTCCCCTCAGCCTCCTTTTCTCCAGGCTGAACAACCACAGTTCCCTCAGCTGCTCCTCCCCAGCCCTGTTCTCCAGACCCTTCATCAGCTTCATTGCCCTTCTCTGGAACTTTTCCACCACCTCTCCTTCTTGGAGAGAGAGGCCCAAAACTGAACACAGGTTTCGGCGTGCCAAGTTCAGGCCTGACATTCCAGGTCAGGTTGTTTGGGGCTCTGAGCAACCTGCTGTAGTTGCAGATGTCCCTGCTGACTGCAGAAGGGTTGGACTAGGTGACCTTTAAAGGTTTCTTCCTACCCAATCCAGTCTGGGATTTGATGATCTTTGCCTGTCTGCCTGTCCCCTGCTGTTTTGCACTTACATCATTGAAGTGTTTTGTGTTCTTCATGATGTAAGGAGTCCTTTCGTTCTTCTCAAGCTTCATCCAGCCTTGCCCAAAGAACTCTCTGCAAACCAGAACATTCAGGTCAACATTTATTTCCCACTCTTCTGGGACACCCAAACCCTGCAAGCCTTACTGCAACAACACAGCCTGGAGAGGCCAGGACTTTCACCCCCACGCAGCTGGAAAGGCACCATAAGGATGCCCTTGGAAGTGCAATAGGCACAGGAAGCTCTCTCCAAGCTGGTCACACTCTGGACACCAGCAGATAAACCACAGGGTGAGACCTCAAATTTGGGCTGCTTGGGAAGCAGCGAGGGAGGCTTTGCACCCTCTGGGTTTCACTGGTGGCTGTGGAGCCCTGGGTGACCAGAGCAGCCCATCCTCACTCCTGGGGATCACTCACTCATAGGGGATCTTCTTGAAGACCAGGTGATCCAGCAGTGTCAGCTGCTCAGCGATCTCCAGGGCTGAGTGGTTCTCAAAGGGCTCTGCTTTGACTCCCTCAGCCTGAGCAACAAATGAGAGCAGAGTAAGAACTTGCACATTTCATGCGGGGCACCCACAGCAGCTTGCCCGGGAGCACAATGTCCAGGTGGGTTTGGAAGCTCTCCAGACAAGGGGACTCCACAACCTCTCTGGGCAGCCTGCTCCAGGGCTCCAGCACCCTCACACCAAAGAAGTTTCTTCTCCTGTGCAGAAAAGCAGGAGAACAGGGCTATCCCCCATGCCAACTGCCTGGCTCTGGCTGAGTGCCACTTGGTGGCATGAGGGGAGTTTGGGTGCTCTGTGCTTGGAGCCGCCAGGGCTGGCAGCGAGAACCTCCAGCCCCAGACCACAAACATGAGGTTCTCCATGAGGGAACAGTTTGAAGTTCTATTACATCCTCCTCCTCCTGGAAGCCAGCAGCAGCATCTCCCTCTGTCCCTCCTCAGGAGAAGCTCCTGCAACAGCTCCCAGCATGGGACAGAAAGGCCAGGCTGCTGTCCCCTGGCCAGAGCCATGGGGACAGGGGTGCAGGAGTACCACACTGCAGGTGCAGGACATGCTGTTCACCCTGAGAACAGCCAGGGCCTCTGGGTGGCCACCACTGGGGCACCTTCTGCAGAGCAGGAGCTGGGGAAAGGCAGGGTGGCTCCAGGCACCCATGGGTGAGGTAGTCCCAGGAGCCCTCCCAGAAGGCCTCCCAGCCAGCACCAGTTAACAGCTGCTGCCAAATCCCCTCCTGACCAAGGAAGGGGTTGTGAAAGCAGCTCCTGGAAAGCAAACACCAGCTGGGCTCCACTTCAGGGCTCAAGAGCCCCTGGAGAAGTTGGGTGGGTACAGGCTGGGGGGGTGGGGGGCAGCAGCAGCACCTGAGCACAGGGCGCTGCCAGCAGTGCCACGCAGGAGGGCTCCAAGGGTCCAGTATACAGCACAATGCACACCCCCAGCTCATGAGGAGGGGCTCAGGGAGCCTACAGCCCCCTCACCCCAGCATACACCCTAAAGTCCAGGGCCCACTCATCTCCCCACCACTGCAGGGTCTGTGTGTTCTGCAGCCCAGCCAAGGGGCAGAGTGAAACCCTCTGCTTGCCCTTCTCCTCCCTCCTCCACAGGGACTTCCCACTACTCCTGGCTACAGATGAAAGCTTAAACCTCCCCTGCCAGTGGGGCCTCAGCCACTCCAGAAGCCACCAGCTGCCCCTGGGCACAGAGCTGCTGTTGTTCCAGGTGTACCAGCCCAACTTCAAGTGGCTCTGGAGTTCTTCTGGGAGCAAACACTGCTGGGTTTGAAAGCAGGAAGGTGGCAAGCACCCTGC
Organism: Dryobates pubescens; assembly: GCF_014839835.1. Taxonomy (NCBI): domain Eukaryota; kingdom Metazoa; phylum Chordata; class Aves; order Piciformes; family Picidae; genus Dryobates; species Dryobates pubescens. The sequence continues at coordinate 10,512,810 of NC_071628.1, read as the reverse complement.
AGCCACTCTGAGGGCCTGGAATCCATCCCACCTTCCTGGGACATGGAGCCAGTGCAGGTCTGGGGACACAGGGGACAGGGTAGAAGCCCATGGGGTTCTCCTGCAACCCTCAGGCAGGCACTGGCAGCAGCAGGCAGGCACATCTCCATGCCCTCTTCAACTATCTAATGTGCCCAGTGGAATAGTGTTGCCTCTGCCCAGAGCAGATCCAGCTGTGCCCACAGCTGCCCCCACCCCTGGAAAACCTCACTCTGCTTTGCAGCTCTAGGGCTGGGCATCAAGCTTGGAGAACTGCTCTCCACCCAGCTGGGTGTGCAGGGGCGCAGGGACCTTCAGCTGTTCCCTTCCCACCACGCTGAGCTACCAGGTGGAGAGGTGAAGAGAAGGTTTTTACCATCTGAACCACCTCCTCCAGGGTTATCTGGTTGTCTCCTGGGTCCTCCTGTGTCAAGGTCCTATGGCAAGAGAAGACAGCATCAGTCTGGCTGGGAAAGCCCCAGAGCTGCCCAGCTCCCACAGGGCTGCGACAGGCCCTAGCAGCTGCTCAGGTTAAACATCTCCAGGTCCCATTTCTCATATTGAGGAGAAAAAAACTCCTCAGCCAAGGCCACAGCTGGCCCCACGTGGGTCACCTGGGCAGCAAGACACTGCTGTCTTGGCCACTGCATGAGGTGGCCATAGCCTGGGTGTCCAGAGCTCATCAGAAGAGCCCATGGCCACAGGGGCTGTCCCACTGCCCAACAGCAGGAAGGGCCATGGGCTCAGTGGGTTCCACACAGAACCAGAGAATCATGGAACCCCAGACTGGGGTGGGTTGGAAGGGACTCTTAAAGGTCATCTAATCCAACCCCCCTGCAGTCAGCAGGGACTGCTGCAACCAGAGCAGGTTGCTGAGAGCCCAAATCAACCTGACCTGCAATGGGTCCAGGGATAAGACATCTCCCACCTCTCTGGGCAGCCTGGGCCAGGCTCTCACTACCCTCAGGGTCAAACATTTCTCCCTTCCCTCCAGTCTGAATCTCCCTCAAGCCATCACCCCTTATCCTGTCATAACAGGTCCTGCTCAAAAGTCTGTCCCCAGCTTTCTGATCAGTCCCCTGAAGCATTGGAAGGCCACCAGTAGGTGTCCCTGGAGCCTTCTCTCCTCCAGGCTGAACAACCCCAATTCTCTCAGCCTGGCCGCACAGCAGAGGGCTTCCAGCCCTTGGCCATGTCTGCACGACGGTGGGGATTATATCACACCCATGGTCTCCCATCAGTTCCTGATGCCAACACCACCTGTCCTCCTCCCCAGCACTGTCCTGGGGACCTCCTACTGCTCTTATCCCAGGGGAGATCAGGGAGTAGCTGCCAAAAGCAGCACCTGGGAGAAGCCACCCCCAGCTACAGCCCTTCACCTGATGATGTTGGCGGCTGCCTTCCTCTCCTGGGTCAGGAGCTCGGGGTCGTGGATGACCTCCTCCAGGAAGCCAATCACCCTGAACTTCAGCTCCTCGTTGGTTTCAAAGTCCTGCCAAGGCCAGCACCAACACACATGATGTGCTCTGCTCCCTGCCCCCTGGAACCTGGCTGAGACTCATGGCCCTGCGCTGCCAGCATCAGGTGGGCTGAGGGCTGAGCTTGCCTCTTCCTCCCAGATTCCCACCCCTCAGCACCCCCCAGACAGGAACCATCCAGAAAGGTTCATTCTGTGCCATTCCATTGGGATCACCCAGCCTGGGAAGGGCACAGGAGCTTCCCAGGTGTGCCAACCAGTATGGCACCACTCCATGTCCCAGCAGCAGAGAGGGACAGCAAGGAAAAGCCATCAAACTTCCTAACCCTGACCCCAGCATGGAAACCCCACCAGGAATCAGACCCTGCAGCTGCTCCTCTTCTCCTAAGCCAAGCTGGGGAATGACCACAGATGCCAGTTCTGTCCCAGTCCACCTCCAGCCTCTCATTCTGCACCAGGGCTCCCCTTCCCCAGCTTGAATCTCCTCCCCACATCCACTCCTTTCCTTCACTAGAAGGTGCCAAAGTGTCCTCCTATCTGGAGCTTGGGGGTGAGGAGTGACCAGGACCCCATCCCCCAGCACCCACCTGTGAGTGCTTGGAGACCCAGTGCCGCAGCACGTTGAGGACGCGGTTGGTGGCCGCTCTGCGGATCACAAACTCCTTGTCCCCATTACGCTGGTCCGTGGGGAAGCCTGAAACTGCCCAAGACCCCTCAGATTCCCATCAGGAACCCCTCCCCCAGATGCTCAGGAGGGCTGGGAGGAGCAGCCAGATCTCCCCAGGCATCCCCAACCTTGAGGATGCCCGGGGCACCCCGTGCCTACCACCCGGAGCGCGCGGGTGCTGGGCTGGGGGTGCTCCGGGGGTCGTCTCCCAGCCAAGGGTGACCCAGCCAAGGAGAGTAAGGAATGGGCGCCCCAGAACGGTGCCCCCCGGGCAGGGTACCTGCGCTGGCCAGGGACATCCTGCGGTACTTCTCCTTGGTGGGGGTGCCCTCGTTGGCCCCCGCCGTGGCGATGGCGAAGGCGGAGGCGGCGGACAGGGCGCTGCGGCTGCTGTCCAGCTCCCGGCAGGACGTCATCACCACACCGTTGTTGTAGGAGAACAAGGAGAAATCTGCAGGGGGAGAAGCAGCCACCTGACATCACTGTGCCCAGCTCCCTGGCCCAGGTGGGTCCCTTCCTGCAGCCCCAGTGCCCAGCCAGCCTTCCTGGGGTCAGGGCATGCCAAGAAAGGGGCTCACGAGGTCAGGGCATGCCAAGAAAGGGGCTCATGGAGGTAAGTAGGTGCAGGTGGCCAGCATGGGTCTGCTCCTCATGGAGAGCTGGCTTCTACCCAACCAGGGCTGGGGCAAAGCAGATGGTGTCATGGTGTAAAGCCCCAGCCAGCAGCTAACACCACAAGGCTGCCTGCTTTAGGTGGGCACAGATTGGATGGAGCTCATAGTTTAAGGGAGCTTTGGATGCCACCACCACAAAGAATAGAATAGAATAGAATAGAATAGAATAGAATAGAATAGAATAGAATAGAATAGAATAGAATAGAATAGAATAAACCAGGTTGGAAGAGACCTTCGAGATCATCATGTCCAACCTATCATCCAACACCACCCAATCAACTAAACCCTGCAACCAAGCATCCTGTCAAGCCTTGCCCTGAATTTCTCCAGCATGGCTTTAGCAGGAGCTGGGTTCAGAAGGAGCTAGATATGGTGTTCAGATGGCTACAGTGGAGACCTGGGCAGACAAACTGATGCTTGATGCCAGCCCTGGCTCACGTCTCCAGCAGCTCACATCTTGAATGCTCCTAAAGTACCAGATCAGACCTGGGAGGGAAGGAGAGGGCTGAGAAGAACCACAGAATAGTTTGGGTTGGAAGGGACTTGGAAGAGCATCTAGTTCCAACACACTGCTACAGACAGGGACACCTCCCACTAGAACAGGTTGTTCAAGGCCTCATCCAACCTAGCCTTGAACATCTCCAGGGAGGGGGCAGCCACAACCTCCCTGGGCAACCTGTTCCAGCAGGATGTGTGTTGGGACAGGGGCAGAGGCATCAGCATTTCCCTGTCCCCTTTCACAAAGGGTGAAGTCCTCCTTCTCCACAGCCCTGAAGATCTGCTGCAGCTCTTCATGGCCAGGTTCAGGTGGCCCCAAGCAGGACAGGTCCTGGCTCACTCATTACCTGATGAATTTTTGCCCTTGGTGGACTTGGGAGTGGTTGGCGATTTCGTTGGGGACGATTCAGCCTCAGCTTCGTCGCTCTGGTTGGGGTCTGTGTCCGACTCCTCCCGGACAGACACCTCGGAGCCTGAGGAACAGGAACCCATCACCAGCCCTGCTGGACATGGCCACATCCAGCTGCACTTCAGCTCTTCCAGATCCTCCCAAAGCCTGCATCATCCCAGCTGGGCACAAGTGACCACACAGAGCCTGCAGCTGCAGTGGGCTTTGGGTGGGATTTTGTGGTGGGGCTTTCATACAACTGTCAGGGTTGGAAGGGACCTCAAGGATCAGCCAGTTCCAACCCCCCTGCCATGGGCAGGGACACCTCACACTACAGCAGGTTGCTCAGAGCCACATCCAGCCTGGCCTTAAAACCCTCCAGGGATGAGGCTTCCACCACCTCCCTGGGCAACCTCTGCCAGTCTCTCACCACCCTCATGGGGAAGAACTTCTTCCTAACATCCAACCTGAGTCTACCCACTTCTATTTTTTTTCCATCCCCCTATCACTCCCTGACACCCTAAAAAGTCCCTCCCCAGCTTTCTTGTAGGGCCCCTTCAGATCCTGGAAGACCACAATGAAGTCTCCTTGGAGCCTGCTCTTCTCCAGACTTTTTGGTGGGTTTCTTGTCCTGCTCTCACAAGGAGCTGGAAGACTCTGCCCATGTGCTGGCCACTGGGATGACGAGTGAGCTCCAGCCCGTGTGGGGCAGAACATGGAGCCTCCCTCCCAGTGGAAGGCTGTAGGAGGAGCTGGGGCAGCCTGGCTCTGAAGCTCAGGCTGGGTTGTCCTCTGCCTCAGCTATGGCCACCTCCCAGACAGGCTTTGCCCTCTTCAGAGCCTCTGCCTGGGTACAGAAGGTGCTCACACAACCCACAGTGAGGAAGGATCATGGAATCACAGAATGGTTGGGGTTGGAAGAGAGATCTTTTAGATCAGCACTGCTTTGACACTCCTCCAGGGGTGGGGACTCCCCCACAGCCCTGGGCAGCTTGGGACAGGCCTGGACAACCCTCAAGGACAAGAAATTGTTCCTCCTGTCCACCTAAGCTTCTTCTGGGGCAACTTGAAGCCATTTCCTCTTGTCCCATCACCTATTCCCTGGGAGAAGAGAGCAACCCCCACCTGGCTCCAACCTCATTTCAGGGAGCTGTAGAAAGCCAGAAGGTCTCTCCTCAGCCTCTTTTTCTCCAGGCTCAACAACCCCAGCTGCTCCTCACCAGACCCTTCACCAGCTTTGTTGCCCTTCTCTGGGCCTTCTCCAGCCCCTCAATGTCCTTCTTTGAGTGAGGGGGCCCAAAACCAAAGCCACACTGCTGATCCACCTCTTCCACCATCGCTACCATCACCACTCCACCACCTCTACCTCCAGTCTCCCCAGCAGACAGGGGGCTGCTGTGTGCCTGCTGGTGGGGCAAGAGCTCCCCGTGCCCACCCCCCAGCCGTGCACAGAGACACTGCCTGCCACAAACTCCCTGGGCACGCCGTGCCTGCTCCACCACACATGTCCCTGTGTCCTCCACAGAGCTCCCACCAAAACCAGTGCCCCCCCTGGGCTGGAGCCCACCCTCCTGCAGACCCCCAGTGACTCACTCTGCTTGCTGGGCAGCGGCTCCTCCTGCTTCTCGCTGGCTGCTTCTCCTTCGTCAGGGATCTTGTTGGGGTAGCTGCTGGACACGTAGAGCTTGTTGATGTCCAGGGTGGTCTTGCTGAAGGGGGCCATGGAGGAGTAGACGCTTGCATAGCCATTGGAGGAGCAGCTGAGGGCAGCCAGGTCCAGCGCCTTCCCCCCGGTGATGATGGGGATGTTGAGGGACAGCTTTCTGCGCCGGCTGGGGGACGAGGACTTGGTGATGGAGAGGGGCGGAGGGGAGGAGAACTTGCGGTTGGCTCGGGGGGACTTGGGGGGCTCTCCGTACAGCAGCTTGTTGTTCTGGCTGTTTGCAAACAGGAGCTCCAGGGACCTGGGGGGAGAGACAGGCAAAGGTTGAACTCAAACCTAGCTCTGCCTGAGGGCTCCTCGAGGTCTCCATCGGTAGCTCCAGCAGCGCTGGGTCTTCAGAGGATCCATAGAGCATGGCACACAGCTGGCATGAGCCTCTGTCACCCTGCTCCCACCACCCAGCCCTCCCAGCAGCAGGGACGCCCGTGGAGCTTGGGTTGGAACTAGATGATCTTTAAGGTCCCTTCCAAACCAAACCAAACCATTCTATGAATCTATGATTTACTTTTCATGCTGAAGGTGGTGAGACCCTAGCCCAGGCTGTGCAGAGACGTGGGACATGCCCCATCCCTGGCACTGCTGCAGGTCAGGTTGTCTGGGGCTCTGAGCAACCTGCTCCAGTTGTAGCTGTCCCTGTTGGCTGCAGCAGGATTGGACTGGATGAGCTTTAAGGCCCCTTCCCACCCAAACCAGTCTGGAATTCTTCCCCATTCTGAGGGTATCGCAACTCACAGGGACCAGGTGAAAGGCCTTGAGCAACCTGCTCCAGTGGGAGGTGTCCCTGCCCACGGCAGGGGGCTATAACTGGATGATCTTCAAGCTCCCTTCCAACCCAACCCATTCCACGAAGCTATGAAAGAGCCCTGGGGGTGGCACCGGGGCCAGGCAGGTGCGGGGAGCAGAGGGCTGTCCCGGGAGCCTGCCCTGAACCCGGAGCCGGCGAGCGGGGCGGGCAGAGCGGCGCCGGCAGGGCAGCCTCACCGTGCAGGGATGGCGCTGATGGGCTTCTTGTAGATGGTGATGAGCTTGTCGAGGACGACGAGGGCGGTGGTGAAGACGCGGTAGGAGTGCAGGAAGGTGTTGAGGAAGTCGATGCTGAGGAAGCGCAGGTCGGTCAGGCGCTCCAGCAGCCGCTCCACGCTGGCGTAGCGGATCTGCAGCACCTTGCAGGAGTTCATCGTTTTACTGAACCTAATGTCAACATCATCACAATAGAGGCTGGCATCAGACCTGCAGGGAGACAAGACACCTCTGCTGCCACCTGCAAGCAGACCAACAGCTGCTCCAGGCCAGCAGCTGCCCCCCATCCCCCCCCCAAAGGACGCACGGGTGCCTGGCAGCGAAGGAGCCTCCTTCACCTGGGGCATCCCCAGGAGAACCACAGGAAACCCCCAGGGAGAAGCTGGGGAACCCACACCCCAGAATGAGACAGAACAGGGAGGCTGGAGAGGGACTTTTTGTGAGGGTGTCTAGCAACAGGGCGAGGGGGAATGGTTTGAAGCTGAGGGAGAGCAGGTTGAGGCTGCATCTTAGGAAGAAGTGCTTCACTAGGAGGGTGGCGAGACACTGCAACAGGTTGCCCAGGGAGGTTGTGGAGGTTCCCTCCCTGGAGGTGTTCAAGGCCGAGTTGGATGAGGCTGTGGGCAACCTGGTCTAGTGGGAGGTGTCCCTGCCCACGGCAAGAGGGTTGGGACTGGATGATCTTTAAGGTCCCTTCCGACCCAAAGCATTCTGTGAGCCTATGGATCTGTGATCACATGGGGCAGGGGTCTGGGTGAAACACATGGAAAGACCATCCCTGAGAGACCATCCCAAAGTCCAAGCCTCTTCCCAGGAGACAGAAGGCCCACAGCCACATGGGTGGTCAATGAGGGGACACCCCACTGGGTCTGGACCCATTGTGTCCCACCAGTTTTGTCTGGACCCCCTCGTCCCACGTGTCCCTCACCCCACCTCCAGCACCACGCTTGTCCCGCACCCCAACGAGCACGTGGCAAAGCCAAGGGGCAGCTCCTGGCAGCACTCAGATGCCTCTGAAGCTGTGGCCTGGAGCCATGCAGAGCCTGGTGCCCTCTGCAGTGCCCAGGCACAGCAGCACTCACTTGATCATCTGGGGGACAGTGACCTTGGAGTTCTCCTCGAAGGCGTTCATCATGAGGCCGTTGCAGCGGATGTTGTCCACACACTGGAAGCGACATGGGTGGGTGGTAGGAGAAGGTGGAGGCAGTGAGGACATCCCCACTGCCCACCTGGCTTGGATATTAAGTCACAGCATTTCTTGGGTTGGAAAGACCTTTAACATCATCAAGTCCAACCCAGCACTGCCAGGTCACCACCCTAACCCTCTCAGCATCACATCTCTACAGCTTTGAAACCCCTCCAGGGCCAGGCCTTAACAACCCTCAAAGGCAAGAAATTGTTCCTCATGTCCAACTTAAACCTCCCCTGGGGCAACCTGAGGCTGTCTTCTCTTGTCCTGTTTTTTGTTCCCTGGGAGAAGAGACCAACCCCCATCTGGCTCCAAGCTCCTTTCAGGGAGCTGTAGGGAGCCAGGTGGTCTCCCCTCAGCCTCTTCTACTCTAGGCTAGAGAATCAACCCCCAAGTCACCCTCTGCATGGAACCTGGATGCCCAAGGTCCACCCATGCTGCTAATCCCAGCCTGATGTAGCAAGACTTCAGCCTGCAGCAGATCCCAAGCACCCAAATGTTGCCAGGGAAGCACACAAACACAGACCTGGCTGGGTGCTACCGCAGCTCGAGGCCACCCAGCAAACACCAGGTGACAGCTCTGGGTGCCCAGAGCCGCTGCCCATCCCCTGGGATGCTGCCCCACACCACCTCCTTCCTGCCAGCTCTCTCCTACCTGGCTGATGTCACTGGTCCACGCAGCCTTCTCCTGCCTGGATGAGGCCACAAGGATCACGGTAAAGGATGAGGAATCTTTGGGCTCCACCACGATTTTGAAGTCGAGATGGTCGATGTCTTGCCCAGATGCTTTGGCTTTGGAGTAGAGAAACCCCACAGAGTGATCACTGAAAAGCTTCCTGGGCCCTCATCCCAGCACAGGTCTGATCTTTGAGGAGTTTGCTGGATGTTGGGGGGGTGTCAGTGGTGAGGCTGGGGTGGGTTTGCTGGGCAAAGGCTCGGTGAGTGCAAAGGGCAGGGGAAGGTCTGAACGTGCATGGCTGGTGCACAGTAAAGACAGCACAGAAACATCGAATCCCAGACTGGTTTGGGTGGGAAGGGACCCTAAAGCTCATCCAGTCCAACCCCCCTGCAGTCATCAGGCACATCTGCAACGAGAGGCCAGGGATAGGGCAGCTCCCACCTCTCTGGGCAACCTGGGTCAGGCACTCACCACCCTCAGGCTCAAACATTTCTCCCTTCTCTCCAGTCTGAATCTCTCTCCTTTAGTTCAAGCCATCCCCCCTTGTCCTGTCACAACAGGCCCTGCTCAAAAGTCTGTCCCCAACTTTCTGATTTGCCCCTTGAAGTCCTGAAAGGCCACCAAAAGGTCTCCCTGGAGCCTTCTCTTCTCCAGCCTGGTCTCACAGCAGAAGGCTTCCAGATCCTGACCTCCTCGAGTGTTCAGCACTTGCTCCAGCTCTGCTGCAGCTGGTTTTACACCACACAGCTGGATGACAGCAATGTCCCAGAGGACACAGTGCCAGGACAGGGGACAGCAGCAGCACTGACCACGCTGCCATCGCTCCCCATGCTGGACTATGGCAGCTGCCTCCAGCAGCAACCCTGTGCCAAGGCTCTGACGATAGGTGAAGCCTCCAGCAGGACCCACACCCCTGGCATGTCCCTGGCCATGGGCTTTGCACACCCTCACCACGGGGTGAGAGCCCAAAGCTGCCTGGGGTGCACAGCAGGAGACTCTGCCATGAGGTGGTGGAGAGGTTGGAAGAGGTTGTGGAGAACCCACATCAACATCAGGTTGGATGGGGCCTGGAGCAACCTGGTCTAGTGGAAGGTGTCCCTGCCCATGGCAGTAAGGTTGGACAAGAGCATCTTCAAAGGTCCCTTCCAACCCACACCAGCCTGTGCCCTGCGAAACCTCAGCAGAGAGCATCCTGGAGCAGCCACAGCTTTGCTTTTGAGATGGCCCTGTCTGCTCAGCACCTGCTGGGACATCCACAAGCCCACCCTTCTTCAAGGGTACCCCCCTGGGTAGGGGCTGAGCAGGGCATGCAGGTGGGATGGGGGCACCTACCATCCTCATCGGTGCTCTCCTGCTCCTCCACCAGCGTGCAGTCGATGAGGGAGATGACGCCGTTCTGCGGGGATGGCAGGGGGGGCTCAGGGGCAGGATCCTACCCAGGGGGCTGCACCCCAGACCCCCAACCCATACCTTGTCCCATCACCCCAGGAGGGTGCTGCTGGGGGTGCTGACACAGCCTGGGGCCACATCCTGACCGGTGGGGTCTCCATTTGCAACCCACAGCCCCCTGGTCCATAGAGTAGGTCACACCAGCTTCACACCACGGTCCCCAAAAGCCCATGGCTGTCGCTGCCAACCACCCCCATGGGCTGCAGCCCCCCAGGCTGCTCCCTGAGTGCCAGCAGCTCCCGGGAGGCTCTTGCTCAGTCAGCTGCAAAACTTCCACCTAGAGAGTGGTGAGTCCTGGGAGCAGACTGGAAGCCTGAGGGACAGAGCTGGGCTATCCCCTCAGTTCCTCCCTGAACAGATCACTGAGCTTTCTGCCTCAGGTCAGGATCTTTTATGAAGGAGTTGTGATTTATGCTCTTCTGCCATGGCTCAGAGCTTGGCACATCCTTGACAAAGCACCAGGACCATGCCAAAACCTCCAGGAATCGTGGGCTGGTTTTGAGAGGAGTTTTTGAGGAAGAAGGGAGCTGCTTAAAATCATTTCAGTCAGCACACCCACTGCTCCCAGCCTGGCACCTCCAGGAGGATGCACCCAGGGAGGGCAAGGGGGCCCTGGACCCCAGTGTCACTAGGAGAGCCTGACCAGTCCAATGCCAGCCTCTGCCCCTCCCCCAGTCCCAGCACCAGCTCCAAGCCCAGCAGGCACCATTCCCTTCACCATGCCCCCCACACCTTGGTGAGATGCAGCTTGCCCCCGGAGCCCCTGGTGCAGATGATGAGGTGCTTGGAGAAGAGGAAGCACTGGCGCTCGCCCTCCTTGCGCAGCGACAGCGAGCCCAGGCGCCCGCGGGGCACCCGCCCCTTCTCCGACATGGGCACCTGGATCAGCGACCCTGCGGAGGCACAGCACCACTCACAGCCCCCAGCCCACCCTGGCACTGGCTCAGCACCACTCACAGCCCCCAGCCCACCCTGGCACCGCCTGGGCGCTCCATGGGACTGCCACAGCACCACTCACAGCCCCCAGCCCACCCTGGCACTGGCTCAGCACCACTCACAGCCCCCAGCCCACCCTGGCACTGGCACAGCACCACTCACAGCCCCCAGCCCACCCTGGCACTGGCACAGCACCACTCACAGCCCCCAGCCCACCCTGGCACTGGCTCAGCACCACTCACAGCCCCCAGCCCACCCTGGCACCGCCTGGGCGCTCCATGGGACTGCCACAGCACCACTCACAGCCCCCAGCCCACCCTGGCACTGGCTCAGCACCACTCACAGCCCCCAGCCCACCCTGGCACTGGCACAGCACCACTCACAGCCCCCAGCCCACCCTGGCACTGGCACAGCACCACTCACAGCCCCCAGCCCACCCTGGCACCGCCTGGGTGCTCCTCCTAGGTATGCCACGGAGCTCAGGATGCATCCCTCTACACCTCTGGAGGCAGGAAACGGGTGACAGCTAAAATGCAGCCCAAATGCACCTTCTGCAGAGAGGAAGAGGGGGAGGAGGGGGAGGAGGGGCCTGGCACAAAGCCAGTACCTTGCCTCACGAAGGTCTGGCTGGTGTCCAGCAGGATCTCACAGCCCTCAATGATCATCCTCTCGATGGCCAGGTTCTTCCGGATGTTCTCCGTCTCGCTCACCTCATCGTGCATGATCCTGAAGGAGGAAGAGGAGAGGACCAGGGCTGCAGCTTCCCCAGCAGATCCTTGTGGACACAGGGAGGGGCTGCCCCAGGTGAGCCCCAAACCCAAAGGAACATAAAGGGAGTTACAGGTGACATCTACAGCCCCACAGCTCGGACGTGACATCAGCCTGGACTTCCAAGCATCCCAGCCCAGGTGTTTGGTGCTCAGAAATGACAAGACTCAGGTTGAGGGCAGAAAAGTTCCCCCCTCAGCCCTGTCCAACACCCCTGCTCCTTGAGGAGTGGGAAAAGGGATGGGAACTTCATGGATGTCCTCAGGACCAGTGCTTGGTGCCATCACACCACGCTGGGACACAGAGAACACTTTGGCCTGAGCTCTGAAGAGGGAGAGGAGCAGAAATAGGGAACTGTGGCCAGTTCCTGGGTTGCTTGCTCTGGAGACCTTGGAGGCTCTTGGCCCTGTCTCATGAAGCAGCTCCACCAGCACCAAGGAAGGCAGAGCCAGCCTTTCAGTGCCACCCCAGACCCCCAGCTTCATCATCAAGGAACCCTGGAAAATGCAGCCCTTGTCCAGAGGCAGCTGGACACCCATTCCACCAGCCCCAGGCTGGCACAGGAGATGGCACTGGAACAGCTCAGCCTTTGAGGACAATGGAAGGACAGGTCCTGGCTAGGCTGGCATAGGCACCTCTGGCATGGGGCTTTGCCTGCTGCCTGTGCCCAAGCAGGGTGTGTGGGCAGCTGGAGAGAGGGGTGAGCTTCCCATGGAGCCACCCACAGCACCTCTGGCACGGGCAGGCAGATCTCCCTGTGCCAACAGATCACCAGGGGTTTCACCCTCACCAGGGATGGCCAAGGGGTTCTGAGTGAACCAGTGCCTGAGCTTCTCCTGCATCCCACCCCAGAAGGATGGCACACCCCCTCCATCACCATCTCTACCCCGTGGACGCTGCAGAACACCCAGGCCACCTGGTCCCATTGGCATTGCACCTCTCCAAACCCATGGATCACATCTGCCCACCCCAAAGGACAGCACATGGTGCCACCAGCCTGCCTAAAGCTGTGATAGCTGCCCTGGGACCAGGAAGGGCAGTGGAGGTCTGACCTGGAGAGCTCTTCCAGCTTGGACTTGGCGTAATCCAGGCTGTTCCTCTCCACGTGCTCGTGGGGCGTGTGGGCCAGCAGCTCGTGCAGCGTCAGGATGTACCTGGGGATCTGGCACAGAGAGCAGGGCATCAGCCATGGCACAGTCAGGGGGCACAGAGGGCTCTGGCTGCCCATCCTGAGCTGCTCCTGGAGCCGCTGTGGCTGGGGACACCACAGCCAGAGGCACCATGGCTGAGGAGACCATGCCTGGGGATAATAAGGCCAGAGACACCATGGCTGGGGACACCATGGCTGGAAACATCACGTGTCAGAGCCTCTGATCTGGGAGGTTCTGAGAGCTTCAAAGCTCCTCCAACTTATTGAAGAGGGGGCAGGGTGTGGGGTTTGAACCAGGACCCTGCTGTGCCCCATCCTTGTCTCAGAAGCATGGGGTAACCAGAAAGCCAGCAGCTTCACCCAGACAGTCCCCCCACAGCACCCACCAGGCCTGAGCAGGTCACTGAGCAGTGTGGGACCAGGGAGGGTCCAGCTCCAGCCCATCTCCACCCAGGCTTTACCTTCCCACTGTCTGATGCCTGCTGCAGAGCTCAGGTTCACACCACCCAGCACACCCCAACTGCCAGGGGTGACAATCCCCACACTTGCTGCTGGCAGCAGCAGTCACCTGGAACATGGGGTAGGTGAGGAAGGTCTCCAGGGTCCTCTCCTCGCAGTCGGGCTTGGCTTCGTAGTGCTTGAGCAGCTTGTCAAAGTCCCGGTTCTGCTTGCAGTGGGCCAGGATCTGCAGGCTGTACTGGTGGTTCCTCACAAACTCCTGGTAGATGTTCAGCATGGGCAGCAGGATGTCAAACAGGTCAGCTGCCAGCAGAGAGGTGGTGGGAAGGTGGATGTGAAGGTCCAGCCCCAGGGGCTCCAGTCCTTCCTCACCCGCTCATCCCACCTGGATCAAACCCCTGGGGCCTCGTGCTGCTTGTGCAAGCCCAACTGCTGCCCAGCTTGGGGTTTAAAGACACTTGAAGGGTCTAAGGCTCTTCAGCATCAGCTAGGTGCACCAGCCCACTCCTTTCACCAACCAGCAGAGCCAGCAAGGCAGGACCCACAGATCACAACCACAGAGTCATTAAGGTTGGAAAAGCCTTCTGAGATCGTCAAGTCCAACCTTCTACCCAACACCTCCATGACCACTAGCCCATGTCTCCAAGTGCCATGTCCACACCTTTCTTGAACACCTCCACAGATGGTGACTCCACCACCTCCCTGGGCAGCCTGTTACAAAGCCCCACCATATTGGGTGGAGTCTGGGGGTTTGGGGTTTTTTTTGCTCCACTCCTCCCCTCCACCACCACCATGAACAAGCAACGAGGTGCTGCATGGTGAGTCCCGCTGGAAAGGGCCTGTGGAGCTGGAAGAGGAGGTGAGGAGGCCACAGGCACTCACCCAGCACAAGTGTTGGCCAGCTGGATATCCTTGCCTTCAGGCCTTGGTAGAAGATCTGGTGCAAGAACATGATGGTTTCGCTGCAAGAGAAACCAAGGGGTGGGCAGAGAGATGGACAACAGCTAACTGTGAGGCATCAGGCAAAGTCACCAGCACAGCAGGGAGCAGGGGATGACCTGGGGAGGTGGCTGCACAAGGTGGGGAGTCAGAGAAGGTCCCCAAGTCATGCAGGGAATGATGGATGAGGACAGAAGAGGAGAGAAGCAGAGAATTATGGAATGGTTTGGGTTGGAAGTAACTTCCAATGTTCATCTAGTCCAACCCCCCTACAGGGGCAAGGGACATCTGCAACTACAGCAGGTTGCTCAGAGGGTGGTGAGAGCCTGGCCCAGGCTGCCCAGAGAGGTGGGAGATGCCCCAACCCTGGAGCCATTGCAGGTCAGGTTGTTTGGAGCTCTGAGCAACCTGCTGCTGACTGCAGCAGGGCTGGATTGCAAGACCTTTGAAGGTCCCTTTCTACCCAAACCAGTCTGGGATTCTATGACAGAGCTGCTGGCACATCCTGGTGACATGTGGCATTGCCATGGCATGGCTGGAGACAGTGTCACCTCCTGGGCACAGCTGTTCCTAGCACACTTCGCAGCAGCTGCAGGAGAGGCTACACCTGGCCCTCCAAACCACCTCCCAGGAGCATCTCCATCATTACCTATGGGCTGCTGTCAATGCCCAAGGACACCATCCTCCCCTCCACCACAGCCAGGAGCCCACAGATGGGCTCCTGGCAGCCTCAACCTGCTAGCAGGGCACCAAGCCCTGTGTCACCTCATGTCAGAGCCAAGTGCTCAGCAGGCTGCTTGCGTAGGTGTCCCATGGGGATGGTGAGCTTCCATCCATGGCTACCATCCATGGCATCACAGAATGGGCTGGGTTGGAAGGAACCTTAGAAGCTTATCTAGTTCAATCAAATGAGCTCCAAACTGCTGAGGATCTCCTTGGCACCAAGTACCCCAACACCTACAAGGTGTGCCGTGGTGTGGGCAGTGCCCCACATGGCTGGAGGCTGCCAGCTTGGCTCTGCCATTACGGAAATCACAGAATCAGCCAGGTTGGAAGAGACCTCCAAGATCATCAAGTCCAACCAATCACCCAGCCCTAACTAATCAACTAGACCATGGCACCAAGTGCCTCATCCAGGCTCTTAAACACCTCCAGGGATGTCAACTCCACCACCTCCCTGGGCAGCCCATTCCAATAGCCAATCTCTCTGTGAGGAACTTCTTTCTAAGATCAAGCTTAAACTTCCCCCTGCACACCTTGAGACTGTGTCCTCTTGTTCTGGTGCTGGTTGCCTGAGAAGAGGCCAACCAGCACTGAGAAGAGGCTACAACCTCCCTTCAGGTAGTTGTAGAGAGCAATAAGGTCACCCCTGAGCCTCCTCTTCTCCAGGCTTAGCAACCCCAGCTCCCTCAGCCTCTCCTCACAGGGCTGTGCTCCAGACCCCTCCCCAGCTTTGCTGCCCTTCTCTGGACACCTTCCAGCAACTCAACATCTTTCCTAAACTGAGGAGGCCAGAACTGGACACAGGACTCAAGGTGTGGCCTAACCAGCGCTGAGCACAGGGGCAGCTCCTGCTGGGCACACACTGCTCCAGCTGGGCACACTGCTCCTGCTGGGCACACTGCTCCTGCTGGGCACACTGCTCCTGCTGCAGCCCTTGACCCAGGAGCTGCAGAGCTGCCAGGGGCCCGGGTGGCACTGACCTGTTGAGGAAGATGCTGCTGACGTCGTCGTGCGTGATGGGAGGCTTCTTGGAGCTGGCAGCCATCCGCAGGGGCCGCAGGAAGTTGTTGACCAGGATGTGGAGCTGCTGCACGTACTCGGCCTCGGCCTCCAGCATGCTGAAGACCACCTGGTTCCTCTTGCGCATGCTGTCGGCGTGGGGGGACCTGATGTAGTCCTGGATGATGGTCTTCCACTTCCTGCGGCACAGCCAGCCCCGCAGGAAGCTCTGCACCTGCCGGCCAGCAGCAACCGCCCCGTGAACCGCAGCACCGCGCCACGGCCGCTGGAGACCACCCAGCCCAACCCCCCGCCCAGGGCAGGGGCACCGACAGCAGGTCACGCAGGGACGCAGCCGGGCGGGCCTTGGAAGGCTCCACAGGAGGAGACTCCACCACCCCTCTGGGCAGCCTGCTCCAGGGCTCCAGCACCCTCACACCAAAGAAGTGTCTCCTCCTGTTCAGGTGGAGCCTCCTGTGCTCCAGCTTGCACCCATTGCTCCTTATCACTGAGCACCACCAAAAAGAGCCTGGCACCTTTTCCTTGACACCCACCCTTCGGATATTTATAGAGCTGGGGCACCCAAGGGGAACCCATGGGCTCCTGGGGCCAGCATGTGTCTGGGCACCCAACCACACAGAGGTGCATTAGGACACCTCAAAGAGCTTCCAACCCTTCCTGAGGAACAGCATAGCCAGCAGGGGTAGGGGTTGTCCCCCTGCACTGGGCACCAGGGAGGCCACACCTAGAATCCTAGGATTCAGTTTTGGGCCACTCACTCCAAGAAGGACTTTGAGGGCTGGAGTAGGTCCAGAGAGGACAACGAAGCCAGTAAAGGGTCTGAAGAACAGGGCTGGGGAGGAGCAGCTGAGGGAACTGGGATTGTTCAGCCTGGAGAGAAGAAGGCTGAGGGGAGAACTCATTGCTCTCTACAACTGTCTGAAAGGAAGCTGGAGCCGGGTGGCAGCTGGTCTCAAGATCATGGAGTCCAACCCTTACCCCAGCACTGCCAGATCACCACCAAACTGTGTCCTTCAGCACCAGATCTCCATGGCTTTGAAACCCCTCCAGGGATGGAGACTCCACCACTGCCCTGGGCAGCCTGGGCCAGGCTTTTGCAGCCCTCAAAGGGAAGAAATTGTTCCCCATGTCCAACCTAAACCTCCCCTGGGGCAACCTGAGGCTGTTTCCTCTTGTCCCACCACTGTCCTGTCTGCACCTATTCAGAGCAGGTTTCCTCACAGGCTCCATCACTCCCTGCAGGGACACTGCTGGGCTGATGGCTTTTTCCTTGCAGGGCAAGGTGTCAGAGGTGCTGCTGGTGGGTGAGGCCACCCGGGCAGGGCCACCCCACTCCCCTGGAGTGCCCCACAGAACAAACCCAACCAGCAGAAGAGCTCCTAGGTTCGAAAACCACAAACCCCACCACACCAAAACAACCACCAGCAGAGCCACCTCCCTCAGACAGCTCCCCCAGACCAACCGCTCCAACACCTGCCACGCCAGCACGAGCACCAGGACCTCGCCAAGCACCGGCTCTGTCCCCAGCGCTGCCCTCCAGCCACCACCTACCTTCTTGATCTTCTTGATGTCGCTGTCATCGTCGCTGGGCGCGCTGCTCTGGCCGGCCTGGATGCGCTCGTGGTCCTTCAGCAGGGAGGCGATCTGCGGGCACAAGGTGGGGGAGCAGTCACCCTGGGCATCCTGGCACGGCCCAGGAGATGAGGGCAACCACACAGCGCCAGGGACGTGCCGTGCTGGTTCTGTCCTCGTGGGGGATGGTGGATGAAGCAGGGAGCCTTACAACACCAGATGGATCTTCCACACATCGTTTAAATAGGATCTGGGCTCTTGCAAGGAACACCCCCCAGTGAAGGTGACACAAGAGAAGAGCCCAGGCTGGCTCATCAGATCCAGGGTGGCACCCCGATGCCAGCCCTGGGACATCGCCCATCCTCTGCTGCCATTAATCTGTCCTGGTTTAAGGCCCCTTGAAAGGGGCAAAAGAATGGCACTCACACAAATGGATTGGAGAGTGATGGAAAGCTTGAATGGGAAAGCAACTGGTGCTGCACAGAAACTGCAAAGCACAGTGGCAAAGATATCCCCAAGCGTACAGAGGCCCTTACAGCACACCCAAAGGCATCCCAGCATTTCCCTGCTCCCCACCTGAGGGTCTACCCAAACCCCCTAGGGCTCTTTCTCCCCACCACCATTGCTAGACTAGTCTCAGGCTGGCCAGGTCTGAGACTGGCCCTGCCACTTCTCCTCCTGGCGTTAGGCCTAGCTATACTCCCCCACTGTTACCTGATGGGGAGCATCTCCCACGGGAGCAGAGAGGGAAGGAAAAGGCAGAGAAGGACTTTGCAGATGATTTATAGGGTGCAGGATTTATGGGTATATTATATAGCCAGGAGGGGGTTGGTCTCTTCTCCCGGGCAACCAGCACCGGAACAAGAGGACACAGTCTCAAACTGTGCCAGGGGAAGCTTAGGCTTGAGGTGAGGAGAAAGTTCTTCCCAGAGAGAGCTGTTAGCTGTTGGAATGTGCTGCCCAGGGAGGTGGTGGAGTCACCAACCCTGGAGGTGTTCAAGCCGGGACTGGACGTGGCACTTGGTGCCACGTTTAGCAGTCATGAGGTGCTGGGTGACAGGTTGGACTGGATGATCCTTGAGGTCTTTTCCAACCCCGTTGACTCTCTGATGCTATGACAGACGAGGGTGCAGGAGTTATGGGCACGAAATACTCCGTTTCCCGTGCCCACCCGCTGGGCTGGACCCTGGGGACACCAGAGGTGCAACTTCTGCGGCAGGAGCAGGAGGCACCCAGCCCAAGCTGCCGCAGCCTGCCGGCGCGGCGGTGCCGCCCGCGGGGCACGCCGGGGGAGCCCTGCGGGGCCGTGCCAGGCGGGGCCGTGCCAGGCTCCCTCACCTCGGCCTTGAGGCGCTCGATCTCGATCTCCCCGTCCTCGATCTGCTGCCGGAGTTGCTTGGCAACGGTCTTCTCCGTCTCCACGATCTGCAGGAGATGGAGGTACTTCTGCATCAGCGCCTCGTGCTCCGTCGCCAGCGTCCTGTAGCTGCAGGGGATGTGGCTGTCAGAGCCTCTCCTCCCCGGGAGCCCCCCTCCCTCCCGCCCCTCGGGATGGGCATGGGCAGGGAGATCTCTGCCCACCGCGGGTCTTGGGGCCGGGCTGGGGGCGGTTCTCCTACCCTCGGCCCTCCCGCTGAGGGTACCTGTGGGGTACCAGTTTGGGATGCTGCTGCTTGGGACTGGTTTGGAGAGGCCTTGGGTTGCTCAAGAGGGTGCACATTTTAAGGAGATCAGGCAAGAGACAAAGAAACTCCCTCCCCTCCCCCAAAAAAACAACCCACCTTGGGCAAGGGTCCCACCTCCACCTCCCAGCAGTTCCTAGATTCATAGAATGGGTTGGGTTGGAAGGGAGGTTAAAGATCATCCAGCTCCAACCCATGGGCAGGGACACCTCCCACTAGAGTAAGGCTGCTCAAGGCCTCATCCAGCCTGGCCTTGAGCACCTCCAGGGAGGGGGCATCCACAACCTCCCTGGGCAGCCTGTTCTGGTGGCACCTGTACCAGGGAAGGAGCACACCAGTGGCACAAGCCCTTAGGAACATCTGCTCTTGCCAAGATGCTTCTCTCATCTCCTCCATACAACACCCACCTGCCCCCATGTTTCTCACTGCCAGCCTGGCAGCCTCCTTCACTGTGCCAGCTCCTGACCACCCTCCCACAGTGAGAGAGAAGCATGGCATTTCCCTTGGCACAGAATCACCAGCTCGGAGAAACCTCCTTCAGCCCAATTCTGCTACCCCAGATGAAACTGCTCCTGATGGTCTCTGAACTGGGCAGCCCCTGGCACCAGGCTGGGACAGGCAGTGCCAGCCTGCCATGGTGGCATGGGACAGGGATGGGGTTGGGCAGGCATGGGGACATCTGACTGTAGCCCCCTGCATAACATGAGGGTTCTCAGCATGGAGCTGGGGGTCAGAGGCGCCCTGCAGTTCCCAGCTCAACAGCTCTGTGCCCACAGCTCTGCAAACAGCCACTCTTGGGCACAGCTTTGCCTCTAACACCCCCATGGCCTAGTCAGGGCTGGCAGAGGGTGATACCTGGCATGAGCTATGGCTGCCACCCACTCGTCGCAGTCCTTGGCATCCTCAGTCCTCAGCTCCAGGGTCTTCTGGTTCTCGTGGTTGAAGTTAACAGTGAAGTAATGCTGGGGGAGCAAGCACAGGGGAGGTCACCTGGGGACCCACCTCGCCCCCAGGCCCCACCTCTGCCCCCACAGCAGAAGAGCAGGAGAGATGCTGCTCCTGGCCAGGAGGTTGAGGATGAGGCTGGGAGAGGCTCCAGGGGGAAATCCCACCAGGCTCCACCTAAACTCAAACCCACCCAGGAGCAGCACCCTGGGGACACCCCTTGCCCGGGGCACGGGGAGGATGAGGAAGGGTGTTCAGCCACCCCTGGCACTGGGCACCATTGGGAAGCCCTGTGGGTGGATGCTGGGCAGCTCCCGGTGCCAGGGGCTGGGAGCCAGGAGGCTCCAAGGGCTGGGCAGGGGCTATTTTTAGCCTCCCTTGACATTTGCAGTGTTTGTGCTGATTGTGCTCGGTGCCAGCCCGCCCGTGGCCGCGGCCGGGGCTGCTCCTCAGCCTCCTGTGGTCTCCTAGGAGACAGCCCCACCTGCAGGGCTGGAGGGTGGCTGGATGACGGGAAGGGACCCACCAGGAAAAGCCCATCCCGAGCCACCAGCTCCTTTGCTGGGCACAGGCAGGGCACTGAGCTAATGCCCACTGCAGCAAAGAGCCCACCACATCCCACTGAACCCCACCACACCCCTCCTGCAGCAGCTGCAGCTCCTCCCGGCCCCCCCAGGCACCCTCACCCCCTTCTCATCCCTAACCAGACCCACTGGGGTGAGGAGACGGATCCAGATGGATGCTGCAGACTTCCATTGAAACTGGGACACAGCCAGGCACTGCTCCCAGGTGATGCTAGGGCAGGCAGCACGGATGGACAGATGGACACCCAGCTCCTCCATCCAGCACCATGCCCACCTTGGGCTCATCTCGCTGGGCGACAGCCTGAGACAACCTCTGAGCTTCCTCAGCCCACCTGGGGCCAGAGAGGATGAGGAGTTGTAGAGAGCCAGAAGGTTTCCCCAGCCTCCTGTTCTCCAGGCTGAACACCCCCAGCTCCCTCAGCTGCTCCTCCCCAGCCCTGTTCTCCAGCCCCTTCCCCAGCTTTGCTGTCCTCTGGACCTGCTTCAGTCTCTCAATGTCCTTCTTGGACTGAGAAGCTACTTCTGTCCAGGATCCTGTAGGTGCAACATCTGTTTACTGCTGAGCATGTAGACAAGCTTTCTCCTCATGAAGCCCCCTCCACTGTCCATCTCCCACCCCTTCACAACCCATCCAAGCTGGCCAGAGCTCCAGGCACCAGGCTGGCAGCTCTCCTGTCTGCAGGACACAGCTGGAGCTGCCGCAGCTCCGCAGCCCTTCGCTCCTCGCCCCCTTCCTCTCCCTCCCACCCCCAAAGCTTTTATTGGCACCAAGACATGGCTGGTGGAAAACTCTCCCCCAGCATTGGCTCTTTGAGGGTGTGCAGCAGCTCTGTGCCTCTGCTTTGTGCCCACCTCTCATGTCCCTTCCCTTGCCAACAGCAGCAGCAAGAGCTCCTCAGCTTGGCAGGCCTGGAAATCCTCCTCCTGAAACACCAACTCAAACCACCAGCCGTGCCCAGGCACTTCTCAGCCCCAGCACCCAGGGACACGAGGGGAGGCAAAGCCTCTTCCCAGCCCAGATACCTCCTCATGCCCCAGTGCCACGTGGAGAAATTGATTCCACAGATGCCAACAGTCAGAGTTCAGCTGAGCCCCCCAGGACCTGGGGAGATGCCTGCATGGCCTCCTCAGACTGGGATGGGATGTCTTTGGGCTGCCCTTCCCAGGCACTGCAGCTCCCATGGCACCATGCAGCACCCACTCTGAGCCCTGTGCCCACAGCAGGAGCAGGCACCAGGTCAGATCATGCTGATCTTCACTGGCACCCATGGGAAAGCAGCATCTCGAGCAGCCTTAGGACTTGCTGGACTTTAAAATGAGGAGTGGCAGAGCCCACAGCAGCACTGGGGCAGGGATCAGGGCACGGGACCAGGGACAGATGCCCACCCTGCCTCTCTTGCTTCACCCCACTGTGACCATCAAGGCATGTCCAGACACACCACACCAGACAGCTTCTGGCTCAGCTAATCCCAGTTCCTGAAGGTGATGTAAATGGTGGTTTCCAGGTGAGGAGGGACCAAAGCTTCCCACCATGGCCAGGGCACCACTGCAGGGGTTGTGAGCAGGATGGTTTGGTGCCAGTTCCCTGCTCCACAGTTCCTGCAAGGACATGGCCACAGTTTCCCCATCACTCCCAGTTATCCCAGTCCAGCAGCTGGGAAGCTGCTGGAATAGCAGAAGTCCCACCAGCTCTGATCTCCACCTGAACTGTGACCCTGCTCTGTTAGGTCAGGACACATCAAAGGCCACAGCACAGCTTCAACTTGCTGCTTCTCACACCCATTTTGTGCCCCTTTGGTCACTTGGAAGACCTCCCTGGTGGAGTCCACATCCCCAGAGGGGTTCCAGCGCTGTGAAGGTGTGGAGGGACATGGTTTAGTGGTGACCTGGCAGTGCTGGGTTAAGTGTTGGGACTCCATGATCTGAAAGGTCTTTTCCAGCAGAAGATCCTGGCACCAGTTTGTCTGTTTTGACTGGGAGGAGAGTCCCACAGCACAGTGCTGCTCAGGAGCTATTTCTGCATCCAGAACCTCAGCAAATGACTTTGAATTAATGAAGGAGACAACCCAAAGGATTAATGTGCAGGGACTGTCTCCCCAGAAATGTCCTCCTGCCTGGCTGCTGTCCCTGGGCTGGCACAGGCAGTGCAGCGATGGCTCTGCCCTCCTGCCATGCCCAGCACTGGAGGAGCAAAGCTGCACTCCAGGATGTGGGTCCTGCTGCCCTGGGACATGGGGACTGGTTTAGCACAGAACAGGGGGTCTCTGTGACCCCAAAGTGTGGAGCTCTGCATACCCAAAGATGCACTTTACCTGCTGCCATGCCCATCTGATGCCAGTTCCCACCCACTTGGGCTCCTCCATCCTCCACAACCTCAATAAAAGCCAACAAGAAGGTGCCAGGGCTCCAGTTCCTCAATGCCCAACTGGTCTGTGCCATCCCACTCTGCCCACACAGCCTCAGTCAGTGCCCAGGCATCAGCCCAAGGTCCAGAAGGGGCAAAGGGCTGGCAGCACAGGACCCTAAGGCTGGCATTCACACCATAGCACCAAGGACAAACCAACAAATCTGCTGGTTTGGCAGAAAGGGGAAAGCTGAACCAGGGCTGCACAGGCAGAGCTGCTGCTGGCCCAGCTGAGCTCCTGCAGGGCTTCACTCTGCTGCTTGCTTCATTCAATTCAATAATAAATCAATCCCAAAAAGCTTTCAATCCATGCCATTTCCAAACAGAAAATGGACACTGAGGGGCTGGAGCAGGTCCAGAGAAGGGCAAGGAAGCTGGTGAAGGGTCTGGAGCTGGTGAGGAGCAGCTGAGGGACTTGGGGTTGTTCAGGCTGGAGAAAAGGAGGGTGAAGAGAGACCTTCTGGCTCTCTGCAGCTCCCTGAAAGGAGGCTGGAGCCAGGTGGGGGTTGGTCTCTTCTTGCAAGGAACAGGACAAGAGGAAATGGCCTCAAGTTGCCCCAGGGGAGGTTTAGGTTGGACATGAGGAACAACTTCTCTCACTTGAGCCCAGGCTGCCCAGGGCAGTGGTGGAGTCCCCACCCCTGCAGGGCTTTCAAAGCCATGGAGCTGTGGTGCTGAGGGCCAAGGTTTGGTGAGGACCTGGCAGTGCTGGGGTAAGGGTTGGGCTCCATGACCTGAAAGGTCTCTTCCAACCAAAACAATTCTGTGATTCCATCATTCAAAGAAAAAAAACAATAATTAGCCCATTCCCCCCCAGTTTTCTTGGCCCATTCCAGGGGCTTTTCCATCCCTCTGCAGTGGGGACCCTCCCTACCACACCAGGTCCACCCCCTGGCACACAGGTAGGCACTGACACTGCTGGTGGTTGCTGCAGCTGGCAGGAAGGGCATGGGAGGAGAAGTCCCTGCTCTGGGTGGATGCATCTGAAAATCCAGAGCAGCTTTTAACTCCTGACCTACATAGAGCCTGCTCGGGGGGGACCTGGCACTCAGCAGGAGGAGATGGGTGGTTGGGCAGCTCCTCTCCTTGCTGACAAGGAGGGGAAAAAACCCAGATGCTGCAGTTTCTGCTCTCTGCTTCAGGAGGGACCAGAAGGGTGGGCACCAGCCCTGTCAGGTGGGCTTGGAAGCCCCATCTGCTGCAAGGCTGGCAGGTGGGCACGCTGGCGTTGCCCATACCACACAGGCATCAGTGGATGGAGTGAGGGGTCCAAAACTGAGCCCAGGATTTGAGGTGTGGCCTCACCAGGGCCCAGCACAAGGCAACAACCCCTCCCCTGTCCTGCTGGCCTGAAGAAGCAGCTGGGATCTGCCCCCCCTTGCCACCAAGACTGGAGCTGTGCCCTGCTCAAGCCCTACCCTGTCCATCTCAGGACCATATTCAAAGCTGCTTGTGGGTCTGCTGCTGCTCCCCCCACTCATCTAGAGCATGGCCCATGGTTTGGATAACCTCAGACCCTTAACAGAGGTGCCCATGATGGAACCTGTGACATCCACACCTCTCCTGGTTATGGCTGGAAGCAGCCAGGGATTCCCAGGAGGCAGCAGCAGCACCACAGAGGCTGGGACAGGATCCCCCAGCAACGATGCCTCCACCTAACGCTGGAGGAGAAGGTGTGGACAAGTGCCTGGCTGCTCTCAAAGGCCCTCAGCAACATCTACACCAACAGCACCAGCAGCAGGCACCAGCCCAGTCCCACCTGCAGAGCAGGACTATGTTTGTCCCTGCCTCACCCTTCCTGAGGGTACCAGGAACTCTGCCCAAGTGAAGCCCTTGCAGGGATGAGCACAGATCCCACGGTCCATGCCACCGCGCCCCAGGAGCTGCCTGAGCTCCCCTGGTGCCAGAAATGGCTCCCTCAGCAGGACCACCAGGGCTTGGCTCCAAGGGAGCTGCCAGCCCAGCTGGGGCTGCTGCAGGTACCCCATGTCCCATGAGGTCACCCAAGACATCCAAGCATCCCTCAGCTCCACCTCCCTCCAGCTCTTGCAGCATCTCAAGGGTGGGTGCCACCGGACAGGCTGCCCGTGGTGCCCACTGCTCTTCGTGCTGCTGCTGCTGAGAAGGGACCTGGCTTTCCCCATGGAAACAAGCAGGACCAGAGCTGAGCACACTCGAGGGAGATGGAAAACAATCTCCCTCCCCAATGTACCAGAGGGAATCACTTCCACAAGCCTTCTATCCCACTGGCCACCTATGTCCACTGACCTCTGGTCTTCAGCTTCACATCAGCTGGTCCTCAGCTTTGCATCATGGCACCAAACACTTCCTTGGGCCTCCCCTGGTTCCAGGAACAATCTTACTGCATCTCCAGCAGATGCTTTGGAGATGGGGAAGAAAATCCCCAGCTGCAGGCTGTGCCCACTAGAGCTTCCCAGGCTTTGTGGAATAAAGGACTGGGAGCTCCAGAGAGCTCCTGAGCTTCAGTCAAGGGTTTTGCACAGTGCTGCCTCTTGACTTGGTGTCACATTGGCTCTCATCTGAGCCACCAGGGCTGCTGGTGAAGTACAGCTCATGGCAACCAGGGTGTGGGTCTGCAGATCTCACTCCAGGCTGGACCTTTGGAGCAAGCCCAGCTGGGATCCTGCTGCCTGATCATGGAGAGCCCTCACCCCACTGAGGCCACCCCAGTCCTGAGGGAGATGGAGCAGCTTCTGCTCCTGCTCAGTCCCTTGCTACGATCCCATCTGCAGGCCCACCCAGGACACCTTCCATCCTGCCCACCCTCTCCAGGCACACCCCACCGACTTAGGGGGCTCTCATAGCCCCTTCCACCAAGGAGCAGGAGATGTGATAAGCTGAAACCACATCCCAGCACCCACAACCTCAGGGAGCTGGGGAAAGCAGGTCCTGGGGGTTGGCATGGCCAGGCTCACCCCCACACACACCTTGCCCCAGCGCTGCCAGGCACTCACCCATGGCACCACCACAATAAGCAGCCCAATGTCCTGCATCAAGCCTGAGCAGTGCAGTGCAGGAGGACCTGGCAGACCTCATCTCAGAGCCACGGCCTGAAGCCCACCCAGCACTAAAGCATCTTTCAAATAAACCTGGTTTGAAGAGCACCTCATTTGTGGGAAAACAGAGCAAAAAAAAGGACCAGAAAGTGCCCAGAGCTGGTCAAAACCTCTCCTCGGGTTCTCAGTTTCTCAAGTAACTTTGCTCCTTTGCTCTCACACAACCACAGGCTAAAAACACTTGGTGTTCCCAGCAAAAATTCTCACCACAGCACAACACATGGGTTTTGAAGACCCCCACCTTTTAAACCACCCCTTCCTCTGCAGAGGCTTTGAGACCTCCCAGGCTTTACTCCACGCAAGGAGGAAGCCCAGGTTGGAGCTGCCCTGCTGCAGGAAGCACTGTGCTCCAGCCCCAGCTGCCACCACCCAGGGGGACAAACAGTCTCAGCAAACAACTGATGTGATCACAGGCAAGGCAGGAAATTTCCTTCTTCCCACGGGAAGAGCTGGCAGTGCCAAACCCAGCTGGGCACCAGGGAGGGAATGCCTGATCCGGGCTGCAGAACCCAGAGGTGTTACTTAGAGACCTCCTGCAGCCACCCATGGTGCAGGCTTGCACCACAAACACTCCACTGCTTCCCTCCTCTGCTGTGCCACTGCTCAGCTGGCAAAGCCGCAGGCACCCGTGGTGGGCACTGCCTCTGAACCTGTCCTGGCAGGGTACAAAGTGCTGGGCCCGGTGCTGATCCAGGGGAACATCCTGGGGGGTAGCAACCCCCCCTGAGCCAGGATAACACCTTCAGGGCACCTGCAGTGGGAAGGGGCTGCCAGGCTCTGCCCTTGGGCCTGCCTGCCCCAAACCATCCCCCTGGCACAAAACAGGAGCCAGCACATGGAGAGCCAGCAGGATCCAAACCCAGGGAGCAAGCAGGATCCTAGCCCAGAGAGACACAGGGATCCAAACCCAGAGAGACACAGGGATCCAAACCCAGGGAGCCAGCAGGATCCTAGCCCAGAGAGACACAGGGATCCAAACCCAGGGAGCCAGTAGGATCCAAACCCAGGAAGCCAGCAGGATCCAAACCCAGAGAGACACAGGGATCCAAACCCAGAGAGACACAGGGATCCAAACCCAGAGAGACACAGGGATCCAAACCCAGGGAGCCAGTAGGATCCAAACCCAGAGAGACACAGGAATCCAAACCCAGGGAGCCAGCAGGATCCAAGCCCAGAGAGACACAGGGATCCAAACCCAGGGAGCCAGCAGGATCCAAGCCCAGAGCCAGTGGGATCCAAGCCCAGGGAGCCAGCAGGATCCAAACCCAGAGAGACACAGGGATCCAAACCCAGGGAGCCAGCAGGATCCAAACCCAGAGAGACACAGGAATCCAAACCCAGGGAGCCAGCAGGATCCAAGCCCAGAGAGACACAGGGATCCAAACCCAGGGAGCCAGCAGGATCCAAGCCCAGAGAGACACAGGGATCCAAACCCAGGGAGCCAGCAGGATCCAAGCCCAGAGCCAGTGGGATCCAAGCCCAGAGAGCCAGCAGATGGAAGCAGGACACACAGCGACATCCCGCAGGCCATCAGCTGAGGCTGGCAGCACAGGAGGGCAGTGTGACCCCCCTGCAGACACAGACCCCCCATGGCTGCCACGGCTGTGCCACCCGTGATACCCTAGTGCTGGTGCCAAGCAGAGGCACAGCTGTTCCAAACAATAAGGGGATCTTGATCCCAACAGGGAGATGTTCCGGTGCCTGCTGCCAGGAGCAAAGATCCATGGCATGAGCAGTGGGACTGCGCTGCCTCACTCTCCTGGCAGAGCTTTTTGGGATAGCGAGTGTGCCCTCATTTGCCAGGGGTAATTAATGTCAGGGTTCATTCCCTCCAACTGTGCCCACGGGGTGCCCGGATCCGGGCCGCAGTTGCCAGCGTTGCTTTGCCACCGTTCCCGGAGCCAGCCTGGGCAGGAATTATGCAAGAGCTGCAGAGCCAGACCCGGAACACAGGGTGCCTCCTGCCAGCACACAGCCTGGGCTGCCAGCACCCCAAAACCACCCCACTCCTCCCTGCCAGGGGTGCTTGGCACCCTCCGTGACAGGGGCACCCATGGGTGCACGGCCACACTCCGTGCACAGCAGGCAAGGGGTGACCACAGCAGGCTCCTCTCCACAAGGGTGAAGATGGATTTTGGGAGCTATGGCAGCAATGGGCAGAGATGGGCACCCCCAGACTGGAGACCAGTCCTTCCTCCCCCCTAAACTGGCACCAATCCCTTTCCTGTCAGGCTACTCAGATGCATCCCAACACCAGACAAACAAGTCAGAGGTGGCCAGCATTGCTATGCCACGCTTGGTGCCACCCTGCCCAGGCAGAGCAAGGGGACAGACACCAAGCCCTGTGTCCATCGGGTGCCACCATCCCTGCAGCTGGCACTACCCGGGAAGGGGGGAGACCCTGACTCTCCTGGGGCCTCACACCAGCATTGCCATGTCGGTGCCATTCCACCCGCAGACATCAGCATCTGGCCAGGAGCCAAGTGCCAGCCACGCGGGTGGCAGGGGGGCACCGGGCGCCCTTCTCCCACTGCCCGGGAGGGCACGCAGTGTGTTTCCACCAGGGTCCATGGCTGGATCATGCGCGGGGAGGAGGAATGGGTTGAAACTGCGTGAAACCAGGGATCTGTGCCCCCCCACCCCGAGCCACACGCCCACGGCCCAGCTGCCCCAGCCGCGGGGGTGGGTTCGCCCCCTGGTAAACCCCTGGAGGGGGCACAGGGGACTGGGGGGGCTGCATCAGGCTGGGGATGGCAAAGCCAAACGGTCTCACGGGAGTCCCGGGAGGGGGGGCCCCGGGCCCCTCCAGTGCCGCGGACACGCGTGGGGCTCCGCAGCCGCCGGGGGGCGCCCCGCAGCTAATTACCGGCGGCTAATTAACGGGATGGGGGGAGAGGCGGGGGGGGACTGGCAGAGCCCGACACCCCCATAGCGAATGGACTCGGCGCTGCCCTGGCAGCGCGACCAGAGCCCCGGCACTGCGGCCCGCTGGGTATCCCCCCCGGGTAACCGCCACCCTCACCGGTACCCCCCGGCCCTGGCAACGCGTGGGGCAGGTCCGGGGCACCCGGCAGGGCGCGACGGCGCGGGGAGCCCGGGGAAAGTGGTGCAGGTTTGGCCCCAGGGAGCATTCCCCTTCCATTGCCCCCGGTCCCGGCCAGTCCCGGCCACGCGTGGGGCAGGTCGCGGGCACCGGGAGCCTCGGGGAACAGAGACAGGGTCGGTCCAGGGGCATCACCCCCGATGAGGTGTAGGAAGTGTCGGGGGAGATACTCCCCACATGTCGCCCACCTGCTTCTCCAGGGAGTCCTTGGCCGAGAGGGAGGGCTTGGGGGAGGGCGCCCGGTCGCAGACGCAGCCCTCGAGCAGGTAGAGCCCCGAGGGCCGGGAGCTGGAGTCGGTCTCGAAGTAGAAGAGCATGTTGTGCAGCAGCGCGAACCACTTGGTGTGCCATTTTGTGTGGTCGGAGCCCCGCTTGCTCAGGTAGCCCCTCCTGGCGCCGTCCTTCTTCGCCAGCAGCCCCAGGTAGGTGACGTGCCCGTCATTGAGCCGCATCCCCTTCTGCATCTTGCTGGGCAACCGCCGGCTCCTCACATGGTCCCCGCCGGGCGACCGGCGGGCGGGTCCCTGGCGAGCAGCCGCAGCCCCCGCGCCCGCATCAGCGGCTCCCGCTGCCCCCGGAGAGGAGCCGGCGGTCGTCGTCGCCGCCGCGCTGGCGGAGGCTCATGCCGCGGCCGAGCTCCGCCGCTCTGCCCCAGCCCAAGCCCCAGCCCCAGCCCCGCTCGGTACCAGCGGCAGCTCTGCCGGGGGAGCGCCGCGTCCCGGAGCCGCGTAAACCGCGGACGGGGCGAGTCATGTGATGCCGGAGCCGGCGGCGGCACCGGGAGCCCGTCAGCGCCGGCCCGAGCCGAGCGGAGCCGAACCGAGCCGAGCCGAGCGCAGCCGAACCGAGCCGAGCGCAGCCGAACCGAGCCGAGCCCAGCCGAAAGGCTCCGCTCCGCGGCGGGGCTGGCCCTGCCCTCCGCCGGCTGCGGGGGTGGCCGTGCCGCGATCCCCGGGGCGCCGAGGGCTGCTCGCTGTGGAGGGATTACCCTGGCAGCGCCGGCCCCCTGCGAACGCGGGAACACCTCATCCCCGGACCCCCGACCCCAGAAAGAGGCACCCCCGGACGCATGGGATCTCCGGGCGCTGCCAGATGGCCGGGGCTCCGGGCCAAGAGGGACCGCTAGGACAGATGAGACCCCTGGCCAGCATGGACCCCTGCCCGCTGCAGGAGCCTCTAGCCAAGAGGTATCCCCGGGCACGCAGGACGCCTGGACACTGCAGAAGACCCTGTCCAGGAGGCACCCCTGGGCACACAGGACCCCCAGACTGGCACAGACCCCTGCCCACCGTGGGAACCCCAGGCCAAGAGGCACACCAGAGCACATGGGAACCCCCAGCACAACCAGAGCCCTGGGCCAAGAGGGACCGACTAGGACAGGTGGGACCCCCAGGGCAGACAGGGCCCCTGGGCACAGCTAGAGTCCCAGGCCAAGAAGGACCCCTGGACACATGGGACCCCTGGGGACAATCAGAGCTCCAGGCCAACATGGGAGCCTTGGGTGAGGTGAGGTCCTAGGCCGAAAGTGACCCTCAGGCCGGGAGGGACCCACATACAAAGGGCACCCCTCAGGCAGAGCAGGACCATGTGTGCAGAGAAACCTTCAGGCCAGGTCTGGCCCCTCAGATGCTGGCACAAGCCTTGGCTTGGCATGAGCCCCAGGCTGAGCTGGACGCCCATGCCCGCTGGGACTCCCAGTGTGTGCTGCCTTTGCCTGAGGTTCTGCTGGGCACCCCCCTGGGCACGCTGACCTCAAGCACCCCGTGTCCTGGGGCAGCACCCCAGTGTCCAGCCCTGTGCTTTTTGCTGACCATGGGACACCGCTACTGGTGGCCTTCCCCATGGCAGGTCCCACACAGTCTGCACCTCCCCAGCCCAGCAGTGGGGACCCCATGTAGTCCCTCAAGCTGGGTGGTGTCCCCACACCGTCCCCTCTCTTCCCACCCTCCAACTCCCAACAGGGCAGCCTGGTAACTGCCCAGATGTCACACATGGGGGGAAGGGGACCCAGGTTCCCTGTTTATTGCTGTTTGCCTCACTTCCATCCCTCTCCTCCAGCCTGGCCTTGGGTGCCGTGCCAAGCAGAACAAAACTGGGAAAACTGGGCAGCTGGAGCCTGTGCAGGGCAGGGAGAGCCCTGGTGCTCCCCACAGCTCTGGCCTTCCCCGTAGCCCTGGTGCTCCCCAGATCCCAGGGATTCCCCAAATCCAGGAGCACTGGGTTGCTCAGGTGCCACAGTGATGAGGACGTTGGAGGCTGGAGGTGGCTGCGAAGTGGCTGATGAAGGAGCTGCTGACCGTGGAGGAAGCACCCCAGCCCCTGCAGACAGGAGGGCATCAGGAAAACCCTGTTAATTAGCTTTGTTTCCTCCAAAAGATGCTGGCAGAGTTCCAAGGAACTCGGTGAGGTCATGGGTTGCCATGGCAACCTGCGGGAACAGGCTGGAATTGGGAAGGGTGCTTGGCATTTCCAGCATGGAGCGGCTCGGCCTGGGTGCCTGCTGGGACAAGCACCCATTGCCACCCCTTGGGACACAGCCTGGGCACCTGCTGGGCGCTGGAGCAGTGCTGGAGAGGGGCTGGAAGCGAGGAGTGGGGCCACCCCATGTCCACCTGCCCCACCAGCGTCCCCCTGGCTGAATGTGTCTCCCTTGCTCAGCCGAAAAGTGGGTGTTAAGGGGGGAGGGTCCTAGAGCCCACCATGACAACTGGAGCATCTCTGTGAGGAGGGAAGGCTGAGAGCCCTGGGGCTGTTGAGCCTGGGGAAGAGCAGCCTGAGAGGGGATCTGATCCATGCTCAGCAAGAGATAAAGGGGGGTGGTGCCCAGTGACAGGACAAAGGGCAGCAGGCACAAACTGGAACCCAGGAAGTTCCATCTGAAGAGGAGAAACTTCTTTGGTGTGAGGGTGCTGGAGCCCTGGAGCAGGCTGCCCAGAGAGGTTGTGGAGTTGTCTTCTACGGAGAGCTTCCAAACCCCCCTGGCCATTGTGATGCTGGGCAAGCTGCTGTGGGTGCCCCTGCTTTAGCAGGGAGGTTGGACTGGATGGTCTCCAGAGGTCCTTTCCAACCCCTGCCATGCTGGAACTGGACTGCAGCAGCTGGACTTTGCTCCCCATCAGTGGTGGTTTAGCCTGGACTCCTCTTGGTGATGGGAAGGGCAGTGGAAAAAATAGCTGTGGGCTCACGAGGCTCCAGCAAACATGGAAACTCTGCTTCCCAGACCAGAGGGAGGGCTCTTTTGCATGTGACATTTGCTTGGATCCATTCCAAGGCCTTGGCAGCATGACCCCACTGCTCACCTTCCTCACCTCCCCCCCAGCAGAGCCACACCAAAGGGCCAGTCCCACCACGGCCAGGAGCTGGGGACTGTGTCCAGAGGCTTCCCAGGGCTTCTTCCCAGCACTTTAATTGCAGCAGCTCCTTTGCTCTTCATTTGTGTGTTTAATGAACCCACAGTGGTTCCTGTGGGGATCCCACAGAGCTGAGCTTGGAGCCTGTGCAGAGCTGTGGAGCAGCACCACCACTACCCAAGGGTGCAGGAACTGATCTCAGGGGGGGAGCTCAGGGCCAGGAATGCTGCTGGGAACAGTGGGAGCTGCTGGGAAGTGTGCAGAGAAAGGCAATGAACTTAGTAAAGGGTCTGGAGAACAAGTCTGGTGAGCAGCTGAGGGACATGGGATTGTTCATCCCAGAGAAAAGGAGGCTGAGGGGAGACCTTCTGGCTCTCTACAACTCCCTGAAAGGAGCTTGGAGTGTGGCAAGGGCTGATCTCTTCTCACAAGGAACAAGTGACAGAGCAAGAGGAAATGGCCTCAAGTTGTGCCAGGGGAGGTTTAGGTTGGACATGGGGAACAATTTCTTCATGGAAAAGGTTGTCAAGGGCTGGCCCAGGCTGCCCAGGGCAGTGGTGGAGTCCCCAGCACTGGGTTCCATCCTTGAGCCCATCCCTGAATCCTTCCTGGCCACGAGGGCACACGCTGGCTCACGGGCAACTTGCTGCCCATCAGCACCCCCAGGCCCTCTCCCACCAGGCAGTGTCCAGCCACTCTGCCCCCAGCCTGGAGCATCCATGGGGTCGTTGAGACCCAAGCGCAGGACCCAGCACCTGGCCTTGTTGAACCTCATCCCATTGGCCTCAACCCACTGACCCAGCCTGGCCAGGTCCCTCTGTAGAGCCTCCTGACCCTCCAGCAGATCAACACTCCCACCCGACCTGGTGTTACCTGCAAAGTGACTGAGGATGCCCTGGTCCCCATGTCCAGATCCCTGATGGGGACACTGAGCAGAGGTGGCCCCAGCTGCAAGCCCTGAGCTGCAGGCTGAGGGTGCTGATGCTGAACACAAGCACCACAGAGATCCCCCAGTCCCCACAGGCTGCCAGGCTCCGTGGGCGCTGGTATTTACAGCAGCTCCCCCAGCTCCATCCCAGCCCCTGCCTTACAGTCCGGGCTCGGCTGCCACCCACGGGCAGCTGGCAGCAGCGGGCAGAGCCAGCAGGCAGCTGGGGAGGCAGAGCCCAGACAGCTCCAGGAGCTCCCAGGCACCGGCAATGGGATCTGGTGCTCCTGGTGAGAAGCTCCTTACAGGCATCTTGATCCAGTCAGGCTCAGGGGCATCAGCCAGGCACCTGCTGGTGTCTGTGCCATCAAAATGTGTTTGCCCAGGACATGGCAGCATCCCAGGCTGCTGACATCCCAGTGATGAGCATAGATTCCATGCCCTCCCAGAGCTCCTCTTCCCTGGGCAGAGTGTACAGAGGGCTCCTAGCTGCTCGTGGCACATCTGGACTCTGCCCCAAGCAGCCTTTCCCAAAGGGAGTGGCAGATGTAGTCACAGGCTGGGGGAGGTGGGAGATGCCCTGTGCCTGGACCCACTGCAGGTCTGGCTGCCTGGGGCTCTGAGCAGCCTGCTCTAGTTGCAGGGAGTTGGACTGGATGAGCCTGCAAGGTCCCTTCCCACCCAAACCAGCCCATGGGCTCAGGCTCCTAAACCACCCCAGGGGGTGTGAAAGCCTCATCCCTGCTGGAGCCAGATGAACTTCTGGGTAAGGTCTAGCTGCAGCCAGCGCCAGGCAGGTGATGCTGTCCCAGTGCCACTTGAGGAGGTTCCATCTGTGCTGGGCAGAGTGGGAACACCAGGCTGTGGTGCAGAAGCCAAGCTTTTCCATTTGCTAAGCAGGAAACTGAAGGAACAGGAATGGTGAGCTCCCATCTCCTGCCAAGCCACCCTGGCAGAGTTGGTGTAGCCCCAGCTCATCCACCAACAGGACAGAGTGATCTAGGTCAAGAGGCACCCTTACTGAGATCTGCTTCCAGGTAAGACCCAAGCCTGACCCAGCTCCCCAGCAGCTCTCTGGGTTCTCAGGGCTGGGCAGAGACTCTGGAAGCTGAAGCAGACATCTGCTGTGTCCACATGGAACGTCCATGCTCCAGCCAAGCTCCCCAGCGTGCCAGCATCACCTCCCAGACAGGTCTCTGCTAAGTGGCTCCATCCCATGTGTCCTTTTGACAGAGCAAGTTCCATCATCACCATCATACATCTGAGCTTCCCTGCATGGCAGTCTCGGGGGGAGGGATGAAAGCTGGCTCCTGGGGACAACCTGTAAGCTAGAGCAGTGCTGTGCCTACACTTCAGCCTCCCACAGAAGCCCCACATTCCAGCATGGTGGTGGCTGGAAGGGACCTCTGGAGATCATCCAGTCCAACCCTTGTGCTCAAGCAGGGGCACCCCCAGCAGCTTGCCCAGGATCGCGATGGCCAGGTGGGTTTGGAAGCTCTCCAGAGGAGACTTTGCAGCCTCTCAGAGCAGCCTGATCCAGGGCTCTGACACCCAGGGCAGGGCTCTGCTGGCCCTCCTCCATGGGGACCAATCCATGCCACCACCAGCAGCAGCACACCTGGGAGCAAACACTGGGCAGAAGAGGGGTTTGCTGAGCAGTTTAGGTTGCAAAAGCCTCTCCAAGCGTGGTGTCAGCCCCTCAGCAGCAGCCAGCTCCATGAGCAAATGGCACTGCCCCCTGCCAGGCTCTCACTAACTGGTGACAGCAAAGGACAAGCCCTGTGGAGAGAGGTTCTCCAGAAGGTGATAGAGCCCCAGTAGCCTCCTGCCTCCTTTGCATGGCAGCCCATGGCATGAGGTAAAAATGCAAATAAAGTGCCCGGGAAGTCACCAGGCTGCCGGTGCCCAGAGCAGGCCCTGGGCAAGGAGCAAGCTGGTGCCCAGAGCAGAGCCTGGGCGAGGAGCAACACAGTGCCCAGAGCAGGGCCTGGGCAAGGAGCAAGCTGGTGCCCAGAGCAGAGCCTGGGCAAGGAGCAAGCTGGTGCCCAGAGCAGAGCCTGGGTGAGGAGCAACACAGTGCCCAGAGCAGAGCCTGGGCGAGGAGCAACACAGTGCCCAGAGCAGGGCCTGGGCAAGGAGCAAGCTGGTGCCCAGAGCAGGGCCTGGGCAAGGAGCAAGCTGGTGCCCAGAGCAGAGCCTGGGTGAGGAGCAAGCTGGTGCCCAGAGCAGAGCCTGGGCAAGGAGCAAGCTGGTGCCCAGAGCAGAGCCTGGGCAAGGAGCAAGCTGGTGCCCAGAGCAGAGCCTGGGCGAGGAGCAACACAGTGCCCAGAGCAGAGCCTGGGCGAGGAGCAACACAGTGCCCAGAGCAGAGCCTGGGTGAGGAGCAACACAGTGCCCAGAGCAGAGCCTGGGCGAGGAGCAACACAGTGCCCAGAGCAGAGCCTGGGCGAGGAGCAACACAGTGCCCAGAGCAGAGCCTGGGTGAGGAGCAACACAGTGCCCAGAGCAGAGCCTGGGCGAGGAGCAAGCTGGTGCCCAGAGCAGAGCCTGGGCAAGGAGCAAGCTGGTGCCCAGAGCAGAGCCTGGGCGAGGAGCAACACAGTGCCCAGAGCAGAGCCTGGGCGAGGAGCAACACAGTGCCCAGAGCAGAGCCTGGGCGAGGAGCAACACAGTGCCCAGAGCAGAGCCTGGGGGAGGAGCAACACAGTGCCCAGAGCAGAGCCTGGGCGAGGAGCAAGCTGGTGCCCAGAGCAGAGCCTGGGCAAGGAGCAAGCTGGTGCCCAGAGCAGAGCCTGGGTGAGGAGCAAGCTGGTGCCCAGAGCAGAGCCTGGGTGAGGAGCAACACAGTGCCCAGAGCAGAGCCTGGGTGAGGAGCAACACAGTGCCCAGAGCAGAGCCTGGGCGAGGAACAACCTGGTGCCCAGAGCAGAGCCTGGGTGAGGAACAACCTGGTGCCCAGAGCAGAGCCTGGGCGAGGAACAACCTGGTGCCCAGAGCAGAGCCTGGGTGAGGAGCAACACAGTGCCCAGAGCAGAGCCTGGGTGAGAGGCAACCCGGTGCCCAGAGCAGAGCCTGGGTGAGGAACAACCTGGTGCCCAGAGCAGAGCCTGGGTGAGGAACAACCTGGTGCCCAGAGCAGAGCCTGGGCGAGGAACAACCTGGTGCCCAGAGCAGAGCCTGGGCGAGGAACAACCTGGTGCCCAGAGCAGAGCCTGGGTGAGAGGCAACCCAATGCCCAGAGCAGAGCCTGGGCAAGCAGCACCCTACTGCTCCAGGATGTGGGAATGGCAGCCAGCTTGGTCTGCAGGCCTCCACAGCTCAGTGGGGAAGGTCCCTTCACAGCAGGGCTGTGCTAACAGACAGATGCCAGGAGGAGCCACCTGCTAGTGGGCACTTGGAGGGTTTGTCAAGCTGCAAGAGCTGCCCAGTGAGGCCTGGTCTGGAGGAGCACATCAGGGATCTGGGAATCAGGGAGCTCCTAGAGTGGGAGCTCAGGGAGGACTGAGGACCTTGTGTCAGTGCTTGGTGCATGCCAGGAGAGACATGGGCAAGGACAGGGATGCCAGGGAAGTGACACAAACCTGCAGCTTTGGGGACAGGGATACTTTTCTCCAGGCTGAACACTCCCAGGTCCCTCAGCTGCTCCTCACCAGACCTGTTCTCCAGACCATATTCACCAGGGGTTGCCCTTCTCAGGACTCTTTGTATACCAGAGCTCTGGAGAGCTTCAGCATGAGGCTCTTCACCCACCCTGGCATGGGCCTGCACTCTGCTCACCCAGGTGGGCACCTGCCTGTGAAAGCTGCCTCCACCACCCATCACTCATTCCCTAGCCATAGGCAATGTCCATCCTCTTCCCACACAGGGAACAGCGGCTCAGGGTGCTGCAGAATCTTGGGGTGCCACAGTGGGGTGCTTGGCACCTCTTCCCTGCTGTGGGATGGGGACAACTTCTGCCTGTGCCCAGGTACCTGGTGCTGTGCAGGGGCTGGGCAGATGTTGTGTAATCATCCCAGCAGATCAAGGTGGCACAGGGATGGCTGAGGCTGGCTGAGATGCTGGTGGGGACACATAGCACCACAGAGCTGCAGGATCCACCACCAAGCTGAGGTCCCCAGGGGAGAGGTGACAGGAGCTGCCCATCATGGCCAGGACTGGGGGAGATACACTGCCAGCCTTGAAGCACCAGGCAGGGACCACCCCAACCTCAAGGTGGCTCCAGTGAGCATGGTGGGCACTGTGTCACCTGGCCACACTTCAGCTGGGACCTCACTGAGCTGCTTGTGGTAACCCAAAAGAGCTTCCAAGGGCAGCAAAATGACCTGTGGAGAGAGCGAGCCTACTAGATCTTGGGCTGGAGGATGAAGGGTCAGCCCAGCAGCCTGGTTAGTGGTGCCATTGCCAGCCCCCCATCAGCAGTAAGGGACACTGAGGAAACCTAGGGACCCCCAAAGCCAGGTCTGAGCACCAGGAGATCTCCCCAGGCCCTGCTCTGCAGGTCTGTCCCAGCAGCAGCATGCCCATCCCTGCCCAC
The DNA here is from genome assembly GCF_014839835.1 of Dryobates pubescens. NCBI lineage: Eukaryota > Metazoa > Chordata > Aves > Piciformes > Picidae > Dryobates > Dryobates pubescens. The sequence continues at coordinate 10,474,854 of NC_071628.1, read as the reverse complement.
CCCAGGCACAGAGCCAGAGCGTCCTGTCCTGTCTGTGCCAGCTTCCTCACTGGATGCTCCCTCTGCTGCAGGGCTGGAGGGTACAATGGGCCTTGGTAGCCTCAGCAATGATCCCATCAGCGTGGGTCCCTGATGTCCAACACACTGCCCTGCCTGGCGCTGCTCCGCGCCCCTTGCAGGAGGGCACGGACCCGAGCAGTCCAGGGCTTGGCGAGAGGAGGGAAAGCAGGAGGCAAGGAGCTGGCACCCAGGCGTGGCACCAGGAGGAGCAGAGCCAGCAGCCCTCTCCACGGGCTCAAGAGCTGCTGGCATAAATTACCAGGTTGTCAGCTCTGGTGCTGAGATTCCCACCGAATAGCTTAGCAGCTCAGGAGGCTGCTGAAGGCACCTCGCACGCCACCATCACACTCCTCAAGCTGCCATTTAAAAACCTCCCCAAACCCAGGAGTGGGGGAGGGGGGGCAAGGCCATGGCACCAGGCTTGGGCACATCCAGCCCCTTCCTGACCCCGGTGCCAAGGGTTCCCTTCTAAGCGACAAAGTAGCCTGATGAACTTGTGCTGATGAGGAGCCCAAACTGAGAGCTCCCTCTGCCCCTGGCACTCGCTGCAGAGGTCACTTCACCTCTCCATCTGCCCAGCTCCCGTGCTGGTGCCCAAGATCTGGCAGGGAACAGATAAAAAGGGACAGTGGTGCTGGTGGCAAGGCTGGTGGCACTCACCCTCTCCAGCATGGCACTGCACTCAAGCTGTTTCAGACTCTCAGCTGCCCAGGTGGCCAAGAAGGCTGATCCAAGGTGTGGATCAGCAATGGTGTGGCAGGACCAGGGCAGGGACTGTCCCCCTGTACTGGGCACTGGTGAGGCCACACCTTGAATCCTGGGCTCGGTTTGGGGCCCCTCACTCCAAGAAGGACATGGAGGGGCTGGAGCAGGTCCAGAGAAAGGCAATGAAACTGGTGCAGGGTCTGGAGAACAGGGCTGGGGAGGAGCAGCTGAGGGAGCTGGGGTTGTTCAGGCTGGAGGTCGAGGGGAGATCTTCTGGTGCTCTACAGCTCCCTGGAAGGAGATTGGAGCCAGGTGGGGTTGGTCTCTTCACCCAAGGAACAAGAAACAGGACAAGAGGAAATGGCCTCAAGTTGCTCCATGGGGGGTTTAGGTTGGACATGAGGAACAATTCCTTCCCCACAAGAGCTGTCCACACCTGTCCCAGGCTGCTCAGGTTTCAAAGCCCTGGAGATGTGGTGCTGAGGGCCATGTTTGGTGGTGACCTGGCAGTTCTTCATTGATGGTTGGACTCCACAATCTGGAAGGTTTCTCCCAACACAAAGGATTCAATAACCCAGCTCTAACCCCCAGCCTGTGTACACTCCGCAGGAGCTGGCCCCTGCTTTCCCTTCTCCCATGAAACTGAGACTGTCTCTCACCAGCACAGAACGAGCAAAGGAGCAATTAAAGCCCTGAGGAGGTGTTCAACCTGGTGCTGGCAGGAGCAGGGCAGGAGCTGGGCTGAAGATGTAGGCTCTGTCTGCTGTGGGGCAGCCCCACAGCCATGGGTGCAGATGCCCATGCGTGCCCACACATGTGGGCATCTGCAGAGCCTGACCTGACCAGCATGCAGGAAGGTGGGCAGAGGATCCAGCAAATCCAACCATGAGCATCCTTCTGCTCCCAGCAGGCTCTCACAGCCCCAAAATAAACCATTTCTATATTTATGTGGCTAAAAAGGCTCTTTTTTTCCCATCCTGCTGCTTCCAGGCAGGGCTGAGGAAGGCTCTGACCCTTCCATCCACCTCCCCAGAGCCCACCAGACCTTCCTCCAGCAGCACTCACAGCAGCTCTGGCCAAGGCTATTTCTGAGCTCCCTGTGGGTCTGTTGGGTAACTGCACTCTGCTCCCTGGGCTGGCAGGGGGGAACGTGGCACAGCCCTGCCCAGGAGCTGCCTGCACACCGAGAGACCTGGGCTGGGGGAGCTTGGGCCTGAGCAGCCTTCCCTGGGAGATGTCCAAGGGCAGAGCCAGGGCTGGGAGGCCAAGGCTGTGGGTGGATGGGGATGAACTGCAGCTTAGTGCTGGGGTCCTGGTCCTTCCTAACCCCACTTCTGCAGCCTGATCAGGGACAGCTGCTGCCACACCTCTGTTGGTAGGGCAGCCCTACACACGTATCATGATGGAGCTCCTGACACCAGAACATCGGAGCCAGGGTTTTCCAGCCCCCTCAAGCCTGAGACAAACAAGCAGTGAAAGGTTTTGGCAGCAGGGAGCAGAAAAAGCTTTGGGGACAGCAGCCCTGAGCTGGGTCACCCTGAGCTCAGCCTGTACAGAAGGTGCTGGATCACACCAGACAATCCGTGCCAGGGCCGGACACACCGTGCCTGGGCTCCTGATCCCCAGGGCCGGTGGGATTAGCCCAGGGAAGCAAGGCCAGTGCCACTGGGAGCAGCTGGGTAATGTCATTCTTCAGTTCAGCCCTCCTCTAATTAAGAATTTAATAACCCAGCCTCTAAAAGCAATTAAGGACTCATTGTCATGGAGAAATGACTTCCCCCTGCCTCCCCACCAGCACATTTGGAAGGTGGAAGAGCCCTCCTGTACCTGCTGAAGGTGACGGTCTGGAGGAGATGGAGGAGCCCCGGGGCATGGGTTGAGTGGGTGAGAGGAGCCCCAGGAGCAGCCAGCAGAAAGCAGGTGGCTGTGGGCAGGACACGGGTGGCAGCCACTTAAACAGCCAGGTCCCACCTGCAGGTGCTCCTCAGCTCCCCACGGATCAGCTCCACCTTAGCTGCTTATGTGGGTGGTGGATTATCCACGCCAAGGGCACGGAGGGGATGTCCACAGCCAGCACAGGGACCCCACACGATGCTAAGAGGGCTCCAAAGCCAGGAGCAAGAGCCTGAGGGAGCCCCTCGGTGGGTCTCGGAGCAGCCCATCTGGGGCTAAGCCACAGCAGCTGCCCCATCCCCCAGTGCTCTCTCCCCAGCAGACAAGGGCATCAGGAGGAGAGAAGATCTGTAGGGTGGAATGAAAGTGGATTTCACCAACCAGCCAAAATTAGACCAAAATGAAACACATAAAGGCAGGGTGGGAAGTCATCAGGAACAAGAGAAGAGGGCAAGGAGCAGCCCAAACAAGAGCACAAGCAGGAAACCCTCTCCCCACTGAACTGCCTCCTTTGTACTGGGTGGAATGGTGCTGGGATGGGACCCACCTGAGGCCAACCCAGTTCAGCTGTCCTGGCTGGCTCCACGCCGCTCATGGCTCTGGGATTGTGTCTCAGCTTCTGCTGGTGGTCAGGCAGAGGGCCCCCTTGCCATCAGTGGGGCAGGGTAATTAAGTTAGTGGGTGATTACTGCTGGGAGGGCAGGGCTTTTCTAGAGCCATGGAAGCCTTTGGGTTGGAAGAGACCTTTCCAGATCATGGAGACCCAGCCCTGCCAGGTCACCACCCAACCATGGCCCTCAGCACCACATCTCCCTGGCTGTGAAACCCCTCCAGGGATGGGGACTCCACCACTGCCCTGAGCAGCCTGGGACAGACCTTGACAACCCTGAAGGGGAAGAAATTTTTCCTCAAGTCCAACCTAAACCTCCCCCGGGGCAACTTGAGTCCTGGGGAGAGCAGCAGCTCCCCTCCCCACGGCAGCTGGTGGCAGGGGAGCATCCTGGGGCACAGGGATCACTCCTATGCCCCCAGGATCTGCAGCTTCCGATCTGGAGACTCACGGCAGCCAGGGAAGCCCGCCGGGGTCTGGCAGCATCGCCCCCACCACCCCAGCAAGGGGGGCTGCAGGAGGTCCTGCTCTGCAGACAGAACTAAATATATTTGGCTTCCCCTCCCTGCCCAGCCGGGACCCCCCTCACCCGGTGGGGCCAGTCCCGGTGCCATGGCGAGGGAGCTGCCGGGTACCAGAGGGCTGAGCCAGGCTGGCACTCGCCCAAGGCGGCGCAGCCAGCAGCCCTACCTGCCTCTGCAATGCATCAGCGACACACTGTGTCTGTTCCTCCTCTCCCGGGAGCGCGTCGGGGGGACGGCGTCAGGAGCCTGGCAACGCCGCAGCGGCCAACGGCACCGGTGCCCACCGCTCCCCTGCGCTGGTGCCAGCTCCCAGGGAGGCTGCACCGGCAGGGGCAAGGGCTGCTCCTGCGATCAGGACTGGGGGGATGGTTGCTGGTGAGAGGAATGGGAGAGCTTTCAGGAGCCCGCCGAATTCCCAGCGCAGGGATGTGCCCATCTCACCCCAGCCCAGCTGGGAGGGAGGTTGGGGACTCCATCTCCCAGCCCGCAGGGCCGCCATGGTGGCACCCCCCGAGGCTTTGCGGCACCTTCCCCTGCACCGGGTCCTTCCACTGCCCCTCTCCCCTGCACTGGGAACAGCCCCAAGCGTGTCTCCATCATGCAGGGCTTTGATTAGCTCATTACCCTCTAGACGAAGGGCACGGACCCCCCTAGTTCCCCTTCCTGGGGAGGAAGTGCCATGCCAGGCACACAGCTTTGTTAGCTGCCTGTCTTAAGCAGGGCTTTGATGTCTCTGCACACAGCAAAGCCCAGCTCTCTCCAGCTCCCATCCCTCCAGCACTGAGGGTCCTGCACAGCCCCGGGCACAGGCAGGGCTGCCAGTAGTGTCTCTGCCGTGGGGCTGCCCCAAAGAGACACGACCCACATCCCCCACCAGCCTGCACTGCCTTCCTCATGCTTATGCAGCACCTCGGGGGGCACTGACCCAAGGGGTGAGGTCTCACGTTTTGTTATGGTCTCTCAGCAGCTTTTTGTTTGGATGGGTGTGGTGTGGTTTGTTTCATTTTGGTTGGGTTTGGTTTGTTTCATTTTGGTTGGGTTTGGTTTGTTTCATTTTGGTTTGTTTCATTTTGGTTGGGTTTGGTTTGTTTCATTTTGGTTGGGTTTGGTTTGTTTCAGTTTGGTTGGGTTTGGTTTGTTTCAGTTTGCTTTGGTTTGTTTCAGTTTGGTTTGGTTTGTTTCATTTCGGTTTGCTTTGGTTTGTTTCATTTTGGTTTGGTTTGTTTCATTTTGGTTTGGTTCAGTTTGGTTTGTTTCATTTCGGTTTGGTTTGGTTTGTTTCAGTTTGGTTTGGTTTGTTTCATTTTGGTTTGGTTTGGTTTGTTTCATTTTGGTTTGGTTTGGTTTGTTTCATTTTGGTTTGGTTTGGTTTGTTTCATTTTGGTTTGGTTCATTTTGGTTTGGTTTGTTTTTATTTGGTGCTGGAAGGAGCTGGATCAGGTGTGGGTTTGTCCTGCACCATTCGTGGCCTGTCTTAGGCACACGTCCATCATCCTCCTCACCTTGCAGAGGTGCACCGAAGGCAAAGAGATTTGCCCAAGGTTGTACAGGCAGCCGATGAGGAGAGGCTGCAGGTCTCCTTGTCCTCGCCAGGTGGTATTTCACAGTGTGGTGGGGGTTGGAAGGCACTTCTGCAGACCATCCAGTCTAACCTCCCTGCTCAAGCACCAGCTTGCCCAGGATCACAATGGTCAGTGGGGTTTGGAAGCTCTCCAGAGAAGGAGACTCCACAGCCTCTCTGGGCAGCCTGCTCCAGGCCTCCAGCACCCTCACACTAAAGAAGTTTCTTCTCCTGTTCAGATGGAACCTCCTGGGTTCCAGATTGTGCTCACTGCCCCTTGCCCTGTCACTGGGCACCACTGACAAGAGTCTGGCCCTATCCTTTTGCCCCCCACCCTTTAGCTCTTGCTGAACATTGGGAAGTTCCCCTCTGGGGCTGCTCTTCTCCAGGCTCAACAGCCCCAGGGCTCTCAGCTTTTCCTCCTCACAGAGATGCTCCAAGCCCCTCAGCATCCTCAGAGCCTCCACTACAGCAGCTCTCTGTTTCTTGAACCAGAGAGCCCAGAACTGGACCCAGTTCTCCAGCTGTGGCCTCACTAGGGCAGAACAAGGAGAACCTCCCTTGACCTGCTGGCCACAATCAGTGCACCCCAAGATCCAGCTCTGCTGACAAATGAGCATTGCAGGGGCAGAGAGCAGCCTGTGGAGCTCCCCCAGAGCCCAAGAAGGGCACCCAAACCCTTCCCTGGAACCCAGCAGGGAGGCAGTACCAGAGTTTGGCACCCGCTGCCCGGCTCCCATGCCAGGGGGATTTGCTGCACCAGGTCCCCAGCGAGCAGAGCCCCAGGTTTAGTTCTAAGCTGATTGAGCATCTGCTGCTGACCAGGCACATCCCTGCCCGCCCGGGCAGGCGCCAGCCAGCAGTGCCCGCAGGCAGACGAGGCAGAAACACACCGGGGACAGCAGCAGCCAAGCTCAGCTGGGGCAGGAGCGGGGTTTAAGGGCAGGAATGGGCTTTAAGATCATTTTGGGCCAAGTGTAAGCATCCCATCGGGGCCTGGCCCATGCCAGCTTCACCCCTGCTTGCTCCAGCACACTCTGGGCAGGCTGCTGGGGGCTGGCACTGCCACGGGTGCAGATGCCAGTCTCCAGAGGATGTTTTCATGGTGGTTAGGGAAGCAAATGACACAAAACATTTGCTAATGCAGGAGATTCTTCTGGATGAGGAGAATTAATCAGCTGTGATTCACTCCTCTGCTCCCCTGCGGGACAGAGGCAGGTTGGGGATTAGCGACTGGCCGGGAACGCTGCCGCGGTCACGCGGAGCCATGGCCCAGGAGAGCCAGGCTGCAGGGCATGGTCCCAGCCTTGCTGGCAGCAGAGTCCATGGCAGGCTCGTTCCACTGTCCCTATGGACCTAGACGTAACCAGGAAACCCTTTGGAGATGGCTTGCTGGAGCCCATCTCCAGGCACCGCTCTCTCCTGTCCTTGAGGCTCCAGCAAGGAGGTGTCCACTGCCAGCGTTTGCTCTCCAAGCAGCTCAAGCTGCAGCTGAAAAAGCCAACAGGTCCAAGCCTGCACCTTTGGTCCTTCAAATTCAGCTTGAACCACTTCTCCAAACTGGCTGCAAGTCTTCTGTGTCATAGAACCACAGTCATAGAATCACAGAATTGTTTGGGTTGGAAGAGAGCTTCCAGATCCTGGAGTCCGACTGTGAACCCAGCACTGCCAGCTCACCACCAAACCATGGCCCTCAGCACCACATCTCCATGGCCTGGAAACAGGGAGTCCACTGCTGCCCTGGGCAGCCTGGGACAGGCCTTGACAACCCTCAAGGGCAAGAAATTGTTCCTCATGTACAACTTAAACCTCCCCCTGGGGCACAACTTGAGGCCATTTCCTCTTGTCCTGTCTCTTGTTCCTTGGGAGAAGAGACCAACCTCCACCTGGCTCCAATCTCCTTTCAAGGAGTTGTAGAGAGCAAAGAGGTCTCCCTTCAGCCTCCTTTTCTCCAGGCTGAACAACCCCAGGTCCCTCAGCTGCTCCTCACCAGCCCTGTTCTCCACCCTTCACCAGCTTCATTGCCCTTCTCTGGACCTGGTCCAGCCCTTCAATGTCTTTCTTGGAGTGAGGGAAAAATCTCTCCTACAAGAGCTTGCAGCTGACATCTCCTCTGTTGCCCACACCTGTGCTCTTCTCTGCCTCCTCACCTGCCCAGCCCCTGGCAGCCCTCACCAGGACATCTCCTCACCCATATGGACCAACAAACTGCAGCAGGGTCATGATGTTCATCTCTCAACCTGCTCACTCTCTGTGATTTGGGGCTACCTCCAGCTAGGACCTGCTGCCCCTCTGCCCCCCCAGGTTTGGGTTTCACCTCCCAGGTTTATTTCCTGGACCAACACCCCTGAGCTCAACACCCAGCACTGGAATGATGCTAAAGCCCAGTCCTTGGTCAAGCCAGGTGACAGCACCAGGGGGCCAGCCTGTCCTGTGCCAACCCAGCACCATCCAGCAGCAGTCCAGCTCTCAGCTCCCACAACCAGGAGGCTGCTGGAGTCATCTGAACATTTTTCTGCCACCAGTTCTTCAAAGACTGGGCACTTTCCCCTCACCCAGCCCTTTTGACCTCGGAGTTCCCTCTCCACCAGCACTGGTTCCCCTTTCACCAGCCCCAGGAAAACCCAGAAACACCCAGAGGATAGTGCCTGGTGGCCCCGTGGCAACTTCTGAACATCCCCAAGGGCTCAGCTCCAGCATATCCTCTTCAAAAGTGCTTTGAGTGACCCAAATTCCACAGCCCTGAGGCCTCCCCAGGGCTCCCCGTGGTCCCGCGGTGCCACACGTGTTTTTCCTGCCTCCCGCCGTCCCCACAGCTCCCCACACACCCAGATGGCTTCTGCAGCGGGTGAGATCCCTGACAAAATCCCCATGGAGACCTCAGCAGGCTGCCTGCTTTGCCATGGATTTTCTGTCACCAGGAGAGCCGCTGGTGCCTGGAAACCAGGACCGTGGGGGAACCCGGATCAATGGCATCTGAGAGAGGGAATTTGCTGGTAAATCCTGCTGCTCCTGGGGGCATTTTCCACGGGGGAGCTCCGACAGCAGCTGGAGACATAGGTTTAACCCAGGACACAGGGCAAGGGTGGTGGGCACCACAGCTGGTGCATCCCATCACCAGCTCTTGGGCATCTTCACCTTCTCAGCCCAAAGACACGGAGTGGTGACGAGCAGCAGCAGGATGTTCTGCCCCCAAAGGGTTGTGCAGGCCTGTCCCAGGCTGCCCAGGGCAGTGCTGGAGTCCCCATCCCTTGAGGGGTTTCAGAGTTTGGGAGACGTGGTGTTGAGGGCCATGGTTTGGTGGTGGCCTGGCAGTGCTGGGGTCAAGTTTGGGCTCATTGATAGGAAAGGTCTCTCTTCAGACTCAAACAAACCATTCTGACTCTGTAATTCCATGATCCCATGAGTCAACAGCTCCATGATTCTGTGCTTTCCAACAACAACCCAAACTCAAATCCTCCCCCATGCTTTCCCACACCACCACTCCTCATGGGGCTTCTTCTCCAGCCCTACTGCTCTGATCCTTCTGCTCCATCCCTCTTCCTCCACCCCTCCTGCTCTATCCTTCCTTCTCCATCCTTCTTCTCCATTCCTCCTGCTCCATCCTTTCCTCAATCCCTCCCTCCCCATTCCTCCCACTGCATCCCTTCTGCATCCTTCCCTCCCCATCCTTCCTTCTCCACCCTTTCTCCTCAATCCCTCCCTCCCTATTCCTCCCACTGCATCCCTTCTGCATCCTTCCCTCCCCATCCTTCTTTCTCTCTCTCTCTCTCTCCCTCCCTCTCTCTCCATCCCTCCTGTTGCCCCAGGCTGGACCCATGAGGGACAACTCCAGTGCCAGTGGGAATGGACCTGGAACAAGTGAGTGCCTCCCAGGACCACCGATTGTCCCCAGGACCAGTGAGTGTCTCTGGGCTGTTCAGTGTGAGGGGAGGAAAATCCAGCTCAGCTCCCTTCAGCAGAAGATTTTGGGAAGCAGAAGCACATGAGCCCACAAGTCTCTGAAGTTCTGCTTCTCCTGGGCCTGGATGAAGGTTTTCCACGCTTGTGGGGCACTCCTGGGGTGACAGCTGGAGCAGGGACCCGTTGTGGAGAGCAGGGGTGGATGAGAGCAGGACTCTGTTCTGGAGAGCCACAGCTCCAACTGCCCTCTAACACCTCCTGCTCCCAGCCTGTGGGTGTCCAGGAGCCCCCAGCCTGGGGCCCCACAGCCCAGCCAGATTTCTCCTCTTTCCCAGCCAGAGTTCTCCTCTTTCCCAGCCAATTTCATGATTCCAGCAGAAACGTGGTGGTTTTTTCCAAGCTGGCCTGTCCACAGCGGTGTGAGGGCAGCGAGAGCAGGAATTCTTGCGCTGAGGAACAGCGAGGGAAACGCCATGGAAAGGCAGAAGGCTCTGCCTGGCGGTGACATCAGCCAGGCTGAAATGTCAAACCTGCTGAGATCTGCAGCCCAAGGAGCTTCCAAGCTGCCTGAGCTGCCACCAGCCTCAGATCCTGTCCTCCCTGCGCCAGCTGACAGCAGCGAATGGCACAAACCTGCCGCTCGGCGCTGGCTCCGCACACAAACAACTCTGTCAGCAGCTGGGCTGGGGTGGTGGTGTTCCACTTCCCCTCTTCAAACTCTTCTGGGTGCCAAATGTCACCAGCTGAAGTCATCTTGGTGTGTGCACATCCAGGAGGAGCAGCAGGCACGGAACAGATCTGGGGGGAGGTGCCAGCGGGACCTCAGCAGGACTTGGATAATTAAAATGGATTTTAGGCCAAAAAACAGAAGAGGGATAAAAAAAAATCCCCCAAAGTGATTGGCCAAGAGCTGGGCAAAGAAAACATCTGATGAGAAACCAGGGGCAAGGAGAGAGGTCCAGGAGATGGCATGGGGTGAAAGGACCCCAAACACCTGGGATTTGCCCACGTTGGGTGGGGCAGACCTCAGCTCCCGCAGGAGGAGGCTGCTCCCAGGAGATGTTCTCCCCCCCAGGCTGCTGCTTCGCCAGGGGATGGCCACAGGGACACCCAGCACCGCTGGGTGCTGCAGGACCTCCATGGGGGACACAGAGAAGGTGGAGATCCTGAGTGCTGACTCTGCTTCAGACAGAGAATCGTGGAATCACTTGGGTTAGAAAAGGACTTTCAGAGTCACCAAGTCCAATCGGCACTGCCAGGTCACCACCAAACCACGACCCTCAGCACCACACCTCCACCACTTGGAAACCCCTCCAGGAATGAGGACACCCTCCTGGGCAGCCTGAGCCAGACCTTGACAACCCTGAAAGGGAAGAAATTGTTCCTCATGACCAAACTAAGCCTCCCCTGGTGCAACCTGAGGCTTCTTGTCCTCTCACTTGTTCCTTGGGAGAAGAGACCCAACCCCCAGCCTGGCTCCAACCTCCTTTCAGGGAGTTGTAGAGAGCCAGAAGGTCTCCCCTCAGCCTCCCTCCCTCCAGCTCTGCTGAACCACCCCAGGTCCCTCAGCAGCTCCTCGCAGGAGTCATGCTCTAGAAGAACAGCTGTCACTGCACCCAGGTGGCTCAGCAATTCGAATGGCTTTAATTTAATCCAAGTTCATTTCATTTTGTTTCATTTTCTTGCTTCTAAACACTCAGGACACAAGCCAAAGCCCTTCACCCCTGGGTCACTGGTAGCCCACCCTGAGCAACACCCCTTCTGCTGTCCCTCCTCACCTCCCTCAATATGGGGCCTGAGGGTCTTGTTCCCCCCTGGTCTCTGCCACAAAGCACATTTTTGGCTCTGAGTTTTTCTCTTCTGAAGGCATCCAGGGGAATGTTTTCACCCTCATCATTTGAAGGCATAGCTCTAAAGATCATCTCAGCTGAGGGTGCTGATGCTGTACCTACTCATGGCTGGATGAGCTGCTCTTCTCCAGCACCTTCACAGGCTGCCTGCTCTGCTTCCGTGTCAGGCACCATGGAACTGCTTCAGCTGGAAAAAGACCTCCAAGCCCAACCAGCAACCCAGTACCACCATGGCTATTAAACCATGTCCACCTGCATGGCAGGAGGGCAGGAGGGGACAGTCCTGGGCATGAGAAGTGGTCAGTGGCCTCCCAGCAGCCTGGGAAGATGGACTTGGTCCTTGGGGCTATGTTGGATTCAGAGGGTTCTCCAGCTTGGGGAATCTTATTCCAAGGAGTAGGAGCTGGTTGGGAGCTGGGTGTGTTTGGGATCCGTGCTGGGAGCACCGATAGCCCTGGGCAGTACCGAGCTGTGCTGGCGGTCTCAGCCCAGACAGGGTCCCAGCCCACCGTGGGTGACCAGGATGGGATCCTGGTCCAGATGGAGCTACCTGGACTGGACTGGTCCTTCCTCTTCCACTAGAAAATCTTCATCCCCTGCCCTGGCACAGGCAGCTGCTAGCTCCCACCCACGAGCCAAATCCCAGCGAGGGCCTGGAAACGCTGCGGCAACTGAATCATGTCAGGCTGGCGCCAAGCCCCACCAGGGCTCTGCTGAGCCTCGGGGAGAGAGGAGGCAGGCATGGAGCCATCCCAGGGGCCCTGTGGGTCTGAGGCTCTGGGGAGGCTACACCTTGACTCCTGGGGTCAGTTTTGGCCCCTCGCTCCAGGAAGGACTTTGAGGGGCTGGAGCAGGTCCAGAGAAGGGCAACAAACCTGCTGAAGGGTCTGGAGAACAAGGCTGGGGAGGAGCAGCTGAGGGACCTGGGGTTGTTCAGTCTGGAGGAAAGGAGGCTGAGGGGAGACCTTCTGGCTCTCTACAGCTCCCTGAGCCAGGTGGGGATTGGTCTCTTCTCCCAAGGAACAAGGAACAGGACAAGAGGAAATGGCCTCAGGTTGCCCCAGGGGAGGTTTAAGTTGGATATGAGGAACAATTTCTTCATGGGAAAGTTGTCCAGGTCTGGCTCAGGCTGCCCAGGGCCATGGTGGAGTTCCCAGCCCTGTGGTGCTGAGGGCCATGGTTTGGTGGTGAGCTGGCAGTGCTGGGGAAAGAGTTGGACTCTGTGGACTCTGAAGCTTAAAGGCCTCTTCCAATGAAACCATTCTGTGGTGCCATCACGGTGCACACAGCACCTCTGCATGAGGGGGGTTCTCTTGCCGGTCCCTCACCAAACCTACAGAGCTGCTGCCAGCTCTGGGGCACTAGGACAGGCAGTTCTGGCTCTGGGGTACTGGGATAGCTGCCAGGTTGGACATCCCTGGCTCTGGGGGTACCAGAATAGGAGCCATGTCAGGCATCCCTGGCTCTGGGGTACCAGGATAGGTTTCAAGGTGGACATTCCTGGCTCTGGAATACCAGAATGGCTTTCAGGGTGGACATCCCTGGTTCTGGGGTACCAGAATGGCTTTCAAGGTAGACCTCCCTGGCTCTGGGGTACCAGAATGGCTTTCAAGGTAGACCTCCCTGGCTCTGGGGTACCAGAATGGCTTTCAAGGTGGACATCCCTGGCTCTGGGGGTACCAGAATGGGTTTCAAGGTGGACATCCCTGGCTCTGGGGTACCAGGGCCAGGTGCCAGGTCAGGCATCCCTGGCTCTGCACCATGACTCCTGCACTGTCTCTGCTGCTCTCTGCAGCTTTGCAACCCAAGTGGTGAAATGTAAAACACACAGAGAAAATAAATCATCATCTAATTAGCAGCCTTCAGCTACAGCATTGAATTAGCAAAGGGGGGGGGGGGGGGGGGGGGGGGGGAAGAGAGAGAGAGAAAAGTAAAAGTGGGTTTAATTAAAACTGTGGCTGGGAGAGAATTTTGATTAACTGATGTAATGCATTAAAATTGCAAATCCCAGCAGCTTCAGTGACAGATAAACCAGCACAAATGGCTTACAAATTAATTTAGGGGGTTTGAAAACAAGCACGCTGGGCGTCATTAGCCATTAATTAGTGGGGGGGGGGAAGGGCTGCCACGGAGGTCACAGCAAGGGGGGGGTGCTGGTGTCCCTGAAGCTACAAACACATGTGCATGGGTAGGTGAAGCAGGAGGAGCTGGTGACCACAGAATCCCCAAATCTCAGCGTGGTGAGGGTTGGAAGGGGCCTCTGGGGATCATCCAGTCCAACCCCCCCTGCTAAAGCAGGGCACCCACAGCAGCTTGCCCAGGAGCACAACGACCAGGGGGGGTTGGGAGCTCTCCAGGGAAGGAGACTCCACAACCTCTCCTGTTGCTCCAGGGCTCCAGCACCCTCACACCAAAGAATTTTCTCCTCCTGGTGGAGCCTCCTGGGTTCCAGTTTGTGCCCACTGCTCCTTGTCCTGTCCCTGGGCTCACTGATAAGCGTCTGGTCCCCCTCACGCTAAGGATGGGTAACTTCAGATTGCAGCTCCTCCGTGTTCCCCCATCCCAGGGCTGTATCCCTGGGTGGCAGCAGCATGAGGAGCTCCAGGGAGAGACCCCAGGACCTGCTTCCCCCTCCCCAGGCCAGCAGGAGGCCGCACCTGGGGAGCAGGGCAGCGCTGACCCCCTGGCAGCCAGAAGGGTGTCAGGAGCAGTGACGTCAGGCTGGGCTGCTCAGTGACACCAGACCCGGCTTGATGGGTTTGGTTCTCCTCCTGTGACACATTCTGATGATGGTGCCATACCCGTTGCCATGGTGACTCCTCTTCTGCTCCTGCCTGCTCCCTGAGTCCTTCTCTCCCAAGAGCTGCCAGTTGGTCCACAGCACTCTGACCCCAGCCCCTCACCCAGACCCCAGCTCCTCACACAACCCCAGACCCCAGCCCTTCACCCAGACCCCAGCCTGTCCCCCTGACAGCCACAGCAGGGTCCATCCAGGCATAAGGATCCCACCCACTCCGTCTCCAGCCCAGGAGATGCCACCAAAGCTGCCAGCAGTGGCATGTCCCCAGACTGCTCCTCAGCTGGGGCTAATGGGTACAGCCCTGCCACCTCCTCCAGCACCACAGTCCCCCAGTTTGCTGCACCCTTTCCAGTGCCAGGCTCCCAGCACAGAGCCAGTGCTGACCGAGGTGGGATGGACATTGTCACCTTCATCATCGTGCAAAACAAGGCTCAGCATGGACACAGCCCCCTTCCCCAGGCTGCTCCCACCAGAGTGTCCTTCAACATGTTCATGCCTAGCTCGGCTCTCCTGCCCATGCTGCCCCCCAGCTTCTCCTGTTCCTCCTCACTGGCAGATCCTGGGAAACCAAAAAGTCCTTGGCTTGGGACTGAGCACCAACTAAACCATCAGGGTCTTACCAACATTCTTCTCACAGCAAGTCCAAACACAGCCTGAACCAGCTACTGGGGAGAACATTAGCTGCCCCAGCTGAAACCAGGATAATACCAACCCCTTGCTCTGCACCAGTTAGCTCATGCCCAGCTTCTGCACTTCCCAGTACATCCCAGTTATTCAGCACCACCTTTCCTGTCCCTTGACACACACACAGATTTCATTCCCCATAGCCCATCCTATAAAGTGTCTGCTGAGCCCTTTCAGGCCATGACTTTGGGGTTCTAGCAAAGTCAGAAGCTGCCAGGGTGTTCTGTGGTTCTCTGGGGTGGCTGCCAGGGATGACCCTACCAGCAGGACGACGTTCATGGTTCAATCACAGCGTGTATCGGCACTTCTGTGGTGGCTCTTGGCCATGCCAAGGGCACTGCAGGGAAAATCAGCCAGATTAATGAAGGATGAAGTCCAGCAGCAGCAACAGAACCAGACAAGCACAGTGGTGGTGGACCTAGAACCAGTTCAGCATCTGACAACCCCACGCCGCACACCATCGATGCTCCCACGCAGCTTGGTGCCTCAAGCAGCTTTTGCAGCTGGCAGCAGGCTGGGGCAGTGCCCCAGGGTCACTTGGAGATGCTGCAAGTGGTCTCCACATCTGGCCAGACTGTGGAATGGGTTGTCCAGGGAGGTTGTGGATGCCCCCTGGCTGGAATTGCTCAAGGCCAGGCTGGATGAGGCCTTGAGCAGCCAAGTCTAGCAGAGATGTGTCCCTGCCCACGGCAAGGGGGTTGGAGTCGATGATCTCTGAGATCCCTTCCAACCTAAACCATTCCATGATCTTCTGACAAAGCACATTGGTGGTCCCTGCTACCCATGGTGGGACCCTGAGGAGTAGCAGTGGCTTTGGGGGAGGGTTTCTCCTCTGAGCTGGGATGAGTTACCTCCTTCAGAGGAGGCTTTGGGGCTGGGTTCGTGCTCTGTGCACGCTGCCGGATCCGGCGGCTGCAGCAGGCGTGCAGAAAGCACAGCAGGAATGTGGAATGAGATTGGATCTGACAGCCCATCTTCTGGGGAACATCTCTGTAAGCTGCAGGAAATGGGAGCAGCCAGCTGGAACTGCCACTCGGCTGCCGCCCAGCCCCGGCAGGGCTCTCCAGCTGGGAGGGTCCTCCCCAGGTCACCCCACAGATGCGGATTGATGGGCTGGGGACAATGGGATGAGGCTCACCAGGGCCCAGTGCTGACTCCTGCCCTTGGGTCACAACAACCCCAGGAACTCTCCAGGATGAGAGCAGAGTGGCTGGAAACTGCCTGGTGGAAAAGGACCTGGGGGAAGTGTTGGTTGAGAGCAGCTAGAGGTGAACCGCTGTGTGCCCAGGTGGCCAAGGAGGCCACCAGCATCCTAGCCTGGATCAGCAATGGTGTGGCCAGCAGGACCAGGGCAGGGATTGTTTCCCTGTATTGGGCACTAGCAAGGCCACACCTGGAATCCTGGGTTCCAAGAAGGGCACTGAGAGACTGGAGCAGGTCCAGAGAAGGGCAACAATGCTGGTGAAAGGTCTGGAGAGCAGGGCTGGTGAGGAGCAGCTGAGGGACCTGGGGTTGTTCATCCTGGAGAACAGGAGGTTGAGGGGAGACCTTCCATCTCTCTACAATTCCCTGGCTTCTTCCTACACCCAACCATCCAGCTGGCTCCAGCCCTCACATCTCTACACC
Organism: Dryobates pubescens; assembly: GCF_014839835.1. Classification (NCBI taxonomy): domain Eukaryota; kingdom Metazoa; phylum Chordata; class Aves; order Piciformes; family Picidae; genus Dryobates; species Dryobates pubescens. The sequence continues at coordinate 10,458,638 of NC_071628.1, read as the reverse complement.
TGCTTCCAAGATATCTCCATCCTCCCCAGCCCTGGGGCAGGGACCTGCTTTCCCATGCCAAGGTCTGGGCACCGCAAGGAGACAAATGGCAGCAGAAGCTGCTGCTCTGCTCCCAGAGGTTCTCTGTCATTTGGTGGCCACATCTGCTCATGAATGAGCAACACCAAGAGCAGCTGCCCCCTGAGGAAGCCTTCCTGCTGGAATCCCTCTAAATGCATCACTTCCCAGGTCCCCCATGGAGATGTTTCCACAAGCAGAACCCTCTGGAGGCTGCACAGGAGTGAACCATGCTGAACTGTGTAACCATCCCATCTCACTCACCTTCTCCAGGACAGCAATGGAGGGCTGAACTCAGAGGGCTGCACCAGAGCTTCAGCATGTTTGGAGCCCACAAAGCCACTGCTCCTGCCTTAGAGCATGGAAGGAGCAACAAAGGCAGGAGAAAGCTGAGCAGAGCAGCTTCTGGGGTGCTGCTCCTGAATGGTTGTATCCATATGGAACCAGAAAATACAGCTTGGCCACCCAGGCCCCCACCCCACCATCCCAGCTGAACCCTTGCTCATGTCCCAGCACAGCTCTGATGGCTCCTGGGATGGGTAGGCTGGCATGCATGGCACACACCACAGCCATCCTGGTGTGGAACAGCAGAGCTGGCAGGTCCCCATTCACTGGTGGGATGGACCTGGGTACCACTGTGCTTGGAAACCCCACCATGGTGAGCCCAGCCTGTGTGAAAAGTCTTCTCCTCATCATCTGGGACCTGAGGGGATTGGAGTACTCAGGGCTGGGTGGGCAGTGAGTATCCATTGTAATACAGTCCTGGAATCACGGAATGGTTTGGGTGGGAAGGGACCTTTTGAGCACATCCAGTCCAACCTGCTGCAGTCAGCAGGGACATCTGCAACCAGAGCAGGTTGCTCAGAGTCCCAAACAACCTGACCTACAATGGGCACCAGGATGGAGCATCTCCCACTTCTCTAGGCAGCCTGGGCCAGGCTCTCACCACACTCAGGGTCAAACATTTCTCCTTTCTCTCCAGCCTGAATCTCCCTGTTTGAGTTCAAGCCATCACCCCTTGTCCTGTCACAACAGGCCCTGCACAAGCATCTGTCCCTGATTTCTGATTGTCCCCTTGAAGCATTGAAAAGCCACCAGAAGGTCTCCCTGGAGCCCTCTCTTCTCCAGGCTGAACAGCCCCAATTCTCTCAGCCTGGCCTCACAGCAGAGGGCTTTCAGCCCCCCAGCATTGCTGTGGCCTCCTCTGGTCCCTCTCCAACAGGTCCCTGGCTGTGCTGAGCTGAGGACTCCAGGGCTGCAGGTGAGGTCTCAGCGGATTGCAGCAGAAGGGCAGAATCCCCTCCCTGCCCCTGCTGCCGGGGATCAGCTCAGGACACAGCTGGGGCTGGACTGGGAGTCCTTGGCGCCAGCTCATCTCCAGCTTAGCAGCCCCCAGCGCTCCCAAGTCCTCCTCCTCACAGGGCTGCTCTCCATCCTGCACCGCTTGGAGCGAGGCTACCCCAGGCCACGAGCAGGAGCTTGCCCCTGGCCGCGTGGAACCCCACAAGATGCCCTCACGTAGAGCCCTCCCCGCTGCCACGGTGGGCGCTCTGCGGGCGCCGGCTGCGCAGCCCGGGCGCGGAGGCTGGCGGCGGTGGCGCGGTGCCGGCGCAGCCGCGGCTGGCACAGGGCGGGCGCGCCGGCGGGCAGGGGCAGGTGCCACATCGATGTGTCGGCGCGGGGTGACGAGCTGAGCGCGTTTTCTGCTCGCATTCCGCTGTCTGCCCGCATTAGCAGCCGGGCCGCTCCCAGCGCGCCGCCAGGGCTCGCTGATCTCATCTCCCACCCATGGCTGGGCGTCGGGCGGTGGTGTTTCAGCGCCGAAGTGCCTCCTGATGGTGGGCTCGGAGAGATGTTTGGCTTGGAAAAGGCTTCCAGGCCAGCCATCAACCCGACACCACCACGGCCATTGCTCTGTAGAATCAGGGAATTGTCAGGGCTGGAAGGGACCTCAAGGATCAGCCAGTTCCAACCCCCCTGCCGTGGGCAGGGACACCTCACACTACAGCAGGTTGCTCACAGCCACATCCAGCCTGGCCTTAGAAACCTCCAGGGATGAGGCTTCCACCACCTCCCTGGGCAACCTGTGCCAGTGTCTCACCACCCTCATGGGCAAGAACTTCTTCCTAACATCCAACCTGAATCTATCCATTTCTATTCTTGTTCCCTAGTCCTATCACTCCCTGACACCCTAACAGGTCCCTCCCCACCTTTCTTGTAGCCCCCTTCAGATACTGGAAGGCCACAATAAGGTCTCCTCGGAGCCTTCTCTTCTCCAGACTGAACAACCACCTGCCTGGGCAGCCTGTTCCAAAGCCTGGCCACTCCTGCAGCACAGAAATTGTTCCTCATGTCCAACCTAAACCTCCCCTGGCACAATTTCAGGCCATACACATATGGCATACAGAACCACGGAGCTGTGAGTAATGCAGAGCTGGGCAATACCCACCCCGGGTCAGGACCAGAGACATCCGGTGTAGGGGAGGAACCAGGAGGCCAACAGCTCTGCTGGACACCAGGGAGGCATTCCACAAGGCTTTAACTGATCAGTGAGGATGACTAGAGAGACACTGCAACAGGCTGCTCAGAGAGGTTGTGGATGTCCCCTCTCTGGAGGTGTTCAAGACCAGGCTGGAGGAGGCCTTGAGCAACCTGGGCTAATGGGAGGTGTCCCTGCCCATGGCAGGGGCTTGGAACTAGACAATCTTTAAGGCCCTTCCAACCCAAACCATTCTGTGGTTCTGTGATTCTTTGAATCAGGACATGGGGAGAAGCAGTGAGCTACTCAGGAAGCTTCTCCCACCCCGAGTCGTTAGGGGAGGTGCCTCCAACTGGGGATGTTTCTAACCTGCCCCAAGCTAATTCATTTCTGTATGAACCAGGAGAACTTTGGGTGCTGGCATATCCCAAACTCCTTTGAAAAGAGCCCATTTGGCTTTGCAGCTGCTGAGCTCCAGAGGATCCAATCACTGGATCTGTGCTCTGCTCCTCCTGTTCTGTCGTGCCTGAGCCATCAGCATGGAGAATCACAGAACCATAGAATGGTTTGAGTTGGAAGGGGCCTCCAAAGGTCTTCCAGTCCAACCTCCCTGCAGTGAGCAGGGACATCCTCCACTGGGTCAAGTTGCCCAGAGCCCTTTCAAGCCTGACCTTGAATAGCTCCATGGATGGGACCTCAACTGCATCCCTGGGCAACCTGTTCCAGTGTTCCATCACCCTGCTGGTAAAGAACTTCCTCCCAATGTCCAACCTCAATCTACTCTTCTCTAATTCCAAACCACTGCCCCTGGTCCCATCTCTACAGGCCTTTGTCAACTGATCCTCTCCACTTCCCTTCAGGTACTGGAAGGCCACTACTATGTCTCCCCAGCATCTTTTCTTCCCCAGGCTGAACAACCCCAGCTCTGGAGGTCCTCTCTATGCCTCCCTCCCCCCATGCAGGACACCACACCCCACAGCTCCCAGTAGTATGTCTGGGATTATCCCAAGGAGTCCACGGGAAGCTGGGGAGGGGGGGACTGAGCTGCCACCTCCTGCACCAAGAATGGCTCTAAAAATAAGCATTTCATCCTCTTGCATCCTGTCAAGGCTTTAAATAGCTGTTTGGAGTGAGGTGGTGAAAGCTGTGGAGTTCCAATCACTTCTGACAACTTGGGAGCTGAAAATAAATGGGAATGAGGAAAGGGGAGGAGCCCTGTCCCTCACCAGGGCCACCCAGGGGAAGCACCCATGGGCTGAGCCCACACAGCACCCTGTGACCATCAGGTGCTTCTGGGCATGGGGGATGGAAGTGGTTTGTCCTGCAGGTCACCCCGGGATGCTGACCTCAACACTGTCTGCCTGTGCCTGGGGCAGGCTCTTCCACCCTCAAAAACATTGGTCATCAAAGCCCAGAATCACTCCAAGGAGGACACCGAGGGGCTGGAGCAGGTCCAGAGCAGGGCAATGAAGCTGGTGGAGGGTCTGGAGAACAGGGGTGGGGAGGAGAAGCTGAGGGAACTGGGGTTGCTCAGCCTGGAGAAGAGGAGGCTGAAGGGAGACCTTCTGGTTCTCTACAGCTCCCTGAGAGGAGGCTGGAGCCAGGTGGGGGTTGGTCTCTTCTCCCGAGGAAGAAGGGACAGGACAAGAGGAAATGGCCTCAGGTTGCCCCAGGGGAGGTTTGGGTTGGGTGTGAGCAACCATTTCTTCACTGAAAGGGTTGTCCAGCCCTGGTCCAGGCTGCCCAGGGCAGCGGTGGGAGTCCGCATCCCCGGAGGGCTTTCAAAGCCCTGCCGATGTGGTGCCGAGGGCCGTGTTTGGTGGTGCCCTGGCAGTGCTGGGGGAAAGGTTGGACTCTCAGAGGGCTTTTCCCACCCAAACATTTCCCTGGCTCTCTAAAAAAGCCTCCTCCGTGCCACACAGCAACACCCGGAGCTGGCACCGTGTCTGCCTTCCTACCAGCCCCGCTGGGGAGAGAGGTGACCCCTGCAGGGTGCAGTGGGGCTGAGCCGGGGGGCTGTGCCAGCCCTGCCCTGCGTGCCAGGCTGTGAGCAGTCGCTGCTCGCGGCCCTGCCAGAAATATTCTGCTCTCCTGTGCGCTGAACTTTGATCTTCTGTTCAATTTCCATTCCTCTGGAAAGCCCAGAGACAAAAAGGATGCCCTGACGCTCTCCAGCAGGGAGGAGCTGCCGGCAGGGACCCTGCTGCCTGCCCGTGAAAAACAGACTCATGGAATCGTGGAACTGCTCGGGTGGAAGAGACCTTTAAGCTCCTGGAGTCCGACTTCTACCCCAGCCCTGCCAGGGAACCACTACACCGTGTCCCTCAGCATCACATCTCCACTGCTTTGAAACCCCTCCAGGGATGGGGGCTCCACCACTAAACCACAAGGGGGCTGAGCAGGGATGGGGCTCCAGGCCCAAATAGCTCTGCATTTGTGGAGTCTGGAGGAGCCTCCCCAGGCACCGGGGGTGGGCAGGGGGTGGTGGAGCATCTGCCCCTCACTGTGGGCTCAAGCCAGGCTCTGCTTGCTGGCATCATGGGAAGGACCAGCGAGCTGCAGCTCAGCCTCCTCCTCAAACAGCTGAGGAGGAGGGGATGGGAGAACCACAGCTTTATCCCAGATCCCTGGCACTTCCCACCCAGTGCTGGGCTCCAGCTGCCCCTCACTGTGTCTGCTCCGACCCTGCAGAAGATCCCAGACCTCCCCTGGGTGGTGCTGGGAACCTCTCAAGCTCTGTTCCTGCTCCTCTGGGCCGGCTCACTCGGCGGGGGCTGATCCCAAACAGCTGCCAAAATGTGGAGCAGGCTGTGGGATTGGTGGGACAAGGCTGGACCTGTGAAGGGTGAGGGTGAGGGTGAGGGTGGAAGCAGCTGGTGCTGGGAGAGAATCAGCTGGATCTGGTGGCTCATGAAAAGCAAGAAGTGATGGGGGTGGGTGTTAGCTCTGTCCCATGAAGCTGGTTGGCACCTGGCTGGGGGGACACCCCACCTGGCTGGCATCCACCAGGGTACAGGCAGGTCTGGTGGGATCTGTTCAGCTGTGGCTCCAGCACCCTTGCCCATGGCTGCATCCAGAATCCCCCCACGGTGGGGCTGGAAGGGATCTCTGGTGATCTTCCAGTCCAACCCTCATGCTAGAGCAGAGGCACCACCAGCAGCTTCCCCAGGGGCACAATGCCCAGGTGGGTTTGAAAGTCTCCCCAGCTTCTTAAGAAGCACTCATGCTAAATTAGGACCAACCTTGCCCCCTCCTCTTCCTGCACTGCCCAGAGGTGGGGAGACTCAGCCCCCTTGGTGGTGGGATGGCCTCTGCTTTGGGAGCTTCACCCAAGCTCCACAGCACAGCAGCTGCACTGAGCAGTTGCTGCTGTCTCTGTCAGGAGGATGTGTCCCCCAACAACAGAACGATGTGGAGGTGAGAATGAAACTTAATCATGGATAATGTGCTCCCAGGGGAGGAGATGCCAAGTGAAGGATGTGGCACCAGCAGTCATGACACTGCAGAGCTGGCAGTTCAGAAGTCTCACAAAATGCAGGGATTTCAAACCCACCTGGGCCTTGTGATCCTGGGCAAGCTGCTGTGGGTGACCCTGATGGAGCAGGGGGGGTTGCACTGGATGGTCTCCAGAGGTCCCTTCCAAGCCACAGGAAGCTCAGGCAGCCAGATGAGGAAGGGCTCCAGTGATGCCATGGCATTTAAACTGATAAAGCCCACCAAGGAGTGCCACATCCACCACCGGTTTCCTCTCCAGGCTTCGGTGAGGTGTTAAGATTTAATCAGGACCTACCACCCAGGGTGAGCACCCAACTGACCACACCTGGAAGCCTGTGGGGCTGGGACACCTCCAGGCAAAGGCTTGAGCAGAGAGATGTGCCCAAAGGCAACCTGGCACATCCTATGGGAGCTGTGGTCTTGCTCTGGTCAAAGCTCAAGAGTGGTGAGACCCTGTGCCAGGCTGCCCAGAGAGGTAGGAGATGCCTTATCCCTGGAGCCATTGCAGGCCAGGTTGTTTGGGGCTCTGAGCAACCTGCTCTGGTTGCAGACGTCCCTGCTGACTGCAGGAGGGTTGGACTGGATGAGCTTGAAAGGTTTCTTCCCACCCAGACCAGTCTGGGATTCAACCCTCCAAGGGCCAGATCACTGCATGGAAGTGCCCTGGGCATTGCCCTCACCCTCCTCACTTTGGTGGTCCAAGGAAAACTATGCCCAGATGCCAGCCCAACAGAGCAGCCCAAGCAGCTCTGCTCCTTGCCCTCCCCATGCCCAGCCCTGTGGGGAGCTGTGCCATGGTGCCAGTGCTGCAGCTGAGGGGGTGGCAGTGCCCCTGCCCACTGTGTGAACACCACAGCCATTTCCCTGGTGAATCACCAGCACACACAGTGCTGGCACCAGGCTGGGCACAGGTTGCAGGATCCCAGCTGTCCCCAGTACCACCCCACTGCCAGGACACATCACAGGGGTCACACCAAGACCTCTGGATGCCATCCAACAAGGTGCCAGGGGAGGGTGACTCTGGGTGTCCCAGCCCTGGATGTGTTGGATTTGAGAGGTTTGGCTTCTCAGCTCACATCAGAGCCCTGCTCCCTGCCGGGGCAGTGCCAGGGCCGGTGCCCCACACTGGGACATTGCTGCTGGCAGCCTCCATCACTCCCTCAGCCTAGGCCCAGGTAAGAGCCGTGCCAGGAGCCGTGCCAGGCCCGTGCGGTGTCAGGCACACAGAGTCCATATAGCAGGTGACATCCAGTGGTTGTGGGGAGCAATGCAGCCCCGCTGCCGTCGTGGGCACAACCACCCTGGCACCCACACCCCGCATGTGTCTAGCAGCCCCAGGCACCTCGCCGGGCTCCGTGCCTCTGAGCAAGGCCAGACGATGCTTGAAGGGTGGCACAGATGTGGGTGAGCTGCTCCTGGGCAGCTGCCACGCTGGCAGGGACGGGGCGGGGGGGGCACAGCGGGGACAGGGACCGGAGTGTGCAAAGCTCCTGCACAGCCCCAGCTGTGCCCTGATGCTCCTCAGTGAGCTCCCACCGAGGTGCCCTGCAGAGGCTGGCATCTCCCAGTGCCCTTGCTGGGATGCAGTGGGTGCTGGAAGAGCCCTTCCTCCTGCACCAGCAACGCCCAGCTGAGCTGCTGGCAGGGCACAGGGACAAGGGACATGCGTGGGCACAGCCCCAGAGGGTGACTCTGCTCCCGCGGGACTGGTGCTGGCACGGGAGGCTGGGCTCCCCCCAGACACCAGTGGGAAGAGTGGGATGTCCATGCCCAGTCAATACCAGTGAAAAGCAGTCAGAAAACAACCCTCACCTGCAGCCAGGTCTCATCTGCATCCCGAAGTACCCACTGGGCACGGGGTGGCCCCCAGGCACTCTGGACATGCCAGGGCCGGGGTCACCAGCAGGTCCAGCTGCTGGAGCAGGAGACACTGGGAGGTATTTGCAATTTCCTCCCACCCGGGGACCTTCTCCCTGCCTCTCCAGAGAGCTTCCCCTCCCTCCGGGCACTGCTTTAATAACAGCGGGGGGAGGGGCGGGGGGAGGGGCGGGGGGAAGGGGGAATGAGGAAGGGAGGGGGCACAAACGACCCCGGCACCGGTGATGGGAGCTCATCTGTGTCTAAACCTCTCCAGCAGACCCTCATGGGTCCCACATCTCAGCCCCGTGGCAACTGGGACCCACGGGGAGGGCTCATCCTGAGCCCTGCTGCCCCCTGCCAAGTGGGGGTTGTGGCATGGGACACCCCAGCCCCACAGAGCCGGGACCTGATGGGGCACCCCACACCTGCAGAGCTGGGCTTGATAGGACACCCCAGCCCCACAGAGCCAGGACCTGATGGGGCACCCCACACCTGCAGAGCTGGGCTTGATGGAGCACCCCACACCTGCAGAGCTGGGCTTGATAGGACACCCTAGCCCCACAGAGCCAGGACCTGATGGGGCACCCCACACCTGCAGAGCTGGGCTTGATAGGACACCCCAGCCCCACAGAGCCAGGACCTGATGGGGCACCCCACACCTGCAGAGCTGGGCTTGATAGGACACCCCAGCCCCACAGAGCCAGGACCTGATGGGGCACCCCACACCTGCAGAGCTGGGCTTGATAGGACACCCCAGCCCCACAGAGCCAGGACCTGATGGGGCACCCCAGAAGCAGAGCAGCCTTTTGCTGGTCCGGTGGCAGCTGCAGGCACTGGTGTGTCAGCACTGGGCTGGCTGAATTCATGGGACACCTCCACCAGCACTGCCAGAACTCCCCCTTGCTGCTCTCACCCCAGCACATCCAGATCAGGGCTGGTGGGGGACAGCAGGTCCCTCATGCCACCTCCCTCCTGGTGCTGCCCAGCACCCCCTGGCCACCATGCTGGCACGGTGGAGGAGCAGCTCTGCCAGCAGACCCATGCTGGGGCCGTGTTTACTCTGAGCCCAAAGCTCCCAGCACTCAGAGCTGCTCAGTTGCAGAACCACCAACCCTGCTTTGTGCTTCTCCAGCCAGATGAAAGGCTTGGCTCTGGCCACAGCCTGTCCCCAGGCTTTGTCTGGCCCAGCTCCTCCAGCTTTCCCACCATGCTGGGATGGTGGCACCCAGTTAAGGCAGGTGGCAGTGCCATGGGAGCCACTGGCTTGGCCAGGGATGATGTGGGGCTGGAGATTCTCTAGGATGGGGCTTGAGGCTCTTGTTAAAGCTGAGGCTCCTCCAGGAGCTGTTGCAGCCAGGAGGGAGAATCATGGAATTGTCTGGGTTGGAAGAGACCTTCCTGAGTCCAGTGATCACCCCAGCACTGCCAGCTCACCACCAAACTGTGACCCTCAGCACCACAGCTGCAGGGCTTTGAAACCCCTCCAGGGATGGGGACTCCACCACTGCCCTGAGCCAGGCATGGACAGCCTTCAAGGGCAAGAAATTGTTCCTCATGTCCAACCTAACCCTCCCCTGGGGCAACTTGAGGCCATTTCCTCTTGTCTTGTTCCCTGGGAGAAGAGACCAACCCCGACTTGGCTCCAGCCTCCTTTCAGGGAGCTGTAGAGAGCCAGGAGGTCTCCCCTCAGCCTCCCTTTCTCCAGCCTGAACAACCTCAGTTCCCTCAGCTGCTCCTCCCCACCCCTGTTCTCCAGACCCTTCATCAGCTTCATTGCTTTTCTCTGGACCTTTTCCACCACCTCAAAGTCCTTCTTGGAGTGAGGGGCCCAAAGTGACTCAAGTTTGGAAGTGTAGCCTCCTCAGAGCTGTGAGGCATGCCCTGGCTCGGGCAGGGGCTGCAGACTGGGCACAGACCGGTGTGGGATCCTCTTTGGTGTTGTACCCCTCCCCCTTCACTCTCCCCATCCTCAGCAGTGCAGACACGATTGTCACTGTCACCCCTCTCCCCCCACCGAGGCACAGGGTGGGGCAGACCCCGAGGCAGAGTGAGGGATTAGGGACAGTGCCAGCAGCGTCAGCAAGATGGGGCACAGGGGAACATCTGCCTCCTGCCCTCCTGCCCTGGCAGATGTTCCAGAGGGGACAGTTTGTACATCCCAGAGCCAAATGCTGGACATGACCTGGTCCCACAGCCCCAACCCTGTCCAGCTGGGAGCCTGGGGGAGCTGCACAAGGCTCTTCCTGGGCACCTCACCTGTCCCTGGCAGGACTTGGTTAACTCCAGGCAGGACAAACATTCCCAGATGTGCTGTCCGTGGAATGGGAGGCTGGAATGTGGGTCAGCAGGACGTGACTGGAGTTCTGAGTGTGGCTGCACAGCAGCAGAAGCTTGCAGGAGATGCTCAAAGGCTTCATGTGCAATGCTCCCCGAAGGGATGGCCTCGGCAGAGCCACCTCAAAGCGCAAGGGGCACCTCGCTGGGCTCACCGGGGCTGGCATCACCGCTTGGCACTAGGGTGGGAAGCAAACCTGGACCAAGGAAAGAATCAAAGCTGCAGCTGTCCTGAGCTGATGGTGGCAAAGACCATGGAGTCCCCCCCCAGCTCATGAGCTGATGGTGGTAGAGATCACAAAGCCCCCCCTCCCCAACTCATTGCTCCCCAACACAGGAACTAGCCAAAAGCTTTTAGTATTGAAGAAAAAATCCATTTCCACCTCAAAGTCCTTCTGTGCCTGTGCCCAGCCTGGGGGAGGCTGACAAAGGCCCCAGGCAGTGGTGGGGGAGGGGAAGGGAGAGGTCAGGGTGGTGGGGGAGGAAGGAGGACACAGGACATTGGTACTGACAGCTGCTTTGGGGACTCCGCCCTTCCCTGCAGACCTTCCTCATTGCTACCTTCAAACCCTGTTTCCATCAGCGGGGCAGACAGCATGGCATCAGATGTGCCAGCCCTGGGGCACCCAGCACGAGCTCTGCCACCCACCTGCAGCTCCAGGGGACAGGGGTGGGGGCCCTTAGAGCCAGCAAGGACCCTCGGGTGCTGCACTGGCCTCGTTTCAGCCCAAAGGCACTTGTGGTGAGTCCCCAGGAGCCAGCCTGGTGCTGGGTGACCAGGGGCAGTGGCTGCTGGTGGGCCAGGTTCACCAGCTTGCCATCACCACCGAGCTCTGGTGATCAGCAGGACCAGATGCCACCATGCAGAGGTGCCCCCATCCTGGAGGACATTGCTCCCACCTCAGGGATGCCCAGAGCAATGACCAAAGGACAGAAGGTCTCTGGCCAAGCCAGAAGCACCACCTTGGCATCACCCCACCAACAGCTCTGGAGGAGTCCTGGGGGGTTGTTTGCTGCTGACTCATGCCAGGAGAAGATCTCTGGTGGAACCCAATGTTCCCTCATGCTTGAGGGCTTTGGCAGGCTCATGCATGCCCAGGCTGGGGAGTGGAGACCTGGATTCCTCAGCTGTGCTGGAGCTTCTACAGGAGAGGCTGGGGTGCTCCAGGGCTAGGGCCGGTCCTGGCCCCCCATCCATCCCACTCCAGTGAGCAACCTCCACCTCCTCTATGCCTCCCTGCCCAGGGCAGAGCAGGCATGTGCCCACCAGGCTTGGCCACTCTTCTTGAGAATGCTGAGAAGGAGGAACCACCCATGAGAGGGGAAGGGGACACAGGGACACAGGGGAAGCTGCGTTGGGGCATGGGATGGAGGTGGCACCGCGGGCACAGGGACCCCAGTTTCACCACAGGATTCACAGTGAGGAGGGCTGGGGCAATGGACCTCTCCCAGCTGCCTGCACTGGGGTGCTCTGGCCTTTCAGAAAGGGGGTGCCCCCAGCCCCCCAGAGAGGGCAGGCAGCAGCTGCTGGGGCCTTTCTGCAGCGTCAGACGAATCCACCCTGCCAGCTCTGGAGCTTAATCCCCAGCCCATGGCACAGAGGCCGGTCCCACCCTGCAGGGAGGGGACTGAGGTTATGAAATTTGTGAATGGGGAGTGTCTGGGGGGCTGGAGCAGAGGCAGAGCCCAGCAGGCAGAGGCCACTCGCAGCCCAGGCTCCCGGCACCGCAGCGCTGCCACCTTCTCGCCCGCACCCGAGCCGCGACGCCACCGCGGAGAGGAGGCGGCCGGGGACGCCCAGCCCTCCCTCCCTCCCTCCCACGCCGTGCCGGTTGACCTCGCTTCTTGCCTTTTCTATCCCACATTTCTAGGAGGGGGGGTGTGGAGAGATGACTCCAGAGGCCATTCTCATTCCCTTATCACTTTTCCAGCCCAGCTTCTTCTCTCTAACTGTTGGACGGAGAACTGATAAGGGTATGCGAGTGGCACCAGCGGCGTCCTGGCTTGTCCCCAGGCTGTCCCCAGCTGCCTGCTTGCTGTGCTGCAGATGTTGTCTCTGACTAAAGCTGCCTGCACAGCGAAGGGAAGGGTTAAAGCGACAGCTTCTTTCCATCGGGAGCCAGCAGGTCCTGTCCTGGGGGCTTTGGTTTTTTACTTCTCCTTTCAGCATCTCCAACCTCTACGGTGGTGGCACCCACAGCAGGTCCCCAGCAGGAGGACACCTGGTTTTAACCCAGGTCTGGAGAGCCCCCCCTTGGTATGAGGGGTCCTGAGGAGGTGTTTGAGTGTGGTGTCCTTTGGTTCTGTTTCACAGGAGGCCGTCCGGAGCTCTTCAGAGTTGGGGGCAGGAGTAGCTATGGAAGTAAGAAGTAAGTGTTGTGTGAGTGCAGGACCTCAGGGCTCCACCTGCATCCAGGACTGCTCAGGTTCAGTTCTTTACCCCCATGTTCACCCCATTTTAAAGGTGGGTGCTCGACCCACTGCCGGTGGAAGGACTTGAGCTGCCTCTCCCCCTGAGCCGGAGCAGCGGAGCTGGGATTTAGGGAAGGAGCCCAAAGCCTGAGGTAAGGAGGAGACTGCTGGGCATAGCCCGTGAGGTGCTGACACCCAGCCTGGGGGTGCTGCTGGAGCACGGGGTCCCCACCAAGCCCAGGGTCACTGGGGGTCCCATGGGGCTGGCCCTACCCACAAACTGCTTCTGGAAAGCACTCAGGGTTCCCTACGCATCCCCAGCCTCTGTCCCGGTCTCCAGCTACCCCAGTCAGTCAGACCTTCCCCATCCCCACCAAAGTGTCCTCCACAGACAGGGGGGCAGGAAGGGCTGTGCCACGTTGCCAAGCCCACGCTGGCACAGCAGTGTCCCAGGTGCTGCCTTGGCCCCCCATGCTCCACCCCAGCACAGATCCCAGAGGATCCTGGACGTGCCACCAGCTCCATGGGGAAGTGGACATTGCAGAAGGGGCAACCCTGGCACAGGCAGCCCCTGCCCACAACTCCTTGCCCCTCTTGAGGCTTGAGGAGGGGGCTTAGAGCTACCTGGGGTTCTGTGCCCCAAATCCCCTCAGTTTCCAGCTGCAGTTGTGGGGGCAAGGGTCGACATGGCTGAGGCAGCTCCATGTTAGCCACCATGATCACCTGGGGAGGCAATGGACCACCTGAGTCCAGCAACCCAAACCCTGCCCAGAGATCCCTGCTCCCTGACCTGGCCACAGACAAGGAGTTGGAGGCGCAGCACCAATGTGGGGGTCTTGGCCCCTCAGGCTCATCCTCCAAACACTTCTAGCAATGATTTTGCCTCACCCCAAGAAGGATGTTGAAGGGCTGGGAAAGGTCCAGAGAAGGGCAAGGAAGCTGATGAAGGGTCTGGAGGACAGGGCTGGTGAGGAGCAGTTGAAGGAACTTGGGGTGTTGAGTCTGGAGAAGAGGAGACTGAGGGAAGACCTTCTGGCCCTCTACAGCTCCCTGAAAGGAGCTTGGAGTGAGGTGGGGATTGGCCTCTTCTCCCAAGGAACAAGGAACAGGACAAGAAGAAACGGCCTCAAGTTGCCCCAGAAGAGGTTTAGGTTGGATGTGAGGAACAATTTCTTGCTCTGAAGGGTTGTCAAGGCCTGGTCCAGGCTGCCCAGGGCAGTAGTGGGTTTCAAAGCTGTAGAGATGTGGTGGTGAGGGACATGGGTTGGTGGTGACCTGTGAGTGCTGGGGGAATAGTTGGACCTGATCATCTGAAAGGTCTTCTCCACCCCAAAATGGTTCTGTGGTTCTCTGGTTCCCCTTGGAGCAGAGAGGGAACTGCCAACGCTCGTGACAAGGGCTATCACCCCTCCCCTTTGGCTGTCACTGGCCAGAGTCAGGAGAGGACCCCAAGGGCGGCAGAATTGGATCCCCTCTCCCACAGCACCTCGTCCAGGACCACAACGTCCAGGTAGGTCTGGAATCTCTCCAGAGATGGAGATTCCAGGTGGGTTTACAGAGCTGGCAGCAGCAGGCATCCCAAGCAGGTTGGCACCAGGGGGCACAGAGCAGCTGGGGGGCTCTAGGACATGCCCCATCCCCAGCCGCTGGGCAGCAGGAGGGGCAGAATTGCTCTGCAAACATCCCCTCCAGCTTCCCACTTGGGGCAGGGTTCTCCCATCACCCAGGGAGGTGGGGAGGTGGGGAGCAACCCCAAAAATGGACTGGAAGGAGAGGAGCTTCATCCTGTCCCTCGTTTATCTAAAACTCCCTGAAAGGAGGTTGGAGCCAGCTGGGGTCTGGGGTCTTCTCCCAGGTAACAAGCGATGGGATGAGAAGAAATGGCCTCAAGTTGCCCCAGGGGAGGTTCAGGTTGAATGCTAGGAAAAATTTCTGCATGGAGAGGCACTGGCTCAGGCTGCCCAGGGAGGTGGTAGAGTCACAGTTCCTGATGGGGTTTGAAAGACATTTGGATGAGGAGCTGAGGGACATGGCCGAAGAGCTGTGTACAGGGAGAGGTTGGGTGATGGTTGGACTGCCTGATGGTAAAGTCCCTGCCAGCCTGGCACTTCTATGATGCTCAGCACCCCTCCATGAGCTGCTCCAGGGGCTGGGGTGCTCCCAAACCCAGGGTGCTGCCAGCACACACACACCCCCAGCCCTGCCTCAGCTGCCACCAGCACTGAGTTCTTCATAGATTCATAGAATCAGAAAATGGGTTGGGTTGGAAGAGACCTCAAAGATCAGCCAGTTCCAACCCCGCTGCCATGGGCAGGGGCACCTCCCACTAGCACAGGTTGCTCAAGGCCTCACCCAACCTGCCCCTGAACACCTGCAGGGAGGCAGCATCCACAGCCTCCTTGGGCAACCTGTTCCAGCATCTCCGCACCCTCTCTGGAAAGAATTGCTTCCTAATTTGCCAGCTGAGAGCTGCAGGAGGTGGGCTCGGGCTGGAGACGAGCGCTGTGGTTCTCACGGCTGCTTCTGCATGAGGGGTTGGGTGTTGGGCCAGGACCTCATCTGATCCCTCTCCAAACAGAGCCGCCGGCGACTGTCGGTGCGCATTTGGCGGCGGCCGGCGGCGGGGGCAGCTGAGCCGTGAAACGCGGGCTTAGGGCGGCTGGAAAAGTCCTGAGGCAGCCGAATTCCAGCCCCAGCCCGGCCCTGGCCGTGCCGCGGGGATGCCAGGGGGAGGGCGCCGGCTAAGCCGGCACCGCCTGGTCACCGCTGCCTGCCCCGAGCACGTCGGCCTCAGCTTGGATCGACGGAGAGGAAATTCCACGGCTCCGGAGACAAACAGCGGCCGGATATTTGCTGCCGAGCGTCCCGGGGGACATCAAAAGCCCCACCAGGAAATTTCGCTCCGCGGAGAAATTAAAACTGGCCGCGGTAGAGCTCCTGCCCCATGACCCCGGCACGGGGCCGGCTGCGGGCACACGCTGTGCCACACGGCCCCGGCCCTGCCCGGGCACTGCCCGCGCCTCTCACCAGCCCTCAGCAGAGTCCTTCTCGCCCGCTCCCACCGCGGCTGCTGGTCTTGGCACAGGAGCTGACCCCAGCAGAGCTCTGGGAGAGCTTCCATGGGGAAGCATTACCATGGATGGGTCACGGGTGGCAGTGGGTGGCTATGAGTGGTACCAGCTGGTCACAAGTAGTCACTGGTCATGGGGAGCCATGGTGTGGCCATGGGTGGTTATGGGTGGTCACGAGTGGCTGTGGTGTGGCTGTGGGTGGATATGGGTGGCCGTGGCATCCCCTTGCCAAAGTGTGACCCTGTCCCCTGCAGCCACATCCCCAGTGTTGCCAAGCTGCCTACACGGAGGTGGGTATGGGCAGCCTGGCATCGCCTCCATGAGCTGGGCAAGCCCTGAGCTCTGCTAATGGAGGTGAGAGGCTGTGAGCTGTGGGAAAGCAGGAGGCTACACTGGCACTGCTGAGGCTGTACCTTGGTGCCCATGGGCACTGGCTGTGGCTTTGGGGTAGGTGCTATGTTCTGGCTACCACTCAGAACCAGGAGCTCTGGCAGGGCAGAACCTTGCCCCGGGCTCCCCAGCCCCTGCCACCCACCTCTGCCCACTGTACACAAGAGGCCACGGACCCCTCTTCTGTAACCCTGCTGGCACGGGGAGGACTTGGCTGGGGCACCCTCAAAGGAGAAAGATAACACCTGGGTACATGGGTGAGGGGCTCAGGGGGGCCCTGCCAGCATGAAAGGTGAAGCTGGCAGCTGCTGATCTGCCACATGGCACATGATGGGCTGGGGCCCTGTGGCTGGAATATGCTGTAATGCCACCCCCAGGGACAAGTGATGGATGCCTGTGGTGCCAGGCAGGCAGGATGGACTGCAGCTGCCCAGAACCTCTTGAAACCTTCTCTGTGCCCATGCTAAAGCCATTCTGCCCTGCCAGCAACACTGCCAACCCCAGCTTTGCCAGCCCCACCTACACCAACCCTGGCCCTGTCAGCCCCAGCCATGCCAACCAACGGCTCTCACAGCCCATCCTGGCACCCAGTGGTGCTGACATTTGGCCACACTCAGTGCCCGCCGAGCACTGTGCCCTCATCATGCCCCGAAAGCCTCATGCCAAGGAGGGGGAGCTGCACCATGAGGAAGCTGCCCCTCCCAGCTCTGGCAGGAGCGAGCCACCCCCGCAGCCCTGGCACAGAGCTAATTGTGGGTTCTTACACGGCGCTGTCATTAAATAGGAGCTGCTGCTTCCGACAGGCAGGCGGGCACGGGATCCCAGAGCAGCACCCACCTCCTGCCCACACCAGCCCTCCCCTGCCAGCGCCCACCGTGGGCTGCCAGCAGCATCCTGTCACCACCACGGCAGCACCGCCAGCAGCGTTGTGTCATGGCCCTGGCAGAGATGGCAGAGGTGCCATGGACATCACACCATGGATGTGGCAGAGGTGCCACCAGCATCATATCACAGCCATGGCAGAGATGGCAGAGGTTCCATGGACATCACACCATGGATGTGGCAGAGGTGCCACCAGCATCATATCACAGCCATGGCAGAGATGGCAGAGGTGCCATGGACATCACACCACGGCCATGGCAGAGGTGCCATCAGCATCATGTCACGGCCATGGCAGGGGTGCCATGTGACTAGTATCACAGTAGAGACACAATGGCTGCCACGAAGATGCCAGCCTGTGGCTGCCTGTCTCCAGCCAGGACAATGAGCTCCCTACCAGTCAGCATGGCACAGCCACCCACACGGTCCGTGGCAGCCGAGGCAGCTGCAGAGCTGCTGACCCTACATGGACAGAGTCATGGAGTTGTTGGGGTTGGCAAATCCCTCTAAGATCATCCAGTCCACACCACCACAGTCATTAAACCATGCCCCCAGGTGCCATGGCCACATGTTTCTTGAAGCCCTCCTGGGATGGTGACTCCAGCACCTCCTTGGGCAGCCTGTTCCAGTGCCTGACCACGCTGGCAGGAAAGAAGTTTTTCCCCCTCTTCAGCAGATTAGAGTCCACATAAAACACCGCAGCAGTGCCCGTGCTCCTCTGCTCCAGAGACAGCATCAGGTGCCTTCAACCAGGAACAGGACTGGGAGACCATGGGGACAGGTCAGTGGTGTGGGGCAGGAGGCACATCCTGAGCCCCACATCCTGGCCCCTCCTCTGCTGTGTGCGCCCCTGGCACAGCCCTGGAACAGGCAGCAGCTGCCAGCAGCGTGGCAAGCCCTGTTCCCCCCAGTGAACCCCTAAGCAGCGCATCCCAGGAGCTCTGCTGGCAGCTCCCAAATTCTCCGGCACTATTTTTACCCCGCGGTTGCTATAGAGACTCCGGGACACGCTGGGTGATGCAGCCGCTTTCGGCAGCAGCGCATCACCCGCTGCCGCCTGCCGCCAACGGCGTGCAAGGCAGGGGGAGGCTATTTTGGGCTGAGCCCCACGGGAGCTGCAGAGAGCTCAGCCCTGCAGATAACCTGGCCCTGGAGATAACCCGCTCTGGCCTCGAGGCACCAGAGGGTCCACAGCGAGAGGGAAATGTGGACAAGGAGAACAGCAGCATTCAGAGTCATGGAACTGCAGAACTGTGTGGGTTGGAAGAGACCTTTAAGCTCGTGGAGTCAAATCGCTAGCCCAGCACTGCCAGGTCACCAGCAAACCATGGCCCTCAGCACCACATCTCCAGGGCTTTGAAACCTCTCCAGGGGTGGGGACTTCACCACTGCCCTGGACAGTCTGGGCCAGCCCTTGGCAACCCTTAAGGGAGAGAAATTGTTCCTCGTGTCCAGCCTAAACTTCCCCTGGCACAACTTGAGGCCATTTCCTCTTATCCTGTCCCTCCTTCCTTGGGTGAAGAGATCAACTCCCACCTGGCTCCAACCTCATTTCAGGGAGTCATAGAGAGCCAGAAGGTCTCCCCTCAGCCTCCATTTCTAGGCTGAACAACTCCAGGTCCCTCAGGTGCTCCCCACCAGATCTGTTCTCTGGTCCCTTTACCAGCTTCACTGCCCTTCTCTGGACCTGCTCCAGCCCTTCTTGGAGTGAGGTGGTGAAGGAGAGGCTTAGTCCTGGGCTGCTTTGAAAAGCAGGAAGGGAAATGCTGAGCTTGTCCAAGGATGTCAGGAGAGGTGTGAGTTTGCAGAGTGGGAGCTGAGAGAGCAGGACATCAGGATTCATCCCCACTGCCAGCCGGTGTCCAGCTCTGCACACCCACCACATCCAGAAATCAGAGGGCATCAGTCTTGTGACGGTAACACACACCCACAGCATCCTCCTAGAGCTGGAGACAAACCACCACAGGGATGAAGCACAGTCTGGTTTGGGTGCCGAGCATGCTGAAGGGTTGGCACCCTCAGGGGCACCCCACTGGGCATGGGGACCACCATGTGCCATGCTGTGGCTCAGTAGCCACAGGTCATCTCCCAGCCAGGGCACAGGGCAGCAGCACTGGCAGAAGATCTGGTGGTCACCTCCAGAAGCTGCTGCCTGGTGAGTGCTTGGGCCCTGGGGCCATTGGCTGAGCTGGCAGGAAAAGCTGTGCCCAGCCTCTGCGGGTGAGGGACGGGCACCAGCTGTGCTGCACAGCACCCACAACAGAACCAGTGCCAGCACCACAAGGCCTGGGGAGATGGTGCCCATTGAGCTGGGGCTATGCCCACATCCCACCTGTGTGTCTGCCAGGGGCTGCCAGGTAGAAGCCCCTTCCACAGGAGGTGGACCAGGGGCTGAGCTGCTGCAGCATCTCCAGGGCTTGGGCAGCACTCAGAGCCATGGCTGTCCCTTGTCACCATGTCCAGCTGTGCCACACATGAACCAGACTGGACCATTATGGTCCCAGTCAGCAGATGAACACAGCTGCCTCCTCCTCTGGGGCTGCACTAGGCTCTGATCATAACCTCAGCAAGATGTGGTGATCTGGTGAGAGCTGCAGGAGATGGGGCTGGACTGTGCCAACAGAACTCTGCCATGCTCTTTGGGGTCACAGCTGTGTCCCCTCCACCTCTTCCTGCCCAGAAAGAGGGCACCATGGGGGAGAAGGAGCCCCTCCACCAGGTTGCAGGTACTGGTATCCCCCACACTGCTGCCCCACACATGCTGGCAGCACCT
Source organism: Dryobates pubescens (assembly GCF_014839835.1). Lineage (NCBI taxonomy): Eukaryota > Metazoa > Chordata > Aves > Piciformes > Picidae > Dryobates > Dryobates pubescens. The sequence continues at coordinate 10,438,888 of NC_071628.1, read as the reverse complement.
CTAGATCTGTGCCGAACCCTCCACACCCTGCCAGGGCCTAGGGCACACACAGAATGGCACCCACAAACTACCTCCATCCCAGTCTTGCCCCAGACTGGCTGGGTCTGGACACCATCTGGGCATTGCTGCAGTGCTCAGGATCAAACCCAGGGCCTGGAGCTGCAGCTTCTCCTCCCACAGCTATCCCTGTTGCCATGGCATCCTCAGGGATGGCACAGATGCCAGTGAAGAAGATGAGGAGGATGAAGGTAGGTGGACACGTTGGCTCTGCACAGCCAGGACAGAGCTGGGACAGATCTTCTGCAGCAGGCAAGTGCTGTTCCTGTCCCTGTTCCCCTCCTGGGAGGTCCCAGCTCTTCAGGCTAACTGGAGAGCCCTTTGCCCACCAGCCTGGACAGAAGCAGAAACTGCCCAAGGTGCAGGGCTGGCGTTGGCAGTACTGGTAGGACCCTGTCCCAAGCATGGGAAGGAACCAGCACCCCTGGGCACCTCCCTCTGGGATATACCCAGCAAATGAGTCAAGGGCAACTGTCCCTGGGTCCACCCATTCCTGTCACCCTCTGCCTCCTGTCTGATCGGGTTTGGGAGGTCTCAGACCACACTGGGATCTGCATCTTGAGGATCTTCTCAATCCTGATCAAGAGATAAAGGGGGGGGAGGGGGGAAGAGGATGGGGCCAGACTTTTCTCGGTGGTGCCCACTGACAGGACAAGGGGCGCTGGGCACAAACTGGAACACAGAAGGTTAAATCGAGATGAGGAAAAACTTTGTTGCGAGGGTGCTGGAGCCCTGGCACAGACTCACCCCCACCCCCGACCACCTCCCCTTCCCCCTACCGCGGATCCTCCTGCACGCCCCCGCAGCGGGCAGGGACTCAGACCCGCACCCCCTGCATACCGACACCCCCGCCCCACCGCTCCCCGCACGCACCCGGGGGCGGACGCAGCAGCGGGCAGCAGCGGGCAGCAGCGGGCAGAACGGCGGGTGACGCAGCCCCCCGGACCGCACATAAGGGATGATGAGGGCGGGGGCACCAGGGTAGCCCCCGCACCGCCACCGGGCAGCAGGAACTGGGCACCGATACCAGGGCACCAGCACCGGGCAGCAGGTAACAAACGCAGAGGTAGAGGACGTAGGGGAGGCTCAGGGTCTCCTACCAGGGAGTCCTCGTTACCCCTCCCGGTGTCTCGGCAGCCCCGCGGGCACCGGAGCCCGGCGAGCAGCGGGAAGGGACGAGGCTGCCCCGAGCTGGGAGCCCCTGGTGGCACCGGCCACCCGACACAGGTAGCAGAGCCGGCACCGTGTCAGTGCGGACAGGGACCGGAGGGAGAGGAGTGAGGGTCCCCTGCCCCGGCAGTTCCCGTTACTCCCTCCACCGCGGTGTCTCGGCAGCCCCTCGGACATCGGATCCCCCGGCGGGTACCGGCAAGCGACGAAGCTGCCCCGGGCTGGGACCCTTCGGTGGCACCGGGGACCTAGAGGTGACAGCCCTCGGGGGGGCAACTTTGGAATGAAGCGGGGGGACCCCGAGGGGAGGGGGCCGCGGGCAGCTCAGGGGTACAGCCCCGGGGAGAGGGGGCAGTCCCCGCAGTGCCAACACCCATAGCAGGTCCCGGAGCTGTGGGGTGCTCCGGGCACAGCGGCCACGGGGCCAGGGGGTCTCTGGCAGAGTCCCAAGTTGGCAGGAACTCCGGAGCAGAGTGGGGATCAGGCAGACCCCTGGTCCACAGGATCTCCAGGGAAGGGCTGGGCACAGCTGGGGGGCAGAAGGTGGCAGAAAGCAGAAGGGAGGGGAGGGTGGCAGGGCACTGGGCACAGTGGCCCGAGGGCTGCCTCTGTGCCTGGGTGGTGTTTCCATGGTGCTCAGCACCAGCACTTGCTGGCACCTGGGCACAGCTCTGAGCTGCCACCTCTGCTGGGTGCATGGAGCCCTCCTGGTCTTGAAGCTGCAGGGACAGGTGGTCCTCAGGGACACGGGCACAGCAGGTGTGCCATGGCCATGGAGCCTTACCTGGCTGAATTGCCTGCAGCCATCTTTTGCTAGCCCACACCAGGCAGTGCCAGGGCAGCACCCACCAGCACAGATGATGCCTGTTGATCCTCCAGGGCTGGTCCTGCTGCAGAAGCTGCTGTGAGTGAAAGCTGCTCCTCCATGAGGCAATGAAGGTCTTCAGGCAACGTGGCTCCCAGTGCCTCACGTGTCCTTCAGCTGTGAGGGCACGAAGCCCATGAAGCCGTGGTAGATGCTCAGGCTGGCTCCACCATGGCCCCAGCGCCCATGTCTCTGAGGACCACCAGTCCCCTGCAGCTCTGAAACTCAGTGGGCTCCCCACACCTGGTAGAAATGGCAGCTCAGAGCCATGCCCAGGGGACAACAGATGCCCAGCACCACAAAACATCACCATCCCTGCAGTGGAAACCATCTCAGCATCAGGACCGCTCTGATTTCTCTGGCACTCGGGGACATCCCCTGCCTCCAGGCAAACATCAGCACGGCTGGAGGAGAGAGAGCAAAGGGAAGGTGAACCTTGAGATGTGTCACCAGGGAGCAGCAAGAGCAGAGCTGCTCTGCAAGGGGAGACATGCTGTAAACCGAGGGTGACCACCACACCAGCTGGCCACAAGGCCTCATCAGCAGGGCAGGGGCAAGGTGCTACCAACAGTGATCCTGGGGGCAAGGCATGGCGGCAAGTCCACTCCCAGGCCACTGGAGCCTCAGGCACCTTCACAACCCAAACCAGGAGTGAGATGCTAGGCCACTGTTCAGATAGAGCCCCCACCCCGGGGCAGAGGGAGAGTGGGTGGCTGGGTGGAAGTCTCAGGTGTGAGGATGAGAGTACCGGAGCTCTGGAGCAGGCTGCCCAGAGTTTGTGGAACCTCCTTCTCTGGAGACATTCCAAACCCACCTGGTCATTGTGATCCTGGGCAAGGTGCTGTGGGTGACCCTGCTTTAGCAAGGGGGTTGGACTGGGCAAGTTTCAGAGGTCCCTTCCAACCCTCCCCATGCTGGGATTTGGGGATTCTGTGAGCGTGGCACCCCCAGGAGGGCCAGGCAGGGGTAAAAGCCAGGGCTGAGGAAAAACACCTCACCTTTTCCCCATGCTTCCTTCCACAGCTTGTGGCCAGCACTGGCTTTGCCCAGCAGTGAGCAGCAGCAGGTAGCATGGAGGAGGTGAGGGAGCTGGAGATGGGGGGCAACTCCCTGCTGAAGGCCGTGTGGCTCGGCCGGCTGCGGCTGACCCGGCTGCTGCTGGAGGGGGGCGCTTACATCAACGAGAGCAACGAGAAGGGGGAGACCGCCCTGATGGTGGCCTGCATCACCAAGCACGTTGACCAGCAGAGCATTAACAAGGCCAAGATGGTGAAGTACCTGCTGGACAACAGAGCAGACCCCAACATCCAGGACAAATCTGGGAAGACAGCCCTCATGCACGCCTGCATCCGTGGGGCAGGGGGGGAGGTGGTGTCCCTGCTGCTGGACAATGGGGCAGACCCCAGCCTGGAGGACCACTCAGGAGCCTCTGCTCTGGTCCACGCCATCAATGCCGATGACAAGGACGTGCTGCAGCACCTCCTGAATGCCTGCAAGGCCAAAGGGAAGGAGGTGATCATTATCACCACAGACAAATCGGCCTCGGGTACCAAGACCACCAAACAGTACCTGAATGTTCCCCCCTCACTGGAGTTCAAAGAGAGGGACCCCAACAAGGAGTGCCCAGCACCTATCAGCACCCACCTGAAAGCTCCCATCTCAGCACCTTCCCCCGCTGAGGAGAGCACCATCTGCACCCCACATCTGTCACACCCCAGGGACATTTCCTGTGCTGGGGGCACTGATGACCCCCCCTCTCCGGGCCAGAGGGCTGGGGTGCCCAGGAGAGCCCGCCTGCCTCAGCTGAAGCGACTGCGCTCCGAGCCCTGGGGTCTGGTGGCACCCTCGGTCCGTGACGACACTCGGGGCTGTAGGGACGATGAGGTCATCATGGGCATCAGTGACCTCTCACTCTCCAAGAAGGCTCCCCTTGCCCGGGGCAGCAAGGATCCCTCACTCTTCCCACCAGTAGATGAGCAGGCGCTGAGGACACCGGCGAGGAAAGCATCTTACGAGAAGAGCCAGGCCACCCAGCAGCGCCTGCCCCGCCGGAGCACGGTCCCCGAAGAGCTGCAGAACATTGGCTCCGTGGCTCTGGACGCCCTGCATCGCTGCAGGTTGGGTGCTGAGCACTGCGACCCCCAGCTCTCTGGTGTCCCCGAGGCAGGGAAGGGGCCCCCGGGCCGGAGGAAGCTCAGCGGGTCCCACCTGGCCTTGCTGGATGGTTCATGGGAGTCCCTGGATGGTGTCACAAACACATCCCCCGGCACCGTCCGGCGCCGACCGCCCGGCTTGCTGGAGAGGAGGGGGTCCGGCACCCTGCTGCTGGACCACCTCTCCCACACCAGGCCAGGCTATTTGCCCCCCCTGAACATCAACCCCAGCCCCCCCATCCCCGACATCGGCTCCAACACCAAAGCCCCCTCCCCGCTTGCTGCTGGCATCAAGTCCCTGCAGCCGGTGGCTCCTGGCGAGCTGCGGGCGCGGCGGAAGCTGCTTCGGAGACACTCGATGCAGGCGGAGCAGATGCGGCAGCTCTCTGACTTCGAGGAGATCGTAGCCCAGTAGCTCTGCCACCGCTGGCTTCCCAAACCGGCTCTCTCCCCACAGAAGCGTGACAGTTCCCACGCGTCAAGCAGTCCGAGAAGTGCCAGCAACCACGGGGGTCAGACCTGTGCCTAGGGATTGCGGCAGGAGGGTCCTGCGGGCACGGAGCCGTAAGCAGAGCCCGGGCAACCCAGCTGAAGTCTCTCTTCTGCTTTCACCAGCTGGGGACCTTCCCCAGGAGTGATGAGCTGAGAGGTCCACCCCAGCCCACCTGAGCTCAGGCTCCTACCCGAAAGGCACTTGTTCTTTGCCGCTTGCTCCTCGTCGTCTGGAGCCAGGATCTGCCCTGCAACCGTCGGGGCTGGGGTGTCCTTCAAGTGCCTACCAGGAAGGAAAGGAGCCTGCTGGCTTTGATGTCCCTGCTTACTGCAGGGGCTTGCATTAGATGACCTTTAAAGGTCCCTTCCCACCAAATTCCACGTTTCTGTGACTCCAATGCCCCTCTCTGGCAGTCAGAGGCAGTGATCCCTTCACCGCGGGAGAAGGAGACAACTGCTCACCTCGGAGGTCTCCAGGACCTCTGGAGTTCCAGGGACTGAGCCGACCCCTTCCTGCTGCAGCCCCCCAGGACAAGACCAGCAGTGGCTTCGTCTCCGTCTCAGAGATCCAAGACTCAGGGGCACCTCCCACCGCTCTGAGCAACGCCCTGGGCAGAGAGCGTTCCTGGCTGTTCTGTGCAGGCAGCTTCTCCCAGGGCGCGAAGTGCCGAGGGTAGCACATAGGGAATGTCAGGGGCTCGTCCCTGCTGAGGAAAGATTCAGGCTCAGCACCGATGGTACCCACAGCACCTGAAGCACCCATAGCACCTGCAGTACCCACAGCATCCATGGTACCCATGACACTTGTAGCACCCTCAGCAACCCATGACACCCACAGAACCCACAGCACCCACAGTACCTACAGCACCAATGGCATCCGTGGCACCCACAGCACCTATGGCACTGCAGCACCCTCATCTTGTGGGGCTAGCACTGGACACTGCCCTGGCTGCAGCCAGCCCAGCACATACCCATCTCTGTCCACCCATCTGTCCATTCATCCTCCCAGGCCAGCTCCTTGCCTGGGCACCACCCACCTGTCCCCAGGCTGCTGGGGACGTTTCCATGGGAAGCAGCTCCACTCTCTGCCACCCATGGGATGCCCTCTGGAAGTGCTTTGTGGGGGCAGCTGCTGCTTAGAGCAAAGGTGGGGTCACATCTCTGGAGCATCGAGGGTCACCCATGCTGAGGACATCTCCAGAGGGCTCCCGGGTTGAATTTTGGGGCTGTTTCCCCACAATTATGATGTTTCTCTCACATTCCTGAGTGTGGAATTCTCTGTCCTGTTCTTCACTTCTTCCTTCCTTCCTAAACTTCCCGAGATTTGGGGTTTACCTTTTTCTGAATCAGGTTTGGCCAGTGGGATGGGGGGAGGGGCAAGGGTACTGCTGGCACCTCATGGGCCAGAGAGCACCAGGGGGGCATTAATGCCTTTATTTAAGCACATGACCGTGGGTGTGAGCGGGTACTGGAGGTGCCACCATGCACACCATGGGCTGCTTTACATCAGTGCAAAGCCCGGCCTGGCCTGAACCCGGGGGGTACCCGGGGAGTGCCCAGAGAGTTCCAGGGGTGTCTGCAGTGGGTGCCTGGGGAGGTCCGAGCTGAGCGTTTGGGGCGTACCCAGGGCGGATGCTTGGGAGGGCTTCAGGGTGAGTGCTCTAGTGTGACCCAGGGGTGCCCAGGGGCGCTTGGGGATGCCCAGTGGGTGTCCGAGGGGTGCACAAGGGTGCCCAGAGGGTCAAAGCTGTGTGTTTGGGGCGGTGCCCAGAGGGTAGGGGCTGGGTGTTTGGGGGCGGAGGTCCGGTGGGCTGTTTGCGGGGATGCCGAAGGGAAGCCCAGGAAGTCTGGGTTGGGTGTTCGGGGAGGTGTGCAGGGGAGTCCGGACTGGCTGCACAAGGGTGCCCGGCCCTGCCGAGCCCGGGGCCGCCCCCGGCGGAAGTGCTGCCAGTGCCGGTGCCGGTGGCGGTCGCCACGTCAGGCGGGGCGGGAGCGGGGCGGGGCCGGGATGCGGAGCGGGATGGGGGCCGGGGTGCGGAGCGGGATGGGGGCCGGGGTGCGGGCTCTGGCCGTGCTGCTGTGGGCGCTGCGGGCCGGTGGCACCGAGCTGACCTTCGAGCTGCCCGACAATGCCAGGCAGTGTTTCCACCAGCAGCTGGAGCGCGGCACCAAGTTCACGCTGGATTACCAGGTACTGCCCTGCCCTGTGCCCCTCTTCCCGTGCCTGTACCTCCCTTGCCTGTGCCCCTGCCTGCACCTCTACTCCTGATTGTGCCCAGCGCCCATTGGGATTGTGTCCCAGCCCTGTACTCCCAGCCCTCTGCCTCTACTCAGTTATGCCTTGCCTGTGCCCCCTGCCTGCCCTCTCCTGTACACGCTCCAGCCCCACCCGGTGCCTCACTGGCAGCCACTCACAGCCCCTGGCCCTGTGCCCATCATGGAGCCAGTACTGAGTTATGCCCTGACCGAGGCCATCAGGGTGATCCACCCGTTCAGACACCCCACCTGAGCTGCAGGTACTCCACCTGCAGTGCTGGCACCACGGGGCACAGCTTCCCCCAGCCTGGGCCCCTGTCCCACGGCGGGCAGCCATAGGCACGGTGCCTGCTGGCCGAGGGCATGGCTGTGCACGCAGGCACAGGGCCGGGCAGAGCTGCTCCCTTCAGGGCAAGAGGCTCTGTCTGCGTGGTGCCAGCAGGTGCCAGCTGCACATCCTGGTGCAGGTGATCACCGGGGGACACTATGACGTGGACTGCTCGGTGGAGGACCCCAACGGCCGGACCCTCTACAAGGAGGCCAAGAAGCAGTACGACAGCTTCCCGCACCGCACCGAGGTGGAGGGCGTCTACACCTTCTGCTTCAGCAATGAGTTCTCCACCTTCTCCCACAAAACCATCTACTTTGACTTCCAGGTGGGCGAGGAGCCGCCCATCCTGCCCGCCATGAGCAGCCGCGTCACTGCCCTCACACAGGTGGGTGCCGCCCGCCTGCTGCCACCGCCAGAAGGGCCTCTCGCAGCTCCTCACCAAACGGCCTCAGGGCTTGGCGGTTGGGGCTCCTTCCCCTTCCCCTCCACCAAATGCAGAAGTGCCTGCCAACCACCCGTGCCACGGGCTGGCCACGTCCTCCTCCAGCAGCACGGGCAGGGAGGGATGGGGGTGCTGCTCTGGATTGACCCTCCCACCTTGAGAGTCTGGAGTGGGTCCAGAGAAGGGCAACAAAAGCTGGTGAGAACAGGTCTGGTGAGGAGCAGCTGAGGGACCTGGGGTTGCTGAGGCTGGAGAAAAGGAGGCTCATTTCACAGAATCACAGAAACATCCAGCTTGGAAAAAAACCCTTAAGATCACCAAGTCCAACCCCTAACCCTGCTCTACAAGGTTCACCCCTAAACCATATCCCCAAGCACCTCATCCAAACCTCCTTTAAACACATCCAGGGGTGGTGACTCAACCACCTGCCTGGGCAGCACATTCCAATGCTGGGAAAAACATCTTCTTAATGTCCAGTCTAAACCTACCCAGTCATAACTTAAGGCCATTGCCTCTTGTTCTATCACTAATTACCTGTGAGAAGAGACCAGCACCAGCCACTCTACAACCTCCTTTCAGGTAGCTGTAAGAGAGCAACGAGGTCTCCCCTCAGCCTCCTCTCCTCTCTACAACTCACTGAAAGGAGGCTGCAGCCAGATTGGGGCCAGTCTATTCTCCCAAGAAGTAAGGAACAGGAGAAGAGGAAATAGCCTCATGTTGTGTCAGGGGAGATTTAGTTTGGCCATGAAGGACAATTTCTTCCCTTTGAGGGCTGTCAAGGCCTGGCCCAGGGTACCCAGACCAGTGATGGAGTCCTCATCCCTAGAGGGGTTTCAAAGCTGTGGAGATGTGGTGCTGAGGGACATGGTTTGATGGTCACTCAGCAGTTGGACTCCGTGATCTGGGAGGGCTCTCCCAACCCAACCCATTCTGTCATTCTATGACTCTTAACTGCAGGTAGCCTTTTCCATCCTGTGGCATGAATCTGCAGGCATGGCACCCAGACATTGCCCTTGTCTCCAGAGCACTGATGAGATCTCATTTGCACCCCACCAGGCGCTCTCCGGCGCTGCCCCTTTGAGCACAACCTCTCTTAGGTCAGGGCTGGCAGAGCCCTGGCAGCACAGGCTGCTGCTGCACAGTCCTCAGCCCGCAGGCCGTGCTGTGCCGGGAGCCATGGAGTGTCCTTGTGTCCCCAGATGGAATCCGCCTGTGTCACCATCCATGAGGCGCTGAACTCGGTGATCGACTCCCAGACCCACTACCGGCTGCGGGAGGCGCAGGACCGGAGCCGCGCTGAAGACCTCAACAGCCGCGTCTCCTACTGGTCGGTGGGGGAAACCTTCATCCTCTTCGTGGTCAGTATCGGGCAAGTGGTGCTGCTCAAGAGCTTCTTCACAGAGAAGAGACCCGGCAGCGGCAGGGCTGGCACCTAGCGCCGCTCGGTGCCCGGACTGCGGCGGGGAGCGGGGGGGGCGGCGTTCTCCTGGATCATGCTTTGTTCCTGTTCATCACAAGGTGCTTCCCTGGGGAGGTGGCCCGGGGGGGAGCGGGGGATGATGGCACGCTGCCGACCCAGGCGGGAAATGGTCAGCCCACAGGGGCATCCCTCATCAATCGCCCTGACATCACCTCCCACTTCACCTCCGCCTGCTCTGAGCCCAGTCCCCTTGCCTGGGTGGCCCAACACCTCTTACCAGCTCCTCTGGGGAAGTGGCTGGGCACTGGGATTTGGCATCAGCACCATAACCCCTTGTCCAATACCTTCTATGGGGTTGGCATCAACACCCTGACCCCTCACCCAACATGTATGGGGGGTATTTTCCTACATGAGTCCATGCCTGGGGCTGAGGCTGTGCCCATCAGACAGCAAGAGCAGGCACAGCTCTGCCCCAACTTGTGCCAGGGAAGCTCCATCCCCACCTCAACAACAGCACTCCTGGGACTGCCACCCCATTCTCTGGAGCCCCACAAAACACAGACTTCCCTGGCAACCCCGGGGAGACCATCCTGTGTGAGAGCCCTGGGGTAGCTAACCACTGCTGCCAGCCCTTCAGCATTTCACTTTGCCACTAGGTAATAAACCCCTGTGACCGTGGTTGGCACTGCCATTACTGAACACCATGCCCAAGGTGAGCAGCCCAGTATGGCTCTGCTTCATTGAGCACTTACAGCCACCAGGGTGATGCCAGTCTCCCCCTGGCCCTCAGCAGAGCAAGAGGAGACATTTTGGTGTAGGCAGTTACCACAGCTCTGCCCACAGCTGTGCCATGCACCAGATGAGTGAGTTCCTGGAACTCCAGAGCCAGGGAGACCCTGGCAGTGGACACAATTCTCCTGTCCATGGCCCTGCTGATATGCCCAGCCCATGCACAGAGCCATGCTGGCAGCAAGGGCTTCCCTGGGCTATGAGCAAATTCCTGAGTGTGGGTCCTGCCTGGCAGTGGGCACCAAGCGGGGCAAGGGAGCCCAGCAACCCAGCACAACAAAGCAGAGACCCCTGGGCAGGTGCCATCTGGAGTCAGCTTCATGCTTCAGTTCTGGCTCTGGCAAACCCCAACTCTGCTCATAACCCTTTGCCAAGGCTGGGGGGATGCCAGAGCCATTCCCCCTCACTCCTGGTGCCCAGGCATGTCTCAGACCCGCTGTTCAGCGGTGCAGGGTGGGAGCAGGGGGCTCAGGCACTCACAGCCTTGCTTGATGCCCATGACTGCAACCCCCTCCCCACCTCCCACAGCCTCTCCTAGCCATGCCAACTCCCACAGCAGCGCTGGCCTTGGCACTGTTGCCATGCAGCTAGGCACACCCAGGACCCATGTGCCTCGCAACGACCTTCAGCAGGAGCCAGGAGCTCCTGGTTGGAATGGAGCCAGTGGTGGGCCCAAGGCTGCTGCTGGCACCCCGGGACTGCTCCCAGCTCAGTGCTGCCAGTGGGGACCAGTCCTGTGCCCCCCCACACCCAGGGCACAAACAGCCCCTGCAGGGAGGGCAGCACCCCACCCTGGACAACACATGGGATACCCTTGGGTCTGGGGACCCTGGGAGCACCCCTCAGTAGGAACAGGAACACCCAAGACCAGGATCAGGGCTCCCACCCAGCCTGTCCCTATAGTGCCAGCTCTGAGGACCCTAGCCCAGCTCTCACCTGGGGATGCAGCAGGACAGGAGGTGGCTGTGGGACACTTTATTTCTGTGCTGGGCTTGTAAGGTGCAGAGAGGAGCCAGGGGGCACCCGTGTCAGCCCCACCACCCACAGGAGCACTTTGGGGTGTGGCAGGACACTGACCCCCATCCTTGCTCACCCATCCTGCCCTTGCCGGCCTGCCCCCAGTCCTCTCTTGCCCCGGGGTGTCCCCATGGGCACAGGGCGGTGCCCAGCTCACAGGGAGCTGCTCTGGCAGGAGTCAGCCCCAGGGGGCACCCGTGGGACTCCCCGTTTGGGTGGCAGGGACGAGGCTGAGCAGCGGAAGGAGCCGGTGACCGTGGAGGGAGGCTGGGGCTCAGGATCGTGCCCGCAGGGACAGCCCCAGCGCCTGCGGAAGGGGATGGTGAAGAGCCCATAGGTGATGGGGTCCAGGCAGGCGTTGAGGAGGCCGAAGATGAAGAGGATGTGGGCAAGGGCTGGCGAGACACTCCTCTCCATGGCCCGTGGGCAGAACCAGTGCCACAGCCCCAGCAGGTAGTAGGGTGTCCAGCAGAGGATGAAGGAGGAGACAATGACCAGGCTCATCTTCAGCATCCTCAGCCTTGCCCGTGGGATGTTGTTCCTCGAGCACCGCAGGGACACGTCCCGGGAGAAGACTGCGGGGGCACAGCCCATCAGCTGCGGGCACGACTGCCCGGGGCCGCGCTGCCTGGCACCACAACCCCCACCCCACCTCACCACACTTCCCCCCTTCACTGCTCTCTGCATCCCCACTGCTCCTCCAGACACCCCCCCCCAAGCACCACAAGGAGACCCCACACCCCAAGTGGCAGTGCCCAAACAGCCCTGGCCATCCTGCTCCCTCGGTGCCAGGGTTCCCCCGAGTCCCACCTGGCGTGGGGAGCTCGGCGCCTGGGCACTCACAGAGGCCGGAGCCCATGCGCCGGGAGATCTCCAGGAGGATGCGTGTGTAGCTGCAGACCATGATGAGCAGGGGCAGCAGAAAGAGGCAGCTGAAGCCCAGCATGTTGTAGAGGGTCTCGTGCCAGGGCTGGGCAAAGCTGCCCCGCGTCGTGCACTGGGTGAAGTTGTGTGGTGGGCGCAGGGTGACCGTGCGGAAGAGGAAGAGCTGGAGGCAGAGCAGAGGTGGGATGGTCGCAGCCCTCCCTCTGCCCCGGGGCACAGGGTGACAGGGAGTCTGTGCCTCCCAAAGTCACGGCAGCAGGGTCTTGGAGCCACCAGGTCAAACCTTGCCTTTGGGAGTGGGACCTGCAGTTGCCCTTGTGCCAGCTCTGGGGGGCTGGAGCAGGGAGGGGATCAGAGCTGGGTGAGAGAGGCACAGTGCCACATCCTCTCCTTGGCTGCCTGGCTCCTCCAAGCCCTCTCCTCCTGCCCTGTCCCTGGAGGTGTTCAAGGCCAGGCTGGATGGGGCCGCAAACAACCTGGTCTAGTGGAGATGTCCCTGCTCATGGCAGGGGTTTGGAACTGGATGATCTTTAAGGTCCCTTCCAACCCAAACCTTTCCACGGTTCCGTGATCCCCATCATGCATCACACTACCGTGATGCCTTCCCATCCCCACGCCTGCAGGTGCCAGCAGCACCAGCCCTGGGCATCGCCCTGCACCCTGGGAGCTGGCACAGGGCCGGAGAGGAAGAGGCCTGGCGGTGGGTACCTGTGGCACGGAGAGCCCCGCGCTGAGCAGCCAGGCTGCGTGGAGCATCAGGCGGTTCCTCCTGCGGGCACGGGTGATGGCCAGCGGGCGCAGGATGGCAGCTTGGCGGTCCAGGCTGATGACGACGGTGACGAAGGCAGAGGCATACATGGCCAGCAGCCGCAGGTACATCAGCAGGCGGCAGGCCAGGTCACCCGCCCGCCACTGCAGAGTGATGTTCCAGATGGCATCCAGTGGCATCACCGCCAGCGTCACCAGCAGGTCGGCAGCAGCCAGGTGCCGCAGCAGGAGGTGGATGTGGGACCCGTGGCCGCCCCGCCGGCGCCCCGCTGCCCGCAGCACCGCCAGGTTGCAGCCGGCCGAGAGGGCGAAGAGGACAAAGGTGGCAGCCACGCGGGCCTGGGCAGCGGGGGAGAAGGTGGGCAGGCGAAGGGGCTGCTCCTCGGCGCCCCCAGCATGCGGGGGCCAGCCACAGCCCTGCTCGGGAGGGGACGGGCTGCCCGGGAGCTCTGCGCTGGCATTGCCCACTGTGGGGCCTGGATCTGGATGGCCCCATCCTGCTGTGAGAGACAGGGGGGCTGGGGGGGACCCTGGGGCAGGGGGCTCCAGGGTGACAGGTCACCGTCCATCCCCTGGGGCCCTGCTCCCCGCCCAGGTGCCAGCACCACAGCCCTGCCCTGATCTCCAGGCTCCATCGCTGGCTGCAATCCCCATCCTCACTGCTTCCCCAGACTTCCCAGAGCCCCCACCCAGCTACAGGAGTTCTTGGCACCCAGTAGCTCTCAGCAGACCCCACCCCACCACCTACTCCATCCTATTCCTGATGCCCATCCATCCCACAGCACCCTCATAGTCCTACACAGGCACAGAGACACCCCCCCCCAGCCCAATGCCAACGCCCCCTGGGGTCCAGGCACCACCCCCACACACACCTCACCTCCAGCCAGAGGATCCTGCTCAGCAGCACCCAACCAAGCCATGGCACACACTGACACACTGCCAAGGGCTCCTGCATTCACGCTGTGCCCAGGGGGTGCCAGAGCCAGAAGGGCACTGTGACACTGGCAGCTGCAGCCACGTCTGCACCTGCTGCCAGGACACACGCATCGGGAGGGTGGGTGGAGGATGCCCTTGGAGGCTCCAGTTGCTCCTTGATGTAGCCAATGGGCATGGAACAGCTTCGTCCTTCACAGTGTGCCACCCTCACCCACCCACGGACAGGGGGGGCAGCCCCAATGCACCTTTCCACTGGTGCACACGTACAGATACACAGGCACACACACATGGGCACAGGCACACACACCTGCACACTCAGCACCAAGCTCCCAGCCCGGTGGGTGCTGCCCCCCTGGCCCCCCCAGGCCTGGCACTGCTGCCGCCAGGGCATCGGGATGCACAAAGGCTCCTTGCTTTGGGGTGCATCGTTTCTAGGAGAGGTCCCAGACACCTCAAATGTCCGCTCTGCCTGGTCTGCCACTGCCAGTCGCTGCCCTAGACCATGGAGAGCATGTCCCCATGTCCCTTGAGCCCTGGCCGAGGAGAGGGAGAGTGTAGTCTAGGGAGGGGGATGGGGGTGCTGCTTTGCATCTCAAAGGCTTCGCCCCTCCGGCGGAGGGAATTAACCTAATTAGCGAGTCATTTCACAGAGCCCTGGGGCTCATTAGCCCTCAGACCCCCTGCTCCCCCAGCTCATTAGCACCCGCCTGGCAGCCCCCCCCCGCGGGCCCTCCAGACAGCGACTGGGACCCGCCGAGGGGGCTGGGAGCAGAGGGGCCCCAGCTGCAGCCCCTCCACGCACATCCCACTCTGCTGCGGGGGCTTCCCCAGCCCCGTAGGCTTATTTGGACCCCAGACCCCATATTTAACCCCACCTGGGGGGTGTCCCAGGTACCAGCTTCAGGGGCAGGTGGTTCATGTTTGGCACCGAGTCCCACAGCTGTATCTGGAGGGTGCTGGTGACACCCAGCCGTCCCCAGCCCCTGCATCCAACGAGGCAGCCCCGGATCCGTGCCTGAGCCCCTGCCCATGCCCAGCAGTATGCCCATGGTCTACAGGGCAGGATTTTCACCAGTTTCAGCAGCCCAACTATCCTCTCCCAGCCCTAAACCTGAAGTGGTAGCCTGGGCAGGCTACACTCTGTGCCCTGCCAAACTCCTGCCATGGGAGCAGCCACATGGTGACACACAGATGGGCACCAGGGCTTATTTATGTACCTGAGTGCTTGCCCATGCCTGGCAAGACGACACCCACAGACTGCCCTGCTACAGAGTGGGAGTTTCACCAGCTCAATTATCATTATTCTCTCCCAGCCCCAAATCCACACCCAGAGCCTGGGCATCCTGCACCCCATTCTGTGCCCAGGCTCCTATCATGGGTACAGCCATGCAGTGACACACAGATGGGCACGAGGGTTTATTTATGTACAGCTGATGCCATCCAACGTGTCCTGCCCATCTTCAGGCTGGCACAGGGGGCAGCTCATCCTCTGTCACCTCACAGCTGTTCAAAGCAGGGACCTGTGTCTGTCAGCTGCTCCAGGTCAGGTGGCATGGGACGGTGTGGCACTGGGTGCTCTGGCATCAGGGAGTCAGAGGGCTCTTCCTGGTCAGTCCTGGGGCTGTGGTGGGAGCAGAGCCTCCAGCAGAGACAGCAGGTCCGTGGAGAGGTCCTGGGGGTGCAGAGTGGGGAGAGATGGTGAACGGCTGGGGTGCAGGTCCCAGGGGAGAGCAAGAACAGGGGCTGGCAAAACCAGTCCCAGCACTACAGGGGCTCCGAATTCACTGAGGGGATTGAGCCCTGTCCCATGCCAGCCCTTGGTGTCACCCAAATGCCAGCCCCACGCTGCACGCCCCCAGGGTCACCCAAGTCCCACCAGCACACGTACCTGGGTGACTGTCCCTGCATCCACGAAGTCTGGCAGCATCAGTCCCGAATCCAGGAGGGAGTCGCTGAGGGGGTCCAGAGGGGCCCCTGCACAGTGGGGTGGGGAGAACCAGGAGGACGCGTTGGAGGCTACAGCCCCGTGCGGCTCGGGGGGGTTCTCCGTGGCCGGGATGTAGGGGGGTGACCCCCATACACCCATCCCCATGTTGGGAACCCCGAGCAGCTCTGGGGAGATCTCCGCAACAGGCGCACAGTGGGGGGAGCCCCAGGATCCTGTCTCCATGTCGGGAGACCTGTGCAGCTCCGGGGGAGTCCCTGCAGCAGGAACGCAGCGGGGGGACCCCCAGGATCCTGTCTCCATGTCGGGAGACCTGTGCAGCTCCGGAGGGGTCCCTGCAGCAGGAACACAGTGGGGGGACCCCCAGGACCCCATCCCCACGCCAGGAACCTCGTGAAGCTCTGGGGGGGACCCTGCCGTGGGAGGTGACCCCCAGCCCACAGAGCCGGGGGACGAAGCATCCCGCGGGGCTGGTGGGCACAGCCGGGGGGGCGGGCCCTGGCAGCACCCCAGGCCCTGGGGGCAGAGCGGGCAGTGCCGGGGGAGGGTCCCCCGTCGCCGGGCCAGCACCTCCTCGCTGAGCCCCAGCAGGGCCGAGAGATGAGCGATGTAGCGAGTGGCCAGCCGCAGGGTCTCGATCTTGGTGAGGCTCTGCCCGGCGGGTGCCAGGGTGGGTGGCAGGTAGTGCCGCAGCCGCAGCAGAGCCTGTGCCAGGCGCCGCATCCGCAGCTTCTCCCTCTCGCTGGCGCTTTGCCGTGGGCCCCCCAGGCCCGCAGCCCGGACCCCTTTCCTGCCCCCATTAACACCTCTGGCATGAGGAGCGGCAGGGCTGCGGCAGGGTGCCCGGGCAGCGGTGGGCGATGAGAGGCCGCAGGAGTCAGGCGAGGCCGCGGGCGAGCTGCTGCTGTAGCCCTCGAGGTCGGGGGATCCGCGGCACCCCCAAGCCTGCAGCGGGGCTGTGGCGGGCAGCGGGAGGCCGGGGGCTGCCGAGCGGGCCATGGCTGCGAGGCTGTGAGTGCTGCAGCCCCCCGGCAGCCCCGGCTTTATGCGGGGCCAGGGGTGTGAAGTTGGCACCTTGGTGGCCGGCACCAGCAGCACTTCAAAGGCTGCGGTGGGGAGACAAGGGCAGCCGGCTTTGAACACGCGGGTGACGAATTTGACCCCAGTGATGCGGGGCTGATTGGTGCTGCCCACCCTCCCCAGCTGAAATCACCCCCTCCAAGTCCTGAGGATGGGGCTCGGGCTCTGTGTGGGGGGCTGCAGTGGGATCTGTTATGGGGCTGCAGTAGGGTCTGTAACGAGGCTGCAGTGGGATCTATAATAGGGCTCTGGTGGGGTATAATGGGGCTGCAGTGGGATCTGCACTGGGGCCGTGGTGGGGCCTCTAATGGGGCTGCAGCAGGGGCCGTGGTGGGGCTGGGGGCTGCAGTAGAGCCTAATGTGGCGTCTGCAATGGAGCTGCAATGGGTCTATGGTGGGGTCTGCAGTGGGGTCTGTAATGGGGTTGCAGTGGGGTTGGAGTCTGGGGCTGCAATGGGGCTCCGGGTGCCCACATTCCTCTCCCGGGCATCCCTGGTGCCCAGCGGAGCTCTGCAAGACCCGGTGCCCAGTGCCCGGGGAGGGGTTCTTGCCCCACCTCGCGCCCCCACCCTGTTGCCCACTCCGCTGTGGGTTGCCCCGGCTGAACCCCGGTACCGGCGGGTTGCTGCCGGGGACGGCCCGAGCGCGGTGACACCCGGGAGGGGAGGACGGGGCTGGGAGGGGGCCTCCCGCTGCGTTCCCAGGCTCGCAGGTGTCGGTGCCGGCGGGTGCGAAGGTTTCCCGGGAAACAGGGAAGGAAAAGCCATCAGGGAGAGAGCAGGGGGGCCGGGCATCAGGCACGGCACCGGCACCGACACCGACACCAGATCCCCGGGCAGAGGCCCCGCGGCAGCTCGGAGTACGAGACCCCTCCACGGCAAGTTGTCCAGCCCCGGGGTATGGGGATGGGCACGGGACCCCTCCATACCGAGGGTGATTTGGCACAGCATTCCCCCTCCATACAAGGCGTGCACCTCTTTGGGTACCCAAGACGGCTGCCGCCACCCGAAAGCCCATCCTGGGGACTGGGGAGCGCAGTGCGGGTCCAGCGTGGCACGGGCGGCATGAGCACAGAGCTGGGTGGTCTGCAGCGTGCACCGTGCCCAACGGTACAGCGTGGATTCGCCCCCCTCCCCGCACACCCTTCGGTGCTGCCCTGGCCCCAGTCCCCGCCGCCCCCCCGCCCCGTTCCCAGGCCCCCTCCTGGGTCTCATTAGCTGATGAGCTCCCGGTAATGAGCTTCCCACCTCCCCCCGTGTTTGCACAAGTGCTGAAGCGGCTGGGCCCGGGCAGCTCTGCCCGAGGGGTCACAGCCCCCCCGAGGGACATCTCGCACCCTGCACCCCTCTGGGGGTGACAGGTTCCCCCCACGTCCCTCCATCCCGTGTTGATGGATTACAGGCACAGGGTGTGCATAGCAAGGGCACCAGGATGGGACTCAGTCCTGACGATGCTGCCAGTCAAAGCTCTGCCCAGGTGGTTGATACCTGGCTCTGACCCATGCCCCGAGGCCTGCAGTGAGGGGGTCACGCCCATGGTACCCACCTTGGACCCACCATCCCTACTGCAGGACCACCCGGGGCTCAAATATCCCCTCAAACCTGCTGTGCACCCTTGTACCAGGACAGGGATGGCAGGGACAGTGCACAGGGGCCCTTGCCCAGCTCAGTCATAGAATCATAGAATCAATAAGGTTGGAAAAGACCTCAAAGATCATCCAGTCCAACCTGTCACCCAACACCTCAGGACTACTAAACCATGGCACCAAGTGCCACCTCCAATCCCCTCTTGAACACCTCCACCACCTCCCTGGGCAGCACATCCCAATGGCTAACAACTCTCTCTGGGAAGAACTTTCTCCTCACCTCCAGCCTAAACTTCTCCTGGTGCAGCTTGAGACTGTGTCCTCTTGTTCTGGTGACATGGGCCCAGCAAATAGCCTTACACAGCTGGCAGCAATGCCCACTGCAGCCCATGGGCATAGGTAAGGTCCTCAGCCCTGGAGCACCCCAAGGAGATCCACACCCCTTCATGGTGCCACCCACTGACCCCAGCCCTCAGCGTGGAGTTGGCACCAGCTGAAGAAGCAGCACAGGGAGCCCCAGCTGCGTGCATGGGGACACAGCCTTGTCGGGGTGGGGGGCCTCAAACACTCAGGTCGTGCCTCCAGCTTCTCCAGATCACCACAGCAGCTCAGGGATCCAGGGCTGGAGGGAATCATTGAACCAGGGGATCATCTGTGTCAGAAGAGACCTTTCAGATCATGAAGTCCAGTCATTACCCCAGCACTGCCAGGGCACCACCAAACCATGGCCCTCAGCACCACATCTCCAGGGCTTTGAAACCCCTCCAGGGATGGAGACTCCACTGCCACCCTGGGCAGCCTGGGCCAGGCCTTGACAACAGTCAAGGGCAAGAAATGGTTCCTCATGTCCAACCTAAACCTCTCCTGGTACAACTTAAGGCTGTTTCCTCTTCTCCTGTCTCTTGTTCCTTAAGAGATCAGCTCCCACCTGGCTCCAGACTCCTTTCAGACAGCTGTAGAGAGCCAGAAGGTCTCCCCTCAGCCTCCCTTTCTCCAGGCTCAACAACCCCAGGTCCCTCACCTGCTCCTCCCCAGATCTATTCTCCAGACCCTTCACCAGCTGTGTTGCCCTTCTCCGGCCCTGCTGCGGCTCCTCGTGTCATGGGCACAGGAGAGAGGCTATGCAGAAGGCAGGGCAGGTGTGGGGACACTGTTGGGTGTCAGAGCTGGTGGCTCAGGGTCTAGGACTGGAAGGTCAAGTCTCTGTGCCCAGGGTGCGGGCGCTGCGGGCCCTGGCAGGGCTGGTGCTGCGTTTGCATCTCTCACGGGCGTGTGAATTGGGTCCTGCACACTTCCCAGCGCCGGGCAGCGCCAATTAAGGGTTGGAGGGGTCAGAAATGACACCTTTGCAAATGGGACCAGCATTCCCAGGCTCCCGCCGGCCCCAGCCGGGCTCTGTGGGTTTTGACACCTCCAGGTGGTCACAAAGTTGTCACCTCGCACCCCTGCCCCAAATAAAGCCGGGGCTGCCCGGGTACCCCCAGATGTGGGCACCAGAGCGGACCTCAGCCATGGCCAGACCCCCAGTCCCGCTCCTGACTCAGAACCTCCAGCCCTCGGGGAGCACTGCCCTGCTCAGGGACCTGGATGCCACCATCCAAAATCCTTCATCAGAGCCCCCCAGGACATCCCTGTGTCACCCACGGAACCGGCAGCCAGAGGCTGGGGGGCGATGGGGTGGCAGGGCTGAGCCGGGTCAGTGCGGGGTCCTGGGGGTCCCTCGGCAAAGCGCCAGCGAGAGGGAGAAGCTGCGGATGCGGCGCCTGGCACAGGCTCTGCTGCGGCTGCGGCACTACCTGCCACCCACCCTGGCACCCGCCGGGCAGAGCCTCACCAAGATCGAGACCCTGCGGCTGGCCACTCGCTACATCGCTCATCTCTCGGCCCTGCTGGGGCTCAGCGAGGAGGTGCTGGCCCGGCGACGGGGGACCCTCTCCCGGCACTGCCCGCTCTGCCCCCAGGGCCTGGGGTGCTGCCAGGGCCCGCCCCCCCGGCTGTGCCCACCAGCC
Organism: Dryobates pubescens; assembly: GCF_014839835.1. Classification (NCBI taxonomy): domain Eukaryota; kingdom Metazoa; phylum Chordata; class Aves; order Piciformes; family Picidae; genus Dryobates; species Dryobates pubescens. The sequence continues at coordinate 10,418,688 of NC_071628.1, read as the reverse complement.
CCGCGGGATGCTTCGTCCCCCGGCTCTGTGGGCTGGGGGTCACCTCCCACGGCAGGGTCCCCCCCAGAGCTTCGCGAGGTTCCTGGCGTGGGGATGGGGTCCTGGGGGTCCCCCCACTCTGTTCCTGCTGCAGGGAAGCCCCCAGAGGTTCTTGGAGTTCCTGACATTGGGATGGAGACTTGGGGGTCCTCCCACTACATCCCTATGACAGGGAACCCCCTGGAGCTGCACCATCTGCCCAGCTCCATCTCAGGGTCCTGGGCATCACCACTACCCCTCAGAGCAGTGACCCTTCCAGCTCCCTCCCAGAGAGGCACCATGGCCATGGGTACTTGGACGACTTCATCCTGCTGCTTGGAGCCTGCAGCACCCTCGGAGCCTCCCCAGGCAGGACTGACGGACACGGGACCCCCTCGGACCCCTGCATGTGGCTCCCGATTGGCTGAACCCCACCAGGTACCTACCTTCCCACCCCCAGTCTCTGCACCCCGCGGGACAGGTGGGCAGGAGAGTGGGGTGTCCCTCGTGGGGTGCAGGGTGGGAGGCATGGGGTCAGGGCAGGGGGCACGGGGTGCGAGTTGGGTGGCATGGGGTTCACATGGTGTGTGGGGCACAGCATGTGAGATGTGGGACACGGAGGGGAGGGGGTCATGGTGCCGTCCTACACCTAACCCATCTCTTTTGGCACAGCTCTGCAGCCCACCAGTCCTGAACGGTCTCGTCTCCCCAGCCCCCCATGCACCTCTCATCCTGCCCAGCTGCACCCCGGCGCGGCACTGGGGGGGCTCAAGCTGATCCCCTGCGCCCCAGCAGCAGACCTCTGTGGGGTGACAGTGAGGTGGCCGTGCCACACAGCCACGGGGATAGGCACGGGGGAAGGCACTTATTAAATCTGCTCTGCACTCCTCGCCTGCCTCATCACTGCACCCCTGGTTGTTGTACAGGGAACCCCACAAACTAGCACACACCCCCCCACAGAGCTAGCCTGCTCCATGCCCCTTCCCAGCCCACCCCGCAGCCGGGAGATGCCCCAGGGCAAGGGTTACAGAGGGATCCCCCACGCGGGTGGGCTCCCCAAGCTCCACTGGGAAGGGCCCGTTGGGTCCCGTCCCCAAGCCCAAAGTCCCCAGGAGAGCTGGGGAGAGAGGCTGGAGCGCCTTTGTGCTGCGGGCACCGTGCCCTTTTGATAACCTGAATAGCCTAAGGGGACAGTGCTGGGGGGGACTGGTATCCCCTCCTGCCTGGCATAGCCCCCGAGGAGGAGACACAGCTCCCCCGGGCAGGACCGGCTCCCAGGGGAGCTCACACGCAGCCGTCAGACGGAGGGACAGGGTGGGGCTGGCGTCGGCGGAGCCCCCAGAGCCACTTAGCACCAGGCTCCTAATGGCCGGAGGGGGGGCCCTCGGTGTCACTGTTCCCTGCCCCATGCCCACCACGAGGTCCCAGGCGCTTCCTGGCACTCCCCTGAATCCGGGGGAGCTGCCGAGTGCTGACGTGCAAGCCCTTTATTTACACGTCTGGGTCGAGCACTAGCCCGTAGCTGGGGGGCAGCAGGGTGATCTCCACCCACCCAGCCCGGTGCCCCCCGTATCCCGCCTTTGCTGCCCATCATGCAGGCATCAGGCCATGCCCGCGGGCACCAGCCCCTGCCCTTCAGGAGTAGTGAAGCCCCCGACCGGGTGGGGGCGCATTTGGGTCTGGGGGCCATGGAGTGAACAGAGCTGGGAAGTGGGTGAGGGTCCCGCGGCAGGCTCAGCCACCCAGCCCACCCCGTGCCGGCTGGGAGGAGGGTGCACAGCAGTCGGTGCCAGGCAGGCCTAGCTGGAGGCGGTCTCATCCTGGAACCAGAGCAGCACTGCCTGCTGGTTCTGCTTCACCCAGTTGATGTTGGTGCGGGTCCTCTCCAGCGCCTGCTCCAGCGCCCGCGTCCCCGACCCGAACCCCACGTCCTGGTTGTCGGCTTTGAACTGCTCCAGCTGCCAGAGAAAGGGGCAGTTGGAGCAGGCACAGGGCACCCAAATGCCATCCAAAGGTCCCTGGCAGCCCCTGGCACACACAGCCGGCTCTCTCGTGCCCTGCTGCCCACGCCCTGGGCGCTGCCCGTGCCAAGCCTCACCTGCTGCAGCTCAAACTCGCTGGCGAAGCGCTGGGTCACCGCCAGGATCAGCCGGGAGAAGGAGAAGGAGCCGCCGCCGTACCTGGGGGAGCAGCAGGGTGGCTGAGTAGGGGCAGATGGTGGCATCCCCGAGGGGCAGAGCAGACCGGCAGCTCTCCCCCCAGCCCTCCCCCAGCCCCCTGCCCGGTGCTCACTGGCTGAAGAGCATTTTCCAGTTGCCCCGGATGAAGTCCCAGGCCAGGGGCTGCCCCACCACGTTGCTGGCGATACTGTTGATGGTGGAGGTGGCATCCTGCTTACGGATCTTGGTGGGGTCCAGCGTGTACTGCAGGTACCTGGGGGCAACAGCGCCGGGTGGTGAGGGGCTAGCATGGGCAGAGCTGCTGTGCCCGCCTGGCACCCTGCACCCACCGGTTGAGGATCCAGGGATGGGGGCTGCAGGAGAGGGCGGTGCGGAGCTTGTCGGCCTCGGACACCACGGTGGCGTTCTTGAACTCCTTCCAGATGAAATCCCAGGCCTCCTCCCCACCCGTGGCCACGATGCTGCAGTAGATGGAGGAGCGCAGGTTCGCAGGGATCCTGCCAGGGAGAGGAGAGTCAGGCAGGAGACCTTCACTGTGCCCATCCTGGCTGCCCATTGCAGCACCATGGCACCCTGTGGACTCCTGGTGGCAGTGGAGCACTCTGGGCATTTATGGCTGCACCACAGCACCCTGGCAACCCACAGTGGCACTGGGGAGTCATGGTGACACTGAGGCCCCCCGGGGACTCCTGGTGGCACCAGGTCATCTTGAGAGTTCATGGCAGCACCAGGGTACTCTCAGTACTCATGGTGGCACTGGGTCACCTGGAGAGTTCGTGGCAGCACCAGAGTATTCTGAGGACCCATGGTGGCACCAGGTCACCCTGGGGACTCACGGATTGTGGCTGACATTTTGCTTCCACTGCTGGAAGTAGCTGGTGGCCAGGTCCTGGCACTCTGTGATGCCATAGGAACAGGCAGTGCTGATGGCATTGATCTCGTTGTACCTGGGGACAGAAGGGCCACATGGGGCTAGGCACCAGCACTGGTAGCCAAGCACCATCCAGGCCAGAAGCAGGGCAATGCTTGGCACACACCGGGGTGACCATCCCAGTGTGGCTGGGGAGAAGCTGGGGTGCTGCCCACCCCTGGAGCCATGGCACTCACTGGTCCATCAGGCCCTCAGGGATCTTGGTCCAGTTGCTGGTGACCTCCTTGTAGTGGTTGAAGAGGGGCAGCACCTGCTTCTGGATGTATTTCTGGGGGGCAGGAGGACAGTCAGCACCCAGCAGCACCGGCAGCAGCCCCTTGCCCGGCTCTGGGTGCAGACCCAGCCTCTCAGCCCCGTTCCCCGGCTGCAGGGTGGAGGCACCGCTCACCGTCATCACGCCGAAGACCTCGCTGCGGTCAAACATCAGCTGGAAGTACTGCAGGTTGTTGAGCGCCGCTTCCCAGGGCATGTACTCCGTCTCCCGGCTCAGGAACCGTGTGGTGTTCAAGGCCAAGGTCACGTCCACGTAGTTGGCCCTACAAGGGGTGAAGGTCAGCTCCACGGCCCCACGGCTGGTGCCCAGCACACACATCTCCAGGGTGCCCGACCTGCCGGGACTCCTGGCCCTGGCGGGCAGCCGGCAGGGCTCACCTGGCCAGGTTAAAGGCATCGTCAATGATCTGGGCACGGTTGATCACGGGGATGACCTGGGAGAGGGCAGAGTTGGCACCTCAGGTCAGTCCCAAGTGCGTGGGGTGCGTGAGGTGGGGGTCCGCCCACAGCCCCCGCTCCTGCCTTATGTACCTGGTGGTCAGTGGCGAGCTGGCTGAGGAGCTGGGCCCAGTTCTCCAGGTTGTAGTTGACACGGAAGTAGCCACTGACGTTCAGGTTCAGCAGCAGCCAGTTGGGGCTACTCACCTTGAACTCGTTGTAGGTTGCTGGGAAGGGGAGAGGAGATCAGCCCTCCAACACTGGTGCCCTCCTGAGGACACCCCAACCTCAGCCTGGGGCGGGGGAGGGCAGCAAGGCTCCAGGTCCCCACCCAGGCAGGAGACGCCATACCTGACTCCCCGGTCAGCCACAACCTCGGCCCAGAGTTCTGGTTGGTCATCCAGGTGACAGGGACAATCCAGATGTAGCTGTGCAGGGACAGGCAGGTGGTGGGACCACTGCTGGCTCCCCCAAGCCCCCACTTCCTGACCCCAGCAGTGCCAGCAGCCCCACACCTCACTCACTTGAAATCAGAAGGTCTCTCCACCGTGGAGTTGGGGTCCAGCAGGAAGTGGGTCTGGGTGGTGACACCAGTGAGGGTGTTGACAGTCACCACGGGGAAGCCCATCTGCAGTATCCAGCGATCCATGATGGCACTGACAGTGCCAGGCAGATCCAAGTTTTGCCGGTCGACAGCCTGTGGGAGGAGCAGGGCCATGGGTCCCTTGTGCCAGGGAGGTCCAGGAGGGGTCCAGGTGGGATCCAGAGCTCTTCTGCTGCTTAATCCCTCATCCAGCAGGTGGTGCCTGTGTGGCCAGGACCCCGTCCCACTGGGCACCACCACCCACCCCCCCAGGAGCAGGGGTAGGGGGTGGGGGGAGCAGGCAGGAGCAGCCAACCCCCTCCTACCTGCTGCAGGTGAGTCCAAAGGTCTGTGTAGACGGTGTTGTTGTACGCAAAGGTGTGGAGGTAGGTCTGCAGCAAAGCACCAGGAGAGATGGGTGAGCAGGGGCAGCTCCAGGTGCAGGACACCCACAGAGCACCCAGAGAACCTCTGCCCATGGGATGCCCACCCAGAAGCAGGGCTTTGTGACCCCAGCCTTGTGGAGTCATGGAATCATGGAATCACAGAAGGGTTTTACTTGGGAGAGACCTTTCAGATCACTGAGTCCAACTGTTAGCCCAGCACTGCCACATCACCACCAAACCATGTCCCTCAGCACCACATCTACACAGCTTCGAAACCTCTGCAGGGACGGGGACTGCACCGCCTCCCTGGGCACCTTGGACAGGGCCTTGACAACCTTCAAGGTCAAGAAATTGTTCCTCATGCCCAACCTAAATCTGCCCTGGGGCGACTTGAGGCTGTTTCCTCTTGTTCTGCCCCTTGTTTCTTAAGAGAAGAGACCAACTCCCGCTGTCTCCAAGCTCCTTTCAGGGCGTTAGAGAGCCAGAAGGTGTCCCCTTAGCCTTCTTTTCTCCAGATTCAACAACCCCAGGTCCCTCAGCTGCTCCTCACCAGAACTGTTCTGCGGACCCTTCATCAGCTTCATTCTTCTCCTCTGGACCTGCTCCAGTCCCTCAATGTCCTTTTTGGAATAAGGGGCCCAAAACTGAACTGGCTTGGTCCTGCTGGCCACACTGCTGCTGATCCAAGCCAGGATTCTGGCGGCCTTCTTGGCCACCTGGGCACACAGTGGCTCATCCTCAGCTGCTACTAAGCAGCACCCCCAGGTCCTTTCCTACCAGGCAGTTTCCAGCCACTCTGCCCCGAGGCTGGAAGGTTCACAGGGTTGCTGTGACCCAGTTCCAAGACATGCCCTTGTTGAACCTCACCTGCAGCCCATCCTTGAAGACGTCCTCAGTGAGGAAGTCGGAGAGCATCCGCAGCACTGATGCTCCCTGCAGAGACAGCAGCTCAGAGACCTCCTAGGGTGCACAGGGAGGTCCAGGAGGACCCCTGTGCCCAGGGCTCTGTGCCCAGTGCCCGTGCCCACCTTGCTGTAGGCGATGCTGTCGAAGACCTCGCTGATCTGGGCGGGGGTGTTGATCTCCTCCTCGCGGAAGGAGAGGGGGCGGGAGGTGGTCAGGGCGTCCGTCCCCATGGCCGCGTGCAGCTCGTTCAGCACCATCAGGTCTTTCTGCAGGGGTTGGGTGCCAGCACCCAGCTCAGTCCTGCCCGCACCCTCCTGGCAGGGGAGGCAGCCCCCCCCGGGATGCCCACACCCCGTGCCCACGCCCCACGCCCACTGGCACTCACGATCCTCCAGGAGGGCTCGGCCCAGTTGGCGCCCAGGTACTCCACGTAGGAGGCAAAGCCCTCGTTGAGCCACAGGTCGTTCCACCAGCGCAGCGTCACCAGGTTCCCGAACCACTGCCAGGGGGCACAGGCGCCCCGTCAGCCACGTCCTGCCGGCCGGCGGGGCGGGCTGGGGGCACGGCGGGTACCTGGTGCGCCAGCTCGTGGGCAATGACGGTCACCACCCTCTCCTTGTTGCTGATGGAGGAGTAGTTGGGGTTGTAGAGCAGTGAGTTCTCCCGGTAGGTCACCAGCCCCCAGTTCTCCATCGCACCCGCGTTGAAGTCGGGGAGACCAACCTGGTCTGGGGATGGAGGGGCCCCGTTGGCAAAGCGTTGCCAGGGTGCCGGACACCCCCCACCCCCCAGGCTGTGGCTGGCAGCCGGGTGCCCTCCGACACCCACCGGACTTGGGCAGCGGGTAGGCGGTGTTGTAGTGCCCCTCGAAGAAGGTGAGGATGAGGCCGGTCACCTGCCGCGCGTAGTCACCCTGCCCCTCTGCGATGGCCTCGGGACGGCCCCAGATGCGAATCTGGAGTGGAGGAGAAACGTGGGGCTCAGCCTGGCCTTGGACCCCCAGCAGGCTGGGCAAGGGACCGCTTCCCACCCCCCACTCAGCCTACCAGCACTTTCCCCGAGTCGTTCTGGATGCGGTCAAACTGGCTGACGATGAAGGCCAGCAGGTAGGTGGACATCTTGGGGGTGGTCTGGAAGGTGGTGACGTTCCAGGTCTCCCCATCGAACTGCTGCTGCCAGGAGTCTGTGGGGAGCGGAGGGATGGCGGCGGGGGTGGGTCACCACACGGCCCTGCCAGGCCCCTGGGCCCCCTAGGTGGGGCTCCCACTCACCGACAGCGGGCATGTTGGAGATGGCTACGTAGTCAGGGGGGTGGATCAGTGTCACTGCGAAGGTGGCCTTCATGGCTGGCTCATCGAAGCAGGGGAAGGCTTTGCGTGCGTCTGCCGCCTGCATCTGCGTGGTGGCCACCACCTTCCTGCAATCCAGCACAGTCAGTGCTGGGGGGGACAGCCCCCAGATGGGTCCCTCTGCTCTCTGGTCCGATCTACATGGGTCCCATCTTCATCCATGGCCAGGTTGGCTCATGGATCTAGGGGCACAGAGGCTCCTCCACACCCATCCCACCATCCCAGGGGGCAGGGGAGCCCCAAACCCAGCCTGTCACCTATGCCACCCCCATGCCAGCTCCACACCCCCACCATGCCCCTGCCCTCCACCCACCTGTTGCCCATCCCATCGGTGTATTCACTGCGGTAGAAGCCAGCCAGGTCGTCGGCCAGCTCGCCAGTGAAGCTGCTGAAGAGCTGGTAGCGCTTTCCCTGCTCCAGCCTCTCCCCCAGCCGTACCACCAGGTACTGGGTGGGCACCTCCAGCCAGGTCTCGGCGATGGGGGGCACGGTGGCACCATCCACCGCCTGCAGCGAGACGAGGAAGGAGCCTTGCATGGTGTAGTTCAGCTTGTTGCTGTGGATGAGGATGAGGTCGGTGGCCTCCTTGCAGAGGAAGACGACGCTGCTGTTGCCCGTGAAGATGTAGCTGGCCTGGTCTTTGGGCTGCAGATAGGGCTGCAGGGTCACCTCGTAGGACTCGGGCACCAGCGCCGTGGGCAGCCGCCAGCGGTTCCAGGGGTTGTTGGGGGCAGGGGTGGTGGGCACAGCCGGGGTGGTGGCGCCGGGCTCCGGGGAGTTGTTCTTCTCCTTCTCCTGGGCGTACACCACCGAGAGGGCGATGATGGTGGCCACGGCGCCCAGGCCCAGCACGATGGCTGCGATGCCCACGCCCTTGCTGATGAAGAAGCCGGCCGCCATGGCGAGGCTTCGGCAGGGGAGCTGCTGCAGGAGGCCGTGCCCGGCTGGCACAGGCTTTTAGCTTCCCAGCCCCAGCAGGTTTATTAGCCTCGGTTAATGGGTGAAGTATTAATGACCAATGAGGCACCCGGGATGAGCTTGCTGCCTGCCCGCCTCCCGGCCTCTCCGAGGCACCAGGATGGCACCATGCAGGGATAGGCACCCTGGGAGTGGGCACAGGCCGCAGGCCAGGACTCCTTGTGTCCCTCCTCGGCCTCACCCTGCAGAAGGAGGAGTGAAGCAGGTGGTCACAACTGGCAGCCACATCCCTGCCGTGCCACGGGGCGAGGTGGGCAGCCCTGGCACCCAAGCGCTGTTTCTGGCTCAGCATCACTCTGTTTGCCCTCAAGTGGTGGGGTCTGAACTGGGGGTCCTGGCTGCCCCTCCACCCACGAGGGACCTGCTGCTGGGGGTGAGGGTACAGCAGGTGAGGGCTGGCAACTGACCCTGGGAGGGGCACCCCTCACCGGGCTGCCCAGCCACCTAGGGGAAATCAAGAGGGCACAAGATGCAGCCCCAGGAGTCCAGGTGGTGCAAGGGAGCTCGGCAGGGTGCTGGGGAGGGGCCCGCCCGGGGGCTCGGCAGGGTGCTGGGAGGGGCCCAGGGAGGGGCCCACCCTCGCAGCCTTCTCAAAGTCCAGGGTCACAAATCCTGGCTCGCACCTGGGAGATCAAACTCCAGACCCCGTGAGCCCAGCCCAGTGGGCATGTGCCCAGTGCCACCAGCCGTGGGACACCCTGTACTCTGAGCCCTTCAACCAGTCACAGCCTAGGTGAACTGAAGGTCTCAACTGGCATCACACACAGTGAGTGCCGGTGGGTCCTGCTGGCACAGCCTCACCTGCGCCCCATGGCATTGAGCCCCTGGTCTCCCAAAACAAATGCACCCAGATTCAGGGTGCAAGATGATGGCACATGCTTCACCATGGCAGAGGAGAGCAGCCTGAAGCCCCCAAGCCCTGCAGGTCAGCCCCGGGCACTCTGCCAGAGGCTGGGGTGGCACAGCGGGCACAGCAGCAAGCCTGTGCCCAGGGTGGGGTCAGATCATGGCACTTGCTGCCCTGGGAGTAGCAACTTCAAAGGATCTGACTTCTCAAGTAGGTGCTGCTGGCAGCTGAGGAATGTCCTCAGGGAACCCTGCCCTGTCCCTGCCAGCACCCAGCGGCGCCCACCTGGCAGAGCAGCCCCGGGGGGCTGCACTTTTCCTTGCAGCCCCTGCTCTGCAGTGCCCAACTGCCACCACAGTCTGGCACAGGCTTGCCCTGCTCCGAGCCCTGCCCTCATCTCGGCCAGGGGCCCCGGATTTGGGAACGATCTGTGGGTGAGATAGGGCCCCCCGGATGGTGCTGAGAGGGTGCTGGGCACCCCACACTGATGGGCACACTGACCCTCTCCACACAGAGCCCCTTGGGCATGAGGTACAGGCACCCACCCCCTCGCCGGCCCCCATCAAGCAGCAGCCACCCCTGTGCTCCTCAAGCTCCCTCCCATGCCACCCCGTGCCACCTCACACCCCAACTCTTCCAGCCCCACAAAGCCACCCCCTCCACAGAGCCCTCGCGTGTGCCGCCCCCCACTCGCGTGTGCCGCCCCCCACTCGCGTGTCCCAGCCCCCACAGGCAGACACTCGGGGCACGGATGGGTACTACAGTGTGTCATGACGTTGGGCACCACCCGTGTGTGCATTCCAGTGAGGTTCTGGCCCCACACACACTGTCACCCCCCAGCCCCGTCCCAGACCCTCCATAATCCCAAAGCCCCCCATCACCTATGGGCTCCATAACAGCCACACACACACAGAGTCCTGGCAGCCCTCACAAACAGCCCCCCAGCGCCTTCCCCCTCGGATCCCCCAAGTGGGGCTCACCAGGCCCCCTGGCTCGGCCTCTGTTGCCCCCTGGGAGGGGTCTGGGCAGCGGTATCGCCCCCTACTCACCCGCCTGTGTTCAGCAGTTGGGAGCGATGGGCGGCAGGGCTCCCTCCCGCCCCATCGGGGCACCCTGCCTGTGCCCTGTCTTGCCTACCCCTGCTTGCAGGCTGCCTGTACCCAGCGCTGCCTGCTCCCTGCCTGTGTCCTGCCTGAGCCCCTCACCCCGTGCCCTGCCTGAGCCTCTCACCCTGCCTGAACTTCTCACCCAGTGCCCTGCCTGAGCCTCTCACCCTGCCTGTGCCCTGCCCGAGCACTTCACACTGTGCCCTGCCTGAGCCTCTCACCCTGCCTGTGCCTCTCACCTGCCTGTGCCCTGCCCGAGGCTCTCACACTGCCTGTGCTCTGCCTGAGCCCAGCCCTGCCTGCTCCTTGCCTGCTCCTGGCTCCCGGGTGCCAGCCTCACAGGCAGCAGCTGCAGGGAAGTTTCCTCCCGAAGCTCCGAGGGCAGGAACCGGGATTTCCTCGCCCCCTTAACCCCTAGGCTGCTGGCCCGGCCCTGCCTGGGGCTGGTGGGGCACGGCCCTGGCCCCGCCGGGGTCCTGCTCCCCTCCCTCATGCCATCCTCGGCCAGGGTGCGCGTCGCAGGGGTGCCAGGAAAGAGGGCACTGTGTCCCCCGGCAGCAGGCACTGTGCAGCCTCCCCGCAGCGCCAGGCACATCGGGAGGAGTCCCTGATAGGGGTGTGCCCCTCACTCACTCCCCCCAGCCCACCACCCTGAGCCCCAACCCACCTGGCACCGCCTGCCCTAGCAGCAGCGAGTTCAGGAGTGTCCCTGGTCCTTGTGGGCACTCTCAGGGCTGTGGTCAGGGCACAGAGGGATTTGTGAGGTGCAGCCCCCCCAAGGCAGCCAGGCCCCTAAGTGTTCCTGGCACAGCTTGGGGACAGGGACAGGACTTGGGGACTACTGCACAGCAGGGACAGTGCCAGCCTCCATCACCTGCTTCCCTCTGCCTTGCTGCCATGGAGGGTGCCAGAAGCTGGGGAGCAACAAACCCCAGCTGAGCTCGGCACAGTCATGGGTGCCAAAGCATGGCCTGGCTTGGGATGGGCGATGGGGACAGGTGCCAGCCCCAAACCCCAGCCCCAAAGAGAAGCATCTGTGCCCAGACACATCCTGCAATGGGGCTGGACGTGGGCATGGCCCATGGCCCCAGGGCTGCTGGACCCAGTCCCACCACACCTTGCACCCCTGAGTCCCAGACCTGGAGCAGAGTGGGATGTGGGCACCACACCAAGATCCTCAGAGCAGAGCAGAACTCAGGCACCACACAAGAGTTCCTCAGAGCAGAGCAGGATGTGGGCACACCAGGTTTCTCAGAGCAGGACATGAGCACCACACCAAGATCCTTGGAGCAGAGCAGGATGCAGGCACCACACCGAGTTCCTCAGAGCAGAACTGGACATGGGCACCACACTGAGACCCTTGGAGCAGAGCAGGATGTGGGCATCACACTGAACTGCTCACCATGAGGCAAAACAGATTTTTTTCCCTTCCAGCCACCAGGACCCAGCCTCCAGGACCCAGCTTGGGGCATCTCTCACTGCTCTCTCCCCAGGCTGCTCTGGGCAGGAGGAGGAGGAGGAGGGCTGGTGGAGAAGATGAAGCAGCAGGTTGCCCAGCTCCTTCGTGGCTCCTGGCCAGATGGGGAAGGGTTAAGCTGCAGGAAGGGGAGGCAGAAGGAAAATTCCTTCCAGGCAGAGTCACGAGTCCCCTGCCAGGGGAAGAGGAGACAGAACCGGGGGGGTGGGGGTAGAAGGGGAAGCAAGGGAAGGGACCCTGAGTCAGCCCAGAGGCCAGATGGAGCTGAGGTGGAGAAGCCAAGGACAACCCCCAGGGCCCTCCCTGCCCGGCCTGACCCCTGAAACCACCCCCTCTTGGAGTGCCAGAACAGCCCTGCTCCTCCCTGGGGCTGGGGGGCACCAGTCCCAGCCCCACAGCCTCCCCACACCCACTGAGCCAAATGGGGCTGGCAGCAGAACAGGGGTGCAGAGAGGGCAGGAGGGCTGGCAGCATGGCTGGGAGGAGAGGGCAGGAGGGCTGGCAGGAGGACATGAGGCATAGCACATCACAGGCTGAGGACTACGACCCTGACCCCAAAGGCCCAGAGAAGGGGACAACAATGCCACCTCCTGAGGGGTCATCATGTTCCACCCCAGCTCCCAAGGGCCCCCCCTGCCCCACCCCCAGCTCTCCCTCAGGTGTGTCCAGAGCCCCATTCCCACCCTACACAGGAGCCCGGGCACCAGCCAAGCCCCCCTGAGCTACACGGCGACCTCCAATCCCCCCCAGATTCCCACCCCCGTGCTCCCCCAAGGCTGGTCCAGCAGCAGCAGCCACAGCAGACACAGACACAGGGTCACAGGGCGGTTTATTGTCCCCACACTTCCCAGACCCAGCAAGCAGGACCAGGGCGGGCAGAGGGAGGATGGAGGAGACAACCCCTGGCTCCTGCGGGAACCATCCCCCGCGGGGGGGATTCTCACGACTGGGAACCCCGAAGCGCTGGGAGAGCAAGGACCTGGCTCTTCCCCACAGCAAGGAGAGGCCATGTCCCTCTGCAGGGAGGGAGGAGCGAGGCCACCCTCGCCGGGAGCGCAGGGCCCAGCTCCAAGGCGATGCGCAGCACCACCGCGCTGCCGCCGAGCCCCAGCGCCGCCGCCCGCCCCGGGCGCCCGGCAGGTCCTCGGGCGCGGAGCCCGGCGGGGCGGGGGCCGCTCCGCAGCCAGCCCGGGCGGCAGGACGGTCACATGAACTGCGAGAGGTTGGGCACTTTGATGTTGATGTCCCCGATGTTGATGTTGCGAGGGATCTCGGGCAGGTTGATGTTCTTCACCGCCGACACCGCGCGGGACGGAGCGGCCGACAGGCCTCCCTGCCGGCACCAGCCACCAGTGGCCACCAGCGGCCACCACAGGGACCACTGACCGCCAGCAGGGACCAGGGGCCACTACCAGGGGCCACTGACCGCCAGCAGGGACCAGGGGCCACTACCAGGGACCACTGACCGCCATCAGGGACCAGGGGCCATCAGGGACCAATGACCATCAGGAGGGACCAATGGCCACTACCAGGGATGAATGACCACCAGCAAGGACCAGTGACCATCAGGAGGGACCAGTGACCATCAGCAGGGACCAATGACCACTACCACGGACCAGGAGGGACCAGGAGGGACCAGTGGCCACCAGCCCCATGTCCTACCGCATGCAGCTCAGCACGGGGAGCAGTTCCCACCCCCATCTCCCACCTCACTGATGGATCCAGTCCTGAGGCCAGTATGGCTCTGGGATGGGATGGGCAGCATGGTGCTTGCCCACACCAGGAGCATGGCTGCACCCTCACGGCAGCAGCACAAGCAGGGGCAAGGAACTTTGCAGGTGTTAACCTTGATGGGAACGGTCAATCCCCCACTTGGGCTGCTCCCTGCACTCTGAATGGCACCCAGGGCTTTCCCAGAGGACTCAGGCTCTCAGACTGGGGATACTGGGGATGCTCCCTGCGCCCCAGAGCCCACAGTCTGGAGGACATCAGGCCCCATGGGGCATGGCTGCTCACCTCAGCCTTCTCCAGCTTGCTCTGGGCCTCCACCTGCGCCACAATCTCATTCATGTTGGTCTCCAGCACCATGCCACCTATCACCACCTCCTGCAAGATGTGGTGGACCTGCGAGGGGAGGGAAGGGATCAGAAGGAGGGGGGAAGGCTGTGAACCCATCCCAGCTCAGGGGCAGAGAGCAGCAGCAGCCAGTGCCTGCAGGCTGGTCTGGAAGCACCTTGGGGACTGACATTTCCCTCTGGAGGGACACAAATCCATCCCTGTCCTCCCCTCAGCCCCAGCAACCAGCTGCTCCTCAGCCTAGGAAGTCCCACAGCCCCAGTGACTGCTGGCACCCTGGCTCTAGAGGGGATGGGGCAAACACCACCCACTCAGCATGGGACAGCCCCAGGAGGGGCCAAGTCAGGCCCAGCCACCAACACATCCCAGATGTGACACCTCCAGATACAGTTCAATCATTTCTCGGGCTGGAATTGGGTCACACAGGAGAATCCTGCCAGGAAAAGGTCCTGGAGATAAACCTCCAGGGCAGCAGAAACCTCCCAGATAATTCTTCCCAGAACCAGTTTCTCCTACCAGGAAAGCCAGGCCAGAGGCCAGCTTCACTCCTCTTGGAGAGATCCAACTGTGACAGACACAGAAAGAATGAACAGCTGAGCCCTGGGGCTGTTGAGCCTGGAGAAGAGCAGCCCCAGAGGGGATCTGATCGGTGCTCAGCAAGAGATAAAGGATGGGGGGGCAAGAGGGTCAGGCCAGACTCTTCTCAGTGCCCAAACAGGCCAAGGGGTAATAGGCACAAACAGGAACCCAGAACTTTTCAGCTGAACAGAAGAAACATCTTTGGTGTTGAGGGTGCTGGAGCCCTGGAGCAGGCTGCCCAGAGAGGTTGTGGAGTCTCCTCCTCTGGAGAGCTTCCAACCCCCCCTGGCCATTGTGATGCTGGGCAAGCTGCTGTGGGTGCCCCTGCTTGAGCAGTGGGGGTTGGAGTGGATGATCTCCAGAGGTCCCTTCCAGCTGATCCCACACCATGCTGGGATTCTGTGACTCCAGTCCTTGGCCACCCTTACTGTCCCTCTCCTCTCTCTACACATCTGGCATGGGGTTTGGTTGACAGGGAGTGCCATGGCAGCGTCCTGCTACCACCCAGGTCCTGCTCCTCAGGTGCCAGGAAGGGCTCCAGTGCCGCCCCAGTGCCACCAGGCCTGTCTCTGGGCCACCAGTATGCCTGGAGCTGTGCCAGGATGGTGCTGCCCTCTGCTCAGGCAGAAGGGCTGTGGAATTCAGGCACCCAGCTGGATCAGGGGGCATGAGGCCAACGTCAGCAGGAACGTGCTGATGCGTGGAGAAGATACTTTGCCCGTGAACATCCCCAGCCCAGCAATTCCTGGCTGGGCTTTGGGTGCAGCTCTGGTGACTGCTGTCACTTTCTGTTAACTGCTGCCCTGGGCTCTCCTCACGCTGAACACAGCACAGGCTGCGTGGGATGGGAGCTGCCGCGGGTCTGGGTCCCTGCTGAGCAGCAGCACAGGGCTGCTGGCTCTGCGCTTCTCGGCCACCAGCGCTTTTCAAACCTCAGAGCTTCACAAAAAGATGGAGCCACAGAGCCATGAGGAGGCTCAGAGGAGGGCCCAGCCCCTGCTTGTTCCTGGTACCTCGAGGAGAACGTGAGGCTCTCTCCACAGCTGCAAGGTCCCGCAGAGGACACAGCGTGATCGGGAAGTGCCTCGTTTGGCTCTGGAAAACAAACCTTGCTTGGGATTTCTGCCCTGCTGAGTTCACTCCAACTTGGACCGGGGCCAGACCTTGGAGCAACATTTCCTGCAGCCCAGATGCTCCCCCGTGGCAGGGCGCTGCTCAGGCTGGGAGGGCCGTGCCGAGGCCCCAGGGCCGTGGGGATCCTGGGAAGGTGGCGGTCAGCCTGCGCCGGCCCCGCGCACCTCGCTGCTCCGGCTCTGCTTGGAGCAGCAGGGGACCCGTGGTGAGCCCTTCTGGCAGGTTCTCCTGCCTCATCTCTCTCAGCTTTCTCCTGGCAGCACTGTGTTTACAGTGCAGCCATAAAACAATATCATAATTCAACCATCTTCCAGGAACAGGCTGCCTCAGGGAAGGCACCACAAACCCATAAACTCATTATCTGCGCTGGGTTATTGTTGGGAGCTGCTGACTTGGCAAGGAAAGATGAAAGGCTGTGCTGCGCTGCGTGAGACAAGGAGCTGCTGAAGAAAGTCCACTGGAGGCTAGGGTGATGCTGAGGGGCCTGGAGCATCTCTGTGAGGAGGAAAGGCTGAGAGAGCAGCCCTGGGGCTGCTGAGCCTGGAGAAGAACAGCCCCAGAGAGGATCTGCTCAGTGATGATGAGTATCTGTGATGGCACCTTCAGCTCCATGGCGCACTACAGCCTCATACAGAATCCAAGCAAGGTGGGGGCAGCCTGATCCAGGGCTCCAGCACCCTCACACCAAAGAAGCTTCTCCACATGTTCAACTGGAACCTCCTGGGCTCCAGTTTGTGCCCACTGCACCTTATCCTGTCACTGGGCACCACTGACAAGAGTCTGGCCCCATCCTCTTGCCCGCCACCCTTTGTCTCTTGCTGAGCATTGAGCAGATCCTCCCTCAGGCTGCTCTTCTCCAGGCTCAACAGCCCCAGGGCTCTCAGCCTTTCCTCCTCACAGAGTCACAGTGATGCTCCAGGCCCCTCAGCATCTTTGTAGCCTTTACTTGACTCTCTCCAGTAGTTCCCCCTCTCTCTTGAACTGGAAAGTCCAAAGAGTCAAGGCTGGGAAGCAGCAGGAGCTCAGGATGGGCAGCTAAGTGGCCTGAGTGGCAGAAGAGCCTGAAGGTAGCCAAGACCAAGATCTCCCAGATCAGGACCCTCCCAACTCGTGTCCCCTCCCAGCCCTTTTCTGGCAGGAGAGTCCAGAGGCAGGGCCCTGCTGCCAGCAGAGCAGAGGGGCACAGGGCCATTGCTCTTCACTCCAAAACCAGACCCTGGGGTAAATCAGCCCAGGGGACAACTAACTGCCCCAGCCAGGACGGGCATCTCCTGCCTGAGGGCTGTGGGCTGGGTATAAAGCTCCCAGGTCTTGGCCAGGCCACAAACCAAGTTACTGTAAGCACATCCTCCCCGAGATGTGGCCGGGGTGAGCTGGCAGCTCCTCCCCACACATCCTCCCCCGGCTGCGATAAGAAAGCTTTTGCTGACAAGATAAAAATCAACCCCACAACGCTGCTCAGAGTTCAAAGCTGGGCAAATGATGGAATCAAGGTCCTCCCTCACCCATCCCTGGGACCTTCAGCTCGTCCTGGTCGGTCTGAGGAGAGCTGCTGACTCCATTTCTCTGCCAGAGCCCCGGAGCTGGAGGCGCCAGCAGAACAGGAAGGTTTGAGGTTTGGGGGAGGGGGGGTTGGTGGATTTTTTCCACCCCTCTTTTTGTGTTGTTGTTGTTTTGTTTTTGTCTCCAACAAAGCAAGAAAAGCTTTATCAAGAGCCACATGAGCCCAGCAGACATCAGCAGTCTCTTTTTCTCCCAAAGCTCAGCCCTGGCTGCCTCCAGCCCCACCTCTGGGATGATCAAAGGGGACAGGTTTCCGCCCTGAAACTCCATCCAGACCAAGAGGAAACTCTGGAAGCCTGTGGCTCCAGGAAAGTTTACCAAACACTCTGTGGACTCCAAACACTCCCATTGTCTCTGCCCTGCTTTCCCTGCAGCCCTGGTAAAACGTTAACAAGGCTCCCAAGAGGTCCCACAGCACAGCCAGGAGAGGCAGAGCTTGCACAGTAGCTCAGGGGTCAGGAGGATACACAGACCCCAGGCTCCACCCAGGACTTCAACCCCTCCCTGTATCATGTCCTTATAGTATCAACAGTGCGTCCCAAAAGGCTCCAGAGCTCCAGGCTGGGGCAGCTCCTGCCTACAGGCACGCAGAGCCCTGGGGCAGCTGGCCTGAAGGAGCACACCAAGTCCATGACCCACCTTGTCCATGTGGAAGATGAGGTCCAGCTCACAGACATTCTCAAAGCATTTGTCCAGCGTCTCCACAAACACCTGAGGAGATGGAAAAGGAAGGTCAGCATGGGGACCACAGCAAGATGCTTCCTACACACAGGTGAAAGACCCAGAGCCTCAACCAGAAACATGTCACCCAGAGCAGGGACAACACCCTCTCAAGGACCCCACTCCCCCTTCCTTTGATTGTGGGACAGGGACCGTTTCCAGAGAAAACACAGGCAGGCCCAGCCTGGTGGCTGCCCACCCATCCAGAACCCCTCTCAAGGGGCCTGGCACAGCATCAAGGGCACCCAAACATAGGACTTGGCTGTTCTGGGAGGAAAAGCCCAGCTGTCCATGCCCTGATCTGCTGCAGTGCTGGGACCATGCTGATGGCTGTGTTTGGAGAGGGCTGGAGATCACCACAACATCCTGAGAGGGGCCAAAGTACAGAAAGAAGGCAAAGAAGCTTGAGAACAGGTCTCTGTGACTCTGTGTCTAGTGAGGAGCAGCTGAGGGACTTGGAATTGTTCAGTCTGGTAAAAAGGAGGTGGAGGAGAGACTTTCTGGCTCTCTACAACTCCCTGAAAGGAGCCTGGAGCCAGGAGGGGGTCAGTTTCTTCTCCCAAGGAATAAGTGACAGGACAAGAATAGCTAGCCTTAAGGTGTGCCAGTGGAGGTTTAGGTTAGTCTTGAGGAGCAATTTCTTCATGGAAAGGGCTGTGAAGGCCTGGCCCAGGCTGGCCAGGGCAGCAGTGGAGTCCCCATCCCTGGAGAGGTTTCAAAGCCATGGAGATGTGGTGCTGAGGGACACGGTTGGGTGGTGACCTGGCAGTGCTGGGGGAATGGTTGGACTCCCTGAGCTTAAAAGCCTCTTCCCACCAAAATTATTCTGTTGTTAAAAGCAATTCACTCAGACTGACTTCTCCCGCGGCGTCCAGGAGGAGGAGCTAGGATCACTGCACACCACACAGCTCTCCCTTCCCACCACGGCCCCCTCAACAGTTCCTCAGCCGCTCACACAGAGCTGCTGCAGATACAAAGTGACTTCAGAGGCCCTGGGCTCTGTGTCAGGGGCAGATCCTGAAGGAAACCCAGCTGCAGAGACTGACCTGGATGAGGTCCAGGATGCCCAGCTCGCTCTCTGAGGAGTCCACGCAGAAGACGAAGTAGAGTGTGGCATAGTGCCGGTAGATCAGCTTGTAGTCAGAGCCACCAAAGAGGCTGTGGAGACATGAATCATGGAATTGGATAGGCTGGAACAGACCCTTACCATCCCCTCAGCCTCATCTCCTCCAGAATAAACAACCCCAGGTGCCTCAGCTGCTCCTCACCGGCTCTCCAGACCCCTCGCCAGCTTCACTGCCCTGCTCTAGACCTGCTCCAGCCCCTCCATGTCCTTCGTGGAGTGAGGGGCCCAAAACTGCACCCCAGACTCAGGCTGTATCCTCAACAGTGCCCAGTACAGGGGGATAATCACTTCCTTGGTCCTGCTGGCCACACCATTGCTGATCCAGGCCAGGATGCTGGTGGCCTTCTTGGCCACCTGGGCATACTGGCTGATCTTCACCACCAGGTCCTTTTCCACCAGGCAGTTTCCAGTCACTCTGTCCCCAGCCTGGAGGGTTCCTGGGGCTGCTGTGACCAAAGTGCAAGACCCAGCACTTGGCCTTGTTGAATGGAGGAAAAGTGAAGGGTTCTGAGGGGCCATTTGGATTGCAGGGGCTCCCCCAGCCAGGGAATGCCCCCACAGAGCCCAGGGGCAGGGATCTACCTGCCACACTCCAGGAAGTTGCAGATGTGGTCATCTCGCTTCAGCACCAGGTGGAAGGTCTCCCGGATGATCTGCTGCTGGACCTCCTCCGTCTGTGAGAGCAGGGACGAGCACCCATGGGTGCAGGGCCTGGAGAAGCCATGGTTCTGCTCTGCCCGATGGATGTCCTGAGCTGGCAGCTCCCAGCTCCCTCCCAGTCTTGGCACCACAGGAGCAGCCACCCTGGGGGTGACCCAGCCATAGGACATCCCGAGAGACCAGGCCAGGGTGCCAGGCAGAGGCAGCCGGGGCTCGCCAGCCCCACAGAGATGCCCCCCTGCAACCCTGGATCCCCCCAGCGTCAGCTGAGCGACCCCAGCGCTTCCAGCCCCACGCCAGGCTCAGGTACTCGCTGCCATCAGCCCCACAGGCAGCCCCCAGCCCTGTCTCCAGTCCCCGGTCCCATCCATGTCCCTGGTCCTCATCCCCGTCTCTGGTCCCCCGGCCACATGTATGTCCCTGTCTCTGGTCCCCTGCCCCGCCCTCGTCCCCGTTCCAGTATCCCGGTCCCGGCCTTATCTCCATCCCTGGCCCTGGCCCCCGGCCCCGTCGCTGTTCTCATCCCGGTGCCCCGGCCCCGCACCAGGTGCTGGTAGAAGCGGACGAGCCGCGGCTTGCCGTGGTTGTTGAACACCAGGATGGCGTTGATCATCCTGGCGGCTGGACGGGCCGGGCCAGGCCAGGCTGGACCGGTACCGACAGCAGAAGCAGGGCTCCAGCGGCCGCAGCCCGCCCGCAGAAAAGCCCTCACCCGCCCCGGAAACGCGGCGGAGGGCAACGGAGCTGCTCCCACCACGCCGGGGATCGGCCCGGTGCTCCGACAGCAGGGGATGGGAGAACGCTCAGAGCCGGCCCGCGGCGGGGCAGGGCACGGGCAGCCCCTACCGATGCCCGCTGCAAGGAAGGCGCTCGGCGCCGCCAGCCGCCCGCGCCGCCAGGGGGCGCGCCAGCTCCGGAGCGACGGGAGCCGCGCTGGGACACGCCACGGCGGGGCGCGTGCGCGGGGTGCCGGGCAGACCCTTAAAGGGCTAGCGCCCTGCGGGCGGCGCAGCGCGGGCAGCTGGCGCCAGGCCCCACGCAACCCCCAGACCCAGCGCAGGCTCGGGGCGGGTCCGTGGTGCTCAGGGCGCTTCGTGATACCCAAGGCGCTCCATGGGGCCCAGAGTGGGCTGCCCTCAGGCTGCTTTATGGGCACCACCTGCAGGCCAATGACCATCAGATGTCTGAGCAGCTCCGTGTGCCCGAGTTGGGGAGGAAAAGGAGGAAGGTCCCGCAGGCCTCGGGCTCCAGGCGCTTTGTAAGGAGCGGGACATGGAACGTGGAAGGGCCAAGGGCGTATGGTCCCAGATGGAAGTAAGGAAACCCACGGGCAGGTGGGTGCATTCCAAAAGTACAGCTCAGCTGAGCCACCAGCAGTGAGGGACATCGAGGGACACCCGCAGAAGGGCTGCATGTGCTGTAGGGACGGACAGGAGGGAGGTGACTGATCCACAACCGTGAGTCACCGCTGGGGCTGGGGCACTGGGACCAGGTCTGGGCCCCACACTGCAGTGTGGACATCAAGCTGGTGGAGGTGCCTCCTGTCCTCACATCCTGACTGGCTGAGGCTGCTGCACTCTCACGTCCCCACATCCTGATACGCCGAGGCTGTTGTTCCCCTGTGTCTCTTTGTTCTGATTGGCTGAGATAGCTTCAGCCTCATGTTTTCCTGCCCTGATTGGCTGAAATGACTGCACCCTCACGTTTCCACATCCTGGCTGGCTGGTGCAGCTGTGGCTTTGTGTCTCCATGTTCTGATTGGTTGAGGCTGCTGTGACCCCCATGTGTCCTTGTCCTGATTGGCTAAGATGGCTGCACCTCCACATCTCCACATCCTGATTGGCTGAGGTTGCTGTGTCAACCTGTCCTAACTGGCCAAGGTAGCTCCAGCCTCATGTCCCCACTGGCCAAGGTGGCCATGGGGCTGCTCCCCACAGTTGTCTGCCCCAGGGGGGCTGTTTCTCACCTCTGGCCAAGGCCACCCACGGTGCCTGCTGTGCTCGCTCATGGCCCACCCCAGCACTCGCCTTGGTCCATGTCCCAGTCTGGGTGCCCACCACAGGTGGGACGTCTGCAGGGCACACCTGCCCGGGTGGTGGCAGGGCTGGGCTAGCGTCTGGGGTGTGGCCAACACGGGGCCAGAAACACCGGTTTGGGTGAGCTGTGACGGCATTCAGGCTCGGTCCCGGAAGGAAGCCAGGAGGTGACAAGGGGGTGGCTCGGCCAGCTCCACGCTGTAAGGCGGGTGCAGGAGGCCCCGGGCACAGGTGCCGGCAGACTACACACCGAGAGCACAAAACCCTGGGCAAAGAAGTGTCCCCGGACAAAGGGCTGCCCTCTGGGAGAGCCTCCACTGCCATCAGCCCCACCTGCTGCCATGGAGACAAGAACCTCCACCTCCCAAATCCTTCTTGAGCAGGAGACCCTCATCCTCCTCATGCTGGGAGCCAGTGCCCGTGCCCACAGCAGTCACACCCTTTGCCAACTGCTCCCCTCTCCATGCCGTGCCATCCCCCCACCGCCTTCTGCCCCATTCCACCTCCCCCTTCTATAGCCTCCTTGGGCTATAGGGAGGGCTGAGGGTAAACATCATTCCCCCTTCTCCGTGACCCTCAGATCTGTGGAACATCTAAAATGCTCCTCATCCTTTCTTGTGAGGGTGGGGGACTTTGCCATCAGCTGGTGGAACCCCTACAAGGTTCCTGGGGTGTAGCTGTTCCTACAGGGGTACAGAGGATCCTACAAGGTTATTTGGGGGAGGGGGGAGGGGGGCATATGTCCCTACAAGGTTTTTGGGGTTCAGATGATCCCAGCAGGGTGTGGGGGTTTTTTTTTTGCATTCCCATGACCATCATCATCACCATGGAGAAGAATGATGCAGGAAAGTGGGGGTCCCATCACCCATCCCTACAGAGGAGGCACCCCCCCTTTCTGGGGTGATAACCCCCCCCAAATCCAAGTGATGTCCATCAATTCACCCGTGGGGGGCAGGGGCGGGGCGGGTGGGGGTGTCGAGGCCAACCTCAGCGGCTTTAGTATGGGGGGTCCGATGGGCACTCATCCTCGTTACCAAGCCGCGCCCCGTAGCTTTGTTCCCGGTAACCGGTACCGTGAACAGCCCCGGCTGAAGGAGGGGAAATTGAGGCGGTTGGGTGGAGGGGGTGGACCGGGGGAAAATTGGGTGGGTGGGTGTGTGGGGGAGAGATAAAAGGGCGGCGAGTTAAGGAGGAGCTGCTTTGCATCCCTTCACGTCAGCCCTGCCTCCTTCCCTCCTTTCCTCCTTCTTCCTTCCTGCGCACCCAGCGCCGGGCCCGCAGCCGCCGTTACCGGAGCTGCCGCCGCTACCGGAGTCGCTACCGGGGGGGAAGCGCACGGTGAGTCCTGTCTCTCTCATCCCTCTCCACCGGACCACCCTCCACCACCCAACCCCAAGCCCTCCCGAGGGTTACCGGGGATGTCGCCGCCGCTTCTTTCGCTTCCACCGCCACCGAGACGGGAGCGATGGCGGCGGGAGGGACCGGGAGATGGCGGGGGGGGGGGGGGGGGGGGGGGGAAGAGGAGGAGGGGGAGGATGGGGCACACGCACACAGCGGGGGGGTCCCGTCCAGCACGTGGGGCCGTTCCCCGCTCCCCGTTCCCCGCTGCTAAGTTTTGCCGTCGCCTCTCGGAAAGTTTCCCGGCGGCCGCGGGGCGATAAAGTTGCGGGGAGGGCGTGGGGGGGGTCGTTACCTGTTGAGAGAGGGAAGCGGCACCCCCGGGATGGGGTTAGGGGAGTCCGGAGGGGCGGCTTGAGTGTGTGGGAGGTTGCCGAGCAGCACCCCGGGGTGCCCCAACCCGGGGCAGGGGGGGGGGTTGGGGTGGGGGGGTGGTCGGGTAACGGGAACCCTGCTCCGGCTTCCCGGTTAGGAGCGGGGGGTGGAGGAGAGGGGTTTTGAAATTGGGGGGGGGGGGAGGACGGAGCCTACGTCTGGCACATGAAGTTTGGGGGCAGTTCGCAGGCGCTGGGGACCATCCCGGCTGTTTCACCCCCGAATCTACAGCGACAAAGTGCCACGGAATTGGGGGGGGTGGGGGGAGGAAAAGTGACCCCGCGGGGCCCGGGCTGCCCTGTCCCACACGGAGCAGGGGGCACTGCTGGATTCCCCCCGTGTGGGACCCCCTCCAAATATGGTTCCACATGGGGGTCTGAGGGCTGCTTTGTTCCCTGCTCCCCTGACAGTGACAGCCCGGGACACCCTGTCTGTGCCACCCTTTGGTAGTGCCTCTTAATCAACAGGATGTGCATTACACGGGTTATCATTAATTAATTAGTCAATCATTAGGAGTTTTCTTTGTAAGCAGCTTGTGTGGGCAGAGGAGGGGAGGTGGGAGGAGTGGGCAGCAGCATCCCAGAGCCTGACCCTTGTCAGGTCCAGGTCTGGCGTTGTCAGGAGTACCACCAGCTCCCAGGAGCATCCCCAGGCCCCCTCCATGCCACCTGCTCCGTGCCAGCCCCTAGTCGAGCCTCAGTCGCCCTTTGCCACATGGGACTCCATATTCAGGGGTTCCAGTCCCATCTGTGGGGCTCTTCAAGCCAGGCACTGACTTTTGGGATTGATGGAGGGAGACTCCAGTCCCATGGCTTGTCCAGACCTTGCCACAGAGATATATCCCCATGTCCTCTTCGAGCTCTGGTGGGGAACCAGCCCCTGACAGGGGCTGTGGCAGCAAACAGCATTTTGGTATCACTGTGACTGGTCCCCCCTCCCCCTGCCCATGGAGTGCCATCTTTCCTCACCCCTGGCTGCCTATCAGATTCTCTTCAGCAAGAAGATAGTGGCCTCTCAGGCCAGGCAGGATCCATGAGTGCCCTCTCCCAACAGCCATCCCATTATATCCCTATAAAATGGTCAGTTAGATCCCAGCCCCTGCAGCTCTGCTGTGCACCAAGAAGCATTCCCAGCCTTGGCTTGGGACAGTCAGAGGTAGGGCACCTGTGGTGGGAGCACCAGGGGCACCTTCTGCAGTGGTGGTTGGCATCTCCTCCTATTCTCTGTGGTGTTTGAAAGATTCAGGTTGGGTTGATTTTGGAGAAAGTGGTTGAGTTCTGTTGGGCCACAGGCAAAGGAGGTGTTTCATTTATCAACTAGGTCAGGAAAGGCCAGGTAGGGAGAGGTGAGGGCAAAGGTTGTGGTCTTCTACAGCTGGAGATGTTGAAGAACCAGCAAGATGGTGGCTTTGTCCTGCAAAGAACATGCAGCACAAGCCCCTGAGTGAGAGCAGTGCCTGTGCTCCTCACACTCAGTTTGTGTTTATTCTTTGTGAGATGTGGCTCCAGCTCAGCATGGGCTCTGGAGCATCAACCAAGTGAGTTGTGTCCGTGGTTCTGCCAGGCCAGAGCTGCACCAGCACTGGGAGTGGGGGGTTCCCACTGCTTTTATGGCTGTTGCTCCCCATTCCCTCTGCTACCCACCACCAGTTGTGTTCCCCTGGCCTGTTATGCCTCCAGAGCACAGCTGCTGTCCTCTGCCCACTGAGCCTGCCTGGCTGTGGGTATACCAGTACAGGAACATCTTCCATCTGGGGATGAGGGGAAACTTGTTTGGTGTGAGGGTGCTGGAGCCCTGGAGCAGAGAGATTGTGGAGTCTCCTCTGGAGAGCTTCCAAACCCATCTGGCCATTGTGATCCTGGGCAAGCTGCTGTGGGTGCCCTGCTTTAGCAGGGGGGTTGGCCTGGATGATCTCCAAAGGTCCCTCCCAGCTCTACCATGCTGGGACTCAGGGGTTCTGTGAGGTGTCCCAGACCCCTGCTCAAGGTGTTTGCTGTAGAGCTGGTAGATGCTTGGCTGGCAGAACATTGCTGGATGGCCAAGATGTGCCAGGAGCATTGTGGTTTCATCCTTTGTGCCTTTGGCATGAGTCATGGTCCCCACTGAGGTCCCTGAGCGCTTCCTGCAGGGCATGACCTTGAGGACTGCAATCTTGTGACAAGCATTTTCCCTTTGTCCTGCTGTCCCACATTTTCCTTCTCCAGCCCTGTACTCAGCTCTCCTCCTCTGTCCTTCCAGCCATGGTGGCATTTGTGTGGGGATAGGGACCCAGCTCAGCCTGCTGCAGCCAGGCACAGCTTTCCCTGAAATCCCAGCTTCTGCCCAAGGCATGGGGCCAAGGTTGAGAGGGTTCCTGGAGTGATTTGTGAGGGCTCTGTGGTTATAAACCTAAGAGGCTGCTGCTGTCCTTCACCTGGTCCTGGTGGTGGAGCTGGGACCTCTGCTGCTGAAAGAACCAGCACGAGGTGCAGCTTCTTTCGCTGACTTCCCATCATCTGGGGGCAGTCCTGGGTTCGAATGTCCGTGGCCTCTGCTCCCAGCTGTCTGGCCATCATTTGAGTGACAGCAAAGTGCTTCCAACAAAAACATCTGGGAGCAGGCAAGTGTCTTGCCACAAAGTCTTTGCAGAACACGTGGCTGCCACGGTGCCCTAAGGTGTGCCATCACCTTCTCCTTCTTGCCCAAACATCACAGGGTTTAGGAAGGAGGTGACAGGGGCAGGAGGCTCCTTAGTTTTTAGCTGCAAGGTCTCCTGGATCACTGGGAACATTCTCAATGGGAAGAGAAGCCTCATCTCCCACCCTTCCTTCCTTCCTTCCTTCCTCCTCCTCAGGCCACCTCTGATCTCATAGCAGAGTACCCTGGGGGACACAGACAGGGGCTGGGTGGCTCCTTTGTGCAGAACAAGGGCAAA
The DNA here is from genome assembly GCF_014839835.1 of Dryobates pubescens. NCBI lineage: Eukaryota > Metazoa > Chordata > Aves > Piciformes > Picidae > Dryobates > Dryobates pubescens. The sequence goes on along the minus strand of NC_071628.1, from coordinate 10,392,635 downwards.
ACGTGTGGAAAGTTGATGTGGAAACTGGCAAGAGATAAAAAGAGAAGTGGGGGGGAGGGCGCCAGGGCTGGGCAGGGGGTTGGGTTGGAAGGAGGAACCTGCTGCGGCCCTGGGCTCTGCCTGGGAGACTTGAGGGACATCAGGGTTGCACAAATCGCTCCAAACCAGCCCAAAGCTGTTGGGTTTGACTCAGAATGGGCAATGCTCTGGGCTGGGGTGCTGGCAGGGTAACACTTGTGGGAGGCAGTGGGAGTAGGTTTGAGGCATCAGGAGTCCAGGGGTCTTAAAGGTGCCTAGCTGGGGGGACTGGTGCATGTTCAACCCCACTTCCAGGTCACTGGGGTGTCCTGAGCTGACAGGATCTTGCTGACCTGGAGCATGATCTTGCTTCACCCACAGGGTTCACTGGTGTGGTGGTGGATGGAGAAGGACTGGGGCATTGCTCAAGCTGCCAAGGGCTGGGGAGGTCCCAAAGCAGTGGCTGGCTGCTGGCACCCAGCCTGGCACAGCTCAGCAGTGCACTACAGGACAGGGTGAGGTGGGGGATCTGGTGAAACCCTGGTTTAACCCCAAAAAGTGGCCCTTGCTTTGCAGGAGTGGCTTGGGAAAGGGAGAGGGCAGCACGGTGTGGAGCACAGCAATGTCTTGTGGGGGTATCTCAGTAGTAACCTACAAAGGAGGAGAATTTGTTTTTCAACCTTAGAAGGTTAAAAAATGATTGAATCAGCCAGGAATTGGACCTGAGCCTTGCTCTGGCAGCTTGACTCTGGGCTGAAGTGCTGATGGATGGGATAGATGCTCCTCCACAAGTAAAGCAGGAGGGACAATGCCCCTGGGGATGCCACAGTCTTTGGGCAGAGGGTGGTGTGGAGGTGGGACAGGTCAGAGTCCCAGTGATGCAAACCTGAGTGTCAAGAATGGAAAGCACTGCTGAGGACAGAGGTGTGAGCAGGTGGAGGGTTGGTGGAGCACCTTGAGTCACAGGGCTCTGGGGATGAAAGTGGAGCAGTGGCTGGAGCAGGTCTGCTCTGGGCAGCTCTGGATGCTGCATACACCTGGGGGTGACCCTGGCAGCCTGGGGACCCCGAGGCTGGAGGGGGACAAAGGAGGGTAGGAGCAGGGGATACTGGAAATGACTGGGTTATTGATGCCAAAGGCATGGCACAGCTCTGGCCCCAGAATGGCCTGAAAATGGCACTGCTCAATAGTTCCCACTGTGTCAGCTCTGTGGGCTGGGGTCTGGGTGGTGCTGATGCCACTGTGGTGCCCGACAGGTCCATACTGGGGTTGGAAACTGCAGAACTGCAGTGGGAAGAGCAGCTTCCAGCACAAGTGTGTGTGGATACTGTGACACAGGGTGCTGGACTGAGTGAATTTAGCCCACACCAAAACCCCTTGCTTTGTGTTTCCCGTGTTCTGCAGCCCCTGTGCCCTGGCACTCAGCACCCGTGCCCCTGGCAGGCCAAGCCCGAGCTTCTCCAGCACAGGAGTGAGAGGCACAAAGGAAGGGGTTTGGGCTGAGAAGGAAATACCAGTCAGTCCTTCCAGGGCTTTATCTCAGCAGTTGGTTTGGGGAAGGATGTGCTTGAGCTGGGAAGCAGCTTGGGGAGGTGTTCATTGTTTGACTTCCACCTCTTGTGTGTGCAGAGCCATTTCTGCCCTGCCGCTGGGCACCCTTTGCCCTGGCAGCTGCAGCTCGGAAGGGGAATCCTGTGGGGCTGCAGCCGAGGCCACAAATGGCTGGGGCAGAAATGAAATCGCTGGGCTTGGCTGCTCCTGACCCTCCCAAGCCTTGAACACCCTTCCCTGCCAGGTGCTGCCAGCTCCCAGCATCAGGACAGGGCCAGGCTGGTGTCCCAGGTATGGCTGGGACCTGCCGATAGCACCAGCGGGCTGGGGCACAGCCAGGGTTTGCCCATGGAAGGGAGAAGCCTCCCAGGCTGGAGCCAGCGAGGGAGAGGAGGGGGAGGAAGGACAGGCAGAGCTGCAGGAGGAAGAGTGCTTGCAAGCTGCCTCTAAATTTATCTTTCCTGTTTCTCCTGCCTCATGTCCTGGCTCGTGAGGCTGGGTCACTTCTCCCCTCCCAGCCTGGTGCTGGCACCCTGGGCTAGCAGCGCTCCGGCCTCTCCCTGCTTCTCCTTCCCTTGCATTCTCTCCATGGCCCCAGCTGCTGTTTGCTTCCCTCACTCTGCTCTCACACCTTCTGATGCAGCTGCTGTGTTGGGGGAGTCCCAGCTGGGGCTTGTTGAAGCCCATCAGAGAATGGTGGGATCACAGCAACGTTTGGGTTGGAAGAGACCTTTAAGGTCATGGAGTCCAGCTGTTAGCCCAGGTCACTACCAAACCAAGGCCCTCAGCACCACATCTCCACAGTTCTGAAACCCCTCCAGGGATGGGGACTCCACCACTGTCCTGGGCAGCCTGAGACAGGCTTTGACAACCATTTTGGGGAAGAAATTGTTCCTCAAGTCCTACCTAACCCCCCCCTGGTGCAACTTGAGTCCATTTCCTCTTGTTCCTTGGGAGAAGAGAACAACCCCAACCTGTCTCCAAGCTCCTTTCAGGGAGTTGTAGAGAGCCAGATCTTCCCTCAGCCTGTTCTCTAGCTTTGTTGGCCTTCCCTGGACACTTCTGAGCACCTCAATGCCCTTCTGGAAGTGAGGGGCAAACTTTAGCTCCCTGCTCTGTGCCAGGGGGGTTTTGAGCAGTCTTGTTTCCTAAGTGAGCTGCCCTCCTTGCCTTGCCCTGTGCCTTGGCTCCAGAGCTTGATTTGCACTCTGCATGTATTCTCCATGGCTTTTTCTCTCACCCTTCAGCCCCCACTCACCAGTTCTTGTGTCTGCTTTGGGTACACCCAGGGTCTCTGCAAGGTTCGGGGGAGCTACAGACCCCCAGCCCTGGGTTGGTTTGGTGCCCACCCACTGCAGGATAGCCCCCACAGCTGTGTTCCCTGTGAGCTCCACAGGGGAGATGATGTGGGTTGGAGGTAATTCCCTGAGATGTCAGTCTGGGAGGTCTCCTTCTGTGCTCTTTTGGCCGTGCTTTACCTTCCTAAGGCTTGTCAGGAGCTCCTCCCTTCACCAAGAGCAGACCTGTGTTGGTGCTGGGCTCAGAGATGTCCCAGTGGCTGCTGGCTCCTGAGGGCTGATGTGGTTGGTAGCAGTTGTGCACCTTGAATCCTGGGCTCAGTTTTGGGCCTCTCACTCCCAGAAAGTCATTGAGACACTGGAGGTCAGGAGAAGGGCAACAAAGCTGGTAAAGGGGCTGGAGGTCTGGTGAGGAGCAGTTGAGGGATTTGGGGTTGTTCAGCCTGGAGGAAAGGAGGCTGAAGGGAGACCTTCTGGCTCTCTACAACTCCTTAAATAGAGCTTGGAGCCAGGTGGGGGTTGGTCTCTTCTCCCAAGGAACAAGTGACAGGGTAAGAGGAAATGGCCTCAAATTGTGCCAGGAGAGGTTTAGGTTGGACATGAGGAACATTTTCTTCATGGAAAGGGCTGGCCAGGCCTGGCCCAGGCTGCCTAGAGCAGTGCTGGACTCACAGCCCCTGGACAGATGTCAAAGCTGTGGAGATGTGGTTCTGAGGGACAAAGTTTGGTGGTGACCTGGCAGTGCTGGGCTAGGGTTGGACTCCATGAGCTTAAAGGTCTCTTCCATCTAAACCATTCCATGAGTACAAAAGCTCCATAAACACTGTTCCTGAGGATGAGGGCAGCTCCAATCCCAAAAGCCAGACCCTTCTTGCAGCAAGACTCTCCCTCCTGGTCCCTTTGGGGTGGTACTTTGCACATTTGCAGCCATTTGGGCTGGGCACCCCAGGGCACCCCTGTGTCAGCTCCTCTGACCTCCAGCTACTTTTACAGCTCTGTTCTGATTCCTGCTGTTGATGATTAACTGGGGGATGCTGAGCAGCAGCCATGCTCAGGGGACACTGTCCAGGCTCCCATGCAGGGACATCATCCTCTGCCTGCTCCAGGCTCACCTCCCAGTTCAGTTCTGCTCATAGACAATGCCAGGTCCAGCTGGCATCCCAGTGAACTTGGGGTGCCCATTGCCTCTTGCTCCTTTGTCTCCAGGGGACCCAGCTGTCGTGCTGGGCTCCATCTTCAGCATTATCCTTTCAGGGCAGTTTGACTCTGCCTTTGCCCCATGGCACAGTGGTTCCAGCCCTACTGCACTGCTTGGTTCAGCCTCTCAGGGAAGGGTCTGCTGAGCCCCAACCTCTGCTGAAGATGCTGACCAGAATGAGATGATGGTGGGGCTGGCAGGACAGGCTGGTGCTAAGGATACAGGATGAGACCATGGTGGGGTTGGCAGGATGGTGCTATGGAATTGCAGGATGGTGCTGTGTTTTCCAGACCTGTTGGAACTCTCCTGGCAGGGCTCTAAGCCTTGCCCTCATCTGCTGAAGGTTTGGAACTTGCAGGGTGAGAAGGGCTGCACCAGCCCACCCCTCACCCACGGCATCCCCAGCGCCTGGCCCACAGTCTGGCCCCGTTTGGTGCCATCCCACCCACCCCTCGTCGTTCTCGGCAGGGTTTGGCCTTTGACCCAGATCTGGGGTGCTTTTCATGGCCCAACTTGTTCCTCCAGATCTCTTTTTCCTCTGGGTAGTTCTCCATGCTTGCTTCTGGGGGACAGGGTGGTGGCTTTTCCCCAGGGGAGCGGCCGGTGGGGTCCATCCCTCCCAGAGCCCCCCAGTTTAGGTGGTGCTTCCCCATCGCTGCCGGTGCTGCTGCTGGAAGTCCCCAGCCTCTCTTTCAGGGAGTTTGTGGAGAGCAGATTTATTTTGTGCTGTGCTGAGAATTAACTCCCCTTTTCTTCCTCCTGCCTCTGCCCCCGCTGGAAAGCGAGAGAATGCAGAAAAGAAGAAAGGATTTACATTGTGGTGGTGATTGGCACGGGCTCTGAATGAGAGGTCATTTCATCTGGCTGTTTCTTTTCAAGGCTCTTTTTTTCATGCACACTGTATTCAGGCTGGGAGCATTCTTTCTTTTCAAAGCTCCTCTGTCTGTCTCTCTCTTCCCCCTCCTTTATTTTTCATCCCTTTTCTTTACTTTTGCTGTCTTTTCATTCTGTTTTTTCCCCACCCCCTTGGGGCTCCATTTTTTTTTCTCTCCTTTTTCCTTTCCTCTATTCAGTTCCTTTTTTTTTCCTCCCCCCCCTTCCCCCCCCCTCCCCTCCTCACATCTCTTTTTGAATAGCTCTTCTATTTTCGGAGAGGAAAGGGAGTGTGAGGAAGAGAAGTCGTTGCAGCGAGGAGGAACTTGAAAGTCTTTCTTTCCCTGTTTATTTCACTTTAAAGCCAAATCTGTTTTCCAGGGGAGAGAGAGGTTTCTGCATGGAGCCTTTGAAGCATGCCTGGGACAGCAGCAGGGCTGGCCAGGCTGGGGCTTCTCCCCGCTCCTCGTCGCGCCACAGACGCCGGAGGATCGTGGAAGGGTTGGGGTGGGTTGGAAGGGACCTTAAAGATCTTCTTTTCCCATCCTCCTGATGTGGGCAGGGACACCTTCCAGTAAATCAGGTTGCTCAAGGCCCTCTCCAGTCTGAGCTTGAACACCTCCAGGGAGGAGGCATCCACAGCCACTCTGGGCAACCTGTTCCAGAGTCTCACCATCCTTGTGCTGAAGAGCTGCTTCCTAAGATCTGGTCTCAACCTGTTCTCCCTCAGCTTCAAACCATTGCCCCTTGTCCTGTTGCTAGACACCCTTGTGAAAAGCCCTTTCCTGTAGGCTCCCTTCAGGTACTGGAAGGTAGCTATAAGGTCTCCCTACAGTCTTCTCCAGGCTGAAAAAAACCCATTGTCCTCAGCCTGTCCTCGTAGCAGAGGTGCTCCAGCACCTTGTGGTGCCCCAAGCTGCTGAGGAAGGCCCTAGGAATCATGGGGAGGTCTGTGGGTGCTGCTGGTTGAGCTGGGGTTGGGTGTTGGTGCTGTGGCAGGGGGTGCAGGCAGGAGCAGCCCCTCACCTCACACCTCCAGACACCAGTGACTCTTGCTGTGGCTGGTGTGAGTGAAGAGCAGCGCTGGAAGTCATGACCGTGATCCATGGAAGGTCCTGGGAGCACTCTGTTGTAGCATGTGCTGGGGAGGAGGCTGGTGGATGGGGACAAGAGGCCATGCTGGTGTCATCTTGGAAGGAGAACACTCAGCTTGCACACAGGAAAGCAGAGGAGTGGAGCTGGGTCCTCAGGCATGGGGTGGCTGTTGGCTGTGGAAAGTCACAGGGCTAAGCACCCTGGACACAGGGTGCTGAGTTCTATGGGCTTAAGCCCTTCCATGGTAGAAGAGCAGGAAGGGTCTCATAGTCATCCATAAGGCCACAGTGAATCCATTTGTGTCTAAGAGAAATGAAGGTGAAGCTGGTCCCTGGGCTGCTGCTCCCCAGGTGCAGTTTGGTGCTGTCAGATCTCTCCTGGCATCTCCATCATCTTGCCTCCAGAAAAGCTCCAGGCTTAGGGCTCAGTCAGTTTGGTCTGCTGAAGGAGAGGTGATGTGCTGAGCAGCAAAGCAACAGCAGCTCCCCAAGGAGGGTGGGGACAAGAGTCCCCCTTCCTGAGTGGTGCCAGCCTGGGGGCTGTTCCAGGCACTGACCATCAGCCAACTTTGGAGCAGCTTCAGCAGCTGCTCAGGGGCAGAAAGTTGCCCCATCCCTCGGCAGGAGTGGAGCACTGACTCCAGCAGTTGCTTTGGCTCAGCCCATCTGTGGCCAGTGGTTTTCTGAGGAGACCTCCCTGGTGCAGGGAGCACTCTCATGGTAAGAACCTGCTCCCATGGGCTCCTTGCTGCATCCCATGACATGGGGTCCCCAGCCCTTCCATGCTGCTTCCCACCATCCCCAGGCCTCAGAGGAGCACATGCTCCTGAGGGAGCTCTCAGCCTTCTCTCACCTCCATGGCCAAGCCAAGGCAGTTAGGACCCTGATGTGAATTCAGGAAGCATCACTTGCTTGTTAATCTTCATCTGCCCTGCTTGCTCTGAGATAAAGCTGAGATGGAGGGCTGCTCTAGGACACAGAAATAGGTCCAGGATTGGAGCCTCCAGGTTTGCTGTTGCTGTGCTGGTGAGGGGCTGGGGGCCAGGGCTCAGGACCAGCAGATAAGGGTTCACCTGGCACCCAGGTCCTGCTGTGGTCAGCAGGGCCAGGAGCATGGAGTTATGTGTGGAGCTGCTCCACACTTGCTGAAGCAGCATTTCTGGGTGAAAAGTGTGAAATACAGCACAGGGGGACCCTGCCATGCCTGGCTGAGCCCAACAGCTGAGGATGGAGATCCTGTTGGGCCCCATCCTGAGCATCTTGTGGTGCGAGAGGAGAATTCTGCCTGTTCCCTTCATCTGAAGGGCTTTGGAGGAAGGTTGGAAGGGTCCTGCCAAAGCACAGGAAGATCATTGTCCCCTGGCAGAGGTGCAGGTGGGGCTGGGGTGTGGGCAGGGGTCCTGAGCCGCCTGGGTGGGCTGCAGGAGCAGAGCTGGTGGCACCCTGGTTAACCAAGTCGATTGTTTTTCCTGGAGCGAGAGCCGAATAATCACCCGAGATGGAGGAGACCCTGGCGGGGATGAAAAGGGGGAGAGAGAGGAAGGAAGCAAAGGACAGAGGTTGGGAACAGAGAGGGAGATGAGGAGATAGATGAAAGGGAAAGGAGAAAGATAAGAGGGAGAGAGGGGACAGCTCTCCAGCGAGAGATGGGCGTTGCCAGGGAAACGGGAAGAATGAGGGAGCGACGGAGGGATGGAGGCTGCTGGGGGCGGGGAGCGAGGGAGGATGGAGGGATGGAGGAGGAGAGTGGATCCTCGGCAGAAGAGGAGGCAGGAGCCCAGCCTGGGCTGGCTGCCTGTCTGCTGGGAAGCTGTGCCAGCGTGTGGGGCCGTGGCTCTCCCCCTCCGTGGTGCCCGGTACAGCTGCTCCCAGACTGACCCCCCTGGCCCACCACAGGGAGGCTTCCTCACCAACAGGGCTCCACACTGTGCCCAAACCTTGTCACACGTGTGGATGCTCTGGAAGGTGGTGGGAGGCCAGAAAGGGTTCAGCCTAGGAGGGAGAGCACTGCCTGGGCTTGGCACTGGCATTTGTATGCCCCTTGGTGGTGTAGCTGCAAAGTAAAACCAGAGAGCAGGTGATGCTGGAGCTGCTGACCTGCTGGCAGGGGACAACAGGCACTGGGATGCTCTGCATGCTGTGCCAGCAAGCGATGGCAGTGCTGCTGGTGCTCAGTGGGCAGGGGCAGCTGAGCATCCCCCACCTTGCTGCAGCAGGACAGTGACTTCCTGGCACTGCTACTCTCCTTGCAAAGGAGAGTGGTGGCTGAGCCTCATCCCATGGAGAGAAGGCTTCCCCAGCAGAGTAAGAATCAGACTGGTTTGGGTGGGAAGGGACCTATAAAGCCCATCTAGTCCAACCCCCTGCAATCAGCAGGGAAGATGTCTAGATGCAACCAGAGCAGGTTGCTCAGAGCCCCGAGCAGCCTGACCTGGAATGGTTCCAGGGACTGGGACATCTTCCACTTCCCTGGGCAACCTGGCTTGGGTGCTGAAATTAGTGCCAGGTCAGAGCTGCAGCACCCAACCCCCTTCCATGGCACTGCAGGGGCACTGCAAAGCCCAGAGGCAGTTTTGTGCTCAGCAGCTTGGCACTGAGCTGGGTCTGGGAAGGTCCCGCTGGTGCCAGCTGCTCCCACGTGGTTGGGTTGGGACCAGGTGGCTTGGTGTGTTTGTTCTGCAGGAATGGGAATCTCCAGTTGTTTGGGAAACATCCCCTTTCCCTTTCCAGAGTTTGTCAATAAGCTGGTGGCTGAAAATGTAACTATTTACCGGGATGCACACAATGTTTGGGGTAGAAAGCATGAAAGGAGCCGGGGCAGGGCAAGGGGAAGGGCTCAGCTGCCCTGAGAGAGCAGGTGCAATTCCCTTCTTGAGCCACTGGCTGTCAGATGGCCTTGAAATCGTTGGCTTTTCCTCCCAGTCTCGCCACGAGTCTATCTGCATCCTGCTGCATGTTGTAGCCTCCTTCACCTTCTTTAAACCACAGTCCCCAGAGCGAGCCGATTCCTGCACCCAGCGCCGCTCCGTGCGGGGCTCCCGATGCCGGGCGGCGCTCTGCGGCCCGGGCTGGAGGCAGCAGCTCTGCTTCCCACCTGCTCAAACTCTGCAGGTTTTCCCCTTTTCCTCAAGAAGCCATTCCCTGAAGTTCTGCTTGAAGAGCAGAGTGAGATGGGTGGGCTGAGGAGACGCTGACTGAGGGGAATTTGCTGGCTTTGATTTCGTCCAAGGCGTGGAGTTCCTTCGGCAGCACCAGTGGCCTCCTTCCTCAGGTTGTGGTTTAAAGCAGAGTTTGGCTGGGTTTGGTGCCAGTTATGGGGTGAGAAATGGCAGATTTGGTTCTGCCATGGGCCAGGGCAGTGGTGGCTGGTAGCTGCTCCCTGTGTTGCATGCTGTCAGCACAGAGCCAAGGGCAGGTGCATGCCCTTGTGTCCTGCATCTCTTGGCCTTGGCCATCCCTGGTACCTGATCTCAGGGAATAGAATAAACCAGGCTGGAAGAGACCTTCAAGATCATCCAGTCCAACCTATCACCCAACACCATCCAATCAACTAACCCATGGCACCAAGCACCCCATCAAGTCTCCTCCTAAACACCTCCAGGGATGGTGACTCCGCCACCTCCCTGGGCAGCACATTCCAATGGCAAATCTCTCTCTCTGTGTAGAATTTCTTCCTAACCTCCAGCCTAAACCTCCCCTGGCACAGCTTGAGACTGTGTCCTCTTGTTCTTGTGCTGGTTGCCTGGGAGAAGAGACCAACCCCCACCTGACTACAACCTCCCTTCAGGTAGTTGTAGGCAGCAATAAGGTCTCCCCTGAGCCTCCTCTTCTCCAGGCTAAGCAACCCCAGCTCCCTCAGCCTCTCCTCCCAGGGCTGTGCTCCAAACCCCTCCCCAGCTTTGTTGCCCTTCTCTGGACACCTTCCAGCACCTCAACATCTTTCCTAAACTGAGGAGTCCAGAACTGGACACAGGACTCAAGGTGTGGCCTAACCAGTGCAGAGCACAGGGGCAGAATGACCTCCCTGCTCCTGCTGGCCACACTGTTCCTGATACAGGCCAGGATGCCATTGGCCCTCTTGGCCACCTGGGCACACTGCTGGCTCATGTTCAGCCTACTCCCAGCCAGCACCCCCAGGTCCCTCTCTGCCTGGCTGCTCTCCAGCCACTCTGACCCCAGCCTGTAGCTCTGCCTGGGGTTGTTGTGGCCCATGTGCAGAACCCGGCACTTGGATGTGTTCAGTCTCCTGCCCTTGGCCTCTGCCCATCTGCCCAGCCTGTCGAGGTCCCTCTGCAGAGCCTCTCTACCCTCCAGCAGATCAACTCCTGCCCCCAGCTTGCTGTCATCTGCAAATGTATTGATGATGGACTCATCACATCATCAATAAAGCTGTTAAAGAGCATGGGGCCCAGCACTGATCCCTGGGGCACCCGAGGGATCAGCTGTGGTGGTTTCTAACAGAACCCCTCTCCTCCTGCCCCTGAAGCCCAGATGGGCTCAGCCATCCCCAGCCCTGGTGTGAGATGAAGGCCCTGGGTCAGGGGTGTGAGCAATTTTAGTTGTTGTGATTTTTCAGGGGAAAAGAAAACAAACAAACACCCCCCTCCTCCCCCCCCAAAAAACCAACCAACCAACCACAAGACATTTCTCTGTCTGGAGTTGTTGTGCTTGGAGTGCAGCTTTACCTGCAACCCACAACAAAGATGAAAGCCTGAGTTTTGCCTTTTATTAAATTTAAATGAAAGCTGCTTTTAAGGAAGGGAAGAGGAAAAAACAAAATCAAAGGTGCTCTCCCCAGCAGCCCCCAGCTCTTATCTGCCATTTGCTGATAAAACTCTGAAAAGTTTTGACTTGCCTCCCCCCACCACCAGGCCACCCCCATCACCTCCAGACCAAATTTCTGCTGAGGCTCAATCCTAGCCCCTCAAGATCCTTGGAGTGAGGAGGCCAAAAGTGCAGGCAGGGTTCAAGGTGTGGCCTCACCTGTGCCCAGTGCAGGGGGACAGTCCCTGCTCTGGTCCTGCTGGCCACACCACTCTGTGCCAGTTCAGCTGGAGATGTCAGGACAACAAAGCTGGTGGAGAGTCTGGAGAACAGGTCTTAGGAGTGGCTGAGAGACCTGGGATTGTTCAGCCTGGAGAAGAGGAGGCTGAGTGAGGCTGGGGGTTGGTCTCTTCTCCCTGGTATCAGGTGACGGAATGAGAGGAAATAGCCTGAAGCTGTGCTGGGGAGGTGTAGGTTGGAGATTAGGAACAATTTTTTTCCCCTGCAAGAGTGGTCAGGGCATTGAAGAGGCTGCCCAGGGAGGTGGTGGAGTCACCATCCCTGGAGGTGTCCAAGAAATGTGTGGCCATGGCACTTGGGGCCATGGTTCAGTGGCCATGGTGGTGTTGGGCTGATGGTTGGACTCGATGTTCTTAGAGGGCTTTTCCAACCCAAGCCATTCTGTGATTGTGTGTCAGCAGCAGGAGGGACAATGAGGCTGCTGGTTTTCCATCCTCTGCCCCTTCTCAGCCTCTGAGGTGGCTGCTGCTGGGGCAGGTCTCCCTTGCTCCTGGCCACTGCAGTACCAGGGCCACGGAGGGCTCCTGCCCTAGGGTTTGGGTGCAGGTGCTGCACAAGCCTCTGCCCATCTCCTGGGTGGCCCCACCCTGGCTCTGCATCACCTTGCTCCACCCAGGAGCAATTGATCCCTGTGGGAATGGCTGTGGCAGGCCTGTGCTGGGCCTGAGCCTGCCTGGGGAGCTTCTTGAGCAAGGTTGGAAGCGGCTCTCGGGAGAGCCAAAGCTTAGTCACCCTGAGCAGTGCCAGGGGGTTTCCTGGGGCAGCTGAAGGATGTGACCAGACCTCAGCAGCATTGGGAAATGGAGTTTCCAGCCACCCCAGGGAGGCTGAAGGGGGAAGTGAGAGCAAGAAGTGAAACAAAAGCATCTGCCCTGTGCCCTCACTGCTGTTAGTGCAGCTGCAGCCCCACGGCCACACTCCCCGGGCACCCAAGCTCTAGTGCCACAGCTGGAGATTTGGGTAAGGTGAGGCTGGTACCCTTGTACCCAGTGTCTTGGGGCAGAGGGCTCAACCCCCTCCTGGATGCCCAGAGCAAGAATCCACTGTTTACTGTGCCAAAAGGTGCTGGCTTAGGGTGGTGGTTGTTCAGACACCTCAGTGACGCTCTGGGGAGTGCCTGTGAGGTGGTGCTCCTTCAGCTTCCTCATCTTGTGCTGGTGGTGCCCAGAGCTGTGCCCAGGGGTCCAGCCAACCCCACTGCAGTGCCAGGGATGTGGAGGGGACAGCTGGGTCCCTTCTCACCTCTGCTGTCCCAGAGGCTGCCAGCCAGCCTTGGAGCTGTCCCAGAGGTGTTCCAGAAGGGGACTTTTTATGAGGGTTTAAGTGCTAGGATGAGGGAGGAGAGCTTTGGGCTGGAAGAGAGGAGATTCACACTGGAGACTGGGAAGAAATTCTTTACAGTGAGGGTGGTGAGACTCTGGAACAGGTTCCCAGGGATGCCCCCTCCCTGGAGGTGTTCAAAGCCAGGCTGGATGAGGCCCTGAGCAACCTGGGCTAGTGGGAGGTGCCCCTGCCCATGGCAGGGGGTTGGAGCTGGATGATCTTCAAGGTCCCTTCCAACCCAAGCCATGCCACGATTCATTGTGCTCACTGGCACCAGCCATGGGGAGCAGGATCACCAGCTAGGAGCTGTGGGTTGTGCCATGGAGAAATCCTGGGGGAAAGCAAGATTTTTAGGTGCTCTGAAGGAGATCTCCAGGGTGTGTGGCAAGGGAAACCACCTCCAAACCCAGGAGAATCTGGGCTCAAGGCAGAAGCTTTCCAGAGCTGCGGGACCCTGGCTGCCTGGCCTGGGCCAACCCAGGCAAGCCGGCTCCTGATTCCAGTCTCCCCAGCTCCAGCGTGAGTCATGGCAGCAGCAAACCACCACTCACCCCTGGCCACCCTGCAGCCCGCTGCCAGTGACCCAGATCCCTGATTGGTGCCCAGTGGGCACCTGGCCTGGGACAGGATCTACCAGGCAGAATGGGTGCAAGGTGGGTACAGGACTGGGCAGGGGGAGCACGTGGCTGGGTGTGCTGCAGCTGGGGACGTTAGAGCAGGGAAATGGCAATGTCTGCAGTCCTGGCAGGGTGCTCGTGGGGGCTGCAGTGTTTGCCCTGGCAGTGCCACTCTGCAGGGCCGGCCGGGGGTGGGCTGCACCGTGGCAGGAATCCCCGAGAGGCGATGCCAGCCTTGCCCCCGGACTGCCCGGCAGCAGGGGGTGCCGGGGCCGAGCCGTGCGTGCCGGCAGCCCCCTCCCCAGCTGCTCCCTCCTTTCTCACTGTCTTCCTCCCCATCCTTCCTGCCACCCTCCTCCTCCTCCTGCCGCGCCCTCCCCTTGCTTTGTTTCGCTGCCTCCGCACTACCCCCCTCATCCCTTCCCCATCCCCTCCTCCCCCTTCCTCTCTCTCCTCCCCCATCCTCTTCTTCCTCCCTCCTCCCCCATCGTTCTTCCTCCTCCTTCCTTCCCCCACCCTCATCCTCCTCATCTCCTCACAGCCTGTTCCACAGGGTTTCTCAGAGGTGCAGGAGGCTGAAGCTGCCCCCCTTTTCTCCCCTCTCTTCCATTTCTGGCCAGCAGCCCCCACCAAGACCCTGCCAGACTCTTGGCTCCTAGCTCACACAGCTCATCTCTCCCTCCTGGCTGCCATGGGGAGGGGATGCTTGGGCCAGTGGGATGCTGAGCTGGACCCTTCCTCCTCCCAGAGAGAGCTGGGAGCTGTGAGTGGACGATGCTGGGTTTAGAGGGCTCTGGTGGCCAGGGCTGGAAGGTGCTGCAGCCTCTGGCAAAGGGTGAGGGCAGAGGTGGTTGGAGCTCATGGCAGCAGTGTCCATGCAAGTGCCAGAATCTGCCTCCCACCACCTGAATCATCATCTTGGCAGTGCTGGCCTCACAGTGGGCATTGGGGAGGGTCCCCTCTCTGGCTGTGGTGCACTCTGGGTCAAGGATGCCTGATTCTGTGGCTGGATCTGGCACAGTGCAGGCTGAGGAGCAGGACCCTGGGTGCCAAGACCCTGGGCAGCCCTCCCCATGGTGCTGGTGGCTCTTCCCTTCTCTGGCTCTTCCTGTTTCTTTTCCCCATGCCCACCACCTCCCCGTGCCCACCACGGCATGGAGCAGCACAGGTGCCCAGGCCAAGCCACAGTGCCACGAGCTGACCGCTGGCAGTGTCCCCACTCTGAGTGCAGCTTTAGCCCATGGATGCTCCAGGGACTGCAGTGTAATCTGGTTTGGAGTTGATTCCTCTTTTTCCTCCCCCACAGGATTTCTCTTTGTTGTAGCTGCAGGAATAATTCTATTTAGGAGAACATTCCTCACTGCAGGAGGAAGCAGCAGCCTCCTCGCTCTCATCTGGTGGCAGGTTTCCAAACACCTCCCTGCCCATCCCTGCTGGGCACCCTGGGGCTGCTGGGGACCCTGTGCCATGCCCCATTCGTGGGGGTCCTGAGCTGGCTCAGCCTGGGGGGTCAGGCACTGCTGCTTCAGGCTCTGCTGCCCCTCCAGGACCCAGCCCTGTCCTCCCTGGGGTGGGTTCAGGGCTGTCAGCCCAGGGAGCATGAGCAAGCCAAGCACGAGCATGATCTCGAGGTGCTGAGTTCATCCTCACAGCACAACCCCCCTGAGCCTCCCCCAGCTCAGGAGAGTTTTGGCACCCATGCTTCTCTCCCCAGGCCTGCCCATGCCCTGACATCCCTCCAGCCTCTCCTTTCCCCTGGTTTTGCTCTGTCTGATGGTCTCTCCTGCCTGCCTCCCAGCCCAAGACCCTGAGGAACCAGCAGGCACCAACCCGAGGGCTCTGGGATGGAGGCAAGATGTCATCCCCAGGGTGTGGTGGCTCCTGCCCCGCTCTCTGTGGTACAGCAGCTCCCCCAAGCTTTGCCATCCTAGATTCCTGGTGGTTGATGGCAGCGGTTCCTCAGGTTGCTGGCCAGCTGTCCCTGACCCTTCCTGAAGGGGCTGGTGCTGGTGGGTGCCAGCTCTGTCACATGGTGAGGAACTGGCTCTTCAGGAATGCTTGTGCCTTCCTGCAGCCATCCCATGCTGGTCACACCGTTGTGGTGGGAGCCTCCCCATGCTCTGCTTTCCAGGCTGATGGATGCCTGGAAACCTCCAGAGCAAGCAGAGCTCCTGGTTTGTGCCAGGCTCAGGAGCAGAGCACCTGGCACTGCTGCAAACCCAGCATCAGTGGACTGGCAGCTGCCAGGTGATGCTAGTGGTGATGGCATGAACAGCATGAACATGATGTGAACATGGGGGGGGTCTGCTTGTGGTCTTTCGGCTTTTGGTGCCTTGTGAGTTGCTGTGGTCCCAGGTAAAATCACTGGTGCCACCATGCTGAGCTCCTGGTGTGCTCCCCTGTGCTTGTGCTTCTCCACCAACAGCCATTTGGCCTTCCAGTAGGAGCTGGGTGGTGTCTGTGTGACCTCCCATGTCTGTGTTTCCAAAACTGCTCCCATCTGAGCTCATCCCTGTTTGCACCAGGCCCTGGAGAACCTGCAGCCCTCTGAGAAGTGGCTTGGTGACTCTGGGCAGCTTCTGTGGGTCAGTGGTGCTGGGGATAGGGGCAGAGGCAGGAGTAATGGGAATAAACCACTCCTGAAGCTGCAGAGTTGGTGCAGGAACCTTGGGTGCTCAGAGCTGGGATGGAACAGAGCTGCTGGAATGTGTTAGAGAAGCAAGAGGGAGAGGAGGCACTTGCCATGGCAGGGATGGGAGACAGGAGGGATGGGCCAAGGAGGGAAGGTTGGAGCAGTGAAAGGGTTCACAGGGCACTGCCACAGCCTGGCATGGGCCAGCATGGCCAACCCCTAGCTGCCATTCTGTACTGTGGCAATGCCCAATCCACCACGGGCGAGTGAGCCAAAGGCACTGGTGCTGGGCTGCTGCCCTGAGCTTCACCTGACCTGGTGAGCCTGGCAGCTGGGCCAGCTTCTGGGTGTCTCCCGGGAGGAGACTTGGACTTTGGCTCCTCAAGCTCCCTGTGTCTGTCACTGCTGCTTCTCACCCCTGCGAGGAGCACGGAGCAGAGCAGCACAGTCAGAGTTCTTGACTTCTCCCCAAACTCTGCCTGACCCCAAAATCCACTGCCAGGGGTCTCTGAGGCGGCCAGGAGCCAGACCTCAAGGTTTGGTAACCTGGCTGCAAAGGCCAACAGTGGGCACAGAGCCGGGCACTCCCTCTGCAGCCTGGTTCCCCAGCCCCCTGCGGCTGAGACCCCTGGCACCATACCAACCCACGTCCTGGGGCGTGTGGTGCCAGGGATCCACGCTGGCAACTCCTGTGTCGGTCTGGGGTTTGCTGGGGACAGCGTTGGGGAAAGGGGTGATGGCTGGAGCGGGCACCTCCAGCGGCTGTGTGGTGGCAGGGGCAGCGGGGTGCTCACAGCCGTGTCTCTCCCTCCCTAGCCATGCCAGGCAGGCGGCGAGAGATGGATCGCTTCACCGAGTGCGGCACCCAGACAGACGCTGTGGTGGTGTTGTCCCTGGCACAGGCCGCGGTGCTGGGCTTGGTGTCCGACAACGAGCTGCTCGGGGCCACCGTCAGCCCTGCCGGCTTCTTCCCGGGGCTGGCAGCCGAGCTGCCTGACGCCGACACTGCGGCCGAGCCTGGGGAGCCGGAGGGCGAGGGCCGGCCGGAGGGCGAGCCGGAGGAGGACGCCTTGGAGGCAGAGTCCTCCCTGGAGAAGCACGCCCGGAGGAGGAAGCGGCCCCCCGTGCGGCTGGTGCCCAAGGTCAAACGCGAGAAGGCAGAGGCCGAGGCCGAGCCGCTGTACGAGGTGCCCGTGCCCGCCGACGAGGAGGGCGAGGGGCAGCGCGGCCGCTCCCGCCATCGCCGGGAGCAGGAGATGCAGGGCAGCTCCGTGAAGATGATCGACCTGGGCACCTTCAGCAGGAAGCCTCGGAGGCTGCGGCACCTGCGCCGGCACACGCGCCACGAGCCGGCGGGCACCGAGTGCCACCTGGAGGGCGCCGACCCGGCCGGCGCGGCAGCGGACGACGGCACGTCGGGAACCTCCCGCACCGACTGCGCCTTCGAGGCGGCCGCCCCCTCCCCAGACGAGGAGGAAGCCCCAGCGCCGGCGTCCCCCGAGGCGGTGAAGAGCGAGCAGGGCTTCGGCTGGCAGGAGGCGGGCGAGCTGGAGGCGGAGGCGGGCGGCGGCGGCAGCAGCGAGCGCAGCAAGAAGGCGCAGCTGGACCGGCTGGACATCAACGTGCAGATCGACGACTCCTACCTGGTGGAGGCGGGCGACCGGCAGAAGCGCTGGCAGTGCCGCATGTGCGAGAAGTCCTACACCTCCAAGTACAACCTGGTGACCCACATCCTGGGCCACAACGGCATCAAGCCCCACTCCTGCCCGCACTGCGGCAAGCTCTTCAAGCAGCCCAGCCACCTGCAGACCCACCTGCTGACCCACCAGGGCACCCGGCCCCACAAGTGCGAGGTGTGCGGCAAGGCCTTCACCCAGACCAGCCACCTGAAGCGGCACATGCTGCTGCACAGCGACATCAAGCCCTACAGCTGCCGCTTCTGCGGCCGCGGCTTCGCCTACCCCAGCGAGCTGAAGGCCCACGAGGTGAAGCACGAGAGCGGCCGCTGCCACGTCTGCGTGGAGTGCGGCCTGGATTTCTCCACCCTCACCCAGCTGAAGAGGCACCTGGCCACCCACCAGGGCCCCACGCTCTACCAGTGCCTGGAGTGCAGCAAGTCCTTCCACTACCGCAGCCAGCTGCAGAACCACATGCTGAAGCACCAGAACGTGCGGCCCTTCGTCTGCACCGAGTGCGGCATGGAGTTCAGCCAGATCCACCACCTCAAGCAGCACTCCCTCACGCACAAGGTGAGATGTGCTGGCTCTGGCTGCAGGCTGCAGAGGGACCTTTCAGAAGGGTGTCCCGGAGTCCTGGGAGATGGGTGGAGGTGCTCGTGGTTAGTGTTCGCTGGGGGTTGTGGGCAGGGGTCCTGGGGCTACCCAGCCTCCTTCCTTCCTGGGGGCTTCAGTCCTCTGAGAGCAGCATTCAGGGTGGCCTGGGGGATTCTGGCCGTGGCAGGCTGTGGGCAAGGGGTTTGCCCTTTTCCAAAGGTTCTTCCAAGAGAGAGCAGTTGGCCTGAGCTGGGCTGATGTCACCTGTCCAGGCACACGCTAGCACTGGGTTCTCCAGATGCTGCTGCTGGGCTGCCAGGGGGCTGAGATGATGGTGTCAGGGGGCAAGGCAGGATCCTGCTTACTGCAGGATGGGACAGCAGGAATTGTACCCTGGGACAGTGTAAGGAAAGTCCTAGGCTCTTGGTAGTGCCCCCTCTGTGCTTGCAGGGAGCGAGGAGCAGGAGATGCTGATCAGGGTAAATCTCTCCCCTGGTTCATGTGGCCCAGCCCACTGACCATCCCCACAGTTCTTCTTGAGATGAGGAACCTGTCCCATGCCCCTCAGGGAGTGCAGGTCACAGACTGATGGGGCTGGAAGGGACCTCTGGAGATCACCCAGTCCAACCCCGCTGCTCCAGCAGGGTGACCCACAGCAAGGTGCCCAGGGTCACCACGATGTCCAGGTGGGTTTAGAATCGATCTGGAGAAGAACACATCCATCCAGGAGAAACTAGGTCGTGGAGTCTCCTTCTCTGGAGACTTTCAAGACCCCTCCAGATGCATTCCTGTGTGACCTTCTCTAGGTGACCCTGCCTTAGCATGGGGGTTGGACACAATGATCTCCAGAGGTCCCTTCCAACCCCTAACATTCTGTGATCCCACTGAGTATCTCCAGAGGAGGTCCCTGCTTCACACCCTGCCCTGCGCTGCTCACGCGCCTCCAGCTTACGCAGGATCTGTTTGGAGACCTTCAAACCCACCCTAGCAACATAGGGCTCGGCTCTGCCCCCTGCCCATGGCTCTGCCCCCTGCCCGTGGCTCTGCCCCCTGCCCATGTGTGTCTCTGAACCCCTTGCAGGGTGTGAAGGAGTTCAAGTGCGAGGTGTGCGGGCGGGAGTTCACGCTGCAGGCCAACATGAAGCGCCACATGCTGATCCACACCAGCGTCCGGCCCTACCAGTGCCACATCTGCTTCAAGACCTTTGTGCAGAAGCAGACCCTCAAGACCCACATGATTGTCCACTCACCTGTGAAGCCCTTCAAGTGCAAGGTACTGCTGGCGGCCTGGTGGGGGTTCAGCAGATCTTGGGAGGGTGGGGGGTAGCCAGTGTTGGGCGGTTAGCAGATCTTGGGGGGTTAGATCTTGGGGATGGTTCAGCAGATCTTGGGGAGGAGGTTATCAGAGCTTGGTGGGGGTAGGAGTTAGCACATCTTGGGGGAGGATTAGCAGATCCTGTAGAGGATTTAGCAGACCTTGAGAGAATTAGCAGATCGTGGAGAGCTTGGGTCTGGCGTGCTGTGAAACCCGGGCAGGCTGGGCTTAGTCCTGCGTGGCAGGAAAGCAGCTTGGTGGTGCCTCCTTCTGTTCAGTTGGGCACACAGCTCGGAGCTGCGCAGCCGCCGTGGGCAGGGCATGGGCACCACCAACAGGGAAGGACAATCAGTGCTGGATATGATAGAGTCCCCATCCCTGGAGGGGTTTCAAAGCCATGGAGATGTGGTGTGAGATGTTTAGTGGTGACCTGGCGATGCTGGGCTAATGGTTGGGCTTGATCTGAAAGGTCTCTTCCATCCAAGCGATTCCAAGGTTCTATGCAAAGCCCACGCTGCTCTGGCAGCACCAGCTTTGCCAGGGGTGAGGGCAGCGATGGCAGAGCCCTCACTGACCTCAGGTTGGTTGCCGCAGGTGTGTGGAAAGTCCTTCAACCGCATGTACAACCTCCTGGGCCACATGCACCTGCATGCTGGCAGCAAGCCCTTCAAGTGTCCCTACTGCTCCAGCAAGTTCAACCTGAAGGGCAACCTCAGCCGACACATGAAGGTCAAGCACGGGGTGATGGACATCAGCCTGGACAGCCAAGGTGAGTGCAGGCTGCAGCCAGTCCTTGGTGCTGCCCATCACAGACAGGGTTTTGTGGTCTTCCCTGCTGTGCCCACTGCCAGGAGCACCTGGCTCCTGGCTGTTTGCTGAGCCATGCTGTGGTGTCTCTGGTTTGGAGTCTGTGGGCTCTAAACTCACATTGAATACTGCTCTGGTGTCCCAATCAAAAGAAAGACATAGAACTGTTGGGAGTCCAGAGGGCCACTCTGATTTGAAGACAGGCTGAGGGAGCTGAAGTTGTTCAGCTTAGAGAAGAGTCCAGGGGGACCTTATAGCTGCCTTCCAATTCCTGAAGGGATCTTACAGGAAGGCTGGAGAGAAACTTTGCATAAGGGACTCTAGGGACAGGACAAGAGGGAATGGTTTTAAGCTGAGGGACAGTAGGATCTTAAAAGTTCTTGAGTATGAGGGTGGTGAGACACTGGAACAGGTTGCCTGGAGGTTGTGGATTCCCACTCCCTGGAGTGTTTAAGGCCAGGTTGGACGAGGCCTTGAGCAACCTGGGCTAGTGGGAGGTGTCCCTGCCCCTGGCAGCGGGGTTTGGGTAGATGATGTCTAAAGTCATTCAGTGATTTTTCAAACTCAACCTGCCCAGTGAGGGGAAGGTGCTGTTGGCCCAGAATCTTCATGCAGCATCCCTGTGCTTGAATCCTAGATGCCATGATGGACCTGGCTGGGGCTGACCACACGGAGCTGGACGGGCAGCAGGAGATGGATGACTTCGAGGAGGAGAACTCTTACGGCTACGGTGGGGTGGGCAGCGCGCCGGAGGAGCAGGCCATGAAGGAGATGGCCTACTACAATATGTTGTAGCTGCAGTGCCAGGGGACTGCCAGGGCCAGTGCTGACACTGTGTGGCACCCAGCCAGCCCTGCACTCCCACCCCGGACAGGGGGGTCTGGTTGGGTTTGGTGAAGGAGAGGACAGGGATTGTCCAAATGCTGGGGTGGAGGCTGTAGGTGGCAGTGGGCGCACAGGGTTGGTGTGCTGGAGACTCAGCTCCAGCTGCTGCCAGACCCTTGCGGAGCTCAGTGGAGCTCCCACCACAACCGGGTCCATCCCTCCTTCCCCAGCACCCCAGAGAGGTTGTGCTAAGCTGTGCCCAGATGGCTGCATGCCTTGTGCCCGGCGCTGGCATCCCTTCACCCCACTCCTGCCCCACAGCGCAGGGGCAAGCTGGGGCCGTGCCTCTTGCCACTCCCTGAAGCCGTGGGCAGGGGCGGGCACACCCCAGCAGCCGATGAGCGTCTCTCACGATTCTACCTCCTGGGTGCCCCTCTGCCCGCCGCAGGAAGCGGGTCTGTGGCTCTTCCCCGGGCCAGAGCTGCCCTGCTCGCCCTGGGGCACGGGCAGAGCTGCAGCAGCAGGCCACGGGGCACACACAGAGTATTTTCTTACGGAACCAGAGGGAAGCGCAGCGGCGGCCCTGGGCGCGGGGCGGCCGCAGCGAGCGGCGCGGCGTGGGGGGAGGCTCCAGCCGCCCTGCAGCAAATGATGGTATTTTAGAGTAATTTATTTTTGTCAGCGTGCTTGGGTTGATCTTTTCACCAGGTTCAGTTTCCTTCAACCAGTGTGCTTTGTAAACCCGTGTAACGTGTCTGCTCTCTGCATGGCGGCTGCCGGCTGCTCGGGGAGGGGCCGAGCACCGTCCCTGGGGGTCCCACCGTCCCTGGGGCAACTGGCCACGGGCAGGACCTTCCTAAGGAACTGTGGGTGCTCTCCATGCTGCCTGTATCCTCTCTTCATCCTCTCTTTCTTCATCCCCCCCCTCCCCCCTCTCTCTCTCTTTCTTCATCCCCCCTCCCCTCTCTTGCACTCTGTCGCCCTTCCCCTTTCTTGCGCTTTCTTCATCCCCCCTCCCCCCTCTTGCGCTCTTTCTTCATCCCCCCTCCCCCCTCTCTTTTCATCCCCCCTCCCCCCTCTCTCTGTTTCTTCATCCCCCCTCCCCTCTCTCTCACTTCATCCCCGCCCCGCCTCTCTTCATCACCTTCCTCGCCCCCTGAGCTGCTCAAGAGCTCAGGACAAGGCTTTGGCTTAAGCAGCCCTTTTGGGGGTGGGAGTCTCTGCCTCCTCTGCTCCTGGTAGTGGGGGAAGCAAGGAGCTGGGGCAGCACTGGGAGACCTGGGACCACCCTCCTGGCTCTGCACGCTTCTAGCTGTGGGGCAGGGGGCTGGGCAGCACACACAGCCTCACTCACACCACTAGGGTCCCGCCAAGCACCAGCCTCTCCTGGGAGGCATGGGCACAGATCCTGTCACACTCCCTGGTGCTGGGCACCATCTGCCCCATCCCCAAAAGCTCCAGACTGGCTCTGATGAGAGGGAGTCACCTCCCTCCACCAGGCAAGGTACCCCCATCCTTGCCATCACCTGTGGACCACCAGAATCCTTAGCCTTGGGGCAGGATGGAGCTGGCTGCAGCACTGGCCAGCCCAGAGCCCCCCCTGCAGTGGGGCGAGGCCCCCCCACGACACTACCTCAGTCCCAGCACCCAACAGCAGGGCAAGGCCACGAGGAGGAGGCCTCACTGCTGTCAGAGCGCCGAGGCACCAGGGGGGGCTGTGACACCAGGCTCTGCCCCATGGGACCGGCAGGGGCTCTCAGGCCAGCAGTGCCACGTGGCTCCCTGGTGTTCCTCCCGAGCACATCCTCTCCTGCAGAGCCCTGCTGTGTTTTGGTCATTTTTTTGCAGAGCAAAATGAGCAATAATTCCAATAAACACCTTTGCTTTAGCCACTGGCTGCCTCCTGAGGCTGGCACTACCCCTGTGCCCATGCCCCAAGAACCGTGCCACCACCACCACAACGTGCTGGGGGCTGGGGAGGTGTTTAATGGCTGCTGGCACAACGAGCTGGGAGGTACACAAATCAGTGCAGGGCAGTTTCCACACCCCTGCCAACCCTCTCCCCAGCCCTGCTCACCCCTAGAAAAGTTTGCAGACACTCATAAGAAAAGTGCTTACAAGGATGATTTGGCTGTCGGTAGGCTGTGCCAGGGAGTGGGCAGCGCTGAGTGCCCATCCATCAGGGTGACGGTGACAGTGGGGGGGCCCTGGTGACCCCCTCACACACACTCCCTGCCACACTGCTACTTGCCCAGGGCCTTGTCCAGGTTGTTCTTGATGGCGTCCAAGAAGTCATTGGTGTTCACAAAGTGCTCGTTCAGCTTCACACTACAGGGAGGGACAGAGAAGGGCTGGGAGGGTCCTGCCGCTGGCAGCAGCTCTGACCTGAGCTGGAGGGCAGAGCCCTGGGCACAGGACGTGGCCACTGCCCAGCCAAGATGGAAATAGACAACCCAAGTCCCTGGGGACTGTGCAGACGCCACTGCACCATCCCACACGGCCAGGGTGCCAGCACGGCACCCGGCTGCCCCCGCCCCGGCAGCCACACGTACTTGGCGAGTCCGTGGATGCAGCCGGCGAGGTCCTTCGTCATCGTCCCGCTCTCCACAGTCTGGATACAGACCTTCTCCAGTGTCTGTGCAAACCTGAGCGCCACAGGGAGCTCCAGCAAAGCCAGCACCCTGCTGCCACAGACCCCACCACAGCTGACACCAGCCATGTCCCCCACCCCACTCACTTGATGAGGTCTGGGTTACTGTCCAGCTTGCCCCGGTGCTCCAGGCCGCGCGTCCAGGCGAAGATGCTGGCGATGGGGTTGGTGCTGGTGGGTCGGCCCTGCACGTACAGAGCGCTCAGCCACCCGGCGTGGGCAACCTGCCACGGCCAGCCTGGCATGGGTGGAGCTCACCCACCTTCTGGTGCTCCCGGTAGTGGCGGGTGACGGTGCCGTGGGCTGCCTCGGCCTCGATGGTCTTCCCGTCCGGACACACCAGGACGGAAGTCATCAGCCCCAAGGAGCCGAAGCCTGTGGTGCGACAGAGGTCAAGGTAAGCTCAGGAGGGCAACCCACCCCACAGGACCCCAGCCTACCCCACCCCACCCCACCTTGGGCCAGGATGTCCGACTGGACATCCCCATCGTAGTTCTTGCACGCCCAGACAAAGCCCCCGGAGGACTTCAGCATCTGTGCCACCATGTCATCGATGAGCCGGTGCTCGTACCAGATCTTCAGCTTGTCGAACTCGGTCTTGTAGTGCCTGCAAGCCCAGGCCCAGCATCAGTCGTGCCCACACCGGGCCACAGCCCTCTGCCAACCTCTGGCCAACAGCCCCCAGGGCAGCTCTCTCCACCCGGCAGCCCAAGCTCCCCTGAGTCCGTACTTGTCGAAGATCTCCTGGAAGATGTCTTTGAAGCGCCCGTCGTAGGCCTTCAGGATGGTGTTCTTGGTGCTCATGTAGAGCGGCCACCGCTTCTGGATGGCGTACTGGAAGCAGCTGTGAGCGAAGCCCATGATGGACTGCAAGGGAAGCGCACAGTCCCCCGTGGGACCCCCATCCCGCCACAGAGGGCAGGGCACGCTGCCCTGTAGGGACCCTGCCGGCCAAGCCCCCTCCCCCCCCCCAGTTACCTCGTCGGTGTTGTACATGCCCATGCCCACGCCGCCGCCGGGGAAGTTGTACACCTCCCACTCCTGCACCCCGCTGCCATCCTTCGGCGTGAAGATCATCTTGAAGGTCCCGGACTTGCCCACCACGAAGTCGGTGGCTTTGTACTGCGGGGAGCAGGGCAGAGCTGTGGGGCAGAGCCCGGCAGGAGGCGCTGCGCGTCCCGCAGGGCGAGCTGCCCCTGCGCCAGGCTCACCTGGTCGCCGTGGGCATGCCTGCCGATGGTGATGGGCTTGGTCCAGCCGGGCACCAGGCGCGGGATGTTCTTGCAGATGATGGGCTCGCGGAACACCGTCCCCCCCAGGATGTTTCGGATGGTGCCGTTGGGGCTCTTCCACATTTTCTTCAGCTTGAACTCTGAGGTGTGCAGAGGTGAGGCCACCCCCCCACAAGGAACACCCCTCCGCACCAGGCACAGCCCTGGTGGTCACCCCAGCCCAGTTCCACCTCAGCCCCTGCCAGCCCCCCCACGCCCGGCTCCTCTGTACCCTGGGCAGCTGCCAGAGCTCCACTGCCGGCCAAGGAGAAGGACAGCCGGCCCCAGAGCTTGTGACTGGCACTGGGCAGCAGCTGCTTTGTCCCCACAGCACCCCCAAGTACCTCTGGGTCAGGAAGGGACAGAGTCCAGGCAGCAGCACAGCCCCCTACCCACCAGAACCTGTGCAGGGTGGTGGGACGCTGCTGACCTTAAGGGTCCAGGCAGACACAGCGGGCTCAGCACCCCATGGAGCTGCTGGCAGCCCTCCCTCCTCCTCACCCCCTGCCCACCTTCCACCCTGGCTTCATCCGGAGTGATGGTGGCACACTTGACAGCCACGCTGTACTTCTGGGTGGCCAGCGCCGAGTCGATGGTGACCTGGTCATCGGTCTTGTCCCGGTGTGGCAGACCCAGGTCAAAATACTTAAGCTGGACGTCCACGTTGGGCAGGATGAGCTGGGGGGGCCGGGAGAGCGTCAGTGGGGGGGATAGTGTGGGGTCTCTGAGGAGCAGCACCAGGCACCACGGCACAGCCAGCCCTGGCCACCAGCCCAGCCAGCGCTGCCTGCCCAGGACGCTTCCCCCTGCCTGGGACCTCCTCACTTCCAGGTCCCTCCGGAAGCTGTGCTGATCTCACCACCTGCTTCCTGCGGACCGAAGGACGGATGGAGGACAGGGGAACGCGGAGGGCAGCGTGCAGGGACCGCCCGAGCCCTGTACAACCGCCGCCTGCACCCCTGCACAGCACCCACCAGAACCCCGGGCAGGACCCTGCTACCTTCTCCTTGATGAAGGCCCAGATGATCCGTGTCATCTCGTCCCCATCCATCTCCACCACCGGGTTGGCCACTTTGATCCGCTTGTCAGCATCTGGGGAGTGGCAGTGGGGTGTAAGCGGTGCCAGCACCGGCCCCACAGCTCGGCCCCACATCTCTGCACCATGGTGTGCAGCCAGGAGTTGTCCCATGGGGACCACAACCTCCTGTTTGGCAGGGCTGGGGGGACACCAGGTGCAGGTCAGGGTGCAAACCCCTCTTGGGCACAGTCTGGAGTGCAAACCCTGTGGGGGTCTGGACTGGTTCATGGACTTATCCTGCTTGGGGCTGGGCTTGGGTGCAGGTCAGGGTGCAAACCCTGCTGGAGTGGGAGTGGCTGGGTGCCTACCGCATGGGTGTCTACCCCTCATGGGGTAGGACAAGGTCCAAGCTGGGCTGCAAAGCCCCACATGAGACCCGGACCAGGACTGGGTAAAAGCTGGGGTGTAAAACCCTGCACAGGACTGGGACTGGCAGCCAGGCCCTCTCGGGACAAGACCCGGGTACAAACTGGGCTGCAAATCCCTTTGTGGGACCTGGAGGTGGAGCAAAACCCTCTGGGTGCTAAGCCTAGCAGTGCGTCAGGGACCAGAGGCAAATCCCTCGGGGTGGGGACCTGAGGGCATCTGGGACTGGGATCAGGAGCAAACCCTTCTGGGGGCCAAAGTCGGCTGGAAAACTCTGCACATGACTGGGACCAGAATAAACTCTTCCTGGGGGGCCAAACACAGCTGCAAGCCCCTCCTTGGGTCTGTGACTGGGACCAAACGCTCCTAAGACCCAGCCCAGCTAGAAAACCGGGTCCAAACCCCTCTGGGACCAGACCTAGGTGGGAAAAAGCCCACGTGGAACCGGGACCAACCCCTCCCGCGGACCAGACTCGAGTACAAAGCCCCGCGTGAAATGGGGACCAAGCTCACCACGGGACCAAAGCCGGGGTGGACAAAAAGCCACGTGGAACCAGGACCAAGCCTCCCCCGGGGACCAGACCCAGAGTACAAAGTCCCGCGTGGAACCGGGACCAACACCCCCCACCCCCGAGAAAAAAAATGGGTAGCAAACCCCTACATGGAACAGGAATCATGCACCCTCGCCAACAAAACCCCGCGTGGAACCGCGGCCACCCCCCCACTAGGTCCGTCTGTAACAGAGGGAGACGAACCCAGCTGCACCCCGCCACGCCCTCCAAAAACCCCTTCCCAGCCCAGCGTGCAAACCTCCCCGCGGGTCCCCAAAGTCATGTACCCCTCCTTCCAAGCCCTCCCCGTACTCACAGTGTCGCCGCTGCCCCACGGCGGTGGCCGGGGCCGGGCACAGAGACAGGCGACTTAGCGCCGGTGCGACGCGGAGGCAGCGAGCGGCCATGGCGGGGCGCGACGGGGCGGACACGACGGCGGTGGCGGGGCTGGGGTGGGGGACGGACAGGGAAAAGCGATGGAGGAGGAGCTGGATTAGGGGAACGGTTCGCTCCGCTCCGCCCCAGAGCTGTCGGGGCCCGGGGCACGCCGTGGGGCCCTGCGAGGGCCGTGAAGGGGCCCGCGCAGGGCCCCCACGGAGTGGCTCTGGCCATTGCTTCAGCCCCACCCCCTCCACTCCCCCCCGGTGAAGTTTTTATTGTCCCTTTACAGGGTGGCCAAGCCGATGGCTTTTTTTAGGCACACAGAGGACGGGCAGATCCTGCTCCCGCGTGGGGGTGGGGGGGGGTGTGCCAGGCTGGGTGTGCTGACGTCTGCCTGGTTTTAACATTAACCAGAGCAGCAGCCCGGGGGGGGGCGGGGGGAGGGGAGGGGGCGACACGCACAGCACCCACTGCCCGCTCTTGGGTGTCCCTAGTCCCACTGACTTCCCTAGGGCACCCCTAGGGCACAGTGGGTGCTGTGCCCACCCCCCTCACCACAGGGGACTGGGAGGATGCCCAGCTGTGCCCGGCCACACTGCTGACTCCTCCCGCCCTCTGTCCCACCCACCCCCCCCGTCCCGCCCCATGCCCTCACTCCAGCCTCATGGTCAGAGCTGCCCAAGGACCACAGGGACGAGGTCACGCCAATTTGGTGACCATGTCCCCACCAGCAGCCATGTGGCAACGCTCCAGCAAAGGGCAGCCCGCAGACAAAGGCCTCCAGCCCTGAACACTGCTCAGTCCGGGCTGGCACGGGAGGGTCCCCCGGGGCCAGTAGAGCTGGCTGAAGGGAGCAGTGTGTCCTGGGTGGGTCACCCAGAGGCTGACAGGGATGGTTGCGGGGAGCAATGTGTCCTGGGAGGGTCCCCAAGAGCTGGCAGGGCTTGCTGTGGGATCTCTTGGCAGTGACATGTCCCAGGAGGGTCCCCTGGGGCTGGCTGTTGGGAGCAATGTGTCCCAAGAGGGTCCCCGAGGTCTGGCAGGGCTGGCTGTGGGACTCCTGAGCAGTTATGTGTCCCAAAAGGGTCCCCGAGGACTGTCAGGACTGGCTGTGTGTCCCAGGAGGGTCCCCAGGGACTGGCCCTGGGACTCCCAGGCATTGATGGGTCCCAAGAGGGTCCCTGAGCACTAGCAGGGCTGGCTGCAGGGCCCATCAAGAGGGCTCTGTCGGGGTGAGGACACTGAGACACACCAGCCAGAGAAAGCATAGCTGGAGGGGGGGGCATGTCCAGGTGGGCACCACTGCCCACAGGAGGGGAGCAAGCTGTATGCTCAGCAGGACCATGCCTGGTGTTTCCCAGCACGGGCAGTGCTGGCCCCAAGGGTGGGCCTCCCTGGCTGGCACCACTCTGCACAGCCAGCCTGCAGCTGGTGGCGTGGCCAAGTTCTGTCCGTGCTGCACAGGGAGAGGTGGCACAGCTGCTCAGGGGGCACAGCATGACATCAGGAGGAGCTGCTGGGATCCTCTGTGGCCCAGGTGGGCAGATGGCAATACTTGGGGATGGTAGAGGGCATGGAAACTACATGCTGAGTGGCCAGGCTGGAAGGACGCTCTAGGAAGGGAGATGTCCTGGGATCCCCTGCCTATCCCAGTGCTGCCAGCAGCTTGGTGCCCACAGTGCTGGCTCTGGCACTGCTGGCACAGCTCTGCTCTGGTGCAGAGCGTGCTCTGCCTGCTGGATCCCCAGTCTGGAGCCTGTGACGCCCCCGAGGGCTGCCCCAAACCACATGGAGCTAAATGTCACCAGGAGATGCCAGAGTTACCTCAAAACCCCCAGAGCCAAGTGCCACCACGAGGGCCTCACTTTAATTTCAGGGCCCATGTGCCCGCACATCCAGTGTCCCCACCCTTGGGTGTCCCCACACTGGGTGTGCCTGCAGCCACACCACTGCCCTGGAGCACCCCCAGGATGTAGCCCTGCGTGGGAGGGGTCCAGCATCCCTGCGTGTGGGGACCAGCACCAGCCCGGGGCCAGCAGCCCCCCCGACATCCCTGGAGCATCTCTCCGGGCCTCTCTCCTGGGACTTGCCCTCCCCTGCCACTGAGCCAGGGCCCCCACAGCTCCTGCCCCCAAGGACTGGCACTGACCACCCCATACACCCCCCAGCCAAGATCCACCGCTTCCCCCCTAGCTGCTGCCCCCCACGGCGGGGCGGGGCGGGTGCCGGTGCCGGGGGCGGGCGGGAGCCGGGCGGCGGCGCGGGGCCGGGCCGGGCGGGGCGGCCCCTTTGTTGCGAGCGGCGGCGGAGCGGGCGGAGCCGCGGGCGGGGACCCCGGGGCCGCCCCCGCTGCCGGGGGGACCCGCAGCGCCCGCGGCCGAGCCGGTGTGCAGCAGGCGGCAGCGCCGGAGCAGGTGGGGGCACCGGGAGCACGGGGGGGCGGGTGTGCAACTGGGGCCGCGGTGGGTGCGGTGTGAAAGGGAGGTGGGGGGGGGGTAATTCTGTGGGGGTGCAAGGGGCTGTATGCTGCGGGGGGGGGGGGGGGGGGGGGGGGGGGACACGCACGGGTGCTGTGCGGGGGGGGGCGGGGGCCGCAGGGGAGGTGCAGGGGGAAGGGTGTTGTGCAAGGGACGCAGGGCTGGAGAGGTGCACAAGGCTAGTGCAAGGGTCTGGGTGTGCACGTGCACGGGGCACGCCGAGGGACGAGTGTGTGTGTGTGTGTGTGGCGGGGGAGGAGGTGAGAGCTTGAGGGGGTGCCTGTGTGTGAGTGCGTGTGTGTTGATATCTGTGTGAGTGTGAGTACGTGTGAGAGTGTGAGTGTGCATCTGTCAGTGTGTGTCAGGGAATGTGTGTGTGTGAATGTGCATGAGTGTCCTTAAGTGTGAGTGTGCAGGGGCTTGTGTGTGTGCTTGCCTGTAAGTGTGTCTGCAGAGGGGTGTGTGCACGGGAGTGTGCAGGGTTCTGCATGTCTGATGTGCACGTTTGTGTGAGTGTGAGTGAGTGTGTGTGAGCCTGCATGTGTGGCCAGTGTGTGAGTGTGTCTGCAGGGGAATGTGTGCATGTGTGTGTGTGCCCATGTGGGTGTGCTTGTGTAAGTGTGTGAGTGTGAGCAGGGGGGTGTGTGTGCATGTGAATGTGCAGTGTTAAGTGCATGCATGTGAGTGTGAGCAGGAGTGTGTGTGCATGTGAGTGTGCATGTAAGTGCATGTGTGTGAGTATGAGCAGGAGTGTGTGTGCATGTGAGTGTGAGCATGTGTGTGCGTGTGCATGTGAGTGTGCATGTAAGTGCATGTGTGTGAGTGTGAGCAGGTGTGTATGTGCATGTGAGTGTGCAGTGTTAAGTGCATGCATGTGAGTATGAGCAGGTGTGCGTGTGCATGTGAATGTGCAGTGTAAGTGCATGCATGTGAGTGTGTGCAGGAGTGTGTGTGCATGTGAATGTGCAGTGTAAGTGCATGCATGTGAGTGTGTGCAGGAGTGTGTGTGCATGTGAATGTGCAGTGTAAGTGCATGCATGTGAGTGTGTGCAGGAGTGTGTGTGCATGTGAATGTGCAGTGTAAGTGCATGCATGTGAGTGTGTGCAGGAGTGTGCATGTGAGTGTGTGCAGGAGTGTGTGCACATGTGAGTGTGAGCAGGGGTGTGTGTGCGAGTGTGTCCATGTGTGTCCATGTGTGTGTGCATGAGTGTGCAGATGCATGTATGCCTGTGCAGGGTGTGTGCACGTGTGTGTGAGGAGCCCTCGGGGGGCTGTGCAGCCAGCATGTCCCCTGCAGCTGGGGCTGTTCCCAGAGGGTGTTCCCAGGCGTGTCTGTGCCGTGGGGGCGTGCACAGCCTGCGAGTGCTCCACGTGTGCTCACACGCGTGTGGGAGAGTGTTACACATGGCGCCTGGCCGAGGGTGCAGACATGTGTGAGGGGTCTGTGGTCAGGACATGGTGGGGCACACGTGTGCAAGGTGTGCCCCACGTGTGTGGATGTGCCCTGGCTGCACGCGTGCTGCATGTCCTGGGCGTGCAGGACTGTGCTGTGTGGTGCCAGAGCAGCCCTTGGGCCTGGGGGACACAGGGACAGTTGGGTCTACTCCAGCAGGTGCTGGGAATGCTCTTGGGGTCCAGCATTCCAACCTCCCCCAGGAGCACTACAGCGAGAGTGCCACTGTGCCAAGGGTGCCACTGTGCCAGAGTGAAGGGCTGAGGAGACTGGCACTGGTTTGGGCTCTGTGAGGCTGGGGATGACTGAGAAGGGGTCACACATCCCTGAGCCCACTTCCTGCACCCTGGGGTGCTTAGTCTCCTACCCTCAAAGCCCACCACATCCCCACCCTTCAAGGGGAGCCCAGTGTCTCTGTTTTGCTCTGTGCCAGGGGTGCCCAGGGCAGCGACCCGGTGTCCCGAAGCCTTGTGGGCAGGCAGTGTGTGACTGTTGGGAGGCGCTGGCACTGAGTGGGGCAGCTGAACTGTGAGGATGTCCCACAGCCCTCTGAGCCAAGCCTGATGTGGCACAAGAGTGTGGGATGGCGAGCACTGGGAGCGGTGGGACAGGTGCCTTTGTGCGGGGCCAGGCGGGCTGGGCCCGAGGGACCCCAGCTGAAGGAGATGCTGTGGGGCAGAGAGGGGCTGGCTGCGTGCTACAGTCGGACAGGCGGCCCTGGCAGTGGGGTTAGAGCTGGGTCAGGGCATGTGGGCAGCTACATCCTCTGTGGCTGCAGAGAGCAGGGCTGTGGCCCTGTGGGAGCCCTTGGCTCAGGCAGGGAGGCGCAGCCAGTGCTGTGGGACAGGAAGAATGCCCCAGGGCTGCGTGGGGAGCCGTGTGGGGTGCTCTGCCTGCATGCCCATGCCCCATGGGCCCGGCATGGGGGCCAGCAGCGAGCTTTGACCCCCTGCCCCAACCCCTTGTCCTGAGCTAGGCCTTTTCTTGTGTCGCTGCCAGGGTGCAGCGAAGCAGAGCCGGGGTGCCCACCGCAGACACCGATTGCAGCTGTGCCAGCCAAGCAGCTGGGCTCCGGCGGGACCCGCAGCAGTGCCCACACAGCTGGGTCTGGAGCATCTGCGGGTGAATCAGCAGGGCCAGAGCCTGCCTGCAGGTGTGCCCACAAGAGGCTCTGCGCTGCGTAGCAAGAGCTAGGGGCTCCGGGGGGGGCCGCGCCGCGGTGTCTGGCAGCTTCCAGGAGAGAGCCGAGGACGGGGGCGTGCGTGCGAGTCCCACGGGACGCAGGGCGGCGGGGAAAGCCTGGCTGCGTGGGCTGCGTGCCAGCCGGGCACAGGGCTTGGTGTAGGGGACGTGACTGCACCGCTGCCTCTGCTGCTGCTGCTCGCGCTGCTGCCTGTGCTGCTGCCTGCAGCAGGGCAGGCTGCAGGAGCAAGGCGTAAGCACCCAGGCAGCAGCAGCAGGGTACACACAGCCCCTGCTCCTGGCAGGCAGCAGCACCCAGCTCCACTGCTGCCTTCCCAGGCGCCCACTGCCTGCGGGCAGAGGGTGGAGGGCGCCGGCGTGGGAATTGGGTGCAGAAACCAACACCCCACCTGCCTGGTGACCCTAGGCCACGGGTTTTGGTGCTGCCAGGGCCTGGCACCCCATGGCGGGCGCAGTCGCGGGGCGGGTTGGGCCGGAGGGCGCAGCCCCTGTGCGTGCAGGTACCTGCAGAGCTGCACGGGGCACGCACAGGGCAGAGTGCTGCAGGGTGCCCCCGGCACTGCCCCGCGCTGGCAGGGCTGCGTGGGCAGGCGGAGCAGATAAATGGGAGTTTGTGGTAAACAGGCCTGGCTGCCAGCAGCAGCAGAGGGCTCTGCTTAAAGGCACAGGCTCTGGACTCGCCCTGCTGCCTGCTCACTGCCCAGCCTGTACCAGGGCAGCCTGCCCGCCCTGCCTGTCCTCCCTGCCTGCCCTTGCTGCCTGCCTGCCCCGGAGCAGCTGGCCTGCCGGCAGGGGGTTCCCATTGCTGCATGCCGTCACACCAGGGTGTTGGCACAGCACTCGCACAGCCACGCACGGGTGATTGCCGAGTCCCCAGAGCCCCCTGGGCACCCCCGGGATGCCGTGGGGCCGTGGCCATAGGGTGAGTGCTTGCTCTCACCCCACGCAGAGTGACGTGCCCAGCTCGGCGGTGACGCAGAGCCGTGTCCCGACGGCTGTGGCACTTCCCGGGCAAAGGCTGCTGCTGATAAGGCAGGTGGAGCTGGCGGGACTGTCCCCGGCCCAGGAAGGGACGTCGGCTGCCGTTGAGCACAGGGGGATCGGGAAGGGAGTCGAGCCGAGGAGGGAGGCTGGGACAGTGCCGGGAGTCCCTGGGCAGCAGGTATGGCCTGGAGAGAGGGCACCGTCTGGCGGTGCTGAGCGGGCAGAAGGTGGGAGTGTGGGCACAGCCCTCCAAGGAGTGTGGGGAACACTTCTCTCGGGTGAGAAGCTCACAGAGGGCTCCACCAGTGAGGTGACTATGGCCTGGAGTGTCAGGGTCAGGGTTGGCCAAGCAGAGTGGCACAGAGCTCTGTCCCACGTGGGGAAGGCAGCAGTGGGCAGTATGATCCCAGGAGAGCTGCCTGCTGCCAGCAGACCCCCTTCCCCCTGTTTCCATGGCAAAGCCAGCAGCTGTCATTATTAACATGTTGCCACGGCAACCTCTGGATTGGACACTTCTCTGGGGTCTGCCTCTGCTCGTGCCAGGGGACTGCGAGCTCTGCCCACACCCTGGCCAGGGTGCAGAGCCCACCCTGGGCCCGGACAGGGGGTTCTGTCCAGCACAGCCTCCCTGGCAGCATCCAGGCCACCTTGTCCACCTTGAAGCTCCACTGGGACTGTGCTCATCCTGGAGCCCCAGGGACAGGCTGGCAGGGATGTGTCCCGTGGTCCTGGATGCTGCCTTGTGTGGGCACCGGTGCTGGCAAGCTTTGTCCATGGTGGGCTGGCACAAGTATACCACTGTGCCCTGTGGGAGCCCACTGGTCCCTCTGGGAGAGTAGGCCTGGGGTTGGGGGCAAGGGCAGAGCCTGCTGCAGGCCAGGCAGGACAAAGCTCCTTGGAGAGAGGGGACAGAGCAAAGCTTGAGTCTGGGGGCTGTGGGCACAGCGTCACTGCCTGCACGGCCACAAGCTCTGGCAGCTCAGCTGTCCCCAGGGGAGATACCTTTGGGACAGACATCCCCATGTCAGCCGTTGCTGTGGCAGACGTACCCATGCCATCTTTCCCTGGGACAGACATCCCTGGCATCCCAGGCCAGCCTTTCCCGGGACAGACAGACAGACATCCTCGGGACAGCCATACTGGGTCCCCAGCCCAGCCGGTGACCGGGCGCGGACGGGAGGGGCCGGTCAGAGCCGGTGCCCTGGGCAAGGCACTGCGGGGAAGCTCACAGCATCGGGAGCGGGGCGGGGCGGGGGCGGGCCCGGTGGCAAATCGGCCACCTCCTCTTCGTCCACCGGCCCGCCCCGCCCGGGGCACCGGAGCGGCTCCGTGTAACCCTGTACGGCTCAGCTTGGCACGGCACGCCTTGACTCGGCTCGGCTCTGCCCGACTCGGGACGGTTCGGCCCTGCTCGGCTCAGCCCGGCTGCTCTGGGCTGGGTTCGGCGCGGAGCCGCCCCGTCTCGAGCAGGGCGGGGGCAGCCCCGGGGCCTGGGCGGGCGGGGGCGGTGCCGCGCGAGCGGCGGGGCCGGGCCGAGCCGAGCCGAGCCGTTCGGAGCCGTTGGGAGCCGAGCCGAGCCGCGCCGCTGAGCCCCTCTCTCTCCGCAGGTCAGCAGCGCCCGGGCGGCTTCGCGGGAGGCGGTGGAGGCCCGGCCCGGCCCGGGATGGCGGCGCGGCCAGCGCTGCCCGGCTCGGTGCTCCTGGTGCTGGCGGTGCTGTTGCTGTCGGCGGCGCAGGAGCCGGTCCCGCGGGTCAGCCTGCCCTATGGTGAGTTGAGTGTCTGCCCCGAGGCGGCCGTCGAGTTCCCCCTCCCCGGAGCGGCGGAACGTCCCACGCAGCCCCCGGGCTGCCCACGTTTTCCTCGGGTGCCCCCCGGGCTCCCTATCCACCGCTTTGTGCTGAGCTCGCCCCAGCAGCCTCTGGCCAGC
This sequence comes from Dryobates pubescens, assembly GCF_014839835.1. Taxonomy (NCBI): domain Eukaryota; kingdom Metazoa; phylum Chordata; class Aves; order Piciformes; family Picidae; genus Dryobates; species Dryobates pubescens. The sequence continues at coordinate 10,357,405 of NC_071628.1, read as the reverse complement.
TGGGGGTCGTGTTTTGCTGCGGGGCAGGTACTGAGGTCGCCGCGGACCCCGGGGATGTAGTGGGGTGCGAGGAGCCTCCGGCAGGGAGTAGGTAGAGCCCCGAGGCTGCGCACAGTGGGGTCGGGGGTCAGAGGTGTGAGGGTGCAAGTGGGGCCTCAACCCAGGCGTCCTCGTGTCTCCACGCGTGGAGCCGTGTCGTGTGTGTGTGACGTGGGGTGAGCTGGCCACGGGGGTCTGCCCACTCGGCTCTGGCTGGGTGCCTGCACACCACCTCCCAGCTGCATCCCTGGGGCTCTGCTGTGCCTGACCCCAGGCTGGTGTGGGACTCTGCAGCCAGCAGCAGCAGCATGGTCCTGGGGAAGGGGAATGGGGAGGCTGCTCAGCCACGCAGAGCCCCTCGCAAGTGGGCATCTGACCTGCAGACCCCCCTCACCTTGCACAAGGTCTCTCCCCGCAGCTGGCATGGAGGGGGAGCTGCCAGGCACACTCCACAGGCAGCTCAGGCTCAGCACCGGCAGCCGCTGGGCCCAGCTCCATTGTCCGGCGTGGGGCTGTGGCACAAATGGGGACTGCCTGCCTGTGTCGGGGCTGGCAGTGCTGCCAGGAGAGGGTGGCTAAATCCAGCTGCTGCTGGCCAGCGGGCTCGTGCTGGGCAGCCTGGGAGGGTGCCGTGGTTTGGACCAGGCCGCCTCTGGCAGCGAGCATGGGCAGCTGGGAGCACTCAGCGTGCTGCGGTTCATCGGCGTGGACGTGGCCCTGCCACGTGCTGCCGTGACTACCAGCCACGGTTGTGGTGGCACCGCGGATCTGGGACCCACTGAGCTGGATGAGAGTCCTGGGAGCCGGCAGGATGGGCCCAGCTCGGCGTTGTGCCATGCTGTGCCGTGCCACACCGTGTGGAGCCGCACTGCCCGGCCCTGCCTGCACAGACCGGTTCTGTCTGAGCTCTGCCCACCTGCAGCAGCTGCTTAGGCTGAAGGGCTGCAGCTCACGAGCAGGACGTGGGGGTGCCCAGTTGGACCCCCAGCGCTGCCGTGGGGTTGAGGGCTTGGTGGTGGCTCCTGGGGACCGCGGCTGTGTGGGGCTCTCGGTCGGTGGCAGGGAGGAGCCAGCGAGCTGCTCCTCTGGAAGCACTGGAGGTGCCTGCAGCAGGTTTGTCTGGAAGAAGCAGGTCTTGTCCCAACAGGTCCCCTGGCAGCCGGCACGGGTTGTGGCAGCTCCCCACGCCAGGACAGCTCTGCAGGGTGCAGGGGCCCCCCGATGCCCCTCTGCTGCTGGCGCTGGGCTTGGCATCACCCTGGTGCTGGGTGCAGGACCTCTTTCAGGGGGATGCCCCGGGGGTGATGGTGCGGCTGTGCTCTGTGGTGCTACAGGAGAGCCAAGGTGGGGGCTGGGCAGGGGCGAACTTGGCCCCCTGGGGATTGAGGTGATGGCTGCATCCCACGTGGGGGTTGGTGGAGTGATTCAGGAAGGGGACAAAGGCAGAGTCTACCCTGCAGCACCACTGGCACAACAGCACCTTTAGCCCTCATCGTGGCTGTCACTGAGCAGGGGCTCATGAGAGCCCTGGGGCCATCCCAGCAGGGATCCAGGAGCAGGCAGGGGGTCGGAGAAGGTCAGGGAGTCCCCGGGGCACAGGGTGTCAGGGTGAGGGAGTTGGCAGCCTGAGTCAGCTCAGCGTGTCCTGCTGGCACAGCCGGGCCCATCTGATTCAGCATGGCTGCAGGAGAGGAAGGGCTTCCGGGGCCAGGCCACCCACGCGGGACGGGCGGCCCATGACTCAGCCTCTGCCCCGCGTCCAGCACCGGCAGCCACCAGTGCTGCCCATGGGATGCAGCGGGCAGCCGGTCCCGGCACCCATCGCCCCCTGCTGTGAGCTGGAGAACCCCCAGGCCATGTGAGGCCAGGCGAGTGCATGACGGCAGAGCCGCCGCAGCGTGCCCCGGGGATGTCCCTGGGGCTGGGACAAGGCACTGATATGTGTTGGCAGCAGCGTGGGGCCTGCCCTTGGGCACTATCACTGCCATGCCCGGTTCACTGTGCTGCTGCTGACCTCGTGGAGAGAGCCAGGTCTGTCCTTGGCGTCTCTGTGTGGGCAGCATTATCAAGGTGCTGAGCAGAGAGGTCAGGAGGGAGCTGTGGCACAAGGGTGCCCGGGGGGTTGGGTGCTGGTTCCAGGCTGCTGCCCGTGTCTCTCCCTCCCCAGACTCGGCTGAGCGGGTCGTGCAGCGGTTCGAGGTGCCTGGCGTGACCAACTACACAGCCCTGCTGCTGAGCCCGGACGGTGGCACGCTCTACCTGGGGGCACGTGAGCTGCTTGTTGCTGTCAACACCAGCCACTTCCAGTCCGGGACACTGGCTCACAGGGTGAGCCCACAGAGGGGACTGAGCCCCGTGTGGGACCACAGAGCCCCTGAGAAGGGATGTGGGCATGGAGCCGGCTATGGTGTTAAGGTTCCCCTCCCTGGTGCTCCCTGGCAGAGCTCAGGGTCTGTGCAAGCTGCTGCATGTTCAGGAGCTGGTTGGGACAGCATGGAGGTGGCTGTTCCAGCTGTCCCTGACACAGCTGGCAGCTGCTGTGCCAGCCTGCTTGGGATGGGGAGGACATCAATGCTGGGCAGGAGACAAGCTCTACCAGTCTGAGGAGAGTGGCATGTGGGCACCAGCCAGTGCTGGGGGCTTCCAGTGACTGTCCCTTCTGTGCAGCTGCCATGGAGTGCAGATGAGGAGAAGAAGAGGCAGTGCGTGTTCAAGGGGAAGGACCCCCAGGTGAGCCCCACTGGGTGGGCAGTGCCCTCCTCGTGCCAGGCTAGCGTGGGCAGGAGGGCTGAGCTGGGTCCTCTTGCCCCTGCAGAGAGATTGTCACAATTACATCAAGATGCTGCTGCAGCTGAATAGCACCCACCTCTACACCTGCGGGACCTGTGCCTTCAGCCCAGCCTGTGCCTACATCGTGAGCAGAGGGAGCGGGGCCGGGGGTCCCATGGGGGGTGCGGGGGTCCTGGGTGCTGGGGTGGGCGCCGGCAGCTCACAGCCTGCTCCCGTTGCAGAACGTGCGGCACTTCAGCCTGGAGCGGGACGCGCTGGGGAGGGTGCTGCTGGAGGACGGGAAGGGCCGGTGCCCCTTTGACCCGGAGTACCGCTCCACGGCCGTCATGGTCGGTAAGGCTCGCCCCAGACCCACGGCCACTCCGTCAGCCCGAGCGGGGGCCAGGCCATGCGTCCCTGGCGGGGGAGCGGGGCCGTGCCGGTGGCATGCGCCGGGTGCCAGCGGCAGCATCTCTTTGGCAGACGGCGAGCTCTACGCTGGGACCGTCAGCAACTTCCAGGGCAACGAGCCCACCATCTCCCGCAGCCAGGACAGCCGCATCGCCCTCAAGACTGAGAACTCCCTCAGCTGGCTGCAGGGTGAGAGCCGGGCCGGCACGGCGGGTCAGGGCTACGTCTGCGGGGGGTGGTGGCGTGGGGATGGGGCCAGCCCCGGTGGCGGGGTGACGCTGAGGATGCCGATGTCCCCAGACCCGGTCTTCGTGGGCTCAGCCTACCTGAGGGAGAGCCTGCCCGCCGGCAACCCCGAGGGTGACGACGACAAGGTCTACTTCTTCTTCAGTGAGACCGGCAAGGAGTTTGACTACTTCGAGAACACCATTGTCTCCCGCATCGCCCGTGTCTGCAAGGTGGCCATGGGGCACTGGGGGGTGTCTGGGGGCCCTGCCAAGGGTGTTATTCACTGCTGGGGTGGGGAGAGGGACCTGGGATCACCCTCAGTATCTCCATCCTCTGGTTCCTGAACATCCCATGAGGAAACCAGCACCCCTGTGGGATACCCCTCACAGCTCCAAGTGCCTAACCAGGGCTGTGGCTTGAGCCAGCTGCTCACATCAGCCACACTGGTGGCAGTGACCATTCCCCACCTCCTCTGTCCTCTCACCAGGGGAGATACAACCTTTGTCCTTCTCTTGGGTCACGTTTCCCTTGTCCTGGGTACCTTGGAGGCTGCTTTGCTCATGCCTCCCCAGTGCTGGGGCTGCTCTCTGATGCTGGAACAGACAGACCCCAGCCCCACGGCGCTCCCTGCTGCCGTGGCATCACACCCCCCAACCTGCTGTGGCACCGTGCAGGGGGACCAGGGCGGGGAGCGCGTGCTGCAGCGGCGGTGGACGACCTTCCTGAAGGCACAGCTGCTCTGTTCACACCCCGAGGACGGCTTCCCCTTCAACGTGCTGCAGGATGTCTTTGTGCTCACCCCGGGCGAGCTGCGCTGGCGTGAGACGCTCTTCTATGGGGTCTTCACCTCGCAGTGGTGAGTGGGGAGAGCTGGGGTGGTATGGGGCCATGGCCTGCTTCCCAGGGTGGTATGGCGGGGCTCGGCACAGCCAGGGTGACTGATGGTGCTGCGGGCTTTGCCTGTCTCCTGCCAGGAACAAGGGTGGCCTGGGCAGCTCGGCCGTGTGCGCCTTCCCCATGCGCAGCGTGCAGCGCGCCTTCGGCGGGCTCTACAAGGAGGTGAACCGCGAGACGCAGCAGTGGTACACCGACACGGGCCCCGTGCCCGAGCCCCGGCCGGGCACGGTAAGCACCTGCTCAGCACCTGCCCACCTGCAGGATACAGGGCAGCCCCCTGTGCTCTCCTGGTCACGGTGGTCCCCGCTGCACAGCCACCCAGCTGCTCGCTGCCCGGCACCCTGTCTGAGCCCTTCGTCTCTCCTTGCAGTGCATCAGCAGCCACACGCGGCACCTGAAGATAAACTCGTCCCTCCAGATGCCAGACCGGGTGCTGAACTTCATCAAGGACCACTTCCTGATGGACAGCCCTGTGCGCAGCCAGCCGCTGCTGCTGCAGAGCCGCCTGCGCTACCAGCAGATCGTCGTCCACCGCGCGCAGGCCCTCCACGGCACCTACGACGTCCTCTTCCTGGGCACGGGTGGGTTCAGGAGTGGGCTGCCCGGTGGGGCAGAGCCCGTGTGCTGTGTGTGCCCCAGCCCTGCTCAACACCGCACTTTGTGCTTGCAGATGATGGCCGATTGCACAAGGCTGTGCGTGTGAACCGTGGTGTGCACATCATCGAGGAGATTCGCCTCTTCCCTGCTGGCCAGCCCATTCTCCAGCTGCTGCTGGACCACAACCAGGCAGGAACTGGGAACAGGCACACTGGGACAGGGGTGAGGGCGGGAGGTTGGTCTGTTCTCCCAAGGAACAAGCCAGAGGACAAGAGGAAACAGCTTCAAGTTGCCCCAGGGGAGGTTTAGGGTGGACGTGAGGAACAATTTCTCTTTCAAAAGGGTCTTCAAGGCCGGTGCCAGGCTGCCCAGGGTAGTGGTGGAGACCCCATCCCTGGAGGGGTTTCAAAGCCATGGAGTTGTGGTGCTGAGGGCCATGGTTTGGTGGTGACCTGGTGGTGCTGGGAGAAAGGTTGGACTCCACGATCTGAAAGGTCTCTTCCAACCACAACTGTTCTGTGATTCTATGATACTGTGGGCTCAGCCTGCACCAGGCAGGTCCTGTTCATGAGCTGGGGTGTGGAGGAACTGACCCTACTGTGCCCCATCCCACAGGGCCTGGTCTATGCAGCCACCTACACAGCGGTGGCTCAGGTGCCCTTTGCCAACTGCAGCCTGTACCGCAGCTGTGGTGAGTGCGTGCTGGCACGGGACCCCTTCTGTGCCTGGAGCCGGGGTGCTTGCCGTAGGGCCACCCCACACCCCGTGGCACACCCACAGTAAGTGCTGCATCTCCCTCTCCATGCCCCTGTACCACTCAGCACCCCCCAGCATCCCACTGCCCTGACCCTTCCCTGTCTCCAGGCTCTGGGCACAGGACATTGAGGATGCTGACACTGAGCGGCTCTGCCAGCTGGCCAACATTTCCTATCCCCGTCCCCGCATCTTCTTGACCCCAGGTGAGTTTCTCTGGGTGCTGCCATGGGGCTGCTGCCAGCTCAGGGGGTCCCAGGGGCTCCCGTGCACCCCAGGCTCCCACTTGACATCCCCCCCATCACCCTTATAGTCACCCACGAGGTCCCAATGGTCTTGCTGATATCCCTCGCTGTCTTTCCACAGCCTCAGGTGTCCATTGCCAGCAGATCCAGCTGCCACCCAATGCAGTGCGGCCACTGCCTTGCCAGCTGCTCTCCAACCTGGCATCGCGGCGCTGGCTGCACAACGGGACGCCTGTCAACGCCTCCTACCTGGTGCTGCCCGACGGGGCACTCATTCTGGTGGGCAGCCCCGAGCGGGCTGGCACCTACGAGTGCTGGTCGCTGGAGGAAGGCTTCCGTAAGCTGATGGCCAGCTACTGCGTGGGCGTGCAGGAGCCGACCCGTGGGCTGCCGGACCCCGGCAGGAAGGCGGGCACCGGACAGGACACCCTGGAGACCGTCAGCACGTCGCGGAGCACCTCAGCCGTGGGCAGTGCTGCGGCCCGGCTGGATGGCAAGACCTACTGGACCGAGTTCCTGGTGATGTGCGTGCTCTTTGCCGTCACCGTCACCATCCTGGTGCTGGCCCTCTTCCTCCTGCACCGTCACCGCCACGGCACGAAATCCCTGCTGGAGCCCAGCGAGTGCAGCCGCCACCAGAAGCCACCCCGCAAGCCGGTGGAGAGCCTACCCCTGAATGGCAGCAGCCTGCCCAGTGCAGTGCCGGAGCACAAGGGCTACCAGGCCCTGCAGGACAACTACATCGTCAGCACCCCCGTGCATGAGCCCCCTGGCCCCCAACATGCCTTCTCCGAGTCGGAGAAGAGGCCTCTCCACATCCGGGACAGCTTTGTGGAGGTGTCTCCTGCCTGCCAAAGACCCCGGGTACGCCTGGGCTCTGAGATCCAGGACTCAGTGGTGTGACAGGGACATTGCCCACGATCCTGCTCAGCTGAGCCTCGCCACCGCGCGGCACCGGGGTCCGTGTTGTCTATGTGTGCATGCCCGGAGCCCGCACCCTGCTGCGGGGCCGGATCCACCTCATCCTGTTGGGGCTTGGCTGCCCTGGGAGTTCCTCGGGCTCACCTCAGCCGCCGGGGTGGCACCAGAGGCCCCAGGTGTGAGGGGTGCCGTGTGCCTTCCAAGGACGCACAGGACTTTTCCCCCAGCCCAGGGGCAGATGCGGCTCGGGCTGCCAGCGCGGCCCCGGTGCCGCCGGGACCCCCCTCTATGCAGAGGGCAGGAGGGGGCAGGTGCAGCCCCCTCACACCCCACCTCACTGTGACATCATGCTGCGGGAGCCAGAGCCAGGCGAGCGGCCAGCCCGCAGCGTGTGCTGTGTGTCTGTGCTTGGGTTGGTTTTCATGCGTGGAAAATGTGAATCGTGTCCCGGGGAGGGTGCAGGCAGCGGCTCAGCCCCGCGTCCCCGCGTCCCCACGTCCCCACGTGTGTGTGCAGAAACGTCTGTGGTTTTTATATAAAGTCCAGGTGTCTCCTTTGGACGTGTCTGCGTGGGGCTGTGGTGGGGCTGGCTGCCTTCCCGGGGCCGGCCTGCTAGTCCAGGCCAATCGTGTCTGGGTCTGGACGATGTCCCCTGCGGCCTGCAGAGTTGCGTGTGCTTGGTCAAGTGTTGGGGCCCTGCAGGGAGGTGGCTGGGTGGCCTTGTAGTGATGATGCCCATGGCTGGTGTTGAGGGGGTCTCTTGTGACCCACGCTTTTGGGATGTCCTGCACCTGTGGCAGCAAGCTCAGGCAGGTCTCAGCTGTTCTGAAGCTGTGTGCAGGTACATGCTGTGGTGAGCAGTCTGGTGGTGACAGCAGTGTCCCTGTGGTGGAGGAACCTGCAGAGCAATGGGGTGATGCCATCCCAGCACGACAGTGACCGGGAGGAAGAAAAGTGAGTGGTGGGCTGGGAGCAAGGCAGCCTCTGTCAGGAGAGGGGCTGTGGCAGCCCTGGGCCCTAGGCCCAGTGTCATGCTGCACGTGGGACCTCATTGCCAGTCCAAGCAGCAGGTCCTTGTCTCCATCCTGCTTTGCCAGCAAGATCTGATCCCATAATGGCCGGGGCCAGGCTGTGTGGTGCAGCTCGTGATCCTTGGGAAGCGCCAGGAGCATGAGCCCGGGGCTGGGGGAAGTGGCGAGCTCCAAACTGAGCTGCGTGTCGAGGCAGGCTCCCCACCAGGGACCAGCACTGCCTGCCTCCCAGCTGGACCAGTGCACCGAGCTTCCTGCCCAGCCTGTTCTGGGACATCAAAAAAGCCACCGGAGGCACTGACTGGTGCCGTGCCAGCAGACACAGCCCCCAGGGCCGCAGGGGTACAGGTCGTTGCGGGTAGATACCATCAGCACCACGGGGCACTGAGCAGGAACCGGTACATGAGAAACAGCTATGCTGGCACCCCGAGATGGCCACCGGCCCTGGCACCCCGAGACAGCCAGTAGTTCCTATGCCCTGAGCCATCCACCCATCCCAATGCCCTGAGACAGCAGCCAGCCCCAGTCCCCTGACACAGACACTGGCTGGCACCCCAAGAGCCAAGAGCTACTCCACCCCAGCGTAGGTGTGGTGAGGACCCTCAGGCCCTGCCGCTGCATGGCCCTGCCGTGTGTCATAGCTCAGCCATAGCCTTACAGAGCAGCTCTGGCCAGGGGCTCCCTGGGAGGGTGGCCGGAGGGCTCGCCGTGGAGCCCAGGCAGGGCCGTTGCCCACGGCTGGCAGCAGGCCAGGGCAGAGCCTGCTGGATGAACAGACACAAAGGGCTCCAGCACTGCCTGCAGCAAAGGTAGTGCTGCCTGCCCTGGATTTCCCTTTGTGCCTTGCTCAGAGCTGCTGGGCTCTTTGTGCTGCTGAGAACAAGCCCTGGCTTTGGAGGGAGGTGGCCCACGGGAAGGGCTGTCATTAAGAAGGACATGGGACCTGTCACCAAACAGGACGTTGGGACCCAGCTCTTGTCCTCCTCGAGCTGCGGCTGGCACACAGGCACAGAGGCCTGGCAGGAGGCCGTGTCCCCAGCACCCTGCATGGCACCCTTCCCACAGCGCTGCCAGGGCAGCCCCTGCCGTCGCCGCAGCCAGACAAAGGCAGCACAGAGCAGAGGGTGAAACCAGAGCCCTTTATTTGTGTCCCTGCAGGAACAGAAGGAGGAAGAGGCCAGGGCAGCACAGAGCAGCTGCTGAGCTTGAGCCTGAGCCAGGGGAGGGGGCAAAGAGGAGCAAAAAGGAACGAGCAGGGCTAGAGTGTCTCTGGGGCAAGCCTGGCTGCACTGTGTCCTGCATCTTGTGCAGCTGTGGAGACAGCTCTGCTGTTAGGGTATCTCCAGTGCCACTTGGGTTATTGCTCAGAGAAACTCAGCCATGCTTAGGTTATTGCTTGGGAGAAACAGACCCAGATCAGATTTATTGCTCAGAGAAATTGATCCAGTTTTGAGTTATTGCTTTAACAGATCCACTTTGCAGCAGAGAGGCTCCCAGGAAGCCAGCAGGGGTGGGCACTTCCCTGCCCTCTGGTGAAGGCACAAATTGGTACTGAGGACAAGAGTGGGGCTGTGCTGGGTGCAGCATGGACCAGCCAGGAGCACCTCTGTGTGCCTCCCCCATCCATGGAGCTGCCCCTGGTTTGCATAAGGAGTTGAAATCCCATCGTGGGAGAGCAGCGCGGCTGCAGGCCAGGCAACTTCCCAGGGCCCCACCTCTGAAGGCTGCAGGGACAGTCGCCATCTGCCTGCCGTCTCAGGTGTGAGAGGGGAGCAGCAGGGGGTCCTGCCTAAGGCACATGTGGCTGGCAAGGAGAGGGGCCTCTCCACTCTGCTCGCTGAAAGAGAAAGCTTCTGAGGCCAGGAAGAGCTGCAGTAGCTGGAGGAGTGGTTCTGGAGAGCCAGGGCGTGCTCACAGCACGATCTTGAAAGAGCTGCAAGAGACACAAGAGGTTCTGCACCTCCTCCCTGGGTCACACACAGCTGGTTTGTGAGTGCCTGGTGCCATGGTGGCACCGCTGCCCTGTGTGGGGGAGGCTCCGCAGAGCCAGCACAGGACACAGCTAGACTCAGCTGTTCTGGGACACCTTGTGCAGGGTGGCCTTGCCCCACTGCCCCCACGAGCTCTGCCCCGAGGTTAGCACAGCAATCAGGGGCGGTGGCAGGCCCCTGCTGATCAAGCTGTACCTGGCAAAGTCCGGGCAGCGGGAGATGACGTGCTGGAACTCCGAGAGGTTGATGGTGCCATCCTTGTCAATGTCAGACTCCTCCAGGATCTGGAGGGGAGAGAAAGGCGAGTGGTGAACTCCGTGTGGCTGGGCCAACACAACCGCCCGTACCCTGCTGCTGGTCCTCACGTTGCGGATGAGCTGTTCCATCTCGGTGCCGTTCAGCCGTGACTCCTCACCTTGCCCCGTCAGGCAGTTCACCAGCTTCTCCAGGTCATTTCTGTCCAGAACCCCATCCCCATCAAAGTCTTTGGGGAGCAGAAAATTATGTTTCAGGAGGGCTGCAGCGACTCGAGAGCTGCTGTGTCAGGCCAGGAGAGGGCCTGGGTGACCCGAGGACACAGCAGGCTCCACACCACACACCACCGCGCCAAGCCAGACATCCCCACAGGGGCCTCCTAAAGCTGCCATCCCTGTGTGTGCTCCAAGGGCCCTGCCAGCCCTCCCTTGAGGTATGAGGACCCTAGGACACGGCCTCCACCCCCAGCCTCACCAAAGATGCGGAAGGCATAGTGGGATTTGATGTCCAAGGTGGCAGAGTCACTGAAGACGCTCAGCATATCAAGGAAGTCTTCAAAGGACATGCTGTCATCCCTGGCATCTGAGGTGGAGAACACCCGGCAGATCTGGTGCTGGAAGGGGTTTGCCTGCCAGGACAGGGACAGCTCAGGGCCAGGCTGGCTCTGCCACAGCAGATAACCCCACTCTGCCATGGGTCTGTCACACATGGCGTCACTGTGCCAGTCCCATGCCACCTGTGTGCTGCCCCACACAGCAGGGATCTGCAGGCTCCTTGGTGGCGCAGCAGGTACAAGGAAGCTGTTTGTTGGCACAGCTGACGTGCAGCAAGCAAACAGCTTCCCCAGGTGACTGCTGGAGCAGCAGGGTGAGGGCACAGCACTAGGTGGGTAAACAGGGCCCTGCCCAAACACGCCCAGGTCCAGGGAGCAGCAGCGAGTCCTGCTGGCTGCCAGGCACCCTACCCGCAGCTCTGGCAGTGTCAGGATCTGGCTCTTGGGAACCCGCGTGGAGCGGGAGATTTTCCTCTCCTCCTTTGGCAGCAGTTCACTGAACCTCTTGTAGGCACTTGAAGAGGCAAGAACAAGAGAGGCTCTGTGGTGTGAGGGGCGCAGGAGGCAGCCCTCTGGGCACAGGCAGTGCCAGCAGCTCTTCCTAACGCTGCTGTTTCCCACAGCTCCCTGCCAGCTGTGTCCAGAGCTGGCCTGGAGCATAAGTGTGCCAGCCCGGGTGGTCCTGTGAAGGCAGCACTCCCACATCTGCTCCCAGGACCCCAGTGGCTGCTGACAGGAGATAGGAACTGGCCCTCTGCTCTCTGCCAGCCCAGACAGCTGGGGCTTTGGAGGGGCCATGAGCTATCTCCAGAGCCAGCACCCTTGCTCTCCGCAGCCAGCACCCTGTTCTGCAGGGTGCCACCAGCATAGCCCACGCCCTGTGCCACCAGTGCCCTGCTCTGCTGGGTGCCACCAGCCTGGCCCATGCCCTGTGTCCCCAGCAGCGCCTACAGACCTTTGCCTGGCACCCGGGCTGGGCACCTCCTATCCCTTGCCCGGCGTCAAGCGGCTCCTCTGTGAGGATGGAGCCCCGAAGCCGGACCGGGGCCCCACGAGCCCTCAGGGCAGAGCCGACCCCCCCACCACGAGTGCCCGACGTGCCCGTCCCCGGGCGGTACTTACAGCAGGATCTCCTGTTTGCTCAGGAACGTCAGCTCCTGCGGGGAGAGAGCGGCTCAGCACCGAGGCCTGCCCCGGGCCGCGGGGCACCTCCTGCCCGCCACGCATCCGCCTTCTCCGGCAGCCGAGCCCCACTCCAGCCCCGGTTCCTCCCCGGTGGCGGTGGCCCCGGTGGCCCCGATGCCCCGTACCTGGTACTCGCCCAGCACGTCCCGCGGCAGCAGGCTGGCCGAGCCCCCCATAGCGGCCCGCGCGGCTTCCGCTCCCCGTTCCGCCGGCCGCTGCGACAGCGACGCCGCGCCCCGGGGCGGGCCCGCACCCTACCTCCGCCGAGACCAGACCGGGGCCGGCCCGGCCCCGCCCCGCCGCCGGCACCAGGTCTCTGCCACGCGCAGCCAGTGGTAGCGGGCAGACAACGGAAGACAGCAAGGTCAAGGGATGAAGCCGGGATACCGGCCCGGCGGCTGTGCCCACCCCACCGGGCCCTGAAAGAGGGCTCAGCTCCGCCCCGCCTCCGGAACCGGCTCCCGGCATGGAGGCGGCCGGAGCGAGCGAGGAGCCGGGCGACCCGAGCCCCACGGACTTTGTTTATGGGGAGGAGGACTTCATCCTGCCGGGATCCGGCTGGGAGGGCGAGCCGGGCTCCGCGCCGTCCCGCTTCGACCGGGCGCTGCTGGAGAGCTGGGACGACAGGATGGAGCGGGGCTTATTCCGATACCGGCTGGGCCCGCTGCCCACCCGCGTCCTGCCCGGGCCCCTGCGCCTGGTGGCCCAGCTGAACGTCCAGCGCGGCACCGAGCGCCGCCCGCCGCAGCCCGTCTGCAGCCTGCACCAGCCCTTCGACCCCGCCGCCTTCAACTTCACCCGCCTGCGCCCCGGAGAGCTGCTGCTCCGCCTGCGCAGGGCGGCCAGCCGCGGAGACCGGCGCTGCCCCGCTGAGACGGTCCCGCTGCTGGTGGCCATCAACGCCAGCCCGCTGGAGCGGGGCCACGTACTGCTGCTGCCGGAGCCGAGTCGCGGGCTGCCGCAGACGCTCACGGCACCGGCGCTGCTCGGCGGGCTGGAGGTGGCCCTGCTCAGCGCCCACCCTGGCTTCCGCCTGGGCTTCAACGGGCTGGGTGGCTGCGCCTCGGTCAACCACCTGCACCTGCACGGGCTCTATGTGAGCCGCCCGCTGCCGGTGGAGGCCGCGCCTGCCCAGGCTGTCTGCCCGCGCCACCGCCTCTGGCTCCTTCTGCGCGGCGTACCGGCGCCCGCCTTCCTCTTCTACGCCGCCGGCACCGCCGACCTGGAGGCGGTGGCCCGGGACGTGTGCCGGGCGGCCGAGCACATCACTGACAGCGGCCTGGCCTACAACGTCTTCATCACGCGCGGCGAGCCGCCGGAGGGGGCCGGGGCCGGGGCCGGGCGGGGGCTGCGGGTGCTGCTGTGGGCCCGCAGGCCTAGCTTCGGTACCAAAGCGAGCGAGGACTTCAACGTGGCGCTGTGCGAGTTGGCGGGGCACCTGCCGTTACCGGCGGCACCGCTCTACCGGAACATCACCGAGGAGGAGGCCCTGCGCGCCATCCACGGGCACCTCCTCCCGGAACCGGACCTTCTGCGCCTCGGCGAGGACCTGGCGCGGCTGCTGGCGGACTGACCGGCGCGCATGGGGAGCGGCGCCCCTGCCTCCGCATCGGCACCGGCCGCCAGGGGGCGCTGCTCGGCAGAGGTGGTGGGGCGCTAGTGCCGCCGCGTGAGTGCACGGGGTCGCTCTGGCCGCCGGCACCGGCGTCTCTACGGCCCCGTCGCCATGGGAACGGCGCCGGCGATGGAGGCGGGGGACAGCAAGGGGGCATCGGCCCCGGGCACCCTCCGGGGCCTGCCCGCTTGCCCCGGCGGCCCCCCAGACCCCGAGCCGCGGCGGAGGAGGCGGAAGCGCAGGCGAGTGCGGTGTGCAGGGCGGGAGGTGGCCGCGCAGGCCTCCCCCCCGGCCCCGGTCCGTTGTGCTCGTGTTCCGCCGGGTCTTCGGCGGGACGTCGTTAGCCCCGAGCCGGGCTCTGGCCGCTCCCTGCCGCACTCACCGCCTGACCCGTGTTCGTTACCGGGGTACGGCCCCGAGGCTGCAGGGGAGGGGGCCCGGCCCTGCCCGTCACTGGAGGGCGATGCTCGGCTGGGCCCCTCCGCCTCAGCCCTAGAGAGGCTTTCGAGGGACCTTCCGAATCGGAAAATAAACCTTTGCCCTTCAGCTGGCCCAGTGCTCCCAGACGCGATGTGCCCTGTGCTCAGGACCCCTCTGCCCCCTCGCCCAGCCCCTGCTGCTCCCTGATGTGCCCCTGAGCTGTGTGCGTGTGGAACTCAGCTGTCCCCCTCCCACCCGGGACAGGTGCCAGCTCCTCACTGAGCAGCTCTCTGTGCTCTCTCCGCTCCAGCGTGCCCTCCATCAACTTGACCAGCTGCAAGTACGAGAGTGGTAAGTGCAGGGTGCCCCTTGCAGCCCTTGGGTGGCTGCTCACCAGGGTTGAGCACTGGTACACCAGTTCCACTCTATTACCCTTTTATGTATTCATTGGGCCCCTGGGAGCTTTCCACCCTCTGGACTGAGGTGCTCTCAGGTTCAGAGACACAAAATGTGCCACAGCAGTGCAGGCCCTCACTCCCTGTGTCTAGGTTTGCCATGTATCTGTCAGTGCTGGTGAGGAGGGGCTAGCTAGGGGCAGGTGCAAGGTGAGGCTGGTTCCTGTGCTTGGTGAGAACTCCCAGCTGTTTGACAGTGATGGAACAGGCAGGATCAGCACCCAGAGCCTCTTCCTTTGCTGTCCACCTTTAGTGACATGCTCCTGGGAGCTGGTTCCCTGTCCTGTTCTCTGCTGCCACAAGCTGCATCTTCAGCGAACAGGCTCCTGGCTGCTATTAGCCAAGCTGCTAGTGACTGCTCTAGCAGTACAACCACGTGTGGCTGAGGGTCACAGCTTGGTCAGCTGGGCAAGGACACTGCTTTTGCAGAGGGACAAGCACCTCGTGTTTTGCCTTGGGCTGTGCTGGGGCACCTTGGTGATGGGGGGTGGATGGGGACCCACAGCAGGGGGTGGTGTGGCAGCGTGGGCACCATGGGACCAGAACCATTTCACACCAGTTCTGGGGTGACCTTCGTCACCTTCCCAACCCTGTGAGAGGCCAAATTCAGAGCTGGCACTAATTGGAACCATCCCAGCAGCAACCTTCTGCTCCTGAGCTCGTGTTCTGCTGCCAAAGAGTAGGTGGAACTCTTACCTGCAGATTATTTGCGTCTGCCCCTGTGATTCTGGACCCATGGTGGATCCAAGCCTGCTGGAGTTCTGGAGGTGCTCTGGAACCTCGAGGCATGTGGACCTAGGGGGCTGGTAGCCCCCATTACACCTGCAGCCAGAGGCTGGGGGTTGCTCCACTCTGTGCCTGGTTACTTTGGGGGGCTGGCCGTGCCTGGCACTCACAGGCTCTGCACGGCCCTGCAGTGCGGCGGGCAGCGCAGCGCTGCGGGCTGCAGGAAGCAGCAGAGGATGAGGAGTGGACGCTGTACTGGACAGACTCCTCGGTGTCCCTGGAGCGTCTGATGGAGATGAAGAGGTTTCAGGTAAACACTGCTCCTCCCCAAAGGCTCAGGATGAGCTCAGGAAGGGGGTGAGATGGGGGCTGTTAGTGGAACAAGGAGCTGAAGAATTAAACAGAGGTCTCCAAACCAGCACCCCTTGCCCCTGCTCTCAGCGCCAGAGGTCACAGGTCCCTGAGGCTTTGCTTCTGTTGTGTGGCTGTTACAGGGCCCCCAGCAAGGCTCTGGCAGTTAGAGGTGTGAACTGGAGACCTGCCAGCCCCTTTAATGTGGCATGAAATAAATGGTTCTGGGTGACAAATGGCTCCTTCCCGCCGCGGCACTGTCCCAGCCAGGGACAGCTCCGGGGCTGAGATGGGGCCAGCAGATAAATCACACTGCTGAAATGCAGATAAATCAGTCCCAGCCTAATCTTGTCCCTCGGCAAGGTTCAAGGCAACCCCGGGCCCAGCTTCCCGTTGTACGTGCCGGCTCCTCCGCAGCCGCACTTGGGCTGGGCTTCGAGGAGGACCCCTGCGGTCCCCCTGCTGACTGTTTCTCGTCGGCATCTCCTCAGAAAATCAACCACTTCCCGGGGATGATCGAGCTCTGCCGCAAGGACCTGCTGGCGCGCAACCTCAACCGCATGCTCCGCCTCTTCCCCAAGGACTACAACATCTTCCCCCGCACCTGGTGCCTGCCAGCCGAGTGAGTGACACCCGTGGGACCTAGGGCTGTGCGATCTCGAGTGGGAGCCTCTCTGCTTGGCAGCCAGGGCTCAGGGGGCCTCTTGGAAATCTCTCTTGGCCCGGCCCTTCGTAGCCCTTCCGGGAATGGCTGGGGTGTTGAGACACGTTTCTGGTTTCAGAGGTGTGTAACTCCTAGAAGTGTTTTGGTTGGCAAAGCCCTCTGAGAACACGGAGTGCAACCTTCCACCTAACACCCCCGTGGCCATTAAACCGTGTTCCCAAGTGCCATACCCACACTGTTCTTGAACACACCTCCAGGGACGGTGACTCCCCCACCTCCCTGGGCAGCCTGTGCCAGTGCCTGACCACTCTTGCAGGAAAGAAATTGTTCCTCATCTCCAACCTAACCCTCCCCTGGCACAATTTCAGGCCATTTCCTCTTGTTCTGTCACCTGATACTAAGGAGAAGAGACCAACCCCCACCAGGCTCCAACCTCCTTTCAGGGAGCTGTAGAAAGCAATTCCAATCAGGCTGGATTAGCCTGTGGAATGGTGTCCTCTGTGCTGGGTGCCTTGCTGCTGGAGGGTGCAATTAGGGGAGAGGGAACCATCCAGAAAGTCAAAGGGCAGTGTGAGAGTGGGAAGTGTAATTGATGTTTCTGTGGGGGTCTCTCAGCTGCTTAGTGTGAGCAGCAGAGGTGGCTGCAGGGCAGATGGCTTTGCAGCTGCTTTTGAAGATCAGACACAATGTGATGTGAGACCTCAGCCCATGAGCTTCTGTGCCCTGCTTGGAATGCACTGGCCAAGGCCTCCTGCCTGCTGGCTGGGGAGCTGGCATTGAGGTGCAGGAGCAGGTTCAGTGAAGGGTCTGGAGAACAGGTCTGGTGAAGAGCAGCTGAGGGACCTGGGATCATTCAGCCTGGAGAAAAGGAGCCTGAGGGGAGACCTGGCTCTCTACAACTCCCTGAAAGGAGGTTGAGCCAGATGGGGGTCAGTCTCCTCTCCCAAGGAACAAACAATAGACCAGGAGGAAATGGCCTCAAGTTGCCCCAGGGGTGGGTGAGGTTGGACATGAGGAACAATTTCCTGCCCTTGGGAGTTCTCAATATCTGTCCCAGGCTGCCCAGGGCAGTGGTGCAGTTCCCATTCCTGGAGGGGTTTCAAAGCTGTGGAGATGTGGTGCTGAGGGCCATGGTTTGGTGGTGACCTGGCAGTGCTGGGGGAATGGTTGGACTTGATGAGCTTCAAGGTCTTTTCCAACTAAAATGATTCTGTCATTGTATGAGAAGGGGATGCAGAGATCTGTGACCTCCTCCTCCTTTGTAACCAAGGCTTGTTTATTTTCTCCTGCTCTCTCTGTGGCAGCAGAGCCAAAATCTCACTGGCTGTTGCAAGTTCAGTGGTGAGCACTTCCTGTGAACCTCCCCTTAGAGGTGGAGATGTGTGGTGGGAGCAGGGAGCTTTGTCAGGTCCTATTTGTCAGTGAGGTAGCTGAGGCATAGGTGTGCTGTTCCTCTGCTGCAGCAGCATGGTCTGTTCTGCTCTGTGGCATCATTGTTTGAGCACCCAGCTGGCAAGGGAGAGTTCAGAGGCTGGGTTTGGCAGCTGGTAACGGCCACCCTCCCTTCCCCTGCTCCTTGCCCAGCTATGGAGATTTCCAGGCCTACAGACGCATGAGAAAGAAGAGAATCTTCATCTGCAAGCCAGAGAGCAGCTGCCAGGGCAGAGGCATCTTCATAACTCACAATCCAGAGGAGATCAGGCACGGAGAGCGCATGATCTGCCAGCAGTACATCTCCAAGGTAACAACGGCGACAGTCCCCAAGCACAGGGCAGGAGGGCTGCAGCCTCCCACCTCTGCCAGCACCCCACAGCCTGCTTGTGGCCTGCACCTTCCTGGAGCTGCTAGGAGCACTGGGGCAGCTGCATCCTGGCAGGAGCATGGGGAAAGCCTCTCTCTGAGGTGCCACGGGGTGGCACAGGCCATGTGGATGAGCAGCAGCCTGGAGCAAATCACAGAAACATTCAGCTTGGAAGAGAGCCTCAGGATCACCCAGTCCAACCCAGACCCCTACTCTGCAAGGGTCACCCCTGAACCATATCCCCAAGCACCACATCCAAACCACCCTGAAACACATCCAGGCTTGGTGACTCCACCACCACCCTGGGCAGCACATTCCAATGCCTGACCACTCTTTCTCCTCCTGTCCAGTCTAAACCTCCCCGTTTGCAACTTGAGGCTGTTCCCTCTTGCTCTATCACCTGTGAGAAGGGACCAGCACCAGCCTCTCTACAATGCCCTCTCAGGTAGTTGTAGACAGCAATCTACAGCCTCCTCTTCTAAGCAGCCAAGTGATGAATGCAGAGGGGGAAGCCTGTGGCAGAAGCACAACCTTCATCCTATTCTTGTAGTCACTTTTAGCTCTCCCAGCTCTCTAGTTCAAGAAGAGACATTTCTCACACACAGCCTGAGAACCTAACTCCAGCAGTCACTGCACCCAGGAAATGGGAATATCCAAGCACATTGGGGAATCACAGAACGTTAGGGGCTGGAAGGGACCTCAAAAGCTCACCCAGCCCAAGGCAGCACCCCAGCAGCCTTCCCTTGTCTCACCCTGGCTGCTGCCTTTTCTCTCCCAGCCCTTCCTCATCGACGGCTTCAAGTTCGACATGCGCGTCTACGTGCTGCTCACCTCCTGTGAGCCCCTGAGGATTTTTGTCTACAAGGAGGGTCTGGCCCGCTTTGCCACCATGAGGTACATCGACCCCAGCAGCAGGAACCTGGTAAAAAAAGGGAAGTTTCAAAAAGTCAAAAAAACCTCATCTAGGTGTTAGCCCTTCATTGGTCCTCAGGGTGCTGCAGGCCGGGGGCTGCTGGGTTCGGTGGGAGCCAGCTTTTGGCGTTCCTATCCTCCCCTCCCTCTGTGCCTCCTCCTCCTCCTCCTCACAGGAGGTATTTTAGGAGGGTCTGATTCATAGAATTGTTTGGGCTGGAAGGGACCTTGGAAGTTCATCTAGTTCCAGCCCTATCTCCCACTAGAGTGGGTTGCTCATCCAGCCTGGCCCTGAACATTTCCAGGGAAGTGGATGTGTTCCCAGGGCCCATCTGGGGGCTGTTTACTGGTATTAGCATAGAATTGTTTCACTTGGAAGGAATCTTGGAAGGTCCCAAGCCCAACCTTCTGCCCAAAGCTGTGTGAAAAGCAAGTATACATCTGGTTTCTCGGGGTTTCACCCAGTCAAGTGTTGAAACCCTGCGAGAACAGAGACCCCACAGCACCTCCAGGCAATATTCCTACTGCTCCTTCTCAACTCCACACCATTCCCTGCCTGCCTGTGCTTCAGGTGGAACAGAAGGACCTGGGAATTACCTGGTGGTGCTGGAACAGCCTGGGAGAGACAGGGAGGGGAACTGGGAAGACAAGGAGAAGAGTGTGGCTGTGCTTATCTCCAGGCAGGGGCCTGCAACCTGTAAAACCCCTGCAGAGGAGGGTTAGGGTTGTGCCCTACCCTGGCAGATGGCTCTTTGCCTGCTTGTCCCAGAGCTGCATGGCCCAAAGGCATCCCCACTGTGACGTGGGCATGGCTGAGAGGGGTCTCCTGCTCTGGGTGAGCAGGGGAAGAGGAGGGATCTGCAGAAATCTGCTGCAGCTCCTGTTCTGAGGATCCCAGGTGCATTGGCTAGAACATGGCTGGAATGACAGGTGTAGAGCTGACTCCTGTGCTCCAGCCCAGAGATGGGGGCAGAGGTGTGAAAAGACAGAGCTCTGTCAGCTCCAGCTTCTGCCTGGGGAGAGATTGACCCCTTGGCTGAAGTCTCTGTCCCAGGGCGACAGAAACAGTGGGTGAAGTTGGTGTCTGGATTGGTGCTAATGGGGCTGTTTGTGCTCTGTGGTTAAGAGCAAATGAAAGTCTCTTGCTGTTCCCCTCTCAGAAAGATACCTGCATGCATCTGACCAACTATGCCATCAACAAACACAACCAGAACTTCATCCGGGACGGCAGGAGAGGCAGCAAGAGGTACTGCCCTGGCCAGGTTCTGCAGAGCCTGCTGCACATCCTTGCTGCACCTGCCACACTTTAAAACTCCATCTTCCTGGGAGCAAACCTGGTGTCCTAGGTCAGCTCCAACCATCTGCTCTCCTCCATGCAGGAAGCTGTCCACCCTGAATGCCTGGATGGCAGACAACAGCTACAACACCACGAAGCTCTGGGAGGATATTGAAGACATTATTATAAAAACTCTTATTTCAGCTCACCCTGTGCTGAAGCACAATTACCAGAGCTGCTTCCCCAGCCACACCACTGGCTGTGCCTGCTTTGAGATACTGGGGTTTGATATCCTGCTGGACAGAAAGCTGAAGCCCTGGCTGCTGGAGGTGAGGAGAGGTCTGCTGCTGTGCTCGGAGCTGGCTCATCTTGGGAGGGCTCTAGAACAAAGGGTGGTGACCAGAACTTGTCTGATTACAAAGGGCTACCTCATCTGCAGAGCTAAACAGGCCATGAAGACCAGGAGGCTAAGCAGGATGGAGGAGCCTGCTCCCTGAACAGCCTCTCCAACAGCCAGAAGTCCCCTGAACCGTGGCCCTCTTTGGCCTGTCACTGTGTCCTGAGTTCAGGACAGCTGCAACTCACCTGTCCCCCACAGGGGGTGGGGTCTGCATCACCTGCAGTGTGGGTGCCAATGCTCTGCAGAAGGGCAAGGCCAATCTCCTGTGTTCTGTCACTGCTGGGAGGGAAGATCTCAGGAGAGAGAGTGGTGGGGCCAGAGCAGGCTCTGGGCACTGCCAGGTGAGACTGGGTGCTTGTTTTGGCAGGTGAACCACTCTCCCAGCTTCAACACAGACACTGCCATCGACTGTGAGGTGAAGGATGCTCTCCTCTGTGACACCCTCACCCTGATAAACCTGCATGCCTGCAGCAAAAGGAAGGTGCTGGAGGAGGACAAGCAGCGGGCAAAGGAGCGGCTCCTCCAGGGCTCCCAGGCCCTGCGGGCACCCAGGTACGGCCCTGACTGAGCCCTGTCCTCTGCTGCTCCCAGCCCCCTGCAGAGCACAGGGGGACAGGTATTCCTGCAACAGGCACATGTTAACCTGAATTCTCTTGCAAGCTGGGTGGGCAGGCTGAGGGGCAGGGGCTCAGAGATCTGGAATCAGTTCACAGAATCGTTTGGGTTGTAAGAGGCCTCCAAGATCATCGAGGCCAACCAACAACCTACCACCACCATGGCCACTAAGCCATGTCCCACAGTGCCATGGCCACACATTTCTGGAACACCTCCAGGGCTGGTGACTTCACCACCTCCCTGGGCAGCCTGTTCCAATGCCTGACCACTCCTGCAGGAAAGAAATAGTTTCCTAATCTCCAGCCTAAACTGTCCCTGGCACAATTTCAGGCCATTTCCTCTCGTTCTGTCACCTGATGCTAGCGAGAAGAGGCCAACCCCCACCTCACTCCAACCTCCTTTCACCAGGAGGGTGAAGAGGTGCAGGTCCCGAGCCTCCTCCAGCACCCCCTGCCCATGCTTTCTCCCGGCTTGCAGACACGAGGAGCTGGAGGCCAAGCAGGCTGCCTGGCTGGAGCAGGTGGAGCAGTACGAAGAGTCCCACCGCGGCGGCTACCGCCGCATCTACCCAGCGTGGGGCGCGGAGAGGTACCAGCCCTTCTTCAGGCACAGCAGCTCCCTCTTCCAGGAAACAGCGGCCTCCAGAGCTCGGGAGGAGTGTGCCAGGTACGCCGCCCCCGTGCCAGGCTTCTGACCCCTATCGGGGGACAGCTCTGCCGCTTAGCCGATGTAAGTGAACCGGTGGGAGCTGGAAAGAAAGGGGTCTGCTCATGCTGTGTCACCAGAGCAAAGTGTCAGCCTCTCACATGCACCTTTGGGAGGCAAACCCAGTGTTCCATTCTGGAGGCACTCGATTCATAGAATGGTTTGAGGTGGAAGGGACCTTGAAGATCATCCAGTTCCAACCCCCCACCATGGGCAGGGACACCTTCCACTACACCAGGCTGCTTAAGCCTCATCTGACCTGGCCTTGAACACCTCCAGGGAGGGGACATCCACAACTTCCCTGGGCAACCTGTTGCAGTGTCTCACCGCCCTCATGGAAAGAATTTCTAACATCCAGCCTAAATGTGCCCTCCTGAAGCTATCTCACTGCCCTCCATCCTCCTGGCAGGCAGAGCACAGTTCATGGGCATTTCTCACACCTGTTTTTAAAGGCCATTTCTTTGCACACTTCTGTTGTGATCTGTTCACAACAGAACTTCTGACTGCAGTCGAGTGTCCTGGCAGTGAAGGCTTCACAAGAGCCTTTGCTGTCATGGCTCTCACAGAACCAGTGCCTAAGGGCAGTGTTCTGTGGCAGGCAGCAGCTGGAGGAAATTCGCCTGAAAAATGAAAAGCTGGAAGCTATTACCAGGAAGAAGAAAAAGGAGAGGAAAGAGAACCTGCAGGGAGAGTCAGCTGGGGACAAATCCCAGCTCCAACCCAAACCCCCAGCGCCCACCGCCCGCCTCACCCACAGAAGCACTGGGACGAGGGACAGGAAGGTACCAGCCTCTTGTCAGTGTTTGTCTGTGGTGCTCCCCAAGGCAGTAAGGCTCTGGGGACAGGGCTGGGCTGTGGGGGTCTACTAAAGGAGTAGAGCTGCAAGGTTGGACTCTGTGAAGTCCAGACTTGAAAACTTGTGCTGGCAGGTATCTCCAAGCACCAGTGTTGTCCCTTCCCCGTTGTGGCTCCCACCAGAACCTTCTCCCCCAGCTCTGTAATCCTGCATGGGGCTTGGAGCAGCCCATACCCATGTCTCTCTGGCACATCATGGCAGCCTCAGCCCTGCTGTATCTTGGGTCTCTTTTCTAAGGCCCAGCACACGCAGTACAACTCCACACAGCCCCAGGACATCGTGGAGTATGAGGAGAAAAGAAGAGTGAAGGCGCTCCTGCAGCGTGAGAAGCTCATCCGAGGGCTGGGCTTCATCCATCAGCTCTGCCAGCTGCTCCCCATAGCTCCCAGACCAGCCCACACCCAGAGATCCTGCATTGCTGACCCCCAGAGCCAGGTAACTGGAGATGGCCCTGGTCCAGCCCATGAGGCCAGGACAGGGAGATGGTGGGGAGGGAGCCATGGGTCATGCTGGGTCATGTCTGGCTTCCAATCAACCAGCACCAACCTCTCAAGAATAGAGTTTTCCTTCCCAGCTCCTGCCAAGGCCTCTGGAGCTAAGTCACAGCCACTTTTTCCTTCCAGCTGCCATGCCCCTGGGATGTGCTCCGGGCCCAGGACCCCCAAGACCCCCCGCACTTAATGAGGCTCGTCCCCATCTCGCTCCTGGGAGCTCCAGTCCAGCCATCAGGACAGCAGGTCACACGTGACCCCAGCGCCAAGGTCCAGCTGCCACCCAGCCTGGGCATGGATCCTGCCACCGCGGGCAGCCTCAGGGTCCAAGGGCAGAGCATCCTTTCCTGTGCCCAGCACAGGGTGCGGAGCGCAGGCTGGCTGCGGGGCCGGGCGGCAGGGCCAGCGCTGGTGACCCAGCCCCGTGCTGAACCCCCGGGGCTGCAGCAGCTCCCTGGCGGCAGCACGGCTGAGGACTGTGAGTTCCCCTCCCTTCTTTTTGGTTTCCCATGACCAAGGCAGGGATGGGATGGGATGGGATGGGATGGGATGGGATGGGATGGGATGGGATGGGATGGGATGGGATGGGGGAACATGAGAGGCCCAGAAGTACTTGAGAATCAGGTCCTAAGGCCAGTAGACAGGACAGGCAGGGGGTCACATAAGCCCTGAGAAGTTTGGAGGAGACGTTCAGTGGCACAGCACGGCCCTCAGCCCCTCCCCAGGCTCTGCTCCTGCCACACTGCTCCTTGCCATCCCTGCCCATGGGACTGCACCCACATTCCCACCACCCACACCTACACCCAGCCTTTCCTGGCTCCAGCATTTCCACAGGGCCAAGTCACAGCGTGGAGAGCAGCAGTGGGGTGTCTGCTTGCCCCCCACATCTGCCACTCTTCTAACAGGTGAAGCTGGCACGCTGTCCTCCCACACAGGCAGCTGTCACCAGGTGTCCCCAGCCAGCCCAGGGAATGCCACAAGAGGTGGCATCTTCAGTCCTGCTGTAGTCCGGGAGCTGCCCCTCGCCTCCACCGCCCGTGTGCTGCACACACCTGGCTTGTACCGTGCCAGCGTGAAAAGCGCAGGTAAGCTGCCAGAGGGGCCGCCTTGACTGGAGCCTGGTCCTGACACAGGTCCCGCTGCATCCCCCGGGCAGCAGCCAAGCTCCCTGCGGCCGTTTTTGGCCCCTCGTTCCCCGGCCACCCGCCCGGCACCGGCACGCTCGGGGCTCCCCCGCCGGGTCCTCCCCGCCGCAGGCTCCGCCCGGTACCCAGCGCCCGGCCCCCGGTTCCCGGCCATGGCGGCGCTGGTCCGGGGCGGGCTGCGGAGGGCAGCGCTCCTCCTTGGTGGGACCTCGCGGCGGCCGGCGGCGGCGTGGACCGGGAATGTGGAGCCGCCGGACTCGGCGCTGGAGGAGGCCGAGAGGTGCGAGGCGGCCGGGGCCGGAACCGCGGCCGGCACCGCACACCGGGCGCTCACGTTTCTCCCCGTAGGGCCCGTCGGTGGCGAAAGAAGGCGCGGCTGCAGCGGCTGCGGCGGGAGCTGGGCGAGGGGCGCGGAGCCCCCGAGCGCACCCTGACCTGGCAGGCGATGGAGCAGATGCGGTGAGCGGCGGGGCCGGGGCGGGCTGGGGTGGGGCCGGGCCGCGCCCTGCTGAGCGTGCCTCTGCCCGCAGATTCTTGCGGCAGGAGCTGCCGGAAGAGTGGCCGCTGGAGCGCCTGGCCCAGGGCTTCGGCGTCAGCACCGACGTGGTGCGCCGGGTGCTTCGGAGCCGGAGCTGCCCGCCGCCGCGCCGCCGACAGCGGCAGGATGAGAGGGCGCTGAGCGCCGCAGCGGGACCGACACGGACACCTGGAGCGGGCTACGAAGTCCGCGCCCCCGACGGGACACTGCTGTACCGGCTGCCGTGGGGCCGGGGTGGGCTGGGGCCCGGAGCGCAATAAACAGCTGAAACGGACCCGCCTCCGAGCGCTGCTTCCGCCACGACTGCCATGGGCTCGGAGGCGGCGGCGCTGCTGGAAGCGGCGGATTTCGCGGCCAGAAAGCACAAGGGGCAACGGCGCAAGGACCCCGAGGGCACCCCCTACATCAACCACCCCATCGGTGCGGAACCCACCGACATCCCCGACCCAGCGGCTCCATCCGCCAAGGCACCGCGCCTGGCTCCTGGGGCCGCCGCTGCCCCGGGGCGCTGCTTGTCTTCGAGAGACAGCCCCTGGGGCTCCACTCCGCGGTTGAGCATTTGCCGTCCTCCCGGAATCCTCCATCCCGGCTTCGGAGGGAGCCAGGTCCCCTCGCAGCTCTCCCGTGTCCCTCCCGCTCCCGTGTCCCTGCCGCCCGATTGGCGTCTGAACCCCCGAGTACCTTCCGCTCCAGGAAGAGAACTCTCCACCTCCCCTCGGGATGGTCCCCGCATTGTTGCTCTGCCCACGGGAGCTGCTGCTATGCTCACTATTCCCTGTCCCCTCAGCCCCATACCCTGGCTGCCACCCCCCAGGACCTTGTGCCTGCCCCAGCCTCGGTCTTACACCCTGCATGACATGCCCATGGGATGCATCATCCCGGGTGGGTCCCTGGCACCCCTCCCTGCCTGATGCCAACCAGCCAGCCCTGGGAGCTCCTTGCTCCTGCTCTGTACCCCCATACCCCTCTCTCTGGGTCGCAGGTGTAGCCCGGATCCTGGCCCACGAGGCTGGTGTGACTGACATCGTCGTGCTGCAGGTAAATCCCAGCCCTGTCCTGCTCCCTGCTGCAGGGAAGGCCTGGCCAGGGACCCCCACCATCCCCTGCTTGCCCCAGGCCGCCCTCCTGCACGACACGGTGGAGGACACGGACACCACGCTGGCAGAGATTGAGGAGCAGTTCGGGCAGGAGGTGAGCGGGGTGGTGGCAGAGGTGACAGACGATAAGACACTGCCCAAGATGGAGCGAAAGCGGCTGCAGATCGAGCACGCCCCGGGGAGCAGCCCCCGTGCCAAGCTGGTCAAGCTGGCAGACAAGCTCCACAACCTGCGTGACCTCAACCGCTGCACCCCGGAAGGTACAGCCTGTAGCAGGGCAGCACCGGCACCACGGGGAGGGCCTTCCGGGACTGCCGCTCCGCCTGCGAGCGCCAGGCGGGATCCTGCTCCCTGCTGTGGCAAAGCCCCGGTGCCCGGCCACAGCTGCTCTGAGCCTGGGCCGGTTGCAGACGGCTGGGAGAAGTGGGAGGGGAGGAGGAGGCCTCCCGGTGCTCGGTGGGTGCCGGTGTTTCGCTCGGCCGAGCCCGGCTGGCTTTCGGGCACTGCCTTCCACTCAGCCCAGCTCTGCGGGCATCACCCCGGCTCCGCTAGCCCCGGTGGCCAGCCCTGGGCCGGACGTGACGTGTCCCCGCCCTGTGCCCGCAGGGTGGTCGCCGGAGCGCGTGCAGGAGTACTTCCGGTGGGCGGCGCAGGTGGTGGTCGGCCTCCGCGGGACGAGCCCGGCGCTGGAGGCCGCGCTGCAGCGGCTCTTCCAGGAGCGCGGCCTGGCGCTGGAGCCGCCGGCCGCGCCCGGCCGTGGCTCCGGGTCCGGCGAGGAAGGCCGGGAGCCAGGGGCGGGGCGCGTGGGTCAATAAACGTGCGCAGAGCTAAGCGTTCCGTGTCTTCCGTCGCCGGGCACTTCCGCCGGGGGAGCCGCGGCCGCCTTCCGCCGGCCCCGCGGCCGCCCTCGGGTGTTCCGGGGGTCGCCCTGCTGCCCATCTCTACGCCATGGCCTTCGCCGGCCGCCGCGACGTGCCCGAGCCGCCCGACTTCGGCATCCTGAAGCGGCTGGCGCGGGACCAGCTCATCTACCTGCTGGAGCAGGTCCGGGACGACGGCTGGCGGCGAGCGGGGAATGGGCTGGGCTCTGCCCGGGCGGGCGGCGGGCGGGGGTGAGGCCGGGCTCAGGTCCCGGAGGGATCCTGCGCCGCGAGTTGGTGGTTGAAGAGGCAGTGGGATCGGGGAGTGGTCTCGGGCGGGGGAGGTAAGGAGGAGGTATGCCTGGGAGAGGCCCGGTACCAGCAGCTCGGCCCCGGGACCACTGTCAGGGGCAGCCGATAGGTCGCCGGCCCCATGCTCCGTCTGCCCTCAGCTTCCCGGGAAGAAGGACCTGTTCATCGAGGCTGATCTGATGAGCCCTCTGGACCGCATCGCCAACGTCTCGATCCTGAAGGTACGGCCGGGCCCGGGGTGGGCAGGTGCCCACTGCCCGCGCTGCCCACCCACACTCCGGCCTCTCCCCGCAGCAACACGAGGTGGACAAGCTGTACAAGGTGGAGAGCCGGCCGGCCCTCAGTGCCAGCGACCAGTGAGTGCCCCCGCAGCGCGGCACCCGGGCTGCCCGCGGCCGGGCAGCGGGGTTTGAAGAGCAGGGGGCAGGAGGCGGGGAACAATGCCGCTTCCTGCTCAGGGTTTGGCTGTGCTGGCCCGGATGGGTTACAGAGCAGAGCTGCTGAGAGAAGGGGCCAGGAAAGGGTCTCTCACTCCTCTCCATCACTCTGATGTAGGTTCTGCTTCCTTGTCCGGCCGCGCATCAGGACAATGAGATACATTGCTGGTGAGTGCATCTCTGTGTCACCTGCTCTCAGTGGGTGATGTCTCTGCCCCGCGCTGAGCTTTGGCCTGTGGGGCCCCTTCCTGCATGGCCTGGGAAATGACACTTGGGGAATGGTTTAGGCATGGCCACAACCTTGGCAGACAGACCCTGTGCCCAGAGTTTCTCTCTGTACCTGAGGTATTTTGGGTCATGTGAGATGTGCGACTCTGGACCTCATGATATAGGGGGACTTGTGCTGGTTCAGGCCTTTGCAGACCCCACATGTTTTTTGTCCACAGATATCATCAATGCTGATAAGATGTCAGGGAGGAGTAGGAAGTACAAGATTATCTTCAGCCCCCAAAAGGTTGGTCTCCCTCTCTGGAGATGCTCAAAACCTGCCGGGATGCATTCCTGTGTGATCTGGTATAGGTGACCCTGCTCCAGCAGGGGCTTGGACTGGATGATATTTCAAGGTCCCTTCCAGCCCTTAACATTCTGTGACCCCACTCTGCCACTGCATCAGTGCCTGCTTGGCCTTCATGCATTCCACCCCTTCTACAGGTACCAAAACTTTTCCATTCCTAACCCAGAAATGTTTGGTGCTACCCAAGTATTCTGGTTGCCTGGGAATGAGCTGATCTTTCCTGTCTGCAAGAGAGTTGTTTCTTCTGCCTGTCTGGGCCCTGAGGCTCTTTCCTTCTCTTCCAGTTTTATGCTTGTGAGATGGTGCTGGAGGAAGAGGGAGTCTTTGGTGGTGAGTAGAGCTGTGGTGCATCCTCCTGCCCCTCCCTGAGGATTGTTTCTGCTGAGGCCTGAGTAATTGTCACCTCTGTTCCAAACCTAGATGTCACTTGTGATGAATGGTCCTTCTACCTGCTCCCCCTGGATGAAGACATCATCAGCATGGAGCTGCCTGAGTTCTTCCGTGACTATTTCCTGGTCAGTGGGGCGCTGCTGTGGGATGTGGCCCTGGGGGGTGGCACCTTCCCCTCACTGGCTGTTGGATTTGGGACAGAAGAGTTGTGTTTGGAGAGCCAATGTGCAATGTCCTGCTCATCTCCTCAGCCCTCACTGTAGGCTTTTCTCTGCTGTCCTGGGTGGCTTTTGCTGGGGGTGGCTGCTGTGATGGGCTGTGATGCCTCCACTACTCCTTCTCCTCCCTCCTAAACAGCTTTGTGGGATCCTGGCATGTTCTTGGGCGTGTTCCTCTGGGAAGTGCTATGCCCAGGGCCTGCTGGTCCATCTCTGTCCCCAGCCCATCTCCAGCAGCCATTTCCCAGCGAGCCTGCCTGCCCAGAGTGGCTCCCCAGTGTCCCATTGTCCCTGCAGGAGGGAGATCACCGCTGGATCAACTCCGTTGCTCGGGCGCTGCAGTTGCTGAGTTCCCTCTATGGCCCTTTTGGCAAAGCCTACGGCATCGGCCGGTGTGCCAAGGTACAGCTGTGCTGCTGGGCTCAGCCAGGGCATGGGGAGACCCTCTGGCCCTCTAAGGGTGCAGCTTGCAGAGGATCAGATCAAATACGCAGCAGCACATCCCCGTAGAGGTAGCACTGTACTGCTGCCACTTCCCAGGCAGCTCTGGGGGCTTAGTAGGTTGGCAGGGAGCCTCTGTCACGTGGCATCCTGTGTCTGTAAAGGTGACACTGCACTGCTGCCTCTTCCAGGCAGCTCTGTGGGTAGGTTGGGGTGGGGCTCTGCCATCCTGTGTCTCCCAGCATGTGGCGTGTGCCACGGCAGTGTCTGCTGATAGCTGGGGTGCCACGCAGCACCTCATGCCCTGGAGGGGAAGAGCTTGTGCCAAGCCTGGGTTAGCTGTGGTTGGTTGGCCACATGGGATGCTCTGGCTGGCACATTATGGCAGGATGGGAGGGGCTGGCTCTGGGGCAAGCTGCAGCCCTTGATGGGGGGCCTGGGGCTGCTCCCCCAGGCTGTGGCACACTCTGCCCGTTGCAGATGAGCTACGAGCTGTGGCGGGATCTGGAGGAGGAGAGTGAGGGCGAGGGCCAGGGCCGGAAGCCTGAGATTGGGAACATCTTCCTCATGGACAGAGGTAGGCTGGGAGAGGTCTGGGCTGGCAGCTCATCTGGAGGCCCATCCCCCAGCGAATGGGGCAGGCAGAGCCCGAGCAGGCAGTGGGCAGCTGGAGCAGGAGGGCAGCCTGGGCACTGACTCTCGTTGCAGACACAGACTACGTGACAGCGCTGTGCTCCCAGGTGGTCTACGAGGGACTGGTGGACGACACCTTCCGCATCAAGTGCGGTAGGTCACTGGGGGAGGGCATGGGGTGGCACTTCCTCCACACAGCGAGTCTCCAGGGTCTGTGCCCGCTGTTGCCAGCCCCTGGGTGGGCCTGCTGCAGCCAGGGCTGTTCCCATGGCTCAGCTGCTGCGTGGGGGGCTGCAGAGGGCCCCTGTTGGGTGGGCATCCCCCGTTCCTGCTGCCTTTTGCAGCAGGGCCAGCATGTGCTGGGGTGGCAGGGGCAGAGCGGCTCCTCGTCTTTCTCTGCAGGGAGCGTGGATTTCGGGCCAGATGTCACCTCTTCTGACAAGAGCATTAAGGTGCTGCTCAATGCCCAGGACAAAGTGAGTCCTCACGTGCCTTGGGGGAATCAAGTGCCCCAGTGGCATCAGGAGGAGGCCGAGCAGGTTTTTCCTCCTCTAAGCCCAAGCAGGCAGCAGTGGGCACTGCTGGGCTTCGGGGTGCAGACTGGCGTGGGTCGGGGCGTGGGGACTTGAGAAGCACGGTCTGCAGGCACCGCTGGGCTCCCAGTCCCTGCTGCAGGCTGCCAGCCTGCGTGTGGGGGCACCAGCAGGGACTGCACCTCGTCTCGCTGCTGCCAAGCGCCGGCTCCGAGCGCTGGGGGCCGCGGCCGGGCTGGCACGGGGGCCGTGCGGAGGCCGGTACCAGCCCTGCCGCCCGCAGGTCTTCAGCCAGATCCGGAACGAGCACTTCTCCAGCGTCTTCGGCTTCCTGAGCCAGAAGTCCCGGAACCTGCAGGCGCAGTACGACGTGAGTGCCAGCCCCTGCGCGCCCTGCCGGCGGGGCACCCACCCCGCCCTGCCCCCGCCGCCCGCTCACCCCTCTGCCCGCTCGGCTGCCCGCAGCGTCGCCGGGGCATGGACATCAAGCAGATGAAGAACTTCGTCTCCCAGGAGCTGAAGGGACTGAAGCAGGAGCATCGCCTGCTGAGCCTGCGTAGGAGCTGGGGCAGGGGCGTGGGGAGGCCCTCAGCTGCTGCTGCGGGTGCCAGGACTCACAGCGAAAGCGGGGAGGGGGGAAGGGCTCTGCTGGGTCCCAGGAGGGTCAGGTGGCCTGAGCATTGGGCAGGGGGGCAGAGGCCATTGGGGTGTGCAGGAGTCTGCAGTAGGGCTGGGGGTACATGAGATGTGCAGAGCCTGTTGCTCCTCCAAAGCAGCCACATGCCACAGTGAGGCCACGGCTACAGTACTGGGTCCTGTTCTGGGCTCCCCAGGTCAAGAGAAACAACTACTGGAGAGAATCCAGTGGAGGTTCTGAAGATGCTGAGGGGCCTGGAGCATCTCTGTGAAGAGGAAAGGCTGAGAGCCCTGGGGCTGTTGAGCCTGGAGAAGAGCAGCCCCAGAGGGGATCTGCTTAATGCTCAGCAAGAGATAAAGGGTTGGGGAACAAGAGAATGGGGCCAGACTCTTGTCAGTGGTGCCCAGGGACAGGACAAGGGGCAACAGGCACAAACTGAGGATGAAGTTCTTTGGTGTGAGGCTGCTGGAGTCCTGGAGCAGGCTGCCCAGAGAGGTTGTGGAGTCTCCTCTGGAGAGCTTCCAAACCCACCTGGCCATTGTGATCCTGGGCAAGCTGCTGTGAGTGCCCTGCTTTAGCAAGGGGTTTGGACTGGATGATCTCCAGAGGACCCTTCCAACCTCCACCATGCTGGCATTCTGTGGTCTCTCTTGGCTGTACAGATATTGGTGCCTGCGAGTCTATCATGAAGAAGAAAACCAAGCAGGACTTCCAGGAGATGATGAAGGCTGAACACTGTGAGTGCTGCTCCCTGCCACACATCTACTGCTACCCTCATCCCAATCCTTGTTCCCTCCCCCTGTGCTCTGACCCACAGCCCCAGGGCCAGGCAGCCTCACACCCAGGTGCCCCCTGTGTGACCACAATCCCTCTATCCTTGGGGTCATTAACAAAGTCAAACCCCATCCTCAGAGGGATGGTGTGCGGTGAGAGGTCCAGCAGTGCACATCTGCCCTGTTCCCTGGAGCTCAGGGAGGGAGGCTGAGTCCTGAGCCTGGCTTCAGAGTACTGCAAAGAGCCTAGGGGTGGGTGCAGTGACACTGCCTCTCCCCTACCACAGTGCTGCTGGAAGGCTTCGACATCCGGGAGAGCACCAGCTTCATTGAGGAGCACATCGACCGCCAGGTGAGGCCTGCTGGCGCATCAGCAACAAGCTCTTCTCCTGGAGGGTTGTCAAGGCCTGGCCCAGGCTGCCCAGAGCAGGGGAAGCCCCATCCCTGGAAGGGTTATAAAGAGTGGAGATGTGGTGAGATTGAGCGAAGAGTGGAGAAAGAGTGGAGATTTGGGGAGATTGGACGTGGCACTTGGTGCCATGGTCTAGTTGTGAGGTCTGTTGGGACAGGTTGGACTTGATGATCCTTGGGGTCTCTTCCAACCTTAGTGATACTGTGATACTGTGCTGAGGGACATGGTTTGGTGGTGAGCTAGCAGTGCTGGGGGCATGTTTGGAGTTCATGATCCAGAAGGTCTCCTCCACCCAAACTGTTCTCTGATTCTGCTGCTCCAGCCACCCTGCCCCGCTGCAGGGAGCTTGGCTCAGCTCCTGCTCCCATACAGGTGTCCCCCATTGAGAGTCTGCGCCTGATGTGCCTCCTGTCCATCACAGAGAACGGTGAGGTGCCTGGCTGCGCTGGGCAGGGACGGGTGGCACCGGGGCCTTGGCACAGAGCTCACCCCACCGCTCCCCACAGGTCTCAACCCCAAAGACTACCGCTCCCTGAAAACCCAGTACCTGCAGGTGAGTATCTGGGGCTCACAGCAGAGCAGGCATTGGGTTTGGCTGGGCTTCCCCTCCCTGGTGCTGTTTACCGTGAGGCAGCAGGCAGCTTCCATGGGCAGCGTGCGAGCCCGGAGCTCTACCCACCCTTGTCCTTTGCCTTTGGGCTTGCTCTGGTTGCTCTGGAAGCCCTCTGCTGTGAGGCCAGGCTGAGAGCTGGGGATTGTTCTTCCTGGAGAAGAGAAGGCTCCAGGGAGACCTGGTGGCCTTTCAGTGCTCTGAGGGACTGATGGAAAGCTGGGGACAGGCTTTGAGCAGGGCCTGTTGTGGCAGGACAAAGGGTGATGACCTGAACTAATAGAGGGAGATTCACACTGGAGAGAAGGGAAAATGCTTGACACTGAGGGGGGTGAGACCCTGGCCCAGGTTGCCCAGAGAGGTGGGAGATGTCTTATCCCTGGACCCATTCCAGCTCAGGTTGTTTGGGACTCTAGTTGCAGATGTCCCTGCTGGCTGCAGAGGTTAAAGTGGATGAGCTTGAACGGTCCCTTCCCAACAAATCCAGTCTTTGATTCTGTGACTGTACCTCCTGATGGAGGAGGCACCAGCACCCTGCCACCTGCCTATGCTGGCAGCAGGGGCTGTCCCTGACCCAGCTGCCCCCCTCCCAGAGCTATGGCCCTGAGCACCTCCTGACCTTCCACAACCTGAAGCGCATTGGGCTGCTGACCGAGCAGGCGGCGGGGGACACCCTGACGGCCGTGGAGAGCAAAGTCAGCAGGCTGGTGACCGACCGTGCCGCAGGTGAGAGCCAGCCCGCTGCCCCCATGGGGTCCTTGGGCCCTCACCTCCCCCTTGGGAGCTGCTGCAGAGCCAGGTGAAAGCTGTGGGCACACAGAACTTCCCCAGGCACGCTGTCACCTGGGCAGTGGGCTCTGCCCATGGGGGTGGCAGCGCTGGCACCACTGCCCGTTCTAGAGGCAGCAGCTCTGCCCAGCCTGCAGCTGTGACCAATCCAGAGGCTCTGAGCCACTTTGTGTCCTCTATTCCAGGGAAGATCACAGATGCCTTTAATTCCTTGGCAAGGAAGAGCAATTTTCGAGCCATAAGCAAGAAGCTGGGGCTGGTACGTCCTCGGCAGGCTGTGTTCCCCCTGCTGCCTGAACAGCTCTGGTCAGTCTGTCCCTCTGCCCAGCTCTCCAGGCATGGCACCCTGTGTGGCACAGGGGCAGAGCTGCTGCTCCAGACAGCTGAGAGGCAGCTCCCCCTGGGCAGGGGCTCACTGGGGGCCTTCTGGTCTACCCACCCTTGGCCCCCCAGTGCAGCAGAGAGCTGGGTGCTCCAGGGGTGCAAATGATTTGGTGATTTTAGGATGTTTCTGGCCCTCCCATGCACAGCCCAGCCAGGCTGTGTGGGCTCAGGGTGGCAGGGCCAGGGAGGCAGAAGCTCTGAGCTCTCTTTAGCTGTCTGCAGCCCTGGGGAGTCGGTGAAGTCCCGAGCAGGCTGGTCCCATACCCACACCTCTGCAGATCCCACGGGTGGATGGAGAGTATGACCTGAAGATGCCTCGGGACATGGCATATGTGTTCAGCGGGGCCTACGTCCCCCTCAGCTGCAAGATCATTGAGCAGGTGAGCCTCCCTGGAGCTCAGGAGCACCCTGAGCCTGCTCCTCCTGCCAGAGGCTCTGCTGCAGGTCTCTCAGCTGGGGACCTCCCTCGGGCTGGGCCTGACCCCTTGCACCATCCTTCAGGTGCTGGAGCGCCGAGGCTGGCTGGGCCTGGAGGAGGTCGTGCGGCTGCTCAACGGCAACGAGTTTGCGGTCTCAGGTAGGGAGGAGGTTGAGGTGGCTCCAGTGCCTGGCTGGGGCTGGTGGGTCCCACAGCTCTGTGCCCTCTCACCCAGACAGCACCGTGGAGGACAACCCCGCCTGGGACTCCCAGCGCATCATCCTCGCTGTCTTCCTGGGCGGCTGCACCTTCTCTGAGATCGCTGCTCTTCGGTTCCTGGGGAAGGAGAGAGGTGGGAGCAGCACCCAGGGGGAGCTGCAGGCTTGGGGGGGGGGGGCATGGAGGCTTGGGGGTGATCCTGTAGTAACGGTATGAATGCCAGAGGGGCTGTACTCGGTGCCAGAGCACCTGGAGCCCCTGGGGACGATGAGATCCATGGGAACTCTCACCTGCTGCTCCCCAGGAACAGCCCTGCTCACCCCCACAGCTCTGCCCCACCGCACCACGTTGGGACGCTGATGGGGCTGGCAGGACGCTGATGGTGCTTCTCCCCAGGGTTCAAGTTCATCTTCCTGACCACGGCCATCACCAACAGCAGCCGTATGATGGAGGCCATGATCGAAGCTAAGGCGTGATGCCAGGCAGGCCTGGCCAGGGCAGGGCAGGGCTTCACCGAGGGAGACCCACCGTTCCCCTGTACCAATAAACATCTCTGCCTCTATGCTTCCGTCTCGGCCTGGCAGCCTGTGGCGAGGGCGACAGGAGAGCAGGGAGGGAGTCCCGGGGCCGCGGCTCCGCCGGTGCCGTTCCCGGGGCGGCCCACGCGCGGTCACGTGGCCTCTATGAAACACGCGCCGCGGAGCGCCGTTGGCTGCGCCAGCGCCGCCGGATGTGATTGGCTAGAGGCGCCGGGAGCTTTTCGCTTCCATTGGCTGGAGGCAGGCTTGGGGCGGGGTCAGAGCGGCGGTTATGGGTAGGGCCGCGGTGACGTAGGCGCTGGCTGTGCGCGAGGCCAGTTTAAATCAGAGACGGGAGGCGACAGTGGAAAAGTTGTCGCGACTGGAGCCGCAGTAACTGGAGCTATTGAGACAGAAACGCCCCACGGATCGCCTGCCGGGAGCGGAGCCACCATGAACAAGGCCGCCACAAGGAAGAGGTGTGGAGCCCTGGGGGGGAAAACCGGGACAGGGCAGTGGGGAGGGGGACCTTGGGATGAGGTGGGCGACCCCTGGGGAACCTAGGGTGGGGAACAGGAGGACCCGGAACGGGATGAGCTGGGAGAGAAGCGATGGGGTCCCGGGACAACTGGGGCGGCAGGGCAGGCTCTGGGTGGGGCAGTGCGGCGGCACCGCGAGGTGCGGACCCAGACAGGCAGATGGGAACAGGACAAGCAGGTGGCGGGGCGGACCCGGGAAGCGGGACAGAAAGCGGCGGAGGCAGGCGGCCAACAGTCCTGGTCCCGGTCCCCGCCCGGCGGCGGCTGATGTTCGTTGGGTGCCGGTGCTCTCAGTGAGGTGCTGGCGGCCGAGGTCGTGGCGGTCCTGACCGAAGCCATGGCGACGCTGCGGGACATCTGGGAGGAGATCGGAATCCCGGAGGAGCAGCGCCTGGAGCGTACCCGTACGGCCAAAAAGCACATCCAGGTGAGGGGCAGGGGGTGCGCGGAGCAAGGGGGGCCCGGGCCCGCTGCTGAGCCCCTTTGGCTGCAGCCGGCCCCTCTTGGCTCCTGAGCCGTGAGTCTGGCCATGAGTACAGACTCGGCTGGGTCTAGCAGGAGCTCCCAGGGTATTGCTGCACCTCTGCCCTCATCCCCCTTCTGCTGGCCACCTCACACTGCCCTTCTTTCATGTGTCCCCTGGAGTTTCTCTAGCTGTGTTTCCCCTGCCCTGCCTTCTCTCTCTGCACGTCCCCTTCTTGCTCCCCAGCCCTGTCCTAACCACCCCTGTGTCCCAGGAGCTCCTGGTTGAGATGGTGGAAGAGGAGGAAGGTCTGAAGGCACGTCTTCTGAAGAGCATTGAGCTGTGTCAGCAGAAGCTTCACAGTCTCTGCAAGGAACTGCAGCTGGAGCCCTTGGAGGTAAAGTATTGAAGTATTTGCTTGGCACTCCTAGGATCCTGCTGGCACAGCCTTGTGCTGCCTGGCCCGTCCCTGGGTATCTTGGTGGCACCAGAGCTCCCAAAGCACACATCTGTTCTAAGCCACTTTTCCTGGTGCCTGGTGGAGCTCTGTGGCTGCTGGCAGGGCAGGCAGTGGGAGATGGCTGTGTGCAGACCGGGAGTCTCGTTTTGTGTGGGGCTGCTGAGTTTGTACCTGCCTGGGGAATGCCTTGGTCAGACCTGGGGGTGGTGCTCCAGGTCGGCAGGAAGCCTCCAAAGGTGCCTCAGGCCTGCAGGCGGAGGAGGAGAGGGCTGATTCCTGTGCTTTGGCAGACAGAGGAGGAAGGAACCATTCTGGAGAGAGAGAAGAGCCTGCGGACCCGTGTGGAAGTGCTGCTGAAGCAGAGGAGGGACAGGAAGGAGGAGCTGAAGAACCTGCAAGAGCAGGAGCAAGACCTGTGTGACCTCCTCTGCACCGCTCCGTTCTCCATCGACGCCAAGGCCGTGCCCAGCCTGGAGCAGCTGGA
The DNA here is from genome assembly GCF_014839835.1 of Dryobates pubescens. Lineage (NCBI taxonomy): Eukaryota > Metazoa > Chordata > Aves > Piciformes > Picidae > Dryobates > Dryobates pubescens. The sequence continues at coordinate 10,320,359 of NC_071628.1, read as the reverse complement.
TCGCTATCGGCGCCACTTGGCCTCCCTGGCTGCTGAGAAAGTAAGGGGCAAGGGGGGAGGTGCCACCAAGGCTGGCATGCGTGGCACTGACTGGCTCCTAACCCCGCTGCTCACCTCAGGAGCGAAGGCAGGAAGAGTTTGTCCGCAGCAGGCGGCAAATCATCCTCCTGATGGAGGAGCTGGACCACACTCCAGACACCAGCTTTGAGCAGGACGTGGTGGATGAGGATGTGGAAGCCTTCTGCTTGTCCACAGACAACCTTGCAGCCCTGCAGGAGCTGCTGCGCCAGGTACCTTGGCACGCTGAGGCCGTGGGTGGGTGCTGGCAGGAGCTGGCCTGGCGATGGAAGGAGCAGCTGCTCAGCTTGCAGGCAGCCTGTGCTCAAATGCCTTCTGGGCAGCTCTGCCAGGATCTTCTCACTCCAGGTCAGTACCTGAAGGGGACCCACAGCAAGGCTGGGGAGGGACTGTTCAGGGCCTGTGCTGAGCTTCCTCCTCCTGTGGGTGGTGAGACACTGGAAGAGGTTGCCCAGAGCTGAGGCTGGGGCCCTGTGCCTGGAGACATTCAAGACCAGAGCTGATGTGGCCCTGGGCAGCCTGATCCGGTTGGAGGTGTCCCTGCTGCCTGCAGGGGGGTTGGGCAAGAGGGCCTCTGAGGGTCCCTTCTGGCCCCATGCTAACTGTGAACAGAGGAAGAGGAGCTGTGGGCTGTGCTGGCAGCAGAGGGAAGGTGCTGCTGGTGCCCCCAGGCCAGGCTGGCCGCCCCTGAGCCCTGCTCTCCCCCTGCAGCTGGAAGCTCGGCGGGCGCTGAACGAAGCTGCGTGCGCAGAGCTGCGCTCCAGGATCAAGATGCTCTGGGAACGGCTGCAGGTCCCTGTGGAGGAGAGAGAGTCCTCTGCAGTGCACGTGCCTGGGTGCAGAGCCAGGACCAGGAAAGCTGTAAGGCCCTTCCTGTGCCTTGGGAGGGGAGCGGGGGGGAGCCCTGGGCTCAGCGCTCCTCTTGGTTGAGCCCCAGGGGAGGAGAAGCTTCCCCGCAGTCTCCTCACAGCAGGAGGGTTGCTCTGGAAGGCTTCTGAAGCTCATTTCCACCCCAAAGCCTTCCTTGATTCTAGGAAGCCAGCAGGCCAGATCCTGTCCTCCCAAGGGGAGCAGCTGGGGCTTGGTTGGCTCAGCTGCCTCGTCTTGGAGGCTTGTGCAGAGACTAAATCCTGGCCTGCTCCTGCTTGTGCTGCCCTCTCTGAGGCTGTGCTCTGGTGCTGTTGGCAGCTGCAGCTGGAAGTGGAGCATCTGGAGGAGCTGAAGCTGCAGAACATGAAGGCTGTGATTCAGGCAGCCCGGGCAGAGCTGGCTGACTACTGGGACAGATGCTGCTACAGCCAGGAGCAGAAGGAGGCCTTCAGCCCCTACTACGATGGTGAGTGCTGGCTCTGCCTGCTCCTGGAGCCCCACAAGCAGCTGCAGGCTGCCCAAGAGCCACAGGGACCCCCAGTGCCTCTCCAGCCTGCTGTTGTCTGCTCTCCAGAGGACTACACAGAGACCCTGCTCGAGCTCCATGACACCGAGGTGGTGAAGATGAAGAACTACTATGAAGCACACAAAGATCTGTTTGAGGCTGTCCAGAAGTGGGAGCAGAGCTGGAATCTGTTCCTGGAGCTGGAGGTATTGTCTGGGCAGGAATGTGCCTGGCTGAGGGCTAGGTCAGAGCAGTGCCTGTCTCTGCTCCCACCTGCAGCAGGCTGCGGGGAAAGGCCAGGGAAGGGGCCCTGGGAAACCAGGGTGGATTGGTGAGGGCATGGGGTGCTGCACCCTGCTCCCTGGTGAGGTTTGGGGGGTGGGGGACTTGCTGCAGCCCCTCTGTCCTGTGCTGCACTGCCAGAGGGTGGTGTGTTGGGTCGTGTGCTGACCTCCCTCCCTTGGCAGAGGAAGGCATCTGACCCCAGCCGCTTCACCAACCGTGGGGGGAGTCTGCTGAAGGAGGAGAAGCAGCGCTCCAAGCTGCAGAAGGTGCTTTCCAAGGTAGGCTGAGCCCTGGAGCAGAAGCTGTAGTCCTGGCCAGGCCTGTGCAGCGCTGAGCGAGGGGAAGCACAGCGCTGGGAGCCAGCAAGGGCTGTCTGTGCGTGGAGATGGCCACGGTGTGGAGGGCCTCCTCTCCTCCCCACCCTTGTGTCCTCACCAGCTACAGGATGAGCTGGAGAAGAAGATCCAGGCCTGGCAGCAGGAGCACCAGACTGTTTTCCTGGTGAAGGGGCAGCAGTTCATGGAGCATGTGAAGGCGCAGTGGCAGCTGTACCACCAGGAGAAAGAGAAGGAGAAGCAGGAGAGGGTGAGTGTGGAGCCGAACCTGCCGCTCTGGGGAGCTTGTTCCGTACCAGGCACTGGTGTGTCAGGGGCCCTGCCCTGCCCAGGGAGGGGGAACTGCCCCAGGGGCTGCCCCAAACGCTGCCTGGGGCTCCTGTTGCTGTCACTGTCCGTGGGGTCCCCTCTGGCCTGGTGTGCACTGCTGTCGGTGTCTGTGGGTGCTGAGCCCCTTCCCTGGCCCCAGCTGTGCCAGAGGCACAGCCCTGCATACCTGTAAAGCAGAACCTGCTGCTGGGCTGTGCTGGCACAGCACTGCTCCCTGCTGGGGTTCCAAGCTCAATTCTCTCTGCAGCAGCTGAAGAGGAGCCGTGAGACTGAGGCAGAGATGATGTTTGGCAGCACCCCGCGGACGCCCAACAAGCGCCGGGTGCTCGGCCCCCACACGCCTGGCAAAGTAAGGAAGGTAAAGCTCCTTGTGCCAGGTGCTAATCACTGTGCCCAGGATGGAGACATGTTTAGGGTTGCCCTGGCACTGTGCAGGGATGCAGGAATAGTTCAGGGCCACAGAACCACAGAGTCCCAGACTGGTTTGGGTTGGAAGGAGCCTTTTGACCTCATCCAGTCTTAACCTCCCTGCATCCCCCGGGGACTTCTGCATAGAGCAGCTTGCTCATGGCCCCACACAACCTGAGCTGGAGGGGTGAGAGTGATTGAGGTTGGAGAGTCCCCTCTGGGCATCCTGGCCCAGGTTCTCCCTACTCTGAAATATTTCTTCATTCTCTCTGGTCTGAATGTCTCTCTTTTTACTTCAAAGCATCACCCAGAAGCAGGGAAAAGGCCCAGGCTGCGGTTTGCTCTGTTGTCCCTGAGTGCAACTATCTGGGACTCCCACCCTGGCTTCCCTGGCACAGTGCAGCTGCCAGGTTCCTCCCCCTGTGACACTGTCCTCTTCTCTTTTCCTTAGCTTAATGGCACCTCCATCTGCACCCCCAACAGCACCGTCCGCTCTGTTTTGGGGCAAACCACCTGCTACTCGCCCTTGTCACGGCTGCCACCTTCTGGAGGCAAGGTAAGGAGACGGTGAGCTGGGACAGCACAGCTCCAGCTGCTGCCATGCTGGACTTTGCTGGCTCCCCTCCCTGTTTGTCCCCATCCTGGCCAGATGCTTTTGGGGAGCTGAGGGAGAAGGGGAGTGTAACAGCAGTGTTTGGGAACATTCCTCCTGTGCTGGAGCCCTGTCACTGTTCCTCTGTGCCAACCCTGCAGCTTGGAGGACCTTCCAGCAGTGGGTGTGATGCTGGACGGCTCTGGGACCAGAACTGGACTCTGGAGGGCTCCTGGTGCTTGGCCCCGCTGTGCCGCGGGCAGCTACACCAGCGCAGCTCTCCCAGCCCTGCCGGCTGCCTGCGCCCCACCTGAGCCCAGCTTCTCCCCACAGCTCAGGCCACCTCGGACCCCTGGCCCCATGACCCCGAAGACGCCCCGGCCTGGCTACAGGGAGCAGAACAAGGAGAACGTGGCCCAGCAGCACGGCAGCACCCTGAGCGGTGGGTGCCCCCCCACAGCCCCTGCCCAGCAGAGCCTCAGCGTTAGCTCTGTGCCCGGCACCTATTCTGCCTTTGCGGTAATTCACCTCTCCTACCCTCACCTCCTGACCCTGGGTGGCACAGGGGCTGTGCCCCCTGCTCCCCGGGCCCCCTACAGGCCTCTGCAGCCACCTCCCTGGAAGTGAGGTGTGGGGCTGAGGCTGGTACTGCTGCTGCCACACAAGCCCCGTGGGGCCAGGCACAGGCAGGAGGGCAGTGCTGGGGTGGGGGCCAAATCCCAGCCCTGGGCTGGGGCGGAGCCCTGCAGCAGCTCTGCTCTCCCCAGCTGAGTCTGTCTCTAGCTGCTCCAGAGAAAGCTCTCCTTGCCCCTGATGTCTGAGTCACCTGTGGAGGTGTGGCCCAGGAGTGGTGATGCTCTCCAGGGCTCAGCATGGTGGCTTGGGTGGGTCGCCGGCAGTGCTTTGTTCTTTGTCCCTGTTTTACTAAGCCTCTGGAAGAGGAGGGCAAGGGTCCCCTCCCCACCCCCCTTGCCTGGAGCAGCTTTTTCTTGCTGCCTGCGCTCACTCGTTGCATGCCCAGACCCCATTCTGCCATTGTCCCTTGGAGCTGAGTCTGTGAAGAGACCCCAGCCTCTGTCCCTCCTCTCCCACCCCTCGCTATGGTGCTGCTGCTTCCCCACGCCAGCTCTGTCCCCTCATCACCCTCTCCCCCTTCTTGTCTCCACAGCGTGAACTTTCCAAGGCATCCAAGGCTGACAGCATCCTGAACTCCACTGCTACCACTGCCTTCTGCCGCGGCGCTGCCGCCTCCAGCTGCCCCTAGCCGCCGGGAGTGGCTTCGCAGGCAGAGCTCAGGCAGCTGCCGCCGGGGCCCTGGGCTCAGCCCGGCTCCAGGCAGGGCACGCTGCTGAGGGACCCCACGCCAGCTGGAGGGATGGGGAGGCCTGGGGGGGGGGCTTTCTGAAGCAGGCCACTTCATCTATGGCAAGCAAGAGCTGTTTTATATAAGTAAATATTGTAGAAAATAAATGTTTTAGAAAAATAATTTAATAAAGGTTGTAATCAGTGTTCCCAGCCTGGCTCCTGCCTCTCCTTCACACGGGTGGGGCCTGCACTGGGCTCCTCCTCCCCCTCAGCCATGTCTCTGCCCTTAGTAGCTCAGGCTCTGCTAGCCTCAGGGGTGCCAGGTGTTGTGTGCCCCCCCACCACCCCACCCCTTGCAGCCTTCACTTTCTCTAGCTGGCACTGCCAGGGCTCCAGGGGGGCACAGCTTGCCTACCCGCTCTTTCACACACCCCACTGTGTGGTCTGGGTCCTGCCCTGCATTGCCCACATGCTCCTCCCCTCCTTTGTGTGCCCACACTGTGAAATACTCATCATGGGGGCTGGTGCCACCCTGGGATTAGCCCCAGCTTGTCCCTTCATGGGATCCCTGTGCTTGCTTGCAGGCTCAGGGCCAAACCCTTTGCTGTCACCACGCTGGTGGTGGCTCAGCACTGCCCTGAAAAGCTGTGCCAGTCACCACACAGTGACTGCAGGACCACAAGGATCCCCTCTCACATGTTGTGCCTGCTGTATACCAGCCTCCTCATGGCTGGGCACCAGGGCACCCTCCTCCTCTTGTGCCCCTGCTGCAGTCCCTGCAGCTGGGGGTACTGGAGAGCCAGGGCTTGGCAGCAGCACAAACTGGAGGGGGCTCAGTGAGAACTGCAGGTCACAGTGGGGCAGTGGAGTGTGGGAGGTGTCCATCTGTCTGTCCCTCTGTGCGTCTCCCCCCAGGCACGGGCAGCTTGGCCATGGCACCCTGGAGTCGGAGCAGCAGCCACGAGAGGTGGAGGCGTTGGGCGGTGTGCCCATGACAGCAGTGGCAGCTGGCGGGTGGCACTCGGCCAGCATCAGTGGTGAGAGGCTGTGCTGGGTGCAGGGGGTGGCCCCAGCAGGAACTGTCTTCTGTGACCCTGGTCGCAGGGGAGCTCAGTGCCACAGCGCTGTGCCATGGGTGGCTGGTGCCAGCGCCCCCGGAGCACACAGCCACTGCCAGGGAGGTTCAGGGCTGAGCTGTGCCCTGGGCCCCCCTGATGCTCTGCCCCCCTCAGAGGCAGGAGATCTCTACCTGTGGGGCTGGAACGAGTCCGGGCAGCTGGCTCTGCCCTGCAAAGCACTGGCAGAGGAGCAGGCACAGGCCCAGGACGCAGGTGAGGTGAGGGTGCTGCTGCTGGGGCTCCGAGCCTGGCAGGGCCTGGTCTCTCCCAGCAGCTGAGAGCTGGCTCTCCCCAGGGCAGGCCGAGGGGGCGCCGTGCCAGGAGCGGCCGGGGGCCGAGGCTGCTGCCTTCATCTCCATCCAGGCCCTGCCGGCGCTGCTGGACCTGCCCCGGCAGCCGCAGGTCAGCAGGGTCAGCTGTGGCTCCCGGCACACAGCTGCTGTCACACGTGAGTCCCTGCCAGGGGCACGGGCACCAGCCTGGCCCTGGCTGCTGCCTGGGAAGGGGAGGGGGGCAGCTGAGGCTGCAGGCTGATGGGGGCTGTCTGGTTTGCAGGAGGGGGTGAGCTCTACACCTGGGGCTGGGGTAAGTGATGCCAACCCTCCAGGAGCAGCTTTTGTCTTCTGCTTCCTGCTGGGGGCTGCAGGGCTCAGGGCACAGCACTGTCCCCTGTCCTGGCTGAAGCTGTTTGTAGCAGGGGACTCTCACCTGTCTTCCCTCCCTGGCAGAGCACCTGAGGAGCTGGTGCAGAGGCCCCAGCCCCTGTGGCACCTGCAGGGAAAGAGAGAGCGCTGGGATAGAGGGACAATGCCAACTCTCATTAAGCAAGTACCTGGCAGCTGAGAGGGGTACAGGCAGAGAAGGTGGGGTGCAGACCCAGGACAGGATTGTTTCCTGGGCTGCTAGCATCCACTGCCCGGTCCTGTTGAATTTTTCCATCAGCTAACAGCCCCCAGTCCTTCTCCTCGAGGTAGGTGAGGGGCTCCCTCCTCCCCTCCCCTCCCCTCCCCTGGCATCATAGGTGCTGTGCCATTTCTCCCCAGCCCCTACAGACAGAGTGTTCCATGAGCTTCCTTTCTTAGTTCTCTGCTGTATGAGTTAGAAAGCAAAGTCAGGGTTGGACAAGAGCTTGTATCAAAAGAGAACCTGTTCCAAGAGCAGGTGAAAAACTCCCACCACTCACCCACCTACTGGAATAAGAAGGTCCCACCTGAAAACACAGAAGGTGGTGTGTGGGCCCTGGGTCCCTGTGCTGGAGGCAGGAGGAGGGCAGGGGCAGGCTCTGCCCCTGCACCCCTGCTGGCAGAACCCCCCACTCTCTCTGCTCCCAGGGATGAGGCAGGCAGCCCCCCCGGGAGGATCTGGTCCAGTTTAGCCCCCTCCCTGGTGAGCAGGGCTGGCAGCTTGGAGCTGGGCTTTGGCCCCAGGGGTGCTAAGGAGAGGCGAGGGCCAGGCTGGGAACACTGAGTGCAACCTTTATTAAACTGTTTCTTTTTAAACATTTGTTTTCTACAGCACGGGCTCATATAAAACAGCTCTTGCTTACCAGAGAGGAAGTGCTCTGCTGCTCAAGCCCCTCAGCTCCCCCACCCAGGATCCCCAGCCCTGCAGCTAGGGAGGGGTCCCTCGCAGCAGCATGCCCCGGCAGAGCCCAGCGCCCCAGAGCTGCCTGAGCTCTGCCTGCGCGGCCACTCCCGGCGGCTAGGGGCAGTCAGTGGTAGCAGTGGAGTTGAGGACGGTGTCGGACGTTGATGCCTTGGAAAGTTCACGCTGTGGAGAGAAGCAGGGGGAGAGGACAATGAGGGGACAGAGCTGGTGTGGGGAAGCAGCAGGAGCTCCTGGGGACGGCAGGCTGCTCCAGGCTTCCCCCAGGTCTTGCTTCAGAAGAGGGCAGGAAAAAGTGTTAAATGTCAAGTAGGTGAGAAAAACTTGGAGCATCGGGACAAAGAAGGGAACAGCCCCAGGCTGTCCCTCCCCCCTGCTGCTAGGCAGCTACCCTGGGAAGAACCAGAGGGGTAGAGCTGGGAAGGCACCTTGCAAGCTCCTCCAGTCCAAGCCCCTGGAGGCAGCAGAGACATCTGCAACTAGAGCAGGTTGCTCAGAGCCCCAAACAACACCGAGGTGCAGGCACAGCCCTGCTGAGCCTCGGAGAGCATTACCACCCTCAGGCTCAGAGCCCGTGCTTGTCTCAGCCCCACACCTTGCTTCAAGGGCCTGGCTATAGAGCCTTCTGTGGTGCCCGGGGAGCAAGGGGCACAGCCCCTGTGCCACCCAGGGTAAGGAGGTGAGGGTAGGAGAGGTGAATTACCGTAAAGGCAGAATAGGTGCTGGGAACAGAGTTAACGCCGAGGCTCTGCTGGGCAGGGGCTGCGGGGGTCCACCCACGGCTCAGGGTGCTGCCGTGCTGCTGGGCCATGTTCTCCTTGTTCTGCTCCCTGTAGCCAGGATGGGGCATCTTTGTGGGGATGGAGCTAGGGGTCTGAGGTGGCCTGAGCTGTGGGGAGAAGCTGGGTTTAGGGAGAGCACAGGAAGCAGGCAGGGATGGGGGCTTCACACTGATTTTGCACAGCAGAACCAAGAATCCAGACCCCTCCAGAGGCCAGTTCTGAGGCCCAGAACTCTCCCCAAATCCCTGCAGAGAGCCAGGGCAGCTTCAGACCAGTCCCCATCCAGGGCAGTGTGCTCAGCTCCCATCAGTGTGCCAGCCTGGCAGAAAGAGCTTTACCTTCCTTACTTTGCCAGGCGTGTGGGGGCCGAGCACCCGGCGCTTGCCAGGCATCAGCGAGGTGCTGCCATCCACTGCCTCAGTCTCACGGCTCCTCTTCAGCTGCTGCAGAGAGAATTGAGCTTGGAACCCCAGCAGGGAGCAGTGCTGTGCCAGCACAGCCCAGCAGCAGGTTCTGCTTTACAGGTATGCAGGGCTGTGCCTCTGGCACAGCTGGGGCCAGGGAAGGGGCTCAGCACCCACAGACACCGACAGCAGTGCACACCAGGCCAGAGGGGACCCCACGGACAGTGACAGCAACAGGAGCCCCAGGCAGCGTTTGGGGCAGCCCCTGGGGCAGTTCCCCCTCCCTGGGCAGGGCAGGGCCCCTGACACACCAGTGCCTGGTGCGGAACAAGCTCCCCAGAGCGGCAGGTTCGGCTCCACACTCACCCTCTCCTGCTTCTCCTTCTCTTTCTCCTGGTGGTACAGCTGCCACTGCGCCTTCACATGCTCCATGAACTGCTGCCCCTTCACCAGGAAAACAGTCTGGTGCTCCTGCTGCCAGGCCTGGATCTTCTTCTCCAGCTCATCCTGTAGCTGGTGAGGACACAAGGGTGGGGAGGAGAGGAGGCCCTCCACACCGTGGCCATCTCCACGCACAGACAGCCCTTGCTGGCTCCCAGCGCTGTGCTTCCCCTCGCTCAGCGCTGCACAGGCCTGGCCAGGACTACAGCTTCTGCTCCAGGGCTCAGCCTACCTTGGAAAGCACCTTCTGCAGCTTGGAGCGCTGCTTCTCCTCCTTCAGCAGACTCCCCCCACGGTTGGTGAAGCGGCTGGGGTCAGATGCCTTCCTCTGCCAAGGGAGGGAGGTCAGCACACGACCCAACACACCACCCTCTGGCAGTGCAGCACAGGACAGAGGGGCTGCAGCAAGTCCCCCACCCCCCAAACCTCACCAGGGAGCAGGGTGCAGCACCCCATGCCCTCACCAATCCACCCTGGTTTCCCAGGGCCCCTTCCCTGGCCTTTCCCCGCAGCCTGCTGCAGGTGGGAGCAGAGACAGGCACTGCGCTGACCTAGCCCTCAGCCAGGCACATTCCTGCCCAGACAATACCTCCAGCTCCAGGAACAGATTCCAGCTCTGCTCCCACTTCTGGACAGCCTCAAACAGATCTTTGTGTGCTTCATAGTAGTTCTTCATCTTCACCACCTCGGTGTCATGGAGCTCGAGCAGGGTCTCTGTGTAGTCCTCTGGAGAGCAGACAACAGCAGGCTGGAGAGGCACTGGGGGTCCCTGTGGCTCTTGGGCAGCCTGCAGCTGCCTGTGGGGCTCCAGGAGCAGGCAGAGCCAGCACTCACCATCGTAGTAGGGGCTGAAGGCCTCCTTCTGCTCCTGGCTGTAGCAGCATCTGTCCCAGTAGTCAGCCAGCTCTGCCCGGGCTGCCTGAATCACAGCCTTCATGTTCTGCAGCTTCAGCTCCTCCAGATGCTCCACTTCCAGCTGCAGCTGCCAACAGCACCAGAGCACAGCCTCAGAGAGGGCAGCACAAGCAGGAGCAGGCCAGGATTTAGTCTCTGCACAAGCCTCCAAGACGAGGCAGCTGAGCCAACCAAGCCCCAGCTGCTCCCCTTGGGAGGACAGGATCTGGCCTGCTGGCTTCCTAGAATCAAGGAAGGCTTTGGGGTGGAAATGAGCTTCAGAAGCCTTCCAGAGCAACCCTCCTGCTGTGAGGAGACTGCGGGGAAGCTTCTCCTCCCCTGGGGCTCAACCAAGAGGAGCGCTGAGCCCAGGGCTCCCCCCCGCTCCCCTCCCAAGGCACAGGAAGGGCCTTACAGCTTTCCTGGTCCTGGCTCTGCACCCAGGCACGTGCACTGCAGAGGACTCTCTCTCCTCCACAGGGACCTGCAGCCGTTCCCAGAGCATCTTGATCCTGGAGCGCAGCTCTGCGCACGCAGCTTCGTTCAGCGCCCGCCGAGCTTCCAGCTGCAGGGGGAGAGCAGGGCTCAGGGGCGGCCAGCCTGGCCTGGGGGCACCAGCAGCACCTTCCCTCTGCTGCCAGCACAGCCCACAGCTCCTCCTCCTCTGTTCACAGTTAGCATGGGGCCAGAAGGGACCCTCAGAGGCCCTCTTGCCCAACCCCCCTGCAGGCAGCAGGGACACCTCCAACCGGATCAGGCTGCCCAGGGCCACATCAGCTCTGGTCTTGAATGTCTCCAGGCACAGGGCCCCAGCCTCAGCTCTGGGCAACCTCTTCCAGTGTCTCACCACCCACAGGAGGAGGAAGCTCAGCACAGGCCCTGAACAGTCCCTCCCCAGCCTTCCTGTGGGTCCCCTTCAGGTACTGACCTGGAGTGAGAAGATCCTGGCAGAGCTGCCCAGAAGGCATTTGAGCACAGGCTGCCTGCAAGCTGAGCAGCTGCTCCTTCCATCGCCAGGCCAGCTCCTGCCAGCACCCACCCACGGCCTCAGCGTGCCAAGGTACCTGGCGCAGCAGCTCCTGCAGGGCTGCAAGGTTGTCTGTGGACAAGCAGAAGGCTTCCACATCCTCATCCACCACGTCCTGCTCAAAGCTGGTGTCTGGAGTGTGGTCCAGCTCCTCCATCAGGAGGATGATTTGCCGCCTGCTGCGGACAAACTCTTCCTGCCTTCGCTCCTGAGGTGAGCAGCGGGGTTAGGAGCCAGTCAGTGCCACGCATGCCAGCCTTGGTGGCACCTCCCCCCTTGCCCCTTACTTTCTCAGCAGCCAGGGAGGCCAAGTGGCGCCGATAGCGATCCAGCTGCTCCAGGCTGGGCACGGCCTTGGCGTCGATGGAGAACGGAGCGGTGCAGAGGAGGTCACACAGGTCTTGCTCCTGCTCTTGCAGGTTCTTCAGCTCCTCCTTCCTGTCCCTCCTCTGCTTCAGCAGCACTTCCACACGGGTCCGCAGGCTCTTCTCTCTCTCCAGAATGGTTCCTTCCTCCTCTGTCTGCCAAAGCACAGGAATCAGCCCTCTCCTCCTCCGCCTGCAGGCCTGAGGCACCTTTGGAGGCTTCCTGCCGACCTGGAGCACCACCCCCAGGTCTGACCAAGGCATTCCCCAGGCAGGTACAATCTCAGCAGCCCCACACAAAACGAGACTCCCGGTCTGCACACAGCCATCTCCCACTGCCTGCCCTGCCAGCAGCCACAGAGCTCCACCAGGCACCAGGAAAAGTGGCTTAGAACAGATGTGTGCTTTGGGAGCTCTGGTGCCACCAAGATACCCAGGGACGGGCCAGGCAGCACAAGGCTGTGCCAGCAGGATCCTAGGAGTGCCAAGCAAATACTTCAATACTTTACCTCCAAGGGCTCCAGCTGCAGTTCCTTGCAGAGACTGTGAAGCTTCTGCTGACACAGCTCAATGCTCTTCAGAAGATGCTTCTTCAGACCTTCCTCCTCTTTCACCATCTCAACCAGAAGCTCCTGGGACACAGGGGTGGTTAGGACAGGGCTGGGGAGCAAGAAGGGGACGTGCAGAGAGAGAAGGCAGGGCAGGGGAAACACAGCTAGAGAAACTCCAGGGGACACATGAAAGAAGGGCAGTGTGAGGTGGCCAGCAGAAGGGGGATGAGGGCAGAGGTGCAGCAATACCCTGGGAGCCCCTGCTAGACCCAGCCGAGTCTGTACTCATGGCCAGACTCACGGCTCAGGAGCCAAGAGGGGCCGGCTGCAGCCAAAGGGGCTCAGCAGCGGGCCCGGGCCCCCCTTGCTCCGCGCACCCCCTGCCCCTCACCTGGATGTGCTTTTTGGCCGTACGGGTACGCTCCAGGCGCTGCTCCTCCGGGATTCCGATCTCCTCCCAGATGTCCCGCAGCGTCGCCATGGCTTCGGTCAGGACCGCCACGACCTCGGCCGCCAGCACCTCACTGAGAGCACCGGCACCCAACGAACATCAGCCGCCGCCGGGCGGGGACCGGGACCAGGACTGCTGGCCGCCTGCCTCCGCCGCTTTCTGTCCCGCTTCCCGGGTCCGCCCCGCCACCTGCTTGTCCTGTTCCCATCTGCCTGTCTGGGTCCGCACCTCGCGGTGCCGCCGCACTGCCCCACCCAGAGCCTGCCCTGCCGCCCCAGTTGTCCCGGGACCCCATCGCTTCTCTCCCAGCTCATCCCGTTCCGGGTCCCCCTGACCCCCATCCTAGGTCCCCCCCCTCGCGGTGCCGGCACCGCCCACCGCATCCCAAGGCTCTCCCTCCCCGGTGCCCTGCCCCAACTCCCTTGCCGCGTCCTGGCTTCCCCGCCGCCCATTCTGCGTCCTGCCCACCCCGGTGCCGCACCTCTGCCTTGTGACGGCACTCCTCATGGTATCTCGGCTCCCGGTGCCGCTCCGCCGTGCCTTTCACTCTCGGTAGCTCCACTTACTGCGGCTCCCCTCCCGGCTCTGATTTAAACTGGCCTCGCGCACAGCCAGCGCCTACGTCACCGCGGCCTTGCCCACAGCCACCGCCCTGACCCCGCCCCAAGCCGGCCTCCAGCCAATGGAAGCGAAAAACTCGCGGCGCCTCTAACCAATCACGAGCGGCGCTGGCGCGGCCAACGGCGCGCCGCGGCTCGTGTTTGACAGAGGCCACGTGATCTGGTGTGGGTTGCGCCGGGAACGGGACCTGGGGAGCCAGCAGCAGGAGGCTGCTTCCCTGCTCTCCTGTCGCCCTCGCCACACGCTCCCCGTCGGGTTACAGCGCCAGGCCGAGCCGGAGGATTCAAGGTGTGGCCTCACCAGTGCCCACTACAGGGCCACAATCCTTGCCCTGGTCCTGCTGGCCACACCATTGCTGATCCAGGTCAGGATGCTGGTGGCCTTCTTGGCCACCTGGGCACATGCTGGCTCATCTTTGGCCAGCTGTTGATCAATACCCCCAAGTCTTTCTCTACTGGATCACTCTGCTCCAAGCCTGGAGCATTGGTGGGGTTGTTGTGACCCCAGAGCAGGATCCTCACACCACAAAACACGGCATGTAACCAGTAAGGCTTTATGTACAGCAAAGCACATCCCTGGACTACAAATGGCCATCTCCTGGCCCAGAGCCAGGACACCTTCGGAGCCTGAAATGCAGGAGTTGTTTAATTCCCAGGAACCAGTCCCTGTGCTGCCTGTCCATATGGAAGTCAGCAAATGTATGTTGTGCACATGAGCTGGGAGCCTTCCTGTCAGCTGAGCCTGCTGGAGCTGCAGCAGAGCTTCCCACACTGTGTCTACAGAAAACACAGGCTGTGCCAGCTGCAGCTCTGCAGAGGGAGAGCATCTGAGCTGAGAACTTCCATCCCTGTGGCAGTAATGTGGCTCTGGCTGCACCTCACAACACTTGATTTAAGTCTCAGATTCACACAGTGCATTGGGTTAGAAGGGACCCTCAAAGGGTATCTTGTCCAAGCCCTCTGCAGTCAGCAGGGACACCTCCAAATACAGCAGGCTGCACAGGGCCACATCAAATGATCTCAAATGTTTCCAGGGACAAGGCCTGCCACCTTTGTTCTTCTTGGGTGGACAATTTGCACCACAGGAAAGAAAGCAACCTATATCTCTGTGACCCGGCTCTGCTAGCCCCCTCCTGTCTGGCATCCAGACAGGATATCTGCTCCACCGGGCACCGGCAGCACAGGGGAGCCTCCCCCCACCCCACAGCTGTGCAGAAGTGATTGTCCCTTGCACTGGGCACTGGTGAGGCTGCACCTCAAATCCTGGGGTCCTTTTGGGCCCCTCACCACAAGAAGGACATTGAGAAGCTGGAGCAGGTCCAGAGAAGGGCAATGAAGTTGGTGAAGGGTCTGGAGAACAGGGGTGGGGAGGAGCAGCTGAGGGAACTGGGGTTGTTCAGCCTGGAGAAAAGGAGGCTGAGGGGAGACCACCTGGCTCTGTATAACTCCCTGAAAGGAGGCTGGAGCCTGCTGGGGGTTGGTCTCTTCACAGAAGCAAGAGACAGGACAAAAGGAAATGGCCTCAAGCTGCCCTAAGGAAGGCTTAGACTGAACATGAGGAACAATTTTTTGCCCTTGAAGGTTGCCAAGGCCTGTCCCAGGCTTCCCAGGCTGGGCAGTGGCAGAGTCTGCATCCCTGGAGGGGTTTCAAGGCCGTGGAGATGTGGTGCTACGGGACATGGTTTGGTGGTGACCTGGCGGTGCCGCCGTAATGGTTGGGCTCAGTCCTAAAGGTCCCTTCCAACCCCAACCATTCCTGCGGGAGCCCCTGGGAGCCCGGAAGGTGCCCGAAGGCCACCGGCAGCCCTCTCCCGCCGTGGCTCCGCCGCCCGCTCTGGCCCCGCCCCGCGCTGGGCGGGGCGCCGTGGGAGCGCCGCGGGCGGTGCCCTCGGTCCGCCGCCGTCCCGGCGTGCCCCGCGCTCGGCGCTGCTGGGGCCGCTCTGGCGCTGCTGCCTCTCACCGTGCCCGCAGCCAGCGCCGGCGGCCGCGACTCGGCGGGAAGATGGCGGCGGAGGCGGCGGATTCGTGGGGTAGGTGGCGGCGGCCGCCGCGCCGCGCCGGCACCCCCGGCCCCGTCCGCTCGCCCTCACCCGCTCTCCTCTCCCCTGCAGACGCCGACAGCTTCGAGGTGGTGGAGCCGGTGGCGAAGCGGCTGGTGCCGGGAGTGGCCGTGGACCGCTGGGCCGGCGAGGATGAGGAGGACGACGTGAAGGTGCGGCCGGGAGGGCCCTCGCCGTGCGGCGCCGGCTCGGGGCTGGCCGGCCGCGGCCGGGGGGCGGCGAGAGGCGGATCGGGCCCGGGCCGGGCCGCTGCCATATGGGGCCGCGTGTGCGGGGCCGCGGCGGCGAGGCCGGGCCCGGGGCAGGGCGGGGGAGGGCCCCGCGGCGGCGAGGGGAAGCCTCCCGCCGGGGCGATCCGGCTGGTCGGGCCGGAGGGACTCACCCGGCCGCGGCGGGGAGGCCCGGGCGGGGCTCCGCGGCTCCGCCGGGGTGGAAACGGGCGCCGGGTGGCGGCGCCGCGGAAGGGCAGCGGGCGGTGACAGCTGACAAGTCCCGGTGCCAAGCGCCGAAGGAGGCTGTGCCCCCTGCCCCGTAATCCCCGCTCGGGCCGGCCGCCGCTGCCCGAGGCTTGGCCCTGCTGCGCTGGGCCTGCAAGGGCAGGGGCGGACGGACCATTTTCTACCCTGAAGAGGCCTTTCCTGATCTCTGAGGGATCCACCTGCAGCTTCCCAGCTGCCTGCCAGGCTTCTGGGCACTGCTGCGGCTGGCTGCGCTCCCCTTGATCTCCGTGGCCTTGCAGAGTCTGGCTTTGGAGCGTGGTGAGACGGTTGGTGGGGTGTTGAAAGCTGTGCTTGTGCTTCTGCTCTGGCTCAGACACTTCTGTCGGGTAGCAGGGTGGCTTTGCCACCATTTTCCTGCTTCTTCACACCCCACAGGCACAGCTGGAAAGTGCAGCGGCCTCGGTGTGCAGTTCCAGATGTGGTAGTGCCTGGATCACTTCACATTTGTTTCCTTAAGGCATTATTTGAAGCTGGAGTGTGCTGTGTCTGCATGGAGTTGGCATTAAGCTGTGAGGGTTCGCTTCTGGTGCTTCTGAAAGCAGACCTGCCTTCAGAGCTGCTTTGCTGCTGTCCAGCTGTCCCCAAGCAAGCCAGGGGGCCTGAATGGTGCAAACCTTGGCTTGCTCCCTGTCCATATGGGCTGTGAGCAAAGTGGGGCCAGGGAGCATACAATTGCTTGGTGACTGCAAGGGCTGGGGGTAGGTCAACTGGAAAAGAGCTTTTTGTTTGCAGTCAAGCTGCTGAAGTATCCTGGTAGGCAGTCTGGTGAGGTGGCTTGGTCACTACGGTGCAGGCAGAAGTGTGAAGCTTTCTGTAGTAGCTTTGTTCCCTGCTGGGTGAGGACTTGTTGGGTTTGTTATTCAGGCCACTGAGTGTTGCCAGAGCCCCTGAGAAACAGCAGCATGGTGTCCTTGGAGCCTGGGGTGGGGTTCCTTTTATAAGTAGTGTGGGGAAAGCAGTTCAGCTTCTCTTCAAATAAAGCAAAGCTCCATTTGGGGGCATTACAGGCTGTCCACTTCCCTCCTTACACCTGCCAACAGCCACAGCCTGTGTTTCTGTAGGGGTCACACTGCAGCAGGCAGTGAGTGAAGCTGCCTCTGTGCACAGCAGCCACAGCCCCTTCCAGAGCGGTCAGCACGGAGCTGTGTGCAGCTATCTGATGGCTGTGGAGCTTGGACTCAGCTTCCCTAGGAGTCTTCTGCTCCTTCCTCTGAGAGGGAGACTTTGCTGCTGCAATAGAGCCCAGGAGCCTGGGCTCAAGTGCTGCCTGGGCTCCTTGAAGACCCCTCTTGAGGCAGCTTTCTCTGACTGCCCTAATAAAGGACCCAAACATTTCCCACTGCAGTAGGGACGCAGCTACTGCTCCCCAGAGGTGAGGGCCTCAGTGCTGGGGCTGCACCTGGAGAGAAGGAGCAGTCCAGCAGAGAAAGCTGCTCTGGTGTGCTGCAGAGGCACTGAAGAGCTGAGCCTGGGAGGTGGCTGCTTGAGCTCTGGGGGCCTTGTTTGCAAGGGTCCTCCTTGGGCCAGTCCCTGCAGGAGGGAAATGTAAACCAGCAGCACAAAGGTGTTCTGCAGGAGGTTGGTCTTTCACCTCAGGGGCTGTGGTTTATCTCTTCAGGCTCTGGAGCTGACTTGGGAAGATGTTTCAGTAGTGAGCTCCAAGGCACTGTTGGGAGGCTTCTGACTTCCCCAGGTTTAAAATTAGCATCTTCAGCAGTAACCAAACCCCTCCCAGTGCTACTCTGGACACAAGTTCCTGCCAAGGAATGTTCATCTCTTTGCTCTTGGGCAGTTCAGTCCTGGGCACAGGCCTGGTTGCCCTCCAGGAGACAGCTCTGGCATGGCACAGCCCTTTCTCTTTGAGGGAGAGCATTTGGGTTCAGCTGGGGACCCAGATGCTGGAGGTTCTGTCCCTTCTCAGTTGTGTCTTCTGGTTTGGGGCAAGAATGGCAGTGCTGGAGTTGCTGCTCCTTCCCAGCCATGTCAGCTGGGGTCTGGGGGCAGAAGGGGCAGTGCTGGAGTTGCTGCTCCTTTCCAGCCCTGTCAGCTGGGGTCTGGGGGCAGAAGGGGCAGTGCTGGAGTTGCTGCTCCTTTCCAGCCATGTCAGCTGGGGTCTGGGGGCAGAAGGGGCAGTGCTGGAGTTGCTGCTCCTTTCCAGCCATGTCAGCTGGGGTCTGGGGGCAGAAGGGGCAGTGCTGGAGTTGCTGCTCCTTTCCAGCCATGTCAGCTGGGGTCTGGGGGCAGAAGGGGCATTGCTGGAGTTGCTGCTCCTTTCCAGCCATGTCAGCTGGGGTCTGGGGGCAGAAGGGGCAGTTTCATCTGTTTCAGGGGCAGATCAAATCATGCCAAGGGAGGTTCAGGTTGCACATTAGGAAACATTTCTTCCCAGAAAGGCTTCTCAGGCACTGGCACAGGCTGCCCAGGGGGTGGTGCAGTCACCATCCCTGGAGGTGTTTCAGAGCCAGGTGGAGGTGGTGCTGAGGGACGTGGGTTAGTGGTGATGGCTTAGCAGCAGTGGTGGGATTGGACTTGATGATCTCAAAGGTCTCTTCCAACCTCAGCAGTTCCTTGGCAGAGCTGCTCTCACCAAGGCTTTATTTACATGAACTGGAAGGTGCTGGCAGTGGCCTTGTTTCAGACAAATCTGTGTGAGTCCAGCTGAAGTGCTCTGCAGTTCCAGGCTGCTTCAGTGAGGGTGTTTGGCAGTAAGCATTCCCTCTGAATTAATGATCAGAACAGAGATGCAGCACCAGAGCCATTTGCTGCTCCTCCAGGAGAGCTGCCTGGAGTTTATGAAGCATGGAGACAGGTGGATCTTTGGTGCTCACCCCAGGAAACCCAAACCAACCCCTGCCCCAGATATTCATCTTCTACTGCTGCATGAAACCCAAGTGCTGGGAGAGGAGGCAGACAGCTCAGCCTAGCTGGAGACCTGCATGTCCTGGCACAGCAGGCTGAAGATCAGTCCTCAGTGGGCAACCTGTTAGCAGTTTCCCTCAGTCCTGGGAGCACCTTCAGGCCGTGGACCCGGTGCCCTTCTGCTGAGGTTTGCACCACCCAGTGCCTGAAGTGCAAACCTGGCTGTGAAGGATGGGGCAGGGGCTAAGGCAGGGAGCTCCACACAGCAGCAGTGAAGAGAGCTGCTTAAGCAGTGGGTGTAACAAACTCTTAATTAGATAGGAGCCAGAATGCTGCTGCTCCAGCTTCAAGTCAGCTCCTTGGAATGTGGAAGGGAAGCTGAGTCCTACAAGTGCCAATTAGCTCAGTGAGCTGGTGAGGAGCTGGGGTGGCTTCCTTGCTTGGGTCAGCAGGCTGCAGTGGGACACCAACATCTTCCACCAGTGTCCTTCCTTTTGCCATGCCAGCAGCAGCCCTGAGAAGTGAAGTGGTGATGAGGGAGAAATGACAGAAAATTCAGGACTCAGGGGGTTCAGCTTCTGCAGGAGGAGCTGGCAGTGGTGTGTGAGCTCTGGGGGAGCTGTGCCTTGCCAAGTGCAGTCTCCAGCCTGCACGTGGAGTTGAAGCAGGGAACTGAAAGGAGCCTCCTGGCAGATGTCTTGGTTTAGCTCCTGGTGTGCAGCTCAGATCAGTCCTGGAGCACTGATTTCCATGTGCTGGGATGTGCAGTGGCATGGGGACAAGAAGATGTGACACAGAATCCTGTGGCCCTTCGCAGGGGATGTCAGGGCTGCAGAGTTACTGCTGGCAGAGTCTGCAGGTGGCATCAGCAGGTCAGCTCTGTGCTTCCTCAGTGTTCAGCTGAACCATGGATCTCACACTCACACTCACCCAGCTTGGAAAAGACCTTTTAGATCACTGAGTGGGTGATCCACCTGGTTACAGGACAGTGGCCATAAGGAGGGGGGAGTTGCTGGTTCTGACAGGAGTCTGACTGTGAGTGGTGCCTGATGGTGAAACACTCAGTGTGTGGCTGAGGGCCACCATGAATCTTCACCATGCTGGAGGCAGAGGCATGCTGCAGCCACCAGAGCTGAGGCTGTTTAAGAATCACATGAACATGATGGCTGTTGGAGAACACTGCAGCTGGGGAGTGTTTTCACAGGATGGTGGGGGTGGAAGGGACCCTTGGAGATCATCCAGTCCAACCCTTCTGCTCAAGCAGGGGCACCCACAGCAGCTTGCCCAGCATCACAATGGCCAGGGGGGGGTTGGAAGCTCTCCAGAGAAGGAGACTCCACAAGCTCCCTGCTCCAGGGCTTCAGCACCCTCACACCAAAGAAGTTTCTCCTCCTCCTCAGTTGCAACCTCCTGGATCCATTATTTCCATAGCTCCTTTGCTCATGGCTAAAAGCAGCAGTCCCTGGTGAAGACTGAGTGGGGGCACAGAGAGTGGGCATCTGGGGAGGAGTGGTGGGGCCTCAGGTGGTGCTGGCAGCATGTTGTGGGTTTAAATGGCTTCAGCTGAGTTACCCCTTGCCAGCAGTGCTGTACTGCCTGTGTGCATCCCATGGTGTTGCAGCATCTCAGCAGGTGTACCACAGATGACCATCTTCTGTCATATCGCTGCAGGGGGCTACAAGAAAGCTGGGGAGGGGCTGTGGACAAAGGCTTGTAGTGATGGCATGAGGAGCAGTGGCTTTGAGCTGGAAGAGGGGAGATTGAGACTGGAGAGGAGGAAGAAATTCTTCCCAGTGAAGGTGGTGAGACACTGGAGGGAGGCTGTGGATGCCCCCTCCCTGGAGGTGTTGAAGGCCAGATTGGGTGAGGCTTTGAGCAAGCTGGGAGGTGACCCTGGAGGTCCCTTCCAAGCCAAACCATCTGTGATAAACTGCTGTTGTGGTGTGGCTGTTGGTTGGACTGTGTGTGATCTGGCTGTTGCACCTTGGTGGAGCTGAGCCTTTCCTGATTATTTGAACCAAAGTGACCTTTGGGGTTAAAAAGTGGTCCTGGAATGTCTTGGACATCTCCCAGGAGCTGTGCCTCTCTTCAGCTCTCACTCAGCGTGTCAGATGGACAGACACAGCAGCACTGAAAGAGGCTGTGTGCAAGCTGCTGGTTCTCTCTTACCCCAGCAAGGAAATGAATCCTAACCAAAACTTATTTTGTAGGATAACTGGGATGATGAGGAGGAAGAGGAGGAAGTAAAGGAGACAGAGATAAAACAAGGTGAGAGGAAAGGAGCACCTGGGAGCGCTCAGCACCAGGACAGAGCCTGCTTTTTGTCCTGAGTGCCTCTGGAGAGTCCAAACCACCTCCTGGGGCTGGGTGTGGATTTGGCACAGCCCCTTTCAGCCTGTGCAGAGCCCAGGGCCTGAGCTCTGGCTTGCTCTGGGATTGGTGCCTCTGTGCTTGCTGGCAGCCCCCCAAGTCCTGCATTTGTTTGGGGGGCCATGTTTTGCAGAGCCCAAAGTTTCAGAAAAAAAGAAAATAGCAGAAAAAATAAAAGAGAAAGAGAAGCTACAGAAGAAGAAGCAAGAGGAGCTGAAAAAGAGGGTGAGTCCTTGTTTCTTCTGGGTCTCAGCATGTAGAGGGCAGGTTGGGTTTCTGAGGTTGGAACAGGAGCTCTGAAGATCTTCAGTAGCCTGATGAATCTTGGACTGAAGAGCTGGGCTGGGGGGGAACCTAGCTTGGCTTTCTCTGCACTTTAACCAGTCACTGAAGTCAGGCTTATCTCTCCCTTCTGTGTGCACCACCTCATAACCCATGCCTTGGATGAGGCCTTGAGCAACCTGGGCTGGTGGGAGCTGTCCCTGTCAATGCCAGGGGCTTGGAACTGGATGACCTTCAAGGTCCCTTCCCACCCAACCCACTCCACGCCAGGGTGGAATGTGGCACTGTGCTTCCTCCCACTTCTTGTCAAGTTAAGAGGTTACTAACCAGGGTGGCAATGTTTGCTACACTTCACTGGGGGGATGGCTTGGGGTCTGGCCATGCCTGAGGTGCATGACTCCCCAAGCTGTGGTGTGGGGTAAGGGGTGGCCCCGGAAGCCCTGCTCGGGGGTGGGAGGCGCAACATTCTCCCTGCCTGCGTTTTGGTTTCAGTTAGAGGCACCAGAGGAACACAAAGAGCTTACACCAGAGGAACAGCTAGCAGACAAACTACGGCTAAAGAAGTTACAGGAGGAGGCAGACCTGGAGTTAGCAAAAGAAACATTTGGTGAGTGTGCTGTGCAGGGGGTGGAGCACGCTGATGCCACGCACACCTCCGGCGTCCTTTACTCTCACTACCCCAGAGGGAGGGAGCTGATGGAGCACTGGGAACAGAGAGGGGCTTGAAGCAGACTAAACATGAGCCAGCAGTGTGCCCAGCTGGCCAAGAAGGCCAATGGCATCCTGGCCTGCATTAGGAATAGTGTGGCCAGCAGGAGCAGGGAGGTCATTGTGCCCCTGGACTCTGCATTGGTTAGGCCACACCTTGAGTCCTGTGTCCAGTTCTGGGCCCCTCAGTTTAGGAAAGATGTTGAGGTGCTGGAAGGTGTCCAGAGAAGGGCAATGAGGCTGGGGAGAGGTCTGGAGCACAGCCCTGTGAGGAGAGGCTGAGGGAGCTGGGGTTGTTTAGCCTGGAGAAGAGGAGGCTCAGGGGAGACCTTACTGCTCTCTACAACTATCTGAAGGGAGGTTGTAGCCAGGTGGGGGTTGGTCTCTTCTCCCAGGCAACCAGCAGCAGAACAAGAGGACACAGTCTCAAGCTGTGCCAGGGGAAGTTTAGGCTGGAGGTGAGGAGAAAGTTCTTCCCAGAGAGAGTTGTTGGCTGTTGGAATGTGCTGCCCAGGGAGGTGGTGGAGTCCCCATCCCTGGAGGTGTTCAAGACGGGATTGGATGTGGCACTTGGTGCCATGGTTCAGTCATGAGGTCTGTGGTGACAGGTTGGACTGGATGATCTTTGAGGTCTCTTCCAACCTTGGTGATTCTGTGATACAGACTGCTGGAGGCATGCCTGGAAGACACAGAGATGTGGTGCTGAGGGTGAGCACCACACTTGGTGCTTGGAGCTAGAGACTGGTTGGACTAGATGGTCTGAAAGGGCTTTTCCAGCCCCAACTATTCTGTGTCCTGGTACTGGGGACTGATAACAAGAAACAAAAGAAACATCTCCACGGGTGCTGCTTCACTTTCTAACAGATGAACGTGGTTTAATGGCCATGGTGGTCTGAGGGTGAAGGTTGGACTTGATCTTAAAGGCCTCTTCCAGCCCAAAGGTGTTTTTTTCAGTGGGAGCTTACAGGAGGAAGATGGCTGGTTAATAGCCCAACGTGGGTGCTGCTGGGAGAAGGATGAGTGTGCACAGAGAGAGGAGCTGTGCCCTCATGTCCTGAGGTGCTTTACAGCCTGGATTTCATGAGGCTTTGGACAAGTGTGGCACAGCACGCCTCACGCTTCTCTTCAGGCAGCCTGCAGTGAGCCAGGTGTTGCCAAATCCACCCAGGACAGTGGAGTGAGCTGGCTTCCTGAAGCAGCCTTGGAGCTGCTCCTTCTGGTTCTGTGCTGTGACAGGCCTGGCAGAGACCCTGATTCATAGCAATGTTCACAGACATGAAAGGCTGCTCCTTGATTACAGTGAGGTGCAGAGCTTGGGTGCTGCTCTGAGTCCTCTCAGGGCAGAGCCTCAGGGAGAGGCTGTGTGCTGAGCACAGCTCCAAATCACCAACAAAATCCTGCACTTAGAAGCTGGAGGCAGGAAATTGTTGATTGAAGGGGCTTCACGTAGTGCCTGTTGCTCCAAGGGGCAAGAAGGGCTGCTTCAAATTGCTGAGCTGGGCAGCAGGTCTCTGTGTGCAGGCAGCACCTAACTGAGGCTGGGGAAGCAGCCAGTGAGGAGTGAGCAAGAATCCTGGGGTCTGTTTTGGGCCCCTCACTCCCAGGAGGACACTGAGGGGCTGGAGTGAGCCCAGAGAAGGGCAATGAAGCTGGTGAAGGGTCTGGAGAACAGGTCTGGTGAGGAGCAGCTGAGGGACCTGGGGGTGTTCAGCCTGGAGGAAAGGAGGCTGAGGGGAGACCTGGCTCTCTACAACTCCCTGAAAGAAGATTGGAGCCAGGTGGGGGTTGGTCTCTTCTTCCAAGGAACAAGGGACAGGACAAGAGGAAGTATCCTCAAGTTGCTCCAGGGGAGTTTTAGGTGGGACATGAGGAACAATTTCTTCCTCTTGAGGGTTTTGAAGGCCTGGCCCAGGCTGCCCAGGTCAGTGGTGGAGTCCCCATCCCTGGAGGGCTTTCAAAGCTGTGGAGATGTGGTGCTGAGGGTCATGGTTTGGTGGTGACCTGGCAGTGCTGGGCTAATGGTTGGACTCCCATGACCTGAAAGGTCTCCTCCAGCCTAAGCACTTCTGTGCCTCTGTAATTGGGTGTGTAAGCCTCCAGGGGAGGGGAAGGGTCTCGGCGTCGGCGCGGTTCCTTGTTGCCTCTGGGGTGCCCCCTTTCAGGGCTCAGAGCTCCTGCTGTCTCTTTCCCTGCAGGTGTAAATAACACTTGTGGAATAGATGCCATGAATCCCTCTTCTAAAGAAGACTTCACGGAGTTTGGCAAGCTGCTCAAGGAGAAGATCTCCCAGCACGAGAAATCCTTACATTATGCCAGCTTCTTGGAAGCCTTAGTCCGGGACCTCTGCATCTCCTGTGAGTTGAGACACAGACACCTGGCAGCCTGCTGCCACCAGAGCTGTGCCTGGGGCTGGGCTGTGCAGCCCTGCTGCTGGAGCCCTGGGGCATCAAGGCTGAGCCATGTGCTTTGTACCAGGCTCTGATCCGCTGACCGGCGCCCAGCGCGTCCCCACGGCGCTGAGCACAGAGCTTCTGGGACAGAAATGCCACACTGCCCAGCAGAGGGGCACTGAGACCAGCATCCACAGTCACACTTTGAGCCATGGACCTTTTTCCTGAGGCCATTTTTTATATAGTAATTATTACTCAACAGGTCCAAGTGCCAGGTGCTGCACTTTGGCCACAACCACCCCAGGCAGTGCTACAGGCTGGGGTCAGAGTGGCTGGAGAGCTCCCAGACAGAGAGGGACCTGGGGATGCTGATTGATAGTAGGCTGAACACGAGCCAGCAGTGTGCCCAGCTGGCCAAGAAGGCCAATGGCATCCTGGCCTGCATTAGGAATAGTGTGGCCAGCAGGAGCAGGGAGGTCATTGTGCCCCTGCACTCTGCACTGGTTAGACCACACCTTGAGTCCTGTGTCCAGTTCTGGGCTCCTCAGTTTAAGAAGGAGGTTGAGACTCTTGAAGGTGTCCAGAGAAGGGAAATGAGGCTGGGGAGAGGCCTTGAGCACAGCCCTGTGAGGAGAGGCTGAGGGAGCTGGGGTGGCTTAGCCTGGAGAAGAGGAGGCTTAGGGGAGACCTTATTGCTCTCTACAACTACCTGAAGGGAGGTTGTAGCCAGGTGGGGGTTGGTCTCTTCTCCCAGGCAACCAGCAGCAGAACAAGAGGACACAGTCTCAAGCTGTGCCAGGGGAAGTTTAGGCTTGAGGTGAGGAGAAAGTTCTTTCCAGAGAGAGTTGTTGGCTGCTGGAATGTGCCTGCCCAGGGAGGTGGTGGAGTCCCCATCCCTGGAGGTGTTCAAGAGGGGATTGGATGTGGCACTTGGTGCCATGGTTTAGTAGTCAGGAGGTGTTGGGTGACAGGTT
Source organism: Dryobates pubescens (assembly GCF_014839835.1). Lineage (NCBI taxonomy): Eukaryota > Metazoa > Chordata > Aves > Piciformes > Picidae > Dryobates > Dryobates pubescens. The sequence goes on along the minus strand of NC_071628.1, from coordinate 10,295,250 downwards.
GGACTGGATGATGTCTGAGGTCTCTTCCAACCTTGTTGACTCTATGATTCTGTGATCAGCATCAAAAGCCTCACTTGGAACCATGGCCATTTTTTCCTGAGGCCATTTTTTCCATGGAAATGATTATTCTGTGAGCCAGGTAACTTGGGTAGCTCAGTCAGAAGGAAACTCTTCCAAAATCTCTAAGGCCTCCCCACAGAGCATCCTTCCAGTGTGTGAAGAGAGCTGGAGAGGGACTTGTTACAAAGGTGTGGAGTGACAGGATGCAGGGTGATGGCTTCAGACTGGAGGAAGCTGGATTGAGACGAGACATGAGGAAGAAATTCTTCTTCATGGGGGTGGTGAAGCACTGGAACAGGTTGCCCAGAGAAGGTGTGGAGGTTCCAAACCTGGAAGTACTGAAAGCTAGGTTGGATGGGGCCTTGAGCAATCTGCTCTAGGAGGAGATGTCTCTGCCCATGGCAGGGATGTGGGACTTGATGATCCCTTCCACCTCAAACCAGTCTGGGACTCTATGGAGACTGAGGTCATGTAATTCTGGAACTGCAAACCAGCTTGTAATGGAATTCAGCATGGGCCTGGGGACAGCTAAAACTCACTTCACTCATTCTCCTCCCCTGCTGGAGGACTTGGTGAGCTCCTTGCCCCTGGACTGTACATGCAGGTGGTGTCCTTCAGAAGTGGGAACTCGATGCTGTAGAAACACAGCGAGTGGGGCTGGGACCTTCCCTGGCAGATGGACTCCAGGTCTTCTGCAGTGCAGGACCTGCCACCTTTTGGGCCATTTGTTGTCAAAGCCATTGATTTACTCTTAACCCCCTGCTCCTTTTTATCTCTTCCTGCATCCATATTTAATTGTTCACATCACACCCCCTGCCCCACCCCCCCCAACTCCTAACTTGCAAGTTTCACCTCCAACATTCAATCCTGCTGCTTCCTGGGCACCTTCTGAACTAGAGACTGAGGGTAAGGACCAGAGTCACCCCCTCTGCATGTTCCTGGTTTAGTCAAGTAATTATCTGTACTTGCTACCAGTTTCATTTCCAGTGTTGAGAGTTTTGCTGTTAGTTAATTATTTAACTGCCTCCTGAGAACAACAATGATGAGGAATCTATCTGTCTGTCTCTTTTTTTCCCCTTCCCCCCCTGCCACAGTGGAAGTTGATGATTTGAAAAAGATCACAAACACTCTGACAGTACTATGCAGTGAAAAGCAGAAGCAAGAAAAGGTAAGGGAGGTTGGTGTGTGCTTCTGCAGCAGCAACAGCCACCCACTGAAAGGGGCTGGGCTGGATGGGGGCAGCAGGGCTCAGGCTGCTTGGAGCTGCTGATTTGGAGTAGAGCAGAGGGAAAATGACAGCCTTGATACTGGGGGAGTGTTAAATCATCTTCCACTGGGTGAGGTCAGCAGGAGTGCAATGAACCTGGAGATCACAGGCAAAACCTGGCTGAAGTTAGCTCTGGAGCAACCAAGCTGGAGAACAGGTGTGGTGAGGAGCAGCTGAGGGAAGGGGGGTGGTTTTGTCTGCAGAGAAGGAGACTGAAGGCCTCATTGCTCTCCCTGAAGGGAGGCTGGAGTGAGGTGGGGGCTGGTCTCTTCTCCCTCCTATCAAGTGACAGAAGGAGAGGTAATGACTTGAAATTGCACTGGGGGGCAGGTTGAGGTTGGGTATGAGGAACAATTTCTTTCCTGCAGGAGTGGCCAGGCGTTGGAAGAGGCTGCCCAGAGAGGTGGTGGGGTCTCCATCTCTGGAGACAATCCAAAGCCAGCTGGATGTATTCCTATGTGACCTTCTCTGGGTGACTCTGCCTTGGCAGGGGATCGGACTTGATCTCCAGCAGTCCCTTCCACCCCCAACCATTCTGTGATTGTGACTGTGGTGAAAAAGCCACATCAGTTCCTTGCTCAAGTTGGTAGTTCCACAGAAGCAAGCACCAGGCTCTGCAGTTCCTTAGCTCTGGGTGTAGGGAAAGCAGGATGGGTGACAGCACCTGGGCAGGTGCCGCAGGGAGCTGTGGGACAGCTGGGAAGAGCCCAGGCTGCCCCGCGGGGCGGTGCAGGGCACAGAGCACTGCTGGCAGGGCACGGCAGCGCTCGCACCCAGAGAGACGTGGCCCTGCCCCAGTTAAGAGCAATGACTAATTGCTGTAAGGCTTTGGAAGCAACCCTGCTCTCCTCTTTTAAGCAGAATAAAGCCAAAAAGAAGAAAAAAGGGGTGGTGCCTGGAGGTGGCTTAAAGGCGACGATGAAAGATGACCTGGCTGACTACGGCGGCTACGACGGAGAATACGTACAAGACTTTGAAGACTTCATGTGACACTGATCTCCCCTTCTGTTGTCTTTCTGTTGCCCATAATCCCTTAAACATGTAGCACAACTTCTCTTCCTTTTCAATTCTGCCAAATGCTACAATCAGAGTCGCAGTATCTCCGTGCTGGGGGCTTCACTCTCGCTGGGCTTCCCGCTCTGCGGGTGGGGGGTGAGGAGGAAGACAGCTGACAAACCTCTTGAATTACAGCTTCAAAACCCCAACAATTCTGATGATGGTAACTGTTGCTGTTTGGCCTTGACAGTAGTGACAGCCACTGAAACTGGGAGATGAACCTGAAACAGGGTGAAGTATTCCTGCCAGCACAGCTCAGTGACACGGCCTTAACTGTACCTCCTTGGTGGACACGAGCAGTTTGCAGCAAGGGCATGGTGTGCACTTAGTGTTAAAATTGCTTTGTCTTGACTTAGAGCTTGGGGGGGGGAGGGGGGAGGGGGTGTGTGAAAGGGGAACTGCTAACTTCAGAGTGAAGATCTGCTCCAGGCTCCACACCCAGTGGGTCAGAACAATTCTTTCCTTGGGTAGTTGGTGGGGCAGGAGGGGTGGAAAACAAACCACAGTTTGTGGCTGGGGCATGAAGTTGAGCTTCCATTCACCTCCCTTTCTACTAATGCAGCTGTAGGGGTTGGGTGTTTTCTAACAGTATGAGAAAAGCCAAGGCTCCTTTTGGGCTCTCCTGGGTTGTGGTTGGGCTCTCACCACTTGGCCATTTTCTTTTCATGAAGTCAAACCAAACCAAACCCCACAACAACAACAACAACAATCCCAAACCAAACTTGCTTCAGCAAACTGCAGCAGTTACTACAGTTGGGCAAATTGTTATGTTAACAATTATGACATCTGCAATGTTTTATAAAGCAACTAATTTAATAAAAATCACTCTTGAGGACTTCACTGGGGCTGGCTTTGCAGCAGTTCTTTTGGCAGCTGAGACAAAAGGAAAGGCGGGCTGGGGCTCTTTGGATGTGTGTGATGAGGCGAGGGCTGGTCTGACCTTCAGGAGCAAGATTTCACCTGGGGGGGAAAAAAGGTATCTTTTGCTTCCCATCAGCACCTTTTAGGAGTGCCACAAGCCAGGCATTTCCAAGAGGAATGTCTGTCCTTGGTTGCTGGAATTCCTGAGCTCCATGGCTTGTACCCAGCTTAGGAATGTTCTGGCTTGGCCCTTATCGGTGCATGCAGCTATTTGACTCCAGCTGGCAGTTGCTGTTGGCAGGAACAGTCCTGGGGTGTACTCAGGTGTTTGTTCCCAGTGTGTGTCCAGTGGGGCAGGTGAACTTCAGAGCCTTCCCACCATTAATGGATCCAGGGATGGTAGCTCTCAAAGAATAGCTTGAGAGTCTCCTTTCCTTCCAGGAGCTTCAGGCTAAAAGCTTGGTACTTAACCTTGGGACTGATCAGAGCCAGCTTGGATGGAATTTGGTGTTAGGAAACCGACTGGAACTGGGATTTTAAGTCAGGTTCTGCTCAGGCAGAAATCTCCCCACACAAAAGGTTTTGTTGTTTGTAGGAGCTGTGACTTGTCCTGTCTGTGCAACCTCCAATGCTGCCCCTGCAGCCTTGGGATGACACTGGGCAAGTAAATATTTGTCTGAGGCCTGAAAATGTTCAGCAACCAACAGAGGACCCTGCAGGCTGTAAATCCACCTCAGCCTCTGCTAGTTAACTCACAGGGTTATTACTGTGACCCTCTGTGCTAGGGTAATGCTAACAGATAATACAACAGTGTTGCTTCATTTCACTTCAAAGCTGTCTGACTACTCTAGGCCACCCGTTTTGGACAGGAGAGGACACCTCTGGATCAGCTGGAAGCTCTGCAGCTCGTTTGGTTTTGGGCAGCACACAGAATCCAGGCTGAAACTGGGTTTCTGCCTGAAGCAGTGTCCAAGTCTTGTCCCCCTCCCCAGTTAAATCAGCCTCAGCCTTGTGAACTTGCCATAGTCTCCTGAGAGGCAGAAGGTGCTGGTTGGTAGCTCCTGACACTGGCTTGATACCAACTCTCTAAGCATGGAAAGGAGTCACTTTACTGACTGTTGTATCCAGTTGTATTTGGTCACTTCTTCAAGAGAGTAGCAAGCCAAGCATGTGCTGTGGGAGCTGTACAGGACCTCATCACTAAGCTGGAAAGCAAAACCAGTCAAACCAGACTGGGCTCAAAGAAGGACTTGTCTAGGAATGGGAGGAGGTGGAGTCACCATCCCTGGAGGTGTTCCAAAAACTGAGTAGATGTGGCACTTGGGGACATGGTCATGGAGGTGTTGGGTAGAAGGTTTGGTTTGATCTTAGGGGGCTTTTCACAGAACCCTAGAATGGTTTGAGGTGGAAGGGACCTTAAACACCTACTTCCAGCCCCCCTGCAGTGGGACAACTTGCACTGGACCAGGTTCCTCAAGGCCTCATTCAGCCTGGCCTTGAACACCTCCAGGGAGGGGGCCTTAATGATTCCATTTCCTTAATGATTCCATTTCCATGAGTGATTGATTGCCAGTGTTAATGATTCTGTGAGTGTGTACCTGGAACTTTCAAAGGAGGTTCCTCGTTCTCCTGCTTCCTCCACCGTTCACGTGCTGGATGTTCTGCACCTTCTGCATCAACCCTCTTGAGCCATCATCCACATCTCCACTTGGAAGGGCTGCTGCATCTCTGGCTCATCCCCAGTCTCCATTTGCTGCTTAGTCAAGTATTTGGGAAACAGATTTATTACAGGAAACACAATTTCAGGTCATCACAGTCTCTCTTCTTAACGATTTACAACCATCACCAGTTCTTGTGGAGTAACCTTCACCTAGCAGCAACCACTGTGAGCCAACAGCTGTCAGAGAAGCAGGACTAACCATGCAGGACCTGGTGGCAGTGGTGCTCTCAAGGCCAGTCTGTGCTCCATGGTGGCTGGGGTCTAGTTTGCCAACATGTCATTGAGGCAGCAGCCAGTCTGGGGGTCCTTCAGCAGCGTGTTGACCACGTCGTAGAACTTGTTGTCGTAGGCCAGCCTGTAGTAGGTGTAGATGTCCTCACAGTGAGCCAGCAGGCGCTTGAGGTTCTTCAGAGCAGCCTCAGAAGGGGGCTGCTGCTTGACTCTGCAAGGAAGTGTATGTTACATGGGAACAGAAAAGCCTCACAGACAGGGCTGCAGCACTTCTCCTATGAGGACAGACAGAGAGCGTTGGGGCTGTTCAGTCCGGAGAAGAGAAGGCTCCAAGGAGACCTTATTGTGGCCTTCCAGTATCTGAAGGGGGCTCCAAGAAGGCTGGGGAGGAGCTTTTTAGGGTGTCAGGGAGTGACAGGACTAGGGGGAATGGAACAAAACTAGAAATGGGTAGCTGCAGATTGGATGTCAGGAAGAAGCTCTTCCCCATGAGAGTGGTGAGACACTGGCACAGGTTGCCCAGGGAGGTGGTGGAAGCCTCATCCCTGGAGGTGTCTAAGGCCAGGCTGGATGTGGCTCTGAGCAACCTGCTGCAGTGTGAGGTGTCCCTGCCCGTGGCAGGGGGGTTGGAACTGGCTGATCCTTGAGGTCCCTTCTAACCCTAACAATTCTATGGTTGTCAGACTGTTCTGCCATGGGCCAACAAGAGCTACAAATGAGGCTGTGCTCAATGTGTGCATTGAGTCTCTGATTCTTAAAAGAGATTGGATCTGGCCAGCCCTCCCCCAGGACAAGAAGGAAGTCTCAGGGTGCACCAGAGGAGGTTTAGGTTGGATTTTAGAACAAACTTCTTCACTGAAAGGGTTCTCAAAGGCTCCCCATGGATGTTGTGGATGTCCCTTCCCTAGAGGTGTCCAAGGCTAGGTTGGATGAGGGCCTTGAACAACCTGGTCTAGGGGGAGGTGTCCCTGCCTATGGCAAGGGGGTTGGAACTGGATGGTCTTTAAGATCCCTTCCAACCCAAACCATTCTGTCAGTCCAAGATCCTATGAATCTGTGGTTTAGCACCAGCCTTGGTAGAGTTAGAGAATGGTTGGACTTCATGATCTTAAAGGTCTTTTCCAAACCAAACAGCTCTATGATTCCTGTCAAGCAGTCTGTGAAAAAGGAAGTTCCATCTTGACCACAGAACCACTTACTTCTTGGCAATCTCCTCAAAAATGCTTGGCTTCAGTGGTCTTTGTTGTTTGAATTCTTCAAAGTAAGTGAAGTCTCCCTTGGTGATCACTTGCTGATAGAGAACTTCAGCCCAGTCTGGAACAAACTCATAGGCTTCAGCCACGATGGCTGCCTGCAGGGAGAGCAGATGTTGGAATCCCTGTCCAGGAAGGGTCTCCCTGGAGCATTCTTTTCTCCAGGCTGAACAGCCCCAACCTTCTCATCCTGTCCCCACAGGGAAGGTGCTCCAGCACCTTGGTGGCCATGTGCAGGAGCCAGCATGCTCAGGTAGCTGCTGTTGAAAACCACTTAGAAGAAACAAGAACTGTGGAAGCTCAGCTTACCTGGTAGAATCTAGGCAAGGAGAGGATGGAGTCCATCAGGTCCTGTTGGCTCAGGTTGATCAGCATGGTGCTCTGGCCAGAGTTGAGGAAATGCAGCTGGAGGGTGATCAGCTTTGTCAGGCTCCTGCAGCGCAGCGACTGCCGGACACAGGAGTCCTAGGGCAGAAACCAGAGGCAAATGCAAGCTTCTGAGGCATGCTTCTAGAGGCAAGGAATACAACAGTCCTTACAGTGCTGAGTTCAGAGCTGGATTTCACCTTTTAGATCGCTGCAGTTTATCCAGAAGGACAGGGATTTGCTGGAGAGGGTACAGCAAAGGGCTACAAAGATGCTGAGGGGAGTAGGACATCTCTGTGAGGAGGAGAGAGGGGACTGGACGTGGCACTTGGTGCCATGGCTTAGTCATGAGCTCTGTGGTGACAGGGTGGACTTGATGACCTTTGAGGTCTCTTCCAACCTTGGTGATTCTGTGAAAGGCTGAGAGAATTTGGGCTCTTCAGTCTGGAGAAGAGCAGCCTCAGGGGGGATCTCATCAATGCTGATCAATACTTCAAGGGTGGGTGTCAGGAGGGTGGGGCCAGGCTTTTGGCAGCGGTGCCCTGTGACAGGGCAAGGGGCAACAGGCACAAGCTGGAACACCAGAAGTTCCATCTGAACATGAATCAACCATCAGAGAATAGGGTTGGGGGGTGGGGGGGGAAAGACCTCTAAGGTCATCGAGTCCAAGGATCTCATCTCACCTTAGAATAACTTTCTGCTGCGTCAATGAAGAGAGTCAGAGCTTTCATCAGCAGCTTCTTCAGGTTTGTGATGTCCTGAAGAGACTCCTCTGGGGAAAGAAAAGGAAAAAAAGGATCAAGAATCCATGATTTAGAATAAAGAAAAATGGACAACAAAGGAAGAAAGTAAATGTGTGATCAAATAAAAAGACTCATCAGTTGTTTACAGGAAACCAATTGCTATTACCAGCTTCATAAATAAAGGTGACAAAGGCACCAAAACACCTCCTGGTACCCAGTCTGTCCCTGGCAGTGAAGCCAGTCCCCTTAATGGACCAAGCTACTGCTGGGACCTAGTTGAGTGACTGGAGAACTGAGAGGAAACCCAAATCACACATTTTTTTTGGTGGAGATGACCACTGACTGCCACCAGGTGATTCAGAACACCGCCCACTGGCAGAGCTTCTGTTTGCAGTGCTCATTATGGTCCTGGCTGACTGCCCTGGGGTGAGATCTCCATGTGCTCCACGGCATCCTCCCAACACTCAGCACTCAACCAAGTTCAGGTGCTCACAAGTTACCTGCACAAACACCCCACACAACACTTTCTACAACCCCCACTGTGTCACCTCCTGTTAAAGGGAGGAAAACACAGGCATGTCACAGAATCACAGAATGAACCAGGCTGGAAAAGGCCTTTGAGATCATCCAGTCCAACCTATCACCCAACACCATCTAACCAACTAACCCATGGCACCAAGTGCCTCATGCAGGCTTATTTCAAACGCTTCCAGGGAGGGTGACTCCGCCACCTCCCCAGGCAGCCCATTCCAATGTCCTGCATCTGGTAGCACAGAAAGGTGACCTCATGCTAAGAGCCAAAATTATCAGCTCTTTGGGAGACAGCAGAGCAGACACATGAACTGTGAAGTCCAAGAGTGCCTCAAGCCTAAGAGTGCCCCACATCCAGGAGTGCCCCACCTCCAAGAGTGGCCCACCTCCAAGAGTGCCCCATGCCCCAGAGTGCCCCATGCCCCAGAGTGCCCCATGCCTCAGAGTGGCCTACCTCCAAGAGTGCCCCATGCCCCAGACTGGCCCACCTCCAAGAGTGCCCCATGCCCCAGAGTGCCCCATGCCTCAGAGTGGCCTACCTCCAAGAGTGCCCCATGCCCCAGAGTGCCCCATGCCTCAGAGTGGCCTACCTCCAAGAGTGCCCCATGCCCCAGAGTGCCCCATGCCTCAGAGTGGCCTACCTCCAAGAGTGCCCCATGCCCCAGACTGGCCCACCTCCAAGAGTGCCCCATGCCCCAGAGTGCCCCATGCCTCAGAGTGGCCTACCTCCAAGAGTGCCCCATGCCCCAGACTGGCCCACCTCCAAGAGTGCCCCATGCCCCAGAGTGCCCCATGCCTCAGAGTGGCCTACCTCCAAGAGTGCCCCATGCCCCAGACTGGCCTACCTCCAAGAGTGCCCCATGCCCCAGAGTGCCCCATGTCTCAGAGTGGCCCACCTCCAAGAGTGCCCCATGCCCCAGAGTGCCCCATGCCCCAGAGTGGCCTACCTCCAAGAGTGCCCCCTGCCCCAGAGTGCCCCCTGCCCCAGAGTGCCCCCTGCCCCAGAGCGCCCCATGCCCCAGAGCGCCCCATGCCCCAGAGTGGCCCACTTCCAAGAGTGCCCCATGCCCCAGAGTGGCCTACCTCCAAGAGCACCCCCTGCCCCAGAGTGCCCCATGCCCTAGAGTGCCCCCTGCCCCAGAGTGGCCTACCTCCAAGAGCACCCCCTGCCCCAGAGTGCCCCATGCCCTAGAGTGCCCCCTGCCCCAGAGTGGCCTACCTCCAAGAGCACCCCCTGCCCCAGAGTGCCCCATGCCCCAGAGCGCCCCCTGCCCCAGAGCGCCCCCTGCCCCAGAGCGCCCCCTGCCCCAGAGCTCCCCACGCGGCTGCCAGGACCCTCGTCCCAGCCAGCAGAGTTGAATGGCAGCAGCAGGGCTGCAGGAGGCGTGCAGGCTGCCGGCAGGCCGCGGCCGGTCGGGCGGCACTGACCCCAGGGCCGGGACTCGATGAGCTTGAGCTGGACGGCGGCGGCGGCCTGGTGGTTCTGGCCGATCTGGCGGCACATGCTGAAGCAGAGGGCGATCATGTTGTGCTTCTCGCTGTCCCCGGGCCGGCACCGCGTGATGTAGTCCAGCAGGGCTGTCTTCAGTGTCCCGCTCTGGCCACCAGCACAGAAGGCACCTTCAAAGGTCAGCCTCTTCAACCCCAGCCCCCAGCCCTCCCCGCAGCAGAGGCACCTCCGACTAGAGCAGGTTGCTCAAGGCCTCAGTGAAGTTTGGCCTTGAATGGTTGTCTCCAGGGGTGAGGCCTCTGGGCAACCTGTTCCACTGTTTCACCAGCCTCCTTGTCACAGAATCATAGAGGAGCTCAGAATCACAGAATGGTCAGAGTTGGAAGGGACCTCAAGGATCAGACAGTTCCAACCCCCCTGCCATGGGCAGGGACACCTCACACTAGATCACACTGCTCACAGCCACCTCCAGCCTGGCTGCAAAAACCTCCAGGGATGAGGCTTCCACCACCTCCCTGGGCAACCTGTGCCAGTGCCTCACCACCCTCATGGGGAAGAACTTCTTTCTAACAACCAACCTCAATCTACCCATTTCTATTTTTGTTCCATCCCCCCTAGTCCTATCACTCCCTGACACCCTCAGAAGTCCCTCCCCAGCTTTCTTGTAGCCCCCTTCAGATCCTGGGAGGCCACAATAAGGTCTCCTCGGAACCTTCTCTTCTCCAGATTGAATAGTCTCCACTCTCTCTCCATAGGAGAGCTGCTCCAGCCCTCTGATCATCCAATCATTAGGTTGGAAAGGACCTTAGACCTCACCTACTCCAGCCTCCCCACCATGGGCAGTTTCTAGCACAGCCACACAGTTCTCTGGAATTTTTCTCCCTGTGGTCCCCCCCCTGCACCTACCGGGTCTAACTTCTTCCTCATGAGCACCTCAAAGTAGTGCTTCTCATGCAGCAGCTCGAATATGTAGGTCATCTCGTTGTATCTGCCAATCCCCGTGAGAAGCCGAACCTGTGGGAGTGACAGGGGAAGGATGAGGCCCAAAGGAAAGCAGAAAGCTCCTCCCTGAAAGCAGTTGGTGCTGTGGTGAGGCCAGAGGGCTAAGGTGAAGCCAGGGGGCTGTGTGGAACCACGGAATCATTGTGGTTGGAAAAGACCCTTTAAGATGAAGCCCAACTGCTCTCCAACACTACCAAGTCTGGTGCTAAACCACGTCCCTCAGCACCACATCTCTGTGGCTTTTAAACCCTTCCAGGGATGGTGATTCAATCACCTCCCTGGGCAGCCTGGGTTTGAGAACTCTTTCCAGTCAAGAAGTCTCCTCTAGTCTCCAATCTGTCTCAGAATCCCGGAGTCCTCTCCAGGCAGGACTTTAAGACAGGTAACAGCCCAGTAAGACAAATCATCAGGTCACCAGACTGACTCTGACCCTCCCATTATGATTTACCACACTACCAATCTGCTACCATCACCTCCACCTTTCCAGAGGGGTCTTCTAAGAGCCTCTGTGACAAAACTCATCTCTTGGCCACATCAGACCAAACCCTGCTAGCTCCTAGGGCCAGGCGGGAGAAGAGCAGTGAGGCCCAGGTGACACCTGTCCTCCATTCCCTCAGCCAGCTGCTGGCCTGTCCTGCTGATGAGCAGTCCCTGGCTTCAGGCCCATGTGGAAGCCTCCCCACAGCACCTGGACAAGCACAACAGCTGAGCAGGACACACACCACCAGTCCATACTCCTCGTTAGGGGCCAGGTGCTGATCCGTGAGCAGCCGCGCCGCCTGGAGCACTCGCGTGATGCCTTCCATGTGGCACGTCAGACTAAAGCAGTTATGGGCCAGGATCAGCAGCTCTGTAACTGCAGGGCAGAAGAACTTTCAGGCAGTCGAGTCAGAGCGTTCAGCACTGCAGGCAATACAATCACTGACTTGGTTGGGTTGGAAGAGATCTTTAGGATCAGGCCGAGGCTTGAGAGGTGGGCCCGAGCCAACCTTCAACCAGGCCAAGTGCAAGGTCCTACAGCTGAGTCTGGACAATCCCAAGCACAAATCCAGGCTGGGTGAGGAGTGGCTCAAGAACAGTCTCAAGGTGAAGGACTTGGGTTGGAAGGCTGAAGCAAAGCTGCAGTAGCATGGTCAGCTCCTGCACAGGTACTCACATCCAGCAATTCAATATGGCCAGCAGGTCAAGGGAGGTTCTTCTCCCCCTCTACTCAACCCTGGTGAGGCCACATCTGGAGAACTGGGTCCACAGTTCAAGAGAAACAGGGCAGTTACTGGAAAGAGTCCAGGGGAAGCTGGGAATATGCTGAGGGGCCTGGAGCATCTCTGTGAGGAGGAAAGGCTGAGAGCCCTGGGGCTGTTGAGCCTGGAGAAGAGCAGCCCCAGAGGGGATCTGCTCAGTGCTCAGCAAGAGCTAAAGGGTGGGGAGCAAGAGGCTGGGGCCAAACTTGTCAGTGGTGCCCAGTGACAGGAAAAGGGGCAATGAGCACAAACTGGAACCTAGGAGGTTCCATGTCACTATGAAGGGAAAGGTCTTTGGTGTGAGGGTGCTGGAGGCCTGGAGCAGGCTACTCAGAGCAGTTGCGGATTCTCCTCCTCTGGAGAGCTTCCAAACCCAGCTGGCCACTGTGATGCTGGGCAAGCTGCTGTGGGTCTCCAGAGGTCCATTCCAACCCCCCCATGCTGGGATTCTAGGATTCTTTAGTACCCCATTTGAGCTCAGCAACAGAGGCTTCCATGGATATTGCTTTTCCTCTTTGGGCTGTGATTTCAGAGCAAGCAGCAGGGTGTTCAGCAGGGCCCTGGTTACTTCCAGCACCATTTGCTGGTTACTTACTGCAGGACAGTTCCCCACGTGGCACTGAGGAAATTTTATCCAGTAACTTCATGCCAACCAGTGTGTGATCCTGGCAGAGCTTAGCCAGCTGCAGGAATGTCTGGCTCTCAGATGCAGGGTTTGAAACCTGTTTCTGTCCTGTGGTCACAGAGAGAGGAGGGGAAGGAGAAGAGAGGAGGGGAAGGAGAAGAGAGGAGGGGAAGGAGAAGAGAGGAGGGGAAGGAGAAGAGAGGAGGGGAAGGAGAAGAGAGGAGGGGAAGGAGAAGAGAGGAGGGGAAGGAGAAGAGAGGAGGGGAAGGAGAAGAGAGGAGGGGAAGGAGAAGAGAGGAGGGGAAGGAGAAGAGAGGAGGGGAAGGAGAAGAGAGGAGGGGAAGGAGAAGAGAGGAGGGGAAGGAGAAGAGAGGAAGGGAAGGAGAAGAGAGGAGGGGAAGGAGAAGAGAGAAGGGGAAGGAGAAGAGAGGAGGGGAAGGAGAAGAGAGGAGGGGAAGGAGAAGAGAGGAGGGGAAGGAGAAGAGAGGAGGGGAAGGAGAAGAGAGGAGGGGAAGGAGAAGAGAGGAGGGGAAGGAGAAGAGAGGAGGGGAAGGAGAAGAGAGGAGGGGAAGGAGAAGAGAGGAGGGGAAGGAGAAGAGAGGAGGGGAAGGAGAAGAGAGGAGGGGAAGGAGAAGAGAGGAGGGGAAGGAGAAGAGAGGAGGGGAAGGAGAAGAGAGGAGGGGAAGGAGAAGAGAGGAGGGGAAGGAAGGTATGTCACAGGGGCTAATCACTCAGGAGAGATTATCTATGTTAACAGAAAACCCCCAAAGAAAGCCATGTTACCCCATCCAGACTGGCTCAGGACTCAGAACCCCAAATCTAAAGACACTTTTGATCTTGCTGCTTAAATTTAAGAACCAGCCACTACTTCTCTGCCAATTTAACCCAGTGACATCCTACCATCATCTCCCAGACCCAGCAGGCAGCTGCTGCTGGAAGAACATCTTCCTTTTCCGTTCACAAGACAGTTCTCACCCACTCCATGCACTTCCATTTACACCTTCCCATGAACCAGCTCAACTCCAAACTCAACAGAAAACTCTCCTTCCCTGGATCTGTTTTCTGCTGGGTTAGGAGGCTGACTCAGCTGAAGGAGGTGCACCAAATGGTCTGAGCTCACGAAGGGGAGCAGCAAGAGTGAAGGGTAGCAGGGTGGAAGAGCTGGAACAAAGGAGAGCACACCTGGACTTGTGAATCTCCATCTCATGGCTCATTGTTTCTCACAGAACTTTGTCATTAATGTTGTGGCAAACCAGAAGTGACATCAAACAGAGAAGACCCCCAGAGAAACTCCTGCTCTTTTGAGGAGCAGCCCCTGCTTTACACCAAGACATGAATCTTTCCAGTCAGACCACGAGGGGCTGCAAAGATCATGATTAAACCTCCAACCAACCTTTGTTTTTCAACCCATTCAACTTACAGCCATTAAAAAAACCCAAACCAAACACCTTAATGACTGCAGCACCACCCTGGACACAAAAATAACCAACACCCACTTGTAGAAGACCTTATCTAAGGTAGGCAAGGTTTACAAACCTTAGCCAAGAGCTGCCCAAACATTGCTGGCTATAAGCAGCCTTCAAACATCCCCAGAGCAAGGACTGGGCTGCAGATGCAAGTACCACACCCACAAACCCAAACCACTCAAAGACAAGACCAAGCCTCTTTCTTACCTTTCCCTTCTGAAGATGCCAACAGCTCCTGCATGATCTCTTCAGCCACCAGCTCTGCCACAGCTGCAGGCTGCAGCCCCTGTGTGCTGATGAAGGCCTGAGCCTTCCTGCACCTGTCTGGCCGACGGGAGGACAGGATGGCCCGAAGCACCTTCTCGGGGTCATGGGCTGACATTTCACTGTAGGAGCAGTTCAGCTCCTGGAAACCAAACACACACAGCAAAAACTCCACTGCAGAACGAGGCCAGCATGAGAACTGGGGTTATTCAGCCTGGAGAAGAGAAGGCTCCAGGAAGACCTTCTGGTGGCCTTGCAGTGCTTTGAGGGGCTGAGAAGAAAGCTGGGAACAGACTTTGGAACAGGGCCTGCTGTGACAGGCCAAGGGGTGATGGCTTGAACTAAGAGGGAGATTCAGACTGGAGAGAAGGGAGCAATGTTTGACCTTGAGGGTGGTGAGTGTTTGGCCCAGGCTGTCCAGAGGGATGGGAGATGTCCCATACCTGGACTCACTGCAGGTCAGGTTGGTAGAGCAACCTGCTCTAGTTGCAGATGTCTCTGCTGACTGCAGGGGGCTTGGATTGGACGAGCTTGAAAGGTCCCTTCCCACCCAAACCAGTCTGGGATTCTATAACTCTACATCTTGACCTATGGTAAATGTTCTTGTGATCAGTGGATGCAAGAAGGGAGAGCTGGAGAAGCAGACAAAATTGTTTAAAAAAGAAATGCAAACTTGTCTGCCCCTGGATGAGTTTAAGCAGTGGCTTCACCTGTGGACCTTCATATTCATGTCCTCCAGATCAGGACAGCATAGAAGTACCGTGGGGCTACTGCTCTGGGACTGATTTCTGGCTTAGTGGAGGCAGAGGCAGGGGCCTGGGGAGTCTGGGAGTCAAGTTCATTTCAACACTTAACTCCTAGGTAGTATCTGGCCATTTTCCCCACACAAAGGCTTGGTAGTTTGACCCTGTGAGGCTTGTTTCAGGCTCCTGCTAGGTACTTCCACCACTCTTTACCCCCGTCCTCCACAAACTTCCACGGCACCGCCTGACACAGACCCCTTGTTTCTTCCATCCTGTTACTGGACACATACCTTGGAAAGCTCATACAGACAGAGAACCTGCCTGCAGTAGTTTCTGCCATGGACACATTCATCTGTGAGAGCCTTCAGGCTGGAAACAACTTGATCATCCAGAGGTGGAGCCCCAACGGGTGTCCAGTCTTCTAAGCTGGTTGCTGGAAACAAACACACTCTGAATTCCTCCTGCACCAAGACAGGTGACACCAGCAAGCCTTAGACCTGGAGTAAGACTCTAGAAATGGGCAGCAGACAGATCAGAACTTTCTCAGTCTGAAGACTGAACTCTTCATACCTGGCATGCTGCTGTTTGGTCTTTAAGTTTTAGGGTACAAAGAGCATGAGAGAACAAAATCAGCCAAAATATCACCTGCAGTCTCTCAGGTATAAAATTCTTCAGCAGAAGAGGACAAAAGCCTTCAGCAGCCTTTCTGATGGCTTAGGCTTTCCTTACTCTCTTCTCTTTGTGTCAAGCTTTACACATGTCAGTGTTAGAAAGTCAACTTCCAGCTGACAGCTTTCACATCCAGGCTTTAGAGTTAAGCAGAGAATACTTGGATATCTATTTGCACAGCAAGCTTAGCCTTAATATGAAATGCTGACCCCTTTAAAGTGTACAAAGAATTCAGAGAAATGATTCATGAAAGCTCCAGAAACACACTCAAGATGTACTAGAGTGTGTAATCCAGAAGCAGGCAGGCAGCTGAAGCTCAAAGTTACTTTATCAGAGGGCAGGGAAGCCTTCCAGCAGGATCTGAACAGGTTAGACCAATGGGCCAAGGCTAACTGTATGAAGTTCAACAAGGCCAAGTGCCAGGTCCTTCACTTGTGTCACAGCAGCCCCATGGTAAGCTACAGGCTCAGGGATGTGTGGTTGGAAAGCTGCAACTTGGAGAGGCTTGTGGATACTGGTTGACAGTTGATTGAAAATGAGCCAGCAGTGTGCCCAGGTGGCCAAGAAGGCCAGTGGCATCCTGGCTTGGATTAGGAACACTGTGGCCAGCAGGGACAGGGAGATCATCATCTCCCTGTGCTCAGCACTGGTGAGGCCACACCTCATGTAGTGTGTTTAGGTCTGGGCCTCTCACTACAGAAAGGACATTGAGGGGCTGGAGTGTGTCCAGAGTAGGGAAATGAGGCTGGTGAAGGGCCTGGAGGACATGGCCTACAAGGAGAGTCTGAGGGAGCTGGGGTGGTGCAGTCTGGAGAAGAGGAGGCTGAGGGGAGACCTCATTGCTCTCTCCCTGAAAGGAGGTTGGAGCGAGGAGGGTGCAGCCTCTTCTCCTTGGTGTCAAGCAACAGGAGCAGAGGAGATGGTTTCAAGCTGCACCAGGGCAGGTTCAGGCTGGGTATCAGGAAATATTTCTTCACTGAAAGGGCTCTCAAACACTGGAATGGTCTGCCCAGGGCAGTGGTGGTGTCATCATCCCTGGGGGTGTTCAAGAGCTGTGTGGACCTGATACTCAGGGACATGGTTTAGTGTCAACCCTTCAATGCTGGGTTGAGGGCTGGGCTGGATGATCTCTGAGCTCTCTTCCAGCCAGATGTATTCTGTGCTTCTGTGTAACAAAGCACAGGGGAGGAGACTATAAAACTTCAGATAGAAACTCCCTGCCTGAAACACACAGGAGCCCTGGCTATCACAAGGTTTCAAACTCCTCTCACCAGAGGATTTTTGAACCAGGAGGTAACCCATTGCCATGAAGACCTTCTTTCCTGCAGAAATCCCGGGGGGAAACTGACACTGAAATAGATCAGGAAGAATCCAGTGCAGCCCCAGCAGTGCTGTGAACTGGTTTGTGTCACTTACTGCTGGGGACTCTGCCCTGCTGAGATGAACTGCTGTCAGGTGTCCTCTCCCTGGCTGCCAGCAGAGCCTGGATATCTGTGTGGAGTTTGTCCAGCTCAGCCTCCCCTGAGGCCAGAGCTCTGCAGTGCAGCACCAGTGAAACATCTCTGCTGTAGAACTGGAAGTAGTGGCACACACGGCTGGCTTCATGCACGCTTCCTTCATCCAGAAGAGACCCAATCAGGAACCTGAGGGCTTCCTCCTCCTCACTAGTCAAGGTCTGTTGAGCCTCTCTGAATGCAAGACCCTCCAGCTGCAAGTACTTCAGTGTGTTCAGAGCAGGGAGCTTGGAGAAGGAAAACTCCTTGGCTAAGCTGTCAAAGGTAAGATCTCTGTTCACTGCAGCCTGGGAGGGAAATCTGGTCTTGCCTGTCCCCTGATCTGTGGAGAGGATTTGTTGTGTGATGTGACAGATCCAGATCTGCTTCTCAATCTCCTCTAACCTGCGCAGTGGCACCGAGTCACTCTTGGCCAGCCAGTGGCCAGTGAGGGTGAGCAAGAGATGTCTCTCCATAATGCTGTTTATCTTCTCCTGACCTAAGGCTTCAAACACTGTGTTTGCCTGATCAAAAAAGAAATCAGATGCAGCTTGGCTGGAGATGGAATTCTTCATGAAGCTGTCATGGCATTTCCTCCAGAACTCAACTCTTGTCTGGTTTTGGTGCCACTGGCCAACGTCTCTCAGTCGGTGCAGGTCTCTTAGAACCTGCAAAATACACAGAGGCTTGCAAACAACTGCCTGGCCCCAGAAGAAAGCTCTCATTCTAAGGCCAAAACACCCCCTCAAAAAAACAAAGGTAAGGTCAGATTAAGTGGCTCAATATGCAACAAATCCATCTATCTTCTCACCCAGGACACCACCGCACGGCGACTGTGGTTTAATGGCCATGGTGGTGTTAGGCTGTGGTTGGACTCCATGATCTTAGAGGTCTCTTCCAACCAAAACAATTCTATGACTTTAAGTAAAAACAGGGAGAGCAGCAGGACAGCTCCACTGTCCTCCAGTCAACTTGTCTGCATTTCACATGGGAAGAGAGCTGAAGCACGCTTTGTGCCTCAGGAAGGCTGAGAGGAACAATTCTCAGTGCGGCCACTAAGAAGAGTACCAAGAGGGGAGCAGCACCGCTTGACTGCACTGTACCTCTCGTGTCACTATGTTGTCCATGGGCAGCTCAGCCAGAGCTGCTACCTCCCGAGCCAGAGAGAACAGCCCTTTCTCTTGCAGCTGCTCCAGAATGGACCTGCACTCCCTCTGGAAGGTGTCCATGCTGTAACTGGTTAGGATGGAGCGATTGATGGCGATGGAGGAGTCCTTCAGGGTCTCACTCAGTGCACAGAGCTTCCTCACATAAGGACCTGTTTAACAGGAGAGAGGAGGAGAGAGGAGGAGAGAGGAGGAGAGAGGAGGAGAGAGGAGGAGAGAGGAGGAGAGAGGAGGAGAGAGGAGGCGAGAGGAGGAGAGAGGAGGAGAGAGGAGGAGAGAGGAGGAGAGAGGAGGAGAGAGGAGGAGAGAGGAGGAGAGAGGAGGAGAGAGGAGGAGAGAGGAGGAGAGAGGAGGAGAGAGGAGGAGAGAGGAGGAGAGAGGAGGAGAGAGGAGGAGAGAGGAGGAGAGAGGAGGAGAGAGGAGGAGAGAGGAGGAGAGAGGAGGAGAGAGGAGGAGAGAGGAGGAGAGAGGAGGAGAGAGGAGGAGAGAGGAGGAGAGAGGAGGAGAGAGGAGGAGAGAGGAGGAGAGAGGAGGAGAGAGGAGGAGAGAGGAGGAGAGAGGAGGAGAGAGGAGGAGAGAGGAGGAGAGAGGAGGAGAGAGGAGGAGAGAGGAGGAGAGAGGAATTAACCAGGTTGGAAAAGGCCTTTGAGATCATTGAGTCCAACCTATCACCCAACACCATCTAACCAACTAACCCATGGCACCAAGCACCCCATCCAGTCTCCTCCTAAACACCTCCCCAGTGGTGGTGACTCCAGGACAAACAAGTTGAAGGCAGCTGGTTTGGAAAGCTGAGGAAATGCTGCTACTTCTCTCAGCATTCCCCCTGTCAGAGGAGGGGAGATTTTACACTCTCAAGCTGTTGTGGGACTGAAAATAAGCTCTCAATCCATACACCAAACTCCTCTGCAGATAAGGGGTGTGCTCCTCACCAACACTTGCAAGCAAATGAAACACTTCCCAAGTTACATCTTCACCACTGCAATTTACCATAAGAGTGTGGACAGCAGGTCAAGAGAGGTTCTCCTACCCCTCCACTCTGCCCTGGTGAGACCACATCTGGGTTATTGTGTTCAATTCTGGGGTCCCCAATTAAGGAGGACAGGAAAATACTAGAGAGTGTCCAAGGGAGGCTATGAGGATGATGAAGGGATTAGAACATCTGTCTGATGAGGAAAGGCTGAGAGACCTGGGGCTGTTAAGCCTGGAGAAGCAGCAGCCTGAGAGGGCATCTTCTGAATGTCTATAAATACCTGAAGGGTGGGGGTCAAGAAGAAGAGGCCAGGCTCTTTTCAGTGGTGTCCAGTGATAGGACAAGGGGAAATGGATACAGATGGGAACACAGGAAGTTCCACCTCAACACCAGGAGGAACTTCCTCTGTGTGAGCGTGCTGGAGCCCTTGAGCAGGCTGCCCAGAGAGGCTGTGGGCTGGGTGATCTCCAGAGGTCCCTTCCAACCCCCATCATTCTATGACTCCATGATAAGCACAAAGTCTGGCTTTATAATTCTTAAACAAACACAGACCAGGGTGAATGTATTTAAAAGTCCACATTTTCAGTTGCTCCAAACCCACTTCAGCTTCAAGCAGTGATGCTCTCTAACAGAGGGGGCTGTATTTACCATCAAGCAGGAGACTGTCTGCTGCAGCCAAGAGCTGTAAGAGCTTTCCCAGTTCATACTCTGTTCTACATTGCTGCATCATCAACTCAAGAAGAAACAGTGCCTGGGATTCCAACCACTGCACAGGCAATTCTGAAGCTGCTGGTTCCTCTTCAGCTTTGAGCTGTGCAGAGAAAAAAAACAAAGGAGTTTGAAGTGGTAAGGTTTGGGGTATTTTATTGCAGATATGTTCTGCATTTTGATGGGAATCACTCTGGACATGGAAGGTACCTGCTCAACCTCCCTCTAAGAAGCAATGAGCTGCCATGCCCAAGGTGACACTGACCCAGCCCCTTGCTGCAGGCTTGACTTTGATCTGCAAGTGGTCAGTTTTATGAGAGAGTGACCAGGTGGTAATCATGGAAGAGATAAAAGATGCAAGAAGGATCAGAAATGGGTAGATAAAATAGTCTGCCAGGTTGCCAGCTCCTGTCACACTGCTCTATGCTTATTGAGCACATCCATTCTGTGAGTGGTGCAAAGGGAGAGGCAACTGATTCAGCCCCAGCTTGAATCACCAAGAAGGAAAATCACTCGTGGCACAAGGTGTCAGCTACCAGGACATTCAGGGAACTAGAAAATGGTGATGGAAAGGGAAGAACCAAAATAATTTGTGACCAAGACCACATGAAAACACTCTGGGAACCAACTGCTGAACCAGTGTCTTTAACTGGTGTGCAATTCATTGTCAAGGAGAAGTCTACACCACTACCAAACCTAAGATGGTATCACAGACTCCTCCAGAAACTCCTTCAGAAGAGCTGTCTGGCCTCAGTAGATGTTCCCTGTCAGTCACTGGTTTACCAGCTCAGTCTTGACTTAGAATCATGGAACTGTTTTGGTTGAGTAGAGAACATCCCACATTTACCACAAAGAACTCAATTTACCAGCAGTGGCTCTGCCTGAGTCAAAGTTGGCCTTCAAAGAGCAAACAGCTCACAGGAGGAGCCATGACTTTGTAGTTCAATCTGTCCAGGTCAACTCCATTGGATTTGGTTGGATTGATTAGATTGATCCAATCAACCCAAAGTCACTCAGGAAAAGGCACTGCAGGTTTTCACTTGTCAAAACCAATAAAGAGAACCTGCTGCAAGCTGTTGCTTCACAAAGCAGCTCCCCACATCATTCATTCTGAGCATCCCCCTCCCTCATCATGTTCCTATCTGACATTAGATGGCAATCACACTCTAACAAGGGATGATCTCTAGGAAATGATCTTCAGAGAACAGGACTTTGCTTACTTTGCTGAGACTGTCCTGAAACTTCTCCAGTTGGCTTTTAGCTTCATTGTATTTCTTACAGCTCATGCACAGCTCATACATCTCCAGGATATGCAGTAAAGGGGAATCCTTCAAGACACAAAAAGAGGTCATAATTCTTCTCCCAAAGTACCACAACACATGTAGAATTTGTTTCCCTCAGTACCAGAAGAAGAAAGTTCTCATTGATTAAAACTCCATGAATTAGCCATGAGCTCTGTGGGGATGGGTTGGACTTGGTGATCTTTGAGGTCTTTTCCAACCCTGGTGATTCTGTGAAAGGTTTTCCTGTGATCTGCAGATGTGTAATAGCTGGAAGAACTCCCACTGTAAGATGTTCTTACTTGACAGGGATTTTCACAGACTCCCCAAATCCCAGCATGATTGGGGATTGGAAGGGACCTCTGGAGATGATCCACTCTAACCCCCCCTGCCAAAGCAGGGGCACCCACAGCAGCTTGCCCAGCATCACAATGGCCAGGGGGGTTTGGAAGCTCTCCAGAGAAGGAGACTCCACAGTCTCTCTGGGCAGCCTGCTCCAGGGCTCCAGCACCCTCACTCCAAAGAAGTTTCTCCTCCTGTGAAGATGGCACCTCCAGGGCTCTAGTTTATGCCTGTTGCCCCTTGTCACTAGGCACCACTGAAAAGATTACATCCAGTGGATTATACCCAGTTTATACAGGCCACAAACAGTGAGAATAGAGGGAGTCTACAGTCCTCTCCAAGATCACCTGAGATACACTCAATCTACCACAAAAGAGACTTTATCTTTACCTTTAAAAAGAGTTGGAAGCCATTGAGAAGTGTTTTGGTTTTCTGCTTTCTTAAACAGACTTTCCAGATAACTGAGAGGTCATGAAGATCCCAGCTGTGGGTTTCTGATGAGCTTTGGATATGGTTTGTGGCTTCAGCTCTGCTAGTATCATCCACAGTAGTAATTATCCAAACACAGAGGCAATGAATGATGTTTGCATCCTGTCAGATGACAGAAATGATGGCTTTCATGGCATCAGAGAAACATGGAATGACTTGGGATGGAAGGGATCTTAAAGATTATCTAGTTCCAACCTCCATGCCACGGACAGGAACACCTTCTACTAGATCAGGTTGCTCAAAGCCCCATCCATCATGGCTTGGGACACTTCCAGCCTTGGAGACTCCACAACTGCTCTAGGCAACCTGTTCCCTTGCCTCACCACCCTCATGGTTAAGAAGTTCTTCCCAATGTCTAACCTAAATCCAGCTTCCTCCAGTTGGAAGCCATCACTCCTCATCCTGTCACTCCATGCTTTTGTACAAAGTCCCTCTCCAGCTCTTCTGTAGCTCACTTCAAATACTGGAAGGTTCCCCTAAGGCCTTCACTTTCCCAAGCTATACAACCCCAACTTTCTCAGCCTAGCCTCAGCTTTCTCAGTTTTGTAACAGCCAGAGACAACCATCACCTCCTGACACATCACTTGGCCAGACCTGTCACGTAATTGACAACTGCTACAACAACTGAGAAGGAAACCTTTAGCAGTGCAACCCACTGAGCATACCTGTGGCACAACCATCCTGGCTTTATTACTTGTCCCTCTGAAAGACAAAAACTTCATCAACACTCACCTGGAAGCAGGCTGCTAAAACACTCAGAATGGGAGCATGCTGCCTCAGGCCTTCAGTCAGAAGATAACCTGAAGGGTTGGAGTTCCCCTGGCACTGAAGGAGGATCTGAAAGAGGCTATCTGCATATTTGCTCCTCAACACCCCTTTGTCAGGGCTCAAAATTGGTAACTTCTCCAATGCCAACATCAAGTGGTCTTGTAAAACAGGAGTAAAACCTTGAAGGATGGACATGACCTAGGAGGAAAGAGTCAAAGGCATCTCCTCAGAGCAAGATCCAACGAGAAGGAGGAGAAGGGAGGCACCAAAAAGACAAAGGAAACACTCTTCACATTTGAGCTTTCAGACCAGTTTTGGAGACTAGAGCTGAAAATAGCTTGTGTGGGTGTGAATCATTCTAATAACTGAAGCTCATCCTTTCACTAAACACCTCCTGGAGACTCTTTAGGCACACCTCTCCCACTGCCACCAGCATAACATCAGAAGAGCCTCATTAGTTGCTGGGGGGGGGGGTGATAGCATGTTTTGAGAGATCCAAGGTGAAATCCCAGCCCTGCTGACTTGTCACCTTACCTGGAATGCTCCAGTTAAGCCTCTTCACATTACTTTGCCCAAACTGCTTTTCATTTTGGCAGATTGGTCATTGAAAAACAAGAGAGGCTTAAAACAAATAAACAACAAGGGAAAAAAAAAGGGGAGGGTTTAAGATTCTCCAAGGGTTAAGCCACAATATAGGTTTGGACAGGAAATGGGAGTGGCTTTATGAAAAGCTACATTGAACATAGGAAGTGTAAACACAAACCCCCCCAACAACAGTAAGGAAATGATTTAAACCCCCAACTTAGCACTTCCTCATCCTGTTGTGTGCCATCATTTTAACTACATTTCAAAGGAACATTGAATCCTCTCTTGGCAAATACTTTTCTGACCAATTCACCTCACAGGTACCAAAATCTTTCCTCTCTGAACATTTTCTCCAGCACTGATTAATAATAAAGATTTGTCCATCAGGGAATTTTCTCCCCCCCTAATCTTCTGCTTTAATAGGTCACTGTCATGCTCTTAGGAGCATAATATGGCCTGTTCTTGTCTCTGCAGTAATGCTTCTCTACCTTGGCTTTTCCAATACTTCCCTTCTTGGCAGAAGAAAGCACAAAGGTCTTTGTTCCCTTGAAACCAGTCAGTGACAGATGAGAATGAGATGGATGATATCAGACTGCTGGAGGGGGGGTCCAGAGTAGGCCACAGAGATGATCAGAGAAGCACCTCCCCTATGGGCACAGGCTGGGAGAGTTTGGGCTAATCAGTCTGGAGAAAAGAAGGCTCAGGGGAGACTTTATAGCAGCCTTCCAGTACCTGAAGGGAGCTACAGGAGAGCAGGGGAGGGACTTTTTACAAGGGCTTGTAGTAATAGGATGAAGGGGAATGAATTGAAGCTTGAGGAGGGGGGATTGAGAGTGGGTATTAGAAATAAATTGTTAACAGTGGGGGTGCTATGACACAGTAACAGGGTGCTCAGGGAAGTTGTGGCTGCCCCCTCCCTGCAGGTGTGCAAGGCCAGGTTGGATAAGGCCTTGAGCAACCTGTGCTAGTGGGAAGTGTCCCTGCCCATGGCAGTGGGATTGGAACTAGATGATTTTTAAGGTCCCTTCCAACCCAAACCATTCTGTGATTCAGTGAGTATTATACCTGCTGAGCACTCAGCTCCCTCTGGACTCATTTAAATGTTTTGTGTTAGCTTTCCACATACCAAGAGGGAGAGGGAAGTAGCAAAGTTGGGAAATCCATCTGTAAGAGAAAGGCCCAGAGAGCATCCTCAGACAACTCCTAACTCCCTGCAAACTGATGAGGCTTCAATCTGATGTTGTCTCCACAATGCTCTTGTTAAAAGAAATCTGCTTTTCCTTCTTGATCAGCTCCATCTTCAGACAAAATCACACCAGGCTTGCTCACCTCATCTGGCTGGTAGCTGTACAGCTGGGTTTGGATGATGAACTGCAGCCAGTCGTTGGCTTTGGCACACTCCTTTAGGTAGGAGGTACTCAGGCTGATGTTATGGACTTTACAGAACTGCATTACCAATGCCCACTGCCTTCTAGAGTCACAAGAGGTCCTGCATGGAATGAAAAGATTGACATTCAGATTGCATGTGAGGAAGACGTTCTTCCCCATGAGGGTGGTGAGACACTGGCACAGGTTGCCCAGGGAGGTGGCAGAAGCCTCATCCCTGGAGGTTTTTGCAGCCAGGCTGGATGTGGCTCTGAGCCACTTGATGTAGTGTGAGGTGTCCCTGGCCATGGCAGGGGGGCTGGAACTGGCTGATCCTTGAGGTCCCTTCCAACCCTAACAATTCTCTGATTCCATGAAAGAGCTTTGGCTGTAATTGGTGTTTATGGATGTTAGCAATGTCTAAACTCATCATGTGGCCTGAGATCTAGTGCCTGTGAACAGCAACACCACTGACTTCACCATAGATAAGGTCACTCCACTGTAGGAGCTTCCAGCTACACCTTGTGGATTTTCCCACCCACTAAGGCAGGTCCATTGTCCTGTCTTGACAGAATAGCAATGATTCTGGTGAAGAGGCTGGAGAAAAAACATCTTGTGAGGAGCAGCTGAGGGAACTGGGGCTGTTGAGTCTGGAGAAAAGGAGGCTGATAGGAGACCTCATTGCACTCTATGACTCCCTGAAAGGAGGCTGGAGTGAGGTCAGTCTCTTCTCCCTAGTATCAGGTGATAGAACGAGAGGAAGTGGCCTGAAATTGCCCCAGGGGAGGTTTAGGTTGGAGATTAGGAACAATTTCTTTCCTGCAGGAGTGGTCAGGCATTGGAGCAGGCTGCCCAGGGAGGTGGTGGAGTCACCATCCCCAGAGGTGTTCCAGAGATGTGTGGCCATGGCACTTTGGAACATGGCTTAATGGCCATGGTGCTGTTGGGTTGACAGTTGGACTCAAGGACCTTGAGGCCTTTTCCCACACAAACAATTCCATGATTCTATGTAGGCTTTGAAAACAAGTCAACAACCTCCACTCCTGAGCATGCTGCAAGAGTTCTGTGGACTAGCTTCAAGTGCAACATGCTGACCACACTTGCTCTTGGCCCAGAATCATCTATCACCTCCATGACTGGAAAGGTCAAGACTACCTTCTAAATTCCAACACTGTTGTTCAGTTTAACTGCAAGAAACCACACAGGGATCTCTTTAGCATCACACACAAATGGTAACATGCAGTGCCCAGCCCCAATGTGCCAGCACAATCCTTTACACCATGTTCTACTCACTTCTTTATTCCTTGGTGCTCAACTGCATCCCAAAAGGCTTCTTCTAAGGAGGTAAGAACTTCTTCTGCTGCTGCTTTTTCACCATCAGCCAGTTTTGTTAACTTCTCAACTGTTTTGAAAGGAGAAAGTACTCCATTGGAGAAGCTGTTTGGGACTAGAGCATGGGTAGTATCTTCACAAGTCCCAGAACCAACCAGCAGAACAACTCCCACCACAGCCAATGCTTCAGTGTTCAATGATGCCAAGGCTGCCACCAAAGTGGCTTTGTGATTTCTGAGAAGGAATTTCAGCTTTCAAAGCTCCTCCTGTAGTTCTAACTAAGTTTTTGGAATGATCAGGAAAATATCATTAAGTATTCAGAGAAATAAAAAGCTGTTTCCTAGCTGGGACAAAAAGGACACCTGGGGGCCTTTAGTTAGAAAGTCAACTTCCTAAAGTCATTCCTAGGATAAATTTTAGTTCCTTACAGCTTTGAACATCTGATCTCACTGCAGCTGTAAGACAGTTTGCAAGTACCAAAGAGAAAAGAGATGTGGTAAAGCCCCTTTGTTTAATTCTCCAGATAGATCATTACAACCTTAGGCTGAGCTTTACTAAACGTTACACTGAGCCTTAGGCAGCTGTCCAGCTCCTACCCTCCTGGTTCTGTGCCATATGGCAGCTATGCCAGCTTCATAATGCACCTTCAAAAGCAGGAAGCATCTGGGTCAGGCCAACCCCAGGCACAAATCCAGGCTGGGTGCAGAGTGGGTTGAAAGCAACCCTGAAGAAAGAGTCTTGGGGGTGTTGGTTGCTGAGAAGCTCCCCATGAGCCAGCAGTGCCCTCATGCAGCCCAGAAGGCAAATTGTGTGCTGGGCTGCTTCAAGAGGAGTGTGGCCAGCAGGGCAAGAGAGGGGATTCTGCCCCTTTACTTTGCACCTCAACTACTGCATCCAGTTCTGGTGTCCCCAGCATAAAAAGGACACAGAGCTATTGGAGCAGGTCCAGAGGTGATCCAAGGGCTAGAACACCTCTGCTATGAGGACAGGCTGAGGACAGGAGCTGGGGTTGTTCAGCCTGGAGAGGACTGCCTTTCAAAACCTGAAGGGATCCTACAGGAAGGCTGCAGAGGGCCTTTTCCTAAGGGTGTCTAGCAACAGCACAAGGGGGGAATGGTTTTAAGTGGAGGGAGAGTAGGCTGAGACTGGATCTTAGGAAGAAGTTCTTCAGTACAAGGGTGGTGAGACACTGGAATAGGCTCCTCAGGGAGGTTGTGGAAGCTTCCTCCTTGGAGGGGTTGAAGGTCAGGTCAGCCTTGAGCAGCTGAGTCTAGTCGAGAGGAGTCCCTGCCCATAGCAGGCAGGTTGATGATCTCTAAGATCCCTTCCAATCAAAGCCATTCTAGGATTCTATGAATAAATGAGCAGAATTCCCATTTCCCCAAAGGGCAGGATGCTTTGGCTGCACTCCTGAGAAGTTTGGCACCATCCTTCAATCCATCACTGCTTCCCCTCCCAAGAAATACAGAGCACGTGACGCTGAAGCCAACCAAAGACAGCCTCACCCAAAGATTCTCGTATTGGACTGTGCTGAGAGTCTTCCTTTTGAGTCCTGTAGCTGAAAATCATGTTGGCAACTTTAAGATCCACCCTGAGCTTGAGGCTGCTGAGACCCAGCAACTCCAGGAAGCACACACAGGCTGCTCCTACTGCAGGTACACTGAAGGAGGAGAGAGCTAAAACACAGGCTTCATTCCCTGCTTGCTGAATCCTGAAACAAGAAGAACACCACCAGTGAGGAGCTCAAGATTTTAAACCCAAACAGGCACACACCCCACATAAACAAGCCCCTCCAAAGGTTACTAAACTCAGACTTTATGAGCCTGAAATCCCTTTACAACCCAGAAGTTTCATACTGATAAAAAAGATAAAGCATGAGGGTGAAGCCTCAGCCACGAGAGAGTCTGAAACTCAATAGACTTTAACAAAAAGTTCCATTCCATTCCTATCCTTCATTGGCTGGAACACCTTCCATTGGCTGGGACCTCTCATCCCTTGCCT
Source organism: Dryobates pubescens (assembly GCF_014839835.1). Taxonomy (NCBI): domain Eukaryota; kingdom Metazoa; phylum Chordata; class Aves; order Piciformes; family Picidae; genus Dryobates; species Dryobates pubescens. The sequence goes on along the minus strand of NC_071628.1, from coordinate 10,267,200 downwards.
TCACTGTGCAGATTTTCTGCAGGTCATCCAAAAGCAAGCTCCCCTTCATGCAGGTGACACTTGGTTTGTATCCTGTTTGGTTCTAGGCCACCTCAAAAATCAAGTGGCCCAATGCACACCACTTGTCTGCTGTTGGGGGGAGGACTAATGGCCAATATATAATGATATGACATGGTATGATATGATACAATATCATGTAGATGTGTATGGTATGATAGGATATGATGTGATGTGGTATGATATGATATGGAATACATAGAATAAACCAGGTTGGAAGAGACCTTCAAGATCACCGAGTCCAACCCATCAACCAATCCAACACCGCCCAAACAACTAACCCGCGGCACCAAGCACCCCATCAAGTCTCCTCCTGAACACCTCCAGTGATGGCAACTCCACCACCTCCCCAGGCAGCCCATTCCAATGTGCAATCACTCTTTCTGTATAGAACTTTTTCCTAACATCTAGCCTGAACCTCCCCTGGCGCAGCCTGAGACTGTGTCCTCTTGTTCTGGTACTGGCTGCCTGGGAGAAGAGACCAACATCCGCCTGGCTACAACCTCCCTTCAGGTAGTTGTAGAGAGTAATAAGGTCACCCCTGAGTCTCCTCTTCTCCAGGCTAAGCAACCCCAGCTCCCTCAGCCTCTCCTCACAGGGCTGTGTTCCAAACCCCTCCCCAGCTTTGTTGCCCTTCTCTGGACTCGTTCCAGCAAGTCAACCTCCTTCCTAAACTGAGGGGCCCAGAACTGGACACAGGACTCAAGGTGTGGCCTAACCAGTGCAGTGTACAGGGGCAGAATGACCTCCCTGCTCCTGCTGGCCACACTATTCCTGATGCAGGCCAGGATGCCATTGGCCCTCTTAGCTGCCTGGGCACACTGCAGGCTCATGTTCAGTCTACCATCGACCAGCACCCCCAGGTCCCTCTCTGCCTGGCTGCTCTCCACCCACTCTGACCCCAGCCTGTAGCTCTGCATGGGGTTGTTGTGGCCAATGTGCAGAACCTGGCACTTGGATGTGTTCAATCTCCTGCCCTTGGACTCTGCCCATCTGCCCAGCCTGTCGAGGTCCCTCTGCAGAGCCTCTCTACCCTCCAACAGATCAACTCCTGCCCCCAGCTTGGTGTCGTCAGCAAATTTACTGATGATGGACTCAATGCCCTCATCCAGATCATCAATGAAGATATTAAAGAGCATGGGGCCCAGCACTGATCCCTGGGGCACACCACTAGTGCCTGGCTGCCAGCTGGCTGTGGCACCATTCACCACCACTCTCTGGGCTCTGCCCTCCAGCCACTTCCTAACCCATCGCAGTGTGCTCCCATCCAAGCCATATGATGTGATATGATGGATATATATAATACAATGTAATACAATGTGATATAATCTAATGAAATCTCATGTAATTAATATACTATAGAAAATAAACACTAAACAATAACATATAATATCATTAATTACTACCTTAGTTAGAAATACACCAAGACTAAAGATATAAATGAACACATCTAGATGAAAACCCCATATACATGCATCAGAAATGAATGATCTACAATAATACAGGACAATACCCAGCAGTCATTTCTTTGCAGGGAGAACTCACAGCTGTTTGGGGGATTTGCTCTTTACCAACTGCTGGACCAAGAATGTGCCAAAAGCAAAGGCTGGGCGCCCGTGGTGCAGGTAGTACCCAAAATCCAGTCGCTCCATGATGGCGTATTTGTTCACCAGCTCAGGGGAGGAAAAATGAGGGAAGTCACTGGATGCATCTAGAAAGAATATCAGCATGGGGATGAGCTGAGAAGCAGCTGAATTTGACACAGGAAATCACAGTATCAGTCAGGGTTGGAAGGGACCACAAGGATCATCCAGTTCCAACCCCCCTGCCATGGGCAGGGACACCCCACACTAGATCAGGCTGGCCAGAGCCTCAGCCAGCCTGGGCTTAAACACCTCCAGGGATGGGGCCTCAACCACCTCCCTGGACAACCCATTCCAGGGCTTCACCACTCTCATGGGGAAGAACTTCCTCCTCACATCCAGCCTGAATCTCCCCACCTCCAGCTTCATTCCATTCCCCCTAGTCCTATCACTACCTGATATCCTGAGCAGTCCCTCCCCAGCCTTCTTGTAGCCCCCTTCAGATCCTGGAAGGCCACAATTAGGTCACCTCAGAGCCTTCTCTTCTCCAGACTGAACAGCCCCAACTCTTTCAGCCTGTCCTCACAGGAGAGGTGCTCCAGCCCTCTGCTCATCCTCGTGGCCCTGCAGCTGAAATGGCTTTCAGCTACAAAGTAGATGACAGAATCACAGAATGTTATGGGGTTGGAAGGGACCTCCAGAGATCACTGGGTCCAAACCCCTCTGCCAAAGCAGGGTCACCTAGGGCAGGCCACACAGGAACACAGCCAGGTTGGCTTTGAAAGTCTCCAGAGAAGGAGACTCCACAACCTCTCTGGGCAGCCTTCTCCAGTGCTCCATCACCCTCACAGTAAAGAAGTTTCTTCTCATGCTGAGGTGGAACTTCCCATGTTCTAGCTTATATCCATGATTCCTTGTCCTATTACCAGGTGTCTCTGAAAAGAGCCTGCCCCCTTCCTCTGGACATCCACCCCTCAGGTATTTAGATAAATGAGTAAGATCCCCTCTCAGCCTTCTCTTCTCCAGACTAAACAGCCCCAGGTCTCTCAGCCTTTCTTCCTGGCAGAGATGTTCCCAGTCCCTTCATCATCTGATCAGGTCCCTTCATCAAATCTGATCCTATTCCAATTCAGATCTCAGGTGCCCAAACCCCACTGCAATTCCAACTCTCACAGTGCAACCAGAACTCTGGATCAATTCTCAGGTCCTCAGCTTGCTTTTAAAAGAACAGCACAGGAGGGACATGGACCTGATGGAGTGGGTCCAGAGGGCCACAAAGATGACTGAGGGGCTGGAGCACCTCTGCCATGAGGACAGGCTGAGGGAGCTGGGATTGTTCAGCCTGGAGAAGAGGAGGCTCCAGGGAGGCCTTAGAGCAGCCTTTCAGTACCTGAAGGTGGGGGAGGGTATAAGAAAGCTGGAGAGGGACTGTTTCCAAAGGCCTGCAGTGAAAGGATGAGGGCCAATGGCTTGAAATTGGAGATTTAGACTGGATGTTAGGAATGAGTTCTGCACCATGAGACTGGTGGAGCACTGCAACAGGTTGCCCAGGGAGGTGGTTGAGGCCCCATTCCTGGAGATGCTCAAGGTCAGTCTCAACAAGGCTCTGAGCAACCTGATCTAGTGAAAAGATGGCCCTGCTCACTGCAGGGGTGTGGACCTTTGGAGATCCCTTTGAACCCAAACTGTTCTATGATTTACACTACATATATTTATGTAACCCATATAATCTGTCTGTGGAGAGCTTAATGGACAGAGGAAACTGACCTAGGATCCAATTTCAACCCAGAAGTGTAGCAGATGACTAGTTTTTTGATACAAGAAGTGACCTCTTGAAGAGGTTCATTGCCAAATCATTCCACTGGAAGGTGTTTTTGGTGCCCAGGCTAGGAAGCATCTAGTAGGTGAAATGCAACATACCTGATACAGCAAGAGTATTTGTGGATTGCCAGCCAAATAATTTAGCAGGATCAAAGGGTGCCAATGACTGGGGGGAAAAAAACAGAAGCAAAATACATTTAGAAGCTTAAGATTCACTTCAGAGCAGACCAGAGAAGATTCCAGGGAGCTAAAGCAGCAGACAAACAGCAAGAGCCCGTGCTGCTATCGAGCAGTGATGTGTCTTGTTTCAAGCTCTCTCTCAAAGGTGCATTTTTGTCTACCCAGGTTTATCATTTTGGGTTTTGAATAGGATCAGAACCTAAAAAAGTGCCAGGAAAAGTTCAGACTTTGGTCTAAGGAAAGAGGGGAAGAAAATGCATAAGTATTGTGCTAAAGTGACCACTTTCCTAGCAATGACTCCTTGATAGCATTTCTTCCAGCCTCCAGTTTCTCTCACTTCCAGCTTCCAGTTTCTCTCACACCACAGCTCTGAAGGGCCCAGAGTGACATTCCATGAGGCACCACCCCTTAACTCCACATTTCCATTTCTCCTAGACAATTCAACCCATCTTCATATTGGCCATACTAACCCACTGCAAGAACCTCACTCCTCTGACACTCTAGAGCTGCTGAAGTTAGCCACTGCAGATGCCTCCTGGAGGAGCAAGGGGAAGCCAGACTCAAGGTATTGAGAAACCATTGAAAAACCTGTTCAGAACGAAGCTATGAACTTTGGCTGTGGGATACAGCTGAGGCCAGCTCAGCTCAGCTGTCCTGGGTGGCTCCATACTGCTACCAGGCTGCAAGCCCATGGCTCTGGGATTCTGGCCAAGCCAAACCAACACAAGCTGAAAAGAAGTTTCTGTTAGCTTCCTTTTGTTCTGCCTAAAGCACAACCAAAAAAACCATGTCATGTACCTGAACAAGATGGTAAAGAGAGATGTCAGGTGGCAGAATTCCATGGGAAGTAGAGGGGGGAAAGAGAGCAGCTTTTAGCTTGGGGTAAGGAGTCAAGGCCATTTTTAAGAGCTGGGGATCCACTTTCTTTAGAGGTTTTTCCATATCTTCATTCTGAAGAACCTGCATTGCATGGGAACAAAAATATTCCATTAGGAAGAAGAAACTGCAGCAAGGTAATAACAAGATAATCTCTGAATGCACCACACTGCCTCCTGGGAATCTGACACACAGTGACAGCACTGGGTGGTGTCATTTTGATGTGCCATTTTTACCTGCAAACTCTCTTTTAAGTTATATTAGACATACCTGGAAGAGTACCTGATGGTTTAAGCTGCTGTGCTCTGTATCAGAAAGCTACCTAAGTGAATAAATTCTGTTTCAATACATGGATCACCATTTCAGGAGCTGACTCAAAGCACTTTTCCACACCAAACCTATTTGAAGGAACAAAAGTGACTCGGCTGAAACTATTACGAAGAAGCTGAACGCTCAGCTCCCAGCCCTTGTGCCTTGCTGTGGCTAAGCCAAATGATCTCAGACTGCTCCACTTGTTTCATTGGGGTCACACCCAAATCAGATTTTTATCCAAAGAAATTTGATGCTGGCATTAGTGTTTTTGTTTCCATACTGCTTTGAGTTTTCACCACCATTTGAGTTTTTAACGGCATGTGACGACTTCTTCCATGAGGGTTGGTCTCTTCTCCCACAGGGCAAGAGGAAATGGCCTCAAGTTGCTCCAGGGGAGGATTAGGTTGGACATGAGGAACAATTTTTTCCCCTTGAGGGTTGTCAAGGCCTGGCCCAGGCTGCCCAGGGCAGTGGTGGAGTCCCCATCCCTGGAGGGGTTTCAAAGCCGCGGGGATGCTGTGCTGAGGGCCATGGTTTGGTGGTGACCTGGCAGCGCTGGGTTGATGGTTGGAACTGAGATCTTAAAGGGCCCTTCCAACCAAAATGATTCTGTGATTCCCCCAAAGCTTGTCAGAAACTGGGTGCACACAGTACCTGATCAATGCCTCCAGGAGCATACATTGTAGTAGCCAGGGCTAGCAGAGTCCGTCCCTCCAGCAGCATGCTGCTCACACTGGCTTGGTTGCTGGGGATCAGGATCTGAGCATTTGCTAGACTGGCCTGGAAAATCATCTTTGGATCTTGAAAGGGAAAAAAAAAAAAGAGATGGAATTTCAGGGAAAGCCAATGTGAAATCACCAAAGCATGCATCAAAACAGCTATGAAAACTGATGGGTTTTCTATTTCTGGTTATTCATTTTTCTAGGCTGGGGATTAGGAGGAAACTCTTCCCCATGAAGGTGGGGAGACACTGGAACAGGTTAAAAGAGAATCATAGAATCAGTCAGGGTTGGAAGGGACCACAAGGATCATCTAGTTCCAACCCCCCTGCCATGGGCAGGGACACCCCGCACTAGATCAGGCTGGCCAGAGCCTCATCCAGCCTGGTCTGGGGCCTCAAGCACCTCCCTGGACAACCCATTCCAGGGCTTCACCACTCTCATGGGGAAGAACTTCTTCCTCACATCCAGTCTGAATCTCCCCACCTCCAGCTTCATTCCATTCCCCCTAGTCCTATCACTACCTGAGATCCTAAGAAGATAGGGAGGTTGTAGATGCACCTTCCCTGGAGGTGTTCAAGGCCAGGTTGGATGAGGCTTTGAGCAACCTGCTCTAGTGGAAGTTGTCCCTGCCCATGGCAAGGGGGTTGGAACTGGCTGATCCATAAGGTCCCTTCCAACCCCAAACATTCTATGTTTCTATGAGTTCTTTGTCCTATACTGGTCACATTTTCTGAGAAAACTTCATTTGGGGCTTATTTTCATCATATTTTAATGTGTGACTCTAGAAAGGATGAAACATTCTAAGAGAGAAACGACTTGCAGACACAAATCCAACTGATTTTCAGTAACAAACAAGCAAACAAAAAGCAGACATGTAATCCAAGAGGCAGGGAAGCCAAAATGTGCCACAAGAACTAGGGGAAGCTTTAATTTTAACAGGTTATTTTGTTCTGAATTCTCCCCTTCTGGTCAGCTTGCTGAGAACATCATCAACTTGGAGGGAATGATGATTATACACTAAATAATTCTCACCTATCCAGAGGCTCCAAACCCCTCTGTATATTTTAAGTAGGAATTACAAGTCCTATTTTCATTGAATACCAGGTTGGGAGGGACCTCCAGGATTATCTGTTCCAACCTTTCAGGAGATGAGGAGCTGATGCATATGGAAATGATTTGCCATGGCCAAAAAAACCCAAACATCAAACCACCTCCTGAGTGAGGCCAAGCTCTTACCTCGGGGGTTACTGGCAACCCCTCGACACTGCACGAGGAATTCAAACCAGGGATGAGCTTCATGCAGTTCCTTATTCTCCAAAAGAGGGCAATTTGAAGGAGTTAAGCTGGAAACAAGGTAAGTAGCAGCACAGTGACAATGCAGCATTTGTAACCTTCCTCTGCCCCAGCCTAGCACTGTGTTAAATATGAGGAGCATCTGAACGTGGCGCTGGGGACTTATTTCATCCACTCTTCTGGAAGAGTCAAATCCCACCACCCTTCTCTACAAGGCATCCAGCATCTCTGACAGCTCCCTCACTGCTGCTCAAGTGAGAGAGCTCATAGGACCACAGGATGTTAGGGGTTGGAAGGGACTTCTGAGATCTTTGAGTCCACCCCTCTGCCAGAGCAGGATCATAGAACCTAGTGCAGGTCCCACAGGAATGCATCCAGATGGGGCTTGAAAGTCTCCAGGGAAGGAGACTCCAACACCTCTCTGGGCAGCCTGCTCCAGTGCCCCCTTACAGTAAAGAAGTTCTTCCTCATGTTGAGGTGGAACCTCCTGTGCTGTAGCTTACATCCATTGCTCCTGGTCCTGTCACAGGGCACAAGTGAGCAGAGGCTGTCCCTGCCTTCCTGACACCCAGCCCTCAGGTATTTATAAACATTGATTAAATCCCCTCTCAGTCTTCTCTTCTGCAGACAAAACAGCCCCAGGGCTCTCAGCCTCTCCTCATAAGACAGTGCTTCAGTCCCTTCATCATCCTTGTAGCCCTCCCTTGCACTCACTCAAGTAGATCCCTGTCCCTCTTGAACTGGAGAGCCCAGAACTGGATTGCAGAGTTCCTGAAGAACAAGTTGCCTTGACCCACTCAGGGTTGAATTGCTTCTAGCATTCTACTAATTACAACTGTAATTATCTCCTTTGATGACTGACACCAATTAAGACTGACATGACAACCTGCATAAAGCTTCAAAATGCAGCATGGAAGCTCACCAAGTGCCACAGAGCTGTTATTAAATGACACCCCTGTGACCTTCTCTTGCCAAACAGGATGGGATTAAGCAAAACTCTTGCTGGCAACTATTAATATGTCAGGATTGAAATCTGCAGGAGGTGTGAGGGAGGAAAAGGATTTGTACCTGTAATAGTCCAAGTAGGTGTACAACAGATACTGCAAATTATGCTCCAAACAGTGGAGGATGAAGCGAGCATGGAAGTCCAAGGCACCTGCAGCACTGTATTTCAGCACAGGGTGAGGGTTTTGCAGCACTCCCCCGAGGTAAGACAGTCTTTGGAGCAGAAGTTCAAAATCCTCCAGCTCAGAAGAGACAAAAATGCCATTTCTAGCAGAGAAAAAGAACAAGCATACACATTGATTATGCACTTCTCTCTTCAACAAGGTCTGAAAGGTGTTTTCAGCTCAGGATCAGAAAGCAGACCTTTCCTTCCAGGGGGCTGCTTCACCACTGAAGCAGACACAACGTGGTGCTGAAAGAAGAGCACAGCTACTACAGCCTGCTGCAGGGAATGAGGTGTGAGGAGTGAAATGCTGTGTGCAGGATCACAGAGAATCACAGAATGCCAGGTTGGAAGGACTCCCAGGTATCACAGAATTGTTTGGGTTGAAAGGGACCTCCAAAAGTCATCTAGCCCAATCCCCTCTGCAGTAAGCAGAAGCATTCTCCACTAGATCAGGTTGCCCAGAGCCTTGTTGAGCCTCACCTTGAATATCTCCAGGGATGGGGCCTCAGCTACCTCCCTGGGCAACCTGTTCCACTACCCTCAAGGTAAAGAACTGGTCCAACCTTTCCAGGTGATAGTGGAGTTGAAACAAGCTGGCCCAGCACCCTGTCAAGCTGAGTCTTAAAACTGACCAGTGTAAGGGAATCTTATGGGCATCAGGAATGTAATCACTGTGAAATATCAAAGGGCTGATGAAGGATTTCCATTGCTGTCACGTTTCTCTTTTCAGGTACCAGGAAGTGCAAGTACAAGCCTAAAATGAACTGGACCCATGGGTTTGTGCTAGTTCAAAAGAGGGCACTAAGTACAAGACAAAAATCAATACATATCAGAGATTCATTAACATGTACCTGAAAGGAGGCTGGAGTGGGGTGGGAGTTGGTCTCTTCTGCCTGGTATCAGGTGATAGAATGAGAGGAAGTGGCCCAAAATTGTATCAGGGGAGGTTTAGGTCAGACCTTAGGAACAGTTTATTTCCTACAAGAATGGTCAGGCATTGGAACAGGCTGTCCAGGGAGGTGGTGGAGTCACCACCCCTGGAGGTGGTCAAGAAACCTGTGGCCATGGCACTTAGGGATATGGTTTAGTGGCCATGGTGCTGTTGGGTGGATGGTTGGACTCGGAGGGCTTTTCTTACCCAAACAATTCTATGATGCTGTGTAATTCTGGAACTACCTCATTGTGGTGTCATCCAAGGAAGCAAGTTAGAAGAACAATGCACTAAGGGCACATACCTGGCCAGCTTGTTTAAAATATCATTTCTCATGTAGCTACTGCACAGCATCTTCTGGTCAATAATGGCTGGAGTCAGAGGAGGCCAGGGAGTCTGTCCACACGTGGGCTGGCTGGGATCACATTCTTCAACCCATGAGCAAATACTAGGCCAATCATGCTGGGCTGTCAAGTGCATCCAGAGAACTTCAGGATTGCAGGTCTTGAGGTCTGTGTTTCAGAAAGGCAAAGTGATGAAAGCAGCACAGACAGACACAGCTCAGGGAAAGGCTGACACTGCTCTGGATAGGGACCCATGTGTATGGAACACTTCTGATGGCCAGCAAAGCTGAGATGAAGAGAACTGTCACAGCTTCTTAGAGCTTTCTGTTGGTAAAGCTAAGTGTGATGCCCCAGGGCCATCAGCTTTACAGAACATAGCAGAGTAGAACATTTACAAGCAGCCATGCCTTAGGCAAGTCCCTTTTAGCTAGTCCTGAGTTTTTCACTTCCCTGCCAGAAGGTAAACAGGATGGAAGCTCTTTGTTTACCCTTTATCACTGACAAAAAAACCCAGTGACCTACTGTGGTAGCACCCAACTTTAGTTCTATCAATGCCTCTCCTACACAGTGTCAAAGACAGGTTTTCAACTGACATTTGAAACCCATAGCAGCAGAACACTTGCCTTGACGTGGCCTCTTGGGGAGAAGAATCATTTCCTGCACCAGCTCATCCCACCACTGAGCCCAGTTCAACATGATTTTGACTCTCCTCTTGGGAACCCCGTGCCTGTCACCACTCAGCAGTGAGTCCAGAACATCTGCATGCCTGGAAAAGTCTTGCTCCTTCCTCCAGCTCCTGAAACTGCAACCAGGTGTTGCATTAGGGATGCTTGTTAGTGCTCTTTTCAACCACAGTCCACAAACTAACAAATCAAAGATGATTCAAGGCTCAACAAATTTGGGTTAGTCCATTTGGAAGGGAGCTGTGGAAGTGGTGGAGGGGCTTAGCTCAGCTTGAGAGTGTTTATGAGAGGAATGAGCAAAGGACAGCCTCACCTCTCTCAAGCTGACACTGCAAGTGATAAGCTTTGTGCCATAACAAGGTTTGTAACATACAGAACCTTGAAATCATTTCAGAGCTGACTAAGTATAAAGCCACTTATTCAACTCTAAGATGATTGTAAGGTTCTTTAGCTTGCTTTATTATGGATCTCCTCTCTCCAAAACAGAGCAAACATTCCATCTGCACCTTCAATTTGAGTCATAATTCTAGTGACAGTTATGAAGAACAGGAAGAGACTGCATGGGGTGCTTGGTGCCATGTTTAATTGATTAGATGGTGTTGGATGATGGGTTGGACACAATGATCTCAAAGGTCTCTTTCAACCTGGTCTATTCTATTCCCATTCCATTCCATTCCATTCTATCCTATCTTATCCCATTCCATTCCACTCCATCCTACCCTACCCTACCCTACCCTACCCTACCCTACCCTACCCTACCCTACCCTATCCTATCCTATCCTACTCCACTCTAATACTTCATTTATGGTGATGGCATGAACAGAAGATCTGTGTCCCACTGAGGACAGTGTATCCTCAGTGCCAGAGCAGGCCAGGAATTGTGCCATTAATGAGAGAATGAATTAACTTCCCTGACTGAGCCTTAGTTCTGCCAGCAAAGATCAGAGTGTGGAACAGATGAAATGAGAGCAGACTGCCTTTGTTAGTGCAGCAAACCACAGTTTCTAATCTAAATCTAACTGTTGCAGTTAGAAAGGACCTCTGGAGGCCACCACATTTTGAATCCTATTAACATTCTGAATTAGTAACTAAAAATTCATAACCCCCATTACCTGGAGAGAGATTGCATCTCTGGGTTCTCTTGGAAGGACCCCCAGTAACAGCTTTCAACCTGATGCACAAACTCTATCATTTTCTTCTCTTTCTCAGAAAAGTAATTCTCTTCTTGCAAGACTTTCACCTTTAATTCAAATGAAATGGTTACCTCCAGTTACAAGTGTTACCTGCTTGTGAGACAGCAAAGCTGGAAAGGATCCTGCAAGTGCAAAGAGTTAGCCAACTGGAGGCCAACACATTGCAATCACGAGAGGGTGAAAACCTCACAATGGGGGCAAGCAAAGGAGAACAAGATCAGAGCCAGAGCAACAAAAAAAGGACATTTGAAACCATTTTTAGGTTAACTGCAGGCATGTCAGTGACTTCACAGCAGCAGCTACACTGCAAGGCTGGAGGGACAAAGAGCTCTTTGTTCCCATTCCCCCCAGGGTGTTCAGTGCAATGCTTTCTCTCAGGGTAAATGCACCTCAGACTTCAGAAGATCAGCTGGGTCCCCATCCCCCCCTAAAAAGCCTTTTCCACACTCACCAACAGGTCTCGAATGGGTTTGTCAGCTGTGTAGAAACAGATCTTATGCAATTCCTCCTGCACATCAAAGCCCTAAGGAAAGAAGAAGCTATTCAGTGTGTGCAAAGGCAGCTGTAGATGACGGACTAAACACATCCAGTTTCATCCCAAAGCACATAACCTTTCACAGGCATGCTTGTGATGGGTCACTTCCTCAGTTACTGAAGGTGATCTGTGTGGTGTCTCCAGCATGGCTGGAGATAAGATGTGTGCCTGTTAAACATCAGACCTGCCACAACCACCTTTGCTCTTTGCTCATCAGTGCATCAGTCAACACATGCTCACAGTCTCCCTCAGAGCTTGGAGTCATAGAACCTCTTGGGTTGGAAAAGATCTCTGACAGCATCAGGTCCAACCACCAACCCAACACCACCACGGCCATCAAACCATGTCCCCAAGTGCCATGGTCACACATTTCTGGAACACCTCCAGGGATGGTGACTCCACCACCTCCCTGGGCAGCCTGTTCCAGTGTCTGACCACTCCTGCAGCAAAGAAATTGTTGCTAAACTCCAACCTAAACCTCCCCTGGTGCAAATTCAGGCCATTTCCTCTTGTTCTGTCACCTGATACTAGGAAGAAGAAACCAACCCCCACCTGGCTCCAACCTCCTTGCAGGGAGATATAGAGAGCAATGAGGTCTCCCCTCAGCCTCCTCTTCTCCAGGCTGAACAATTCCAGTTCCCTCAGTTGCTCCGCACCAGACCTATTCTCCAGACCCTTCACCAGCTTTGTTGCCCTTCTCTGGACACAATCCAGCCCCTCAAGGTACTTCTTGGAGTGAGGGCCCAAAACTGAACCCAGGATTTCAGGTGCAGCCCCACCACTGCTGAGTCCATGGATATGATCACCTCCCTACTCCTGCTGGCCACACTATTCCTGACACAGGCCAGGATGCTGGTGGCCTTCTTGGCCACCTGGGCACACACTGGATCATTTTCAGATGGCTGTCTACCAACACCCCCAGGTCCTTTTCCACTGGGCACTTTCCAGCCACTCTGCCCCAAGCCTGGAGAGTCCATGGGGTGGCAAGTGCAAGACTCAGGACAACTGGCTTTGACCCACCGATCCAGCACGGACAGAGCCCTCTGCAGAACCCTTCTACCCTCAAGCAGGTCAACATTCCCACCCAGCTTAGTGTCATCTGCAAACCCACTGAAGGTGAGGGCACCAGTGAACAAAGCAGTTCTTTAAAACAAGTTGATCTGCACTGCAGCAGGTGTGTGGTGTTGGAACCCACACACCCACAGGAGACCTCAATGCCTCCCCCACTCTCTCAGCATTCATTTCTTTCGTTAAGACTTACTGAACACCTCTCACCATATTCCTTAACAGCTCACAGGCCTCTCTGGTGTTGTCCTTCAGAAGACAGTCATAGACCAAGTTCAACCCTGTCTGAATAAACTCTGGAAGGCTTTGAGCAGGATGCTGCTGTGTTTGGAAGAAGATCTGGGCCTCTGGCATTCTGTTGCTTAAGATGGCCTCGGCAATGACTTCCTGAAAGGGGGAGAAAAACATCTGGTCTCATCCCTGTATCATTTTCATCCCCCTCCAAGAGTTTAAAGCCATGACCATATTAGCAATTTCCTTAAACACCTTTAAGCAGAGCAGTAAGCAATGAGTCACTTTACCTCTGCTGTCAGCTTTTCCCACTTCTGTCTTTCCTCTACCAAAAGCAGGTCCTCATCCAGCTCCCCTCGTCCTGCCTGCACTGTGCTCCTGTGGGGGCGAGGGTATTTCCTCAGGAACTTCCTCAGCTTAATGATGTAATCAGTTAAAATATCTGCCCCTCTCTGCAGGAATCCATCAGGTTCTGGCAAAGAGACATGAACAAGGTCAGCTAAGCACAAGTGAACCCCACAAAGTGTTTACTGCCCAGCAGTGCTGCCCGACCCTGACTAATCGTAGAATCAGTAAGGCTGGAAAAGACCTCAGAGATCATCCAGTCCAACTGTCACCCAAGAGCTCATGACTGCTACACCATGGCACCAAGTGCCACATCCAATCCCCTCTTGAACACCTCCAGGGATGGGGACTCCACCACCTCCCTGGGCAGCACATCCCAATGGCTAACAACACTCTCTGGGAAGAACTTTCTCCTCACCTCCAGCCTAAACTTCCCCTGGCACAGCTTGAGACTGTGTCCTCTTGTTCTGCTGCTGGTTGCCTGGGAGAAGAGACCAACCCCCACCTGACTACAACCTCCCTTCAGGGAGTTGTAGACAGCAATAAGGTCTCCCCTGAGCCTCCTCTTCTCCAGGCTAAGCAACCCCAGCTCCCTCAGCCTCTCCTCACAGGGCTGTGCTTGAGGCCTCTCCCCAGCCTCCTTGCCCTTCTCAGGACACCTCCAAGTGGCTCAATGTCCTTCTTAAACTGAGGGGCCCAGAACTGGGCACACGACTCAAGGTGTGGCCTTAACCAGTGCTGAGTACAGGGGCACAATGACTTCCCTGCTCCTGCTGGCCACACTATTCTTGATCCAGGCCAGGATGCCATTGGCCTTCTTGGCCACCTGGGCACACTGCTGGCTCATGTTCGGCCTACTATCAACCAGCACCCCCCAGCTCCCTCTCTGCCTGGCTGCTCTCCAGCCACTCTGACCCCAGCCTGTAGCACTGCATGGGGTTGCTGTGACCAAAGACTAATGAAGAGGACATCTCAGAGGAAAGGACACATCAGCTCTGCACTGCACTTCAATCTGTATGAGGACTGACACATTCCCACCACCATCAGCTCACTGGCAGGACACAGTTACCATCCTGCCAGTGTTCCACAGAGCTCCCTGTGTCTTCATCCAGGTCTTTCCTCCTTTCAGGGCCAACTAAATGAGAACTGCAAGTTTTTATTAATCCTGATCATTGGGTAGTTCTTTTGGAGCCAGAATCTAGCACATGAATCCTCTCCAGCAGCAGACAAGTGGTGGTCACTTGACATTTTAGATGGCCTAGGACCAAAGAGGATAGAAACCAAGTGTGAAGCTGAGCTTTCTTTTGAATGACCTACATAAAATCTACACAGTGAAAGCAAGGAATGAAAGCTCCCAGTCAAGGAAAGATGTTCCAGTCAGTATCAAACACCTCTAGGCTTTTCTGCTAGGGACCTCAGCTTCTAGATCACTCTGTCAAGATATCCATGACCCTAGGGGTGCTAGATGCCTCATCCTCAGGGCACTGAGCAGCCTGATCTAGCTGCTGAGTGCCAGGGGGTTGGACTGGGTGTGATCTTTAAAGGTCCCTTCCAACCCAAACCATTCTATGGGTCTCTTCTTGGACATTTCATAAGGATGACACTTCTTCAGTTACATTTCAGCCCTTTAGTTACCTCTGGGACATGGAAGTGTTGGTTAGAAGGTTAGACCTGTGTTGGTTAGAAGTGTTAGTTAGAAGTGTTGATTAGAAGGTTGGACCTGATGAGCCTCCAGCATCCTCCAGGAGCAGGAAATTATCTGGCTACTGTGATCTTAGAGGTCTTCTCCAACCTTACTGATTGAGCAGTTATTAGACAGATAAATGCCATCTAAAATGGGAGGGACTTTTAAAGATAACCTTGATAAAAATGTTACCACATGGATAAAAATCATGTCCCCAAAAGGATCTACAGTTACTGATGTGCAGCTTTTCCTGTCAGAAGGAACCAGTGCTGCTTTAAAATCTCTCTGCCTGTTGGTCAGCAGACCAAAAGCCACCACTGACAGGGATTGAGATCCAAGCAGCAGGACCCCCTGTGTAGGGACATCTCACCTCACTTTTCTCTAGCAAAACAAAGCTGTCCTCTGGGATTCTCTCATGTTCACAGAGTCACTGAATGGTTTGGGTTGGAAAGGACCTTTAAAGGTCATCCAGTTCCAACCCCCTGCCATGGGCAGGGACACCTCATAATAGAGCAGGTTGCTCAAGGCCCCATCCAACTTGGCTTGGAACACTTCCAGGCTTGAAGCCTTCACAGCTTCTCTGGGCAACCTGTTCCAGTGCCTCACCACCCTCATGGGGAAGAGTTTCTTCCTTGAAGCCACTGTCCCCTGTCTTATCTCTCCATGCCTCTCCAGCTCTTCTGGAGGCCCCTTCACATACTGGAAAGCTGCTCTAAGGTCCTCCCAGAGATCTTACCTTGCAATAACTTCCTTCCAACTGAGCTACCCAAGTTATCTGGCTCAGAGAATAACAACAATGGGAATGATTGTTTTAGAGGTAGCCTTCAGAAAACCCTGCAGGATCCCCAGTGTCACTCCATGCCTTACCCCACCCCCCAGCACATTCTGGTTTTTAGTTCTAGGCAACTGTAGTCCTTTAATTAATGACAAATGAGTTGTTCTTGGCTCCCTAAATAATGACACATGACACCACTGCATGATTCAATATCATAGAATCATAGTGTCAGTCAGGGCTGGAAGGGACCACAAGGATCATCTAGCTCTACCCCCCCTGCCATGGGCAGGGACACCCCACACTAGATCAGGCTGGCCAGAGCCTCATCCAGCCTGGGCTTAAACACCTCCAGGGATGGGGCCTCAACCACCTCCCTGGACAACCCATTCCAGGGCTTCACCACTCTCATGGTGAAGAACTTCCTCCTCACATCCAGCCTGAATCTCCCCACCTCCAGCTTCATTCCATTGCCCCTAGTCCTATCACTACCTGAGATCCTGAGAAGTCCCTCCCCAGCCTTCTTGTAGGCCCCTTTCAGATACTGGAAGGCCACAATTAGGTCACCTCTGAGCCTTCTCTTCTCCAGACTGAACAGCCCCAACTCCTTCAGTCTGTCCTCATAGGAGAGGTGCTCCAGCCCTCTGATGATCCTCGTGGCCCTTGTCTGGACACCTTCCAGCACCTCCAGATCCCTCTTGTACTAGGGGCTCCAGAACTGGAGGCAGTACTCCAGGTGGGGCCTCACCAGAGCTGAGTAGAGGGGGAGAATCACCTCCCTTGGCCTGCTGGCCACACTTCTCTTGATGCAGTCCAGGATCTGATTGGCTTTCTGGGCTGCAAGTGCACACTGAGAGCTCCTGGTGAGCTTCTCATCCACCAGCACCCCCAAGTCTCTCTCTTCAGGACTGCTTTCCAGCCACTCACTGCCCAGCCTGGATTTGTGCCTGGGGTTGCCTCCACCCAGATGCAGAAATGAGAAATCTCACCTTCTGTGTGCACAAAAATGTCTTCCAGCTGCTTGGTAAGGAAAGTCAAGGTGAGGTGCAGCAGCTGCTCAGAGAATTGTTTGCTGTGAGGCTCCAGATCATTTTCTCTGATTGCTGAGCAAAGCAGATTCAGAGCTGGCCTCAGCTCTTCCAAATCTGCAACATTTACAAACAGAGTGAAAACATCTGCATTTCACCATGGGACTGATCACATAAATTCAGCATTCAAGGTAAAAAGTCCTAAAGGTATTGCTACAACAGAAGGTCTTCAACAACAAAAGGTTGGACCAGATGATCTATGAAATAATCAAGAGAGTCACTGAACACTTTGGGTTGGAAAGAAGCTTTGAAGGTCATCTAGTCCAACACCCCTACAACAGCATATTAAAATGCTTTGCTTGCACATCAAAATGCTCATAATATGCATGGCAGCACCAGAACACACCAAACCCCCTGCACATTAATGGCAGCACCAGAACACACCAAACCCCCTGAACATTAATGGCAGCACCAGAAAACACCAAACCCCCTGAACATTAATGGCAGCACCAGAACACACCAAACCCCCTGAACATTACTGGCAGCACCAGAACACACCAAACCCCTGCACATTATGCACCATTCCTCTCTTCCTTCCCCAAAGCAGGGAAGCTGCAGTGTAGCATCACCCTCAAACACACAAGAGCAGAGGCAATTCAACCTGTGGCTACAAACAGCCAGCCATCAATTGAAAGGCAATGAAATTCAAAGCTCTGTGGAGCTGAAAGTGTGTGACTTACTTTGCAGGTAAGCCTGGGATGCACTGGCAGGAGGCTGGTCAGCTCCAGAGCAGGCTGCAGACAGACTGAAGAGATTTTCTTTGCTCTTCAGAAATAGATCTACTGTGTCCAGCTGACGGTTCTCCAAACCTGCCTGGCCAAACACAGCATCACAGCATCACAGAATGGCCTAGGCTGGAAGGGACCTCAGAGATCATCTACTCCAACCACCCACCATGGGTGAGGATGCCTCAGATTAGACTTGGCTGCTCAAGGCCTCATCCAGCCTGGCCTTGAACAGCTTTAACTCAGCACTGCCAGGTCACCACCAAACCCTCAGTTCTGGGCCCCTCAGTTTAAGAAGGACACTGAGGCTCTTGAACGTGTCCAGAGAAGGGCAACGAGGCTGGGGAGAGGCCTTGAGCACAGCCCTGTGAGGAGAGGCTGAGGGAGCTGGGGTTGCTTAGCCTGGAGAAGAGGAGGCTCAGGGGAGACCTTCTTGCTCTCTACAACTCCCTGAAGGGAGGTTGCAGCCAGGTGGGGGTTGGTCTCTTCTCCCAGGCAACCAGCACCAGAACAAGAGGACACAGTCTCAAGCTGCACCAGGGGAGGTTTAGGCTGGATGTTAGGAAGAAGTTCTTCACAGAGATTGTCCATTGGAATGTGCTGCCCAGGGAGATGGTGGAGTCACCATCACTGGAGGTGTTTAGGAAGAGACTGGATGGGGTGCTTGGTGCCATGGTTTAGTTGATTAGGTAGTGCTGGGTGATAGGTTGGATTCAATGATCTCAAAGGTCTTTTTCAGCCTGGTTAATTCAATTCAATTCAATTCAATTCTACTCTACTCTACTCTATTTCTAGTCCTCCTTTTGGGTTACTTGGGGTTCCCATTGCTTATTTATTAACTCAAACACTACTTTTAGCCCTTAGATGCTATTAGGTTACTCCTAGCAGTGTCTCAAAGCACTGTGAACGTTGCTGAAGTGCCTTTAGGAGTTTAAAGAGGTGGGGTTTTGCTCCCTGTAAAGCAGACTTCTTTACCTCCAGTGCATGCATTGGAATTGAGCACCGCTCCCACCCGTTGAGATGACAAAGGGCATCGACCACTCCAGCGCTGCCGTAGATCATCAGCCTGTTCAGAAACTCTTCCTGAGTTAAACCAAACAGGACTAAGCAGAGACCATCCTCTAAGGAAGACAATCAAACCAGCATTAAAAACAGAGCAGCAAGTTGTGACACAACAACAGTTCTGTCTCTTGTCTCACGAGGAGTGGCTGAGGGACCTGGGGTTGTTCAGCCTGGAGGAGGCTGAGGGGAGACCTTCTGGCTCTCTACAACTCCCTGAAAGGAGGTTGGAGTGAGCTGGGGGTTGGTCTCTTCACCCCTGTATCAGGTGATAGAATGAGAGGAAATGGCCTGAAGTTGTGCCAGGGGAGGTTTAGGGTGGAGATCAGGAACAATTTCTTTCCTGCAAGGATGGTCAGGCACTGGCACAGGCTGCCCGGGGAGGTGGTGGAGTCACCATCCCTGGAGGTGTTCCAGAAGTGTGTGGCCATGGCACTTGGGGACATGGTTTAATGGCCATGGTGGTGTTGGGTTGAAGGCTGGACTCAATGACCTTAGAGGGCTTTTCCAACCCAATTTCAGGACTATGATTCTCTTCTAAAACAGTGACACGGAGCTGCTGATGGTCTGCTTGGAGCCCACCTCCACAAGAAAACATCCATGAGCCACCAGCAGCCAAAAAAGCCAAAGGACAAAGCTTTATCAGAAGGCTACATCACAATGGTTATCTATAACCCCTCACCTGTCAGAAGCAGACATGTTGGCACCTCTGCACTGCAATCCACATAAACACTGGTTTTGCTGAAGTGGTAATAGGTCACATCTCCTGACTCGAAATCCCACAGAGCAAGAGTCAATCCCCTGTCAGCTGTGACCACCACAAAGAGGGCTTTAACTCCAGTGACCAGTTTACACTCCAGGTGCCCCACTTCCTGTGGTGCTCCTGGGGGGATCTGTTTCCACTGCTGCCTCATCCCATCGCTCTGGCCCGGGCTGGAAGGGGCCCATGAGACAACCCGGGGAACAAAAGCCAACATCTTCTCAGGAGTTTCATAGATTTCAGGGTCATGGTCCTCCAGGTGGGTAAAAAACTGGTACCAGGGTAAATTCAAGTCAGTCACTGAGTTTGAAGAACCTGGTCTTCCTCTCCTTACTCTATCAGAGAGTGAGGCTAAGTGTGCCTTCCAGGACCTGGGGTGAAGAAAGGAGTTGCCTGTGACATCAGGTATGTCACACCAAGAAGCACACAGATAAATACACTTGAAGTTTCTTCAGTTCCATCAGGTGCATTTTAAGCTTCTGGATTCCATCCAGCCCCTTGCATTTCAACCTTAAAATGCCCTATGTATTTCTCTGTAACAAAGCCAGGACGAGGGGCAACAGCTCTGAGCTGGAAGATGGGAGATTGAGACTGGAGAGTGGGAAGAAATTCTTTACAGTGAGGGTGGTGAGACACTGGAGCAGGTTGCCCAGGGAGGTTGTAGATGCCCCCTTCCTGGGGAGGTGTTCAAGGCCAGGCTGGATGAGGCCTTGAGCAACCTGCTCTAGTGGGAGGTGTCCTTGCCCATGGCAGGGGGGTTGTGCTAGGGGAAGTTTAGGCTGGAGGTGAGGAGAAAGTTCTTCTCAGAGAGAGTAATTTGCCCTTGGAATGGGCTGCCCAGGGAGGTGGTGGAGTCACTGACCCTGAAGATCTTCAAAAAAGGATTGGATGTGGCACCTGAAGCCATGGTTTAGTTGTCAGGAGGTGTTAGGGATTGGGTAATAGGTTGGACTTGATGATCTCTGAGGTCTATTCCAACCTGGCTGATTCTGATTCTAGAGCGGAGGAAGCGAAAAGAGAGAACTAATTTACAGATCCAAGTGTTTTATGCCTGGTATCTGTCCAATGGGACTGCTTAGAACTTATCATGATTTTCTTTTTTTTTTTTTTTTCCACCCAATGGTGATTTATTTACATCCTACCACCCTCTGTTCAAGATCTGGGGGATATTTTCTAGGCACAGCCTGAAACTACCACACCGACCTGTCTGTGCGGAACGGCAGCGACAGAAGCTCCATGCTGTAGTCGGAGCTAGCAAGATCATCCTCATCAAGTCCTTCAGGAGGTTTCATTGGAAGAGCTTCACCATCTCTCTTGCAGAGCAAATGCCCAGGGAACTGCCTGTGAAGAAATAAACATGAAATCTCAGCTCCCTCAGATGATTTAAGACTTTTTGGGGGCTTTTTTCACTTCACGTTCAACTCCTGCAGGAGCTATCAGGGAATCAGTTCGCTCACAGCATTCAGAGGTATCCAGGTGAGCCATCAAGACCTCATGGTTACTGCAGATTCAAGGTGGACATCAGCTATAGAATAGAATAGAATAGAATAGAATAGGATAGAATAGGATAGAATAGGATAGAATAGGATAGAATAGGATAGAATAGGATAGAATAGAATAAGATAGAATAGGATAGAATAGAATAAGATAGAATAGGATAGAATAGAATAAGATAGAATAGGATAGGATGAGATGGGATGGGATGGGATAGAACAGAACAGAATCACAGATACACAGAATTAACCAGGTTGGAAAAGACCTTCAAGATCATCAAGTCCAACCTATCACCCAACACCATCTAATCAGCCAAACCAAGGCACTGAGTGCCTCATCCAGTCTTATGGTAAACACCTCCAGGGATGGTGCCTCCACCACCTCCCTGGGCAGAACATTCCAATGGAAAATCTCTCTTCCTGAGAAGAATTTCTTCCTAACATCCAGCTTGAACTGCAAAACTGTTTCAGTTTAGAATCACAGAATTGTTGGGGTTGGAGGGGACCTCAAGAATCATCCAGCTGCAACCCCCCAACATGGGCAGGGACACCTCACACTACAGCAGGTTGCTCAGAGCCACATCCAGCCTGGCCTTAAAAACCTCCAGGGATGAGACTTCTACTACCTCCCCAGGCAACCTTTTCCAGTGTCTCACCACCCTTCTGGGGAAGAACTTCCTAACATCCAATCTGAATCAACCCATTTCTAGTTTTTTAACTTTCCCCCCAGCCCTATCACTGCCTGACACCAAGTCCCTCCCTCACCCACCCCCTTTTTCCCCTCAAATCCAGAGCACCTGGGCTCTGTTGGAGTCTCTCTTCCCAGCCCAGGTGTGGCCACTTGGCCCTCCCCACCCACTCCCCTATTTAATCCCCCCCAGGAGAGTCAGAAGGCCCAAGCTGAGCCCATCTGGGCTGGAGGATCCTCCTCTCATCACTGGTGAGTGCCCCTGGTGCACACTGGGTGATGGTGGTGGTGACAACAAAGGCCGGGGGGCCTGGTGGCCCCCCGGTTGTTAGGGCCAGAATTGATGACTACTCCAACATCATCCACAGGTGCTGGCTGGGCCTCCTTACTGGGGCTGGGCTCCCCTTTGTGGTGTCTTGGCTGGTTGAGGGTCTTGCCCCCAGCTCTGGGATGGGTGCAGAAATGGTGGTGGAGCAGGAGCTGTTCAGTCAGATGATAGTATGCCAATGGCACTGGTTTTACCTGAAGGCCCCTTGAGTCTGCTCTCCTCATTCAATAAATCTCTTCTTTTGTGCCTCATTTACAGACCATTTCTTCCCCCTCACTGCTTCTTTTCAGAAATAAGGAAGGAAAGGAGGGGAAAAAAAAAACCCAAGAAAGCATATCTGGAAAATGCAGTCACAGAAAACATCTGGTTGGAAGAGACCTCAAAGCTCATCCAGTCCAGCCTTCGACCCAGCACTGAAGGGTCAACACCAATCCATGTCCCTAAACACCAGGTCCACATGCTGCTTAGTAGAATAGAATTAACCAGGTTGGAAAAGCCCTTTGAGATTGAGTCCAACCTATCACCCAACACCAGCTAATCAACTAACCCATGGCACCAAGAACCCCATCCAGCCTCTTCCTAAACACCTCCACTGATGGCGACTCCACCACCTCCCTGGGCAGCCCATTCCAATGGCCAATCTCTCTTTCCATGAAGAACTAAGTTCTATGAAGAACTTAGATTACAACCTAGCCCTCATTCACCAAGCAAAATCAGTAGAATAATGGAATTGTTAGAGTTGGAAGGGACCTCAAGGATCAGCCAGTTCCAACCCTCCTGCCATGGGCAGGGACACCTCACACTACAGCAGGTTGCTCAGAGCCACATCCAGCCTGGCCTTAAAAACCTCCAGGGATGAGGCTTCTACCCCTTCCCTGGGCAACCTGTGCCAGTGTCTCACCCACCCAGTAAAGCTCTAGGAGAAGAGTTTTAACAATCCCATCCTCTCCAGTATTTCTAAAAGGTACTAACAGGCACCAGGTGACAGCATGGCCCATCACCCTCCTAGGAGAAATGCAAAGTCCAGTACAAATGATTTCTATGTGGTAAAGAGTTAAAGGGGAACAGATTTCTGTTTGTTAAAGTGGCAGAGCATAAATTAGAGCAAAGAATCAGAGAATAGAATCCATTGAGGCTGGAAAAGACCTCCAAGATCATCAAGTCCAACTGTTAAATAAAGGGCAATCTTTAGACAAACATGAGGCCACATCTGGATTAAGGGATCCAGCTCAAGAAGGACAGAGACTTGCTGGAGAGGGTACAACAAAGGGCTACAAAGACGCTGAGGGGAGTGGGACATCTCTATGAAGAGGAAAGACTGAGAGAACTGGGGCATTTTAGTCTGGAGAAGAGCAGCCTGAGGGGGGGATCTCATCTATACTTCAAGGGTGGGTAGCAGGAGGGTAGGGCCAGGCTTTGTTCACTGATGCTCAGTGACAGGACAAAGGGTAAGAGGCACAAACTGGAACATGAGAAGTTCCATTTGAACATGAGGAGGAACTCCTTTAAGGATGGTGGAATCCTGGAGCAGGCTGCCCAGAGGGGTGGTAGAGTCTCCATCTCTGGACACACTTCAAACCCACCTGGACATGTTCTTGTGTGTCTCTGTGACCCTGCCTCGGCAGAGAAGTTGGACTCAATGATCTCCAGAGGTGCTTTCCGACCCCTGCCATTCTGTGATCTCTTACAGGACCAAGGCACTTTGCCATGTTGGCTGTACTCAAATCCTCCACTTAGGAATGGCAAACTTACCTGAAGTAGATGTTTAGATCCACTGGGAGGGCAGAGTTGGAAGAAGTGACGACGACAGCAGTGCTGAGGTCGTGCGACACCTTCAGGGCGCTGAGCGGCGACGCGATGCCTGCGCTCCCGTCCCCATCCTCCACGCCTCCCTGGCAGAGTGCCACGTTCACCTTTGCCAGATTTGCTCCATCAAAAGAGTCAAAGACATCTTCACACAGTGTCAAAGAAAACAGCAGGCTTCAGGTTGCCCACCAAACAAGAGGTTGCACAGAAGAAACCTGGTCGGTCCAGGCCGACCTCTGCACACCGAAACGTCGTCTGGTTTACAGGAGCAAGGTTCCTGAGCTCAGCTGGGACGTGCTGGGTGCTGTACAAACATAGCCTCAACAATTCATAGCTTCATAGAATGGCTTGGGTTGGAAGGGACCTTGAAGGTCACCCAGTTCCAACTCCCTGTCATTGGCAGAGACACCATGTAAGGGGCAACTGGGGCAAATACAAACAATTATGTAACTGGGCATAAAAATTTAACCTGGTTTTACCCAAGTGCCAGAAAAAAAATGGATGAAGAGTAAGTTCAAGTTGAGCACCTTGTGGAACACCCAGCCAGCTCTGAGTCCCTGGTCTTTAGGGTACAGAAGTTACCTGGTTTCCAAGCTGTGATTTCATACATTCACAGGATGGTTTAGATTGGAAGGGACCTTGAAGACCATCTAATTCCAACCCCCTTCCACTAGAGCAGGTTGCTCCAGGCCTCATCCAGCCTGGCCTTGAACATTATGAGACTGCACCTAAACTAGCCTTGGAACATTATGAGACTGTGAGGGTGGTGGAACACAGGAACAGGTTGCCCAGGGAGGTAGCTGAGGCCTCATCCCTGGAGATATTCAAGGTGAGGCTCAACAAGGCTCTGGGCAACCTGATCTAGTGGAGAATGCTTCTGCTTACTGCAGAGGGAGTTGGGCTAGATGACCTTTGGAGGTCCCTTTCAACCCAAACAATTCTGTGATACCTGGGAGTCCTTCCAACCTGGCATTCTGTGATCATGCACACAGCATTTCACTCCTCACACCTCATTCCCTGCAGCAGGCTGTAGTAGCTGTGCTCTTCTTTCAGCACCACGTTGTGTCTGCCTCAGTGGTGAAGCAGCCCCCTGGAAGGAAAGGTCTGCTTTCTGATCCTGAACAGGTTGCCCAGGGAGGCAGTTGAGGCCCCATCCCTGGAGATACTCAAGGTAAGGCTCAACAAGGCTCTGGGCAACCTGATCAGTTGAGAACGCTTCTGCTTACTGCAGGGGGGGGTTGGAGTAGATTATCTTTGGAGGTCTCTTCCAACCCAGACCATTCTCTGATTCTTTCCTCCAGCTCTGAAGATAATTTCTAAAGGATGTAATTAGGCCAAGACTTCAGCCTTTTACACCCAGATCCACACATCAAACATGCTGGAAATCATTACTGCAGTGTGCAGCACTTCCAGTGGCATGTTGGGAAACTTCTTTTGAGCCATGACTGTGGCATTTTGTGCCACAACATCCAGCACTTGGCTGCAGAACCTCTTCACTGAAAGCACTTCCAGAACAGACACTTGACTACCTCAGAAGACATTTCTGCTAGACAGAACTAAGAGAAACAACTCTGCCCTTCCAGATGATTCCCACTGGGATCAGCCTCTGCTGCAAAGGATACAAATCCAGCCAGAACTATCCAGCAGGAACAGGATCCCCCTGCAGAAGTCTGTGTCTGTCACCCTGTCCAAAATTTGTGGAGGCAAATCAAGGGCAAAGCAGTGACAGGTCTCTAAGGGTGAGTCTCTCCCAGGAAAGGTAAGCTGCACAATGATAACCTTGTTGAGCAGAAGTCTGCATTTGTTGTTGCCAAAAGACAGTATCCTCACAGAGAAAATTGCAGACAGACCTGTAAAGGTAAAGATATTGGAGGGTTACAGCAGCCTGGTGTTTGTACTCTGAGAAGACACCTGATTAAAATGAGAGCTCAAACCCATTCCCTCTGCTACCATCCTAACAGAAGCTGGGACTGGGGAAGGGAGGGGACTTCTTTGTGTTCCTTCTATGTCAGGAGCACTGTAACTGCCCACAATGCTTGCTGAGCACAGAGCACACACTTCAACCAGAACTAGTCCTTGCAGGATTAGGGAGGAGCCTTGTCTCCCTTTTCTTCCCATCAGCTCCAATGTCAAAAGGGAAGTCTGAGCTAGCAGCCTTGCATGAGTCTCTTTCATTGACGTTTCTGTTTCTCTCATCCAAATGCCTTACTCTACACACCTTTAACTCCCTCTACCAGTCTTTGAATAGAGAAATGTCTCTTGATCACTTGAAATCAGTGTGAAGATACCTGACACTTCCCTGATGCTCAGTCCTCCATTTTCACCAGCTGAAGCAAAACCAGACCTACAATCCAGTCAAACAGAGAGGGGAATCTACTCACTGATGTTTTTCACTTGGAGGTGCTTTTTTAGTGCATCTTCTTTACAACTGTGCAGGGCAACTGGGTTGTGTTTTCCATCTTCTAGAGTGAATTCATAGACAAACAGCTCATGATTTTTACTAAAAGCCAGGATTTTGGTCTTGTCTGCCTGCAGATCATCATCTTCTGTGCTCTCCCACATGAAGCTGAAGACACAACATTCAGTCTGTTTATTGACCTTCATCTCTTAGCACATTTCACACAGTGAAGGGGTTTGGGAGTGTGCTTAGGAGGGACAGTGTCATTTTCATCTTTGCAGTAAAGATTGTGCCACCACCCTCCCTCCCCTCCTATTTCATCTCTGGCAGAGACTGCAACACTTGAGGAACCCCTGCTCCTCTTCCTCTCAAGAATACAGAGGGGTTTTTTTTTCTGTCCTTCTGTGTTTCTTTTCTTTAGTCATCCCTGACATGTGCCACACAAGTGATGATCTACTTCAGGGCTTCAAGGAGCAGGAACAGCAGCACTGCCAGCTAGGGAGGGCAGAACAGATTGCCCATTTCCACAGCTTTTCCCTCTCTGCTGCTCAGGCTACAGAACCCTTCAGGTTTCTGTTTCCACACCTGCTCTCCTATGGAGAGGGGAAGTAGCTCCATAGGAAACACCTAGCAGCCCCTTAGGCAGGGTGAAACACAAGACTAGAGCACCACAAAGGAGTTGGTATTGCTTGACACATTTTAGAATCACAATGTGACTGTAGTTTTTGACTCAGCATCAAAAGCTACTAAAGCAAAGTAAAAACATCTTGTGACCACTGAATGTCGTGAACAAGAGCTTGCCCCTGACCAGCAGACAAGGAAGTCAAAGAGTCAGGGCACTACGTAATTCTAAGCCAGAACACAAGAAAGCCAGACTTTTGTTGTTGCTGCTGCTTTGATCTACTGTAATTAATGCACCCACAGCTGAATAAGCAGACACAAATAAACGTCCCCTCCAGCGGAGGGGAGCGGAGAGCATCCCATTCCAAGGCAGAGTGTGAAAGTCCTCTTCAGTCTCTGGCAGCTTTCAGGGCTGCCCTCCCCTCTGCAAGACTGCTCCCCTTCAGGGAGTTCCCTCAGCCCCTGCTGTCCACCCGCCACCTCTCGCCACAGCAGAATGACACTAGGGGACCTCTCCCGGCCTCCCCCTTCACCTTCTCGCCCCCTGCCACTTACTCAGCCCAGTCTCCCGGGAGGACGCTGCCCCGAGCCCGGCCACCTCCGCCCGGCACCAGGGACTCCAGGTAGATCCCACCGGAGACCAGGAGACTGCCGAGAGCGTCCTGGCCCCTGCTCACCCGGACGCAAGCTGCATCCCGCAGGGAGCCCCGCGCCTCCCCCGAGAGGGACGCCAGCAGGACGCGCAACTCCCGCTTCGACCCCTCCATCCTCCTCAGGGAGCGCCGCTACCCGCGGCCTACGCTCCGCCCGCGCCCCAGAGCGCCGCCATCTTGGACGGGGCGGAGCCTTTTTCCGGTCAGCTGACAGCACCGGCCAATACCGTGGCGCGACTGCGGCTCCCCGCAGGCCAGGCCAGGCCAGCTCGGCAGTGCATGCTGGGAGCTGTGGTCTCTGCGAGCGGTGGCGGCCGGTGCGGTGTCTGCCTGCCGCGGCCTTTATAGAGCAGAGTCATTGGAATCGTTTGGGTTGGAAGAGACCTTTTAATGAGCGTGGAGTCCAACCATTAACCCAGCGCTACCGGGTCACCGCCCAGCCATGGCCCTCAGCACCACATCTCCACCGCCTTGAAACCCCGCTACGGATGGGGCACTCCACCACCTCCCTCGGGCAGCCCGGGCCAGGCCTTGGCAACCCCCAAGGAACGGAAATTGTTTGTAAGCTAAACCTCCCCCGGGCGGAGCATCCGCAGCGCAGCCCCGCCCCCGAGCCCCTCCCTGGCCCCGCCCCCGGGGAGCTGCCCGCTGGCGTCGGCCGACGGTGGCCGCGAGGGTCCGTTTTGCGCACTCCCATGGCGGAGCGGGAGGATGTCGGTGGTGCTGGGGCTGTTGTCGCACACGCTGAACAGGGTGCTGTGGTACTCCGGGCTGCGTAGGGGCTGCCATGCCCCCCGGAAGCAGGCCATGGAGCAGGACAAGGCGCTCGAGGTTTACGGTGACTGTCGTGGGGTGGTTGAGGAGGGCGGGTTCAAGGGTCGCGCCTCGCAGAGGGCTTGGTGTGAGGGGTCGGGGGGGCTGTGAGGAGAAGTGAGGCGAGGGGATTTGAGGGTGCCTGGGGAGGGGGTGTATGTGTGAAGTGCTGTGCCTTATGAGGGACCGTGGGGGCCATCGGTGTTGTGCCCTTGGGGTGTGAGGTGGGGGAAAGCAGGCCTTGCCCAGCCCTCGGCGGGGAGCGAGAGCTCTGCCCTGCGGTTGAGTGTGTGGGAACGCTCCTGGGGAGCTCCTGGGGGGCTGGGAGGAAGGGGTCTGCTCTTGGTGTGGCGCAGAAAGGAAGCATCTTGTGGGGTAGGTGTGGCGGGGGTCTGTGAGGGGCTATGGGACAGGGGTTATGAGGGGCCCTGGGGGCTGTTGGTGCTGTGTCCTTGGGGTGTGAGGTGGGGAAAGCCAGGTCCTGCCCAGCCCTTGGTGGGGGCCGAAAGCTGTGTCCTGGGGTTAAATATGTGGGCACACTCCTGTGGGGCGCCTGAGGGGCTGGGAGGAAGGTGTCTGCTCTTGGTGTGGGGCAGGAAGGAAGGGTATTTCACCTGCCAGAGGGCTGGAATCGCTGTCAGGGATGCGGGGCAGGGAGGGGTTACTCTTGGCGTGCTAGAGGGTCCGGGAAGCCTTAAGGGCAGGGGAAGGGTCAGGCTTGGGTTCCAGCTTTCCCCAGCATGCTGTCAGCCCAAGGCTGTGCCTGGAGGTAGGTGGGATGCTGTGACCTTGGGATGGGGCACATGCCATGGTCGCTGTTAGTTAGGATCCCGAGCAAGCAGTGTGCTGAGAGAAGTGTCTGAGGCTGTTGGGTGATGCTGCTGCTGCTTCCCAGCCCCTGAGCATGTGGGAAAGGGGCTGGACTGCTGCTGGGCTCGCTCAGTCCCTGTGCTGGGGGGAGTTACCTTAGTGTTTCATCAGCTTAGAAGAGGAGCTGCACACACCTGGAAAGGCAAGTAATTCCAGAAAGGTCAGCCAGGTAGTCCAGAGAAAGGCAGATGTCTGTTACTGAATGACTGAGAGCACTGTGAAATACGGAGACATTTCAACTCTGGAAATGCTGCCTGAGGGGGTTCCAAAACCATTGTCAAGCTCCCAGGCAAGAGGATAAAATTTTAAGGGAAGAAATGTGTCAGAAATCAGGAGAGCTGTGTGTGAAGATAATTGTGTTGTACTTGGAGGTGAAGTCATTCCTTGTTTGGGTAGGCTGCAGTAGCTGCCTGAGACTTGGAGTAAAAAGTGATGCTGGAGCCAGAGCAATGGAGGAGAGGTGAAAATTGGCCCTTTTTGTTGGTCTGACAAGTGGGACTGTTCATCTGCTAGCTGGTGAATGTTCTGATAGAGCCAGAGAGTGTGTTTGTTACCATCATGATCCTTAGTGTAGCTGAGGGGACAGTTACCAGCCCTTGGGGAGCACAGAACAAATGGCCTTGTGACATCTGCTGTGTCCTCAGCAGCATCATGTCCTCATGCAGCCAGAGAAACAGAGGCTGGGGGCTCCAGAGTGAGCCAAGCAATTCTCTGCTTCCCTGGAAGGCAGGGAGCAGGACTCAGCTCTCTCACTCATCCTGAGTTTTGACTGATAGCTTGTTTTGGGGTCAGGTGTTTCCCAGCCCTCTTGAAACACTTCCCAGGTCTGGAGAGCAGTTTGAGTGGCCTTTGCAGGAGGGTGAAGGTTTGCAGAGGGTGAGGTGAGTCCCAGGAGTGAAAGCTTGGGCAAACACAAGTCTTTAGGGTCTGTCTCTGGCTTCAGGCATACCCTTCTGAGATGGATGGACTCCAGACAGGCATTCCTGCCTGCTTCCTTCCTTGCTGGGAGTAAGAGAGTGCCATGAGGTCCCTGCTGTGAGGCTGGGTCTATCAGCTCCATGGCAGGAATGCACCAAAAGCAGCTTTGCAGCTCTGCAGGGCTGGGTGGGTCTGTCTGTACCTGCAGATAGACTGGAGTCATCTGCTGCAGCAGAGGCTGCTGTCACATTTGCTCCAGCAAATGCTGTTAGCTGCTGTAGTGGAGCTGTTGGTAGGGTGGCACTAAAGAGGAAGTCACTACAGCCAGCTAAAAATACCCATCCATGCCTTCTGTTAAAGGCTGCAGGTGAAGAGCTGGTTTAGTGACCTTGTTTGGAGCTGAAATGCTGGTACTTGTGCTTCTGAGGGGCACACAGCTGCAGGCAAGGCAGAGGCAAGTGCAGGGTGGCAGCTGGGAGCTTCCTAGGTTTGGCCTTCCTTGTCCAAATGAGTGTTTCTTCCAAGTGGTGCTGGGTCCATGGCACTGGGGAGACCTAATTGCCTCTCCTGGGCTGCATTGCTCAGCAAACACTCTGAAGCACTCCTCCTGGCAGGTTCTTAGGAGCTTCCTGGCTTCATACCCTCTCCTGTGCCTTGCTCTTGTGCTGTGCTACAATCAAGTGTTGTCCCTTTTGAGCACTGTTTGCCTTAAGGCAAAGTAACAGCCAGTGTGATTCTGTTTCATGGTGTGCTGTCACCTCCTTAGGCTAACCCTGAGCACTTTCTAGACAGAGAGCTTCAAAAGTGTAGGTTAAGGTAAGGAAGTGACCATTGCTGCAGCCAAACCTGGATTAGTGCAGTATTTCTGCACTGGCTTTCCCTAAGATGGCTTCAGAATCTTATCTCTGAGGCCCAGAGAGGGAAGTGGAGGGAAGATGAGCAGGAAACCTGCCTTGTCTGGTCAGTTGCTTGCTGACAAACCTGAAGGGCAAGCAGTCCTCTCTGAAAGATGACATCTGTGGGGGAGGCTAATGTCAGAGAATTGTTTTCACCTGGAAAAGGCCTTTAGGCTCATGGAGTCCAACCATTGCCCCAGCACTGCCAGGGCACCACCAAACCATGGCCCTCAGCACCACATCTCCAGGGATGGGGACTCCACCACTGCCCTGGGCAGCCTGGGACAGGCCTGGACAGCCTTCAAGGGGAAGAAATTGTTCCTCGTGTCCAACCTGAACCTCTTCTGGGGCAACTTGAGGCCATTAGTGACTGCCCATTGGATTGGGCTGCCCAGGGGGGTGGTGCAGTCACCATCACAGGAGGTGTTTAGGAAGAGCCTGGATGGGGTGCTTGGTGCCATGGGTTAGTTGATCAGATGGTGTTGGGTGATAGGTTGGACTCCATGATCTCAAAGGTCTTTTCCAACCTGGTCTCTTCTGCCCCATTCTTCTGCCCCATTCCCTTTGGTCTTTCTGCTTGTTCTTGGGAGAAGAGACTGACCCCCACCTGACTCAAAGCTCCTTTCAGGGAGCTGTAGAGAGCCAGGAGGTCTCCCCTCAGCCTCCTTTTCTCCAGGCTGAGCAAGCCCAGGTCCCTGGATGGGCTGTAGTTCCAAAGGTTATACTTGCCCTTTAAGAGGCATGTTTGGATGCTTGTTTATTGTAATGGGATTGCAACAAAGAACCACAAAGGTAGAACCAGAATGGGAAAGACCTGCAGAGGGAACAAGAAATCACAGAATCAACCAGGTTGGAAAAGACCTCAAGAGATCAACAAGTCCAACCTAGTGCCTAACACCTCCTGACAACTAAACCATGGCTCCAAGTGCCACATCCAATCCCTTTCTGAACACCTCCAGGGATGGTGACTCCACCACCTCCCTGGGCAGCACATTCCAATGGCCAATTACTCTCTCTGGGAAGAACTTCCTCCTCACCTCCAGCCTGAACTTCCCCTGGCACAGCTTGAGGCTGTGTCCTCTTGTTCTGGGAGAAGAGACCAGCCCCCTGCTGGCTACAACCTCCCTTCAGGTGGCTGTGGAGAGCAGCAACGCCTCAGTTTCTCCAGCTGTGAAGCAGCTGCCGAGGTGAGGTGATGCTGATGTCTGCAGCTGTGTCCTTTCTGAGGAGAAGCAAAACCACCAATGCTGGAAAGGAGGTTTCTGATGGAAGCTGGAGGTGGGCAGGCCACTTCATTGCTGGCTCTTTCTCTCCTGCTGCAGATATAATCCGCACCATCCGGGACCCGGAGAAGCCCAACACCTTAGAAGAGCTGGAAGTGGTAACAGAAAGCTGTGTGGAAGTGCAGGAGATAGGTGAAGAGGAGTATCTGGTTATCATCAGGTTT
Organism: Dryobates pubescens; assembly: GCF_014839835.1. NCBI lineage: Eukaryota > Metazoa > Chordata > Aves > Piciformes > Picidae > Dryobates > Dryobates pubescens. Next base: position 10,234,839 of record NC_071628.1, on the reverse strand, counting down.
ACACCAACAGTACCTCATTGCTCTTTGGCTACTCTCATAGGTAAGGTTTGTTTCATTAAGCAGAGAACCGTGGAGTGGTTTGGGGGGGAAGGGACCTTGTGAGCTCATCCAGGTCAACCCCTCTGCAGCCAGCAGGGACAGCTGCAACCAGAGCAGGTTGCTCAGAGCCCCAGACAGCCTGAGCTGCAATGGTTTGAGGGATGGGGCAGCTCCCAGCTCTCTGGGCAACCTGGCCCAGGCTCTCACCACCCCCACCCCCTGCCCAGGCTCTCACCACCCCCACCCCCTGCCCAGGCTCTCACCACCCCCAAACAGGGTCAAACCTTTCTCCCTTCTCTCCAGTCTGAATCTCCCTCTTTCAGTTCAAACCATCCCCCCTGGTCCTGTCACAACAGGCCCTGCTCTAAAGTCTGTCCCCAGCTTTCTGTCTGACCCTCTGAAGTACTGAAAAGCCACCAGGAGGCCTCCCTGGAGCCTTCTCTTCTCCAGACTGAATCAGTGCTTCATGTTGGAGCATGGCAGGGTAGCTGGTTTGAGCAGGACTTGGCTGGTTAATATTTTACTCCTCTTTTTCAGCCAGTGCTCAGAGTCTAGAACATTTGCATGCACAGATCTCCCTTAGTGTGCAAAACCAACTTGTCCTCACCAGTTCAGTGTGAAGGTAGTTTCAGGCTGTCTGAATAACATCAGCCTCAGTTAAAATTCAGTATTGCTTGGCCAGGAGTTGCATCTTGAGGTCCCTTCTAGCAGTGCAGACAAACAAAACCCAGGGGAAAACGTGGAGCCATCCATCTGGGTTCATTAAGTGAGGGCAGTTCTTCAGAGCAGCTCTCTCCTCCAGGGAAAAGCTTGTCTGGTGGGTTTGGATTGTTGAATGTGGGTTCTTTGCAAATGCTCTCCCATCCTGGAAGCTTCACAGGAAACCCTCTGGTTTGTTTCAACAGGCCTTTGTTTAAGGATAAAGCTGCAGAGGTGTTTGCCTTTCAGACATAAGGTAAAGTATCTGCACCTTGCTTTCAGTGACAGAGGTCTGGCTGGGCCAGCTGGTGAAGGTGTGTAAGCTGCAGGGTGCTCTGAGCTGTGCTTAAGGATGGGCTGGGCTTAAGGATGTGATTGTGGAGGCAGAGAGTGTTGCAGGACAGTGGTGCTACCCTGAAGGGGTCCCTGAAGGGCTGTGCATTTGCTCTTCCTGTACCAAAGACCATTCATTGCTGCACCTCTGAAATCCACTTTTTTCAAGGGATTTCCTCACCAGCTGGCAGTTGGATTCTGGCCAGGGTGTTCAAATGCAGTGTTATGATGAATCAAACTGCTACTCCTGTCTTGGGGGAGATTAATCTGGCTTCCTGCATATGTATTTCAGTATCTCTGAGCAGCATAAATCTAAATTACAAAGAGTTCCTCACTCTGCAATGTCTGAGAGGGGTCTCCAGTGGACCAGCCCTCTGTGAGCAAGCCCTGGAAGCAGCAGTGTGTTAGAAACCAAGGCAGCAGAGTTCCACTGCTCTGTGTAGGCATCACCTGGGAAGGAAAACTTCAGCACAGGTTGGTTACAGTTAGAAGAGCTGCAGAATTCAAGCCCTGAGGGATCTCTTCATGACTTTTGTCTTAGGACTGTTGCACAGGTGGCATGTGGGCCTGACCTTGGTCAGGCACTGTTCCTAACTGGGGTCAGCCCTGCCTATGCTGCTGGAGTGTAAGAGTCCGAGTAGGAAAGAGTTAATACAGCCTTAATATGCCCTTAAATATATCCTTAAAGTTGCTAGGTCTTAGAAGGAGCTAAGAGTGGACCTCCAATGATAAACAGCATCTCATACAGAGTTAATATAGCCTTAATACACCCTTAAATATATCCTTAAAGTTCTTGGGTCTTAGAAGGAGCTAAGAGTAGACCTCCAATGACAAACAGCATCTCATACAGAGTTAATACAGCCTTAATATGCCCTTAAATATATCCTTAAAGTTGCTAGGTCTTAGAAGGAGCTAAGAGTAGACCTCCAATGACAAACAGCATCTCATACAGACCTTTAGAAACTTGCCCCAAATGGTGTAAGGTACAAATTAATTAGCTGAAGATTCTTCTGGTGCTGATAATTTGTTGTTGTTGTTGCTGCTAGCTTCATCTTTCCAGCTAAACAGTGTGAAATGAGACTTTGAGTCCCAGAAAAGGAGGTGAAGAGGGATTTGTTTTGCTGGCCCCATGGTAACAAACAGGTTTAGCTGCAGTGAAAATAGGATACAAGGCATAAGAGTTGCTTGCTTTGGCTTTCCCTTGGGTACAGCAGCTCCCCGTGTGTGAGGGGATTGCCCTTGCTGTTTTTCCCAGGCCTGTTAAATCCATGAAGGTGGTTTAGGTCAGGAAATGGAGGCTGCCTCACACAAGCCTCTTCTAAGCAACTATCTGTGATGCTAATCACTGAGCTAAACTCCCCAGGAGTATCTCAGGAGCAGTCCCTTCCTGAGGATGTCTTTTCAAGGGTGCTTTGCTCGTGGAGGTGCTGGTTCTTCAACTGTTCCTGAGTTGTGGCCTGCAGAGAAGTGGCTGAGAGAGCAGAGCCAATTCTCCACTCTCTTTCCAGCAGCCTGCCTGCAGTTACTTTCTCAAGAGCACTTGGGATAAATGGCTGCCTCCACAGCTCTGAAGAAAGTCTCTTTGGGGACCCCTCACTGAAATGGGGGAAGAAGATTGTTGCAGCCAAGCTTAAGATGAGCTCTTGACATCGATTCCCCTCTTGTTGTCTGGGAACTTCTCACTTCAAAGTGGCACTAAACACGTTGTATGTGCACTGTGCAATGCTTTTTCTTCCAGCCATGAATATATGCAGCTGCTGCTGCATGCATCTAACATGACTGATCTCTCCTCTAGCTGGAAATCTACATATCTGAAGGCACACATTCCACTGAAGAGGACAGTAAGTAGAGCTTGTGAGTGAGTGCAGCTTTAGCCCCGTGTCTTTGCCTGCTTTGGAGGAGCCCTCTTCCTTCCCCACCTTCCTCTCCATTTCACAAACACACACACTTAAAAGCTTTGAAATGCAGCCTGCAGTGTGGAGGCTGGTTTCCAAAGCTGTTTTGTGAAGGGTTTCCTTTGTGGTGGTGTTTTGGGGTTTGTTTTGTGTGGGGTTGTTTGTTTATTTTCGCTTGGTTCTCTTTTGGTTTTGGTCAACAAACCAACCAGCCTCCCACCCCCCGCTTCTCCCAGGTGTTAGGTTGTGTTTGTAACAAAAGAAGCTGCTGCTGTGCTGCTGGGGTGGGGGGGTGGGGTAGAAAAAAAGAGCATCAAGAACTTCCTGCCTGCTTGATCTTCACATCATCATAGGAAAAATAACTGTGTCTCAGTCAGTGTTTGAAACAAAAGGCAGAGGATATGGAAATTCTTTCAGAGCTTCAGCAAATCGCTGCCTGGAGCAGCTGTTGAAGCCTTTGTCCAGGCAGTGTCCCAGGAGTTTTGTGGGGTTTTTACAGCATAACATAGCTTTGCATGGTGGCAATCAGTTCTTTTGGCTGCCTAGAAGTAGAACCTGGAGAGCTGGGACTGCTGGTTTGTCAGGAATGTCACACTTGGGTTTTTAAGACAGATGGTTAGAGCACCTTCCATTCTTCTCCTAAACTAGACAAGCAACAAGAATGGATGGGGTTTGATGGTGGGGTTTGTGTGGCATGAGCTAAGGAACCAAAATGTTTGGTTCCTGATGGTTATTCTTTGTGTGACTTGAGCTAAGTGGGAAAAAAAAAGGTTGTTTTTTGATGTGTTTTTGTGTGTGTGTGACTTGAGCTGCCATTTGCTCTGAATCCCCTATGGATCCTCTGTCCTTTGCTGGCTCTTGAGCACCTTCATATTCTTCTTGGCTCACCCTCCTCGTCTTGTGGCTGTGCCAAGGCCATGCAGCTTTGAAAGGTCTGCCTGTGCAGTGCTTCATCAATTGTACAATAGCATCAGCTTTGGATGTTAGGCAGATATCCTCCACCTTGAGAGAAGATTGGAAAGGAAGTTGTCACAGTGTGCTGTTACTGGATGGATCACAGGGTCTCAGGGGTTGGAAAGGACCCACAGAGATCATCGAGTCCAACGCCCCTGCAGGAGCAGGACCATAGAATCCAGCACAGGTCACAGACAGGCCTTGAAAGTCTCCAGAGAAGGAGACCACAGCTCCTCTGGGCAGCCTGTTCCAGTGCTCTGTGACCCTTACAGTAAAGTAGTTCCCTCTTGTGTTGAGGTGGAACCTCCTGTGCTGCAGCCTATCCCAGGGAGTGAGTGAGCAGAGCCTGTCCCCTCCCTCCTGACCCCCAGCCCTCAGGTATTGATAAACATGATTAAATCTCCTCCAAGTCTTCTCTTTTCCTCAGTCTCTGAACTGGCATCTCACACAATCACAGAGTGGTAAGGGTTGGAAGGTCCCTTGATCTGAAGATCAAGTCCAACCCCCCTGCCAGGGCAGGGTTGCCTAGAGAAGGTCACAGAGGAAATGTCCAGGTGGGTTTGGGATGTCTCCAGAGGTGGAGCCTCCACCGCCTCTCTGGGCAGCCCGCTCCAGAGCCAGGGCACCCTTCACTTAAAGAAGTGCCTCCTCATCTTCAGATGGAAATTCTGATGTTCAAGTTTGTGCCTGCTGCCCCAGGCCCTGTCAGTGGGCACCACTGCAGAGAGCCTGGTCCCATCCCCCTGACACCCACCCCTTAGATACTTGTAAGCGTTAGTAAGATCTCACCGGGCTGGGAGAATCTTCGCTGCGCTGACGCCTTGGCTTTGTCTCGTTGCTGATGGCAGTGCCTGTGCAGTGTACCTCTGACACCTGCTGCTGCTGACCTGACCTCTCTTGTGTGAGAGGCCTCTCTTTCCAACCTTAGTGATTCTATGATTCCATGTCTTTGCAGTCAACAAGCAGATCAACGACAAGGAGAGAGTGGCAGCCGCCATGGAGAACCCGAACCTGCGTGAGATCGTGGAGCAGTGTGTCACGGAGCCAGACTAGCAGCTCTGATCCCTTCCCCCTTCCCTCCTCACCCCCCAGAGTTACCATTTTGATACATTTCTTAAAATATCTTTGTTTAAAAAAAAAAAGAAAAAGAGGAGAAAAAAAAAAGAGGAAAATGATAATAATAATAACCAAGGCCTTGAGTTTAATACTTGAGTTCTTTTTATCTTCCACAGGTGGTTGCTTTGGTTTTGTTTTTTAAACAGAAGCTGTTTATGAGAGAAGATGTAAATGATGAGGAATGAAGTCTCTGAGATGAAGTGATGTGTATAGTGTTCAGAGTTTGTCATTTCTGGTCTCCAGAGGAATATTTTATGGTTAAAAAGCAACCCACCCCACCCTCCGTCCACGTTGCCTTCTGATGGACATGGATGATCCCCCTTCAGTTTTGCCAGTTCTATTTCTACAGGGTTTCAATCACTGCACTGGAAAAAATAAAACCTGATTCTTGTACTGAAGTGCCCCAAGCTCAGAAATGCTCTTTCTGGTGGTGTTTGCTTGAAGCTTAACGTAGACAACCTCCTGAGGTTCAACAAGACCGAGTGCAAGGTCCTGGCATCTGGGTCGGGGCAGTGCCAAGCACTGATAGAGGCTGGGCAGCGACTGGCTTGAGAGCAGCCCTGAAGAAAAGGACCTAGGGGTGCTGGTGGATGAGAGGCTCAGCAGTGTGCACTTGCAGCCCAGAAAGCCAATCACATCCTGGGCTGCATCAAGAGAAGCACAGCCAGCAGGTCCAGGGAGGTGATTCTCCCCCTCTACTCTGCTGTGGTGAGACCACACCTGGAGTACTGTGTCCAGTTCTGGAGCCCCTATTACAGGAAGGATCTAGACATGCTGGAGTGTGTCCAGAGAAGGGCCATGAGGATGGGCAGAGAGCTGGAGCTCCTCTCCTATGAGGACAGACTGAGGGAGTTGGGGCTGTTCAGTCTGGAGAAGGCTCAGAGGCGACCTAATTGTGACCTTCCAGTATCTTGAGGGGGACGTTTTAGGGTGTCAGGGAGTGATAGGACTGGAGGGAGTGGAACAAAACCAGAAATGGGTAGATTCAGGTTGGATGTTAGGAAGAAGTCTTCCCCATGAGGGTGGTGAGACATTGGAACAGGTTGCCCAGGGAGGTGGTGGAATCCTTGTCCCTGGAGGTTTTTAAGCACAGGCTGGATGTGACTCTGAGCAACCTGATGTAGGGTGGGGTGGGGTTGGAACTGGATGATCTTTGAGGTCCCTTCCTATCCTGACAATTCTATGATCTCTGTTAGAGAAGGAAACATTTCAGTCAGCTGCTTCTGTGTTGATAAACATGTTAAAGCTGAGATGAATCCAGAAAAGGAATTTGGAAGCCAGGGCCTGGGCTAGAACTGGGACACTATTCCTCCTCAGTATTTGTGCCTTTTCCCCTCTTAAGTACAAGTTCCTCGTTCTGGAGGCTTTGCTTTAGAATTCCCCTGAGGGTAAAGTTTTCTGGTGGGCAAGATCTTGGCAGTTGATCCTGCTTTGTCTCACAAGTCACCTCTTTAAGCATTGAAAAGTCACCAGGTCTCCTGGAGCCTTCTCTTCTCCAGGCAGAACAACCTCAACTCTCTCAGCCTGGCCTCACAGCAAAGGGCTTCCAGCTCCTCCCAGCATTGCTGTGGCCTCCTCTGGCCCCACTCCAACAGGTCCATGTATCTGCTGTGCTGAGGACTCCAGAGCTGGATGCACTACTCCAGGTGAGGTCTCAGCAGAGCAGAATCCCACAGCCCTTCATTCCTCTGGTTCCCACTGGCCTGATTGTTTGTGCTGCTCCCTCACTGATCTTGTCTGGGATGTCCATGATGTTGCCAGCTGTTCCTTGTGCTCTCCCTGGAGAGGGTTAGCTTGCATCGCAGCTGTGGATTTGACCACAGATTTACCTTTCCCTGAAGAACTGGACAGAGATTCCTCTCTCAGCTGTACTTGCAGGGGAAGTGATGTTCAACATCTCTCATGCAGCCAGAGGAGGGCCTTTGTGGTAACTATCTGTGCTGGGGGAGAGAGGGTCCAGCCACCACCTCATGCCCCATGGCACTGACAGTCCATGGGGGTGTCCCAGGGCTGTGTTATCTGGATGAAGTGGCTCAGGAGAGATGCAGGGAGCTGTTCCTTCACGAAGCAGTAACACTCCACCGGCCTTGTGTTTGGTTAAGCAGTGAGACATCCTGGGAGTTCAGCTCAAACATCTGCTGAGGTTTCAGGGATTTGTAACCATTTCACTGATAAGCCCCAGAAAGCTTTCCTGGGGGCATGATATGATTGAATGGACTCCAGCAAGGCTCTGCAATGTAAACAGTGGGGGGACCTTCTCTTTGTAAGCCAGTAAACTGACACATGTCACAGCTGTGCCAACAAGAGGTCCTAATCTCCCTGCCTCCAGTGCCAAAGCTACCCTGCAAAACAGCATAAAGAGGGAGAGGAGAGAACAATTCCCTTTTCCATAGCTTACAGCACATCTGCAGCACTGTCTGTTGTCTGTGTGGAAAATGATTAAACTCGAGCTGCTCAGCTTCAGTTCCACTTTCCTCACCTTTCACAAGCCTTTGTTCCCCTCATTTGCTCTCACCCTGGATTAACCCTGAGGGAAGGGTCCATGGCCTTCAGCAGCACTTCTACAGATGCCTCAGCAAAGTGTAATTAGCTGTGAGCTTAATTGTGGGACATAGCCCCGGCCACTACCTCAGCTGTTCAGCAGCCTGTGAAGGGGATTAGCTACTTGATGTTTGTATGAGGAACTAAGAGCTTGGTGCTGCCTCCCACATAAATAGAGAACACATGGCACAGCAGCATTTCTTTGAATCCCACTTGGGGCAAACCCTAAAATCTGTGAGTTGAGGCACCTGCTACAATGGTCTGCTGTAAAGGATCCCCACAGCTGCCTTTTGCAAGGCTTTCTGTCAGGGCTTTGTGTCTCTCTGTTGTTTCTTTCAGCTGGGAAAGGCTCAGGATGGCTCCTTCTGTCAGGTGATGTCTATGAAAAGCAGGTGGAGATGTTCCCCTTGAAGGTTTTCAGTTCTTTTGGGCCAGGTGGTGGAAAGAAGGACAGAACTAGAGGCATCTTTTTCCTCCCCACTGTTTAACCTTCAAGAAACCACTGCAAGCTAAGTGCAAGGAGAAGTTCAGTTCAGTGTCACAGAAGCAGAGAATGCTGCAGGTTGGAAGGGACCTCGAAAGATCATCCAGTCCAACCCCCCTGCCAGAGCAGGAGCACCTAGAGCAGGTCACACAGGAACACATCCAGGAGGGTTTGGACTGTCTCCAGAGAAGGAGACTCCACAACCTCTCTGGGCAGCCTGCTCCAGGGCTCTGTCACCCTCACAGTGAAAAGGTTTTTCCTTATGTCCACATGGAACCTCCTCTGCTCCACCTTGCACCCACTGCCCCTTGTCCTATCAGTGGACATCACTGAGCAGAGCCTGGCTCTGCCCTCCTGACACTCACCCTTCACATCTTGATAAGCATGAATGAGGTCACCCTTCAGGCTCCTCTTCCCCAAGTTACAGAGCCCCAGCTCCCTCAGCCTTTCCTCAGCAGGGAGATGTTCCACTGCCTTCAGCACCTTTGTGTCTCTGTCCTGGACTCCATTTTCATTTCATAATGAAACCTAAAGTGACTTTGTTTCCATGAAGTAAAAGAAATCTGGATTTTTTTTTGTTGTTTGGTCTGTTTATTTTGGGTTTGGGTTTTGTTTTGTTTTTCCCACTCAAAAGGAGAAGAATAAAAGCAAAGGATTCTTAAATTGTTCATTTCTGGAGAGAAGGAAGTGAGAAGAGCTGGAGGAGTTATTGCACGAGGGGAATGTTGGGGAAAGATCACAGCATCACAGATTGGTCTGGGTGGGAAGGGACCTTTCAAGCTCATCCAGTCCAACCCCCTGCAGCCAGCAGGGGCAGCTGCAACCAGAGCAGGTTGCACAGACCCCCAGACAACCTGAGCTGCGATGGCTCCAGGGATGGGGCAGCTCCCAGCTCTCTGGGCAACCTCTCTCACCACCCTCAGTGTCAAACATTTCTCCTTTCTCTCCAGTCTGAATCTCCCTCTTTGAGATGCAACCATCACCCCTTGTCCTGTCACAACAGGTGCTGCTCAAAAGCCTGTCCTCAGCTTTCTTATGAGTCCTTCAAGTACTCAAAGGTCTCCCTGGAGCCTTCTCCTTTCTCTCCAGTCTGAATCTCCCTCTTTGAGATGCAACCATCACCCCTTGTCCTGTCACAACAGGTGCTGCTCAAAAGCCTGTCCTCAGCTTTCTTATGAATCCTTCAAATATTCAAAACTCTCCCTGGAGCCTTCTCCTTTCCAGGCTGAACAGCCCCAGCTCTCTCATCCTTTCTCCATAGGAGAGGAGCTCCAGCCCCGTGATCATCGTCATGACTTCTTCTGGACCCACTCCATGCATTCAGAAGCTTTCAACCCCCCCCAAACAACACCTGTGCTCAAATCCCTTCTTTCTATTTCCCCTTCTTCATTCCTAAAATCAAGGTGGGTGTTTTTTTCATCTCCAAGGGCAGCCTGGCACACCCACCAGCAGCCAAACCCCAGCTGTAGCCCAGGTCCTGGCCTGGTGCCGTCACAGAGGGTGGCTGAGAGCACGTGGGCTCCTGGCATGGCTGAGGGTAAGCACAGCTCAAAGGTTGTTATTATTTACTGTTCATCTTTGCTTTTTTGTTTTTTTTTTGGGGGGGGAGCTGTTTAATGATGATCCAAGATGTAAACATATAGGGGCAAAGATAATGTTCTTTATCAGAATTCCAGGTTATCCTGGTTTAAAGCTGCCATTAGACCCTGGGGAGTTGTCCCTCAGAAGTAAGTCTTGATCTTCTAATTTCATATTTTACCTTTTTTTGGGTGGCTTTTAGAAGAAATTTTCTCAGAAAACTTTCATCTTCTGAGAAAACTGCTGCCACCAAACAGCTGCATCCCATCCCATCCCATCCCATCCCATCCCATCCCATCCCATCCCATCCCATCCCATCCCAGCTTTGTGCTAAGGGCAATGTGCTGATGTCCATAAAGATCCATCTTGCAACTTCACTGCAAATCAGCAGCAGATCTTGGAGCAGTCCCCTGAGCACCCTGAGGTGCTGGAGATGGTCTGGAGCAGAAGTTTTGAGCAGAGCAACTGAGGCACCTGGAGTTGTTCAGCCTGGAGAAAAGGAGGCTGAGGGGAGACCTTTTGGCTCCCTACAGCTCCCTGAAAGGAGGCTGGAGTCAGGTGAGAGTTGGTCTATTATCTCAGGAACAAGCAGAAGGACAAATGGAAATAGTCTCAGGCTGCCCCAGGGGAGGTTTAGGTTGGATATGAGAAGAAACTCCTTCACTGCAAGGGTTCTCAAAGATTGTCTTAGGCTGCCCAAGGCAGTGGTTGAACCCCCATCCCTGGAGGGGCATCAAAGCCATGTAGATGTGGTACTGAGGGGCATGGTTTAGCGGTGACCTGGCAGTGCTGAGGTAATGGTTGGTCTGAATGATCTGAAAGGTCTCTCCCAGCCCAAAAGATTCCCTGATTCTCTAACTCCAACTTGCAACAGCGTTATTTGAACGACATGAAGTTACCCACATTTTGCATTTCCCACCTGTTTTCTCCTTAAAACTCAATTTTCCCCGGGACGCAGCTGTGGAACCCTCTCACTTGGGCCCGGCCAGTGCCAGCAAAGCTCCAAATTCTCCCTTTTTTCCACTGAAATTAGCTGCGGGCACCGAGGCTGGGGAAACGCCGGCGGCCAGCCGCCAGGGGGCGCCCTCGGGACGCAGAGGCGACGGGAGGGGTCGCGCCCCCCTCCTCTGCACCGCGCTCACTGCCGCGAAACCACGCCCACTGCCGCGGATAACACCGCCCACTGCCACGACGCCCCGCCCACCGCCTCGGTTGGTCCCGCCCCCGCTCGCTGCCCCGCCGCCGCTGGCCGCGTCGAGCCGCCCGCTACCCGCACCCATGCCGGCCCCGGCCCCGGCCGCGGCCCCGGCCGGCCTCCTCCGCCTCGCCGCCGCCGTGCTGGTGCTGGCCACGGACGTGCAGGCGGGCGGAGGAACCGCGCCGACAGGTCCGCGGAGAGAAGAGGAGGGTGGTCCGGGCGGGGTGGATGCGGGAGGCGCGGGGATGTCCGCGGGTCGTTCTGCGGGAACCGGAGCCGGGCAGCTTCGGTGGGCTGGGCAGGGCATGAATTCTGGCTCCCCTTGACTGCTCACCGCACCCCCCGACTGCTCCCGGCTCCTCCCGATCCCCCTCGAATGCCTCCTGTTCTCCCTGGTTTGCTCCCGCCTCTCCCGGTTCTCCCGACTACTCCCGGCTCCCCGCGGCTTCTTCCTTGTCCTCCTAACTGCTCCCGGTCTTTCTGGTTGCTCCCGGCTCTCCCCGGTTCTCTCGACTGTCCCTAGTTCCCCGCGGCTCCTCCCGGTTTCCCCTAATTGCTCCCGATCCGCCCGTCCGCCTCCGGTTCCCCCCGATTCTCCCGAGTGCTCCCGGCTCTCCCCGGTTCCTCCAACTGCTCCCGGCTCCACCCGGTCCCCCCAGTTCCTTCTGCCTGCCTCCGGTTCCCCTCGGCTTTCCCCGCGGTTTTCCCGGTTTCCCCCAGTGTCTCCAGGTCCCACCGGTTCCTCCTGCTGCTCTCGGTTCCCCTGCAGCCGAGGAACTCCGGGGGGCTCATTCCCCGTGGGGTGTTTGTCCCCAGAGTCGGCTTCCAAACATCATCTCAAAACTGGGATTGGAAGGTTTTTTTTTTGGAGGGGGTGAGGGAGGTTTATTTGGTTTGGTTTTGTTTTGTTTTGGGTTTTTTTTTCCCAGCAGTTGGGAGCTTCCCACTGCCATCCCTCCCCACCCAACCCCTTGCAACCTGAACTCTCTCCCAGCCCTGACCCCACCAAGGGCAAGAGAGTCCCCACGCTCCCCATGGCTGTGGGATTCCTGCCTTTCCCTGCTCCACACTGTGCACTCTGCACCAGTTACCAGATCCAGCTGGAATCTGGGTTCCTGACCCCACCAGTTACCAGATCCAACTGGAATTTGGGTACCCGATCCCACCAGGCTCCCTTGGGAGCTCAGCCTCCAGCTGAAGAGGTAGGAGAGGAGATGAACCCTAAAGGTAACACTGAACCCCTGTCCTCCCAGAGCCTGCTCCGCCGCCCTCCAGCAGTGACATCGTCCACCCCATCAAGGTTGACGAGAGCGGATCCTTCCTGTCCTACGACTTGTCCCACCGAGCCCTTCACCGGCGGTCTGCTTCCTCCAGGAGCAAGCTCCTTGCCTTCTATCAGCTGCATTACAAAGGCCAACCCCTGAAATTCAACCTGAGCCTCAACAGCCAGCTCCTGGCTCCCGGCTTCGTCAGCGAGAGGCGCTTCGGGGGCATCGCCGGCGCCAAGATCCGGACGCGCGCCCACAACTCCTGCCACATGATCGGGGAGGTCCAGAGCCAGGTGCAGGCAGGAGGTCTGGCTGCTCTCAGCACCTGTGATGGGCTGGTAAGTAGGGAGATCCTTCATCTCCAAAGACATAGGGTGCACGGGGAACCCTTTTTTCCTGCCGCCACAGCAAAACTCCTTCCGACAGCAGCAGTGGATGGGATCTTGCCACGTGGGTTTGATGCAGCTGTGGAGGAGCTGGGTGTAGGTTTCCCAGGGGTTCCAGTGGTTTGGGAACTTTCTGGGGTTGTGCTTACTTGTTTGGGTCCAGAATGCCAAAGAGCAACTCTCCTGTCACCTCCACCTTCACTGCATAAATGTAGGGTTATGAGGAATCACAGAGCTGCAGAATGGTTTGGGTTGGAAGGGGCCCTAAGGATCAAGTCCCAGATTCCTGCCATGGGCAGGGACACCTCCTCTAGACCTGGTTTGCAGTTCCAGAATGACATGAACTCAATTTTCATAGAATCCCAGGCTGGTTTGGGTAGGAAGGGACCTTAAAGATCATCTAGTTCTAACCCCCTTCTGTGGGCAGGGACAGCTCCCACTAGAGCAGGTTGCTTAATGCCCCATCCACTTGAACACTTCCAGGCTTGGAGCCTTCACAACTTCTCTGGACTGCCTGTTCCAGTGCCTTAGCACCCTCATGGGGAAGAATTTCCTCCTGATGTCTCATCTAAATCCAGCTTCTTCCAGTTTGAAGCCATCACCCCTCATCCTCTCACTACATGCCTCTGGAAAATGTCCCTCTCCAGGGAGGGGGGGACTTCCTGGACCTCCTCCTCTTCCCTTGAGATTTTCTGGTCTTTGACCACGGGAAGTTTGTAGCTTGATGGTTCTCAGCTTGGGCAGTGCAAAAGGGCAGAAGCCCCTGGCTGTGTTTCTGAGGCTGTCCTTAGGAAAACACCTCTGTTTGTGCTGCTCCTGCTGAAGACACCCGTGCTGCAGCCCTCCTTTGGGGCTGTCTGCCTGGACTTCCCACAGCATCTCCAGGAAGGTCACAGGGAGGAGGGATGAGTCCAGAGGAAGGAAGACAGACAGATTGTGTGTCTACCCATTGCTGATGTGCTCTGGTTCTCTGGGGAGGGTCTTGCTCTGGTTCTCTGGGGAGGGTCTTGCTCTGGTTCTCTGGGGAGGGTCTTGCTCTGGTTCTCTGGGGAAGGTCTTGCTCTGGTTCTCTGGGGAAGGTCTTGCTCTGGTTCTCTGCAGAGGGTCTTGCTCTGGTTCTCTGGGGAGGGTCTTGCTCTGGTTCTCTGGGGAGGGTCTTGCTCTGGTTCTCTGGGGAAAGTGTTTCTTCCTCTCAGCACCCCTGCAGTCCCTGAGCTCACTATCAGACACTTACAGGGTTCACCACCTCTCTGCACTTTGTGATGGAGTCTCTTTAGCTTTTGGCTTTCTTAGTGATCAGTCCCTGCTGGCTGCTCCTCTTTGCTCTGGGACTTTGGAGCTCAAAACGTGCCCCACATCAGTTTCTTTACAGCAGAGCCATTTCTTCCAGGAAAATATTGCAACCCCCCTCCCATTCCCCGGTTCCTCAGCACGAGTCTGTGCTGGATACAGGTGGCTTCATGGTGACAACCTTGTCTCTCCTTGCCAGAAAGGTGTGTTTCAGCTCATGGATGAGGACTATTTCATTGAACCAGTGTCCACCAGCTTCCAAGAGCATGGAGCACCACAGCCCCATAGGATCTACAAGCGCCAGGCTCCTGAGCGTGGGGCAGAGCAAGGCAGGAGGCCACCAGCTCCCTGGGAAACCTGTGGTGTGCAAGGTATGGTCCCCATATAGACTTTGATGTCTGCTCAGTGGGTATAACATGGCCTGTGTGTAGAGCATGTAGATCTCTGCTGCCACCTGGGCTACCAAAGTGGATGAGATGTCATGGAGAGTCCGCAGGGCTTGGATTGCTGAAGCCTTTCATCCTGTACTGGTGCACTGCTGGTTTCCTTGCAAAGCACCCCACAGCCAGATGGTGTTGGGCTGGAAAGTGCTGTGTAGCTTCTGTCAATTGTTTTGGTGTCCTGGGAGTGCTGGTGGACAATGAGGTCACCATGAGCCAGCAATGTGTCCTCATGGCCAATAAGGCAATGGTCTCCTGGGGTGCATGAAGAGGAATGTGGCCAGCAGGTGGAGGGAGGTTCTCCTTCCCCTCTGCCTTACTGAGGCCATAGCTGGAGTCCTGAGTCCTGTTCTGGTTGCCCCAGTTCAAGAGACAAGGAATTACTGGAGAGAGTCCTGGGAAGATGCTGAGGGGCCTGGAGCATCTCTGTGAGGAGGAAAGGCTGAGAGCCCTGGGGCTGTTGAGCCTGGGGAAGAGCAGCCAGAGAGGGGATCTGCTCAGCAAGAGATAAAGGCTGGGGGCAAGGGGATGGGGCCAGACTCTTGTCAGTGGTGCCCAGTGACAGGACAAGGGGCACAAACTGGAGCCCAGGAGGAGAGCATTCATTGGAGTGAGGGTGCTGGAGCCCTGGAGCAGGCTGCCCAGAGAGGTTGTGGAGTCTCCTCTGGAGAGTTATCAAAGCCCCCTGGCCATTGTGACCCTGGGCAAGCTGCTGTGGGTGCCCTGCTTTGGCAGGGGGGTTTGGAGTGGATGATCTCCAGAGGTCCCTTCCAACCCCCACCCCGCTGGGACTCAGGCAGTCCCTGGTGCAGCTGGGTAGGGTTTGAGAGGGGTCTCCAGTGGGCAGTGCCGCATGAGCCCTCCCTGGGATCCTCGGGAGCTCTCCACAACCACCTTCTCCACAGCACCTTCGCATCCTAGCTGGAAGCTTGGCTGCCAAGGGCACAATGGAGACAAGCTGCAGGGATGTTGCTGTGGTGAAGCTGTCCCTGTGCTGTTAGCAGCTCGTCAGATTATCTGGATAGCTGGGATTTTTCTGGCTGGGGGATAAATTCTCTTTCACAGCTCGCGTAGGGGACAGTCCCTGAAATATCCATTGTTAAGCCAGCGAGGCTGAGCCCTCAGAAACTGGTCATAAAAGCAATTCCCAGTGTGTGGGATGGGGTTTGTAAAGCCTCTACCCAGCTTGGGGCTGACCCTGACCTTGCTCTTGGAGCGGTGTCAGAGGAAAAGTCTCTGCGTGAGAATTCCCAGTTGCTGGAGTGCGTGAGGAGCATCCCAGCCCTCCTCCACCTCCTCTCCCTTGCCAGCCCACTGAGCATTCCCCTTGTTTCTCCCTGGGAAGGAGCAGAGCTCAGTCTCCTTGCAGCTGAGGAGTTCTCTGTGAGGTCCTGCAACGTCTCAGGCTTGCCCAGGGCACTGATGATCTTCAGGATTTGGCTCAAGACATCAGTCCAGCTTCAGGAGCACAGAGTTACCCTGCTGGAGAGCTGCTCCTGCCTGCACAGTACAGATTGGTGATGGTCATCAGAGGCACTGAGCCTCCAGGGTTGTTTCTGTGGTTGTTAACCATGAGCCAGCAATGTGCTCTCAGGGCCAAGGACAATGGTGTCCTGCAGGGCATGAAGAAGAGTGTGGCCAGCAGGTCAAGGGAACTTCTCCTCCCCCTCTACTCTTCCCTGCTTACTGAGGCCACAGCTGGAGTCCTGGGTCCAGTTCTGGGGTCCCCAGTTCAAGAGAGGAAGGGAACTACTGGAGAGAGTCTAGTAGAGGTGGGGAAGATCCTGAGGGGCTTGGAGCATCTCTGTGAGGAGGAAAGGCTGAGAGCCTTGGGGCTGTTGAGCCTGGGGAAGAGCAGCCCCAGAGGGGATCTGCTCAATGCTCAGCAAGAGCTGAAGGGTGGGGGGGCAAGAGGATGAGGCCGGAGTCTTCTCGGTGGACAAGGGGCAGTGAGCACAAACTGGAACCCAGGAGGTTCCATGAGGAGAAACTTCTTTGTTGTGAGGGTGCTGGAGCCCTGGAGCTGGCTGCCCAGAGAGGTTGTGGGTTCTCCTTGTCTGAAGACCTTCCAACCCCCTCTAGCCACTGTGTTCCTGGCCAAGCTGCTGTGGGTGCCCCTGCTTTGGCAGAGGGCTTGGACTGGGTGATCCCCAGAGGTTTCTTCACCCCCCACCATGCTGGGATGCCAAGATCCTTGGTGGTACATCCTCAAGCATCTCTGCAGGGCTGTCTATAAACTAATTTGCCATTTCAAACCCCAAGGGCTCTGCTCTGCTCATCTGTGTGCTCCTCAAGGAGTGTTGCAAACCCTTTTCCAGTCAAAGAAATCACTTCAGGGAATTTATTTGTTTGGTTTCCTATCATGCCTCAGACTGAGGTCAAAAGACTTCACCCCCCCCAGGGACTTCTTGGAGCACACAGCACAGCAAAATACACATAGGTTATGGGTCCCAGTCTGGAGCCTGCTCAACACCAGAAGGTGGTTTCTTTGAAGAAGAAGATGTTTAACCAAAGTTGCAGACATTGTATGAAAGGAAAACAAACCTCTTGGTTTTTATCTTTCCCCCCCCTGCTTTGATCCCTCAGAATCTCAGGAGGACCTGGAGAGGGCTGAGAAGCGGAGGGAGAGATGGGAACAGAAGCAACACAGGAAGAGGAGAATCAAGCAGCGCTCCATCAGCAAGGAGAAGTGGGTGGAGACCCTGGTGGTGGCAGACACCAAGATGGTTGAGTACCACGGGAGTGAGAGCATAGAGAAGTACGTGCTGACCGTGATGAACATGGTGAGTCCGGCTCCTCTTCCCTGCAGAGCCACCCAGGCCCTGGGCATGTGCCTGTCAGACATACAGACCAATGGGCTCCTCCCTGGTGGGACCTCAGCAAGCCTCTCACCAGACAGCCTGTCCCTACCTACCCACACCTTGGTGTCTCTGTGTTGCTCCATCTCTTATTCACCAGAACAAGAGCACACAGTCTCAGGCTGCACCAGGGGAGGTTTAGGCTGGAGGTTAGGAAGAAGTTCTTCATAGAGAGAGTGATTGCCCATTGGAATGGGCTGCCCAGGGAGGTGGTGGAGTCACCATCACTGGAGGGGTTCAGGAGGAGACTTGGTAGGGATGCTTGGTGCCATGGTTTAGTTGATTAGGTGGTGTTGGGTGAGAGGTTGGACTTGATGATCTCAAAGGTCTTTTCCAACTTGGTCTGGTCTATGCTATCCTATGCTATCCTATCCTATCCTATCCTATTCTATTCGCCATGGGAGGATGGATTTGGGTCAGCAAGCTCAAGGTCTAAACCTCTATGCATGCAGGAGCAGCTCAGCCTGCACGGTTTCCCCTTCCCTATGGGGCTCCAGGGCTCTTCCCTTCTCCTTCCCACTGTGAGGATGGATCATGTGGCCTCCTGGAGAGATACTCCCAGGGCAGAGATGCTTCAGGGAAGAAGGGAGGCGGTGGGTGATGCCTACAGCCATGCCACCACCGCTGTGGCTCTCCCCAGGGAGGTGTGCAGGCAGCTTGGGCATGAAATCACCCTGAAGCCTGCAGGAGGGCCACCCACCATCCTCTGTGTGATAAGGAAACCTCCTGGTAGGAAGAGAAACCTGCAAGGACCTGGAGCTTTGGCTCAGACCTCCTTGGGCTGCACCCACAGAGGGAGCTGCCATCTGAGCCAAAGCCAGCACTAGCCTGGTCAGCAGGAGACACCTGGTAAGGTGCCACTGAGGACAGTGTGGAGGAGCAGCAGATATTGGTGGTCTCCACTGGGAATCTGGATGGGCTTTGCTGTAAACCAAGCAGATAAGTCAGTGTGAGTTGCTTTAGTCTCTTCACTCTGCTGTGCTGAGGGCTTTGATGGCCAGAGAAGAGGCTGGGCAGAGGACCTCCTGGAAATCTCTGGATTTCTGGAGGTTGAAGGCAGAAGAGATCACAGGCTTCCTTTGAGATGTTAAACACATCTATCAGGAGAGAGCAGGGGGCTTCCCCAGGGCATTTCTGGTCGGGTTTCAAGGTGCTGCACAGATCCTATCAAGTTCCAACTGGTTTAGACTCTTGAGTCCAGGTCTGCATCTGGCATTTCATTTGGGGGACTTCCCTGAGATACTTGTCAGAAGCTTCCCCACGAGCTCCCCCTCCCCTCCAGAGGGGGGAGACCTATTTTTTTGGGCTTCATTTCTTTCCTTGGCTGTGGTGTGTTGCAGGTGGCAGGGCTGTTCCACCACGCCAGCATTGGCAACCCCATCAACATCGCCATCGTGCGCCTCATCCTGCTGGAGGACGAGGAGGTAAGGGCAAGACACTGGGAGGAAAACATCAGAAGGAAAACACAGTGACTCATCCTCCCCTGCTGGCAGCCAGACTGGGATAGACTGGGAGCTGGCCTTGAAAGCCCAGAGGCTCTCCCTTGTGCTGGCTTCATGGGCTGCGTGATTCCACGTCAGATAAACACGCCCGTGCCAAGGTTCCCTCTGCGTGGGCTGCAGCCCTGGTGAGGTCAGGGGGATGCCATAGTCAAGGGGATGACATGGTGAGGGGGATGCCATGGTCACGAGGATGCCATGGCCAGAGGAGCTGCAGGCTCTGAGTTTGACAGCAATGTATGAAAACTCAGCACCGCTGCCAGCAGCAGAGGGCCGTGAGTCACTCCTTGGTGGTGCTCCCAGCTGCAGTGGTGCCTCTCGAGGGGCTCCAGCAGGCTCCCCATCTGTGTCCTTCACTGGCTGTGTCCTTCACCCTCAGCCAGGATGGGCTATTTTCTTCACCCCCATCATCAGGTGATTTAATGTTTTGATTGAACCACAGATGAAAAGAAAGCAGAGAAGGGCTGTGTCCCCCCAGCCTGCAACCAGTCACTGTGGAGTGATTCCGTCTGGATTGCCACAGCAGTGACCCAAAGGCTGGAAGCCCTCTGCTGTGAGGCCAGGCTGAGAGAGTTGGGGATGTTCAGCCTGGAGGAGAGAAGGCTCCAGGGAGACCTTCTGGTGGCCTTTCAGTGCTCCAAGGGACTGATGAAAAAGCTGGGGACAGACTTTTGAGCAGGGCCTGTTGTGATAGGACAAGGGGTGATGGTTTGAACTAAAAGAGGGAGATTCAGACTGGAGAGAAGGGAGAAATGTTTGAGCCTGAGGCCGGTGAGTGCCTGACCCAGGTTGTACAGAGAGGTGGGAGATGTCCCATCCCTGGAACCATTGCAGCTCAGGTTGTTTGGTGCTCTGAGCAAGCTGCTCTGGTTGCAGCTGTCCCTGCTGGCTGCAGGGGGGGTTGAACTGGGTGAGCTTGAAAGGTCCCTTCCAACCCATTCTGACTCCACTCTGACGTGTCTGAGATCAGCCCCCTCCCTACTGTGTCCTAAGATGCCAGCAGATCCAGCAGCAGTGTGACATTAGACTTCTCACTGTGTTGGCAGAAGGATCTGAAAATCTCCCACCACGCAGACAACACCTTGAAAAGCTTTTGCAAGTGGCAGAAGAGCATCAACGTTAAAGGAGATTCCCACCCTCTTCACCACGACGTCGCCGTCCTGCTCACCAGGTACTGTGTCCCTGTGGCCACTTCGTGCTGCAGGTACTGCACTGGCAGCTGGGAACACATCTGCTGGCTGCTGGCAGTGGGGCAACCAGGGGAACATCTCAGTGGGAGCTGCCTGAGCCCTGCATGGGCACCTGCCCATGAGATGTGTGACGTGAAATCGGGAGATAACCTGGTCCTAGTGAACCACAGAATGGTGAGGGTTGGGAGGGACCGCTGGAGGTCATCCACTCTGACCCCCCCCTTAGAGAAGGTCACACAGGAGCATGTCCAGGCAGGTTTGGAATGTCCCCAGAGGTGGAGTTTTCACCACCTCTCTGGGCAGCCTGGCTGGGACTGGTCTCAAATCTCAAGCTTAAACCTGGAGTCAGCTTCCAGTCGGAAGTTTCCGAACCAGTTTTTCCCCACGGCCCTCTTGCCAAGCCCCAGGATGGCTGGATCCTCCCAGCAGATGTACACAGGGATTAACTCCCCTTCTTGCCTTGGAAGCTTAATGCTTGGGAATGGCAGAGGAGCCTCTGAGAAGGCCCCTGACCTCCCATGAAGCTCGTAGGAATTCATGCCTCTGGCCAAGTTTAGATACCTTGCAGTCAAAACTTGGTTTGATGGCTTCAGGCTGTCGTGTCTTGGCTCTTGGCAGCCTGCTGGTGGTTTGTGTGATGATTCACAACCCACAACAGCTTTATCTTCCTTAGGAAGTTTGCTTCGAGGCAGAAATGAGGCACTTAAGGCAACAGACTTCAATGGGGTTGTTCTTCCTGGGTGGCTGGAGCTCCTCTGCCCTGGACCACAGCACCCCCGGGATCTGCTTCCACAGGCAGGGTAGTAATTGCCTCGTTATCCCCAGCATCAGCTTTATTTACACAATGGAGGAGAGGCAGCCAGGCTGGCTGGCTGCTCCCATTAATCAGGCTTAATAATAAGCTGGGAATACTGGGAGAGGAAAGGGGAAAGGAAAGGTCATAAATCTTCCTCTCGAGGACAGAAGTTGGATGTCTCCTTTCTCACTTCTGTTTGGCCAGGGTCTGAGTGTCTTCTGTGGGCTGGGATGTGTCCCCTGTTGGGTCCTGCCACTTTCACACCCTTTCTTGCACTGATTCTCAGCATGGTGGCTGAGCACTTCTGCCACTCTCTGACCCACCACCTGGGGAGAGGGCAAAGGCAAAGGTCTCAGCCAGAACAAGTGGCCAGGAGCCAGCCTCTGTCCTCTGTCCCACGATGCTGAGCACTGCAGGGGTTAGCACCACCAACCAAGAGGTGATCAGGGCCAGGAGATGTACATGAGATGCTCCTGCAGCCTGTAACCATCAGCAAGACTCTGGGTCATAGGACAATGAGGATCCCAACTCTGGCTTCAGCTCAGGGTTAGGGTGCCCAGAACAAAGGTCAGGGATCCCAGAATCCCAGCATGGTAGGGGTTGGAAGGGGCCTCTGGAGACCATCCAGTCCCCACCCCCTGCTCAAGCAGGGGCACCCACAGCAGCTTGCCCAGGATCACAATGGCCAGGGGAGATTGGAAGCTCTCCAGAGACGGAGATTCCACAACCTCTCTGGGCAGCCTGCTCCAGGGCTCCAACATGCTTAAAGAAGTTTTTCCTCTCTGCTCTGTGTCTGTGTGTCCCTTGCCTTCATCACTCAAGGAAGGACATCTGTGCAGCCATGAACAGACCCTGTGAGACCCTGGGCCTGTCCCACGTGGCAGGGATGTGCCAGCCCCACAGGAGCTGCAACATCAACGAGGACACGGGACTGCCCCTGGCCTTCACTGTGGCCCATGAGCTTGGACACAGGTACCACCAGTTTCCTCCTCCTCCTCCTTTCAGCTCTGTCCTCCGCTCTGCTCAGCCAGGGCTTGAGAAGGTATGGGTGGAAGCTGGGAGAAGATTGGCAAGCGGCTCCTCAACGGTGCAAACTTTCCTCTGCTCCCTTGAGAAGCTGCCCTGGGACTTTCATTTGAGAGTGCAGTTTTTGGTTGCCCCAGGTTCAATGAAAACCACATAATCCAAGGCAACCTGCACAGGCTGTGTCTGTCCATTGTCCTATGTTGTTGAAGGCTCTGGAGAAGAGGGTTGTCCATTAGAAGTCTTAAGGAAGGGACTGGGTATGGAATCAGCAGCAGCATTTTGCCCTAATTTTGATTCAGCTTTGACAAGAATCCCTTGAAGATTTTAGTTCATAATAGACATGAAAGAAAAGTTTGGCCAGGTGCCCCTTGAGGCTCCTTCTAACCTGGGTTCTGAGGGTTCTCTGCTGGCTTTGCCTGGTAAAAGCACCCACCCAGTGAGGTTCAGTAGCTTGATGTTGTTTAATGGCATTGTTTCTTTTTTCTTGGCTGAGCTTTCACTAAGAAAACTGAAATAAAATCATAGAGTCACAGAATTGTTTGGGTTGGAAAAGCCCTCTAAGGTCATTGAGTCCAACCATCAACCCAACACCACCATGGCCACTCAACCACGTCCCCAAGTGTCATGGCCACAGGTTTCTGGAGCACCTCCGGGGATGGTGACTCCCTGAGCAACCTGATCACTCTTGCAGGGAAGAAATGGCTCCTAATACCCAACCTAAACCTCCCCTGGCACAATTTCAGGCCATTTCCTCTTTCTCTATAACCTGATACCAGAGAGAAGAGCCCAGCTCCCACCTGGCTCCAACCTCCTTCCAGGGAGCTGTAGAGAGCCAGGAGGTCTCTCCTCAGCCTCCTTTTCTCCAGGCTCAACATCCTCAGGTCCCTCAGCTGCTCCTCACCAGACCTCTTCTCCAGACCCTTCACCAGCTTTGTTGCTCTTCTAAATGGTGGGGCACAGTGCTGAGCAGTGCCCCTGGTGTCCCCAGAGTGTGCCCCAGGGCCGGGTGCCCTGGTGCTGCTGCTGGCCAGTGCCCAGCGTGGCGGTGGTGGTGCTGGGCAGCAGAGCGGCTGGGCGGTTGTGGCAGCGTGTGGCTCACCTCTCCTTTGTGGGGCTGTGCTCTTACACAGTTTTGGGATTCAGCATGATGGAAGCAGCAATGACTGTGAGCCAGTTGGGAAAAGACCTTTCATCATGTCTCCACAGCTCCTGTATGACACGTCCCCACTCACCTGGTCCCGCTGCAGCCGCGAGTACATCACACGATTCCTTGAGTAAGTCCTTCCTTCCTTCCTCTTCTTCCTCACTCCTGGGCTGCTGGGGGTGGCTCGGGGCTTGGGTCTGCAGCTGGGGAGTGACCAAGCGAAAATCAGCCCCAGGGCATGTGCAGAAAAGCACTTGGGGGTGCTGGTGGATGCGGAGCTGGACGTGAGCCAGCAGTGGGCACTTGCAGCCCAGAGGCCAATGGCAGCCTGGGAAGCATCACAAGCAGAGTAGTTAGCAAATGAGAGAGGAGATCCTGCCCCTCTGTTCTGCGCTGGTGAGACCTCTCCTGTGTCCAGCTATGGGGTCCCCAAGGCAAGAAGGGCAGGGACCTGCTGGAGCGGGTTCGGAGGAGGCCAGGAAAATGATCAGAGGGCTGGAGCACCTCTCCTGTGGGCACAGGCTGAGGGAGCTGGGGATGTTCAGCCTGCAGAAGAGAAGGCTCTGGGGAGACCTCAGAGCTGCACTTCAATATCTGAAGGGCATCTACAAGAAGGCTGGGGAGGGACTGTTCAGAAGGGTCTGTGGGGATAGGATGAAGGGCAGTGGTTTGAAACTGGAGCAGAGATTTAGGTTGGACATTAGGAGGAAGCTCTTCACAGTGAAGGTGGTGAGACACTGGCACAGGTTGTCCAGACATGTGGTTGAGGCCCCATCCCTGGAGACATTTAAGGGCAAACTTGATGGGGCCTTGAGCAACCTGATCTAGTTGGAGGTGCCCCTGCTGAGTGCAGGGGGCTTGGGCAAGATGCCCTTTGAAGGTCTCTTCCAACCCAATGCACTCTGTGAATCTGTGATATCATGGGGTTGTCTATGTCCTTGCTGTGAAGGGTCAGGGTTTGAACACAAAAGCATCACAAGCATTTGGGTGGTGGCATGAGGGTTGAGTCTTAAGGGTCAGTTTTCAGCACAGGTGAGGAGCTGACCTGCTGGGAAGCAGCTCTCTGGAGATGGACCCAGGAGTCCTGGTGGATAAGATGTTGCTCATGAGCCAGTAATGTGCCTTCATGCCCAAGAAGGCAAATGGTTTCCTAGAGAGCATAAGGAAGAGTGTGGCTAGCAGGTCAAAGGAACTTCTCCTCTCCCTCTACTCTGCTGTAGAGAGGCCACATCTGGAGTCCTGGGTCCCATTCTGGGTATCCCAGTTCAAGAGAGACAGGGAACTACAGGAGAGAGTCCAGCAGAGGTGGGGAAGATGCTGAAGCACCTGGAGCATCTCTGTGAGGAGGAAAGGCTGAGAGCCCTGGGGCTGTTGAGCCTGGAGAAGAGCAGCCCCAGAGGGGATCTGCTCAGTGCTCAGCAAGAGCTAAAGGGTGGGGGGCAAGAGGATAGAGACAGACTCTTGTCAGTGGTGCCCAGGGACAGGACAAGGGGCAGTGAGCACAAACTGGAACCCAGGAGGTTCCATGTGACCATGAGGAGAAAATTCTTCATTGTGAGGGTGCTGGAGCCCTGGAGCAGGCTGCCCAGAGAGGTTGTGGAGTCTCCTTCTCTGGAGAGCTTCCAACCCCACCTGGCCCTTGTGCTCCTGGGCAAGCTGCTGTGGGTGCCCCTGCTTCAGCAGGTGAGTTTGGACTGGGTGATCTCCAGAGGTCCCTTCCAAGCCCCACCGTGCTGGCATTCTGGGATCCTTTGATGCTCTGTGCAGCTCTCTTCAGGGCTGTGCATGCAGCAGCTGATGTTTGCCTGAGGCAGGAGGCACCACGTGAGGCAAGGAGAAGGGGCCAAGCTCTTCCCTGCATTTGTTTATTTTTAGCACCCCTGGCTGAGTCCTCAGCTCGTTGCTGTGAAGTTCCTCGGAACTCAGCCCAGAGGTTTAGGTTTGTCAGCCAGTGGCTGCGCTGGAGGAACATTCTCCTCCCTTGCCCTGGGCAGTGTGGACAACAATGAGAGCAGCAGTGGGGAGAGCTGGGTGAGGGTGGTGGGGCTCAGCTCCACAGAATCCCAGAGTGGTAGGGGATTGGAAGGGGCCTCTGAAGACCATCAAGTCCAACCCCCTGCCAAAGCAGAATCACCTAGGGCAGGTCACACAGGATTGGATCAGATGGATCTTGAAAGCCTCTAGTGAAGGAAACTCCACAGCCTCTCTGGTTCCAGGCTTATCCCAGCCTGGGGCATGTGGGCTTGGCCCCCATCAGGGGGAAGTGCTCTGATTTATGGAGCTTTCTCGTGTCCACAGCGTTCTTGGCCCTCTGCTTTTAACCTCTGCTGCTGAACTAACAATTTCCTGTTTGCAGTGACCTTGGGCTGCTCCGAGTTCTGATGGGGAAGAAGCAGAGCAGCTGGATGCTTCTCCACTTGTGTTTGGGTCTCTTTGCTGCCCACCCACCCCTCCCCCCCCCCCCGAAAAGGTGCAGCTCTTCCTTAAGAGCAGAGCAAGCATCCTTCCCCAGCTGTGACATCCCCCAGGCGAGGGAGAGGCCCCTCAGCAGCATGGACATGAGTCTTTTAACACCACCTTGGCAGGAGAACAGGAAAGAGAGAGCCAGCAAATGGGACCCTGCTGACCAGGGGTTGCTGGAACAGATGGGACAGCACAGAGCTCTCTGAGATGCTGGTTGTTGTTTCACAGCAGATTATCTTTTTACCAGCACTGCTGAACATTTAAGCATCTACAAATGCTTCCTGTCATCAACCCCTCCCTGGAGGTGTTTCAGAGCTGCAGAGGTGTGGTTCTGAGGAGCATGACTTAGCCACCAGACTTGGTAGAGTTAGAGAATGGTTGGGCTTGATGATCTTAAAGGTCTTTTCCAACCACAACAATTCGATGGCAGTGGCTGTGGGTCCGACTCTGGGTGCAGCCACGGCTGAGTGACCCTCTTGGTGAGGCTGTGGGTCAGCATCTGCTCAGAGGAGGTGGATGAGGTCACTTCTCTGGTGCAGTGGTGCTGTCCTCCACAGAACATGCATCCCTTGTTCAGTCTAATGAGGGAGGATGACACAGGGTCCCTCATTAGAGGGCTGACACAGGGTCCCATCACAGGTGGTGATGGTCCTGTGGTGGAGGGACCACTTTGGACCTGGGCATCTCCTTGGCTCCAGGTCATGCCAGCATTTCCCAGACAAACCCTTGTGTGTGTTCCATGATTTTCCCCCTCTAACCCTCAGAGGAGCTGGAAGATGTTCTAAGGCCTTCACCCTCACCATGCCATGAGGGATGCTGTTTCCCAGTCTAGCTGGTGGAGTACCCTTGTGGAATGGGTGCCCTGCTCTCCACCACGAGCCTGTGATGGTGTGGAGCAGCTTCCCTTTATCTCAGCAGCAGCCTTTATCTCAGCAGAATTTTCTCTAGATTAGACAACCAGTTTTGAAGCTTCTTTGCACAGCACTGAAGAAGTTCTTCCATACTTCTGCCATGGGCTCGTTCCAGCTGATCTCCACCTTCCTGGAGCCTGGGGAAACCCTGTCAGTCACATCCCTCCCCCTTCCAGTCCTGCCAGACCCCCAATTTGTGCAGCTGATTCTTCCCAAATTCCCATCCTTGCCTTTGTTTTGATGGAATTCCATCCTGGCTTTCCCCCTCCCCCCCCCTTCTCCAGTTCTCTGAGAGCTTTTTGGAATGTTACTGCTGCTCTCAATCTGCTCTGCAGATCCTCCCAGCCTGCTCACATGTGGGGATTTAATCCTCATCCCATCTCCTCCATCATCCAGCTCGTTAAAGAAGGGACCCCTGAGCATTTCCAGTTGGGAGTGTGGTTTGTTGCATAGCCCTGCAAAAGCCTGGGAGAAACTCCTGCCAGTTCCTGGCTTGGGGATGTCTTTTGGCAGCTGGAAAATGTTGAATGAAGAAACTGCTTTTTTGAATGAAGCACTGGGAAGCTGACACAGCACAGCCAGTCTGTATCACCCCCACTCTGGGACAGAGACCTCTCCTGTAAGCTGGGGTTGTTCAGCCTGGAGAAGAGAAAGCTCCAGGGAGACCTTCTGGTGGCCTTTCAGTGCTTCAAGGGGCCAAGCAGAGAGCTGGGGACAGACTTGTGAGCAGGGTGTCTTGTGACAGGACAAGGGCTGATGGTTTGAACTAAAAGAGGGAGATTCAGACTGGAGAGAAGGCAGGAATGTTTGACACTGAGGGTGATGAGAGCCTGGCCCAGGCTGCCCAGAGAGGTGGGAGATGTCCCATCCCTGGAGCCATTGCAGCTCAGGTTGTTTGGTCCTCTGAGCAAGCTGCTCTGGTTGCAGATGTCCCTGCTGGCTAAAGGGGGTTGTGCTTTTTATGTCCCTGCCTTAAAGGTCCCTTCCCACCCAAACCATTCCATGATTCTATCGTTCTCTGGTATTTTAAGGGCTCGTGTCCTGCCAAGTGAACTGGTGTCCAGTGTGAACCTCACTGGGATGCAGTGGTAGAGGGGAGAAGGTGCTGAGTCTGTCAGATATTGTCCCTTGGTACTGCTAGCACCCCAGAGCAGGAGCACCCCCATACACTTGGCCCTTCTGCCACTGTTGCTGGTTTGAGTTAGGGAGGAATCTGGTTCCACATGACCTTAGAGCCATTCCCAGTCAAACCCAGCAGGAGTGATCCAATCTGCTGGGATCCAGCCTTGCCAGGGAACCTCACCATGCTGGAAACAAGCTTCTTCAGCTCAACACTGAAAGCTCCACGAGTGGCAATTTCTGGTGTGTTTGTGGAGTATCACAGCATAAGCAGCAGAGCAGAGCAGAGCCAGGACCATCCCTTGTGGCTCCTGCAGCCTGGCCAGCAGCCACCGGCCGCCTCCATGGCCCGGGTTCAACATCCCCCTTCTAAAATTGTCCTGCCCAGCACAGTTTGAGCTCTGTTTGTAGTGGCAGGAGGAGGCTGAGTGCTGACAATCTGCTTTATTGCAACGAGCAGGCCCTTGACACGTGGGTTGTGGCGTCCACAGGGACCTTTGTGGGGTGGGAGTGATGCAGGACAACATCTGGTTCTTGGCAGTGGGACGTTTGTTCAGTGAAACCCTTCACCTTGGAAGGGGCTCGAGCTGGTGACCTGTTCACAAAGCAGTAATCCAGGCAGCTGTTCCCAGGGAAAAAAGACATTTCTGTCTTGTCATGGAGTCACAGAATGGGTTGGGTTGGAAGGGACCTTAAAGATCACCCAGTTCCAACCTCCTGCCGGGGGCAGGGACACCTCCCACTAGAGCAGGCTGCTCAAAGCCTCATCCAGCCTGGCCTTGGGCACCTCCAGGGAGGCGGTTTTCATCGTGGGGTTGGGGCCATCTCAGGGGGGGAAGGGGGAGTGTGCAAGGCAGGGGCATGGAGAAGGTGCTGCTGCTTTCATCCCTTTGCCTTCCCAACATCTGTCACATGGGGAGAGGCTGAGAGAGCTGGGGCTCTTTATCTTGGAGAAGAGGAGGCTGAGGGAGGAATCCCATCAATGCTTACAAACATCTAAAGAGTGGGGGTCAGGAAGGTGGGGTCAGACTCTTCTCAGTGGTCCCCAGTGACAGGACACGAGCTAATGGGCATAAGCTTGAACATGGGAAGTTCCATCTAAACATGAGAAGGAGCTTCTCTACTTTGAGGGCAGCAGAGCACTGGAGCTGCTGCTCAGAGAGGTGGTGGACTCTCCTTCCCTGGAGACTTTCAAGTCCCTCCTGGTCATGTTCCTGTGTGATCTGCTTTGGGTGGTCTTGCCCTGGCAGCAGGGCTGGGCTTGATGATCTTCAGAGTTCCCTTCCAGCCCCTACCATTCTGTGATTGATTCCCCATCACCCCCAGGATGATCACCTGGAAGCAGGCCCCCACCCTCAGAAGTGGGTACCCCCACAGGTGCTGGAGCAGCTCTAGGGGTGGTTGGAGAAGCCAGGACCATAGCAGCTAGATGTGCTGATAGCTCCTGATGGTGGGGGGACATTAACGAGCTGTGGTTCCTCCGTTGGCAGCTGCCGGGTGTGCCGGGCTGGTGGTGATGCCGCTGTGACCCCTCTCTTTCAGCCGGGGCTGGGGGCTCTGCCTGGATGACCCCCCTGCCCGGGAGGTGCTGGACTACCCCTTGGTGCCCCCGGGTGTCCTCTACGACGTGGGCCACCAGTGCCGGCTGCAGTACGGACCCTACTCCACCTTCTGCGATGACATGGATGTAAGCCGAGGGCTCCCCCCAGCACCACCCCCAGGCTTGCGGGGCTCTGGGGGGCCTTTTGGGGGCCGGAGGGGCTCTGCACGGGGTGATGCTCCCTCTGCTGGAGGGTTGGCTGGTGCAGTGACCGTGTCCTGCTCGACCCTGTTCTCTGCAGAGCGTCTGCAACACGCTGTGGTGCACGGTGGGGAACACCTGCCACTCCAAGCTGGACGCCGCTGTCGATGGCACGGCGTGTGGGGACAACAAGGTAAATGGGGAGCAGACCCCCTCTGCGGCTGCAGACACTCCCAGCCCTGCACCTAGAGGGGTTTTGCAGGCTCCATCACACAGGGATGGGCTCACTTCCCTGCCCTTGCTGTGCCCAAACCTCTGCTGGGGAGGTCCTGCCTTCAGTGGAGCTGAAAATGCCTCAGGATGGTGAACCCCACAGTTAATTGCCACGGTGGGAGGAGAGCGCAAGGCTTGTTCTGCTCAGTGGGTGCTGCAGCAGGAACAGGGTGTGGAGGCACCCAGTTCTCTGCAGGCAGATCTGGTCACCCTTGGTTCCTCTACCCTGGGGCTGATCTGTCACGATTGACTTCTCCAGAACAAGGTTTTCCTGCTCAATTTCCTGCCCAACTCCATAAAGCCATAGATGTTTCTCCTTGTTAGTTCAGTATCCCCTCCCCAAGCCTTGGCCCCTCGGCCCCAGGGATGACCCTGGGCTTAGCTGCTGCCACTCCTTTGCAGAACCTCCCACAGTGCCTTGCCCATGGCTGTGCCTCTGGGCTGAGGTGGGGCTCTGGATCCCCTGACTGGTGGGTCTGGCAGAGGTTTGGGTGTGCTGCCTCGGAGAAGCCCTCATGCAGCCCAACATCTGAGCTTCCCATCGCCAGAGGTGCACCGAGCTCTGGTTGATGCCCAAAGCACGGATCTGGGGGCAGTTTTGGGGGGGTTTCCTGAAGCTTTGCTTTGTCTTCTCCTGGCCTGTCCCTCCACAGTGGTGCTTCAACGGCGAGTGCGTGCCGGTGGGTTTCCGTCCCCAGGCCATCGACGGCGGCTGGAGCTCCTGGAGCTCCTGGGCCCTGTGCTCGCGGAGCTGCGGCGCCGGAGTGCAGAGCGCCGAGAGGCAGTGCAGCAGCCCCACGTAAGCAGCACCTGGCTCCTGCAGAGACCCCCTCTAGGAGGGGGGCCCAGCACTTCACAGAATCAGAGGATTGTTTGGGTTGGAAAAGACCTCTACGATCACTGAGTCCAACCATCAGCCTAACACCGCCATGGCCGTTCAACCAAGTCCCCAAGTGCCATGGCCACAAGTTTCTGGAATACCTCCAGGGATGGTGACTCCACCACCTTCCTGCACAGCCTGTTCCAATGCCTGACCGCTCTTGCAGGAAAGAAATTGTTCCTCATGTCCACCCTAAACCTCCTCTGGCATGATTTCAGACCATTCTATCACCTGATACTAGGGAGAAGAGACCAACCCTCACCTGGCTCCAACCTCTTTTCAGGGAGTTACAGAGGGTGATGAGGTCTCCCCTCAGCCAGGAGTGATCTTAGCCCTGACTAGGCACTGGTGAAGCAACACCTTGAATCCTGAGTTCAGTTTTGGGTGCCACACTCAAAGAAGGACATTGAAGGGCTGGAGCAGGTCCAGAGAAGGACAAAGAAGCTGGTGAAGGGTCTGGAGAACAGGTCTGGTTAGGAGCAGCTGAAGGAACTTGAGGCTGAGAGGAGAACTTCTGGCTCTCTACAGTTCCCTGAAAGGAGGCTGGAGCCCAGTGGAGGTTAGTCTCTTCTCACATGCAACGAGGGACAGAACAAGAGGAAACAGCTTCAGTTTGCCCCAGGGGAGGTTGAGGTTGGACATGAGGAACAATTTCTTCCCAGAAAGCTCTTCACAGAAAGAGTAATTGGCCAGTGGAATGTGCTGCCCAGGGAGGTGGTGGAGTCACTGTCCCTGGAGGTGTTCAAAAAAGGATTGGATGTGGCACTTGGAGCCATGGCTTAGTTGTCAGGAGGTGTTAGGTTTTAGATGATAGGTTGGACTTGATGATCTTTCAACCTGGTGTGGTGGGTTGAAGTTTACCCTCAGCATTAACTTTTAAGCCAGACCAACTCAGACTCTGTGATCTCTTCCAACCCAAGCCCTTGTGTGACTCTCTGCTCTCCCTCTCCCAGGCCCAAGTACGGGGGCAGGTACTGCCTGGGGGAGCGGAAGCGGTTCCGGATCTGCAACGTCAAGCCATGTCCCCCCGACAAGCCCTCCTTCCGCCAGGTCCAGTGCAGCCACTTCAACCCCATGCCCTACAAAGGGAAGCTCTACAAGTGGACACCAGTGCCCAACAACAGTGAGTCCCAAGGCAAAGCCTACAGAGTAACCTAGAAGAGGGTCACGGGCTCGCAGGATGCTAGGAGGTGGAAGGGACCTCTGGAGACCGTCGAGTCCCAGCCCCCTGCCAGAGCAGGAGCAGGGAACCTAGTGCAGGTCACACAGGAATGCATTAATTTCAGTGGGAGAAGGACCAACACATGTGAGCATCAATCAGTTGTGCTTCATGCCAAAGCCATTTGCTCTTGTGCCCAAATCCTGCAGTGGATTTTCTATAGGAAGATCTTTGTCCCTGCAGTGGTGTCTTGTGAAGCTGCACCAGCAAGGTCCAGAAGCCCATAGGAGCAGGTATCTATATTAATCTTGCTGAGATTAATATGAGTTCAGGTAAGAGCAGAATTGGAGGAAGATATCATATTGCATATCAGGTTGGAGGGTAGATAAAAGCCTTTTCTTTAGCTCATGAATGAAGCAAACCAGAAATAGCACAGCAGAGGAATTAGCTTCTTCGTCAAGAGGGTCTTCCCAACAGCCTGGTCTTGCTGTTGGTGTCCATAAGATTGGCCTTGCAGTCAGTGCTGTTACAATGTCCTCATCAGTGACACAGGCAGTGAGACTGAGGGCACCCTCAGCAAGTTTGCAGATGACACTAAGCTGAGTGGTGAGGTTGGTAAGTCTGGAGGACAGGTTGGGTGTCATCCAGAGGGACCAGGACAGGCTGGACAGGTGGACTGAGGAGAATCTCCTGAGATTCAGTAAGACCAAGTCCTGCACTTGCTGGTGTGGTGAGAAGCTGGGCATGAGACAGCAATGGGCACTTGCAGCCTAGAAGGCAAATGGCAGCCTGGGCTGCTTCACAAGCAACATGGCCAGCAGATGGAGAGAGGAGATCCTGTCCCTCTGCTCTGGTGAGACCTCACCTGAGTGCTGTGTCCAGCTATGGGGCCCTCAACACCAGAGAGACATGGACCTGCTGGAGAGGGACTAGAGGAGCCACAAGGGTGATCAGAGGGCTGGAGCACCTCTCCTAGGGCACAGGCTGGGAGAGCTGGGGCTGTTCAGCCTGCAGAAGAGAAGGCTCTGATAAGACCTTAAAGCTACATTTCAGTATCTGAAGTGGGACCTACAGAAAGGCTGGGAAGGGACTGTTCAGAAGGCCCTGTGGGGGTAGGACAAGGGGCAGTGGTTTGGGACTGAAGCAGTGAAGTTTTAGGTTGGACTTTAGGAGGAAGTTCTTCGCAATGAGGGTGGTGAGACACTGGAGCAGGTTGCCCAGAGGTGTGGTTGGGGCCCCATCCCTGGAGACATTGAAAGTCAAACTTGATGTGTTTCTGAGCTACCTGCTGTAGTTGGAGGTGTCCCTGCTGAGCACAGGGGGGACTGGGCAGGATGCCCTTTGAAGGTCCCTTCCAAGGCGATGCAACCTGTGACCCTGTGTCTTTAAGTCGTGGCTGGGCTTGCAGAGGGGGGTGGAGTTTTGGGGTGGGTATTTTGGGGAGCTGGTGTTGAGGCCTCCGGCTTGCTGGGGTTCAGCTGCTGCGGGTTGGGTTCCCCAGTTAACCCCTGCGAGCTGCACTGCCGGCCCGAGGATGAGTACTTCGCGGAGAAGCTGCGGGACGCCGTCATCGACGGGACGCCCTGCTACGAGATGAACGCCAGCCGCGACGTCTGCATCAACGGCATCTGCAAGGTGGGGCCCAGCACACCTCGCCCCGGGCGAGGAGCCCAGGCGCCACCCCTCTGCTCAGGGAAACGGAGGTGGGCGTCAGGCACGCCGGCCCCGCTGGCTGCACCGATGGGCTGGGACAGGGAGGGAGGCTCCGCTTGGAAATAAGGTCAGGGGTAGGGAAGGGGATGTGAGCGTGTTGAGGAGCATCTCTGTGAGGAGGAAAGGCTGAGAGACCTGGAGGGCTGTTGAGCCTGGGGAAGAGCAGCCCCAGAGGGGGTCTGCTCAATGCTCGGCAAGACTTAAAGGGTGGGGGGCAAGAGGATGGGGCCAGACTCTTGTCAGCGGGGACAGGACAAGGGACAATGAGCACAAAGTGGAGACCAGGAGGTTCCATCTGAAAAGGAGGAGAAAATTCTTTGGTGTGAGGGTGCTGAAGTCCCAGAGCAGGGTGCCCAGAGAGGTTGTGGAGTTTCCTTTTCTGGAGAGCTTCCACACCCACCTGGCCATTGTGGTCCTGGGCAAGCTGCTGTGGGTGCCTTTGCTCTAGCAGTGGGGCTGGACTGGGTGATCTCGAGAGGTCCCTTCCAACCCTTGCCACGCTGGGAATCTTTGAGAGCACACTCAGCTGAGCCCTACATCCTGAGTGTGGCGGTGGGTCTGACCTGGAATTTGTCACAGAATCCCAGCATGGTGGGAGTTAGAAGGGACCTCTGAAGATCATCCAGTCCTAACACCTGTAAAAAGACCCCAGCTTGCCCCTCTCTCACACCCAACTTCCTTATTTTCCACTGCTGAGGACCAAGACTAGTCCTCTCCCTTGTTCCTCCCACGCTGGTGTTGGAATCACCTCCCAAATGCAGCACTGATTCCCCTACACTGGTCAGTTTCAAGACTCATCTTGACAGGGAGCTGGGCCAGCTCATTTCAACTCCACTATCACCTAGAATGGTTGATTGATCCCAGCTGATCCTTGGGGTCCCTTCCAGCCTGGCATGCTGTTGGTGGCTGATGGCATGGTGGGCAGTTGGGGTGATGTGGGGGACAGGTGACTGATGGAGCTACCTTGCAGAATGTGGGCTGTGACTACGAGATCGACTCCAACGCGGTGGAGGACCGGTGTGGGGTCTGCCATGGGGATGGGTCCACCTGCCACACCGTCAAGAAGACCTTTGAGGACAGTGAGGGGCTGGGTAAGTGTGGTGGGTTGGAATTACACCCCACCCCCCAACATAACATTGCCAGACCAGCTCAGTTAGAAAGCAAATGAAGCTGTATTTACAAGCACCCCCTCTACTCTGCTCTGGTGAGACCCCACCTGGGGTACTGTGTCCAGTTCTGGAGCCCCTGTTACAGGAAGGATCTGGAGGTGTTGGAATGTGTCCAGAGAAGGGCCACGAGGATGATTAGAGGGCTGGAGCTCCTCTGCTATGAGGACAGACTGAGGGAGTTGGAGCTGTTCAGTGCAGAAGAGAAGGCTCTGAGGAGACCTAATTGTGGCCTTCCAGTATCTGAAGGGGGCTCCAGGAAAGCTGGGGAGGGACTTTTTAGGGTGTCAGGGAGTGATAGGACTAGGGGGAGTGGAACAAAAATAGAAATGGGTCGATTCAGGTTGGATGTTAGGAGGAAATTCTTTACTGTGAGGGCAGTGAGACACTGGAAGGGAGGTGGTGGAAGCCTCATCCCTGGAGGTTTTTAAGGCCAGGCTGGATGTGGCTCTGAGCAGCCTGCTGTAGTGTGAGGTGTCCCTGGCCATGGCAGGGGGGTTGGAACTGGCTGATCCTTGAGGTCCCTTCCAACCCTAACAGTTCTGTGATTCTACAACTACCACCTAGAAATATGGAATGCAATGGATATATATAAAACAGGTAATATTTGCATATATGTACAACTTGTAAACAACACAAGAACCCCCCCAGGACAAAACCGGGGGGTACCAATAGCTTCCCCCTTCCTGCTCCCTTCCCTCCCCCTGTACACAGGACAAGAGAAAGAGCAGAGAGTTGCTGTTAGTTACTTAACCACAACAAAGAACACAGCCAAGGTCAGCAAAGCCAGCAGCAAGCCAGGAGCTGCTATCTGCCAGAGAGGAGGAGGCAAAAAGAGAGGAAGAGAGTTTACAAATCTAGCTTCCTGTTAGTTCTCTGCCCAATGGGAGTATTTAGACCTTATCACCCTTTTCCTTTGGCACCCAGCGGTGATTTATTTACATTCTATCACTTTCTGCTCAAGACCTGTGGGGAATTTTTCTAGGCACAGCCTTGAACTACCACCACAAGGTGTAAAGATTGGCGTGGGGCTGGCACCCAGGGGACAGCAGCACCCACCTGTGGTGGTTTGAGCCTTAACTGGGACTTAAGAGCTGAGATGGGGGCAAGGCTGAGAATCCCTCCCCCACTCCCCCCTCCTCTTTCCCAATAGAGAGGAAAAGAAAGGAGAGGAGCAAATCATAGATTCCTAGAATCAGTAAGGTTGGAAAAGACCTCAGAGGTCATCAAGTCCAACCTGTCACCCAACACCTCATGACTAAATCCACCAAGAAATAATTTGGATTTGGCTTGGAAGTAGAGAGGTAAAGAATTTTCTTTAAACAATATATATATATAAACAAGATATATATATATAAACTCTCTCTCTCTCTTTATATATATATATATATTAAAAAAAACAATAACAGGTAGGGTTCACAAGAGCAAGGAACAAGGATGGATGGGGAAAAAAGAGAAACATGAGATTCAAAACCAGTCCCTTGCAAAGGTGTGGGTGTAGCAGGGAGGACCACCTGGCAGAGAAGCAGGGAGCCAGCAGTCCTCTCATCCAGGCAAAGGCAGGGGCCAAGAGAGCCACATGGCTGCAGTGTCCTCTTTATAGGCTTGCTGGACAGGGAGGGGGAGTGGAACAGATTAACTTAGTTTCCCTGCAGGGGGAAACCACCCTGCAGGGAGGGCAATGCTCTCACAAGCCCTCCCCTCCCTGCTTCCAGGATGGGTGTAACCCATCATCACACCACCCCAGGTGGTGGATCTTCTCTGTGCCACGTCTTGGACTCCTCAAAGGCTCAGCTCCCGGTTCCCTTCCCAGGTTACGTGGATATTGGGATTATCCCCGCGGGAGCCCGGGAGATCCGGATCGAAGAGGTTGCGGAGGCTGGGAATTTCCTGGCCCTGCGGAGCGAGGACCCGGAGAAGTATTTCCTGAACGGTGGTTGGACCATCCAGTGGAACGGGGACTACAGGGTGGCAGGGACCACCTTCACCTACAAGAGGACGGGGAACTGGGAGAACCTCACCTCCCCGGGGCCCACCGTAGAGCCTGTGTGGATCCAGGTATGGGCTGGGCTCTGCTGGTGGTTGAGGTGTGAGGTGGGAACCAGAGGGATAGAGCTGCCAGGTCTTCTGCCTTCCCATCCGGGGCTGAGCCGCTGTGGTCCCTCACAACACTTTGCTGCCATCCAAGGGATGGGGCCACATTTCTCCAGGAGCCAGTGTTGGGAGCAGTGACCACACACTGCTGGCCCAGGGAGCTTTTCCAGCCCATGCCACTTCCAGCTGAGCCTGACCCCCCTGCAGCAGTCCTCCAAATGTTTACCCAGAGGGACAGTGTGAGGAGAAAGGGACCCTTCCTGAGGCCTTTCCTGTATCTTCTCAAGAGCAGGGGAGGAGCCTGCAGTGCTTCTGGCAGGGCTGGAGCAGCTGGTGGAAGTGGTGGGAGCTGGGAGACACGGTGGTGGGAGAGACTGGCCAAGCAGCATCCCTCAGCAGTGCCATGGTGAGGTGCACTTGTGGGTCCTGCTCCATGGTGCAAACCCAAGTGATGTCTCCCAGGGTGCTGCCTCTGCTTCCTCACAAAAGCCCTTGAGGCAGGAGGTAAAAATCCAAAAAGAACATTTGAAATCCTTCCAAACATCTGGAAATGTCAACTTGTAGTCGTCTTCTGCACATCAGGTGGAGACCCTTCTTGGGGCCTTTTGGTTCTTAAAGGGGCTGACCAGAAAGCTGGGGACAAGCTTTTGAGCAGGGCCTGTTGTGACAGGACAAGGAGTGATGGTTTGAAACTAAAAGAGGGACTGGGGAGAAGGGAGAAATGTTTGAGCCTGAGGGTGGTGAGAGCCTGTTCCAGGCTGCCCAGAGAGCTGGGAGCTGCCCCATCCCTGAAGCCATTGCAGCTCAGGTTGTTTGGTGCTCTGAGCAAGCTGCTCTGGTTGCAGATGTCCCTGCTGGCTGCAGTGGGGTTGGACTGGATGAGCTTTAAAAGTCCCTTTCCAACCCCTTCTATGATTCTGTGAAATTCCTTGTGGTGCAAAGCTTGCCACAGAGGCAGTGACCACCATGGAGGTGCATCCACCCCATGGACCTCCTGTCCCTCGCAGTCGCAGCTAGTCACAGTAAGTCACAGCCTTACTCACGCTTCCTGAGCACCAGCCCCTGTGCAGAGGCTCACCTTGGAGCCCAGCCACACTGAGCAGCCAAAGTCTTCATCTTTGCAGCTCTTCAGCAGAGGCTCCAGACGAAATATGAGTAGGATCCTGTGGCAGCCCCTCTGCTGCCAAGTGCTGCTGCTAATGGGAGCGGTGGTGTGCTCGGCACCCGCAAATGATTTTCTGGGATCCATAACATAATTAAAACCTTTTGGCAGAAACCTTTCAGTGTTCACTGAGAGGGTTTTGGCAAGAGGCCCTGGGCCCCACCAAAGCTCCAAGAACAACAAAGCTTTTGGCACTAATGGGAGTGCTTAGGGTAAGAAAAACAAGGTTGAGCTCCAGCCTTTGCCCAGCCTGGAGTGGGAGGTGCTGGGGGTGGGGGGGTAGGACTTGTGTCAACTTGCCCAGTCCCTGGAGGTGTTCCAGGCCAGGTTGGATGAAGCCTTGAGCAACCTGATCTAGTGGAAGGTGTCCCTGCCCGTGGCACAGGGTTTGGAACTGGATGGTCTTTAAGGGCCCTTCCAACCTGAACCATTCTATGAATAAATCTGTGAATCACCAGCAGGAGTGCCAGGGGACAAAAGCAGCCTTGGGGTGGAGCTGGATGTGGAATGATGTCTTCATGGCCATGCTAGGCAGGTTGTTACCTCCTGAAGAGCCTCTGGGGTGCAACAGCCAACCTGGACTGCCCTGAGGGGATTTAAGAAGGGTTTATAAATACCTGAGGGCTGGGTGTCAGGAAGGCAGGGACAGCCTCTGCTCACTTGTGCCCTGTGATAGGACCAGGGGCAATGGATGTAAACTGCAGCGCAGGAAGTTCCACCTCAACATGAGGAAGAAGTTTACTGTAAGGGAGCAGTGGAGCAGGCTGCCCAGAGAGGTTGTGGAGTCTCCTTCTCTGGAGACTTTCCAGACCCACCTGGATGTGTTCCTGTGCGACCTGTGCTGGATTCTATGGCCCTGCTCTGGCAGCGGGGGTTGGACTTGATGATGGTCAGCGGTCCTTTCCCACCCCTAACATCCTGTGAGGCTGTGTACTAGCCACCTCCTTGACCACCCCTTGTGTGCCCACAGCTGCTGTTCCAGGAGACCAACCCGGGGGTGCGGTACCAGTACACCATCCAGCGCCCGGCGGACAGCCAGAACGAGATCCAGCAGGCTGAGTTCCTCTGGCGCTTCGGCTCCTGGACCACCTGCACGGCCACCTGTGGCACTGGTGAGGCCTTGCTCGCTCAGCCTGCAGGAGCACAGCGGGCAGAGCATCCCTGGGGTTGTGTGGATGCTTTGGGAATTGCTGGGCTTCAGGTCTTGAAATAGAAATGAGTAGATTCAGGTTGGATGTTAGGAGGAAATTCTTTACTGTGAGGGCAGTGAGACACTGGAAGGGAGGTGGTGGAAGCCTCATCCCTGGAGGTTTTTAAGGCCAGGCTGGATGTGGCTCTGAGCAACCTGCTGTAGTGTGAGGTGTCCCTGGCCATGGCAGGGGGGTTGGAACTGGCTGATCCTTGAGGTCCCTTCCAACCCTAACAGTTCTATGATTCTATGTGGCATGGGAAAGTGAGGAGGACAGAAGCTGAGGGCACTTGTTTGCACGTGAAACCTTGCAAGGTTTGGGTGCTTGGCTTCCAGAGCAGAGGGGAAGCAGAGGAGTGAGTCAGGCAGGTTGGTGCCCATCCCCAGCCCAGCCCTTGCCCGTGTCCCCAGGGGTGCAGCGGCAGGTGGTGCACTGCGTGGAGAAGCTGGCTGGCATCGTGGAGGAGCGCTACTGTGATGCCCTCACCCGCCCTGATGACAAGCAGAGGACCTGCAGTGAGGAGCCCTGCCCAGCCAGGTCTGATGGCTCTGCCCTCACCCCTTCTCAGCAAAGCTCTTCAGCTTCAACCCCTGCCCTGAAGAGTTGCTGGGACCCTGGTTGCTGCAGCTGCACTGGGACATGTGCACATATCTCCTCTCCATTGTGCTTGAGAAGGGCTCCCAGACCCTGTGTTGGTCCATGGGAGCAAAGCCCATGGTTGCCCGAGCACTGCAGTGTGATGTTTATCTGCAGACCATGAGTATCATGGAAGGCATCATCCTAGCAAGGCCTGGAGCCCCTCTGCTGCTGTGCAAATGAGCATCCCCTGTGACATGGGCACTAACCCAGCCCTGGATGTGCCAGAGCCCCGGAGCAGGCTGCCCAGAGAGGAGTGGAGTCTCCTTCTCTGGAGAGCTTCTAATCCCACCTGGTCACTGTGATGCTTGGCAAGCTGCTGTGGGTGCCCCTGCTTGAGTATGGAGGTTGGAGTGGGTGATCTGCAGAGGTCCCTTCCAACCCCTACCATGCTGGGATTCTGGGATCCCTGACCTTTGTTCTGGGCACCCTAACCCTGAGCTGAAGCCAGAGTTGGGATCCTCATTGCCCCATGACCCAGAGCCCTGCTGATGGCTACAGGCTGCAGGAGCATCTCCTGTACCTCTCCTGTCCCCGACTGCCTCTTGGTTGGTGGTGCTAACCCCTGCAGTGCTCAGTGTGGTGGGGCAGAGGCCAGAGGCTGGCTCCTGGCCACTGGCTCCAGCTGAGACCTTTCCCTTTGGCCTCTCCCCAGGTGGTGGGTCGGAGAGTGGCAGAAGTGCTCGGCCAGCTGCGGCGGGTCGGGGCTGCTGAGGAGGACGGTGCTGTGCATCCAGAGCGTGGGGCTGGACGAGCAGAGGGCGCTGCAGCACGCTGACTGCCAGCACCTCCCCAAGCCAGATGCCACCGCCCCCTGTCATCCAGAGGTCCCCTGTCCCTCCCAGTGGGCAGTAGGGAACTGGTCTGAGGTGAGAAGGAGCACTGGGGAGGTCCTAGTGTCTCGTCAAAGCTTGGGGGGAGCTGGGATAAAGTCCTCCCGGACATCTTCAACCTGCTCAGCAGCGATGGGTGTCCTCCAGCTTGCAAGGACCATTCATAGCTGGGTTACATGGGCCCATGGTGTAACAGCAGCTCATGTGGATGGGAATTTCATGGCATGAGGAGGTCTTAGGGTGAGGAAGGAGCATTGAGCTCTCTGCCTCATCTTCTCCAAACCTTGTTCCTTGCTCAGTCAGGGTGATGGCCATGTTCCATGCTTCATGCAAGAAGGGCAGAACCAAAAGACCTCCAGCACTTTTCCCAGCACAAGTCTTCCTCTTTGTTTTGGCAGAAGCCTTAAAGAAGTTTCTTGCCAGCTAAGGATGTGGTGTTGGAGGCCAGTCAGGCATGGGTGTGCTGGCCAGTGGGCACCAGCTCCCTGGTGCTAGGACAGAGCTGTCCCGTCTCCGCTGCAGGGGTGGGCAGAGGCAGAGACCCCTCACAGTGGTGAGTGGCTTATGAGCCAGACATATGGCCTTGGGGCCAAGAAGGCAAATGGTCTCCTGGGGGGTACAAAGATGAGTGTGGCCAGCAGGTCAGGGGAGGTTCTCCTCCCTCTCTACTCTTCTCTACTTACTGAGGCTACAGCTGGAGTCCTGGGTCCAGCTCTGGGCTCCCCAGTTCAAGAGAGACAGGAAACTACTAGAGAGAGTCTAGTGGAGGCTGAGAAAGTGCTGAGGGACCTGGAGCATCTCTGTGAGGAGGAAAGGCTGAGAGCCCTGGGGCTGTTGAGCCCGGAGAAGAGCAGCTTGAGAGGGGATCTGCTCAGTGCTCAGCAAGAGATAAAGGGTAGAGGGAAAGAAGATGAGGCCAGAGTCTTCTCGGTGGACAAGGGGCAGTGAGCACAAAGTGGAACCCAGGAGGTTCTAGATGACCGTGTGGAGAAACTTGTTTGTTGTGAGGGTGCTGGAGCCCTGGAGCAGGCTGCCCAGAGAGGTTGTGGAGTCTCCTTCTCTGGAGAGCTCCCAACCCCCCCTGGCCCTTGTGCTCCTGGGCAAGCTGCTGTTGGTGCCCCTGCTTGAGCAGAAGGGGGTTTGAGCTGGCTGATCTCCAGAGGTTCCTTCCAACCCCTAGCATGCTGGGATTCTGGGATGCTCTCAGGGAATGGAAGGAGGCTATCACATTTTGTAAGCATTTTTGATGTAAAAGAGAAGGAGAGCCCCCCCAAAGCCCCAGCCTAGATGCAGTGCTGTGGTCACCCCTCTGTGGCCTGTGCTCATTTCTGTATTTCTCTGGATCAGCTGAACCATGGGTTGAGGTTTGAACCAGCAAACATCACAGTTGCTCATCTCAGCAGTGGTTTCGAAAAGTGTTTGTTCTGAAGACAAATGTGGGGAGAGAAATGAGATCTCCTGGGAGCAGAGCTTGTTGCTAAGGAACAAATGGGATAAAAATGCCAGCAGAGAGTTTGAAGGCTGCACGAGAGCTGGGCAGAAATATTTTTCCAGGGGCCCACAAAAGCCACAATTGGAGGGCTTGAGGAACAGCTGCAAGAGTTTAAAAGCAGAGCTAAGGATTGCATCTCCATGCCTTGCCTGGAGCCAGCCCAATCTGTCACATCAAACCCTGTGGTGGGGGACATCAACAGATCTGAGAGGCTTGAGGGTTTGAGATGTCTGTTGGTTTCTGTCCTTTCATTTAAATCAAGAGGCCACATCCTTCTCCATTTCCACCACCAGCAGTAAGGAGAGCAATCTGAGGGTGGTAAGGCACTGGAACATGTTGCCCAGGGAAGCTGTGAGCACCTCATCCCTGGAAGTCTTTAAGGCTAAGTTGGATGAAACTTTCAGCAACCTGATCTAGTGGAAGGTGTCCCTAGCCATGGCAGGGGGGTTGGAGCTTGATGGTGTTTCCAACTCAAGCCATCCTATGTTTCTCTGAAATTTGAGGGGCTTGGGAGCTTCCCAGAAGTGTGGTCCTTCTGTTCAGTGATAATCATCAGGGACTGTTGCTTTTTTTGGGGACTTGCAGACCCTTGGGCAGGGCCTGTCTGGCACCAGGAGCACTCAGGCAGCCCACAAAGCCAAAGGGGTTATTTGTGGTTTGGGCAGTCCAACAAAGTGCTTAACCACTGGGACTCGGTGCCTTCAGAAGGAGACCCAAAATCCATCTATATCCAGCTTGAGGGACTTCCCAATGAAGCTCCCAGTGTGGTCAGAAGTATTGTTTGTTATCCAAAATGAAGCTGGTGAAGGGGCTGGAGAACAGGTCTTGTGAGGCACAGCTGAGGGACCAGGGCTTGTTGAGCCAGGAGAAAAGGAGGCTCCATGAAAGCTCCATGAAAGGAGGTTGGAGCCAGGTTCTTCTCCTGAGGAACAAATGAGAGGATGAGAGGAGATGGCCTCAAGTTGCCCCAGGGGAGGTTTAGGTTGGACATGAGGAACAATTTCTTCCCCAAAAGGTCTGTGAAGGCCTGGCCCAGCCTGCCCAGGGCAGTGGTGGAGTCCCCATCCCTGGAAGGGTTTCAAAGCTGTGGAGATGTGGTGCTGAGGGTCATGGTTTGGTGGTGACCTGGCAGGGCTGGGGTAATGGTTGGACTTACTGACCTCTGGGGTTGTTTCTGCTCCTACCTGGCATTGGCCAGGGGATACAGAGCTGGGGAAGCCACAGCACAGAGGATCTGGCTGCTGGGTCAGCATCTCATCTAGGCAGCCCCTGCCAGGGAGGAGAAGTCCCACAAGGTGGGCACTCACCTAGAAACCCACCAGGACCAGC
Organism: Dryobates pubescens; assembly: GCF_014839835.1. Taxonomy (NCBI): domain Eukaryota; kingdom Metazoa; phylum Chordata; class Aves; order Piciformes; family Picidae; genus Dryobates; species Dryobates pubescens. The sequence continues at coordinate 10,191,944 of NC_071628.1, read as the reverse complement.
TGAGGGAGCAGGGCAGGTGACACTGAGGCACCTGGCCCTCGGGAGGACTGAGGAAAGATGGGGAAGGCTCAAAATGCAGGAGCCTGGATTGTCTGAGGAGCATGTCTCCAGGGGAGCCCTGGCCAGCCTGGCAGCTCTGCCTGTCCACCTTAACCTCTTCATTTCCACGTGCTGGTGGCTGTGCATCAAGCCCTCTCCTCAGCCCATCCATTTTCATCCAAAGGGCAGTGATTTCAGCAGAAATCCCCTTTGTTGGCTTTGTTTGCCTTGTTGACCCTTTGTTCTCCTTGGCCAGCTTGCACAAGGCTCGTTGATGCCCATGACTAATGCTCTGTGCATGTCACCACAAGCTGCAGCAGCCCACATGTGATGTTACCAGCCCTAGGATTGACTTAGCCAGCAGAAAATGTTGTTGTCCCTCTTTCCAGCTTGGGGGTTCCTCTTACACTGAGCAGTCTCAAAGGAGCCATTGTGGTGGAGGAGGAGGAACTCCACAGAGCTCTATCTTGACCTTTGCCTTTTCCCTACTAGGACAACACCCATCTTATTATCCCCTGCTTCAGAAAGTTCTCTTCTAGAAGAAGAGATGTAATTCATGGTGATAGGTCATAGGAAAGACCTATGAGATCATCTTGCCCAATGGCCTCCACACTGGCCATCCCCTGGGAAAATCATTCCTGGCTAGAGTGGAGGTCAAGGAGCACCCTGAGCAAAGTGCCCTGCAATACCAGCCCTGTACTGGGATAGCCTCTAGCAGGGAGACAGCCCTGGAGGTACATCTGACTGGTAGTCACACTGCTTACTGGTGTGACTGGTACCTCCTGCTCCTCACTCCTGGTAGAAGGGACCCTGAGCCACAGATGAGAATGACACAGGAAGGGTAGAGCAGGAGTTAGAGCAAGGAAGAACAGAATAGAATATAGAATAGGATAGGATAGGATAGGATAGGATAGGATAGGATAGGATAGGATAGGATAGGATAGGATAGGATAGAATAGGATAGGATAGAATAGAATAGAATAGAATTAACCAGATTGGAAAGGACCTTTGAGATCATCAAATCCAACCTATCACCCAACACCATCTAATCAACTAAACCCTGGCACCAAGCACCCCATCCAGTCTCTTCCTAAACACCTCCAGGGATGGGCACTCCACCACCTCCCTGGGCAGCCCATTCCAATGGCAAATCTCTCTCTCTGTGTAGAATTTCTTCCTAACATCCAGCCTAAACTTCCCCTGGCACAGCTTGAGACTGTGTCCTCTTGTTCTGGTGCTGGTTGCCTGGGAGAAGAGACCAACCCCCACCTGGCTACAACCTCCCTTCAGGGAGTTGTAGAGAGCAAGAAGGTCTCCCCTGAGCCTCCTCTTCTCCAGGCTAAGCAACCCCAGCTCCCTCAGCCTCTCCTCCCAGGGCTGTGCTCCAAACCCCTCCCCAACTTTGTTGCCCTTCTCTGGACACCTTCCAGCACCTCAACATCTTTCCTAAACTGAGGGGCCCAGAACTGGACACAGGACTCAAGGTGTGGCCTGACCAGTGCTGAGTGCAGGGGCAGAATGACCTCCCTGCTCCTGCTGGCCACACTGTTCCTGATCCAGGCAAGGATGGCATTGGCCCTCTTGGCCACCTGGGCACACTGCTGGCTTGTGTTCAGCCTACTCTTGACCAGTAGTTTAGGTTGGACATTGGGAAGAAGCTCTTGACTATAAGAGTGATGAGTCACTGGAACAAGTTACCCAGGGAGACTGTGGACACCTCATCCCTGGAAGTGCTTAAGACCAGGCTGGATGAGGCTTTGAGCAACCTGGTCTAGTGGGAGGTGTCCCTGCCCACGGCAGAGGGTTGGAACTTTCAGGTCCCTTCCAACCCAAACCATTCTGTGATTCTGTGTCTCAGGACCCACAGGGCTGGTGGGACCTTCCCCCGACACCAACGGGACGGTCAGGCATCCACTCAGTATCTCAGAGGGGATCACCAGCAAGGGACATGGGCACTACTGTGGCACCTCTGCCAGCCTCTTCTCCACTCCTCCTGCCCTCACCCGTGCTCCCATCCCTGACATCTCCATCTCTTCCCTTCCCAGTGCTCCACCACGTGTGGCAATGGGACACAGAGGCGCCCTGTCTACTGCAGCAACAGCACCGGAGCCGCTTGTGACCCTGCGGAGAGACCCAGCACGGAGAACATCTGCTCCTTGCCACCGTGCCAGAAGCAGCTGGACAGTGCCAACGTGGACTGGTCTGGCAGTGGCTCCTCCAGCAGGGAGATCTTTAATGAAATCCATTACATCCCCAGCAACCACATGCCTAAGTTTAACCCTTTAATCCCAACCCTTCCTGAGTCCAATGACGTCAATGTCATCCCTGAGGAGGACTTCTCAAGCAGGCAGGGAAATGTCTTTGTAGATGATTTTTACTATGACTACAACTTTATCAACTTCCATGAGGATCTCTCTTACTATCCCTTCACAGAGAAAGAGACCAAAGGTGAGGGCCAGAAGCCAGAGCTGAGCCCCAACGATGTGGAAAGGTCCCATGAGGTGTCTGCTGATGTCAAGCCAAGTGGAGAAGCAAGCAAGGACCTGCTGGTGGCAAGCAAAGCAAACGCTTCTGCTCCCACACCCAGCAAAGCAGAGACAGAGCCTGGGGGGTTAGCCATGAATGACCTGAGTGTGGTCCATGAGGATGTGGGGACAGCTGCTCCCAGACACACCATCCCTAACCTGATGGGTGAGGAGGACACAACGTTCGTGCCCCACTCTGAGCACCACCCAGCCACCCAGAGCACCACGAGGCACAGCTCTGCCAGCAGCCACGACCGCCCACCCCTGGAGGAACCCCGTGCAGCTGTGCCAACAAGGACAGGTCCTGGGCAGGATGGTACAGCCCATGACCTTGTTCCCTGGGCTCCTTACCCAGCTGGTCTCTCCCCACCACTGCCCACTGGTGGGGGCAGCTCTGGCACAGCCACATCTGCCGCACAGCCGGGGAGCAGTGGTGAGGAGCGTGTGAGCGTGGGGGGAGCGGGTGGCACCAGCAGTGAGGAGCACGAGGGCACCAGCTCTGTGGGGACAGGCCATGAAGACTCAAGGGAAATGGGGCTTGTCCTCACTGGTGCTGCCCCCAAGACCACGAAGCAGGAAGGGTGGGCAGAGATGCTGGAGAGGACAGTGGGCACCCAGGCAATGTGGGTGGCCAACGAGCGAGCCCGTGGGACACAGAGGGCAGATCTGTCCTTCCCCACCCCACAGGGACCAGGATGGGAGAAGGGAAGCAGTGCCGGAGGCACATATCCTGCTGCAAGTCCCTACCCCATGGGTGCTGATGGGGGCCCCGTGGGGCACCAGCCAGAGCTCCACACCACCACAACCCTGACTTCAACCCCCCTGGTGGCCACCGCAGCGTTTCCATCTGCAATGTCCTTGTCCCCTGCTGTGCCTGGACCTGCCACCCAGCTCACCTCCAGTGGGCTCACCCAGCAAGATGCCCTGGTGCCAGCCATGCCCACAGGCCCAGCTCACAGCCCTCCTGTTTACCCACTGGGAGAATCACCCTCTGAGTCCCCCTCAGTGTGGTGGACCCTGGGGGTGTCCCACCACCCAGAGCTGGTGTCACCCCATGCACAGGAGACATCCCATGAAGCCCTGCTCAGCAGTACCATGCCAGCAGACCACTCACTGTGGGCAGCTCCACAGACTTTTGCTTTCAGTGATGGGGAGCATGAGGTACCCCAGCCCAGCCCTGTCCCACCACTGTTCTGGGAGGAGGAAGACATGGAGAAGGAGGAGGCTTTGCTTCTGCCTTTGACCACCATGGCAGCCACTGTGATGCCCAGCTGGGAGGTCGGGAACTGGAGTGAGGTATGTGTTGAGTCCAGGACACCTTCTGGCTCTCTACAGCTCCCTGGAAGGAAGTTGGAGCCAGGTGGGGGTTAGTCTCTTCTCCCAGAGAACAAATGGGAAGATGAGGGGAGATGGCATCACATTGCCCCAGGGGAGGTTTAGGTTGGACATGAGAAACAATTTGTTCACTGAAAGAGTTGTCAAAGCTTGGCCCAGCCTGCTCAGGGCAGTAGTGGAGTCCCTGTCCCAGGAAGGGTTTCAAAGCTGTGGGGATGTGGTGCTGAGGGCCATAGTTTGGTGGTGACCTGGCAGTGCTAGGGGAATGGTTGGACTCCACCATGAGGTCTCTTCCAACCAACACAGTTCTGTTATTCTATGAAATGGATTATGGAGGAGGATTTTCCTCCTTCCCCCAGTCCAAGGCCTCCCTGATGTAGGTCTGGTTTGAGGGAAACCTCTCACCATGAGAAGTTCTCCATGGGGCTGATTCCTCATCCCAGAAATGCCAGGCACATCCTCTGGGAGAGCTCCTCCACATCACCCCACAGCCCTGCCTCCAGTTGTCCTGGCACCCCTCTTGATGACCATGGAGGCGGTGATGAGCCGAGTCCCTCAGGGACCTTTCTGCTGGGCCACCAGGCTCCATCCTCGGCCAGAGGCTACCACGGAGCATCAGGGCCAGGGGGCAGGGGGGGAGGAGAGGAGCAGGAAGCCTGCTGGTGTGTTGCAGTGCTCAGCTACCTGCGGCGTGGGCGCGATCTGGAGGAGCGTGCGCTGCAGCAGCGGCAGCGACGATGGCTGTGCCATGGCCGACAAACCTGTCCCGGCTCGGAGGTGCTCCCTGAGACCCTGCTCCTCGTGGCGTGTGGGCAACTGGAGTAAGGTAAAGGGGCCTCTGAAGGGTGGGGAGGGCCCAGAACATCCTTGGAGAACTGAAGGCAGGTGGTGGCTGCCCCACGGCCGGAGCTGTACCTGCTTTTGGGGGGGTGCTCTTGCCCCGTGGTGTAGATTGGCAGCAGCCACAGAGTTTAAACATCTTCATCCCACAGTAAGCTTGTGGGGTGGGGTTGAGCCCCCATGGGTTTGAAGCTAGAGCAGGGTAGATTTAGGATGGACAGTAGGAAGAAGCTCTTCACAGTGAGGGTGGTGAGACACTGGAACAGGTTGCTCTGTTGTGGTGGAGGCCACATCCCTGGAGACATTCAGGAGTCAGTGTGGCCCTCAGCAGCCTGGTCTAGGTGGAGGTATCCCTGCTGAGTGCAGGGGGGTTGGACAGGATGACCTTTGAGAGTCCCTTCCAACCCAGTTCAGTCTGTGACTCCATCTGTAATCTTCTCATTTGCTCTGCTCTTGGGCTGCTTGCAAAGCCAGGAGTTTGCAAAAGCTCAGCCAAGAGTGGCTGAAAGTCTCTGAAGGAAGGGAGAAAGTCTGAAGAAGGTCTCTTGAATATGTTCTGGCCACCCTGTGCCACCATGGGGTGTTGGTGGTTGGGTTGGGTGAATCCAGTAGGTTCAGTGGTGAGGACCAACCTTCTCTGCTCTGGGTGGCCTGAGGATCACCAGCTGCCAACACAGGAACAATTTGTTGCAGTAGCTTTCAGAATGGCAGACTCAGAGCTGCGTGGACTGTTCTCTAGCTTGGACTAGAGAAAGAAGGTGAAAAGATGTTGAGTATCAACCAATCCAGGCCAGATCATCTCTGAGGTCACCTGCCATTGCTGGAGGGATTGGCCCTTGTCACCCTTTCCCAGTGTGATGCTCGTGTCGTTTCCCAGTGCTCCAGGAGCTGCGGCGGGGGGGTGAAGGTTCGGGATGTGCACTGTGTTGACACCAGAGACCAGAGGCTCCTACGACCCTTCCACTGCCAGGCTGTCCTCTACAAGCCACCAGAGCAGCTCCCCTGCCAGAGCACACCGTGTCTGGACTGGTACACCTCCTCCTGGAGAGAGGTAGGGGCTGCTGGGGAGGGGCAACCCTTTACTCCTGACATCACAGTGGGGTTTTCTCTCAGGATGGTGTGTTATCAACAGCAACATCCCCAGGTGACTTTCTTCTCTCCCTGGAACTAAGTTTGGCCAGCACTTGCTTGCCCAGAGCAAGTGGTCAGTAGCTGGGCAATGGGTGGCCAGGTGGGTTGCAGTGAGGAGCCCCCATGGTCATTTTAGCAGGGCCTGTTGTGACAGGGCAAGGGGTGATGGTTTGAACTCAAAGAGGGAGATTCTGCCTGGAGGAAAGGGAGAAATGTTTGGCACTGAGGGCTGTTAGAGCCTGGCCCAGAGAGGTGGGAGATGTCCCATCCCTGGATCCACTGCAGGTCAGGTTGTTTGGGGCTCTGAGCAACCTGCTCTGGCTGCAGCTGTCCCTGCTGACTGCAGAGGGGTAAGACTGAGCTTGAAAGGTCCCTTCCCACCCAAACCACTCCGTGATTGGCAGCAGGAGGCAGTGGGCTCAGCTGGCCTCTTCCCACACCTGCCAAACGTCAGCAGATCCTTGGCAGCAGGTCTGGAGGTTCCTGCTGCCTCTGCAGGACCTGCCGGCCGAGCGTCAAGCACCAGGGAAGCCGCCTGCTGGTGGCCGTGGAGTGGGGACTCCACTTGACGGCTGGCTGCGTGTGCCTGAGGGTGTCTGAGCAGCCTGGCCACGGGTGTCCTGCGTGGAGCTGATGGCTTCCCGCGGGCTGTGTCCCGCAGTGCTCGGAGGCGTGCGGCGGGGGGGAGCAGCAGCGGCTGGTGACCTGCCCGGAGCTGGGGCGCTGCGAGGAGACCTTGCGACCCAACACCACCCGGCCCTGCAACACACACCCCTGCACCACCTGGGTGGTGGGCTCCTGGGGAGAGGTGAGTGGGCACCAGAGGCTGCAGGTGGCTCCTCTCTGGGGGGCTTTGGCTCAAAATGCGAGAAACAGTGGCAGGGGGGAAAGTGCTGTCCAATGTGTCCAGTTCTGGGCTCCTCAGTTTAAGAGTAGGATAGGATAGGATAGGGTAGGATAGGATAGGGTAGGATAGGATAGGATAGGGTAGGATAGGATAGGATAGGGTAGGATAGAGTAGAGTAGGATAGGATAGGATAGGATAGAGTAGAGTAGGATAGGATAAGATAGGATAGGATAGGATAGGATAGGATAGAATAGACCAGACCAGACCAGGCTGGAAGAGACGTTTGAGATCATCGAGTCCAACCTTTCACCCAACACCATCTAATCAACTAAACCCTGGCACCAAGCACCCCATCCAGTCTCTTCCTAAAAACTGAGAAGGACATTGAGACACTTGAATGTGTTCAGAGAAGGGCTGGGGAGAGGTCTGGAGCACAGCCCTGTGACGAGAGGCTAAGAGAGCTGGGATTGTTTAGCCTGGAGAAGAGGAGGCTCAGGGGAGACCTTATTGTTGTCTACAGCTTCCTGAAAGGAGGTTGTAGCCAGGTGGGGGTTGGTCTCTTCTCCCAGGCAACCAGCAGCAGAACAAGAGGACACAGTCTCAAGCTGTGCCAGGGGAAGTTTAGGCTAGAGGTGAGGAGAAAGTTCTTCCCAGAAGGTGTAATTGGCCACTGGAATGTGCTGCCCAGGGAGGTGGTGGAGTCACCATCCCTGGAGGTGTTCAAAAAAGGATTTGATGTGAAGGCATGTTTTAGATGTCAGGAGGTGTTAGGTATTGGGTAATAGGTTGGGCTTGATGATCTTTGAGGTCTTTTCCAACCTGGTTGATTCTGTGGTTCTATGAATATCTTCTACCAAGGACACAGAGAGACTGAGGGCACCCCCAGCAAGTCTGCAGATGACACCAAGCTGAGTGGTGAGGCTGATAAGACTGTTCCTATGAGGATAGGCTGAGGGAGTTGGGGTTGTTCTCTCTGCAGGCTCCAGGGAGACCTTAGAGCTGCATTTCAATATCTGAAGGGGAGCTACAGGAAGGCTGAGGAGGGACTGTTCAGAAGGGCCTGTGGTGGATGGGCAAGGGGCAGTGGTTTGAAACTGGAGCAGGGGAGATTTAGGTTGGAGATTAGCAGGAAGCTCTTCACAATGAGGGTGGTGAGATATTGGACAGATTGCCTGGAGATGTGGTGGAGACCCCATCCATGAAGACATTCAAGGTCAACCTTGATGTGGCCCTGGGCAGCCTGCTGTAGCTGGAGGTGTCCCTGCTGAGTGCAGGGCCGTTGGGCAAGATGCCCTTTGAAGGTCCCTTCCAACCCAATGCGCTCTGTGAAAGACCCAGCCCTCAAACCCAAACTGGGGGCTGCTGCCCTATGAATCTCTGGGGTCTGGTGCTGCTGTGTGCTGGGGGGTGGCTTTATTGAGCATGGGGACAGGCCTCCCCTGGTGCTGATGGGTCTGTCCCCCTCCCACAGTGCACGGCTCCCTGCGGCGGGGGCATCCAGCGGCGCCAGGTCAAGTGCATCAACACCAAGACAGGGCTGGCCGAGGAGGACAGCAGCCTCTGTGACCACGAGCCCTGGCCTGAGAGCACCCAGAAGTGCAACCCACAGGACTGTGAGAGCTCTGAGACAGGTGAGTGTCCACCCTGCCCCTTCTGGCAGCTCAGTGTCTTCTCTTCAGGTGGTCATGCTCCTCAAGAGCCTGTGTAGGCTGCTTAGGATCAAAGCTGCCTGTGGAGGACGTGGTGGCAGTTGTGGACATTGGTGTGAAAAGCACCCAGGCTCTCTAAGGAATTGGTACCTGGAGGGCAAGCAGCATCTCCATCACCAGCTCTATGGAGGAGTGAAGGTGAGCCAGTGTGTGTGGTGCATTCTGGCCTGGAACAGCAATAGAGTCACCAGCAGGACCAGTCCCATATCCTGGGGTCTGGTGGAATGACACCTGGAATATTTGCTTCAGTTTGGGGCCCCTCAATCCAAGAAGAGCATTGAAGGGCTGGAGCATGTCCAGAGAAGCTGGCAAAGGGTCTGGAGAACAGGTCTGGTGAGGAGCTGAGGGTTGTTGCATGGAGAAAAAGAGGCTGAGGGGAGACCTTCTGCCTCTCTACAGCTCCCTGAAAGGAGGTTGGAGCCACGTGGGGGTTGGTCTCTTCTCCCAAGGAACAAGGGACAGGACAAGAGGGAATGGCCACAAGTTGCCCCAGGGGAGGCTGGGGCCAGACTCTTGTCAGTGGTGCTCAGTGTCAGGACAAGGGACACTGGGCACAAATTGGAACCCAGGAGGTTCCATCTGAAGAGGAGGAGAAAAGTCTTTGGTGTGAGGATGCTGGAGCCCTGGAGCCAGCTGCTCAGAGAGGTTGTGGGGTCTCCTTCTCTGGAGAGCTTCCAAACCCCCCTGACCATTGTGATCCTGGGCAAGCTGCTGTGGGTGCTCCTGCTTGAGCAGGGAGGTGATCTCCATCTGTGGAGGTCAATCCATCCCCCAACCACGCTGGGATTCTGGGATTAAACAGCTCCTTTTCAGTATCTGCAGGACCCTCCTGCATCTGAAGGCTGGGGGGCATTCCAGCAGTTAGGATCTCCCTAGCTTGCTCAATCAGCTATGTGTGAGTCCAGCTATTTTTGGGGACAATTTCCATGCTGGGCTGGGTGATGAGAGCCGTGGAGCCACACAGCACAGCCAAGGCTGGCCCAAAATAATCACTTAGATGTGTAGGAAGCAGAGGAAAGTTAAACCCCTAGGTTGGGGATGACATAAAGGCTCTGGCTGCAGCCCAGAGCAGGAAAGGCCTCTTGGAAATACAAACATTTCCTGCCAGACCATGCAGAGGAACCAAACTTTCACATGGCAGGAAATCACAGATGTGGAAATCCACAGGCAGAGGCTCCCAGAGAAGGCATGAGCATAAACCCCAGCCTTTCCCCTGGCTTTTAAAGGATCTTTAGTGCTCAACATTAATGCAGGCTGGAGAGGCTCATAGCTGTGTCAGGGGCACGAGGAGCTTCCATCTCCTCTCGCGTGAAGTTCATCCAGAGCAGTGAAGGCGTGGATTTGTGTTTGTGAGTGGTCATGTTCTGGCTGGAGATACAAATGTGAGTAACCCCAGAAGAGATGAGATGTTAGAACCATCCTCAGAGGAGTTTTTAACCAGGATGGAACAGATCAAGCCCAAGCAAACATCTCCAACATCTCCCCGGCTTCCATGGAGGGCGGTGGGAGTTAATTAGAGCCAGCTCTGGCCCCAGGCTGCCAACTAACTGATGGTCACACAGCTTATTTGTAGATGTGCCTCTTGTTTGATAGCTGCATCCAGCTGTGAACAGAGAGGATAAGGCTGGCCATGCCCTTAGATGGCTCTCAGGGAGCATCAGAGCCCACTGGGCGCCCAGATGCCTCCATGTGAGGCTCTGGCAAGGCTGGGGACATCTGTCTTACTCCATGCTAAGACAAGGAACTCAAATATGACTGCAGTGCAGGGAGATCTTCATGAGGGCAGGAAGAGCTTATGGGGGCTGTTGTGCACGATAGTGGCAGCCAGGAAAGCCCTGCAGCTCCTTGCTGGTGACCAACGGGGCAAGGAGGATGTCACTGTGCTCCTGAGAGTGCAGGAGGTGGCCCCTCTGTGATGGAAGAAGCAACCCTCTTCAGGACCAAACATGTGCAGCCCATGGGGTGTCCCCATCATGGTAAGTGTCATGAAACAGTGTGGCAGGGACTGTCCCCCTGTACCAGGAGCTGTCTCCAATCCTGGGGTCAGTTTTGGGCCCCTCTCTCCAAGAAGGACATTGAAGGGCTGGAAGGTGTCCAGAGGAGGGCAATGAAGCTGGTGAAGGGTCTGGGGGACAGGTCTGGTGAGGAGCAGCTGAGGGAACTGGGGTTTAGCCTGGAGAAATGGAGGCTGAGGGGAGACCTCATTGCTCTCTACAATTCCCTGAAAGGAGGTTGGAGCCAGGTGGGGGTTGGTCTCTTCTCCCTCAACTTGCCTCAGGGGAGGTTTAGGTTGGACTTGAGGCATAATTTATTCACTGAAAGGGTTGTGAAAGCCTGTCCCAGGCTGCCCAGGGCAGTGGTGGAGTCCCCATCCCTGGAGGGGTTTCAAAGCTGTGGAGATGTGATGCTGAGGGTCATGGTTTGGTGGTGACCTGGCAGTGCTGGGGTAAGGGCTGGGCTCCATGAGCTTGGAGGTCTTTTCCAATCAAAACAATTCTGTGATATAATAACTTTCCTCTTGCTCATTGCTCTGGATCCATTGCATGAGGGGCTGTAGGGCTGTTCCTTGATGGGATTGAGGGCTGAAGCCCCACACTCACACCAGGAACACGCTGCTCCAGGCTCTTTATCCTGGATCTGGCTGCCTTTCTGGCTGCCTGAAGGTTAACTGGCAATTAACCATGTTATTCCTGCTTGCTTGGAGTAGGGAAATGACCTAGCTCCTGGTTCTGCCGTGGCTGAACTCACCCTGGGGGACACACACCAAGGAGTAACTGCAGCAGATGCCAATTTTCTCCTTGGGGTGTGTGAGTCTGTGGCCAAGTGGCAAGATCAGGAGATGCTGCTGCAGGAGTCATTAAGTGCTCTTTATTTACTGCTAATTAGCAACAGATGTCAGTGGAAAAACGGATGTTTGGGAAAGGATTCCCTGTTTTGATGAGCTGTGGGGTGGATGTTACACATCAGGCTCGTGGAGACAGGGCTGGCAGGGTCTGCTTAGAGGTGAACCCATACCATAGAATCCCAGAATGGCAGGGCTGGAGGGGACCTCTGCAGATCACCCAGTCCAACCTCCCTGCTCCAGCAGGGGCACCCACAGCAGCTTGCCCAGGATCAGAATGACCAGGGTGGTTTGGAAGCTCTCCAGGGAAGGAGACTCCACAGCCTCTCTGGGCAGCCTGCTCCAGGGCTCCAGCACCCTCACACCAAAGAACTTTCTCTTCCTCCAGCCTGTGCCTCTTGCCCCTTGTCCTGTCACTGAGCACCACTGACAAGAGCCTGGCTCCATACCCTTGCCCCCCACCCTTTAGCTCTTGCTGAGCACTGAGAAAATTCCCTCTGGGGTTCCTCTTTTCCAGCCTCAATATGTCGACCCCATATCAACCCTTCCTAGTGAGGGGTTGATGTTCATGCCAAGCAGTACATGTACATGCAGTGAAGGGGCTGTGCAGGTCCTTGGGATCCAGACCCTGGTCCATCTTGGGCCTCCCATCTTGTGCCTGCCTTGGGAAACCTGGGCAACAGGAGAGAAATCCATAATAACCATCAGGAGCTGGAGCAGGAGTGGCATGGTTCCTCACCCTGGTGACAAGAGCTGGGTCTCCTTATTGCAGGGCTGCATCCTTTTTGTGTATTAAATGACCTTGGTTTGACCAGCAGTGGTAGGAGATGCCTCTCCTCTGGCACTGGGAGATGCTTTCTCCAGTGGTGGGAGAAGCTTCTCCTCCTTCCTCCCTGGCAGCTGCTGCATAGATTTCAGTTTTAGGAAGCATAAATCACAGAGGACCTCAGTGGTCAGCACAAGCAATCAGGGGAGAAGAACAACTTGCTTTCCTTCTGCCTTGGGTGTGGGTATGCAGGAACCAAAGGGACCTGGTGGCTGCAGCTTGGGCTCCTCTGCCAGGAGCTTCTTGCCAAGTTTCTGATAACAGCCTGGCAGGGAGGAGGCAAAGCCAAAGCTCAACAACTAACAATTATCCCTAAGTTCATGCTGAAAGACTCTCCAGAGTAGATCAAAGGCATCATGTGCTGTGCAGAAGGAAGACCTTCAGCAGAGAGGATCTTGGCCTTGAAGTGCTAAAACCAGAGAAAGCAAGGAGAGGAATAGAGACATGGTGCTGTGCCCATGGCTGGAGGGACTGCTGTGCCCACCCACAGCAGACTGGCTGCAGGGGTCCTGCCTGGGGTGGGTTTTCCTCAAGTCTTGGACTAGAGGAGAGCTTGGTGGTGCTGCCAAGCCTCTCACCCTGCTGCTGAGCCCCTTCACCCTGCTGCTAGACCCCCTCACCCTGCTGCTGAGCCCTCTCACCCTGCTGCTGAGCCCTCTCACCCTGCTGCTGAGCCCCCTCATCCTGCTGCTAGACCCCTCACCCTGCTGCTGAGCCCTCTCACCCTGCTGCTGAGCCCTCTCACCCTGCTGCTGAGCCCTCTCACCCTGCTGCTGAGCCCCCTCATCCTGCTGCTAGACCCCTCACCCTGCTGCTGAGCCCACTCACCCTGCTGCTGGATCCCTCACCCTGCTTCTGAGCCCCCTCCACCCTGCTGCTGGAACCCTCACCCTGCTTCTGAGCCCCCTTTACCCTGCTGCTGAGCCCCCTCACCCTGCTGCTGGGATGTGCTGCCCAGGGAGGTGGTGGAGTCACAGTCCCTGGAGGTGTGCAAGAGGGGATTGGATGTGGCACTTGGTGCCATGGTTTAGTCATGAGGTCTGTGGTGACAGGTTGGACTGGATGATCTCTGAGGTCTCTTCCAACCTTGGTGATACTGTGATACTGTGATGTGCCAGGAGCAGCCAGGCTGGCACCTAAAAGCCAGCTGGGTTTGTGCTCTTCCTCCCCGTTTTCCCAGCTGTGGCCCTGTGGGTGCCTGCCTGAGCAGGAAAACCTGGCAGCTGGTGGTGGGCTGAGCTGCTCATTCCCTGGGGATGGCACCACAAGAGCTTGGGATAACCCTTGTTAAACTCAGCCCCTGCCCTGGGAGCATCCCAAGGGCCAGAGGTCAGCAGTTTTCACTCTCTGCTTTTGCCGGCTCAGCTCCACGCTCAACCTTTCCTTGTTTTCGAGTCCAGGAAGTTTATTTTTCCCCAAGCTCAGGTCTGTGTAGCAGGAGCTTAAATGAAATTGAAAACAAATTCCACACCAACTGGAAAAAAAAAAAGAAAAACCCCAAACCCCACACAAACAACAACCTTCCCACCCTCCCCCAGAAAAAGAAGTGGAGTTTTCAGTTGCTAAGGTGCTGACTCAAGCTGGATTTGTCAAAACCCTGCTGGAAGCCGTCTCTTCAGCCTGAGATTTGGCACAGGTTTGTGCTCAGATGAAGTGTGAGGAGCAGATTTTAATAGAAAACAAACCCCCAGCCCAAGGGCTGGGGCAGTTCTCGAGGGACCCTTCCTGCAGGGCTGACAGATGAAGTGCTCCGTACAGCTTCCGCTGCCCAAACCCGGATTCCAGGCAGGAGCCGTTCAGCTTGGCCAAGAGGGTGAGACCTGAGCTTGACCTCGCACATCCACGCTGAGATGCTGCCTCAGCTCTAAGCAGGGGCTGCTCTGGGGAGGGAGGAGTGTCCACCACCTCCCATCCAGTTCACAGCCTTGAAATGCTGTGGAGATGTGGAGGTCTTGGGGAGGGTCAGCAGGGAGCTGCAACGCTGCCTCCAGCCGAGGGTGGTGGCTCCTCTCCAGCCTTCCCTCAGCCCATCCCAGCTGTTCTCCTGCAGTAGGCTCATACCTTTGCAGATGACATGATGAACAAAGAGAAATCCCTCCTGGCAGGAGACCCATGGGTTCATTTATGCCTGCAGTGCAGGTTTGGACCCTTCCTACCAGCGCCCAGGGTGCTGGCCTCTTGGAAAGGGATCAGCAAAGAGCTAAACCATCACCTCTGGTCCTCGAAAGTGACCTTCTAGTGAGAGGCTCCAAAGCCTTCAGAGCTCTTTCAAGGGAAGGCAGAAGGCAGCTTGGTCTGGATCCATAAATAGCTTTCTAGGAAGAGGGTTGTGATAAGCTGAGAGCTCATGGACAGAAAGGAGCCCAGGGAGCACAAGCAGCACCGAGCTAAAAATACCAGGGGATCGGCGTGGGGCTGGGACAGCATCGCTGCAGGGCTGCAGCACCCACCCTCCCCAACGCCAGGGACCTTCCCACCCATCCCTGCAGAGCTTGTGACTGGGCTCTTCTGAATGCCATGGAGTTTCTAGAGTCACAGAATCAGTTGGATTGGAAGAGACCTTTAAGCTTGTCGAGGCCAGCCATAAACCCAGCACTGCCAGGTCACCGCCAAACCATGGCCCTCAGCACCACCTCTCCACAGCCTTGAAACCCCTCCAGGGATGGGGACTCCACTACTGCCCTGGGCAGCCTGGGACAGCCCTTCACCACCCTTTGAGTGAAGAAATTGTTCCTCATGTCCAATCTAAACCTCCCCTGGGGCAACATGAGGCTGTTTCTTCTTGTCCTGTGTTTTGTTCCTTGAAAGAAGAGATTGACTCTCAAGGAGCTCCAAGCTCCTTTCAGGGAGTTGTAGAGAGTCAGAAGCTCTCCCCTCAGCCTCCTTTTCTCCAGGATCCCCAGGTCCCTCAGCTGTTCCTCACCAGCCTTGTTCTCCAGACCCTTCACCAGCTTCACTGCCTGTCTCTGGGCCTGCTCCAGCATCTCAATGTCCTTCTTGTGGTGAGAGGCCCAAAACTGAACCCAGTATTGGAGGGTGTAGCCTCATCAGTGTCCAATGGTGATTGCTGCTGGACCAGTGATCCCATATGTCCCCCCCAGAGAGCATCAACTCTGTCCTTTTTCCAGAGCTGTCCCAGCTTGGGCCATTCTTGTCCTGCAGCAGGTACACTGTCTGCTCCAGTATCCCCACGTGAAAGGGCTCTGGGGACACTCTGCTGGATCCACAGGGATGCTCCCAGGGAACACCATCCCTGGGACCCTGATGGAGCATCTCCTGGGCAACACCTCCCTTTCCTTGACCGACTGTGGTGCTCTCATGGCAGATGTGTAGATGTACCTGACCCTCTCTGGGCTTCACAGCACTGTCTCACCTCTTCTGGTGGGAGGTGAGGAGACACAGAATCTCTGCATTGTTTGGGCTGGAAAAGCTCTCTAAGATCACTGAGTCCAAACATCAACCCAACACCACCATGGCCATTAAACCATGTCCCCATGTGCCATGGCCACATGTTTCTTGACCACCTCACTGGGCAGCCTGTTCCAATGCCTAACCACTCTTGCAAGAAAGAGAAGAGAAGGAAAAAAAATCCACATTCTCCCCCAAACTCCCAGCCTGAGAGTGTGATGTGGGGCTGGGAGGCAGCTTTGGTCCCAGTCTGTGCTGGCAGGAAGCAGCTTCTGTGTTCAATGGTTTCTTCAGGGCAGAGAGATGTGAAGGCTGGGCAGGAGGAGCTGTTAGCTGGAGAGGAGGAGAGGAAATAGCTCTGCTGAAACAGAGAATTACTTTTAGACCAGTCTAGTGATCTCCTCTCTGATGGGCTGGGGGTGGGACTGAAATCCCCAACAGGGGGAAAAGTCTCTCTGCCCTGCATCTGCTGTGTCCTGCATCTGCTGTGTCCTGCAGCAGCTCAGCTGGTCCCCGTGGGAATCAGGGCAGCAGCTGTTCCCTCAGCAGAGCCTTTTGTTCCTGCAGGGAGATGGTGAGGGGCAGTGGCCAACGAGAGCTCCCCTGGCTTGGTCCTGGTATTTCCTCAGCAGAAAAGTGTCCTGAGAGCCAGAACTTCAGGGGTGTGGTTTAGTGGGCATGGTGGTGTTCAGTGATGGTTGGACTTGATGATCTCAGAGGTCTTTTCATAGATTGATAGAATGGTTTGAGGTGGAAGGGACCTTAAAGGTCATCTAGTTCCAACCCCCCCTAGTACTGGCAGGGACACCTCCCACAAGAACAGGTTGGTCAAGGCCTCATCCAACCTTAATGATCCTATGAAAAGTCTATTTTCTTCCCCAATTTCTGCATCTTCTTGGGGTGATCCCATCTGGAGAAGGAAAGCAGGAGGATCAGGGGGGTTCCAGTCCCACACCTCCAGCACCAAGGCAGGTAAAATCAGCCAGAGCTGATGTAACTGAAATGAGTCTTCCACAAGTGGAGGCTCCATGAGACACAGGCTTGGGTGGATGTGAAGCAGAGAAGGAAATGGCAGAATAAAGCAAACCATCTCTGTTCTAAACAAGATGTGTTTGGGGATGGGTCTGTGCTGCTGGCACCCAGCTGAGCTGCAGCCTGGCTGAGCCTGGTCTGCCTGGTGATGAAGCTGGGAGATGAAGCTGGGGCAGGGGAGGGATGTGATCCCATGGGATCATCTGCAGTACTGGGGCCAGGTCTGGAGTCCTCAGCACAGACAGGGACCTGTTGGAACAGAGCCAGAGGAGGCCACAGAAATGCTGAGAGGGCTGGAAGCTTTCTGCTGTGAGGCCAGGCTGAGAGTTGGAGTTGTTCAGCCTGGAGAAGAGAAGGCTCCAAGGAGACCTTCTGGTGATCTGTCAGTGCTTCAAGGGGCCAAGAATAAAGATGAAGAGGGCCTTTATCAAGCACTGTAGAGACAGGACAAGGGGTGTTGGTTTGAAACTAAAAGAGGGACATTCAGACTGGAGGGAAGGCAGAAATGTTTAACCCTAAGGGTTGTGAGAGCCTGGCCTAGGCTGCCCAGAAAGATGGGAGATGCCCCAAGCCTGGAACTGTTCCAGCTCAGGTTGTTTGGAGCTCTGAGCAACCTGCTGTAGTTGCAGGTGTCCCTGCTGACTGCAGGGATTAAATGACCTTTAGAGCTCCCTCCCCACCCAAACCAGCCTGAGATCCTATGCCCAGCACAAGGGTTTGCATGCAGTGGGAGCTGTGGGGGTGTTGGGATGCTCTGCCCTATGGCACGCCAAGGATGAGCTCTCTTTGGGACGACATTTGCATCATCCCCCAAGCACCAAACCAAATGTCCCAAGGTGACATTACCAGCTCCAGAGAGAGGGATTTGGGATATCCAGGCTGTTTGCAGAGAGGAAGCAGTCTCTGCAAACAGTTTGCTCAGCCCATGAGTGACTCAGCCAGGCTGTGACCCATCGCCACCACGGCCACCACGGCTGCAGCTGGCCTGGGTGCTGGCCCTGGAGCAGCAGTTCCCAAAACAAAGCCCATCCTCCAAGCCTCCATGCTGATGTTGTTTTGAGGGTCTGAGACACCTGCAGGAAGTGGAGCAGATGATGCAGGTTCTCAAAATAACCTAAACACAACTCAAAGCAAAAGCAGTTACCATCCTTCTGCCATCTTCTGCTGGGAAGGGCTGGGACCGGGAGGAGATTTCACTGTGGGGACCTTTGTCGCTTCTCCCAGGTCTGCAGCATGGACATTCCTCCCTGGGGAGTGAGCCCCAGGCTCAGTCCTGCACTCCCAAATGGTTTCTGTACCTCGGGAAGGTGCTGCAAAAGTGCAGAGAGCAGCAGAGGTGGTGGTGTTTCTGCTGGCAGTTAGGAGGAATACAATCATAGAACCAACCAGGTTGGAAAAGACCTCAGAGATCATCAAGTCCAACCTATTACCTAATACCTAACACCTCCTGACACCTAAACCATGGCTCTAAGTGCCACATCCAATCCATTTTTGAACACCTCCAGGGATGGTGACTCCACCACCTCCCTGGGCAGCACATTCCACTGGCCAATCTCTCTGTCTGTGAAGAACTTTCTCCTCACCTCAAACCTAAACTTGAGACTGTGTCCTCTTGTTCTGGTGCCGGTTGCCTGGGAGAAGAGACCAACTCCCTCCTGGCTACAACCTCCTTTCAGGGGGATGCTCAGTCCCCAGCTGAGGGTGGGCTTTGCTTTTGCTGAGCTCTTTTGCCTCTGCCAACTACACCCCTTAAAAGCCATGGAGATATGGAGCTGAGGGACACGGTTTAGTGGTCACCTGGCAGTGCTGGGTTAATGGCTGGGCCTGGTGATCTTGGAGGTCTTTTCCAAGGCAAACAGTTTTGTCATTACAGTATCACAGTTATCACCAAGGTTGGAAGAGACCTCAAAGATCATCGAGTCCAACCTGTCACCACAGAGCTCATGACTAGACCATGGCACTGAGTGCCACATCCAGTCCCCTCTTGAACACATTCTAGGGCTCCATGCCCGTTTTGACACCAAGCAGCCAATAACCGCCCTGGCAGCACCAGCGCTGACCCTGTGCTCGTCGTCTGCCTCCCTTCCAGGCTTCGTCTGCGAGCGTGACCGCTTGACCTTCGCCTTCTGCCAGACCCTGCGCGTCCTGGGCCGGTGCCACCTCCCCACGGTCCGCCTGCAGTGCTGCCAGAGCTGCCGGCAGCACCGGCACGATGCCGCACCCGACCAGGGCCGTGGGGACGAGCGGGCGTCCAGGAGGTGACACGACCGTCCCCCAGGGCAAGCAGCACCAGGACCTGAGGAGGCTCCTGGACCAGCGTGGTGGTGGTGGTGGTGGTGAGCTGGGTGACAGCCAGGACTTGTGGCTCTGCCAGCCGTGAGCCACGCGGTGCTCTGTCCGAACAGGGGATGCCCTGATGCCTTTTACTTGTCCTACACTCTAATGGTGCTCAAACCATCGCTCTGAACAGGAGGGTCTGGTGTGGGCTGGGTGTGCTGGTCCCGCCTGGGGAGATGCAGGGGCAGCCAGAGCCCTCCACTGGGGTCATGCTGCCACTGGGTGACCAGTGGGGAAATATTTGCTGGGGGGGAAGGCAAACCACACCCAGCAATGGTCTGGGGGCGGGGGGAACCTCTCCGAAACGGTCATGGTGCTATCACTTGATGTTTGCAGCCTCTTGATGGTGTTGGCTGGCCAGCACGGGACTCCTTGATGGCTGTGGTCATCTGTATGTATATGAAGTGAACATCTGGCATTCCACCAGTACCACCCACCCCTTGGGTCAGGGGGGTTTTACCTTCAAGAACTTGAAGCTGGCAACCCACTCCTGTGCTTCTCGTTGCAATGTTTACTCGCTGAAGCTGGACAGCTTGAGGAACGGGGACGGGGCAGAGGAGAAAACAGCAGCCTCAGCTGTCCCCACAAGTCCAGGGCCTGTGGCATGTGCCAAGGCTCCCATCCCCTCACCTCCCTGCTGCTGGCTTTCTCTGCCCAAGCCATGCCTGTGTCACCCTGAGGTAAAGGGAATGGTCAGGGCCACCGAGGCAACGTTTGGTTTGGAGTCCAGCAGTGTGTTCCCCTGCCTGCATTTGTGAAGGAGAAGGGGAAGCTGCTCCAGAGGTAGACCCCTGGACTTCCATACTCAGTTTAATGGTTGGTTAAGGTGTTCTCCTGTGTTCTTACAGCTAAAACCCTTTCTTCCCTCCCCTCCCCCCGGCTTATGTAGCTTCACCTCTGCTAAGGTTAGCTGATGCTTATCTAGGATACCCAGCATTGCATGAGGCGCTCCAGGAGCATCTCGTGCTAACCCCTCCCTTTCTTAGGGAAGATTTGCTCTTGGGTTGGTCCCCAGAGGAGGGTCAGGAGTATTTAGGTAGGAATTCCTTTCCATATTGCTCTTCAGGCTATGGAGGCTGACTGAAAATGGGGAGACCATGATGGCAACCCTACTTGCATGTAGGTTCTTCTGTCTTCACCTCTGCTGTCAGGAACAAGGCTCAGCCCAGGACAGGGGGGATTCCTGTGTGTAATTTGTATGTAAAACACAAGCCATGACTTCACCATTTGTGTTTTATTGCTTTCCAATGTGGTGTAAATTTGGATGTTTCAAGAGCCTGTGGTCAGTCCTCTTTTCCTTCTCACTCATCCCATGCTTCCATCATGCTCCCACTCATGGGATGGCTGCTAAATGTGGCTCCCAGACCCAACCATGTCCCAGGTGGCATGCCCAGGTCCAGGAAGGGGAATCCTCCCCAGGTGCAGGATCCTGCCCTTGCCCTTGTTGAACTTCATGAGGTTCCCCTCCACTGAGGTCAATAAACCAGAAAAGCAAGAATATGTCACAGAATCACAGAATCACCAAGGTTGGAAGAGACCTCAGGGATCATCCAGTCCAACCTGTCACCCAGCACCTCATGAGTACTAAACCATGGCACCAAGCACCCCATCCAGTCTCCTCCTCAACACCTCCAGGGATGGGGACTCCACCACCTCCCTGGGCAGCACATTCCAATGGCTAACAACTCTCTCTGGGAAGAACTTTCTCCTCACCTCCAGCCTAAATTTCCCCTGGTGCAACTTGAGACTATGTCCTCTTGTTCTGGTGCTGGTTGCATGGGAGAAGAGACCAACCCCCTCCTGGCTACAACCTCCCTTCAGGGAGTTGTAGACAGCAATAAGGTCTCCCCTGAGCCTCCTCTTCTCCAGGCTAAACAACCCCAGCTCCCTCAGCCTCTCTTCACAGGGCTCTGCTCAAGGCCTCTCCCCAGCCTCATTGCCCTTCTCTGGACACCTTCAAGAGTCTCAATGTCCTTCTTGAACTGAGGGGCCCAGAACTGGGCACAGGACTCAAGGTGTGGCCTAACCAGTGCAGAGTCCAGGGGCACAATGACTTCCCTGCTCCTGCTGGCCACACTATTCTTGATGTCAGCTCCCATCACAGTGGCCTTCAGCCAGGCAGAGCAGCATGGAGCTGGTGGTGCACTGGGCACCCTGAGAACTCATGTGTGCTTGACTGGAGACCCCAGCTGAGCTGTGCCCTCCAAGCCGCCCCCCTTCCTCCCTCCCTCCCTCCCAGAGCCCTGCCTCTGACCGGCGCAGGCAGAAGAAAATCCCTGAATCATGCTTTTCATTAGAGGTCCAGGATGTGTGGTGACCAGGAGGTATTCCCCTTTGTCATTCTAAGATACTTTTGGTTCATTACTTCAGAAAGACCCCATTGAGGAGCAACGCTGCAGCGCTCACATGCTTCATTTGGCACACAGCAAAGGAGAGGGTTCCCAGCACCGAGGTGATGGAGAGGGTCGGCGTCTCGCTGACCTTTGGCCACACGCTTTTCACTTGGCCCATTTGGAAAACAGATGGCTTCCTCACTAGAGCTGTTGGAGGCTACAGGAAGTCTTCCTCTTGCAGCTTGGTCACCTCCCAGCACCAGCTGGGTGCCTGCACCGGGTGAACCGGAGCTGAGGGCTGGGGGTTTAAGGCAGGAGTGGGAATTTAGGCAGATCTAGGCAAGCTTTAACTGCAACGCAACTGACACCACAGCTATGTCTCCTTGTTCAGATGAGCTATGATACTATGATGTTCCAACCTCTAAGGGTCTGTGATTCTGTGATCTGTATTGAAAAACTTAGTATTGGACTACTCTCTGTCCTTAAACCACAGCTTACTGTGGCCTTCCAGTATCTTAAGGGAGCCTACAGGAGAGCTGGGGAGGGACTTCTTAGGGTGTCAGGGAGTGATAGGGCTGGGAGGAGTGGAGCAAAACTAGAAATGGGTAGATTCAGATTGGATGTTAGGAAGAAGTTCTTCCCCTTGAGAGTGGTGAGACACTGGCACAGGTTGCCCAGGGAGGTGGTGGAAGCCACCTCCAGATTTAAGGCCAGATTGGATGGGACTCTGAGCAACCTGATATAGAGTGAAGTGTCCCTGCTTATGGCAGGGGGGGTGGAACTGGATGATCCTTGAGGTCCCTTCCACCCCTGACAATTCTGTGATTCTGATTCTGTGATTCTGAGCTGTTGGCCTGGTTTGAGCTAGAACAGAACTAATTCTGTTCAGTTTCTTTACTGCTCAGCTGAGGAGAGGAGGGTGCACAAAGAGGAGTGTGGCTGGCAGGTCAAGGGATACTCTCCAGTTCTCCATTGCCTCTGCTCTGCCCTAGTGAAACCACATCTGAAGTCCTGGTTCCAGTCCTGGATTCCCCATTTCAAGAGAGAGAGGGAATGCCTGGAGAGGGCCAAGTGGAGGCTGTGAAGATGCTGAGGGGCCTGGAGCATCTGTGTGAGGAGGAAAGGCTGAGAGCCCTGGGGCTGTGTAGCCTGGAGAAGAGCAGCTGAGAGGGGATCTGCTCAGTGCTCAGCCAGAGATAAAGGGTAGGGGGCATGGGCATGGAGCCAGAGTCTTGTAAGTGGTGCCCAGTGAGAGGACAAGGGGCAAGAGGCACAAACTAGAAGCTAAGAGATTCCATCTGAAGAGGAGGAGCAAGTTCTTTGGTGTGAGGGTGCTGGAGCCCTGGAGCAGGCTGCCCAGAGAGGTTGTGGAGTCTCCTTGTCTTGAGAGCTTCCAAACCCCTCTGGCCATTGTGATCCTGGTCAAGCTTCTGTGGGTGCCCCTGCTGATCTCCAGGGGTCCATCCAACTCCCCCTATGCTGGGCTTCAGAGATTCTGTGACAAATACCTTATAGCTTCTGTTTACTGGGCAACAAATGAGAGCTGGGCTAGGATCCAGCAGGAAACCTTTGTGAAGAAGGTTTCTGGCTGTAACAGTAGCCTGAGGATGGTGTTAAATGCCACAGAAGCTTAGAAAGAGGAGAGGAAGGGGATGAGACCAAGCACCCTGCCCTGAAGCTCCAAAATCTCCATCACTACTTGCCCTAGTGTTTTGGGCTGCTTGGGCAAGGCTTGTCCCCACGTGGTGATGGTGGGACAGGAGAAATTTGGAAAGGTAAACAAAGCCTTCTGAAAGAAGCAGAGCCCAAGGTTTTGTCCATCAGCACAGCTTAGCCAAAGGAAGCAGCCTGCAGATGGAAACTTGAGCTGAGCTCAGCCAGCTCCACCATGAAGGCTTCTCCAAGTGAGGGAAGATGTGGAAAACCAAAGGCTATGTGGAGCTGTTGAAACTGAGGGCACCCCAACAAGCCTAGTGGCTTCAGCCTGGGTAGTGGAGAGAGGCTGTGGTGGTATCAGCGTTGCTGAGGATGGGAAGAGATGCTGGGTGCTCCTCAGCCCCAGGGTCACCTCCAGGCTGTGACTGCCCGAGGACTGGGTAGGGCTGTCCTGCAGAGCTGCTTTTTCCTGGAGAAAGGATGAAATGGGAATACTTTAAACAGCTTCCTCAACTGGGTGACAGGGAGTTGGGTGGCCAGGAAATGGGCGACCAGGAGGTAGGTGACCAGGAGGTGGGCAGTCAGGAGTTGAGGGATCAGGAGATGGGTGACTGGGAGATAAATGCCCAGGAGATGGTCAGCCAGGAGGTGGGTAAATAGAAGATGGGTGACAGAGAGATGAGGACCAGCAGCAGTGTCCCAACAGTCCGCAGCTGAGCCCCGCAGTGTGGCAGGAGGACCTGTGCAAGGCAGGCAGTAACCTGTAGCTCACGTTTTGCTGTTGCTTCTTTTTATTCACCAGAATCTCCTGAAAGCCTCTGTGAGAGGAGCCAGAGGGTTTTTTGGCTTCAGATTAGATATGAGACCTTGTGCCTGCCCTGATCACCTCCAGACTTTTCCAGGGCTGGAGACAGGAAGGAACTGGGAGCTCGTTAAGTGGGAAGCAGCAGGCATTTTCTGGAGGAGGTTGTTTGTGTCTCTGTTAACAACAACACTTCAAATGCTTCCGCATCTCACGCAGCAGCTGGGGCTCCCTGTCACAGCACCTGCCTTTGGCAGGCTCCCTCCTCTTACCCAAGTGCTTCTGTCTGGCCCAGATGATCTCAGCTGGAGTATTTTAAGCCTCAAAGAGGAGGAAGGGTCATCAGTCCTTCATCAACAGCTGGTGATGGATGTGGTCCCCCTGGTGACCTGAGCATGCAAGGAGGCAGCGAAGTTCAGACGGACCAGGAATAGCTCACAACAGCCATCCATGTCTCTGCAGCTATGAACAAGAGAGGGGGTTATGTTCTCTTGTTCTTAAAACCCCTGGCCCTTGTGCTCCACAGAAAGGTTCCACAAGCCCAGCCCATAAAATCATTCAGGTTGGAAAAGACCTCCTGAGAACGATCCTTGAGGATCAGAAAAGCTGAACCAGGACAGCAAGGTTAAGAGAAGGCTCCAGGGAGCAGCAATGATGGGAGAGCTGGAAACCCTCTGCTGTGAGGGCAGGCTGATAGAGTTGGGGTTGTTCAGCCTGGAGAAGAGAAGGCTCCAGGGAGACCCTCTGGTGGATTTTCAGTGCTCAGATTTGCTGATCAGAAAGCTGGGGGCAGACCCTTGAGCAGCGTCTGTTGTGACAGGGCAAGGAGTGATGGTTTGAAAGTGAAGGAGGGAGATTCAGATTGGAGAGAAGGAAGAAATGTTTGACACTGAGGGTGGTGAGACCCTGGCCTAGGTTGCCCAAAGAGATGGGAGCTGCCCCATCCCTGGAACTCTTCCAGGTCAGGTTGTCTGGGGCCCTGAGCAAGCTGCTCTAGTTGCAGATGTCCCTGCTGTCTGCAGCGGGGTTGGACTGGATGAGCATTAAAGGGCCCTTCCCACTCAAACCACTCCATGATGTTCTAATTTCAATCTGTTGTGTCCTGTGTGGAAAAACAGAGCTGAGCTGAGCTGCTGTGTGGAGGGGCCACGTGTGGAGCCCAGCCCAAGAAGCCCAGGGCAGGGATGCTCCTCACCCTGCAGATGACATTTACTGGTTGTAATCTCACTCTGTGGCTTGCTGGTGCCCTCTGCAGTTGTTTCTCCTCATTGTAACTGCAGAGCATTAATAACAAAGGGATGATTTTACTACTTGATGATGGCAAGTGAGGACAGGAGAGGTGGCTCTCTTCCCAGGTCTGGAGATACACCCTAAGTTCCAATATTTAAAGGGTGGCTACAAAGAAAATGGAGATTTCCTTTGCCCTGGGAGTCACATAGAAAAGTCTGGGATGATGGGGACAAGTTACTCCTGGGGAGATTCTGATAGGACACAAGCAGAAAATTGTTCAGAAAGTGATCACCCATTGGAATCATCTCCCCTGGGAAGTGGTGGAGTCCCCAACATTGGACATAGTTAAGATCCAGCTGGACAGGAGCTGAGCCAGCTTCTGTAGAGCAGGCTTCAGGCAAGAAAGATTGGATCAGATGATCCTTGAGGTCCCTTGAAACCTGATAGTCTGTGACTGGTTCTTTTCTGCCTTGGCCTATTCCTCCACTCACATGTGGACACCATGACCTGCTTCACCATGACCATGGTGGGAGGGCAGTGAAGCCTCTCTGTGCTCCATCACAGCACAAAGCTGCCAGTGCTAATGATCTCAAAGCACCTCACGGACCAGAAAAGTCCTCTCCTGGTCACCAAAGCAGCCTATTCCATGTCCACCAAGGGCAAAGCTTTTGTCTGAGGTGGGAATGCCATTTTGGTGGTGCAAGCTGAGGAGAGGAGGGTGCACAAAGAGGAGTGTGGCTGGCAGGTCAAGGGATACTCTCCAGTTCTCCATTGCCTCTGCTCTGCCCTAGTGAAACCACATCTGAAGTCCTGGTTCCAGTCCTGGATTCCCCATTTCAAGAGATAGAGGGAATGCCTGGAGAGGGTCAAGTGGAGGCTGTGAAGATGCTGAGGGGCCTGGAGCATCTGTGTGAGGAGGAAAGGCTGAGAGCCCTGGGGCTGTGTAGCCCGGAGAAGAGCAGCTGAGAGGGGATCTGCTCAGTGCTCAGCAAGAGATAAAGGGTAGGGGGCAAGAGGATGGGGCTGGGGGTCTTGTCAGTGGTGCTCAGTGTCAGGACAAGGGGCAATGGGCAGCAGTGGGAAGCCAGGAGGTTCTAGGTGACCATGAGGAGAAATTTGTTTGGTGTGAGAGTGCTGGAGTCCCAGAGCAGGCTGCCCAGAGAGGTTGTGGAGTCTCCTTGTCTGGAGAGGCCCTTGTGATCCTGGGCAAGCTGCTGTGGGTGTCCCTGCTTTGCCCGGGGATTGGACTGGATGATCTCTGTCCACGGAGGTCCCTCCCCAGCCCCACCATGCTGGGATTCTAGGACATCTCGGGTGGCAGGACTTCACAGAACTTAATACATCCCAGCAAGTATCTTCTCAGTGAGAGGAAATTGACAACCCTGTTGTTTGAAAGCAAGAAAAGCACGTTCTCGGATAAGAGCTGGTAGATCTTAAAGGCCCTTCCCAACGGAGATGAGTTTCTGATTCGGCGGTGGCACGTCCCGCCCACGGCCTATTTGACAAGTGAGTAGACAAATGAGCGGACGAATAGCCTGAAAAAGAACATCGCACCACAGCGCCCGGCTAGCTCAGTCGGTAGAGCATGGGACTCTTAATCCCAGGGTCGTGGGTTCGAGCCCCACGTTGGGCGCATTCCTTTTTTCCGCCCTCTGTTCTCCTCCAGCCTTTTTTTTTTTTTTAAAATATCCTTTAGAAATAATTAATTTTTCATCTCACTAAGGTCCTTTGCTGCAACCAAACATCCAAACTCATCCTTTATCCCCTCGGAGCGTGGCGGGGATCTGGAAGAGGGCTGGCCGCAGCGCGGACTACAATTCCCAGCGTGCGGCGGGAGAGGGCGAGGGAGGGTGGCGGTGGCCAGCAGCGGCTGCGCCGAACCGAAGGGGCTGGGGCCGGCCGCGCAGAATGCGGCGGAGGTAGTGAGGCCCCCGCGGGGAGGGGGCGGGAGGAGGCAGAGCCACTTATAAATGGCGCCCAAGCAGGACCCCAAGCCCAAATTCCAGGAGGGTGAGTGCGGCCGGGGGCGGCTGGCCGGGGGTGTGCGGGGGGCCCTGACGGGAGAGCTGCAGGGGGCTGAGGCCTGGCCGGGAGCGGGCAGCGGGGCTGGGGGGCTGCTGGAGGGGAGGGAGGGAGTTCACAGAGGTGAGAGGCTGGGCCTGGGCGGCTCTGGGGACCTAAGGCCGGCCCCCGATGGTGGGTTCCCGTTACCGCCTCTCCTCCCGCTCGAAATCCCGGCTCTCACCCCGCTGCTTTCCCCTGGGGGGTGGCGGTGGGTGGGCCGGAAAGAGACAAAGGAGACGGTTGAACGGGAGGGGGAAGGAGCGAACCCCGCTGGTGTGCCGGAAAGTCGCGGTGCGAGGTGCGGCGAGGCTGGCAGGCGAGGGCCGGCGGCGGGGAACGGGCCCGGGCTGGCCGCAGAGGAGGCTGCTGACAGGTCCCAACTGTCGCCCTGCGGCGCGCCAGCCCTCGCTGGAGGCTGCCGCTGCCCTCGGCCAGCTCCCGAGTAGCGCAGGAGGTAATTGCAGTGCTCCGGCTCGCAGGGCTTGTGGCCCTGGGGCAGGTGTTCTCCAGCCTGGCCGGCTCTGGACTCGGTGTTCGTTAGCCCTCAGGGCTTGGTTTGAGCTTCCACTGCCCTAACAATGTGAGAAAATGTGTGTGTGTGTGGGGAAAATAATTAATGAATTCCTGTCATCTTTGTCTCTCTTCCTGTTCCTCATCTTTCCTATCGATAAGACACGAGGGCTGCCTTAGCCCCCGTCGTGCTAAACCCGCTCCATTTTCTTGCAGGCGTGGACATTCATTGGCATTAAAGCTTTTGGCATCTCCTAAGACTGTCAGGATTTTGAGTCAGAAACCTGGCTGTTGTTTACTCTTCCCTGCAAGGACCTGAGTTAGGGATCCTCATGCAGGAGGATGCACAGAGCAGCCCTTGGACTGCGGCTGGCTGTTGTGGTGGAATCCATAATGACCACAAAGCAGGTTTTTGGGGTGGTTTGGGTTTTTTTTGGGGTGAATAAGGGTTAGGATGATGCTTTTTGGTGAGATTTATTTTGCCTGCATCACAGGTTTTAGCTAATGGTTGGGGTTGGCAATAATAGGAGGGAAAAAGGGAAATGCTAGGCAGTGGTAAAGGAGAATTCACTTCACCTTTTTCCTCTTCTGCCTGTCCTTCCCTTTGACTCCTAAGCAGGGTTTTCCACCCAGTTCTGGTGTATCCTTCAAGGCAAGGTTAGCAGAAGCGTGGCTGGAAGCTGGCCAGCCTGAGAAGCTTCAACAGCACCACAGTTGTATATTCTCCATGGCTGCTGGTGTCAGAATGTGTGCAGTTGTGCATCACCATACTGTGCTGTGCCTTAGTGGTGCCAGTGGTATTGCTAACCCTACAGAGATAAGCAAGATTTGAATGTGTTTAATGCCATGGTGATGGGGATTTTAACCTTTTCACATCACAGCAATCAGTGTGAAACCAAATAAACTGCAGGAACAGAAACACAAGCAGAATTCCAGGCTGAAGTCATGCTCACAGCTGGAGGAGCATGAGCAACCTGAATGTAGTACAGAACTTAATATTTTGGGGCTTCTTTTTCCACTGCCCAAATGTGGTTTTGTTTCAGCTGTGCTGTTAAAAGGCAGACAAGTGCTCTGAGTAAAGCTTTCTGCAGGCCTCAAATGCTTGACTGTGGCCCTTCACAGCACCACACATGGAAGTTGCTTGGATTGCAGTGTCAAAGGGCGATAGGGAGGCTGAGAAGTTACCCATATTGGTGTCTTTCACACACCAGAGGGTGAGAGGGGGGTAGGATTTGTTGTGAGAAACCTCTTAAGAGCTGGAAAAAGGGAAGTAGTGTGCTATGAGTAGCCCTTAAAATGAGGGGACTCGAGGTGGTTATGCAGGAGTGAGAAATGAGAGGAGTTTTGAGGCGGCTGGATCGAGGGTTGCAGGGACTTCAGGTGCTCTGCATCTTCTAAAGCAAGCCCAGGAAAGCCTCAGATGTCAGATGCCCTAGTATCAGGTGATGGAACAGAAGGAAATGGCCTGGAGTTGTGCCAGGGCAGGTGGAATTTTGCTATCAGGAGGAATTTCTTTCCTGCAGGAGCGGTCAGGCATTGGAACAGGCTGCCCAGGGAGGTGGTGGAGTCACCAGCCCTGGAGGTGTGTTCAAGAAATGTATGGATGTGTGCATGTAGCCTCTGTCTGAAAAGGTGAGGCCCTGCAGCATTCAAGAAGGAGACATCTGGGCCGAGAGCTCCTGTGTGAAGTACCTTCAGATTCCTACCACAATGTGACTTTGCTACTGAGGAGAAAATAGCCCCAGAGTGAAGAACAAGCTCTTCCTATTGGAAACCCACAAAGTGGACCTTTGTTCCTTGCTGCGGCACAGACTCGCCGTTCTTCAGAGGGGGGGAAACAATGTTTGGGTCTTTCTCTTCCTGACTTCATTGATCTAAAAATACCAGGTGTGCTTCCTGCAGGAAGGGGAGCACTAATAATAACACTTGGATTTGGCAGTGGCTGAAGATGCAGAGGGTGGCACCTCCCAGAAGAGCTGATTTCCTGCTCTGAATCAAAATGCAGCGTCACAAAGGCTAGAGGAGCCTTACAGCAAGGCAGTGTTAGCTGCTTACTGCCCGAGTGCTGAGCCTGAGGAAGTCCCTTTGCACTGAACCAGTGTGTCTTGGTGTCTGCACCTGCAAGTCCAGGGTTTGAAGGAGTTCTCTGTTCCCACCTTACAATGGGGTGCAAGGGTGTCTCTAATTGAAGCTGGCAGTGACTGGAAGCGCGGGCAGGGACCTCAGTTTTGGTGCCAACTGCGTGCTGAAGTCACCAGCCCTTCTGCTAAACCCTGGCAGGCTTGGATGTGATTTGCATGCAGCTGCCCTTGCTTGAGTGCTCCTCAGGGAGCTCCTCAGGAATCTGTTTATGGCCTGAATAATCTGAGCTCTGATCCTTTGAGACTGCATTTGCTCCTCAAACCCCGGCCTGCTTCTCCCATCAGGACCTGCCTTGGCATTTGTTTCCAGGCTGGCCCTGCAGTGGTTCTGTGTTGTCCTTAGTGAGGCATTTTGCAGAAATGGCACACTTCTAAGATGTTTATCTTGCCCCTTTGTTTCAGGTGAACGAGTGCTTTGTTTTCATGGCCCTCTCCTTTATGAAGCCAAGGTATGTGTGGCTGATTGCTGCAGGTGGCTCTGACTGTTCCCCAAGTAAATAAGGAATGGTATCCGTTTGTCTGCCTTACTGTGTGGGATTAAGGACTGAAAGCAGGATGAACAGAAGCCTTAGAATGTGTGAAATCCATTTGAAATCCTGGAGCCCTGTATTAGAGTTCAAAAAAAATCAGAAACCCCAATGGTGCTGTGCAGCTATTTAGGTAAAATGCTGAAGGCCAAGTGGCCTTGTGTGTGGAAGAGCTGATGCCCTTGTGCTCCCAGAACACCAGGAACCATTTGTGCCCATGGAGCACCAGGTAAAGGTTGGAAGGGATCTCTGGAGATTACCATCCTGTGCTGGTGCTCATGCATGAAGCAGTGGGTCAGCTGCAGCCTGAGTCTCCTCAGGGATGTAGGTAGCTGTGTACACCTGGTGGCCTTCAAATGGGACACAACACTGCAGAATGTAATGCTGGATTAAAGTGACAAAGGAGGTGGCATTCTCTCTTCTGTTTTTTAACGGCAGAAAGCATGCACTGCAGGTTTGTGGCTTTTAGGAGTGTCCTTCCTGCTTCAGTTGCAGGTCTCTGCTGCCACACTTCCACTAAGCTGCTTTTTCCTCAGGTGTCTGAGGACAGCTGACAGTTGCTTGTTTGCCCAGCCCTTCCAAATCCCTGACTGGGAGAGAACTTCCTTTCTGCCCTGAAATGGCTGCTGGTGTTTCAGTTGCTTGCATGGAAACCTCTGCATGCTTCCAACTCAAAGCTAAACCAGCAAAACTCACTCAGCTCTTTGTTCTCCCTGGCACTGACTGAACTTTCTGCCTCTCTTCCAGTGTGTAAAGGTTGCCATAAAGGACAAGCAAGTGAAATACTTTATCCATTACAGTGGTTGGAATAAAAAGTAAGTATTGTATGAAATGAAAGCAGCTGCTTCATTTCCCTTTTGTGGGCAAAGGTGAGCTTGACAGTTTGAATGTGAGCTCGAGGGACCAGCACTGCCATGTCCCTGCCATTAGATTGCTGCTGAAATGAACTGGTACTGGTGCAGAAGCCAATGATTTCTGGTACCACAAAGAAAACATTGCCTAACTAACCTTTCCTTCAGGGCTTTGGTTGTGTAGACAGACTAGTTTAGGGTGTCAGTAGACTGCTGGGAGTGTTCATAGGCTTCTTTTTGTTCAAGTTTGAAAATAGCTACTGTAATGCCTCCCTGGCAGAAATACCTAGCACAAAAACTGTGTGAGGAGGAGGAGAGGCAAGTCCTGCTGAGGTGGAGCAGGGCTGCCTACTCAGATATACAATGTACTTGACTTTTTCCACCACTTTTGGTAGCAAAGCTTTGGAGAAGCACACCTTCCTGAGATCTGTGCTCCTGCTTCACAGGAGCAGGTTTAGCCTGTGCTTCACTAAGCTAAGGTTAGAGAGGCTTCACCCTCTGCAAGGCCAGGACTGTAGGTGAGAGATTGCTGTAGAGTAGAGGAGTCTCCATGGAATAAATGTTGAGCCCATTAAAGGTGAAGCCTTTCATGACATGATTGCATTTATGCACTTGTCTTTTTCCTTTCATTTGAATCCTTCTGCCACTAGACTTTGAATTCAGGGAATGTGATTTGGCTTCTATTTTTTTTTTCCCTGTGCCTCCTCAGACTGCAGAAGCTGTTCAGAGAGCACTTCCCTGTTTGTTTGTTTTATTTCAGTTCAGTCCTGCAGACTTAGTCCACTAATATCTTGGTCTCCCTGGCATGACTCAAAGCTGAACATGTTTTAGTGTGGAACCCTTTTTTAAGTGCATCCACACAGCCAAAATGGACAGATAAATGTTTTGCTGTGAGCACTTGCCAGTTGCAGGGAGCATAACTGGCTCTGATGGTGCCTGTTAATGAGGCAGCATAAATTTGATACTTCCTCTCCTTGTTTATCTCTGAAGGGTGCCATGAGTGAGGTCATGACTCCTGCTTTTCTTGCTTGCACTGTCTGGGGTGGTTGGGGTTGGGGTGTTTTTTTTGCCTTCAAGCTGCCAATTAACTACATTAAAAGTGGCATTGCTGCAAGATTTAGACAGCATGGAGTGATATGACTCCTTAATTTGCATCTCTAGAACGAGAGCCCTTTGTTAACTGGGGATTGCTTGACTTCTGAAGGTGGTTGGTTGGTTTGTTTCCAAATACCAGCAGTTAGGATACCAAAAAGTTTCTCTGTCATGCAGCAGAACGTGCTGCAGCTATACCACACTTCTTTTGAAGGTTTCTTGTGGCTCTCCAGGCCAGGAGTAAGAGAAGTTGGCTTTAAATAGCTGAGCAAAGCACTACCCTAAAAATGCAGTCTTAGAACATTGTGCAGCTGGATGTGCTTCCCTGTGACACTTGGGTGCTAAGCCTGCATACTCTTAATGCTCCTGAGGACTTCCTGTCCCTGGAGGAGTATTTTGGTTTTGTCACCCTGATGTTCTAGGACTGAAATGACAGTGACCCAACTCTCTCTCTCTCTAAAAAGAGCTAGAACTTTGCCTATTCAGAATGACTTGGCCACTTTTAATGTGTTTGTGTTTGAAAGAAATGGTCAGACTGCTCAGGTAGTCCACTCAGTGGCAGTGGAGGTCTTGCTGGTGATGGCAATTCCCCCAACACCTCTTCTCTCAAATCATTCACTTCAGATGCTTCAAATATTCATGCCATCTTGGTTTCCTTCACAGACAGAAATCAGAGCTCTTCTTCTTACAGTAAGATCTTATTGCTGAATTTGTTAACCTATCCAATGTTGGGATAGATAAGGGGAACTTGCCTCCTGCCATAGTTAGGGCTCCAGGTGTCCCATAAGCCTAGAGAACTTGCTTCCCTGAGATGATGCCTTCAAATTGAAGACAGTCCCCTCCCTCCTAAATTGCCCATCCTTTCAAGTTTGGGAACCACTGTGGGGATGACTGAAGGTTACACTTCCCCTAGGCAAATCCTTGCAGCTTCAGTCAGGGGGAAATGAGTTTGGCCATTCACGTTTTTAGCCGTGCCAGGCTTGATACAGAAGCAGAGTTGAGTCTCCAATTATGTGAAGCTTTTTAACTGCCTGTTGTGTGTAGAGTGCAGTTGGGAATGATTGCTTGATTGTTGTTTTTTTCCTGTCCTCTTTTTCAGCTGGGATGAATGGGTTCCAGAAAGCAGAGTGCTCAAATACGTGGATACCAATTTGCAGAAACAAAAAGAACTTCAAAAGGCCAACCAGTAAGTGTGTGTATTACAAAACCTTGTCAGTAAATCAATTCTTTTTCTTCTGTGGAACTCCCACCCACCAGCTCTTTATCAAAGGAAGTTAGTGAGTCTGTAAACAAAAGCCTTCAGGAGGTGTTCATGTATCACAGAATCACCAAGGCTGGAAGAGACCTCAGAGATCGAGTCCAAGCTGTCACCACAGACCTCATGACTAAACCATGGCACCAAGTGCCACCTCCAATCCCCTCTTGAACACCTCCAGTAA
Source organism: Dryobates pubescens (assembly GCF_014839835.1). NCBI lineage: Eukaryota > Metazoa > Chordata > Aves > Piciformes > Picidae > Dryobates > Dryobates pubescens. Next base: position 10,158,428 of record NC_071628.1, on the reverse strand, counting down.
ATCAATTCTTTTTCTTCTGTGGAACTCCCACCCACCAGCTCTTTATCAAAGGAAGTTAGTGAGTCTGTAAACAAAAGCCTTCAGGAGGTGTTCATCTATGCTCACTTATTCTTGAGCTCTTTGGCTCAGAGAGGTTATAGAATCATGAAATTGTTAGGGTTGGAAGGGACTTCAAGGATCATCCAGTTCCAACCCCCTTGCCATGGGCAGGGACACAGAATCACCAAGGTTGGAAGAGACCTCAAAGATCATCAAGTCCAACCTGTAACCCAGCACCTCATGACTACTAAACCATGGCATCAAGTGCCACCCTCCAGTCCCCTCTTGAACACCTCCAGGGATGGGGACTCCACCACCTCCCTGGGCAGCACATTCCAATGGCTAACAACTCTCTCTGGGAAGAACTTTCTCCTTGCCTCCAGCCTAAACTTCCCCTGGCACAGCTTGAGACTGTGTCCTCTTGTTCTGGTGCTGGTTGCCTGGGAGAAGAGACCAACCCCCTCCTGGCTACAACCTCCCTTCAGGGAGTTGTAGACAGCAAGAAGGTCTCCCCTGAGCCTCCTCTTCTCCAGGCTAAGCAACCCCAGCTCCCTCAGCCTCTCCTCACAGGGCTGTGCTCGAGACCTCTCCCCAGCCTTGTTGCTCTTCTCTGGACATGTTCAAGAGTCTCAATGTCCTTCTTAAACTGAGGGGCCCAGAACTGGACACAGTCCTTAAGGTGTGGCCTAACCAGTGCAGAGTGCAGCGGCACAATGACTTCCCTGCTCCTGCTGGCCACACTAGATCAGGTTGCTCAGAGCCATATCCAGCCTGGCCTTAAACTCCAGGGATGGGGCTTCTACCACCTCCCTGAGCAACCTGGTTCTGATCTTTCTCCTGCAAACTGCTGCTCACCTTCAAAATGGCAACTTGAGGTTTTGAGGAAGGGTGGCTCAGTGAAATGAAGAAGCAGCCTGACTACCTGCAGGTACATTCCTTTGATGTGGAAATCCGGTGGCTTAAAAATGACCCTTCTGCAGCATCCCTAAAGTAAAGGTGAGGATCTCAGCTTCAGGATGCCTACAAAGAGTTGGCTTTTTGAATGTCAATCTTGCAAAGAAATGCTTCTGTGGAGAAGGTGGTTTTGTTTCCAGCAAGCCACGTGCTGCTGCCACGTGGTTCAGAATAAGGAGGATGGTGGCAGTGGGGAGGAAATGGGTGTTCATACTCTGTGAAGAAGCCTTAAATCTTCTTGATATTGAGTTGGATTCGTTCCTGCTCATGACACACTGATTTGCAAAGCCATTTCTATTCTAAGCCATTCTATCCTTTGCTCCCAGTCTGTTTACTAGACATTCTCTGAATGTCTTGCATAACCTGGTCTCATTTGAGAGGAAAACAAGCTGCTGCTGGTTTGGTTTGTGTTTGGGGTTTTTTTTTTTCCCATTAAAGTCTTATTTACTCTTCTCTTTTTTTTTTTTTTGCCTTCTTTTTTGTTTGTTTTTAATAAAGGGAACAATATGCAGAGGGGAAGATGAGAGGTGCTGCTCCGGGCAAGAAGACTTCTGGTCTGCAGCAGAAAAATGTTGAAGTGTAAGAAGCTTTTCATTTCCCTAGCCAAGAAAGAAGCCCACCCCTAAAACCCCACCCCAGAGAGCTCCCCAAACTTTTGCTTGTCAGTTTGACTCTTGATCTCTACAGAACATTTCTTTGCTTAGAGTGGCTCTGCAGGCCAAGCTGCTCCTGACACAGCCCCTGCGAAAGTTGTGTTGCTTTGTTTTGAAGTACTTTGTTCAAGCTGCCTTTAGGTAGTGCAGCGTTTCACAGCGTACCAAGGTGCTGAACAGATGGTTCTGTGCTTGTTTTGCACCCTGAAGTTAGTGAGCTGACCCTCAAAAAGCGCTGAGGCCTCCTAGCACTCTGGTGTCTTGGGGAAATGGGGCTCTCTGTAGAGTTTTTGCACTCCTTCCAAGCACTTCTGATTCAGATCCTTCAAAATGCTTTGCCTTCTTCGTGTCCAGTGGCTAAAAACTGCACTTAGGCTTTGTTTTGCTCTTTTTGACCAAACCAGCCCCACGTGCTATCAAATGGTTTGGTATCTTAAGAGACCAGAAGCAAGCTCAGACATTTATTAGGGGGAAAATGAATCGTTTCAGGATGCAGCTGTCAGATTGCTTTCATCCCATCCATTTTGTTTTCCAGAGTAGCTTTGTGTGGTGTTCAGAGTCTCTCAGAGTCAGGGCAGCTCTCCTCCATCTCTTTGTGTGCCATGAAACTCAAGTCTTTGGGGTAGTGCTTCACTTAATTATGAAGATGGCCATGACTAATGAGGTGTTTTGAGCTCCTAACTTCATTTGTGGTTCTGGTCTTCATGAGAAAGCTGCTGAAATGACACCAGCTCCCAAGAGCAGCATTTGGCAGCAGCCTCAGATTTCAGTTCTTGTTTACAGGCAGCCTTGTTATGGAATATGCTTCACTGGCTCCAGAATGGGCACAGTTGTTGTGTTTTTTTTTGGGGGCTGGCTCCTGAAGGCAAATTTCCCAGTGGGATTAGTCAAAGCCCAGCCAAGGCTAGAGATTGGCTCTTGGTCTCTGGAATAGGAAGCCCTATGGATCTGACCATAATGCTGTGTCCTCCCATTGGGCTGTTGCTGAGGTGCTTTGACACTTCTGGTTTTAGTGTGGTCTGTCAGCTCAGAGTGGGCCTCTGACAGGGACCTATTCACTTGTTTGGCCTTCATTTGAAGGTGGGAAAAACAAACCAAACCCAACCCAACTGTTTACACATCTCCTAATGAATGCCATTGAAATGTAATGAGAGCAGATCTGAGTGATGACCACTGCTAATTTGGCTGCTTAAGGGGCTGTGGCACCTCAGTCTTCTTGCATTTTAGTGGGAGCAGGCTTAATGTCCTGCCTAAATTTCACCCAGGTAGAGATGACTCAGTTGTAAATGCCTACAATTTGCATTGCAGGGAACATCCCAGCAGTAACTTCAGGATTAGGTTCCCCATACCATCAGCTTTAGTCACCTCAGTAGCTCGGGCTGGTTGCAGCAGGATGAGTTCTCTCTTAACCTGTGCTTGGAATTCAAGTTGGCTTCATCCTCTGGAGCACACCTAATGATGATGTATCCAAGGGAGACTCTCATAGCAGTAATGACTTCATCTTCAACCTCTGTGTAACCCAGAGCTTGAAAGCATATTTCTAGGTCTGTCTTTCCCCTCTGATTGAAAACAGTTGGGGGGGGGGGGGGGAAGGAGTGGCTTGGCTTTGTGCTGTCATCACTCTCCTAGGCATGGGTGGGTGTTTCCCAGACAGTAAGGCCATTCTCTGAAACTTCTGCTTCATGTTGGTGGGAAAAATGAGTCCCTTGCTGGTGAATTTTCAGTTGTGAAGTGAAAGAAGGAAAGGGAATTGTCATTTAGAACAGCATGGTCAAGACTTTTTATACCAAGGCCCCATCTGCTCATTGCACTGATCTTGTTCCGAGGTTCTCAAGTCCAGCATCCAACTACCCCAATCCATTACCTGCACCCAATGCATCCTTCTAAATTAGACCAGTGACACTTTCAGCAGGCTCTCCCTTTTCTTTCCTTTCCTATTTAGTGCCTTGGGGAGAGGAGATACTTTGCTTTACCCTAGCAGTGATGCAGGGTGGTGATTCTGATGCGTTGCCCCAAACTACTGCTGCTCACATCCTGCTTCCAGCTAAAGGCAGGATGACCTCTCAAAAAGAGTTAAAAACCCAACTCAAAATACAGTCCCTACCCAAAACCTTTGGGCTGTGCTAAATCTATGAGGTGCTTGCTGGTGGGGAGGGGGAAGAATTTAAAAGGGTAACACTCTTTGGGTCTCACAGATTTCCCTTTTGTAGCATTCTTGGAGGATTGAACAAAGGGAGAGGTTAAGGGACTCTGCAACTCGATTCTGCAGCTAGCCAGACGGGAATGGAAAGGAAACAATCTGTAAGACAGCATTCTCCTCCAGGAATGTTCATGAGATAAATGAAAAAGTAGATTTCTGACTCTGAACTGGGTTCTGTTGAAGGCCAAAGAGCCAGGTCTGGCGTTCTCTCCTTACCTCAACCCCCTCCTTGTGCCTAGGTTTTTCCGACGCGATGGAGCGCACACGGTTTGCTGTTTGGAGACCCCTACGATATCGACACGGTGAGTTAAGGCTGGGTTGTCAAAGCAGGATGGTCAGCCTGGAATCCCCATCTCCCTTGCTCTCCTAGGTTGGTTTCAGACACTCCCTGAAAGTCCTCAGCTGTCCTCCTGGAGCCTCTGGGGGTGCGGTTCTGTTTGCCACAAGCGCCGCACCGTATCGCTCCGGGTTTGGTTTGTGGTTTGGAGCCCGCTGTGGACCTGCCGGTTGAGAGCTTCTCTGCAATGGTCACCTGTTTGGGTGGGAGAGGGGACAGTGAGTTGTAAAATACACTCAGTGTCCCACTCTTCAAAGAGAAGTGGAGGACAACTGGCTTCAGGCTTGGGAACCTGGCCGTTTCTGAAAGGTCACACAAGTCGGTCCACATGCGGCCTGGGGCTCTGCTTCCAAGCGTCTCTGGTTTCTGTAAGTCTTGGGGGCTGCTGTCATAATGCTATTAGAAATTCACAGAATCACCAAGCTTGGAAGAGACCTCGAAGATCATCCAGTCCAACCTGTCACCACAGACCTCATGATTAAACCATGGCACCAAGTACCACATCCCATCCCCTCTTGAACACCTCCAGGGACGGTGACTCCACCACCTCCCTGGGCAGCACATTCCAATGGCTAACAACTCTCTCTGGGAAGAACTTTCTCCTCACCTCCAGTCTAAACTTCCCCTGGCACAGCTTGAGACTGTGTCCTCTTGTTCTGCTGCTGGTTGCCTGGGAGAAGAGACCAACTCCCACCTGGCTACAACCTCCCTTCAGGTAGTAAGGTCTCCCCTGAACCTCCTCTTCTCCAGACTAAGCAACCCCAGCTCCCTCAGCCTCTCCTCACAGGGCTGTGCTCCAGACCCCTCCCCAGCCTTGTTGCCCTTCTCTGGACACCTTCAAGTGTCTCAATGTCCTTCTTAAACTGAGGGGCCCAGAACTGGACACAGTCCTCAAGGTGTGGCCTAACCAGTGCAGAGTCCAGGGGCACAATGACTTCCCTGCTCCTACTGGCCACACCATTCTTGATGCAGGCCAGGATGCCATTGGCCTTCTTGCCCACCTGGGCACACTGCAGGCTTATGTTTAGGCAGCTGTCAATCAGCACCCCCAGGTCCTTCTCTGTTTGGCAGCTCTCAGCCACTCTGCCCCCAGCCTGTGGCTCTGCTTGGGGTTGTTGTGGACATAGTTTCATAGAATGGTTTGCCTTGGAAGGGACCTTAAAGATCATAGAATCAATAAGGTTGGAAAAGACCTCAAAGATCATCAAGTCCAACCTGTCACCCAACACCTCATGACTACTAAACCATGGCCTTGTTCTAACCCCACTGCCATGGTTAAGGGACACCTTCCCCTAGACCAGGTTGCTCAAGGCCCCATACAACCTGGCCTTGAGCACCTCCAGGGAGGGGGGAATCCACCACTTCCCTGGGCAACCTGTGCCAGCAGGTTGATAACAAACACCACTGGTTTCTGTGAGTCTTGGGGGTGAGGCTGCTGTGATAGTGGTGCTAGAAATAATGAGGCTTGAACTTGCCTCTTGCTGTCCAGTATTCTTCTTGTCCTCAGTCTGTTTCTGTAAGCTGCAGCCACAGGTTCAGAAAGCTGCTTGAGAGTGTTTGTAAGCCATGTTTGGGCAAATAAATATGCATGAAATGCAGGATGTATCCAGTTGGGAAATATTTATCTTATGATAACCATGAAGCTATCACAGAAAAACATTTGTACAGTTAGAGCAGGCTGCCAAAAATGGAGGGCTGCTCTGCAGCTTCTGGCTTCTCCAGGGTGCTTTAGACAAAGTTCTGCTGATTTTCCAGCCTCTAAGAGTTTATGCTGCCTTTGATGGGCCTTGGAGGGTTAACTTGCAAATAAATCAGTGGGCAGTCAGAGTTAAGGGGTGCTTGGAGAATAAGAAGGACAACTGAGAGCGTTCTGGAGGGATGATCAGACACCCAATAACAAATGTGAGAGTCAAGCAGTCTCATCAGAGATGCTCTCAAAACAGTCTCTCCCTGTGGGAGTTGTTGTTTTAACTTCCATCAGGAGTCTTGTTCTTAATCTGAATGTATTACTCAAAAGCATCTGCTCCTGCTGCATGTCTCCTCTGCTATCTTTGGAGCAGCTGGTAGCTCTCAGGAGCTACCTCCAGTCCTCTGAAGGTCATGCAGCAGATGAATGCTGCCTGGGTGTTGGCTGTTCAGAGCAGGAATGGCTGCACCAGCTCCCACTAAAGGTTTTTCCTCCCCTCTTCTGCTCTCTAATGGTCCCCAGTCACATGTGCTTAGGGATAATCAAGTGAGTCAGGTCCAGAATGATGCTCTCCCCCAAATACCCTTTCTACTTCCAGCAGCCTGTAATTAAGGTAGCTGAGAGCTGGAGGCTGTATCCCTGTGATGGCTTTAATAGTCCTGTGTAGGACTGGCTTATATTTACCTGACAGCTTCTGAACCCTTTGGACATGTGGTGTCCACATTATCTCATGGCAGCCTGCTCTCATCTCTGCTGAAGAGGGAAGGAAAGAGGGTGATGACTCCTGTGTTTTTAATGGCTGCTGCTTTGGGGTTTTGGTCTGCTTCATCTGGTTGAGGGAAGATTGATTTGAATCAGAATGGCCTAGGTTGGAAGTGACCTTAGAGATCATCTACTCCAACCATTCTGCCATGGGCAAGGTTGGTTGCTCAAAGCCTCATCCAGCCTGGCCTTGAACACCTCCAGGAGGGGGCATCCACCTCCTCTCTTCCAGAGTCTCACAACCCTCATACTGAAGAACTTCTTGCTAAGATCCAGTCTCAACCTAATCTCCTTCAGCTTCAAACCTCCCCCCTTGTCCCATTGCTAGACACCCTTACAAAAGGTCCTTCTCCAGCCTTCCTGTTGGTTCCCTTCAGGTATTGGAATCAAAGTTCAGTGAAGCCCTTCTTGGTTGAAGTTCTTCAAGCTTCATCTTTTGTTTCTAGTTGTACCTCTGCCACATTTCCCCTCAGTTGCCAGCTGGAGAAAGCAGGAGTAACCAGGCAGATAGAGGCTAGGGAAGCTGTTGTACACAACCAGCTGTTCTTAGTCCTCTGGACCTTCTAGTTTGTGTGCCTTCTAAGGTCAGGTTGCCTGAGCAAACACAGCAGGTTCTCATTTCCTCTTTGTTTCCACACACCTTGTGTCAGGGGAGACTTCTTTGATTTCCAAAAGCTCAGTTACAGCTGTCCCATCACCAACCCACTGCCTCATCTCCTTTCTCTGACACTTCATGTGTTCAGCTCATGCCTGAGACTAGGTGGGGGCTACACAGGAGCTGCTGTTCAGACCTTAACCAGCTGTTACAGGGAGGTTTAACAGATCTAAGTCCCCTCCAAAGGCATGTGGGATTTGGGGACAGTAAAATGCTTGTTACTACCCATAAGATTTCTTCATCTGTCTGGTCATGGACTCCTAACTGCTGTGGAGTGAGTAAACTTTCCAAGGTCTTGTTTTCTTCCTGATGTCATCTGCCTGTGAATTCTGTTTCCCAGCCAGGTTTTATTTTCTCCTGACAGGTCTCTAAGACATGCCTTAGAAGCCAGTTTGGGCCTTAACACCAGCTCCTGTGCAAAGACTGCTGGCTTCTCGAGGTGGCACCCACAGTTCTGTGACAGATACTTGACTGTTTGTCTTCTGATGAGTGTCTGTGGCAAGGTGAAGTGCAGCCTTCCAGTGTGGTGTCTCCTCTGGCATCCTCTTTAGTCTCACCATTTGATCATGAATACAGTCTTGCTTTGCATGCTGAGACTGGAAGCTCAGTGTTAGGCTCTTGTGGTGTGGGCTGCTTCTTTCTCTTTTGGGTGAGCTGCTCAGCAGGACTGATCACTGTCTCATGTCTGACACCAGTGGGCTACATTCTCCTCAGTTTAAACTGCCAGACCTTCAGCACCTTGCCCCTCTCCTCCTTCTCTTTCCACAGAAGCTTCTCTGAAACTTCCATCCTGCTCTTTAGTTTTCTTGTCAGCTTTGAGTGAAGAAGAGCAGCTGGGCTGTGTTTGCTGTATAGAGGAGTCAGTGAAAGCTGTTGTGATGCTTCTAGACAGCAGTGCAAAGCTTGCTGGTCGTGGTGCAGTCCTGAAGTGACACAAAGGGATGGATTTTAACCTATCCTAGGTAGGCTTCATCTCTTTGTATCACTTCAGGGCTTGCATTCCCTTTGTCCTTATCTGCAATTGTGAGGAACATGCCTGGTGTTCTTCAGGCCTGTGCCCCAAAATGAGAGTCTGCTTGGACTCTTATCTAAGATGTGCTGCTTATCTCTGTCAGTAGGGCTGGCTGCAACCTCTCAGACAGATCCTGCACTTCTCTCCTGGGTTTGGACTGCACTGCATGCTTCAGCTGCTGATCACAGCAGCAGCCCTTCCCTTTGCACAGCTGCCTTCAAGTGAAAAACAGCATTCCAGGCCTGCCAAGTGCTCCTGTTTGAAGCTCTTTCTGTTTGTTCCCTGACTCTGATCTGTCTTTTAGACAGATTTGCAAACAGCTGCTGTGAGTGGAAGCAGAGGTGTGTGACATAAAATAGAAGGAATGAGGTGGGAGAGGAGAACACAAGCACCTGCCTAGAGTGGATCATGCTAGACTTTGTGCTCCACTAACACAGGCAGTTTGCTGTCTCAGTTGCACTAGTTCTGTAAGTACTTCATGTTGCCTATCCCAGTCTTGGGGCTCTGCTTCTTGGGTAGTGCCTAACATTGTTTTTTTGTCTTGTGATCTTAATTGTGGAAAGAACTCCCTGTTCCTTCTTGTTTACTCCAGGTTTGGAAGAAAAGACTTTCTCTTCAGTACACCAGTCCATTATCAGTGATTTAACTTGGCAACTCTTCCTTCTTGCTGGAGAGAGAGAGAGAGATGATCTTTCTTCTGCCCACAGTTTAAGCCTAATGCTTGTTTGAGTTAAAGAGTGGGAAGAAAGCCTCTCCCTATCTCCAGACCTTCCTAGGAACTCTGCCTACTTCCTGACCCTGATTACACCCAGTTCCAAGCAAGAGTCACTTGAGATAGTGGTGAATTTCCAAAGAAATAATCCAGTGCTGGTAAAGAGCTTTATCCACACAACCTATTTATTGTTGGGGTTTTTTTTTGAGGTTTAACTCCTATTTAACAGTGAGCCAATTGAAATGTGCCTGAGAGTGCCTTGAACTCAAATGCTCTGCAGCTGGTTAGTAAATCAAACTTGGCTAATACCAAACATAGGCAAAGGTGAGACACAAGACACCTCGAGGTGGACACAGCCTTGTGTCTCACAAAGGTGAGATGCAATGACACAAGACACCTTGCTAGGACAGTTGTCTAAGATACTCCTGGCCTGTCTGAATGCTTACATGTCCTGTGCCTTGTATTTCTCCAGGGGTCTTTAGCATCTGAAGATCTGTATTGCCCAATTTGGGCTAAGGATTGAGACTTATGAAATATGTGAGTTAGAAGCAGTAAGAAGATAAGTGTCAGAGACAAGGCTCTCCAGTACATTCCAAATGTTTGTAGTAAGTGGCAAGTGCAATCATAGAATTGTCAGGGTTGGAAGGGACCTCAAGGATCAGCCAGTCCCAGCCCCCCTGCAATGGGCAGGGACACCTCACACCAGATCAGGTTGCTCAGAGCCACATCCAGCCTGGCCTTAAAACCCTCCAGGGATGAGGCTTCTACCACCTCCCTGGGCAACCTGTTGCAGTGTCTCACCACACTCATGGGGAAGAACTTCTTCCTAACATCCTATTTGAATCTACCCATTTCTATTCTTGCTCCATTCCCCCTGGTCCTATCACTACCTGACACCCTAAAAAGTCCCTCTCCTACAAGCTGATGATGGATTGTAAGCAGTCCATGCAGCTTCATGGATAGAATTTAAACTTCCCTCTCTGTTGCAGTGGTAAAACTCTGGGGTTTTGCCCAATACTTTATTGGAGTTTAACTCATTTGAGTGAGATTTGTTTGATCATTCCCAGCACTTCTGGTTTCCTTGTCCCATAATCTGAGTGATCCCTGAAATAGAGAAGTAAACCACCCACAGATCTAGTCTGGTTTTCCAGCAGCACTTGGAAAATGTGAAGCATCTTGTAGCTGTTACTTGCCAAAGTGTCAGTCAGTTCTGGTTTTAAATACTCATGCTCTTGGCATGCCTTCTGGGGGCTTGTAGGTTTACACATCTAAGAGCTGGCTTCTACACATTGGCCACAACAACCCCAGGCAGTGCTACAGGCTGGGGGCAGAGTGGCTGGAGAGCAGCCAGGCAGAAAGGGACCTGGGGGTGCTGGTTGATAGTAGGCTGAACATGAGCCAGCAGTGTGCCCAGGTGGCCAAGAAAGCCAATGACATCCTGGCCTGGATCAGGAACAGTGTGGCCAGCAGGAGCAGGGAAGTCATTGTGCCCCTGTACTCTGCACTGGTCAGGCCACACCTTGAGTCCTGTGTCCAGTTCTGGGCCCCTCAGTTTAGGAGAGATGTTGAGTTGCTGGAAGGTGTCCAGAGAAGGGCAACAAAGCTGGGGAGGGGTTTGGAGCACAGCCCTGTGAGGAGAGGCTGAGGGAGCTGGGGTTGCTTAGCCTGGAGAAGAGGAGGCTCAGGGGAGACCTTCTTGCTCTCTACAACTCCCTGAAGGGAGGTTGTAGCCAGGTGGGGGTTGGTCTCTTCTCTCAGGCAACCAGCACCAGAACAAGAGGACACAGTCTCAAGCTGTGCCAGGGGAAGTTCAGGCTGGAGGTTAGAAGTTCTACACAGAGAGAGTGATCGCCCATTGGAATGTGCTGCCCAGGGAGGTGGTGGAGTCCCCATCCCTGGAGGTGTTTAGGAAGAGACCTGCTGGGGTGCTTGGTGCCATGGTTTAGTTGATCAGATGCTGTTGGGTGATAGGTTGGACTCAATGATCTCAAAGGTCTTTTCCAACCTGGTTAATTCTATTTTATTGAACTACAGTGATTTCTTTCTTCCCCCCCCCCTTCAAAATGCTGTCATTTTAGCCCTTTAAGTGCAAACCCCAATCTTGTAGTATCAGAGCTGTGATGCAAAATCCTCTGTGACATTGTTCATGTGCCTTGAACTAGGCCAGAGGCTGCTGAGTGTTTGCTCATTGTTCTGAACTTAGTGGACAACTCTGGGGGGTTTTTCTTCCTTCTGGCTTTCTACTTTGGATTCTTTTAAGTGGAATTATCTTTGTATTTGCAATAATTTGTGCTCTTCTTGCAGGAAAACAAAAAAGAACAAACAGAAAAGTAAGTATGTCTTTAAGGGGTGGGTAAATGGGTAGCCTCAGTGGACTCTCAGCTGGAGCAAGACCTTAAATCTGCTTCAGCTAAGCTTCCTGAAGTCCCTTGGTGGTGTTCCTTGTGGACTTGAGATGTTTCTTCCCCTTGGTCAGGGGGAATGCACGCTCTTCTGGTTTGTACACAAACTGCTTGCTTCACTGTGTGCAGCTTTTGACCCCTTGGAAATGAGAAGCAAGATGATGTCTCCGTGGATCTGTTGAAATCATTTCAGAAGTCAGACTTAGGTTTTTTCCTTATTGAGATGGAGACACATTGTAGAGCAGAGCTGCTGGTTCCCAAGGTCCTTCTGAGGAATGTTACAGATACTGACTTAGCAGTTTGGGTTTAGTGCAGGCCCCTCCATCTGCAGCTAAGCTTAGATAGTTGCAGAATAGAAGTAATACTTAAAGCCAAGAAAAATAGAAGTGAAAAGGTGAGCTGAGAGCAGCCTGGGTCTTGCTTTTAAATCCTTTTAAATCTCTCTTTACTGGTCTGTCTTACTGAATGAAGGTCTTCTCCAGCCAGGTGATTCCATGATTTCTTAAGCAGTGTACTGTCCCTTTCTGTGCAGCTCCAGGAATTGGAGAAGGGAGCAGCACCAGTGAGACTCCTCAGCCTCCAAGGAAGAAGAGGGCTCGAGTAGATCCGACTGTCGAAAGTGTAGGTACTCCTGAGCCTCCCCCAGGGGGGTTGACAGCAAAGGGGAAGGCTGCTGTGCTCAGAAACAGACAGCAGTGCTTTGGCCTGCAAGGGGAAAATTGCACAACTGGCAAGATTCAGCTTCCCAAGGGGCCTTGGGAAATAGAAGCTGTTTCCTTGCTCCCTCTGGAGCCTTCCGCAGCAATTCCTCCGTGCAGGGGTGTGTTTCGGTTGTGAAAGTGAGGAGCATAGGGGACTGTTAGCTTGGGCAGTTGTCTGAGAGATTTCATTAGCCTGGCTTCTCTTTGGTTCAGGAAGAGACATTTATGAACAGAGTTGAAGTCAAGGTGAAAATCCCAGAGGAGCTGAAACCGTGGCTGGTAGACGACTGGGACCTGATCACCAGGCAAAAGCAGGTAACTGGTCACAAGAGCAACCTTGCTCTGGGTGGGGACACTAAAACTACAGATTTCCTCCAAACACAGTGTGGTGAAGTCTCTTGCAGAGCTGGGCAGCAGCTTGGTGGCTTACTTGGCAGCTCTCATTTGAGTTGGGCTGCTGGTGGCTCAGCAAGAGCTGTGTGTAAATTTGTAAGCTAGACCTGATGATCTCATCAAGCACAAGCTAGAAGAGCAAATTGAAACTTGTTGAAGCTCTGTGGTGTTAACTGTGTGCTGCTGGTGTGTTTCCACTTAGCTGATGGAGGGTTGGTCTGTAGGACTGTCACAGATGATGCCTCTCTTCCCTCAGCTCCTCCCTGCCTTGCCTTGGTGTCACTTGTTGCTAAGTTCCACAAGTGTCTTAAGTAGTTCTCCAGCTCTCACAGAAAGCTGCTGCTTAAGATGGAGGCTGATAACCTCTGCCAGGCTGGAGCCATATAAAGCTTCCTGATTTATCACAGAATGTCAGGTTGGAAGGCTCCCCAAGAGTCATCTGCTCCAACCTTCCTAGGTGATAGTTAAAAATCTAGTTAAATTCTAGGTAGGTTCAACTAGATTTTTCACCACCTAATCAACTAGAAATGGAAACAAAAAGATTCTTTCTGTTTTAAAGGGTTCAAACACTTTGAATTGAGCCACGATTCATTAACACAGGTTGGCTTTGGATGAAACTGCAGCTAAAATCAGCAAGAAGCATGGGAAAATAAGACTGAAACCTGGTTGCTGCTGGGTTGGCTGCATGCATGCTGTTAACTTACTGTGATTCTGAGGTCCTCTCTCTGTTCCTGCAGTCCCAGACATTTGGAAGAGAGAGCTTCAAGACTGAGTCCAACCATTAACTCTGCTCTACCAAGTCCACCACTAGGCCATATCCCCAAGCACCACATCCATACAGCATTGGTGGGGGGAAAAAAAAACCACTTTCACTGAAAGGGTTTTCAAAGAGTGGAAAGGTGGTTGAATCCCCAGCCCCAGAGGTGTTTGAAAGAGGCAGAGATGTGCTGCTGGGGGATGTGGTTTGTCACCAGACTTGGTAGAGTTAGAGAATGGTTGGACTAGATCTTAGAGGTCCCTTCCAACCCAAATGACTTTATGGTTTTAAACATGTGCAAATCCTACATGGAGGAGGCTGACTTCCCTTGGTGAATACAAATGTTAATCTTGCATCAGCAACAAAGGTGCTCAGACACTGCTGTGTGTACTCTGACCCCAGCTCTGCAGAATTAGGGGTGTTTTTTCTTTGCCCCTGAATGTCCTCAGACCATAGTGCTCTTGAGAAGAGAACAGCTAAGCCAAGTGGGGCCCTTGCCTCAGCAAGCCAGCCTCAAGTACCTGGATTTGCCCTGCTGCTGAGCCTTGCTCTAGACAGCTGTCCTAGTGTCTGTGGAAAATGGAAGGTAATCCTTGATGAATCATGGCTGGGAGGATTTGGCTTCCATTCTGGCAGCTCCTGAGAGACCTGCTGAGGCTCCTCGGTCTCTGCAGGCAGCGAAACCTCATGGCAGGTCTGTTTGCTTCACAGCAGTAGGAGTGCCAGGCGCTGGGCTGTGGGTGCCAGGAGAGCAGCAGACAGAAGAACAGGCAAAATGGTCACTGTTGCTTTTGTATCTGCTGTGTGGCCTGGTGGGGAGGTCTCTGCAGGGGCATGAGAGTGGTCTGCTGTGGCTCTTGAACTTCAGCAGTTGATCCTCGGGTGGCTGGTGGGCAGCGGATGTGGAGCCGTGGCTGTGGCTGCTGTTAGCAGTTGGGGGAAGGAGAGCTGGGTGCTCCTTGAGTAGCACTTAGTGTCTTAACCTGTTGATTTTCAACCTGGCCAGTGTCCTTATGCCTGTTGGTTTGAACTTAGCAGATGCAGATCTAAATGCCTACACCAACTAGCCAACTTTGTCTGGTTCTGCTTCTTGTGCAGCTCTTCTATCTTCCTGCCAAGAAAAACGTTGACTCCATTTTGGAGGATTATGCAAACTACAAAAAATCCCGAGGAAATACTGATAACAAGTGAGTAGCAACCCTAGCAAACCTGGAATGAACTTCTGCTTGTTGTCCTTGGGCTGGGATCTGGTGGAAAACTTAGGCAGGTTTGGGAAAACATGTCCAAGCCCGAGGTGATGGAAGAGTTCCGGAGAGTGCAGAGCTGCTTTTTTTGGGGTAGGAACAGAGCATCGTGGAGTGGTTTGGGGAAGGGGGGAAAGGACCTTTCAAGCTCATCCAGTCCAACCCCCTGCAGTCAGGAGGGACATCTGCAACTAGAGCAGGTTGCTCAGAGCCCCAGACTGCAGTGGGTCCAGGGATGAGACATAGCCCATCTCTCTGGGCAGCCTGGGCCGGGCTCTCACCACCCTCAGGGTCAAACATTTCTCCTTTCTCTCCAGTCTGAATCTCCCTCTTTGAGTTCAAACCCATCACCCCTTGTCCTGTCACAGCAGGCCTTGCTCAGAATATAGTCACTCTCACATCATTTCTGCTTCCCCCACTTTCCCTAAGCCTTTTCTCAGAGGAATCTGATAGAAGCTGAGGGAACAGTTCCCCACCCCTCCATTCTAACTCAGGCTGGCTGAATAAATTGAGTGCAGCTTGCTGAACAAGCCATCAGAACAGCCACCTGGCAGGTGAGCAAACTATTAGTGTCTGGGTGGACTCATGGAGGAGGACAGGAGGTAGGTGATGACTTTCAGAAGAATCTGGTGGACAAAGTTAATTGCTTGGAAGGCTTTTTCATAACTGCCTCAGCAGTTCCACCCTGACAAACAAGGGGTGTGTGTTCTTCTTCCCATTTTGAGAGGGAGAGAAACTAGAAATGGGAAGATCTTCTCATCCACTCAAGGGGAAGCTCAGGGTGTTTTAAACATTCTTTTGTGCCACTGCCCTAATGTCTGTTCTAAATCTGTTTGCAGGGTGGAGTAAGGCTTTACTTCTTAGATGTGCAGAGTCACTGCTAATTGCTCTACAGTTAGTCCTCAGTTAGCTGGGAAGTTGGAGGCCTGCAGGAGGTTGAGGGGCTGAGCTAGGGTCAGATGCCTGCAACGTTGGATGATTGTCCACTTGCAGTCAGCAGGAGCTCTGTCTGCTTACTTTGTTGTACTTTTTTAACTGGTTTGAGTTGGGATTAACTTTGAGCACAGAAGAGCTGGTAAGTGGCCTTCCAAATGATGCCTGGTGCTTTGAGTTAGCTGTGAGCAGGTAACTGCAAGTAAGGCTTTTCGTGTTGTGCCCGAGTTCTTACTGACCTCACAACAGGGAGGCCTTCAAATTCATCACTCTCCCTGGCTCTGCATTTGAAGTTCTCCAAACTTCCTTGTCCAATCTGCAGGCTTCTAAAAAAAAAGTACATCTTGGTGATTTCTGGTGGGCTCCCCAAACCAAACCTTGTCCACCTGCTCACCAGAGCAAGACTCACAGTACTGTTCTCTCCTCCCCAGGGAGTATGCGGTCAACGAAGTGGTGGCTGGGATTAAAGAATACTTCAATGTCATGCTGGGAACTCAGCTGCTGTACAAGTTTGAGAGGCCCCAGTATGCTGAGATCTTAGCAGATCACCCAGATGCTCCAATGTCTCAAGTCTATGGTGCTCCACACCTGCTGAGGTTGTTTGGTGAGTTGGGTGACGAGCGGTCAGGAGGGTGCTGGCGCTTCCCTTTTCCTCTCCCGGGTCTCCGTGGGTGCAGGCTGCAGGGATTTGATGAGCACTGTGAGAGGTGGTGGCATTCTTTCCTCACTCTGTCTCCAAAATGCTCAGAACTGCTCAGGGATTTGGAATGGGAATTGATTTGTTTTCCAAGCCTAGTTAATTTAGGTGAACTTCCATGTTGGAGTAGATTCCTGGGCTGTCTTAGATGCTGCTGTGAGGTCCTGGCCTGACCTTAACTACAAGGTGAAGCTGTTAGGAGCTAACAAGTGCTTTTTCTTCTGAAACAGTTCGGATTGGAGCTATGCTTGCTTACACTCCTCTGGATGAGAAGAGTCTGGCTTTGCTCTTAAACTATTTGCATGACTTCTTAAAGTAAGTACTTCCAAATCCTTAGAGCAGAAAGTCCTGCTCGGCACTGGTGAGGGTGCGTCTCAGACACTGGATGCTCTTTTGGGGCCCTGGCTTCAGGAAGCACATTGAGGGGCTGGAGCAGGTTGAGAGAAGGGCAACAATGCTGGTGGAGGGGCTGGAGAAACAGGGCTGGGGAGGAGCAGCTGAGGGACCTGGGGTTGTTGAGCCTGGAGAAAAGGGGGCTGAGGGGGAGACCTTCTGTCTCTCTACAACTTCTTGATAGGAGGTTGTGGAGAGATGGGTCAGTTTGTGCAACTAAGTGACAGGACAAGAGGAAACAGCCTCTAGTTGCTCCAGGGGAGGTTTAGGTTGGACATGAGGAACAATTTCTTCCTGGAAAGGGTTGTGAGGGCCTGGCCCAGGCTGCCCAGGGCAGTGGTAGAGTCCCCATCCCTGAAGGGGTTTCGAAAATACAGCGGTGGGGTTGAATGAGGCTTTGAGCAACCTGGTCTAGTAGGAGGTGCCTTTGCCTATGGCAGGGGGGTTGAAACTAGATCATCTTTAAAGTCCCTTCCAACCCAGCCATTCTATGACTCCATGGGTTGTGTGCTTCCAAGGAGGTAACTTCATCTTCTCCCCCTTTCCCCAGGTATTTAGCCAAGAACTCCTCTGCGCTGTTCAGCGCCAGCGACTATGAAGTAGCCCCTCCCGAGTACCATCGGAAGGCAGTGTAACCCCCTGCTGCCTGGCAGCCAAGTGATGCTTGGTATCCCCCCCTGCAACACTTCTGCATCCCCTCCTCCACCTCTCTTGCACATGTCTCTCTTGCACAGATGATGTACCCATGAAGTGAGTGAAGCTGGGTGTTCCAAAGGGA
The DNA here is from genome assembly GCF_014839835.1 of Dryobates pubescens. NCBI lineage: Eukaryota > Metazoa > Chordata > Aves > Piciformes > Picidae > Dryobates > Dryobates pubescens. The sequence goes on along the minus strand of NC_071628.1, from coordinate 10,141,119 downwards.
GCCGCCATCCGTGCCCCTTCCGTGACGATCCCTTGTCCCGCAGGAACTCTCTCTGATGTTTCCGGCTTGCTTCTGTTGTCTGCATCGATGGAATGTACAAAGAATTGCTTGGTGGTGTTTCGTTGTTTTGAGCTCCTCAGCTCTCCTGGGCCTTGTCAGGTGAAGATTGGCTTCCCTTTCACCTGCTTGATTGTAACAGGCACAGGCTGGGACCCACGGGGGCTGTGCCCACCTCGTGTCGGTGCTATCGATTTAGTCCTTCAACCCCATTCCCCCTCTCGACCTTGGGGAGTGAAATGGTTGGGCCATAAATGTTTGCTTTAATTGGATAGCTGAGGGACTGTGACCTCTCTTTTTTGTTTATATCCTAACAATAGGAAGAGGCTTTATCATTTCATTGTGTCTTGGACATGTTGGTCTTTCCCAGAGCTGGTTTCCAAACCTTCCAATAAACTTTTTTGTGGGTTTGTTTTCATTTCAGATGTCTTCTGCTGTTTGTATTTGCATCAGTCCCCCTGAGGTGATGGTGTCAGTTAATGGTCTCAAGTGTATGAAGTGCAGTATAAAGTTCTGCAATGTTAACCTGGACATGCTGTGTTTCTTTTTCCTTCCAAGGATTGCCAGTTAAGGCCTCTGCCTCCTGTTCCAGCAGGGGATTGAAGTTTGTCGTCTTCTCCTCTGGGGTCATTAAATAGTCTGTGAGTAATGATAGCAGTTTAGAATAGAGTTGAATTAACCAGGTTGGAAAAGACCTTCAAGATCATTGTGTACAACCTATCATCCAACACCATCTAATCAACCAAACCATGGCACCAAGCACCCCAGCCAGCCTCTTCCTAAACACCTCCAGGGATGGTGACTCCACCACCTCCCTGGGCAGCACACTCCAATGGCCCAGGACTCCATCCATGAAGAACTTCTTCCTAACATCCAGCCTAAACCTCCCCTGGCACAGCTTGAGACTGTGTCCTCTTGTTCTGGTGCTGGTTGCCTGGGAGAAGAGACCAACCCCCACCTGGCTACAGCCTCCCTTCAGGTAGCTGTAGACAGCAGTAAGGTCTCCCCTGAGCCTCCCCTTCTCCAGGCTAAGCTACATGTGCTGCAGAATTCACACAATCACAGGATGGTAGGGGTTGGAAGTGACCCCTGGAGATCAGCCACTCCAACCCCTTTGCCAAGGCAGGGTCACCTAGAGAAGGTCACACAGGAACACACCCAGGTAGGTTTGAAAGCTATTGAGGGAAGGAGACTCCACAACCTCTCTGGGCAGCCTGCTCCAGGGCTCCAGCAGCCTCACACTGAAGAATTTTCTCATCTTCAGGTGGAACCTCCTGGATTCCAGTTTGTACCTGGTGCCCCTTGTCCTGTCACTGGCCACCACTAACAGGACTCTGGCTCCACCCTCACCCTTCAGCTCTTGCTGAGCAGGTCACCTCTTGGGCTGTTCTTCCCAGGCTCAACAGCCCCAGGGCTCTCAGCCTTTCCTCCTCAGAGAGGTTTCAGGCTCCTCAGCATCTTCCCAGCCTCCCCTGGACTCTCCAGTAGTTCCCTGTCTTTTGAACTGGGGAGCCCAGAACTGGATCCAGTACTGCAGATACAGCCTCACTAGGGCAGCTTAGAGGAGAGAAGCTCCATTGACTTGCTGACCACACTGTGCACCCAGGATCCCTTGTGCTCCTGATTCTTGTCTCAGTACTGCTGCAAGAAGAGCTGTGGCAGAAGCTTTAATCACAGAAGAGGTGCTGAGGAAATGTGTGAGAGGAACACGAAGTGGAGCAGGAAGGAGGCTCTGGCCCTACAAGATGCTTTTGTGCTCATTGTTTTCACAGCAGCTTGGTGCTGTGCCTGGCTCTGGTCTCTATCAGGAACATGAGGCTTATCTCTTGATGTTGCAAGTTCCCTGCAGGGTTATGCACTGCTTCTGGGCAGGTCCTTGATGGGGTTGGCTCCAAGCTGCACAACGACTGTTAGTGTTGTGAGCTGTGTCCTGTCTGCCTCTTGTTTCCTTTCCTTGCTTCTCTCAGGAACTCCCTGTTCCAGCCCCCTCAGCTAAGCTCTGTCTGGGGAGCTATCTCCTCTTCAGGTCTTCTGTCTATGTATCCCTTAGGCCTGTCAAACTCCTCTGTACCAGTCTGTACCAGCTCTCTCAGGCCAAGGTGATAGTCACAGATTGCATCATGTTGGAAGGGACCCTCAAAGGTCATCTTATCCAACCCCTCTGCAGTCAGCAGGAGCATCCCCAACTGGAGCAGGCTGCTCAAGGCCACATCAAGTTTGACCTTGAATGTCTCCAGGGATGGGGCCTCCATCTCTGGGCAACCTCTTCCAGTGTCTCACCAGCCTCGTGGTGAAGAACTTCCTCCTAATGTCCAACCTACATCTCCCCTGCTCCAGTCTCAAACCATTGTACCTCATCCTATCTCCTCTCCTTCTAAGCAGTCCCTCCCCAGCCTTCCTGCAGGTCTCCTTTAGAGCTCAGTCTCAGCATCTAAGGTCTCCCCAGAGCCTCCTTCTCCAGGCTGAACAGATTTGAGCCTGCCTTTATAGGAGAGGTGTGCCAGCCCTCTGATCAGAGGGAGAGGAGATAGGATGAGGGACAATGGTTTGAGACTGGAGCAGGGGAGATGTAGGTTAGCCTACTCTGGACCTTCTCCCTTCTGTTGGTAAACTCTTAGCAGCTGATTTCCCCCCCAACTCAACAAGAAGAGAGAAGTCAGGAGTGGATCTGGTACATCAGGTTTGCTTCCTGTGGCAAGGGCTTCTTACCTCAACTCTGCATCTGTGGGACAGGATCTGGAGTTCCCCTACACCCTCTGTGGGCCATGCAAAGCTTTTAACTCCACCACTTGCCCTCTGCAGCCCCTTGTGCCTGCAGAGCTGCTTGTGGTGAGTCTCTAGGGGTGATTGAAAAAGGGTTTTGGTCACATCTGAGAAGTGTTGCATGACTTGGCCATGGTCTCAGTAGCTGCTATTTCTGGGCAAAAGACCAGCTTTTAATCACAGCTGGTTTATTGCAGGAAACCACAGGAGCTAAAGATCTGAGAACTCCTCTGCCAAAGGGCTGGTCCAGCACTGGTGGGTGTGAGCCTGTGCCCTTCCTGAGGAGCCAGCCAGCGCTGCTGCTGTGCCAGCTGGCCCTGAACACAGTGTTCTCCAGAGCGTCTACTGTGTGCAAAGATGGGGTTAGACCAGCCTGAACCCAGGGGAGGATGTGGCTGCCCCCTCCCTGGAGCTGCTCAAGGCCAGACTGGATAAGGCCTTGAGCAACCTAGTCTAGTGGAAGGTGTCCTTGCCCATTTCAGGGGGCTTGGGAAAGGTGAACTTTAAGGTTCCTTCCCACCCAAACCATTCTGTGAACCTGTGAAGGCTGGGCCAGCACTGAGGCTTCATGAGCAGTGCAGCCTCTGTTCCGGTGTCCCCAGCCCAGGGCACTTCAGGCAAGGAAAGTGTGGCTGTAGAACTGGAAGATTCCTAGGGCTCTCCTCCTGTGGGGTCCCTCTGAGCTGGGAAACCTCAGCTCCTTAGAGCTCCTGGGAAAGGTGAGCTGTTCCTAGTCTGTGCTATCAGCATGGGATCCCAGACTGGCTTGGGAGGGAAGGGACTGCTGGAGCTCATCCAGTCCAACCCCTCTGCAGCCAGCAGGGACATCTGCAACCAGAGCAGCTTGCTCAGAGCCCCAGACAGCCTGACCTGTGATGGAGCATCTCCCACCTCTCTGGGCAGCCTGGGACAGGCTCTCACCACCCTCAGGATCAAACCCTTCTCTCCAGTCTGAATCTCCCTCTTCTAGTTGGACCCATCACCCCTTGTCCTGTCACAGCAGGCCCTGCTCAAAGGTCTGGCCCCATCTTCTAGACTCACCTGCTTCAGGCAACACCTTCACACCAAGCTCAGAGTGAGAGGTGGATGGTCCCCTTGGAGCCCTTGGCTCATGCAGAACCTGGGGTGGCTGTTGTGTGCTCCTGGGCTCAGAGTCCTGTGTGCCTTGGACAGGGTTGCACCCACTGGGGAAGCTGAGGCAGTGCTTGAAGAGAAGGAGATCTGATGTTTTCAGGTGCAGGGTGCTGCAGCCCACACTGGGTGGCCTGGGAGGGAGGCTTTTGGAAGTGGGGCACCACTGGGAACAGCCTCCTGGCACACAGCACAGAGTGGCTACCACTGGGGGAGCTTAACTGGCCAAGCTCCTCCTGCAGGAGCAGGATGTGATTTTTCCACAGGGAAAACTGCTTTGGGAGGCCGTGGCTGAGCAGTGGTGACCATGGCTGCAAAGGTGGCCCCAGCTCTGCAGCTGGAAGGTGCTGCTGCTGCCATTTCATCTCCACATCCTGCCCCATGCATTGTTTCACCTTTTTCCTTCCTCTGCTCCCATTTGAGGTGGCTTCCTGCACCGTGGGGTGTGGAGGGCTGGGAGCATCCCCACTGTTTTCCTGCTGCCACTGAGAGCCTGCCCTGTGCAGCAGCCTTTGTGTCAGAGGGGCTCCTGGTGAGGCCCCTCCTTGAGCCTGCCTGCTTTGCCTGTCCCTGCAACTCCACAGCAGGGGAGAGGAGGACACAGAGACCCTGCAGCTCTGCCCAGGCTCAGCCATGGCATCCTTGCAGGTGGGTGCTTCCCCCCCAAACCCTTCCCTGGTGTCTTCTCCAGCACTGACCTTGCAGGTGGGTGCTTCCCCCCCAAACCCTTCCCTGGTGTCTTCCCCAGCACTGACCTTGCAGGTGGGTGCTTCCCCCCCAAACCCTTCCCTGGTGTCTTCCCCAGCAGTGACCTTGCAGGTGGGTGCTTCCCCCCCAAACCCTTCCCTGGTGTCTTCCCCAGCACTGACCTTGCAGGTGGGTGCTTCCCCCCCAAACCCTTCCCTGGTGTCTTCTCCAGCACTGACCTTGCAGGTGGGTGCTTCCCCCCCAAACCCTTCCCTGGTGTCTTCCCCAGCAGTGACCTTGCAGGTGGGTGCTTCCCCCCCAAACCCTTCCCTGCAGCACTGACCTTGCAGGTGGGTGCTTCCCCCCCAAACCCTTCCCTGGTGTCTTCCCCAGCAGTGACCTGTGTGTGTGATGGCTGTGGTACTGTGAGGTGTGCCAGGGGCATCATGTGCTCTTCTTAGGGGGCTGTGCCATGGTGGGTCAGGCTGAATGACTCTAGGTCTCTGCTCTGGGTGGTGGCATTGCTCTGCTCTGGCTGCCTGTGTCAACATCAGCACAGGCTGGGGGCTGATCTGTTGGAGAGCAGCTCTGGGGAAAGGGACCTGGCAGTGCTGCTGGACAACAGGATGGCCATGAAGCACTTTGCTGGCTTAAGAAGGCCAATGGCATCCTGGGAGGCATCAAGAAGAGTTTGGCCAGCAGGGAGAGTGAGGTTCTTCATCCCCTCTGCTCTGCCCTGCTGAGGCCACATCTGGAATCCTGGGTCCAGTCCTGGGCTTCCAGGTTCAAGAAGGGCAGGGACTTGCTGGAGAGGGTACAGCAAAGGGCTCCAAGGATGCTGAGGGGACTGAAACATCTCTGTGAGGAGGAAAGGCTGAGAATTGAGGCTCTTTAGTCTGGAGAAGAGCAGCCTGAGGGGGGATCTCATCAATACTGATCAGTCCTTCAAGGGTGGGTGTCAGGAGGCTGGGACCAGGCTTTTGGCAGTGACAGGGCAAGGGGTAAGAGGCACAAACTGGAACATCAGAAGTTCCATCTAAACATGGGGAGGGGGATGGAGCCCTGGAGCAGGCTGCCCAGAGAGGTGGTGGAGTCTCCATCCCTGGAGGGATTCCAAACCCACTTGGACGCCTTCCTGTGTGATCCTCTCTAGGTGACCCTGCCTTGGCAGGGGGTTTGGAGTGGATGATCCCCAGAGGTCCCCTCCAACATCTACCATTCTGTGATTCTCTGCCAGCTTGCAGGGGCTCAGCCCCACCACGAGGGAAGGAGCTGGGGGGGTGCTGGAGCTGCTGGCATTGCCTCCACGTGGGAGGTAAGGAGCTTACACCGGGGAGTAAGGAGCTAATTGAGCCCAAGCCCATTAAGTCTCTGTGTGGCCATGCTCTGATGCCATGAGGGGCTTATGCCAAGGCCTCACTCTGCTCCCTGCTGCTAATTAGTTACACAGAGGACAATCAGTGAGGTGAGCAGTGGAAAAATGAAGAGAGCACCTGCAGGGCACCAGTGGCCCTGGCCCATCACCCTGAAGCACACACTGGTGCTGTGCTGGGGAACGTGGCACTGCTGCTGCCCTGGGAGTCATTGCATGCAGAGGGTCAACAGCTCAATGTCCAGATGGAGACTGGTGGCAAGTGGTGTCCCTCAGGGGTCCTTACTGGGACCAGTGCTGTTGAATATCCTCATCAATGATACAGGGAGCAAGACTGAGGGCACCCTCAGTAAGTCTGCAGGTGATTGCGAGGTGAGTGGTGAGGGTGGTAAGACTGAAGGACAGGATCCAACCAGAGGGACCTGGGCAGGCTGGAAAAGCAGGCTGAGGTTCAATAAGGCCAAGTACAAGGCCCTGCACCTAGGTCAGGGCAATCCTTGGTATCAGTCCAGGCTGGGGGATGAGGAGATTGAAAGCAGCCCTGCAGAAAAGGACTTGGGGGTGCTGGTGGGTGAGAAGCAGGACATGAGCCAGCTATGGGCACTTGCAGGCCAGGAGGGCAATGGCAGCCTGGGCTGCATCAAAAGCAGCACAGCCAACAGCTAAGAGGTGATTCTGCCACTTAGCTCTGCTGAGACCTCACCTGCAGTGCTGTGTCCAGCTCTGGAGGCCCTGACACAAGAGGGACATGGACCTGCTGGAGTGGGTCCAGAGGAGCCACAAAGATGATCAGAGGGCTGGAACACCTCTGCTGTGAGGACATGCTGAGGGAGTTGGGGCTGCTCAGCCTGGAGAAAAGAAGGCTCCAGGGAGCCCTTAGAGCACCCAGCACAACCCTGCAGAGCCACCCATCCTTCACAAGAGGGAGAGGAGCACCCAGGCCTGTGCAGAGCTTGGGGCTCAGACGCTGCTGTCACCTTTAATTTGCACCCAGGGCTTGCCAAGGGCAGGACCAAAGGCTGCTGCCTAATGAGTTGATTCTTCAGAGCAGCCTTCCAGGAGCAGCTCAGTCATCCCAAGAAAGGCTTCTTGCTCCTGGGGCTGCAGAGGGATGGCCAGCTAATGGAGCTGGGCAAACCAACCTGGTGTGCACCCTCCCTCCTGCTGTCTCCCAGAGATCAAAGCCTGGGTGACAGCACCTGGTGTCACGAGCTGAAAGTGGTGGCTGAGACCAGCTCTCCTTCCCCTCAGGTGCTTCCTCTCAGCCATAAGGGCCAGCTCTGCTACACACAAGCACAGAGTGCTTGGGGCTGGAAGGGACCCCTCAGAGGTCATCTGCACTCAGCAGGGACATCTCCAACCAGAGCAGGTTGTTCAGGGCTTCTTCAAGTTTGACCTTGAATGTCTCCAGGGCTGGGACCTCCATCATACCTCTGGGCAACCTGTTTCAGTGTTTCACCACCCTCATTGTGAAGAACTTCTTCCTAATGTCCAACCTAAATCTCCCCTGCTCCAGTTTCAAACCATTGTTCCTTGTCCTATTCTCACAGTCCCTTCTCAACAGTCCCTCCCTGGCCTGCCTGTAGATGCCCTTCAGATACTGAAATACAGCTCTAAGGTCTCCCCAGAGCCTTCTCTTCTGCAGGCTGAACAGCCCCAACTCTCCCAGCCTGTCCCCATAAGAGAGGTGCTCCAGCCCTTTGATTATCTTTGTATCTCCCCTGGACCCTCTCCAGCACATCCTCCTTGTTTTGGGGTCCACATCCTCCTTGTTTTGGGGTCCCCATAGCTGGACACAGCACTGGAGGTGAGGTCTCACCAGAGCAGAGGGACAGAATCACCTCTCTCATCTGCTGGCCACACTGCTGCTGAAGCAGCCCAGGCTGCCATTTGCCTTCTGGGCTGCAAGTGCCCATTGCTGGGACCTCAGGAGATCATTGAGTCCAACCCCTGCTGCCAAGGTAGGTTCACCTGCAGAAGGTCACACAGGAACACATCCAGATGGGCCTTGAAAGCCTCTGGAGAAGGAGACTCCACAACCTGAGTCCTGCAAAAGCACAGGGCAGGTCCCTGGGGCTCTTGGCTGCCCAGCAGTGCTGCTCCCCTGGCTGTTGATACCTGAGGGACACCAGGACAGAAGAGGGGAGCTGCATGGTGAGGACTGAGCTGTGCTGGTTTCCAAGAGACTTCCACTTTTCCCTGGTGTGTGTGATCCCTGGGAGTGAGGAGTGCCAGGGCCACTGCTGGCAGCCCTCACCTGTCCTGGCATCCTGGTCCTGCCCCAGCCCAGTCCTGGTATCTCCACCACACCCAAACCGGTGTGGCAGGGATGCTGGTCAGGAGCCCTGACCCACGTGAACCTCCAAACCTCGGCTTGAACCTGGCTGCAGGTGAGGGTGAGATCCTCCTCCCCAGGTGGGATAATTACCTGCTGGGGCTTCCTTACCTCTTGGTCCATCACTCTCAGCAATTAGTCCTTGGGAGTGGCTGGGGAGTTTCTCCTCTTGCTTCTTTCTCACAGGAGTTTCTCATCAGAAGCTCTGCCCCATAATTTGCTCTGATGGCTCTCTTTGTCCCAGCTGAACCTGCACAGCAGCTGTAACCTCACTGCTCACACCTCAAGAGGAGTCAAATGCTGGTCCTGCTCTAAAGATACTACCTGGGTTGGAAGCCCTCTGCTTGTGAGGCCATGCTGAGAGAGTTGGGGTTGTTCAGCCTGGGGAAAAGAAGGGTCCAGGGAGACCTCCTGGTGCCCTTTCAGCGCTTAAATGGGGCTGCAGGAGCTGGGGAAGGACTCTTGGCAAAGGCATGCAGCTGTGGTCTGCAGGCAGGGAGAGCTGCCAGTGGTGGGCTTGGGCCCCTTCTCACCTCTGCTCACCATTCTCAGCTCCCTGTGTCCCTCTGTGATGTCAGTGGGCAGTGGTGGAGGCTGTGAGGGGAGATGGCAGCAGGTGAAGCTGGGGTGGGAGGTGTTTGACAGAGGTGACAGAATGAGGAGGAAACGGCCTCAAGTTGCACCAGGGGAGGTTCAGGTTGGAGACTTGGAACAATTTCTTCCCTGCAAGAGTGGCCAGGCACTGGGACAGGCTGCCAAGGGAGGTGGTGGAGTCACCATCCCTGGAGGTGTTCAAGAAGCCTGTGGCCATGGCACCTGGGGACGTGGTCTAATGGCCATGGGGGTGTTGGGCTGGCTGGATGATCTTGGAGGTCTTTTCCAAGCCAAACAATTCTATTATTCTATGAAGTTTGGGTGATCAGCCTTCAAAGTCTCTCCTCTGGAAGCCTTCCTGTGCCACCTTACCATCTCCCTTCCCCTCGCAGCTGGAGCTGGTCAGGGACACAGGGTCCGTGGTGCCACTGGGTGCTATGGTTGTGCCCCGAGGGGTGTCTGGTATGTTCCTGCTGACCCTGGGTGGAAACAGAGGAGGACATCACACCCCTTGGCATGTTTCTACTTTTAACATGTTGCAGATCATGTCTGTAACCTGCTCTAAGTTTAGGCTGCTCTGAATTCCCAGCAGGAGGAATGAGTGCAGGTGTAAAATTAGATGCTTTATTTATGGGCTGGCGGTTACCAGTGCTCCCCAGATCCCTGCCTGGGGCTCTTTCTGCTCCACACCAGTCACCCACCACCCACCTCCCAGGCCAGGGTCAGCCACCATCTTCTTATCCAGGAGGGGGTTTATAGGGAAAGGACACCCTTCGTGCTGTGTGGGGACTGATCCATGCTAGAACAAAAGAATAGCCTGGAATTAGAGCTTGGACTTGGTGATCTCTGAGGTCCAGAGAAGGGCAACAAAGTTGGTGAGGGGTTTGGAGCACAGCCCTATGAGGAGAGGCTGAGGGAGCTGGGGTTGCTTAGCCTGGAGAAGAGAAGGCTCAGGAGAGACCTTCTTGCTCTCTACAACTCCCTGAAGGGAGGTTGTAGCCAGGTGGGGGTTGGTCTCTTCTCCCAGGCAAGCAGCACCAGAACAAGAGGACACAGTCTCAAGCTGTGCCAGGGGAGGATCAGACTGGATGTTAGGAAGAAATTCTACACAGAGAGAGAGATTGGTCATTGGAATGTGCTGCCCAGGGAGGTGGTGGAGTCACCATCATTGGAGGTGTTTAGGAGGAGAGTTGATGGGGTGATGATCTTGAAGGTCTCTTCCATCCTGGTTCAGTTCTCTTCTGTTCTGTTCTATGAATCATTAAGGTTGGGGAAAGACCCTGAAGATCATCAAGTCCAACTTTCTACCCATAACCACTGGACCATGTCCCCAAGGGCCACATCTACCTGCTTTGTGAACACCTCCATGGGTGGTGACTCCACCACCTCCCTGGGCAGCCTGTTCCAATGCCTGACCACTCCTGCAGGAAAGAAATTGTTCCTTGTGTTCCACTTAAACTTCCCATGGAGCAGCTTGAGGCCATTGCCTCTTTTCCTGGTCATTAGTTACTTGGGAGAAGAGGCCAACACCAGCCTCACCCCAACCTCCTTTCAGGGGGTTGTAGAGTCAGGAGGTCTCCCCTCAGCCTCCTTTTCTCCAGGCTGAACAACCCCAGGTCCCTCAGCTGCTCCTCACCAGCCCTGTTCTCCAGACCCTCCACCAGCTTTGTTCCCCTTCTCTGGACCTGCTCCAACTCCTCAGTGTCCTCCTTGAAGTGAGGAGCCCAAGACTGGCCACAGAAAAATGCAGAAGCCTTGGAGAGATTTGTGCAAGGTCCTGCCCCTGGGTCAGGGCAACCCCTGGTATCAACAGAGGCTGGGGGTGAAGGGATGGGGAGCAGCCCTGGGGAGAAGGACTGAGGGGTGCAAAGCTGGAGATGAGCTGGCACTGAGCAGTCCTAGCCCAGCCCCAGCTGTGTCCTGGGCTGATCCCTGGCAGCAGGGGGAGGGAGGGAGGGGATTCTGCCCCTCTGCTGCACTCAGCTGAGACCTCACCCTGCAGTGCTGGGGCCAGCTCTGGAGCCCTCAGCACAGCACAGACAGGGACCTGTTGGGGGGGCTGGAAGCCCTCTGCTGTGAGGCCAAGCTGAGAGAGTTGGGGTTGCTCAGCCTGGAGAAGAGAAAGCTCCAGGGAGACCTTATGGCCATATTTCAGTCACTGAAGGGGACCTACAAGAAGGTTGGGGAGGGACTGTTCAGAAGGGGCAGACAGGACAAGGAGCAGTGGTTTGAAAATGGAGCAGGGTGGATTTAGGTTGGGCATGAGGAGGAAGCTCTTCACAGTGAGGGTGGTGAGACACTGCCACAGGCTGCCCAGAGACGTGATTGAGGCCCCTTCCCTGGAAGACATTCGAGGTCAAACTTGGTGGGGGTCTGAGCAGCCTGATCTAGCTGGGGATGTCCCTGCTGAGTGCAGGGAGGTTTGACAAGATGACCTCTGAGGGTCCCTTCCCTTGATGCATTCTGTGATTCTCTTGGCTGTGGAGGCAGTGTCTGGCCCCTGCTTGGAGTGTGTGCCCTGGCACACGAGACAGCCCATGAAAGGGGCAGAGGAAAGCACTCCTCTGGGAGCAGGTCCCAGGCTGCTGGGAGGCTTTGACCCCTGGGGTATTTTTTCCCCTCTCTCTTGAATGACAAGACTCTGAGACAATCCACCCATGAATAGCTGGCAGGGAGCAGCAGGCTCAGCTTACAGGGCTGCAGACCCCCAGGGCAGGTATTTCAGGCAGCTTCTGCCTGGTGGCTTTGTCCAGCACTCTGAGGGGAGGCACAGGACCTAGGACATGTCTGCCACCTTCTTCTACACGTGGACATGGTGATGAGGGATGTGGCTTAGTGGCAGTGGCTTAGCAGTAGTGCTGGGATGGATCATGAGCTCTTGGCAAGGGGTTGGACTTTATGATCTCAAAGGTCTCTTCTAACCTAAGCAGTTCCATGATTCTTCCAGGATGGATCCAAGGGCCTCTGCCCTAGACCAGCTCTTGGGCTGGTGCAAGGATTGCAGCCAAAGCTCCTCTCCAGAACCTAGTCCCTGTCCACTAGTCCCACTTGCCATTGGCCAGCATCCCAGAGGAGCAGCAAGAGCAGGAGGAAGGTTCACTTTTCAGGAGTGAGAGGAACTGGGCAGCACTGGTGTGAGCTGAGAGCCCTGTGCCAGCCTCACAGGTCACACCAAGCGCTCCTCCCTCTGTCACCCTGGGGTCTGAGCATCCCCCAGCCACCTCCCTCTCCTTCTGAGCTCCTCAGCTCCCCCTTTACATCTGTCACACGGAGGGTGGTGAAACACTGGGACAGGTTGCCCAGGGAGGCTGTGGATGCCTCCTCCCTGGAGGTATTCAAGGCCAAGCTGGATGAGACCCTGAGCAACCTGGGCTGGTGGGAGGTGTCCCTGCCCATGGCAGGGGGTTGGAACTGGATGATCTTTAAGGTCCTTTCCAACCCAACCCATTCTAGGATTCTGTGGATCTATGAATCCTTCTCTGCTCCTCCTGTGAGCCTGGGGCTGCCCTTGCTTTGGCTGCTGCAGCAGGCAGGCTCTCCAACCCTGCTGAGCAGAGCAGCTGGAGAGCACACCTAGCAGGGGAGAGCTAATGAAGCTATTCTGTGAAGCTTGGAGAGCTCTGTGGTGCTCCTCTGGCTGCTTTTTAGGATTCTGGTGGGAGACACTGTGATTGCTATTATTATTCTACCCCAAATCCATGCCTGGATGGTTGCTAACCTGGGACCTTACTTGCTTTGCTCCTCCTCAAGCTAAAAATGGCTCAAGGGTCTCTCCTGTGCTGACAGGAGCTCCCAGGAGGAGACAACATATGAGAGAGCTACTGAAGGTCAAGTGGCTCTGGTTTCACTGCTGATGCATTTGGGCTTAAGCAAGGCTCCAGGCTGTTGATGATCCAAGCCTAGACATTAGACACACGAGGTACAAGGAGCTTGGGAAGAGCTTTCCCTTTGTGGCTGACTCCACCACCACAGCTTTGGAAGCTGCAGTGGTGTCGCCTAGGAGCTCTGGTTTCCAGTGTAACCAGGCAGCCAAAACGATCCAGCCAGGGTGGAGAAAGACCTGCTAATGACCAACAGCTATTAAGATGTTTTCCTCTGAACCAGGCAACCCAGCAGGTTGCCCAGGATCACAATGTCCAGGGAGGTTTGGAACCAGCCCACAGAAGGAGACTCCACAACCTCTCTGGGCAGCCTGCTCCAGGGCTCCAGCACCCTCACAGCACACATGTTTTGATTCATCTTCAGATGGAACCTCCTGGGTTCCAGTGTGTGCCTGGTGCTCCTTCTCCTGTCCCTGGGCACCACCCACAAGAGCCTGGCTCTATCCTCTTGCCCCCCACCAGCCTTTAGCTCTTGCTGAGCATGGATCAGATCCCCTCTGGGGCTGCTCTTCTCCAGGCTCAACAGCCCCAGGGCTCTCAGCCTTTCCTCCTCACAGAGATGCTTCCTCAGCACCTTTGTAGCCTCTGCTGGACTCTCTCCAGGAGCTCCTTGTCTCTTGAACTGGGGAGCCCAGAGCTGGACCCAGGACTCTAGCTGTGGCCTCACTGGGGCAGCTTCGAGGAGGAGGAGAACCTCCCCTGATCTTCTGGCCACACTCCTCTTCATGTACCCTTCACTGGAACTGGAATGCCCTGCAGCCAAGACAATTCAACCGGGAAATGTGTGTGGGGTCACCCTGGGGAGCTGTTCTGTCCCAGGCTCCATCCCCAGCCTGAGCTTCCCCCCTTGCTGCCAGGACAGATTCCCTTCCTCTGGGGCGTTATCTTCTCTCGGGGTGTGTTCAAGCTCTGAGAACACCCAGGACAGGCTGTTCTGCTGGCTCTCAGCAGCAGGCAGCAGCCCTGGTTTCAACACCCACTTCTGAGCTGATACACAGCTTTGGAAAGTCCTAGCCCACCTGTTCCCCTCCTCTCGGACCCGGACAGGCAGTGCTTGTGGGCTGGGGGGGCCGGGCGCTGAGCTTGGTGCGCTCCCCGTGGCCACCAGGCACTGCTCTGAAACAGCTGCTGGTGACAAGTGAGAGCAGCCAAGCTGGCAGCAGAGCTTCTGTCAGCCTTAGCTCCGGGAGCTTGGCACAGGGTTTGTTTTTCCCCGAGCCTGGCGTCGCGCCACGGCGGGCTCAGGAGCAGACAGGCTGTAAACATGGCCTGCGTGGAGCCTCCCATCTCAACACGCTTCAACCTCCTCCCTTTCTGGGAGCTCAGGGCAAAATGGGGGTGAAAGGAGCCCAGCAGCAGCTGGGAGTGGTGGGCTGAGGGCTATTGAAGGCTTCCCGCTGCTGTCTCCTTCTCGTCCCCGGCGTGGCGGCAGCAGGACATGCAGAGCGGTCTGTGCACGCCTGGGTGGGGAGAAGGGGCTGCAGGGGAAGGGGGGAGTCAGGCCCCCCACTCCAAGAAGGACACTGTGGGGCTGGAGCAGGTCCAGGGAAAGGAAAGGAAGCTGGAGAGGGGCTGGAGAACAGGACCTGGGGGTGTTGAGCCTGGAGAAAAGGAGGCTGAGGTGAGAGCTCCTGGCTCTCTACAGCTCCCTGAAAGGAGGCTGGAGCCAGGTGGGGGTTGGTCTCTTCTCCCTAGTAACAAGTGATGGAGTAAGAGGAAATGGCCTCGAGTTGCCCCAGGGCAGGTTCAGGTTGGACATGAGGAACAATTTCTTGCCTTTGAAGGTCCGGCCCAGGCTGCCCAGGGCAGTGGTGGAGTCCCCATTCCTCAAGGGGTTTCAGAGCCTTGGAGATATGATGCTGAGGGCCACGGTTTGGTGGTGACCTGGCAGTGCTGGGCTAATGGTTGGACTCCATGAGCTCTTTCAACCAAACTGGAAAGGATTCTGCCATTCAGGCTGAGGCAGAGCAGGCAGTGACTCCTCTGGTTCTGAGTGGCCACCGCTGCAAGTTGCTTGGTGTAGGCACAAACCCCAGCTCAGAAAGGCACTGGGCAGGGAAGTGGTCCTCTGGCAGGTGCTGTGAGCCACCCCTGGAAAGTTTCCTCACGTCCTTGCAGTGAGGACTGTGACTCCTCATGGGCTGAAGAGCAAAGGGAGATAAATGACTTCCTCCTCCATGTGCGTGCCTGGCGTGGAGCTTAATTTCTGGGGATGATTAAAGCAGCAGGGGATGCAGGAAGTGGTTGGGAATCCAATGACCCAGGTGGAAATAGAAAGTGAGGAGCAGGTTTGCCTTTCATGTCAGGCTGTGGTGGTTATGGCCTGTTACAAAGTGATTGATAAGTACAGGGCCTGGGGGAGCCTGACACGTTCAGGCTGATCTGCTTTCTCCCTTAGGGAAGAGCTGAGTACCAAACCCTGTGGAGACTCGTGCTGGAGACAGGTGTAACAGTACCACAGTGTGGTAGGGGTGGGAAGGGACCTCTGGAGATCATCCACTCCAACCCCCCTGCCAAGGCAGGGTTGGCTAGAGAAGGTCACACAGGAGCACATCCAGGTGGGTATGGAGTGTGTCTGGGGATGGAGACTCCACCACCCCTCTGGGCAGCCTGCTACAGTGCTCCATCATCCTTAGATTAAAGGAGTTCCTCCTCATGTTTGCATGGGGTGATTTGTCCAGGGGGTGCTCCCCAGCCAGCTCTGCAGTGTGGCTGCAGGGCAGATGTCACTGGGTGTAAGTGGAGGGCCTAGTGTCCTGCTCTCTGACCCCCAAAACAGGAGAGACAAGGACTTCCTGGAGAGGGTCCAGGGGAGGCCACAAAGATGATCAGAGGGCTGGAGCACCTCTCTGATGGGGACAGGCTGGGAGAGTTGGGGCTGTTCAGCCTGGAGAAGAGAAGGCTCTGGGGAGACCTTAGAGCTGCATTTCAACATCTGAAGACCTACAAGAAGGCTGGGGAGGGACTGTTCAGAAGAGCCTGTGGGGATAGGACGAGGAGCAGTGGTTTGAAACTGGAGCAGGGGAGATGTAGGTTGGACATTAGGAGGAAGTTCTTCACAAATGAAGGTGGTGAGATACTGGGCCAGGTTGCCCAGAGATGTGGTGGAGATCCCATCCCTGGAGACACTCAAGGTCAGACTCAGTGTGGCTCTGGGCAGCCTGCTCCAGTTGGAGATGTCCCTGCTGAGTGCAGGGCAGTTGGACAAGATGACCTTTGAGGGTCCCTTCCAACCTGATGCCATCTGTGAATCTGTGCCACCACTCCAGCTTGGTTGCCTCTGCTGGAAGGTGGTGTCTCCTTCCTTTGGGCAGTGTGTGACCACCTGGCTTCCTGCTGGTTTGTGAGGCAGACACTTCTTGACCCCCGACTGGGGGTGAGAGGATCGCACGCGTGGAGCTGCTTCTAACGGAGCAGAACCACAGAGCTTGGCAGTGTACCTCTGGAAAACCTCCACCACAGCTTGGCTGGTTCCTCCTCCTGCCCCACTGCAGAGCTTGGCAGCAGTCCCTTGCTCTCCACTGCTGGATGTGCAGGCCAGCCCTGCTTCTGTTTCAGAGGATCTTGCCAGAGATTAATTAGATCCCAGGCCCGTTAAGAGGACCAGCCAGCAAATTTTGTGTGCCATTCACTCAGGGCTTGTCACACAAACACTGTGGGAAGAAGGAGTCCCTTTGTGGGGCTGCTGCAAGCAAAGGCTGTCACAGAGATGGAACACCTGAGCAGATAAGGGAACGTGGTGGCTTCTGAGCTGCAGAGGCTGCTTGCTTAGCTCAGAATTTGGCCAGGTTGGATGGGGCCTCCAGCAACCAGCTCCAGTGGGAGGTGTCCCCAGGGCAGGGGGTTTGGAACTAGATGATCTTTAAGGCTCCTTCCAACCCCAATCATTCCATGATTCTATGATTTTAGCTGTGGTTGATGACACAGCACTGAGTGTCTACAGGCGTGGGTAGCCTGGCTGTGCTGGGGCAGAGGCTGTGCTGGGCTACCTGCAGCTGCTGGGAGTGGGGACAGTGGTGCTGATGCATCAGGGTCTGAAGTTCAACAAGGCCAAGGGCAAGGTCCTGGCCCAGGGTTGAGGCAACCCCACCATCATCACAGGCTGGGCTGAAGGACAGGAGCCATCCAGAGGGACCTTGGACAGGCTGCAGAAGTGGGGCTGAGACAACCTCATGGGGGTCAACAAGGTCAAGTACAACAAGGGCATGGTCCTCCCCTGGGCCAGGGAAACCCCCAGTGTCAGTATTGGGTGGGGATGAAGGACTGGAGAGCAGCCCCATTGGAGAAGGACTTGGGGGTGCAAAGTTGGAGATGAGCTGGCACCAAGCACTCCCAGCCCTGCCCCAGCCATGTCCTGGGCTGATCCCCAGCAGTGTGGGCAGCAGGGGGAGGGAGGGGATTCTGCCCCTCTGCTCTGTCTGCTGAGCCCCCACCTGCAGTGCTGGAGCCAGCTCTGGATTGCACAGCACAGACATGGACCTGTTGGAGCAGGGCCAGAGGAGGCCACAGCAATGCTGTGAGGCCAGGCTGAGAGAGTTGGGGTTGTTCAGCCTGGAGAAGAGAAGGCTCCAGGGAGACCTTCTGGTGGCCTTCCTGTATCTGAAGAAGGCTTCAGGAGAGCCAGAGAGGGATGTTGTACAAAGGCATGGAGTGACAGGATGAGGACTTCAAACTGGAAGAAGCTTGATTTAAAGGAGACATTAGGAGGAAATTCCTCCCCAGGAGGGTGGTGAGGCACTGGAGCAGGTTGCCCAGAGAAGATGTGGAAGCTCCAAGCCTCACAGCATTCAAGGCTAGGTTGGATGAAGCCTTGAGCAACCTGGTCTGGTAGGAAATGACCCTGCCCATGGCAGGGGGTTAGAACTAGGTGATCTTTCAGGTCTCTTCCCACCCAAACCAGTCTGGAATTGTGTAATCTAGTGGGCACCCACCAAACCCTGTGTCAGCACACAAGGAGACAGAGTCAGTGTCAGTGTTGCAGAGAAACCTGTGGTTTGAAGGATGTAGTCCCAGAGAAGGAAGCAATGTGGAGTTGGGGGGAACAGATCTCCAGCTAGAGCTGCAGAGTGCCATTTGGTCCCTCTGCCAGCAGCGAGGTGACCTTATCTAACCCCCCTCAGGTTGTGCTCTGCTGGTTGTGCCCACGCAGAGCAAATAGAGGCCACGGCAGACTGGCTGCTGCTGGCTCATCTCACTGCCAGGAGAGCTGGAAGGCTTGGCCAGGTGAGTGGGGAGCGAGGAGACAGAAGCCAAGAAGCAGTAACTGAGTGATGGTGAGAGCATGCTGCAGGACAAATGAGGATACATCCAGCTCGTGGGCAGAGAGATGGATGTGGAGAGGTGGTGGAAGCGTGGCGGAGTGGGAACCACCTGCCAGGAACCACAGCAGCAGCAGCAGCTTGAGTTAATTTGGAGAGCAAAGTTGAGAAATCCAGAGGAAACAAACCAACCAACCAACCCCTGCAGAGGATGTGTCCAGAATTAGAGAATAGCTCTGGCAGTGGGGCCAGGGGAAGGGCTGGAGCACGGATATGTGTCCAGGAATGGCTTGAGTGGTGAGAGCAGAGGACTGTGGTGCTGAGGGGGGTGTGTGAGACGAGCTCCTGAAGCTGCAGGGCCTGGAGGCCAGTCACAAGTAGAAGTCAGTCCTTACTAATTCAACCTGAAAAGTCTTGTTCCTGTGCTGACACGTGCAGCAGCAGGCCTGAAAGATGTTCAGATAGGGAGCACTGGGCTTCCACAGGAGGAAAGGAGAAGGCTCCGACCTGGCTGATTGCTTCACCCTGTGCAGAGCTGGACAGGGGGAAACTCTGTGTCTGGGACCAGCTTCACCCACCAGCGGTAAGAAGCTGGTTGTGATCACAAGGCAGATGTTCATAGGTGCATAGAATCATAGAAGGGGTTGGGTTGGAAGGGACCTTAAATATAACCCAGTTCCAACCTCCTGCCGTGGGCAGGGACACCTCCCACTACCCCAGCTTGCTCAAGGCCTCATCCAACCTGGCCTTGAACACCTCCCCAGGGAGGGGGCATCCACAGCCTCCCTGGGCAACCTGTTCCAGTGTTTCACCACCCTCACTGGAAAGAATTTCTTCCTCATCTCCAGTCTGAGTCTCCCCTCACGTTGTCCCCTTTGTGGAGGCTGCTGAGCTCTGGAAGAGCCAAGACCCAGCTGGTTGGTGTCCACATGTGTGTGTGTGTGTGTGTGAGGCAGGGAATGCTCTGGAGCTGTTTTTGAGCACTGGGAGCTGCACTGAGCCCTCAAGTTGTTAACATTCTGCTTCCCATCTTAGTGGCTCAGAAGGAACTTCCTTCCAGCAGCAGAACTGGTGGATGGAGGAGAAACCTCCTGCTGCTAGCTTGGTCCTGAAAGCCACTGAATGTTTTGCAAAGCTGAAACTTTTGGTGATAAACCCTTTATTTTTGAAGGCAAATTATGGTTCTGATTTGAAGAACTCAAAGCAGTCCATCTGCCCCAGGTTAGGCTGCTGCTGGGGCTTGAGTCCCGAGGGGACATGAAGGCTGCTGGTGCATGTCTGCGCAGATCCTTGCCTTACACAAACACCCTTTGGAGGTGCCATGGTTTGGGTGAGCTCTAGGAATTTGCCTTTTCCAGTTCTGTACCTGCAGCTGGAAGAAATCACAGGTGGAAAATAACTGGGGGATCCTGATCTGACCAGCTTCCAGCTCCTGCTGTTGCTTTACCCACCTCGTCACCTCGAGTGGTGCCAGGCAGGCTCGGGTTACCTGTACCAGCTGTGGCAGGGTGGCAATGCCAGGCTGAAGTGCTGGGAACAAGGGTTCAAAGGGGATTTGCTGGCCTTTGAGAGCTGGAGTGGTGCTGGCTGGCTGAATGACAAGAGGTGTCGGCTTCTGCTCTGAGGAGATGCTGCTCTTGGAGCTTGGAAACGTGGGGGCATCAACATGGGGGGGGGAATGGAGGTGCCTGCTGAGAGAGGTTGCCTGAAAGCCTGGCTCCTTCAGGAGGAGAACCTCAAAACTCTTCAATGGCACTCAGAGCATGAAGAAGGTTTCTCTGAAGAGTTTAATCTGGACTTAATCCCTTTTAGATGAGGTTAGGCTGAGGGTTAGGCTCCTCTGGGGGAGGATTTCATTTTCAGAGCATGCTGGTGCTTCCCAGCCACCCTGAGGGGTACCAGTTGGCAGTGTTTGAAGACACCAAGTACCCTTCCCTCTAAGCAGGCCACCTACAGGGAAACTTCAGTGTTTTGAGTACATGGTTGGCCTGAACTGATGGAAAAGCAGTGACATTTACCTCCAGCTCTGCTTATCTTGCAGATTTGTTTATTCAATAGCTCCAATCCGAGGTTTTAAACACAATACATGGGTTGTAATGGAACAGCCCCAGAACTCCTCCTGACCTTGGAGGTGTCACTGCTGTGCCACCATCTGTGACAGGGCTGTGAGTAAGGGGATGAAAAGGAGATGCTAAAGAGGCATTGGGCTGAACAAAGCTGTGACCAAACCAAACAAACTGCCACCCTCAGACATTCCTTAGGCAGAAGCTGGGAGTTAATGACATTGTTTGAAACGCTGCCTCTACTCAGCTCCTAAGATCTCCTCTGACTAAAGGTCTCCTTTATGAAGGGGGGAGGATGTTTGCAAGGACAGCAATCTGTTTGCATTTTTTGCTCCTGGCAAGTGTGCACCAGGCTCCCCATGCTCTCTCCCTCCTGCCACCAGACCTGGGACCTCTGTCCCTTGTCCCCAACCTGGGGAACCAAGAGGGAGACAACTATAGCAAGAATCACACACTGGTTTGTGTGAGAAGGAACCCCCAAAGGTCATCTAGTCCAATCCCCCTGCAGTCAGCAAGGGCATCTGCAACTAGAGCAGGTTGCTCAGAGCCCCAAACAACCTGACCTGCAATGGTGGCAGGGATGGGGCAGCTCACACCTCTCTGGGTAGCCTGGGGAGGCTCTCACCACCCTCTGTGCCAAACGTTTCTTCCTTCTCTCCAGTCTGACTCTCCCTCCTTTAGTTCACACCATCACCCCTTGTCCTGTCACAACAGGAGTCTGGCCCCAGCCTGAAGCACTGAAATGTCACCAGGTGCTCTCCCTGGAACCTTCTTTTCTCCAGGCTGAACAACCTCGACTCTCTCAGCCTGGCCTCACAGCAGAGGGCTTCCAGCCCCCCCCCCCAGCATTGCTGTGGCTTCCTCTGGCCCCTCTCCAACAGGTCCCTGTCTGTGCTGAGGACTCCAGAGCTGTCCCCAGCCCTGCAGGTGGGGTCTCAGGAGAGCACAGCAGAGAGGCAGAATCTCCTTCCTCTCCCTGCTGCCTATGCTGCTGGGGATCAGCCCTGGACAGGGCTGGGAGCACTCGGTGCCAGCTCATCTCCAGCTTTGCACCCCGCCGAACCCCTAAGCCCTTCTCCACAGGGCTGCTCCCGATCCCTCCATCCCCACCCCGTGCTGACACCGAGGGCTGCCCTGGCCCAGGAGCTGGACGTTGCCCTTGTTGTACCGGACCTTGTTGACCCCCATGAGGCTGACTCAGCCCCACTTCTGCAGCCTGTCCAAGGTCCCTCTGGACGGCTCCTGCCCCCCAGCCTGCTGTCATGAGCCCGCACGCAGAGGGCGCCGGCGGTGCCGCCCGGTGTCATCACCGGCCTGTGCTGAGGGTGCTGCTAATGTTCCCCCCGGGCCAGCCCCTTCCCGGCCCCCCCGCGGTCCAAGGCCCGGTCGCCCTCTCCGTGTCCCCTGCGGGGCCGCCCGGGCGCCAACACGGCGCAGCGTCTGCCGCGTGTCTCTGCCCCGCCCGCGGCGCTCCCCCTGGCGGCCGGTTGGTTCCGCCGGGGGTCAGGCTCCGCCCCCCCGCCCACACCCCCGCGGGCCGCCTTTAAAAGGAGGAAGTCCCTCCCCCTGCCCCTCTCGGCGATTGGCCGCGGGGCCGAGGCGGGTGCGCGCTGTTTGGCTGCGGCTGGCCGGTGGGCGGGGCGGCCGGCTAGGGGTGCCGCGGCGGGCGGGGGCCGCCTCGTCCCGGCCGTGGCGGCGGCGGGTGCGCGTGGCGGGGCCGGTGCCGCGCCCGCCCGCCCCGGGCCGCGCCATGAAGAGCCTCAAGTCCCGCTTGAAGAAACATGAAGCGGTCATCGCGGGCAGCACGGTAGGTGCCGGTGGGGCTGGGCAGAGGGGAGGGGAAGGCCGCCCCGGTGGCGCTGAGGGCTCGGGGGCTTCCTGCGAGGGCAGCGGCGGCTGCTGGGCTGGGGGGAGTGTGAGTGCTGAGCTCTCCTCTGGGGCGGTGGGGTGAGGGTGAGGAGCTGAGGGTGAGGAGCTGAGGGGTGCGCTCTCGGGGGTTCGTAGGGTTGGAAGAGCAGGAGAGCTGTGGGACTCTGTGGAGAGGATGGGGCAGGAGGTGCTGGGGAGCCGAGGGCTGAGCTGGGGGGCGCTGCATGAGGCTGGAGGGCTGGGGAGGTGACGGGGTGATTCCGGGAGGTTCAGGGTGTAGAATTGCTGTGGGTCCCGGGTGTGGATGGAGCAGGAGGGCTGGGGAGGTGAGGGGTTGATCCCGGCGGGGTGTAAGGGACAGGAGAGCTGTGGGTCTCTGAGGGGCGGATGCGGCAGGAGGGCTGGGCTGAGAGGAGCAGAAGCAGCCGGGCAGCTGGACGTGGCGCGGGGGGCAGAGCGCAGGGAGGCTTTGCTGAGAGCGGCGAGCGCGGAAGAGCTAGAGGAATTTGTGGGGAGGAGAGTCTCTGGCATCTCTAGGGAGCGAGCTCTCTGGGGCAGCCCCTGGCCTTTGGTGGGGAGGATCTGGGCTTCAGTGAGTTGGGGATCTGCTGGAGGAGTGGGGATCCCTTGAAGGTTGAGGGCAAGGGCTTCGAGGACAGGCAGGGAGCCCCTGGGGTTGGGCTATGTGTGGGGAGGAGGCACAGCAGAGAGAGGATCTCTCAGCGCTGGCGTGAGGAGAAGCATGATGAGAATATGCACTCTGCCTGGCACCCAGCCCCTTGCTGAGGCTGCCCTGGATGACCTGCAGCTGGGAAAACAAGCCTGCAAACGTGTGTTACCTCTGCCTTCGGTTTTGCTTTGTGGCCCCACCAGAAATTAACACTTTTCCCCCCCCCCCTTTAAATCTTATAAGAGCCTTGGGAGTGCTGAGCTCTGGCTGGCAGCCTGCCCTGGGGCTTGCTGAGATGTGTGTGCATGGCAGCGGCTGGTTCACCATTAGTAATTCCAGTGGCCAAATCCGAGTGCTTATCCCAGTGCACAGAAGGAGGATTTGCTTAGGAGGGGAACAAAAAGCTTTCAGAGTGCCTGGTGACTTTTTGCAGTTGTGTTTTCTGCTCATACTGGGCCTGGGGGATTTGCAGCCTCTGGAAATGAGGTACCTCTGCGATGGTGCAGCTGTCTGCGGCGGCTTCTCTTCGGCTTCCGAAGTGTAGGCTGCTGTTGAGGGGCTTTAACTGGCTTTGTTGGGTTTCATTTTTACTTCATGCATCAGGGCTGAGTCAAAAGCGGTGTGGCCAGCAGAGAGAGGTGATTCTGCTGCTCTGCTCCAGTGAGACCTCACCTGGAGTGTCATGTCCAGCTATGGGGTCCTCAGCACAAGAGAGACGTGGACCTGATGGAGCAGGTCTGTAGGAGGCCACAAAGATGATCAGAGGGCTGCAGCACCTCTCCTATGAGGACAGGCTGGGAGAGTTGGGATTGTTCAGCCTGGAGAAGGCAAAGATCCTGGAAGAGTTTAGAGCTGCATTTCAATATTTGAAGGGGAGAGACTGTTCGGAAGGGTCTGTGGGGATAGGATGAAGGGCAGTGGTTTGAAACCCCAAGCAGGGTAGATTTAGGCTGGACGTCAGGAGGAAGCTCTTCACAATGAGGGTGGGGAGACACTGTCACAGGTTGCCCAGAGATATGGTGGAGTCTACATCCCTGGAGACACTCCAGGTCAAACTTGATGTGGCTCTGAGCAGCCTGATCTAGTTGGGGATGTCCCTGCTGGGGAACAGGACCAGAGGGCCTTTGAGGTTCCCTTCCAAGCTGATGCAGTCTGTGCTCTCCACAGATGGCTTTTGCTGAGAGAGGGCTTTGTAACGGAAGAAAGCTACGCTGGGAAGTTACTTTGTGTGGCAAACCATCTTTAACTGTGACCTAAATGCTTCCCTTGGAGTCTGCTGTGGCAGTTGCCCTCTTCAGCTTCTTGCTGTCTCTGTTGCTGCGCTTGCCTCTGGCCGTGCGGAGCAGCGGAAGAGGGCAGGCCAACAGCCACACGCTGCCTTCTATCACTCATTCAAGATATTAGCAGTCTCCAAAATAGCTCTGTGCATTTGCTTTGCATCTGAAGCTATGACTTGAAAAGAATAACTCATTTGAAAGCCATGCCAGCAGACAGGCTTGGGAAGTGCTGAGCCAACTCGTCCGCCACGGTGACAGCTCCCTGCGGAAGTGCTGCCCTGTGCTGAACGTTTCCCTCCGCAGGGGAGTGAGTCAGAAGTCAGCTATGATGATCTGTCCTGTGGAGGCTGGCACTGGTGTGTTATTCACTGGTTGCACTTCAGAACTGTTTGTTGTTTCACAAGGAGGCTACAATTACTCTCTTTCCACAAACACTGACAGCAGCTCTGTTTGGTTTTGAGCAGAGGTGGAGGTTTCTCCCTTCCGGAGGTGAAGGCTCCACAAAACCTTCCTTCCAAAGCAGGTTTCAGCAAGTTCTAATAACTTCTGCTCTTAAAAGCTTGAAGGGAAAGTATTTTTCACAGACTCACAAATTCACAGAGTGGTTTGGGTTGGAAGGGACTTGACAGATGAGCCAGTTCCAACCCCCCCCTGCCCTGGGCAGGGACACCTTCCACTGGATCGGGTTCTCAAGGCCCCATCCAACCTGGCTTTGAATGCCAGGCATCCACAGCCTCCCTGGGCAACTTGTTCCAGTGTCTCACCACCCTCACTGGAAAGAATTTCTCCCTCATCACCAGTTTGAATTTACACTCCTCAAGTTTAAATCCCTTCCTTCTCATCCTGTCAACAAGCCCTTGCAGGTGGTGCTGGTGGTTTCACTTCAAGCTTCTGCTTTGGGCAATACTGTCCACACTTGGTGCTTAGACTTCAGGCAGTATTTTCTGCTCTTTCTACAAAGAGGTTAAAAACCCCTTGTAGTAGACAAAGGTCACTATTTATACATGAAAAATGCTTCATGAGACTCCCCCACTGGTGGAAGACCTCCAAGGGTGAAACATCTAATGCCATCCTCCAGCTTAGCATCTACCAGAGGAAGGTGAGAGGCTCTTGGCACCTCTTCCCCAGCCAAAGCATCTGGCATACACTCCAAGAGATTTGAAGGGTCATGTTAGGGATCAGAAATCATAAGTAATACTTACTAATAATGAGTTTCAGTGAGCTCCTCCAAAAGACCCCACTTTTGTACTCATGATGTCCTTATTTCCCCTGCTTGTTACATGATCACCCCACTGGCTAATCAAAGCACAGCTTGGAACCTTCTTTGTGGGGAAAACAAAATCCAGCTCTGTGGGTCAGTGTCAATAGTGGGCCTGAGGGAGGAGGCCTGGGACAAGCCAGGTCTCTGTTCCTACCTCCTAGGGAAGGAGGGGAAGTGGGTGGGAGTCCTGCCAGCAGGAGCTTTATAGGTCCTGCCTGAAAAGAGTAAAAGAGTTGCCTGTTTGAGAAACTCCATCCCTCTCTCCTGTCCCCACCCAGTGCTATTTCCTGGGGGGTGGAGGGAAAGTTAATCCTTTCACCATGCTCCTCAACGTTTTCCTCCCAGGTTCAGGTAATAGTTCCATGTT
This sequence comes from Dryobates pubescens, assembly GCF_014839835.1. Taxonomy (NCBI): domain Eukaryota; kingdom Metazoa; phylum Chordata; class Aves; order Piciformes; family Picidae; genus Dryobates; species Dryobates pubescens. Next base: position 10,115,534 of record NC_071628.1, on the reverse strand, counting down.
CCCCTGGCTTGTGATGGTGAGCTTTTGGAAGTGGCTTTGTTGCTTTTTCTCCTGATGGAGGGAAGCCACAAAAGGCAACAGAAATTGAAAGGACAGTTACTAGCAATTCCACCATTCTCCAGAGCATCCTGTCTGAAAATGGAATGATCTGGTTTGGCCAGCTCCAGCTGGCTGATGGTGGTTGGGAAGTAATCTGAGGAGGAGCCTGCTGAGGAACTGCTGTGGAGTTGCTCTGTTAAATTTCAGGTTCATCTTCATCTTAATGGGGGAGTTTTAACCTTTCTTCTGGACTGCCTGCCAGAGGATGACAGTTTGCAGAGATTCCTGGTGGGGCTTTGAGCACAGCCAGAGCTGTATCAGTGAGCACTGGTGGGTCTGCAGCTCTTGGGAGCTGTTTGCATCTGAAGATAGGACATCAAAGCTGGAGCTGGTGTGAGATAGATAGGAGGGCAGGCAGCACTCTAGAAATCAGCAGCACTGCCTGGAGAGCCTGTGAGCAGTGAGACTGAGCAGATGGCAGACCAGGCCCAAACTTCCACCAGTCCTTTCTCCTCTGGGAAGAGTCATGCTGGATGTATTTAATTCAGAGAAACGGACCATCCCATGTCATTAGTGAAATCCATTGTGCAAGAAACAAAAGTAGCCACAGGAGCACTTCTCCTGGTGTGATGAGCTGTGATTATTAAATGAGTCTCTGAACAGGGAGATGTCATCCAGAGCCACCTGGATGAGCTGGAGAAGTGGGGCCATGTGAACCTTATGGTATTCAGCAAAGCCAGGTGAAAGGTCTTGCCCATGGGTGAGGGCAGCCATCTGTGTCTGCACAAGTTGGGGAGGGAGGGATTGGGGAGAAGGACTTAGGGGTTCTGGGGGGTGCAAAGCTGGAGGTGAGCTGGCACTGAGCGCTCCCAACCTCAGCAGTGTCCTGGGCTGATCCCCAGCAGTGTGGGCAGCAGGGGGAGGGAGAGGATTCTGCCCCTCTGCTGTGCTCTCCTGAGACCCACACCTGTAGGGCTGGGGCCAGCTCTGGTGTGCTCAGCACAGCAGAGACATGGACCTGTTGGAGCAGGGCCAGAGGAGGCCACAGCAATGCTGGGAGGGCTGGAAGCCCTCTGCTGTGAGGCCAGGCTGAGAGAGTTGGGGTTGTTCAGCCTGGAGAAGAGAAGGCTCCAGGGAGACCTTCTGGTGGCCTCTCAATGTTTCAGGGGGCCAGGTGGACAGCTGGAGAGGGACTTACTCCTAAGTCCTGTTGTGGCAGGACCAGGGGTCATGATCTGATCTAAAAGAGGGGGATTCAGACTAGAGAGAGTGTTTGACTCTGAGGGTGGTGAGAAGCTGGTCCAGGTTGCCCAGGGCAGGGTAGATGCTTTATCCCTAGAGCCATTGCAGGTCAGGCTGTTCGGGGCACTGAGCGAGCTGCTCTAGTTGCAGCTGTCCCTGCTGACTGCAGGGGGATCGGACTGGATGAGCTTGAAAGGTCCCTTGCCACCCAAAGCAGCCTGAGATTCCACGGGTTCTGTAGTTGGTGCCAGCTGAAGGAGTTTCAGGTGGTGCTCACTCCCCTGGTGCTGTGCACCCTGCCCCGGCTGTGTTGCATGGGTAACTCTTCCTCTCTGCGAGAAGTGGAACTGTTTGAGTTGTCTCCCTGCACAGTTCAACCCCTGCTGCCCTGTCAGCAGAGGAGGGGAGGCACCACCTCTTGTCTGATCTGGCTGCTTTTGTCAGGGAGGAATGCTGTTGTTAATGAGCTGGTTAATCAGCGGGGCTCGGTCTTTGTACCTACAGCAGAACAACTTCAAAGTGGTTTGGAGCACCGGGAGTGCTGTAAAATAGGAGCAGAGAATGGTTTGGGTTGGAAGGGACCTTAAAGATCATCCAGTGCCAACTCCCTGCCATGGGCAGGGACACTTTTCACTCAAGGCCTCATCCAGCCTGGCCTTCAAGACCTCCAGGGAGGGGGCATCCACAAGCTCCCTGGGCAATCTGGTCCAGTGGTTTACTATCCTCACTGGAAAGAATTTCTTGATGGTCTCCAGTCTCAATCTCCTCTCTTCTAGCTCAAAGCCATTGCCCCTCATCCTCTGACTGCAAGCCCTTGTCAAAAGCTCTTTCCCCAGCTCTCCTGGAAGGCTGGAAGGCTGTTCTGAGGTCTCCCTGGAGCCTTCCCTTCTTTACATGAAGGAATGAAGTGAAAACCAGGTGTTTGGTCTCCCAGTTTTAACCCAAGGCTCAAAGCTGAGGATTGAAGGTCACTTCTGTGTTGAGCTTCTTAGACAGCAGAGGAAAAACCTGTGGCTGCTGGTGGCACACATCAGGTTGTGAACAGGATTGTTGTCACTGCTGTGCTCTGTGCAGAGTCAGGCCAATTCCTGTCACTGCTCACACTGCTGGGAGCAATCAGCAGGATTTTCCCAGCATTGCTGCTGTTGCCCAGAACAAAATTCCTCTTCCCTGTCCTATGGGTGGCCCACCCAGACAGAGCAGCCTAGAGGAGAAGGACTTGGGGCTCTGAGCTGCTGGAAAACCTCAACATCAGCTGGCAATGGTCGCTGGCAACCCAGGAGGCATCTGTGTGCTGTGACCAGCAGGACAAGGGAGGTGATTCTGCCCCTCTGCTCTGGTGAGATCCTGCATGGAACACTCTGTCCAGTTCTAGTGTTCCCAGCATAACAGGGACCTGGAACTGTTGATACATGCCTAGAGGAGGCCACAAAGATGATCAGAGGGTTGGAGCACCTCCCCTGTGGGGAGAGGCAGGGAGAGTTGGGGCTGTTCAGCCTGGAGAAAAGGTGGCACTGGGGAGACCTTAGAGCAGACTTTCAGTGCCTGTAGGGGGCTACAAGAAAGATGGGGAGGGACTTCCTAGAACTACTGGTAAGTGATGGGATGAGGTGCAATGGACTGGAGCTTGAGGTGTTCGGAGGAGACTTGATGGGGTGCTTGGTACCATGGATTAGTTGATTAGGTGGTGGTGGATTGGTTGAGGGGTTGGACGTGATGATCTTGAAGGTCTCTTCCAACCTGGTCTGTTCTGTTCTATTCTATTCTAGATACTGAGAGTGGAGATGAGGCAGAAATTCTTTCCAGTGCGGGTGGTGAGATGCTGTAACAAATTGCCCAGTGAGGAGGTCATGGATGCCCCCTCCCTGGGGGTGTTCAAGGCCAGGCTGGATGGGGCCTTGAGCATCTTGCTCTAGTGGGAGGTGTCTCTGCCCATGGCAGGGGTTGGAGCTAGCTGATTCTCAAGGTCCCTGCCAAGCCAAAGCATTCTGTGAAACCCAAGGTGCCTTCCTGATGCCACTGGCAGGCAGCGTGGCCAGGAATCACCAGCACTGCAATATCCAAATGCCAAAGCTGAGGGTTAACAGCCCCACAATGTTCAAATGGCAAGGCCTAGGCTGGCTGGGGGCGGTGGGTGGGTGGTTCTTTAGAGCATGGTTGGGTTCCAGGAAGGTTCATTAAGGCTCCTGCTGATGTCAGTGCTCCTTGAAGAACCCTTGGTGCTTCATTTCGCCTGTGGCGCACTGGAATGAGCAGCTTGTTTGCTGCGAGGTGTTGGTGGGGTGAGGGAACAGGAGGGACAGTGTGTGGGTCAGCAGAAGCTCTGGGGGGTGTAGCCTGCTTCTGGGTGCACTGAGATTCTCCAGGCTTGTTGAAAATGATTAGTTTTATCCATGCTTTATCACTTTGGAATGCAACAGCTGGAAATATTTGCAGTCTTGGAGGTAGAGCGAATGCCTGAGTGCAAACCGAACCTCCTCAGCTGATCTGCAGCCAGAATGGTGCAGATAAGGCTCTTGGCTTATCTGCCTGAAGTTTATTTGACCTTCTGCTCAGATCCAGCCCTCTGTAGTGCTTTGTCAGGATTGAAAGATCAGTATTTATCAGCCAGCAAGTGCTTACAGCACCTGGGAGGCTGAGGCTGTTCAGTCTTGCTTGAGACTGTCTTCATTTCTTAGTGGTGACAGCAGGATAGGGGGCAGACAGCAAGGTGAGGTTCTCTTCTCCACACATAGGCGCTGGAGGCTGCTTCCCTGCACGATGGTCAGGTTTCCCCTGCATAATAGGTCAGGTTTCATCACCCCTTAATATTCCCTGATGCTTTGCTGTTAATAAATGGGAGCACACAAATCAATCAGGCCTCGCCTGAGAACTTTTAATCAAGCTAATGGGTTTTTGCCTCCAGGCCAGAGGAAGGTGGGGTGACACAGGTTTTAATGGCACACAAAGGCAGCTGGACTCTGACCTTGCTGCTGCTTTCTCCCCAGTTCAAGGGGAAATACTTTCTCCTGGCTGCTTTTGGAGCGAAGCTGCTGCAGGACCTGGGCTCCCAGGTGGTTTTGTGGTGGAATCTGTGATGCTTTCATTCCTATCAGGGGTTGTAACCTTCTCTGATCTGTGTAGCTCTGACCTCAGTTACCCTGAAGTGTAACTTACACTGGTTTGTTTTCAGGGTGTGGAGGGTTTTCTGATCACTTCTATTAGTGTCCAAGTTGATCTGTACTTCAGGGCTGAGAGTTTCATGGACTCCTAGAATGGCTGGAATTGGAAGGGACCTTGAAGGTCATCCAGTTCCAACCCCCCTGCCATGGGCAGGGACACCTTCCACTAGAGCAGGTTGCTCAAGGCCTCCTCCAACTTGGCTTTGAATGCCTCCAGGGAGGGAAAATCCACAGCCTCCCTGGGCAACCCCTTCCAGGGTAGAATAGAATAGAATAAACCAGGTTGGAAGAGGCCTTCGAGATCAGAGTCCAACCCATCAACCAATCCAACACCACCTAATCAACTAATCCATTGCACCAAGCACCTGAACACCTCCAGTGATGGTGACTCCACCACCTCCTTGGGCAGCACATTCCAATGGGCAATCACTCTCTCTGTGTAGAACTTCTTCCTAACCTCCAGCCTAAACCTCCCCTGGCACAGCCTGAGATTGTGTCCTCTTGTTCTGGTGCTGCTTGCCTGGGAGAAGAGACCAACCCCCACCTGGCTACAACCTCCCTTCAGGTAGTTGTAGAGAGCAAGAAGGTCTCCCCTGAGCCTCCTCTTCTCCAGGCTAAGCAACCCCAGCTCCCTCAGCCTCTCCTCACAGGGCTGTGCTCCAAACCCCTCCCCAGCTTTGTTGCTCTTCTCTGGACACCTTCCAGCAACTCAACATCTTTCCTAAACTGAGGGGCCCAGAACTGGACACAGGACTCAAGGTGTGGCCTAACCAGTGCAGTGTACAGGGGCAGAATGACCTCCCTGCTCCTGCTGGCCACACTGTTCCTGATGCAGGCCAGGATGCCATTGGCCCTCCTGGCTGCCTGGGCACACTGCAGGCTCATGTTCAGCCTAACATCAACCAGCATCCCCAGGTCCCTCTCAGCCTGACTGCTCTCCAGCCACTCTGACCCCAGCCTGTAGCTCTGCATGGGGTTGTTGTGGCCAATGTGCAGAACCCTGCACTTGGATGTGTTAAATCTCATGCCCTTGGACTCTGCCCAACTGCCCAGCCTGTCGAGGTCCCTCTGCAGAGCCTCTCTACCCTCCAGCAGATCAACTCCTGCCCCCAGCTTGGTGTCATCAGCAAACTTACTGATGATGGACTCAATGCCCTCATCCAGATCATCAATAAAGATGTTAAAGAGCATGGGGCCCAGCACTGATCCCTGGGGCACACCACTAGTGCCTGGCTGCCAGCTGGCTGTGGCACCATTCACCACCACTCTCTGGGCTCTGCCCTCCAGCCAGTTCCTAACCCAATGCAGTGTGCTCCCATCCAAGCCATGGGCTGACAGCTTGGCCAGGAGTTTGCTGTGAGGGACGGTGTCAAAGGCCTTGCTGAGGTATCCCTATTTGAGGATGTTTTAGCAACCCAGTGCCCTTCAGCTGTGTGTGGGCAAGGGGGAAGTTGTGTTCAAACCCAAACATTGAAAAGATGTGTAGGTTTTTGATTTGTTTCAGCATAGAATAGAATTAACCAGGTTGGAAAAGACCTTTGAGATCATCCAGTCCACCCTATCACCCAACACCATCTAATCAACTAAACCATGGCACCAAGCACCCCCATCCAGTCTCGAACACCTCCAGGGATGGTGACTCCACCACCTCCCTGGGCAGCCCATTCCAATGGCCAATCACTCTTGGCAGCCTTGGCCTCCTTCAGGAGTTGCATGCAGAGTGCTTGGATGCTCCTGTAGTCTGGGTGCTGTTGTGGCTGCTGCTGGTGTTTGTTTCTCCCTGCCCCAGCCGTGTGGGAAAGAGAACTGGCCATGCTGTTAGGTCCTTGTCGCTCCTTGTGGATAGACTTGACCTACTGGACACAGATTTGGAGCCCTTGAGATGACTTTGGGAGGACTTTTTCTCTTGTCACATGGAGAGCTAGAAGTATATTGGAGTAATGAACCATTTGATCTTGGTGAGAGACTCCAGCTTGTGCAGGAAGGAAAACGCCTTAAAACTCAGGAGTGTTCATGGTGTGGGTCTAGCTGGTTACTCCTTGTTTGACCTGGCTGTTCAAAGACTTACCTCTAGTACCTAGTGAGGCCACAGCTGGAGTACTGGCTCCAGTTCTGGGCTCCCCAGCTCAAGAGACAAGGAGCTAGTGGAGAGAGGTCTGAAGATGCTGAGGGGCTTGGAGCATCTCTGTGAGAAGGAAAGGCTGGGAGCCCTGGGGCTGTTGAGCCTGGGGAAGAGCAGCCTGAGAGGGGATCTGATCCATGCTCAGCAAGAGATAAAGGCTGGGGAGCAAGAGGATGGGGCCAGACTCTTGTGGGTGGCGCCCAGGGCAGCACAAACTGCAACCCAGGAGGTTCCATCTGAAGAGGAGGAGAAACTTGTTTGGCGTGAGGGTGCTGGAGGCCTGGAGCAGGCTGCCCAGAGAGGCTGTGGAGTCTCCTTCTCTGGGGAGATTCCAAACCCTGCTGGCCATTGTGGTGCTGGGCAAGCTGCTGGGGGTGCCCCTGCTTGAGCAGGGCTTAGGGCTGGAGTGGATGGTCTGCAAAGGTCCCTTCCAAGCCTCCCCATGCTGGGATTCAGGATGAATTCCAGGATGCAGTTACCTGAATCAAAGCCGTGCAGCAGTACAGCCTCCTTCTTGACAGGGGCGTTTTGAGCCAGGCAAAACCAGAGCCGTTCCAGGAAGGCTGCTGTGTTTAGACTGAGCCTCACCCACTCTTAGCATTCAATAACCTTCTGTAGATAGAGAAATTGCAGTAAATGAGGTGATAATGTAACCTGGGGGCGAAACAAGAACCCTCTGTTCAGGCTGTCGTTCCTTGATGCAGACTAAACAGTGGCTCTGACTCGGGCGGTTTAGAGCTCCAAAACGTTTGTAAGTGAATCCAGACAGCCTGATAAGCAAGCTGTGGTTCTAAAACTGAACATGCCCTTTTTTCCCCCCCATCTAACATTTGAGCTAAGACTTTCCCAGACCTGTTCTCTGCAGCAGTTTTCTTGGCAGCTGCAGTCTTCACTTTTAAGTTGGCTGAAGTGCCGCAGGGAAGAAGCTCAGCTTGGTGGCTGAGCTGTTTCCACAGCCTGACCTGGCCTTCCGTGTTGTCAGGTTGTGTGCAGGGGAAATAAATCAAAGGCCTTCCAAAGCTGCTGTCACCCTTGTGCCCCAGCAAATGACAGGGTGGGGCAGTTCGGGCCTTGGGCTGGCTCACAAATGGACTCTGGCCCCTGTGGAAAGAGCAGGGACGGGAAATGCGCGGCTGGATGGATGCGGGGAGCCTGCCCTCCTCCTCCTCCCTGCTGGGACCCACAGGTGTGCAGTAGTGACTCAGCAAGCACTCAGTGACAGAGCAGTCCTGTGGGAACCCCTCTGAGACCTGAACTGGGAGAGTCAGAGCAGACTCACAGGCTGGTTTGGATGGGACTGTTCAAGCTCGTCCAGTCCAACCCCTCTGCAGTCAGCAGGGACAGCTGCAACCAGGGCAGGTTGCTCAGAGCCCCAAGCTACCTGACCTGCACTGGGTCTAAGGATGAGGCATCTCCCACCTCTCTGGGCAACCTGGGACAGGGTCTCACCACCCTCAGGGTCAAACATTTGTCCCTTCTCTCCAGTCTGCATCTCCCTCTTAGCTTAAACCATCAGCCCTTGTCCTGTCACAACAGGCCCTGCTCAATAGTCTGTCCCCAGCTTTCTGCTCAGCCCCTTCAGGCACTGGAAGGCCACCAGAAGGTCTCCCTGGAGCCATCTCTTTGCCAGGCTGAACAACCCCAACTCTCTCAGCCTGGCCTCACAGCAGAGGGCTTCCAGCCCTCCCATCACTGCTGTGGCTTCCCCTGGCCCCACTCCAACAGGTCCATGTCTGTGCTGTGCTGTGCTGAGGACTCCAGGGCTGACCCCAGCACTGCAGGTGGGGGTCTCAGCAGAGCAGAGGGGCAGAATCCCCTCCTTTACTTCTGCCCACACCAGCTGAGGACACAGTTGGCCTTCTGACAAATAAGGGCCTGCAGTGAATAGTTCTTGCCCTCTTCCTTGAGGAGAATCCTTCTCTGTGGCCCTTCCAGACTTCATAACCTGAAGTATGGTGTCAGTGTGTTTCTGTGTGTGAGCTGAAGCCCATTGATAGATCTGTGAGCTCTTGCTATTAGTGGTGCTGGCAGCATTTGCCCAGAGCTCTTTGCTCTCAGTGTTTGATGTGCTTATGTCACCCACTAATGGCATTAGAGGAGGCTGTGTCCTCTCTGGCTTTCCTCATTAATGGGATTATCTGCCTAGCTCAGTGCTGCTGAGGAGCCCTGCTCACTTTCACAGGTTTATGTCAGCTTGTGGGACTTGAAAGGTTTAAGAACTGCCTTGGCTTCCAGCTGCTGTTCCTCAAGGGAGGGAGAGGACTTGCTGAAGCTTGTCCATGACTTATTTAAGCAAGCTGTTTATTTGTGTAGCCGATGCTTTGGAGCTCTGTAGGCAAAAAGTGTTTAGGGATGCTGGATGAGCAATTCACACTGCAGGTGGAAGCCTCCTGAGCAGTAATTCTACCTCAGCAGCGAGTTAGCTTGTCACAGTTCCCTGTCCTCCTTGTGTCCCTGGCCCAGTGTTGCAGATGCTCAGCACGGTGGGGTTGGAAGGGACCTCTGCAGATCAGCCAGTCCAACCCCACTGCTCCAGCAGCTTGCTGAGGGTTATGTGCAGGTGGGTTTGGAACCTCTCCAGCTCTGGAGCTTCTGGTGGTGGTGGTCTTTGTTCTGCAAATCAAATGTAAATTAGGTTCCAAGTTCTGGTTGTGTGGAATGAGTGCAGCACAAGGATGTTTCATGAGTTTAATACCCTCGGGGCTCCCTTTCTGCTCTTCTTGTGAATCCCCACGTTCATCTCCCTTGGAGAACAGCTCAATCCCCTGTGATTTTGGTCACAAGGTCGTGTTTCCCAAAGCTGCTGGCTCCTGCTGGAGCCAGGAAGGCTGAATTTCTAGAGAACTTTCCTCTTTGTGCTTAGTCTGAGCTGGGCAGGACTGGGGAATGTGGTTTAGCGATCCTAACTCTTGTGGTCGAGGCTGCTTTGGGAGGATCTTCAGGCTAAAGGGGCTGCAGGGTGAGTGCAGCTCACAAGTCATGTGGAAATATCTTCAGGCAGATAAAAATGGAGAGAAGGGAGATCCTTGGGGTAAACAAACTGGAGAAGAAGACTGCTGACATGGAAGGCACACTCCTGATGTGGTTTCTCACCAAACCCATTCCACTTCAATGGATTTATTAGTATTCCCCCCTCCCCCCCACTGTTCCTGTCTCTTGTGAAGTGTATTTATTCTTCTTTCCACACACCACCCCCCTCCCAAAATGCCATTTTTAGCTTGAGGAGACAGACTTGGTCCTGGACAGAAGATAACTTGAGATGACATAGTCACTGCACTCTTTTGGAGTGGCTTTGTCACATGGACACTAATTGCAGAGAGGTCTCGGAATGTGCCTCTGAGAAACATGCTGGTGCTGGGAGGCAAAGGGCTGGTGCTCACAGCAAGTGATGTGCAATGGGGTAGAAGCTGCTGGGAAGGGGTCAATTGTGTGTGAGTGAGTGATTTCCAAAGCCTCTTTAACCCCAAGGAGCTGAGCCTGCAGAACAGGAGGCTGAGGGGAGACCTTCCGGCTCTCTCCAGCTCCCTGCAAGGAGGTTGGAGCCAGGTGGGGGTTGGTCTCTTCTCCCAAGGAACAAGAGGAAATGACCTCAGGCTGCACTAGGGGAGGCTTAGAGGAACAATTTCTTCCCCAGGAGGGTTGTCCACACCTGGCACAGGCTTCCCAGGGTTGTGGTGAAGTCCCCATTCCTGGAGGGAAGCTGTGGAGATGTGATGCCGGGGGGGGGGGGATATGGTTTAGCAGTAGACTTGGTCATGTTGGGTTAGCAGTTGGACTTGGTGATCTTAAAGGCCTTTTCCCAGCTCAATGATTCTATGATCCATTTATGAAGTGATTTTTCAGTCCCTTGTGGATGCCCTTCAGGGTGTAGATGTGGTTCCTCCCTCTCTGCACCATGTTTGGACTGGATGGTCTTAGAGGTCTTCTCCAGCTGAACCAATTCTCTGACTCAATGTTCCTGCAGCCACGAAGCAGTGTGTGGCTGGTCTTGTTGACCTGTGCCTCTAAATATGGCACTTGGGAGACCTCCATTTAAATTTAAACCTGGTGAAAGGAGACTCCTTCATCATCCCTGCTGTTAATCATTGTGCTGTCTGTTTTCACAGCCTCTCTGACTCCTCTCCTTGAAACCTCTTGGGAGACAGCCCGGCAGCAGCAGTAAGCTGAAACCCGGTTCTATTCAGAACGGGCTTCACCCTTGGAAAAGGAGGATTGGTTTTTGTTTAAAAGCAGAGGCATGTGTGTTTTCTAATTCCAAATGGGTTCCATTTCTGTCCAAATGGGACCAGGCATTCCATCTGCTCCGGGGCTGGGACTGTCTGAAGCCTGCTCCCCAGTCTGGTTTCGGCTTCGTGGCGTTGCGGAACGAGGCGGAGGGGGCGAGGAGGGGGAAAAAATTACTCCTGGGAGTATTTCAGTCCTGCTGTGTTATTAGTGGTGTGCTGAGTGTGACCTTCCCTGATGTCAGTGGGCAGCTAGTTTGTCTTCACGTGTTTGTTATTTTAAAGTGAGTGCTTGCATGTCTGGGGAGCAGAACAGCACCGTAGGAAAGCTTCATGCGTGCTTGTCGCCGTCGTTAACATTAAACCTCAGATGCCTTACTCAGGGCAGGAGCACGCAGGGAATGCGTCCACAGCCATGCCTCTCTGTCCTTTGGCTATCGGCTCCTGCCTTATCAGAAATAGATCAGGGCTGATGAGGCTGCCCATGGATTGTTTACAAGGTATTTCAGGCCTGAAGGGATATTTGCTCGGGGGCTGGAGTCGCTCTGCCCACTTCTGACCCGCCGCAGAAGTGAAAGCTTCCCGGGAGGGTTTTCTTTGGGGCTTGCTGGTGAGGAGGGACAGAGCCACCAAGGCAAGGGCAGCCTCTAGCCAGGGGGGTAGCCCCTGCTTATTTCAGAGTGATGAAGTCTGAAGGTGATCCTGAAGATGGGGAAAATGAGGATCCAAGCTAAGTGAAGGATGGAACAAGATGAATTCAGGGCGGTGGAAAGAAGCTGTGCCTGAGCTCTGCCCTGGTGCTTTGTGAGCTGCTCTGGTTTGTAAGTTGAGGCAAGATCAACCGATTGCTGCTGGCAGCAGGCAGCTGCGAGCTCTACCATGACTTGTTGGCTTTCTTGTGCAGCCAAAGACACAGTAGGTATCTTGGGTTTCCTCTCAAGGGCAGTGCTGCAAAAAGGGTGAAGGCTTGAATGCTGCAAATGCTTTGTAAGAGTTGCTTTCTCATTCCTGTGAATGCCCTGGTTTGAGTTGGGGGTGGGGTGGGGGTGGGAAAAGGGCAACAAACCACAAACAGCTAGTTCTGTTTGGTTTTACTTTCCAGCTCAGTCTCCTCTTAATTAACTCCTTCCTTAAATGTGAACTGTTTGGGGTGAGAGTATTTAATTACAGGGAATTCATGCAGTTTATTGAAGTGTTACAAGCAAAGTGTGTGTGTGAATATTCATAGATATATCTCTTTGAAGCAGTGCTTTGGATAAACAGCTTTGTGAAATAGGAGCAAGGAGGTTTGAGTTAGATTCATGAAGTGACCCTGGAGACCTTCAAGGTCTGCCTTGATGTAACCCTGGCCAGCCCCATCTAGTTGGAGGTGTCCCTGCTGACTGCAGGGTGATTGGGCAAGATGCCCCTTTGGAGATGCCTGCCAACCTGATGCAATAATGAATGGCTGGGGAAGGGTCTTGTTTGTGCTAGCAGGTGTGAGCTGCAAGTGTGCAACTCAGGGATCTAAATCCAGCAGCAAGCATGCCAAGAGGTGGCTGTTCTCCTTCAGGGATGTGAAATGTGTCACACCCCACAGAACTCTGAGGGAACAAACTTGCTGCTTTGTAGGTACTGGGGCTGAGGTGGTTCAAAATCCTTGGCAGAGGAAGCTTTGCCCAGCTGCAGAGGAACACTGGCACCCCTCTGGCCACTGGTCCAGTGTTTGCTGTGACCAGTAATGTCACCAGAGTCATGACTTCATTATGCCAAGCAGCCTGGCTTGGCTTTTAGGCTAATGGATGTTTGAGCTGATTGCCAGCTCAGTGCTGTGCTTTAGCTGGGCAGCACCCTGTGGCTGTAATTTCCTTAGCTGTCTATTTTTATTGCTTCATGACACCTTGAGCAGGTATTGCACTGAACAAGCTGCTGCTGAGACTTCAGGAGGACTCTAATCTTGTTAATCCTGAGCATGGGGAGTAGATAACCATGGTCACAGCTCCGTGGGACAGATCATTCTGCAGGTGCAGGCTGGTGGCAGCAGGTTTGGGGTTTGGTGTGGGTTTCTCTCCCCTTTTTCCAAGCAAACCCAGGCTCTGGTGCAAGGCAGCTGCAGCTCTGGGATCTGCCTGCTTTGAGAACTGGCTGATTGGGGTTGGTGTGCTCCATCATGGACCTTCTCTTCATGGATCAAAGAACACAAACATTCAGTCCTTGCTAGCAAAGGCAGTCTGAAGGAGAAGGAGATTCTGTCTTGATAGCATCTAACTGGATGGGGTTTTTCTGACATGAAGACTCCATAGATTTGGGGGTTTATTTGTTGGTGTTCCAGAGAGAGAGAGGGATCTGCTGGAGAGAGTCCAGCAGAGAGAGAACAAGCTCTGCTTTGGGGTGGGGTGCTTGATCTGTGACCTGAGAGCCTCAATTTGGAGAAAACAAGGAGAAAATGGGGGGTGCTGAATGTCTGAGACTGCATGGTGGCCTGTTTGGAACTGACCAGTTAAGGAGTGAGGAAGCAGTTGTGTCCCTGGACTCAGCACTGGTGACACCACACCTTGAGTGCTGTGGCCAGCTTTGGGCACTGCAGTGAAGGCATTGAGGTGCTGGAGCAGGTACAGAGAAGGGTAAGGAAGGTGGTGAGGGATTTGGAGAGCATGTAGTAGGAGGAGAGGCTGAGGGAGCTGGGGTTGTTTAGGCAGGAGAAAAGGAGGCTGAGCAGAGACCTCATTGCCCTCTACAACTGCCTGAAAGGAGGTTGGAGTGAGGCCAGTGTTGGCCTCTTCTCCTGAGTAACTAACAACAGGAGAAGGGGAAACAGCCTCAAGCTGTGCCAGGGGAGGTTTAGGTTGGACATGAGGAATGATTTCTTCCCTGCAAGAGTGATCAGGGCATTGGAACAGGAGGTGTTGGAGTCACCATCCTCAGAGGTGGTCAAGAAGTGCGTGGATGTGGCACTTGGGGACATGTTGTGGTGGTCATGGAGGTGTTGGAGTCACCATCCTCAGAGGTGGTCAAGGAGTGTGTGGATGTGGCACTTGGGGACATGTTGTGGTGGTCATGGAGGTGTTGGAGTCGCCATCCTCAGAGGTGTTCAAGGAATGTGTGGATGTGGCACGTGGGGACATGTTGTGGTGGTCATGGAGGTGTTGGAGTCGCCATCCTCAGAGGTGTTCAAGGAGTGTGTGGATGTGGCACCTGGGGACATGTTGTGGTGGTCTTGGAGGTGTTGGAGTCACCATCCTCAGAGGTGGTCAAGGAGTGTGTGGATGTGGCACCTGGGGACATGTTGTGGTGGTCATGGAGGTGTTGGGTGGAAGGTTGGACTTGATCTTAGAGGTTTCTTTCCATCCTTTATGTTTCTCTGTGTTGCATGTTGCTTTGCAAGCTGCAGGCAGTTCAGAGCTGTAGACTTTGGATGCCTCTCTAGAGCTCAGCAGATGTTCTCCTCTTCACCATCACTTGTAGCTGAAGTTTGACCCTGCAGGAGAAGTTGTGTCCGTAGAGCACCCTGAGCTCACCTGCTTTTCTGGTCCTCTCCTGCACAGCTCAACACAGACTGGAACAAATATGATGACAGGTTGATGAAAGCAGCAGAGAGAGGGGATGTGGAGAAGGTTTCATCCATCCTTGCCAAGAAAGGAGTCAGTCCTACCAAACTGGATGTGGAAGGGAGATCTGCGTAAGTACCTGCTGGGGCTCAGCAGGGGCATGGGGAAGGTGCTGGGAGGTGCAGTCCCTGGATCTTATTGCTGCCCTAAACACTCTTTTTCAATATATAGGTCTGTGTAATAGTTTGTGTTGGGTTCTGGGTCCAGTTCTAGGCTCTCCAGTTCAGGATTGGCAGGGAATTACTGGAGAGAATCCAGCAGACTCTACAAAGATGCTGAGGGGCCTGGAGCGTCTCTGTGAGGAGGAAAGGCTGAGAGCCTTTGGGGCTCTTCAGCCTGGAGAAGAGCAGCCCCAGAGGGGATCTGCTCAAAGCTCAGCAAGAGCTAAAGGGTGGGGAGCAAGAGAATGAGGCCAGACTCTTGTCTGTGGTGCTCAGTGACAGGACAAGGAGCAATGAGCACAACCTGGAACCCAGGAAGTTCCATCTGAAGAGGAGGAGAAAATTCTTTGGTGTGAGGGTGCTGGAGCCCTGGAGCAGGCTGCCCAGAGAGGTTGTGGAGTCTCCTTCTCTGGAGAGCTTCCAACCCCACCTGGCCATTGTGATGCTGGGCAAGCTGCTGTGGGTGCCCCTGCTTGAGCAGGGGTTAGCACTGGATGATCTCCAGAGGTCCCTCCCCTCCCTCACCACGCTGGGGCTCTGGGGTTTAAATATTTGCTCTTGCCAAACTGGGATGTCAAAGGGAAATTGAAAGCATGTTGGTGGTATTTCCCCCTCCCTGGGTGATTCAAGGTAAATAATGGTTGCTTGTCCAGAAAGTGATCTTGTTCCTTCAAGTAATGTCTGCAAACTTCTGGGGTGGGTTTGGACCCTGTCCAAAGCTGGGTTTGTGCTGCCTCATGCTCTCAGCAGGCAAGCTGTTTGCTTTGACTCCTGGTCAATATCACTCTGCTGTGTACAAGCCAGGGGTGCTTAAGCAAAGTGGTTTCTATTTTTAGGTTCCACGTTGTGGCCTCCAAGGGAAACCTGGACTGCCTGAACACCTTCCTGGTTCATGGAGCTGATATCACAGCCACTGATGCTGCAGGTAGGTGTCCTCAAAGGTTCTCAGCCTGCTCTTTGTTTTGGAGTAGAATTAAAGGTAAATCTTCCTCCTTCCTGTAGCTGGCAAAACAATGAATGATGTGTGACTCAATGCTGAGCTTTGAGGGAGCTGCTGATGTCCTGTCATGTAAGGTCATGAAGGCACTAGAGCTTATGAACCTTGGTTTTGTGCTGCTACAACTGTACATAGAATAGTTTTGGGTGGAGAAGGCCTTTAAGGTCATCAAGTCCATCCATTGTCCAACTCTGCAAAGGCTAAACCATGTCCCTCAGCACCATCCCTGCAGCTTTGAAACATTTCCAGGGATGGGGATCCAGCCACCTCTTGTTCCAGTGTTTGAGAACCCTTTCAGTGGAGAAATTGTTCCTCATGTCCAATCTAAACCTCCCCTGGAGCAACTTGAGGCCATGTCCTCTTGTCTGGTCACTTGTTCCTCAGGAGAAGAGACCAACCCCCACATGGCTTCAACCTCCTTTCAGGGAATTGTAGAGAGCCTGAAGGTCTCCCCTCAACCTCCTTTTCTCCAGGCTGAGCAACCCCAGCTCCCTCAGCTGCTCCTCACCAGATCTGTTCTCTAGACTCTTGCCTGGGCAACCTGTTCCAGCCTCTCACCTCTCTCATTGTGAAGAGCTTCCTAATGTCCAACCTGAATCTCCCCTGCTCCACTTGCAATCCATTGCCCCTCATGCTCTCACCACAGGCCCTTCTAAACAGTCCTATCCCAGCCTTCTTGTAGGCCCCCTTTGAGGTGCTGGAGAAGGAAGGGAGCTGGGCCCCCCCTGGAGGTGCCGGAGAAGGAACGCTAACGCTTTAGTGCAGCACAAATGAGCTCCTTAGGGAGCAGTGTCTCAGGATTAGTGATAACCTTGCTGAGCACCACCCCAAGCCCGTTGGGTTCGTGTCTGGTGCTTCTCATTGCATGCTCCAAGCTGACCTGGGGTTTGGTGTTCTTCTCTCCCCAGGCAGGAACGCCTTGCACCTAGCCGCGAAATACGGACATGCTTTGTGTCTGCAGAAGCTGCTGCAGGTACTGGAGGAGACAGCTTGTTTGTCTTGGGCTTGATTTCTTGAGAGGGACAAGAAGGTGCCTGGAAGGTTCAAAATGGGCATGTGCCACTGGTTTGTTCTTTTTTAGAATGGAATAGACCAGGTTGGAAGAGACCTTTGAGATCGAGTCCAACCTATCACCCAACACTATCCAATCAACTCAACCATGGCACCAAGCTGCCCATCCTGTCTCTTCCTAAACACCTCCAGGGATGGTGACTCCACCACCTCCCTGGGCAGCCCATTCCAATGGCCAATCACTCTCTCTATGAAGAACTTCCTAACATCCAGCCTGAACCTCCCCTGGCACAGCCTGAGACTGTGTCCTGTGGAATTGCATTAATGTGGCTGTGGACTTGCATTGATTTTAACAATGAGACAGTCATGGGGGGAAAGATCTTTCATTTGTATTGAAGGGGCTGTGGCTGAAAGGGTGCTGAAAGCAAGCCAATGAGCTTTTTTGGTCTGCTCACAGGCAAGCAAATCAAGTTGTGGAGTCTGCTTCTGGAATAAAAAGGAGCTTGGGTGCCTCTTCAGACCTGGTGCTCCTTTCATGAGTGCCTTTAGGAGCAGTAACACTGAAAGGTCTGCCCAAGGGATGAGGTCCCCCTCACAGGTCTCTTTCCCAAGGGGAGCATTGAGCTCTTCATGGGGCTCTCCCCCCAAGGGGAGAGCTGATTGTCCTCATGTGGTGGACATTCATATCCTCAATCTGTCACTAATGAGATGATGTTGGCAGTGTCTTAGTTTTGTCTGCTGTTTGTATGATTTTGTACTTCACTGGCATGAAGATGATGTGAATGTGTCTGAACTCTTGGAGCTTCTGCAACTCTTGATCAATGTCTTCAGAGCATCAAAGTGCCTGTAGCCACAGCCTGTCAGCTCCTGCATGGCACTAGGTTTCTAAACCACAAGCTTAACATCTGTCTTTAGTTCAGGCACTTTTTATTGCTTTCATTCAAACCTCAGAACATTTGATGCTTGCTCAGTGCACTCTGGATCTCAGCTGATAAACTGGGGTTGCTTATTTTAACAGTACAACTGCCCAACAGAGAATGTGGATCTTCAAGGAAGAACTGCTCTTCATGATGCAGGTAAAAGGTTGTGCTTCCCCCCTGGCTGGAGTGGGAAATACAGCTTTAGCTTCACTTGATTTTCAGATGGGTCAGAGTCTCCTACTGCATTAGGAGATAATGGTTTTCTCTTCTCATGATGCTTGTCCTCAATGACAGAGTTGTTATCCATGGGACAGCAATGTGCCCTCATAAGAAAGCCACTGATCTCCTGGGGTGCATGAAGAAGAGCGTGGCCAGCAGGCTGGGGGAGGTTTCTTGTCCCCCTCTACTCTGCCCTAGTGAGACCATATCTGGTCTCCCCAGTTCAAGAGAGTCAGGGAACTACTGGGGAGAATCCAGCAGAGGGTATGAGGATGATGGAGTAGAACATCTGTCTGATGAGGAAAGGCTGAGAGCCCTGGGGCTGTTGAGCCTGGAGAAGAGCAGCCTGAGAGGGGATCTGCTCAGTGCTCAGCAAGAGCTAAAGGATGGGAGGCAAGAGGATAGGGTGGGACTCTTGACAGTGGTGCCCAGTGGCAGGACAAGGGGCACTGGGCTCAAACTGGAACCCAGGAGTTTCCATCTGAAAATGAGGGAAGTGTTCCTTGGTGTGAGGGTGCTGGAGGCCTGGAACAGGCTGCCCCTGGAAGTTGTGATATCTCCTCTGGAGAGATTCAAAACCCACGTGGATGCGTTCCTGTGGCCTGCCCTGGGTGATCCTGCTTGGACTCTCTCTCTAGAGGTCCCTTCCTACCCCTATCATTCTGTTACTCTATGAACAGTCTTAGCAGAGGCTGTAGGTCTGAAGGTCTCTCCTGATGCCCATGAATCAAATCTCAAGCAAGTAGCAGGAGCAGTGTTTCAGGACAATGATGTTAGCAGGTTAAGATCCCATCGCTCTGGATTCCCTTCATCCTCACTCTGCTCTGCAGTGTCTCAAACAGGAGAGCTTGATTTCCTTCACATGTTTTTGAGATGGTTGTCTGGGAACTAGGTCCTAGAGCCTTGTCATGCTTTAGCTTGTGGAGGTGTTTGGAGTGTCACCAAGGCTGTGACTTGCTCTTGCTCTTTCTCTTTCAAGCTATGTCAGACTGTTCCTCCAGCATACAGCTGCTCTGCGATCATGGGGCCTCAGTGAACTCAAAAGATGGAGTAAGTTGCTGCTTTGAGCATTCTCCTGCACAAACCCTGTTTGAGTTCTTGTGCTTTCTCTACTTTTTCTCCTTATCCTTACTTTTCTTTCCCTCTCCCTCCCTGCAGGATGGGAGGACACCGCTAGTGCTGGCCGCTCAGATGTGTCGTCCCACCGTTTGTCAGCTTCTGATAGACAGAGGAGCAGATGTTAATGCCAGGGACAAACAAAACAGGTAACACTTGCTGAGGCTTGTCAGGGTGCCTGCTGACATTTCAAGGGTGGAAAGCTCTCCTTTGGCTTACAGGCTGCAGAGTGAAAGAGGCTAAATCCAGTGGAAAAGAACTTGGGCTTGAGTTCAGGAGTGGATGTGCCAGAGCAATGACACGGATCAGGCATGGCCTTCTTAATTGCTGCTTCTTGCAGCTCAGATAAATAGTTGGGTGGCTGCTGCCAGCAGAGGAACTGGAGTTTGTTTGCTGAAGGCTTTGGTTGTAGAACTGCATCTTGCACCCTTTGGGGGTCAACGTGCAAAATGAATCATGACAAAAGCAGTGCTTGGTCAAGGAGTACTTGAGTCCCATCGTGGCTTCAAAGAAACCTAAAGGCCCTTGAAACATTTGCTCCTACACTCAAGGAAGAGGTCAGGGAAGGGGGCTTTGCAGCTCCTGCTTCTGCCAGTTGTTTCTTGGAAGATGGCTGCTTGGTGGCCCGTGGAGATGAGGCTACTGTGGGACAAAGCATGGATCCTTGCGTTGCATGCTCTGGAGCTGGCAGGCGTTCGGCTTGTGCTGCCAGGACTCCCAAGTACTTGCCTCCTCCAGCTTTGTCTAAACCCTCTCCTGCTTTGTTGTGTCTGAGATCTGCATCTAACTAGAGAGAGAGGGAGCCAAAGTCATAGTTTTCAAAACACTGGGTGGCTCTCAAAGGCTTGAGGTTTATGTTGAGTTCCAGGGAAATGCTGCCCTTGGAGCATTGTTTGCTTTTGGACAAATACTTAACCATTGACCAAACGACTCTTGGAAGCTCAGCTTCCTCTCTTGATAGAGGAAAGACTCCTTGCCTCGAGTTCCCATCACTAGACAGCAGTGTAGGAAGGATTAGTGCTGTGACTGCTCCACTGAAGGCTGAGATCCTCAAGTCTCTGAATCAAATCTCTCTCCTCATCCTCAGGACTGCCTTAATGCTAGGCTGTGAATACGGCTGCAAGGATGCAGTAGAAGTGTTGCTCAGGAATGGTGCTGATGTTAGTTTGACTGATGGCCTTGGTCATGACTGTGCTTACTATGCCCGAATTGGTGACAATATTGACATTTTGGCTTTAATAAAAGCTGCCCTTGAGGATTCCAGCAAAGGTATGAAGAACCTGGCTGCCGTGGGTTTGGGGTTGCTCTCCTGTTTGGTGCTCTTCCCGCTGCTGTGCCTTCAGGAACTGGCTTGGTTTGGAGGGCAAGTGTAGTTCTTTGAACAGCAGCAATAACAAAAGTGATAAGCTGCCTGATTGGGAGGGGGAAGAAGGTCTTGGGGAAGAGGTTGGTTTAGCCAGCAGTGTACCCATGTAGCCAAGAAGCCACCAACATCCTGGCCTGGATCAGTAATAGTGGTCAGCAGGGGTTAGGAAGTGATTGTTCCCCTCTGCTGGGCACTGGTGAGGCCACATCTTGAATCCTGCATTCAGTTTTGGGCCTCTCACTCCAAGGATGACATTGAAGAGCTGGAGTAGGTCCAGAGAACAGGTGGAGGTGAAGGGTCTGGAGAACAGGTCTGGTGAGAAGCACCTGAGGGACCTGAGGTTGTTAAGCCTGGACAAAAGGAGGCTAAAGGGAGACCCTCCTGGTTCTCTACAACTCCTTGAAAGGAGGTTGGATTGAGGTGGGGGTTGGTCTCTTCTCCCTAGTATCTCATGACAGAGTGAGAGGAAATGGCCTGAAATTGTGCCAAGGGAGGTGTAGGTTGGGCATCAGGCAAAACCTCTTTGCTAAAAGAGTGGTCAGGGATTGGAACAGGCTGTCCAGGGAGGTGGTGGAGTCACCACCCCTGGAGGGGTACAAGAAACGTGTGGACATGGCACTTTGGGAACGTGGTGGTGTTGGCTTGATGGTGGGGCTTGATTTTAGAGGTCTTTTCCAGCCCAAACAATGATTCTATTGCAAGGTGAATGCAGGCTCAAGGTTGCTTGAGCCTGGCATTGCAGTGTTGATTTTTGGGAGCTGTTTAGCTTTAGCTGCAGACAAACTTTTCACTTGTTTCTGTGGTTGATTAACTGAGGAAGGGTGAATTTATTTCTGGGAATGTCCTCCCAAGATGGAAAGTAGACAGAATGAGCTGAATGTGCTGCATGAGTCTGAGGGAAATGCTTTGAACTCACTCTTTCTGTGGTGCTTTTTCAGCAAGAGGCAGCATGAAGAGAGGGCAGCCTGAACAAAAGGTAAGGTTGGACGTGAGCATCTCCCAAGCCATTCATTCTATCACTGGTGGTGTTGAAAGGGTCCTTAAAATGATGCTGTGATGTGAAATTAGTGTGTTATAAAACCTTAGACAGTAGGACAAGGAGCAATGGATGTGAGCTGCAGCACAGGAGGTTCTACCTCAGCACAAGGGGGAACTTCTTTACTGTGAGGGTCACAGAGCACTGGAACAGGCTCCCCAGAGAGGTTGTGGAGTCTCCTCCTCCGGAGACTTTCAAGGCCTGTCTGGATGTGTTCCTCTGTGACCTGTGCTGGATTCTGTGGCCCTGCTCTGGGAGAGGGGTTGGACTCAGTGATCTCTTTAGTGTTCCAACCCCTGACATCTTGTGATCCTTAGATTCCTACTTAGCTGAGAAGATTCCCTCTCTACTCTGATGCTGTGGCTGCTGATGTGACAAATACCTGGTGATTTGCACATTCAGGGTTAGAGCTGTGACTGTTTGCTGGCTGGCTGAGCTCTGGGTGACCCCTGTGAGGGTGTTTGTGGTATTGCCCCCCATTGGAAGCTGAAATGGAGGCAGGGAGGGAATGGATTGAGACTTGAGGGGAGATTTAGGCTGGAGGTTAGGAAGAAATTCTTTCCAGTGAGGGCGGTGAGACACCAGAACAGGGAGGTCGTTGGTGCCTCCTCCCTGGTGGGGTGTTCAAGGCCAGGTTGGATAGGGCCTTGAGCAACCTGGCCTATTGGGAGGTGTACCTGCCCGTGTCATGGGGTTGGAACTAGGTGATGTTTAAGGTCCCTTCCACCCCAAAGCATTCTCTCTTGAGCTGAAGGCTTCATTGTTGCAATCCCAGGTCACTAACATGTCACAGAAGTGGAACCGGCTGCACACGCAGGAGGATGTGAATGTCAAGCTGTATCAGAAGGATCATAATGCTCAGGTGAGTGAGGAGGATTGCTGTGTCTGCTCTATTCCCACCCTCACAGTCAACCAGGCCTGCTCAAGTCAAGATGTGCTTGTAAAATGAGCTAGCAGTTCTGCTAGGAAAGGTCAGGCCTGTTGCTGCTTAATTAAAGCTTAATTGCGTGCCTGTAATGTGGCAATTATGCAGAGAAGCTGTAAAGGTTTTCAGGAGCAGAATCCTTGTTTGGATAACAAATGAGTGCAAGTCTCTTCATGTCTTTACCTTGCCCAGCTCTTCACCTTCTGCTCCTTCTGCCTGCAGTAAAATCCCAGGGTCACAAAGCAGGAAGGTTTACTGTAGTGCTCTCAAGAGGGAGGTTTAGTGGTGGCCAGGGGGAAGGTTTACTCGTGGCCAAGCAACCTGTATCATAAGATCTACTGCCTGGTATTCATTTTCTCCTCCTGTGACTATGTCACTACAGTTTTCACACAGGTAAACAATGCCCCTGTGCTCAGCACTGGTTAGGCCACACCTTGAGTCCTCTGTCCAGTTCTGGGCCCCTCAGTTTAGGAAAGAGGTTGAGCTGCTGGAAGGTGTCCAGGGAAGGGCAACAAAGCTGGGGAGGGGCTTGGAGCACAGCCCTGTGAGGAGAGGCTGAGGGAGCTGGGGTTGCTTAGCCTGGAGAAGAGGAGGCTCAGAGGAAACATTATTGCTGTCTACAGCTACCTGGAGGGAGGTTGTAGCCAAGTGGGGGTTGGTCTCTTCTCCCAGGCAACCAGCACCAGAACAAGAGGACACAGTCTCAAGCTGTGCCAGGGGAGGTTCAGGCAGGATGTTAGGAAGAAATTCTTCATAGAGAGAGTAATTTGCCATTGGAATGGGCTGCCCAGGGAGGTGGTGGAGTTGTCATCATTGGAGGTGTTTAGGAGGAGAGTTGATGGGGTGCTTGGTTGCATGGTTTAGTTGATTAGATGGTGTTGGATGATGGGTTGGATGTGATGATCTTGAAGGTCTCTTCCAACCTGGTCTGGTTTGGTTTGGTCTATTCTATTCTAATGTTTTAAGCTTTGCACTGAGCAATCAAAGCCTTCATTCTGCTCCACACTGTACTGAAAGGATAAGGCCAGTGGTATCCTGGGGTGCTTGGAGAGTGTAGCCAGCAGGTCAGAGGAGGTTCTTCTCTCCCTTTTCTCTGCCCTGGTCAGACCACATCTGGAGTAGTGTGTCCAGTTCTTGGCTCCCCAGTTCAAGAGGGACAGGGATGTACTAGAGAGTGTCTAGGGGAGGCTATGAGGATGATGGACTGGAACATCTCTCTGATGAGGAAAGGCTGAGAGACTTGGGGCCGTTTAGTCTGGAGAGTAGCAGCTTGAGAGTGGATCTTGTGAATGTTTGTAAATATCTGAAGGGTGGGTGTCAAGAAGTGGCCAGGCTCTTTTCAGTGCTGGCCTGTGACAGAACAAGGGGCAGTGGATGCAAATGGGAGCACAGGAAGTTCCACCTCAGCATGAGGAGAAATGTTGTTGGTGCGAGTGTGCTGGAGCCCTGCAGCAGGCTGCCAGGAGGGGCTGTGGAGTCTCCTTCTCTGCAGACTTTCAACACCTGCCTGTGACCTGCCCTAGGTGATCCTGCTCTGATAGGGAACTGGAATCTACCTCCAGAGGTCCTTTCCAACCCCTACCATTCCATGACTCCCTGGTAAAGCCCTCCAAGTGCAGCTTGCTCTGCTTTGAGCTCAAGCAGTCACTGCAGTTGGGGCAGCGGTGATCAGGCAAGAGTTAAAGGTGGTTTATTGTTTGGATGGGAGCTCTTGACAGCACAGAGCTATCATTTTCATGTGCTGGCTTTATTACAAGTTACCAGGGTGTCTCCTGTGGCTGCTGGAACAGTTAGCACATTTAAAGGTCGCTCTGCTTCCTGCCTGTGAGGCTCTTTCATCACACCTTTGGCTGCAGTGCTTGGGCTTCAGGAATTGTTTTAACATCAGTTATTTTGACTCGTTAGCAGACAGCAGATAAGCAGCCTCTGGAGTGCTGTCAGCATCTTTTCTCTGCTCATGCTTTCCAAACCCTCTATGCACACTGACAGGAGGATGAGCTATGCAGAGCTTGAAGGCTCTGGAGCTTGGGCTGAGATAACCTTTCAGAATGAGCCAGACCTGGAGTAAGGCCACAGAATCATTAGGGGACTCGTTAGGCAAGGCTTGGTGTCTGTAGTTACTGCTCAAACTGCTGCTTCAGGTTTAGTTTCCTGGGGGTAGGGGGGAAGGTTTGAAGCTGAGGGAGAGTAGGTTTAGGCTGGATCTTAGGAAGAAGCTTTTCAGTATGAGGGTAATGAGACTCTGGAACAGGTTGCCCAGAATGGCTGTGGATACCTCCTGCCTGGGGGTGGTCACGGCCAGCCTGGATGAGACTTTGAGCAACCAAGTCTAGCTGAGAGGTGTCCCTGCCAGGTTGGAGTAGATGACCTCTGAGGTCCCTTCCACCCTAAGCCCCATTCTATGGATGTGTGTGGAATTATGACAATGATTTGGGTTGGAAGGGACCTTTAAAAGTCCTGTAGTCCAACCTGTGGTCAGCAGGCACATCTGCGACCAGAGCAGATTGCTCTGAGTCCCCAGACCACTTGACCTGGAATGGCTCCAGGGTATGGTGGTGGTGGTCCTTCTTATTTTATTTCTTATTTTTTTTACCCCCCTCCCCCTTGCCTTTTAAAGGAATTGGAGTTAGAAAATCAAGATTTGAAAGACCGGATGAGAGAAGTGCAAGAGGAGCAAAGGATGCTGCTGGATAGGATCAGTGGGCTCCAGCTCCAGCTCAACGAGGTAAGCTTGGTGTGGGAACAACTTGAAGGTTGGAATAACCACCTGATGCTGGCAGTGGAGGCTGGTAGAAGCTGGAGGAGGGGAGATTTAGACTGGAGGTTAGGAAGACGTTCTTTCCAGTGAGGGTGGTGAGACAGCGGAGCAGGTTGCCCAGGGAGGCTGTGGATTACCCTCTCCCTGGAGGTGTTCAAGGCCAGGTTGAATGAGGCCTTGAGCAAGCCTGGTTTAGTGGGAGGTGGGGGGTTTGAGCTAGATGGGTCCCTTCCAAACCAAGCCATTCAATGAAAGCAGAACAGAAAGCATGTGAAATTGGGATGTGGGTTTCATTGCTGCCTTGGGAACTCTTTCTCTATCACAGTTACTTTCTGCTGCTGCCAAAGCCTTTGGTTTTGTAAGATCCTGAATGTGAGGAGACCCTTTTACAGCTTCACTCACTGCTATTGCTAAATTTGAGCAGTAGCACTTCCTGGCTGTACCTTGATGTTAAGGTGAGCCATGAGATGTTCCTGCACCTCATGATCTGGAGAGGAAACGTCACCTGCACAGTTAACCATAGGTGATGTGTGTCAGCTCTGCTTGTTTTCCAGCTGCCACTGGGAGTGAAAACACACAAAGAATCTTGTGGCAAAAAAGGGTTTAAGTAGGGAATTTCTCACCCCCCTATATCTGAAATCATCTTTTTAAGAGCTCTGGTTTAAAGCCACTGCTTTAGACCTCTGTCCTGAGGTCTAAAAGTGAGCAGCAGAGGTGAGGAGGAAAAAAAACCCAGAAAGAATTGATTATTATTATTGTTTTTAGCCTTTTAGGGGCTCACATCTGGCTTCTTCACTGCATTTTTGTAGCAGTTGAGACCTCAAGGGAGAGGTCATTTTAGATATGAGCAGTAGAGGTGAGGAGGGAAATAAACCCAGCAATCTTGTTTAGCTTTTGAAGGGCTGAACATTTTTATTTCACTTTCTCTTTTGTAGGGGCTTAAGGTGTGTGTGCAGCTTCCCCTCCATGGGGGCAGGCAGAATAATTCTCCTCAGAACCATTTGCTGGTTGAGCTTCTCTCGTTTGAAACCAACCCCCAAATGCCTTAATGTTCCCTTTCCAACAACAGCAAGCTTCTAAAAATCCCTTCTGCCTCAGGAGTGCAGGAATTAGGCAATGAAAGAGAGATTCCAGTTTCCTGCTTTGCATGGCAAGGGGCATTGCTCTGTCCAACATAGAAACATCATCTCAGAATCAATAAGGTTGGAAAAGACCTCAGAGATCATCAAGTCCAACCTGTCACCCAAAACCTCATGACTACTAAACCATGGCACCCAGTGCCACATCCAATCCCCTCTTGAACACCTCCAGGGATGGGGACTCCACCACCTCCCTGGGCAGCACATCCCAATGGCTAACAACTCTGTGAAGAACTTTCCCCTCACCTCCAGCCTAAACTTCCCCTGGCACAGCTTGAGACTGTGTCCTCTTGTTCTGGTGCTGGTTGCCTGGGAGAAGAGACCAACCCCCACCTGGCTGCAACCTCCCTTTAGGGAGTTGTGGACAGCAATAAGGTCTCCCCTGAGCCTCCTGTTCTCAGCCCAGCTCCCTCAGCCTCTCCTCACAGGGCTGTGCTCCAGACCTCGTCCCAGCCTCATTGCCCTTCTCGGGACACCTTCAAGTGTCTCAATGTCCTTCTTAAATTGAGGAGCCCAGAACTCCTTCATTACTGCCCAGGTCTCTTGACAGAGATTAGATGTGAAAGGGGAACAGTCAGAGGTGTGTAGCATTAGAGACTGGGGTAGGTTTGGCACTGAAACTGTGACTGAGCCCCTGAAATACTTACTAAAGAAATTCATTTGGGGTGGGGGGGGATTTCTTTTGTTATTTTTGCAGGAGCAAATGTTTGCAGATGATCTTGAAAATGAGGTATGAGATATCACCTTAAAAAGTAAGAGAGCCTTAAAACAGGGGAAGTGGCCATTGCATTTCAAGTCATGGAGTAGAGAAAACAAAAGCTGCCTGGAAATCCCTGAACACCAGGAGGAACTTCTTGAGTTTCAGGGTGCCAGAGCCCTGGAGCAGGCTGCTCAGAGAGGTTGTGGAGTCTCCTTGTCTGGAGAGCTTCCAAACCCCCCCTGGCCATTGTGATGCTGGGCACTGGGCAAGCTGCTGTGGGTGCAAGCTGCTTTAGCAGGGAGGGTTGGAGTGGGTGATCTGCTGAGGTCCCTTCCAACCCCCACCATGCTGGGATTCTGGGAGATGCTAAATTGTATCAGCCCTAATGCTATCTCCTAGTGCCTGCTGGGTTCATAAGCTGCACAGCATGTCTGCTGCTACAAATAGTACCTGTAATCCCCACAGTACCTTCACAGCTGACTTAAGTATCCCTCTAGTGACTGTCAGTAATGCAAGGCTAATAAATGAGGATAAATTAAGCACTACCTAATTATGTTGGTGCATATTCCCTTGCCTCATTCTTCAAGACTCAGGGGTTGTGGACCAACTCCAAAGTCAAAGGTCAGGGATCCTTCCCATGCTGCTGCTTGCTTCAAGTTCAACCCCACACTGCAGGAGATTGCTTGAGATGTTAGCAATCTGCCCCTTCTTGGCTATGTGGCACTCTTTCTCCCTTTCAGAAGGATGAGTTGAAGAAAATCCTAACCAGCAAGGAGAAACAGCAGGAGGAAAGCTTGAGAACTATCGAAGCCCTCAAAGCCAAACTCAAGTACTACGAGGTACGTTCTTTGGTTGGAGAGCTAACACAGCAACTCGTGTTTGCAGCAGTAAAGACTTCAGCAATCTGAAATGGTTGAAAGTCTTAAGTGATGACCTCACTGTTAAAGCTTTCCCTGCCCTTTAAACCATGCAGGAAAAATTAGAGGTGAATTTTCAGCTTTGTTCCTTTTTTTTGTCTCTCTCTCTCTCTCTCTTGCTGTTGACTCTTTAGGTTGACTTGCTGGGACCTGGAAGTAACTTTGGGAACAGTAAGTATAGTGAGTTCTTCCAGCCATGCATGATGCAATGTTAGAATGCATGGACAAGGGTGGTTGTGGTGGTGGTTTCTTCCTGTTCTTGGACTTAAGCATAATGTTTGTCCATACCTAAGTGTGCAGTCAGCTGGGTGCAGTTGTGTTTGTACCCAGGTGCTAGGACACTGTTGATCAGTTTTGTGGGTGACTGCTCTTGTGAAATGTCCATTGTCACTCTGTGTCTTCCAACAACATGAAAAGCAGGCTGGGTAAGGTCTGTGCTCCTTTACCTTTCCATCCTTGAGCAGGCTGTAGTGAGGTGGGGTTGGTCTCTTCCCCCTAGTACCAGGTGATGGAAATGGTCTCAGGTTGCACCAGAGGATGTCTAGGTTGGATATTAGGAAGATTTTCTTTGTTGCAAGAGTGGTCAGGGGCTGGAACAGGCTGCCCAGGGAGGTGGTGGAGTCACCACCCCTGAAGGTGTTCAAGAAACCTGTGGCCATGGCACTTTGGTTTAATGGCCATGGTGGTGTTGGCTTGATGGGTTGGACTTGATGATCTTAGATCTTTTCCAGCTTAAACAATTCCTCTGATTCTATGAATGCTCATGACAGGAAAACCATGGTCATCATGCAAGCTTGAGTGCAGGCAGGTTTGAAAGCAACTTTAACCACTAGACCTCACCTTTACCCTTCTACTAGAAATGGTTCCATTTCCAGAAGCTGAAGTCTTTTGCTTCCAATGTGGTTACAGGCCTGGCTTGCACTTGTGTAACTCAAGGTGTTACTTAATCTGTCATGAGCCATTGTGGGAGCTGTTTGGCTGCCTGTCAGGAAGGATCATTTATTTGGAGTGCAAGAAGATGCTTCTCCCAGGTGTGGTCAGGTGCAGACATGCAGTTAGCTCAAGGTGGCTGTTTCACAGAACAGTTTAAAGAGCCTGGCAGGGCTGGGGTGGTTTTTCCTTAGGAGGAGTTGGTGCACATTTCCAGTGTGACTTCATTCAGGAGTGGTTGGTAGGACAAGAGTTAGGAGTTGATAGGACAAGAGGAAACAGCTTCAAATTGCCCCAGGGAAAGTTTAGGTTGGACATGAGGATAAATTTCTTGCCCTTGAGGGTTGTGAAGGCCTGGCTCAGGCTGCCCAGGGCAGTGGTGGAGTCCCCATCCCTGGAGGGGTTTCATAGCCACATAGGGCTGAGGGCCATGGTTTTATCAGTGACCTGGCAGTGTTGGGTTAATGGTTGGGCTCCATGATCCTAAAGGTCTCATCCAACCTAAACTATTCCATGATTCCAGTACCAAACATTTCATAGAATTACAGAATTGCATTGGTTGGAAAAGACCATTGAGTCCACCATGGCCACTGAACCATGGCTCCAAATCCCATGCCTGTGTTTCTTACACCCTTCCAGGGATGGTGAGCCCACCCCCTCCCTGGGCAGCCTGCTCCAGTGCCTGACCACTCTTGCAGCAAAGAAATTTCTCCTAATCTCCAACCTAAACCTCCCCTGGTGCAATTTCAGGCCATTTCCTCTCATTCTGTCACCTGTTACTAGGGACAAGAGGCTGACTCCAAAGAGCTGTGGAGAGCCAGAAGGTCTCCCCTCAGCCTCCTTTTCTCCAGGCTGAACAACCCCAGTTCCCTCAGCTGTTCCTCAGGGACCTACTCTTCACCTTAAACACCAATCTACAGCCTAGAGCAGTCCTGTTGAGCACAACAAGCTTGAGAAAGGACAACTGTGTGTGTGCTGTGCTTCTGTGTCACTGTTTCAAACACAGACTAACTTCTGCTTGCTCTTCACACCTAGGAAAAGAAGATTTGCTGCTTAAACAAGGCCAAGTGTTTGCAGTGGAGTCTCAGGTAATCAATGTTCTGCCACTGGAGAGAGTTCCAAGATAGTTCTGCTAGGGGAAGCTAAATTCTCTGATGGATGTGCACAAGTTAAAGGCTGCTTCTGAGGGGAACGTTTTCCGTGCTGCTTGCTTGGAGACGTTTCTTCTTAACGGCTGGTGCCCTCTAGAGTCCCAGCTGTGACACAGCTTTGAGTGCTGTGGGATGGTTGAGTGCTCAATGGTCTGTAAAAGAGCAGCAGGAGCCTGCTGGGCCAGCAGTCACAAAGTGCAGTTGGGGTTGTCATCCTTTAAGCCAGAAGGCAAATGATCTGGGGTGCAGGAAGAGGAGTGTGGCCAGCAGGTCAAGGGAGGTTCACCTCCTGCTCTGCTCTGCCCCTAGGGAGATCATATTTGGAGTCCTGGGTCCAGTCCTCAGCTCTCCAGTTTGAGGAAGACAGGGAACTGCTGGAGAGAGTCCAGTGGAGGCTATGAAGTTTCACAGAATTAGAGAATGGTTTGGGTTGGAAGGGACCTTAAAGAGCATCCAGTTCCAACCCCCCTGCCATGGGCAGGGACACCTTCTACTATATCATGTTGGTCAAGGCCTCATCCACCCTGGCCTTGAATACCTCCAGGGAGAGGACATCTACAACCTGAGTTTGGTAGTGGAAAACTGGTGGGGTTTTGAGAGCTCCTTTATTGGACCCTGAATTGTTTTCTTTTTTACAGAGAGGAAGTTCTTCTGGCCATGGCATACTCTGATTCCTTTAAAACCTATTTTCACATGCTTTGAAGGAAGGGGGAGATCCTTAAGTTCAATTTTCTTCTAGCAGAGGAGTGATTGATGGCCAATAAGAAGGGAAATGAATAGGGTGTGCACGCACTTCAATGCCAGTAGGGTCTGAAGGTTAGAAACAGCCTTCCAGAGTGACAGTCAAGACTGCTGAAAGCTGAAATGCACAAGTGCTGTAATATGGGCAAGAGCAGCTGAGTGTTTCCAAGAGAGGAACCCAGCAGTGGTTTGGGTTGGGAGGGACCCCAGAGATCAACTCCTCCAACCTCCCATCATGGGCAGGGATGCCCTCAACTAGACCTGGCTCAGCAAGGCCTCACCCAGCCTGACCTTGAGCACACCCCCAGGGCTGAGGCATCCACAGCCACCCTGGGCTATCTATTCCAGAGTCTCACCAGCCTCATACTGAAGATCCTAAGATCCAGTCTAAACCTCCACTCCCTCAGCTTCAAACCATTCCCTCTAGTCCCATTGCTGCCTTCAGACAAGTTTTTGGTTGTTATTTTGCTGTTTTCAGACCAATTATTGCTCGGTTTCAGGCGAATGTTATGTGAGAGAGTCGTGTGTGTGACCATTCACCTGCCTGTGACTTGTCAGACTTCTAAGTGTCGTCTCATTTTTGTGCCAACTGCCCTGCAGTCTAGGTCGATGCTGAGACCCCTGGAGCTCTCCCTGCCCGCCCAATCATCCACCTCAGAGAAGGAAACTTTAAAGAGGGAGCTTGACAACGTGAGGACCTGCTATGGCGCAGCAAAGGAGGAGATCAGCAAGCTGCAGAGAGAGCTCTCTCACAAGGTGTCGGAGTGCAAAGCTCTGGCGTCAGAGTGTGAGCGAACCAAGGCAGAATCTGATGGGCAGATAAAGCAACTGGAAGATGCTTTAAAGGATGTGCAGAAGAGGATGTTTGACTCTGAAGGCAAAGTGAAGCAAATGCAGACCCACTTTCTGGCTCTGAAAGATCACCTGACGAGCGAAGCCGCCGCGGGGAGCGGCAAGGCGACGGAGGAGCTGAAGGAGCAGCTGAAAGAAATGAAAGCCAAGTACGAAGGAGCCTCTGCTGAGGTGGGGAAACTGAGGAACCAGATTAAGCAGAATGAATTGCTGGTGGCAGAATTCAGGAGAGATGAAGGAAGGCTCGTGGAGGAAAACAAAAGGTTGCAGAAGGAACTTGCCAAGTCGGAGGTGGAGCGAGATAAAAGGGGGAGAAACGTGGTGGAGCTGGAGGGGCAGCTGAAAGAGGCGGCGGCGAAGTTAGCCTGCTCTGTGCCCTCAGAGGAGTTCGAAGGCATGAGGAGCTCCTTGTCCAGCGAGGTGAATGAGAAAGCAAGGAAGCTGGCAAAGGTGGAAGGAGAGTGTGACAAGCTGCAGGCAGAGATCCTGCTTTTAAAGAGGGAATCTGAGAGTCAGAAGGCCAAGCTTGCTCAGCACATCAGGCCAGAAGAGCACGAGCGGATGAGGAGTGGCTTTGAGCAGAAGACCGAGGAGCTCGGGAAGACCATCTCTGAGCTGTCTCAGAAGCAGCAGGCTCTGCAGAAGGAGCTGGAGAGATCCCAGGTGGATAACAAGATGCTGAAGCAGCAAATCCAGATGCTGAAAACTGAAATGAAAAGCCAGAATGTGCCTTTAAAAATTCATGAGGAGCTGAAGAAAACAAACGACCAGGCTGTCGGGGACCTGACCAAGAAGCTTTTCGACGTGACAAAGAAGTACAACGAAAGCCAAGCAGAGGCCGAGAAGCTGCTGGCGGAGAAGAACAGCTTAAACGAGACTGTCAGCCGCTTGCAGGCTGTGTACCTGTCACCTGAGCAGCACAAAAGAGAAGTGGAAGCTTTAAAATCTGCTGGTGTTGAGCTGGAAAAGCAGCTTGCTGAGCTCCGGAGAAGATGTGATGAGGAAGAAGCCAAGGTGGGCAAACTGGCGTCTGAAAACGCAGCCATGAGAGAGGCTGTCCGGGATCAGTACGTGCTGGCCGCCACGCACGAGGAGGTGAAAGCAGTCCTGAACAGCACCCTGGAGAAGAGTAACAGGGAGCTGTCAGAGCTGAAGGGAAAAGCTGAGGAGATCAAGCAAGAATTCCTGAGGGTCAGCGAGGAAAATGGGACTCTGAAAAACCAGGTGAGGCTCCTGGAGGATCGGCTGCGCACGGAGTTTGTGAGCGTGGAAGACCACGAGAGCACCGTGGCTGCCTTGAAGAGGAGCGTGCAGGAGCTTCAGGAGAGCAATGCTGCCATGACAGCTGAATGTAAGAGGGGTCAGGAAGAGGTTTTGCAGTTGCACGCAGAAATTGAAGCCCAGAAGAAGGAACTCGACACGATTCAGGAATGCATCAAGTCCAAGTACGCCCCGCTCGCCTCCTTTGAAGACAGAGAGCAAAGCTTTGAAGCCACGGTGAGAGAGCTGAAAGCACAACTGCAGGAGCAGGCACAGAAGTGCAGGGAGAGCCAGGAGGAAAGCCAGAAGCTGAAAGTGGAGAATGAAAAGCTCAGGGAGGGCGTTCTGTCCATCCAGAGCGACCTGCAGCAGAACTACGTCCTCGCCGAGAGGTCGCGTGAGGTGGAAAGAACGTTTGCAAGCAAAATGGAGGAGCTGAACAAGCAGCTGAGGGAACTGCTGCAGAAATACACAGGCGACAGGGAGGAGAAACCTCAGCTCCACCAGGGCCCTGAGCTGCCTCTGCAGGCTCAGCAGCTCTCAGCAGAGCAGATTGAAGCCTTGAAGACGACTCTTGGTCGCACTGTAGAAGAGCTGAAGGAAGCCCTGAGGAGTAAGCGGGAGTGTTACGAGAAAGAAACGCTGAGAGTAGGAGAACTGCAGCAGGAGCTGGCAGGTCTGAAGGAGTCTTCAGTACCCTTGGTGGAATACACACAAATGAAGGAAAAGCTTGAAGAGGAAATTGCAGCCATCAAAACCAGCTTGAAGGAAAAGGAAGAGGAAAGCCAAGTTAAAAATGAGGAAATCTTGAAGCTGCAGTCTGAGATTCAGCTTAGTCAGCGAGCTTTAGCAGAGCTGGAGAGCAAAGAAGTGGTTGAGCTGTCTGAATACAGCTCCATGAAGAGTTCTCTGGAGGCCCAGCTTAGTGGCATGGCTGAGAACTTGGCCAACGTGAGCAAGAAGTACGAGGAGGCGTGTGAGGAGGCTGTGCAAGCCAAAAGGAGTGAGCTTGCCTTGAAGGATGAGAAGGAGTTGCTTCAGCTAAGGAGCTGCAGCATCGAGCAGGAAATTAAAGACCAGAAGGAACGGTGTGATAAATCCCTGACCACAATCATTGACTTGCAGAAGAGAATTCAGGAGTCTGCAAAGCAGGTGGAAGCCAAGGATAACAAGGTGGGATGTCAGGTAGCTCCTTACCCCTAAACTGAAAGCCAGGTTGGATGAGGTCTGGAGCAACCTGGTCTAGTGGGAGGTGTCCCTGCCCACAGCAGGGGGTTGGAACTGGACAATTTTAAGGTCCCTTCCAGCCCAAACCATTCTCTGATTAACTGGACTCCAACTACAGCAACTTAAGTATTCAAGCATGACTTTGTGTTCTCAGGGTAAGGTGCCCAGGACTGGCCCCAGTCTAAGATCAAGTCCTGGTTTTGTTCATCCTAAGCTCAATGTTTTTAGTTCCTTGTAGGCATCACATTTAAACTGCCAGAACTTCCAAGCTGGGTTGGACACTTTTGGGGTGGGTAGAAGCTCACTCTCCTGTCAGAGCTGGCTCTGTTTAGCATCTCTGGTTTACCTTCTGATGGCTCACTGCTCTTCAGAGAGATTCTAGGTCGAACTTCTAATGAGTAGAAGTCATTTGTCACTGGCTGACCTCCAGGGTCCATGCCTCACCTCACAGATGTCAGTGTTAGGAAGCAGAATGTGAATCAGTGATAGCATGTCATGAATCACAGAGTCACAGAATGGCTTGAGTTGGAAGGGACCTGTACTCTGCACTGCTTAGGCCACACCTTGAGTCCTGTGTCCAGTTCTGGGCCCCTCAGTTTAGGAAAGAGGTTGAGTTGCTGGAAGGTGTCCAGAGAAGGGCAACAAAGCTGGGGAGGGGTTTGGAGCACAGCCCTGTGAGGAGAGGCTGAGGGAGCTGGGGTTGCTTAGCCTGGAGAAGAGGAGGCTCAGGGGAGACCTTATTGCTGTCTACAGCTACCTGAAAGGAGGCTGCAGCCAAGTGGGGGTTGGTTTCTTCTCCCAGGCAAGCAGCACCAGAACAAGAGGACACAATCTCAAGCTGTGCCAGGGGAGGTTTAGGCTGGAGGTTAGGAAGAAATTCTTCACAGAAAGAGATTGGCCATTGGGATGTGCTGCCCAGGGAGGTGGTAGAGTCACCATCACTGGAGGTGTTGAGGAAGAGACTGGATGGGGTGCTTGGTGCCATGGGTTAGTTGAATAGGTGGTGTTGAGTGATTGGACTGGATGATCTCAAAGGTCTTTTCCAGCCTGGTTAATTGTGTTCTATTTTTTAAAAGATCTTGTAGTTCCAAGTGCCCTGTCATGGGCAGGGACACCTTCCACTCTGCCAGGTTACTCAAGGCCTTCTCCAACCTGGTGATAAACACTTCCAGGGACGAGCTGTCCACAGCCTCTCTGGGCAGCCTGTTCCAGTGCCTCACCACCCTGATAGTAAAGAACATTAGCTAGTGTCATGGCAATGCTTGCTGATCTTTGTCAGGATTTGATTGAATCCCAGACTGGGTGGGAAGAGACCTTCTAAAGCTCATCCAGTCCAACCCTGCTGCAGCCAGCAGGGACATCTGCAACCGGAGCAGGTTGCTCAGAGCCCCAGACAACCTCGCCTGGAATGGTTCCGTGGATGGGGCATCTCCCACCTCTCTTAGCAACCTGTTCCAGTAAAGAATGCTAAAGAAAAGGAGATTTTTTGGGTTAATTCCACCTCCTTAACTGAGGTTTTCCTGTGCTTTTGCTTTTGCAAGATAACAGAGCTGCTGAACGACGTTGAGCGGTTGAAGCAAGCCCTGAACGGTTTGTCCCAGCTTACCTACACCACTGGGCTCCCCTCCAAGAGGCAGAACCAGCAGGTTGAAATGCTCCAGAACCAAGTGAAAACTCTGCAGCAGCAGCTGGCTGTGAGTAGTCACATGAGGTGTTGTCTGGGATGTGGTGGCGTTGCTCCTGGTTTCTTCTAGAGGCAAGGGAATGGCTGCCTGGCCACTGCAGTGCTTGGGGTGGCTGTGAGCTTAGCCTGTGGTGTGCTCAGGTGGCCTAAAGGCCACCAAAATCCTGGCCTGGAATAGAAGTGTGACCAACACTTCCCCCCTGTATTCAGCACTGGTGAAGCCACACTTCAAATCCTGGGTTCATTCGGGGGCCCTCACTCCCTGGAAGGACATTGAGGTGCTGGAGCAGCCAAGCTGGTGAAGGGTGTGGAGAACAGGTCTGATGAGGAGCAGCTGAAGGACCTGGAGTTGTTCAGCCTGGAGCACAGGAAGCTGAGAAGAGACCCTCAGGAAAAGGAAAGGGGACACTTTGTGCTGGGCTTTTGTGCACAAACACCTTCAGCAGAGCTGCTGATCAAAGCATCATATGAGAGCAGAGTTAACTGCTTGCAAATCTGCCCAGGTCTGGGATGTGCCTTAAACAGCATTTGTTAGGTTGAGCCTTACAAGGCAAAAGGCTGAATTGGGTGGGTTTAAACCAGCAGCTGATGGTGTTGATGAAACAAGGTCTTCATCTTATCACCTGGGCTGACAGCCCAGAGCAGCACATCTCTGATAGCCTTTGTCAAAACCCCTTTGCTCCAAGCAAGCAATAAAAGAAGTGAAGCAGTGAGTTGTTTCTTGGTTAATGGAGGGGGATATGGTAACTTTAACCTTGACATTCTGCTTGGGCTGGCTTGTGTGTGCAAAGCTGAGCCTCCAGAGTTGGAAAGAGGCAAGAGCAGATGTTAAGAGCTGTGATGACTTCACCTCCTCTTTCCTGTCTCGTTGTTTTTAGGATGCTAAAAGGCAGCACCAGGAGGTGGTTTCGGTTTATCGGACACATCTTCTTAGCGCCGTACAGGTATGAGAGCCCCAGCTTTAGATTCTTCTGCTCTCTCATCTCCATGGAGGGAGTCCTGAGGCATGTTTCCAGCTGGAAGACCACAGATGAACTCAAAACTGGCTTCAAGGTTTTCTGTTTTCACGTGGAGCTTCAGTTTAGAATGGGGTGATCCAACAGAGAAACTCCACAGCTGTGGCTTTGTTGTGCCATCTTCTTGTCTCTGTGTCACTAGGCAGAGCAATGACCTGCTTGGAAGGGTCTCATATGTTAGTAATTCTGGACAGAGATTGAGTGGAAGTCAGAACCTTAATGCAGATGTATCCTGTGGCTCTCACTGGACAAAGGCTTGACCAGCTAAGCCAAGTCTTATGACTTCAGCAAGTGAGGGGCCATGACTGCAGCAGCAGCTGTGGGTTCCCAGAGGGTGGGAGCAGTAATTTCTTCCCCCCCACCTTCTCTTTTCTTCAAGGAAGCTGCTGTGTCAGAGAGGAAAATCCCAGAACATTAGGGGTTGGAAGGGACCTCCAGAGATCACAGAATTGTCAGGGTTGGAAGGGACCTCAAGGATCATCCAGTTCCAACCCCCTTGCCATACGCAGGGACACCTCACACCAGATCAGGTTGCTCAGAGCCACATCCAGCCTGGCCTTAAAAACATCCAGGGATGGGGCTTCCACCACCTCCCTGAGCAACCTGTTCCAGTGTCTCACCACCCTCATGGGGAAGAGCTTCTTCCTAATGTCTAATCTAAAACTCCTCTAGCCTGGATCCATTCCCCCTAGTCCTATCACTATCCAACACCCTAAAAAGTCCCTCCCCAGCTTTCTTGTAGGCCCCCTTCAGATACTGGAAGGTCACAATAAGGTCTCCTTGGAACTTTCTCTTCCCCAACCTGAACCATCCCAACTCTCTGAGCTTGTCCTCACAGGAGAGGTGCTCCAGCCCTCTGATCATCCTCGTGGCCAACCCCCCTGCCAAAGCAGGGTGACCTAGGGCAGGTCACACAGGAACACTTCTGGGGGGGGGGGACTTTGAAAGTCTGAAGTTTTCTGTCCTGAGAAAGGAGTAAAAGACTTCCCAAAGCAGATCAGATCTGGTGAGAGCAGTGAAAATACACCAGTGAATGAAGGCTTTTTGGGGTAGTTTGGAGGAATCTCCTGATGTTAGTTGATGCTTTATGAGGCTCTTTCCTTTCCTTTATCTGTTTGCTTGCTCCAGGGTCACATGGATGAAGATGTCCAAGCTGCTTTACTACAGATCATCCGAATGAGACAGGGACTTGTTTGCTGAGGTGCTGTAGTGCCATTGCTCTTGAAGGCTGCTGCATCCTGTAGGAGTGCTGTGATGATGCTGCTGATGGTAGTGATGACCTTCAGGAGATGTATCCAGTTGTGGTAGCCTAGCTGCAATTAGAACCTGCAAACCTCCAAAGCTGAAGCATTTTCTCTCCTTGTCAAACACTAAAGCAGGGCTGCTGACTCTCAGATCTGACGCTGCAAGGGAAGATGTGGAGCATCTTCACAGGCTGACTGTCAAGATGATGACATGGTAGATAAATTATTGTGATGTCTGATTGACCCAACTGGCTAAAGCAAGGCCTAGAAACTCCAGGTTTTGTGACCTTCTGATGCTGTGGTTATCAAACAAACTGTTCACAAGGGCTGGGCTAAGTGTGGTAGCTGTACATTTCCTCTTCATGATGAAGAGAAAGTGGATGGTTTGTCGCAGAAGCTGATGAAGACCACCTCAAGTGTGCTTGGGAAGTCAGCTGCAGAGGTAGAGGAGAGCTGTTTTAGGGGTGTGTTGTAACTTGGCTGGCCAAGTTGCAGCCTTTATTTAAAGCCAAGCTTCAGCTGTAGTGCCTTTGCTTTTGCTGCAAGACTTAAATCAGGTTGGCCATCAAAGCACTCATTTTGCTTGCTCCCTTTCTCCCTCCCCCCAGGTTATTTTTTTGTTGTTGCTGTTGTTGTTCCAGGAATGGTTTATTACATTGATGAGTGGAGGCTGAAATTGTGGGGCTGGAGTGTCACAGCTTGTAGAGCAGCAGTTTGGCTCTAAGTGCAACAGTCCTGCTTCTCATTTCATTCCTCATTAAGCCTCATATGGGTGTGCAGGGTGAGCAGCTCGTTAAACTGGACACTAAATGATTCAGGTATTGGATTTTCCAACACCTATCTCATGGAAGCTGAAGGCATTTTCCACTTAACTGGGATTTATGCACTGCAATCTCCAGATGCAAATGGTGAAGATGAATGAGAGGAGGCTTTTTTATTTGCCTTGGGATCTACCTGGCTTAATGCAAGACAGGAATTGGGCAGTAACTGAAGGGAGATGCTCCCATAAATAAGTGTTTTATGGAAGAGAACATGAAATTAGGGACTAATCAAAGGAAGCAATTGAGAAATGAGCTGGCTAATGCATGTGGCTGGTGGAATAAAGCAAAGTGCTCTCAGTGGCTGTGTTAACTTCAGCCTCCTTGCTTGAGAGCTTAGAGCTTGGCACATGGCAATCTGGCATCATGATGCAAAGCAGACAAGCTTCCCATCCCTGTTCCTGAAAAACAAGGACTTAAGGCAGGGCGCAGACTTGGGAAGCCCACTGTTTCCTGAGCTTCCCAACAAGCTGCCCCTCACAGGCTTAGGCCTCCTTTAGTTGGTTTGTTGGTTTTTTTCCCTAGTGGTGTTCTGTTTATTTCCTGGTTTCTTTGAAATCCCTGTTTTGGGGCTTGGAGAGTCTTGTGGAGTTGAAGAAGCCAACTGCCACGAGGAGGAGGCTACAGAGCTGGTGCTGAACGTGCAGGGCAGGTTTTTATCCTAGAGATACACTTTAGTATATGACTTCAAGGTGTCTGTCCTTCAACAGCTCTCCTGCTGCTTTCCTTCTTCACTTCTTAGAGGACTATTCCAGGAACCATCTCAGAAGATAGAGGTTGCTTTCATTTTGGTGGGGTTGTTTTTTTTAGCCAACTTCTTCTCATGACTGCATTACTTGAACCTCTTCTTTAGAGAGAGCCTTTTGGGGGGGGTTGATAGACTAACTCTGGCAGGTTTTGCTGTTGTATGTGTCCTTACTGAGGACCTTCCATGTTTTCTCCTTTCTCCCATATTTACAGTACCAATAAAAATGTGGTGGATTTTTTTCTTCTTCTTCTTCTTCTTTGTTTTTTGTTGGAGTGCTCAATTCTGTAAAGGGTTGGGCAAAAGAGCTTGGGGAGGGAAGGGTTGGAGTGGGTGAACTTCCAACAGGTGGAAAAACAAGTGCTGAGTTTTAGATGCCTGCTGAGATGATGGTTGGGTTTTCCTATCCATTTCCACCATTTTGGTTGGGCTTTAGATGCCTGCTGAGATGGTGGTTGGGTTTTTCTATCCATTTCCACCATTTTGGTTGGGTTTTAAATGCCTGCTGGGGTGATGGTTGGGTTTTCCTATCCATTTCCACCGTTTTGGTTGGGCTTTAGATGCCTGCTGAGATGATGGTTGGGTTTTTATATCCATTTCCACCATTTAGGTTGGGTTTTAGATGCCTGCTGGGGTGATTATTATTATGATGAATCTACTTCCACAGTTTGGGGTTGGTTTTTAGGTGCCTGCTGGGATTATTCTTGGGCTTTTAATCCATTTCCACCATTTTGGTTGGGTTTTAGATGCCTGCTGAGATGATGGTTGGGTTTTCCTATCCATTTCCACCATTTTGGTTGGGCTTTAGATGCCTGCTGAGATGGTGGTTGGGTTTTTATATCCATTTCCACCATTTTGGTTGGGCTTTAGATGCCTGCTGAGATGGTGGTTGGGTTTTTATATCCATTTCCACCATTTTGGTTGGGCTTTAGATGCCTGCTGGGGTGGTTATTATTATGATGAATCTATTTCCACAGTTTGGGGTTGGTTTTTAGGTTGGGTTGGGTTTTAGATGCCTACTGGGCTTGTTGCTGGGTTTTTTTATCTAGTTCCATGGTTTGGGGTTGGTTTTTGGGTGCCTGCTGGCATTATTCTTGGGGTTTTTTATCTATTTCCATGGTTTTGGGTTGGTTTTTAGGTGCCTGATGGGATTATTCTTGGGTTTTTAATCCATTTCCACCATTTTTGGGGGGTTTTTAGATGCCTACTGGCATTCTTATTACTATTTTTAATCTATTTCCAGAGTTTTGGGTTGGTTTTTAGGTGCCTGATGGGATTATTCTTGGGTTTTTAATCCATTTCCACCATTTCTGTTGGGTTTTAGATGCTTACTGGCATTCTTATTACTATTTTTAACCTATTTCCAGAGTTTTGGGTTGGTTTCTAGATACCTACTGGGGCTGTTGTTGTCTTTCTTGTCATCTATTGTATGCAGAGTTTGGGGTTGGCAGAATTGTGGGGAACTGGGCTAAAAGGAAGCTGGGGAGGGGCTGCAAGAAAGATATGGGGGGAGACTTTTTCCAAGGGCTTGTAGTGATCATAGAACCATTAAGGTTGGAAAAGGCCTCCCACCATGCCCACTAACCTACATCCCGAAGCAACATATCTACAGCCTCTTGAACACCTCCAGGGGTGGTGACTCCACCACCTCCCTGGGCAGCCTGTTCCAGCCCTTCACCACTCTCTCAGTAAAGAACTGAATAGAATTAACCAGGTTGGGAGAGACCTTGGAGATCAAGTCCAACCTATCACTCAACACCACCTATTCAACTAAACCATGGCACCAGGCACCCCATCCAGTCTCTTCCTGAACGCCTCCAGTGATGGGGACTCCTGGCTCTGCCCTCCTGACACTCACCCTTCACATCTTGATAAACATGAATGAGGTCACCCCTCAGGCTCCTCTTCCCCAAGCTTCAGAGCCCCAGCTCCCTCAGCCTTTCCTCAGCAGGGAGATGTTCCACTGCCTTCAGCACCTTTGTAGCACTGTGCTGGACTCTGAGTTCCCTCAGGTCTCCTTTGAACCGAGTGGCCCAGAACTGGACACAATACTCCAGATGTGTTTTCAGCAGGGCAGAGTAGAGGGGGAGGAGTCCATGTATCAGTGACATCCCTGTGGCACTGCTAATCCATGTGCTTGGTCAGATAAAGCCTGAGCTATAGTGTTGGATGATAGCTTAGACACAATGATCTCCAAGGCCTCTTCCAACCTGGTCTGGTCCTTTGCTCTTCCCTTTCCCCCTTTTGCTCTTCCCTTTCCCCCTTTTGCTCTTCCCTTTCCCCCTTTTGCTCTTCCCTTTCCCCCTTTTGCTCTTCCCTTTCCCCCTTTTGCTCTTCCCTTTCCCCCTTTTGCTCTTCCCTTTCCCCCTTTTGCTCTTCCCTTTCCCCCTTTTGCTCTTCCCTTTCCCCCTTTTGCTCTTCCCTTTCCCCCTTTTGCTCTTCCCTTTCCCCCTTTTGCTCTTCCCTTTCCATCACCTACCTGGGAAAGAAGCTTTCAGTAGCTCCATGTTGATGGGGAAACCTCACTGCTCAATGGGAAGAAGAAGAAGAAACTGGGAGGTCACCAAGATGTCAAATGTAAATGGAATGCATCTGAGAGGTTGGAGAGGTGCCTCACAAGAGCCATTTTGTTCCATCAGACAGCAAAGCAACATGAATAAGGTAATGCAAGTAATAAGGTAATAATGGATGGTTGGCACAATGCTCCTCTGATGTGACAGCACTTTGGAAAGGGAATATTTGCCTCTCTTTAGTTTGAGTAGCTGACTTGGAAATGTCTCTGAATCCTGGGAAGTTTCTAGAGATGACTGCTCTCTCTCTCTCTCTCTCTTTTTTCCCCCCTCCTTCCCCCTGCCTGTCAATTTAATGCTTGTGTTGCTCTGCCAACTCAGAAAATGAACTTTTAATAGAAAAAACATACCCATCATTCAGTCCCAGCTATTAAGAGGCAATGGAGGTTTGCATTAAGTGAAAAAGATGTTGAGCATTTAAGGGGCCATTAAGTCGTGAAGCTTTTTACTGCCGGCCTCGCAGCCTCCCTGCCAGCACTCTGCCGGGAGGAGAAAGGATTGGGGGCTTGGTTTTGCACTGGCAGAGGGGGTGCAGGCTGAGGGGAAGGGGAAAGGGGTTGGCTTGAAAGGGAAACCTGACAGGAAAAAGGGGATGGGCTTGTTGCTTTGTGACCAGCCTGCTTGCTTAGGGGTTGGAAGGGACCTTGAGAGAATAGCAGAGCATAGCATAGCATAGACCATGTTGGAAGAGACCTTCAAGATCAGCAAGTCCAACCTATCATCCAACACTAAACCATGGCACCAAGCACCCCATCAAGTCTCCTCCTAAACACCTCCAGTGATGGTGACTCCACCACCTCCCCGGGCAGCACATTCCAGTGGGCAATCACTCTCTCTATGAAGAATTTCTTCCTAACCTCCAGCCTAAACCTCCCCTGGCACAGCTTGAGACTGTGTCCTCTTGTTCTGCTGCTGGTTGCCTGGGAGAAGGGACCAACCCCCACCTGGCTACAACCTCCCTTCAGTTAGCTGTAGATCATCTCCTCCCAACCCACCTGCAGAGGCAGGATCACCTAGGGAAGGTCATGCAGGAACGTGGCTGGGTGGGTTTGGAATGTCAGCAGAGAAGGAGACTCCACCACCTCTCTAGGCAGCCTGCTCCAGTACCCTTAAAGAAGTTCCTCCTCACGGTTAGATGGAATTTCTGATGCTCCAGTTTGTGCCTGCTTACCCCTGGTCCTGCCACAGGGCACCGCGGGCAAAAGCCTGGTCCCAGCCTCCTGACACCCACCCTTGAAGGACTGATCAGTATTGATGAGCTCCTCCCTCAGGCTGATCTTCTCCGGGCTAAAAAGCCCAGATTGTCTCAGTCATCTCCACACAGAGATGTTTCACTCCCCTCAGCATCTTTGCAGCCCTTTGCTGTACCCTCTGCAGCAACTCCCTGACCTTCTTGGAGAAGAGGAGGCTCAGGGGAGACCTCATTGCTGTCTACAACTCCCTGAAGGGAGGTTGTAGCCAGGAGGGGGTTGGTCTCTTCTCCCAGGCAACCAGCACCAGAACAAGAGGACACAGTCTCAAGCTGTGCCAGGGGAAGTTTAGGCTGGAGGTAAGGAGAAATTTCTTCCCAGAGAGAGTTGTTAGCCATTGGGATGTGCTGCCCAGGGAGGTGGTGGAGTCCCCATCCCTGGAGGTGTTCAAGAGGGGACTGGAGGTGGCACTTGGTGCCATGGTTTAGTACTCATGAGGTGCTGGGTGACAGGTTGGACTTGATGATCTTCGAGGTCTCTTCCAACCTTAGTGATTCTATGATTCTTGAACTGGGAAGCCCAGAACCTGACCTAAGACTCCACATGTGGCCTCAGCAGGGCAGAGTAGAGGGGGAGAAAAACCTTCCTCTGTCTGCTGGCCACACTCTTCTTCGTGCACCCCAGGATGGCATTGACCTTCCTGGCCATGGGAGCTCTCAAACACTTCCATAATAATTACTTTTACACTTCATTAAATGCTGGGGTTTCTCTTTTTTTGCTCATGTGCTCTCAGAATAATGTGGAGAAGACTTTCAAAAGCCTCAGCAGGGCACCAGGTTAGGGTTTTACAACCTCCTGGGGGCTTTCCAAAGCTTCCTCTTATCTTGAGGGTGTGCTTTAGTATTTGGGTGCTGACACACTTCTAGTTGGTGCCTTGCCTTGCCAAGCTCCTTGCTGGAGTTCAAGTCTTGTAAGGTATTGATAAACTTACCAATCCTCACTATAGATCAAGTGAAGTGTCAGTGTGACCTG
The DNA here is from genome assembly GCF_014839835.1 of Dryobates pubescens. Lineage (NCBI taxonomy): Eukaryota > Metazoa > Chordata > Aves > Piciformes > Picidae > Dryobates > Dryobates pubescens. Next base: position 10,071,435 of record NC_071628.1, on the reverse strand, counting down.
GCCACAATGGACTTCGCAGCATCCCATTGTGGTAGGGGTCAGAGGGGACCTCTGCAGATCACCCAGTCCAACTCTGCTGCTAAAGCAGGGGCACCCACAGCAGCCTGCCCAGGATCACAATGGCCAGGGGGGTTTGGAAGCTCTCCAGAGAAGGAGACTCCATAACCTCTCTGGGCAGCCTGCTCCAGGGCTCCTCACACCAAAAAGTTTCTCTTCCTCTGCAGATGAAACCTCCTGGCTTCCACTTTGTGCCCCTGGCTCACGGCTATGAAGTGGGGTGTGCAGGTGTGTCCCAACATGCAAATTCCTCTCAAAGAAGGGAATCTTGAGGGGAGCAAGGCTGGCAGGGGTGAAGCTAGGTGACTGAGAAATTCCCTAGGAAAAGTAGGGAGAGAAACTTGGGTGGTGGTGCTGGGGAAGTGCCAGTTGTGAGGTATCAGCACAAAACCCCTTCCAGAACAGGAACGTGACTGGAGCTTCAGGGAAAGAGCCAAAGCTGTTTGGGCTTTCTGTGTGTAGAGGAGGCCAAGGACTTGCAGAAGGGTAATGGCCAGGTTCTGAGAAGAAATGGGTTGAGAAATGCCCATTAAGTATTTATGGGCCTGACTTGAAATGCTGAAGCTGGAATAGGTTCCAGCTGGTGAGCTGTTAGAGGAACGTCCTGGAAATGGCAGCCTGGCTGGTGAGCTATGATATTAAAGCTACCAGTGCATGCCTTACAGTCAGAGCATTGTCCTCCAGGCTTGAGAACTGGCTGAGAGGGCTCCTGTGGCTTCCATCACAGTTGGAAAGCCTCTAATTTGAGCTCCAGACCCAATTCCAAGGCGGCAGGAGTTGGCTTGTCCTCCCCTGGCTGCTTCTGTGGTGCCCAGCGACAGGACAAGGGGCGACAGGCGCAAACTGGAAGCCAGGAGGTTGCATCTGAGGATAAGGAGAAACTTCCCTGGCTTTGAGGGTGCCAAACCCCTGGAGCAGGCTGCTCAGAGAGGTTGTGGAGTCTCCTTCTCTGGAGAGCTTCCAACCCCCCCTGGCCATTGTGAACCCAGGCAAGCTGCTGTGGGTGCCCTGCTTTAGCAGAGGGGTGGGAGGGGATGATCTGCAGAGGTCCCTTCCAACCCCCCCCCCACGCTGGGATTCAGGGGCTGCAAGGGGAAGCATTTGGCTGCAGCAGTGGAAATTTGCAGGGTAGCTGAGAGGTGCAAGACCTTTAAATGCTGGTCTTAAGGAGCTTGGGAGTGCATAGAATTGTTTGGGTTGGAAGAGACCTCCGAGATGGAGTCCCACCATCAACCCAGCCCCACCATGGCCACTAAACCATGTCCCCAGGTGCCACATGTCTTGACCACCTCCAGGGACGGTGACTCCACCACCTCCCTGGGCAGCCTGTTCCAGTGCCTGACCACTCTTGCAGGGAAGAAATTGTCCCTCATCTCCAACCTAACCCTCCCCTGGTGCAACCTGAGGCCATTTCCTCTCGTTCTGTCACCCTCTAGACGCTGCAGTAGGATGTTCAGACGCTGCCATTCTTCTCGTCTCCTGCCTGGAAGCCAGTGGCCGTGGCTGCTTTTAGCAGCCCTGGCCTGCTGGCAGCTTGCTTTTGATCTGAAGCTCAACAGGAGCTGTCAGATTTCCTGAAACTGGAAGACAAGACCAGGGTGTGCACTTAGCTCAGCTCTTCAGTCTGACACCCTCAAGCTGTTGCAGGGTTTCGGTGTGGGGTGGGTTCTTTTTGATTCTGGAGGTGCTGCGTTGCTATCTTCCACACATACAAGGAGTGGGTGTGCTGCACTCCAACCACCAGACCTTTGGTGGTGGGGTGTGCATCTTTTTTTGGGGGGGAGGAGAACTTGGAGGTGACCCCACTGCAGCAAGCCTCCTGCCAGCCTCGGGTGGTTCAGTCTCTCACATCCTACTGTCGCTAAAAGGTGGAGGAGATCAGCAGGAAGGGAAGGAGCGACGCGCTGTGAGAAGGAGGGGGGGAAAGCAGAGAGCTGGCAAGTGGGAAGCTTTTGATCTGTGGCAAAGCAGCAAAAAGTTACAGGAGGGCAGAGTGGGGGAAGAGCAGAGGCTGAGAGAAAGGGGGACCAGGGTTCCTCTCGCCCCTCGGATGCGCCTGGGGAAGAGTGAGGGAGGTACAGACCCCACAGGACTTTGGGCAGCTTGGAAGAATCCTGGCAGCCTTCTGCTGGTTTTGCTCTCTCCTCTGAGTGAGGCCATCAGAAGAGCTCAGCTGAACATGAGGAACCTCTGTAACTTAAGGCTGCTGGAGCTCTGCAGCTGGCTGCCCAGGAGGGTGGTGGAGTCTCCATCTCTGGAGACTTTCCAAGCCCGCCTGGATCTGTTCCTGTGTGACCTTCTCTAGGTGACCCTGCCTTGGTAGGAGGGTTGGACTCCAGCTCCAGAGCTCCCTTCCAGCCCCCTATCATTCTGCCTGAAGGAGGGTGCTACAGTTCCCCTGTCCACAGGAAAAGGCTCTTCACAGAATCACCAAGGTTGGAAGAGACCTCAAAGATCATCAAGTCCAACCCATCTTGAGACCCTCTTCTTGTTCCTGTGGACCCAGAGGGAGAGGGCAGCTGGTGGGAAGGAGAGACAACTCCTCACCCCTCCTCAAGACTCTCCAAGGAAGGAGGAATGCTGCTGTGTTTAAAGGTTTGCCCCAGCTGAAAGGGTGAAGACTTGCTCCTCAGACCTACCACATGTCCCAGCTACTGCTCTGCTGGAGCAGGTTCAGGGGGACTGCAGGAGCTGGTGGCAGGGTCCCAGCAGTGCAGGGGCTGGTCCTTTTCTTCCCAGGAAGGCTGGAACTTCAGAAGGTAGCTTAGAGAGCTTTATCTGCAGCTTCTACCTTCTTAGAATCATGGAATCACAGAATTGTTTGGGTTGGATGAGATCTTTAAGATGATGGAGTCCATCTCAGGGCACCACCAGCCATGGCCCTCAGCACCACCACATCTCCCTGGCTTTGAAACCCCTCCAGGGATGGAGACTCCACCACTGCCCTGGGCAGCCCGGGCCAGGCCTTGGCAATCCTCAAGGGGAAGAAATTATTCCTCATGTCCAACCTGAACCTCCCCTGGGGCAATCTGAGGCCATTCCCTCCCTCCTATCACCATTGCTTAGGAGAAGAGGGGAGGGGAGGTGGAAAAGGGAGGGGGTTTCAAAGCTGTGGAGATGTGGTGCTGAGGGACATGGTTCGGCGGTGCCCTGTCTAGCGGTGCTGGGTTGGACTTGATGATCTTGGCGGTCTTTTCCAGCCCAAATGATTCTGTGCTATCTCTTGTGGCTAGGCAGAAGTGCCAGCAACAGCTTCATGCCATGGGCTGCGCTCCAAGCCTTCCAACCACGGCGTGGTGATCATTAACAACCGGCCCCTGTGCCGTCAGATCTCCTGGCAGCACAAATTTGTCTACCTCAAGCATGATTCTGTCATCTGTTTGTCAGAGCAGCTAGAACAGGCAGTCCCCAGCTCCTGCTGGCTCGGTGCTTTTGGTGCCAGCTGGGGGCTAACAGATGGTACCTGCTCTGGCATAACCTCTCCTCTGCAAGCCGATAAAGGCAGGCTGAGGACAGAGGTTACCTGAGCTGGCCCTGGGACAAAGCTGATGTGCCAACGCTTCTGGAATGCGTGGGAACTGGCTCAGGGTGTTTAGACTGGATCAGCACTTCTGGGCTACGTGTTTGTGGCATGTTTCCACACAACTCCAGCATGGTGAGGGTTGGAAGGGACCTCTGCAGGTCACCCACTCCAACCTCCCGCCCCGCTAAAGCAGGGGCGCCCACGGCAGCTTGCCCAGGATCACAATGGCCTCCAGACAAGGAGACTTCACAACCCCTCTGGGCAGCCTGCTCCAGGGCTCCAGCACCCTCACACCAAAAAAGTGCCTTCTCCTGTTCAGGTGGAACCTTCTGGGTTGCATTTTGTGCCCATTGCCCCTTGTCCTGTCACTGGGCACCACTGAGAAGAGCCTGGCCCCATCCTCTAGTTCCCCCAGGCCCTTTCTCTCTTGCTGAGCATTGAGCAGATCCCCTCTCAGGCTGCTCTTCTCCAGCCTCAACAGCCCCAAGTCTTTCTCAACTTAAATCAGAGAATCTTGGATTTATTTGAGTTGGAAGGGACCTAGAAAGGTCATCCAGTCAGCAGGGACATCTGCAACTACAGCAGGTTGCTTAAAACCCTAACCAGCCTTGACCTGGTTCCAGGGATGGGGCATCTGCCTCCTGGGATCCAGTTTGTGCCCATTGCTCCTTGTCCCCTTGCTGGGGACCACAAAGAGCCTGGCCAATTAAAACATTCAACAGAGGGTCTCCAGTGCAGTCCATCTCTGGCTGTTGTGTTGCAGGTTGGTTTTCTTCCTATGCTCCTCTTGAAGCTGGGTGAGTTTAGGAGATGATGTTTTCTCCTGTGCAGGTCTGGGTTTGGCCATGTGGTTGCTGAGGAGAGTTTCTCCTGCTGATGGAGAGCTGGCTTCTTGGCATCCCTCCTGGGACCAGGGGGAGAGCCAGGAGGAAGGCTGTGCATTTTTCTAGGCAAGTTAAAGATCTAGAAGGGGTTGCAGACCCTGAGGAGCAAAGCTGTGATTTCACCAAGTGACTGCTGGGCTGGTGTGGGGGAGGAGACAACATCTTGCCTGGCATCTCAAGGTTGCCATCAGATGTCTCTGCTTGATGCTTATTTTTCTCCTCTCAGTTTCAAATGCACTTAATTGCTGTGTGAGTGCTTGCAGAGCTTCTGCCTGTGGGCTCTGGCAGAGCTGATGTTCTGCCCTCTGGCTCCAAGGTTGTCCATGCCAAGTCGTGTTCCTGATTGCCTGTGCTCACTCTGCACTGCCCCAGCAAGTCATGAACGTTGTGAGGAGTGTTATTGGAGAGGGACAACACTGAGAGAAGGACCCTGGCTGGACCTCCATATGAGGCACTCCCCCAGGAGTGTGCTCATCTGGTGTGTTCCCATCTCAGGCATGAGGTGCTGGTGTGTTTCTATTGAAATGGAGGTGCCCAGGAGAGGTTAAAAATGCTGCAGATGGACTTTCTTGGGGTAGGGCTTGGTCTCTCCTTCCCTAGCAACAAGTGATGGAATGAGAGGGAAAGGCCTCGAGATGCCCCAGGGGAGGCTTAGGTTGGACACGAGGAACAATTTCTTCTCCTTGGGGGTTTTCAAGGCCTGTCCCAGGCTGCCCAGGGCAGTGGTGGAGTCCCCATCCCTGGAAGGATTTCAAAGCCATGGAGATGTGGTGTGAGGGACATAGCTTGGTGGTGACCTGGCAGTGCTGGGGTAAGGGTTGGACTCGACCTTAACATTCTCTTCCAACCAAACCAATTTTACAGCTCTATGAAAGTGATTTCTCACCCCATCCCCTCCCCCTAATTTGCTATAACCAACCCCCTCCCCCTCCCCAGGCTTTCTTAATCTGCTTTGGAATCTGAGGAGCAGCAGATGTCTCCTTGCTCTTCCCAAGCACCCATCCCCTCCCCACCAAGGAATCACGAAGTCCTCTTGTTCGACAAGCCACAGAAAAGAGGATTTTAATCCAACCTTGCTTCCCCCTTCTTCCTTCCCCCTCCTCCAACCCCCTCCCCTGCTGTGGTTTGTCGTTTCACTCAGTAGCTTGCCATATCCCATGGAGTCCTCCTGCTCCTGATTGGAAACACCAGCCACGGCTTCATTACAAGCTCCACGGCTTCCTCCCTGCACTTAACATACCCTACAAATTGGTTGCTCAGCTTTGGCATCTTGCCCCAGAGGAGTTTTGGTGGTGTTGGGTTTGGGTGTTGGGGTTGTTTTTGGTGTCATTTGAAGGTTGGAAATCAGCTCTCTGAGCTGTCAGGAGCAGGCTTGTTAGGTCGCAGGAGTCAGGCTCGCTGGGTTTCAGCCTTCTTGGAGGGGAATCGCACCAGCCTGGAAAGCTCCCGATGGCTGTGGAACCAAACCTTGTTAAGGAGAAACCCCAAACCACTGCCCTGGGAAAAGGCACGGAGAAGAAAGGAGTGAGCTGAGTGGAGCTTCTTAAGCCACATGGTCCTCATTTGCCTCTGATTGCTTTAACATGTCCTGGCTGGAACGCGTTCCCCGGGGCGGCCGCGGGTGCCAGCTCCACACCTGGCTGCGGCTGGGCAGAGACCAGCTTGGCCCTTTCATCTTCCCTGCTCTGCCTGCTGCAGTGATTGGAACCAAGGCTTGGCCCCACATCACACAGAGGGGGGAGGTGAAAACCACCTTGGGAGATGGTTTGGAGAGGAAGCCTTGCAAGGGTTGTGTAGGGGGAGACTGGGTTTTGCGTTGGGTGTTTGGGTTGGGTTGCCCCCCCCCCCCCCCCCCCCCCCGCCCCCTTCTTTTCTTTTTCAATTTTTCCCCTCTTTTTCTTGTCTTTTTTTTTTTCCCCTCATATTTTTATTTTCTTTTTTCCCCTCATCTTGTTCTTTTTTCCTCCTGTTTTTATTTTTTTCTACTCTTTCCTTTTTTCCCCCCATTTTATTTTTCTCTTTTCTTCTTCCCCCTCCCTCCTCTTTTTCTTTTCTTCTTCCCCCCCTCCCTCCTCTTTTTCTTTTCTTCTTCCCCCCCTCCCTCCTCTTTTTCTTTTCTTCTTCTCCCCCTCCCTCCTCTTTTTCTTTTCTTCTTCCCCCTCCCTCCTCTTTTTCTTTTCTTCTTCCCCCCCTCCTCTTTTTCTTTTCTTCTTCCCCCCCTCCTCTTTTTCTTTTCTTCCCCCCCTCCTCTTTTTCTTTTCTTCTTCCCCCCCTCCTCTTTTTCTTTTCTTCTTCCCCCCCTCCTCTTTTTCTTTTCTTCTCTTCCCCCCTCCTCTTTTTCTTTTCTTCTTCCCCCCCTCCTCTTTTTCTTTTCTTCTTCCCCCCCCTTCCTCCTCTTTTTCTTTTTCTTCCCCCCCCCTCCTCCTCTTTCTCTTTTTCTTCTCCCCCCCCCCCCCCCTTCTCTTTTTTTTCTCTCTTGTCTTTTTGTCCTCTTTTGGAGCAGTTGTGTCAAGTTTCTGGACTGGCAGAGGCAGGAAAGCACCACAGACAATGTGGCAAGCAGAGCTTGCAGGCAGGCAGGCCAAGGGCTATAAATTATTATTTGAGTTTCTTGCTTTCTCCTTGACTGCAGATCAATAGGAAGAAAAGGTGCATCGAGCACTCCCTTCCCCCCCCCCCCTTTTAATTAAAAGGCTGCTGTGATTAGGCTGCAGTGAGAAGCATGAAAAGGATGTGCCTGGAAGCAGATGCTGGTCTCCAGCATGGGGTGTGTTGCTTTCCTCATGGCTGGCTTGCTGGCTGGTGTGTTCTGGAGGCCAAGTTTCTCCAGGAGAAGCCCAACTGCAGTGCAGCACGCTTCACCCTGCTCCTGCCAACCTCTGCCTCCTCACATCCTCAGCCAACACAACCTTGTTTCCCATGGAGCAAAGGCGACGTGTGCCTAAGTGGAATGAATCTTCTGCTTGTTTGCAGCCTCTTCCCATTTCATTCCACCCCAAGCTGGGGACACTCTGCCCATCCTGCCTGAGGCTCCATCAGCATTTTTGCACCTAGCAGGTGCAGCAGTGGTGCTGTTCCTGTGGCCTCTCCAGAGCCAGCTGCACATCTGCACCAGAGCTTTGGTTCCTCTGCTCCTCGCCTTCAGACACAGCTGTAATTAAATGCAGATATTAAAACTGAAGCCTTGGTTTATGTTCCATAGCTCTGAGGAGAGTGACCCATCCCGTGATTCTTGTTTGAAGTCTTTCTTAACCTTTACTCCTTTGATGCTGAGTCTGGCTTTGATTTTCCTGCAGAAAAAGTGGATTTTTGTAGAATCTTCAGGAAGGAAATGTGCCAATCCCACCACATTCCTCATTCCCCAGGGAGTGTGGTGTCTGAAGTCTCTGATAAAGCCTGTGGCACGAAGGTTTTATCTGGCCCCATCCTTGGGCTTTGCTGCTTCTGGATCAATGGGCCAAGGGCCAGTGGGATGAGGTTTGATGAGGCCAAGCGCTGGGTCCTGCTCCAGGCTCGAGGCAGAGTGTTTGGAAGCTGCCTGGTGGAAAAGGACCTAGAGGTATTGGTCAACAGCTGGTTGAAGATGAGCCAGTGTGTGCCCAGGTGGCCAAGAAGGCCACCAGCATCCTGGCTTGGATCAGCAACAGCGTGGCCAGCAGGAGCAGGGCAGGGACTGTGCCCCTGGTCTGGGCACTGCTGAGGCTACACCTTGAATCCTGAGATCAGTTTTGTGTCCCTCACTCCAAGAAGGACACCTGAGGAGCTGGAGCAGGTCCAGTGAAGAGCAGCAAAGCTGGTGGAGGGCCTGCAGAGCAGGGCTGGTGAGGAGCAGCTGAGGGATCCAGGGTTGTTCAGCCTGGAGAAAAGGAGGCTGAGGGGGAAGACCATCTGGCTCTCTACAACCCCCTGCAGGGAGGTTGGAGCCAGGTGGGGGTTGGTCTCTTCTCCCCTGGAAGAAGGACAGGACAAGAGGAAATGGCCTCAAGCTGCCCCAGGGGATGTTTAAGTTGGGCATTAGAAGAAAATTCTTCCCTGAGAGAGTTCTCCAAGACTGGAAGAGGCTCCCTGGGGAGCTGGTTGAATCCCCATCCCTGGAGGGGTTTCAAAGCTGTGGAGCTGAGGAACATGATCTAGCAGCAGCCTTGGTAGAGTTAGTGAATGTTTGGAGGTGATGGCCTTAAAGATCTTTTCCAACCAAGATGCTTGCATGACTGTATGATTCCGAGGCTGGTCTCCAGCGTCAGAAGCAGAATGCAAATGCTGCTGAGGGCGAGATGTGTGTGTGGTGGAGACCCGGGGTGGCTCGGTGCACATCCCAGATGTGGAATTTCCTCACGCTGAGCTCTGCTGCGTAGATCCTGGAGGAAGCACTTGCAGGTGCTCAGAAAAGCGCAGCTCAGAAACCTTCCCTCTCCGGCGCATTCCACGATCCGACGGGAGCCAAAAGCTCTTCAGCAGCCTGTCTGCTTGTTTGGGATGTTGTGTGGGGTGAGGTTTTGGGTTTTTTTTGCCTCCTGGGAGGTGCTGGTGAGCTGATATGGAGCTGTTAGATAAGAAGCCGCCCCGGGGCCGTGCCAAAGAGCGGGGCGCAGAATTCCCCTCGCCCGTCCCACCCCGGGCGGGCGGAACGGGAGCTGGAGCTGCCGCCTCCTCACGGCGCGGCGAGAAGTCTGCCTTCCCCGGTGGGTTTGGCCGGCTGCCCGCTGAGCTGGGCTCCCAGCAGAGGTGGAAATCCTTCAGGCTGTCTCGCTGCTGCTGCAAGGTGGGCAAGGAGCCAGGTGCCCTGGATCGGGCCAGGCTTGCTGTGCCCATCTCCTGAACGAACCCTCAGCGCTGGCGAGCGCTTCCCACCGCCCCGGTTCTTCATCCCTGCGGTTGCCTTTCACCGCAAGCCTTTCCCCATAACTATCACAGCTGTTTCCTGCTCCAAAGGAGGAGAAATGAACTCCTCCGGCTCCAGCCAAAACCTGATAACTGCTGGGAAGTGGCTTGTCAGCAGGGACTGCGCCAGGCGATGGTGTGAGGGGAACGGCAGCTTGGGGGAGGAGGGAGGAAGGGAGGGACACTGTGCTGCCAGGCACTGCTGGAAAGCTCATCCCCTCCTCTTGGAAGCGGCTGGACCTGCCATGGAGCAGCTCAATCGGTCAGGCCAAGAGGAGTGGGCAGTGTACCCTAGACTGAGGTGACCTGCTTGGGGCCAGATGTTGCCTGGGGGCTTGGCTGGGGGGGTATGGGGCTGGGGGGCAGACCAAAGGGAGGGTTGCAGTGGGCATGCACTCCCCAGAACATTTTCTTCCTGCCATGGGTGAACACTTGGCCTGTGAGCCTGCAGTCTGGATGTGAAAATAAAGAATGGCTTGAGTGGGAAGGGACCTGAAAGATCAGCCAGTTCCAACCCCCCTGCCGTGGGCAGGGACACCTCCCACTAGAGCAGGTTGCTCCAGGTCTCATCCAGCCTGGCCTTGAACACTGCCAGGGAGGGAGCATCCAAACCTCCCTGGGCAACCTGCTCCAGTGTCTCACCAGCCTCACCATAAAGAACTTCCTCTTAATGTCCAACCTAAATCCACCTCACTCTAGTTTCAAACCATCCCCTCTCATCCTATCACTACATGCCATTATAAAAAGTCCCTCCTCAGCTCTCCTGTAGCCCCCTTCAGGTACTGGAAGGCTGCTCTAAGGTCTCCCTGTAGCCTTCTCTTCTCCAGGAGAAGAGTGGGCTTGGGAGGGGGTGGAAAATGCCATACTGGGCTTGATTTGGGGAATTCAGGCTTTGTAAGTTGGGTTCTTTGCCCCTGGTACTGGTTGAACCTCGAGAAGCAACTTTCAGCCTTGCCTTGCAGTGTTGTGGTCTTGTTTTGACCCAGGAGCACTTCTGCTGACCCCTAATGAGAGCTGGGCAAGCACCCAAGAGTGTGGGATCGGATCTACTCCTCTAAAGCTCCTAGAAGCCACCCTAAGCTCAGAAGCTTTCGGAATGTTTACTTACCCCATGCCAGCAGATCTGCACAGGGCAGTCCTGGTTCTCCTGTCACAGAGGATTTCAGTGGGGTAAGCTGAGAAGCTGGGAGAGGTGCTGGGCTTCCTGGACTTGCTTCACACAGGTTTGGTCCCCAACTCTCTCTTGGTTTCACCCCTCTGTCTGTGAGCTGATGACAAAGGTGCTGCTGTGCCTCTCCAGGGTCTTGGCAGGATGAAGGCTGTGGAGATGGGTGGGACATGGAATGTGGCAGAGATTGGGGGTGGTTGATGCTGCCAGAGCTCTCTCCTGCCATGGCCAAGCACCACTCTGCCCTTCTCAGCTCTGCACTTGGTAGCTTTCCCTTCCTTCCCTGAGTGAGCTCAGTGGGGTGATCCTCATCTTAACAGCAGAGGCTACACCATTGCGTGCTGCTGTGGTCATCTCTGCTGGCTGGGTGAGGGGTTAGCAGCCATGTGATGTTCTGTGCTTGAGCAGTTGTGAAGATCCTTCTGCCTCTCCTGAACCCTTCCATAGAACTGTCTCAGTTGGAAAAGGCATTTAAGGTCAAGTCCAACCATTGCCTACCTCTGCCGAGGCTGGTGCCAAACCATGTCGCTCAGCACCACATCTCTGCGGCTTTGAAACATCCCCAGGGGTCAGGGCTCAACCACTGCCCTCAGCAGCCTGCATCAAGCCTTGACAGCCCTCAGGGGGCAGAAATCGTTCCTCATGTCCAACCTGAACCTCCCCTGGGGCAACTTGAGGCCATTGGCTCCAGTCCTATCACTTACTCCTTGGGAGAAGAGCCCAATCTCAACCCCTAGCTAGCTCCAATGTCCTTTCAGTGAGCTGGTCCAGAGCAGGGCAGTGAAGCTGGTGAGGGGTCTAGAGAACAGGCACTGAGGAGCAGCTTGAGGCATCTGGAGTCATTCAGCCTGGAGAAAAGGAGGCTGAGGAGTGACCTTCTGGCTCTCTACTAGTCTCTGAAAGAAGGATGGAGCCAGGTGGGGGTTGGTCTCTTCTCCCTAATATCAGGTGATAGAATGAGAGGAAATGGCCTCAAGCTGCACCAGGGGAGGTTTAGGTTGAATATTAGGAACAACTTTTCCTGCAAGAGCAGTCAAGCATTGGAGCAGGCTGCCCAGGGAGGTGGTGGAGTCACCATCCCTGGAGGTGGTCAGAAAAAAAGCACGGCCGTGGCACTTGGGGACGTGGTTTAGTGGCCACGGTGGCGTCGGGTTAATGATCTTAGAGGGCTTTTCCAATTGAAGCAATTTAATGGTTGTGTGATTCTCTGATTTGAGGGGAGGAGGAGGTGCAGGAGCCCGGGGCTGCTGATGGAGCTGCAGCCTGCAGATGGTGCCAGAGCCGTGGAGAAGAGCGAGCTGGCTGCGCCGCAGAGCTTGGTACCCAAACCCTGCTTCGGGGGCGGCGCGGGGGGCACGACATTGTGCTTCGTGGTACGGACGGAGGTCAAGTGCAAACTGAGGAGAAATCTGTCCCGGGAGCCTTCCAGAGTTCAGGGAAAGCTGTTACAGAAGGTTCTGCTCTGGGTGACTGAGGAGATAGCCTTGAAGCAGGAAAAGCTTTGACAACAGCACTGGGGTGTGGAGAATCAGAACCGTGGAATCTTAGGGGTTGGAAGGGACCTCCAGAGATTGGGTCCAACCCCTCCCACCAAAGCAGGGTCACCTAGGGCAGGTCACACAGGAACACATCCAGACAGGAGTTGAAAGTCTCCAGAGAAGGAGACTCCACAACCTCTCTGGGCAGCCTGCTGCAGGAGAAGGTCCTGCACCTCCTGTCAAACAGATTTCTTCACAGCTTTGTCATTCTTCTGCATTGTGCCTGCTCTAGGACCAGTTAGGTCCAGTCCTGGAGCCTGTCCATGCAGTGCAAGAGGATGGATGCAAAGGTTTGCTCTTTAAGTGCCCTGAGAAGAACACCTGAAGGAGGTGTGCATGGTGTACCTCCACCATCAGGCTCTGGGACCTGCACAGCAGGTCATTTATCCATCCTGCCTCGTGTTTGGGCTGCTCCACAAGCATCTCCCCTGCTTCTGAATACCCTTGAAGACATTTCCATCAGCCTCTTAATCTGAGGGTGTCTTCAGGAAGCCCTAAGGACAGGAAGGGAGGGTAGGGAATGCTCCTGTCACTGAGCTAACAGCCATGTCTGGAGAGCAGCAGCATATCTGCCATGGGTCAGAGCAGTCACAAGGCTGAAGGACTTGATCTCTTCATCTCCAGAGATGTCAGGCTGGCTGCTTGCTTCCCTGTTCAAACCATTTGTGCTTGGTTAAGCACTGGTCGTCAGCTGCAGGTTCTGTAGAAGAAAGCTGGGGAGGGACCTTATACAGGGGCTTGTAGTTATAGGAAGAGGGGCAATGGCTTTGAGCTGCAAGAGGGCAGATTTAGACTGGAGATTAGGAAGAAATTCTTCACAGTGAGGGGGGGGGAGACCCTGGAACAGGTTGCCCAGGGAGGTTTGGATGCTCCCTTCCTGGAGGTGTTGAAGGCCAGGATGGATGAGGCCTTGAGCAAGCTGCTCTAGTGGGATGTGTCCCTGCCCATGGCATGGGGATTTGGAACTAGATGATCTTTAAGGTCCCTTCCAACCTAAACCATTCTGTGATAACTCTCTGCTCTCTCCTGCTGCAGGGGGTATCTGCTCCCAGCACAAGGCTGGCATAAGAGCTCTGTTCATACTGGAACCAGTGGAGCTGCTCAACTGACCACACTCAGAAGCATTGCTTGTACAGAGGTGGGACACATCTTTTCCTTCTGAAAGAGGTGAAAGCTCCTTCAACCATGTCTCCCAAGACGAGGGCTTCTTCCTACTGATGTCCAGGAGCAGCATCCTTGAGGGAAGCCATGACCAAACAGCTACTGCACATGGAACTGGGTGAGCTGGGTCATACCCAACCATCCTCTATGGGCTTGCTCACTGCAAGGTGGTTGGACAAGATGACCTCTGAGGGTCCCTCCCAAGCTGCTGCAATGTTGTGGGTCATACCCAACCAACCCCCATGGGCTTGCTCACTGCAAGGTGGTTGGAGAAGATGACCTCTGAGGGTCCCTTCCAAGCTGCTGCCACCTGTGAATCCGTGGACTTGGCTTTCTTAGTCAAGCCAAGCTTTTGTGGGCAGCGCTCCTGCCAGGCCACATGTGTCCACCACGCACCAGGCAGGCCACATATGAAAGGGATGCTAGCTGGAGACAGGGACTGACTCTAATTTGGCTTCCCAATAGCCTGTGGACATAATTTATCTTCTGTGGCCAGGCCAGCTGGCTGCCGAATGGGCTGGTGGGGATGGCATCTCCCTTTGCAAGCGTGCTTTCTGTGGAGCCTAGTTTCTTCCTAGGTGAGAACTTTACAGAGGAGACTAATGACCACATGTTGATGAAACACTGCTGTGAGCCCATCTGGCCCTGACCTGCCTCCGTGGGCAGCAGCTGGTGAGCAAAGACAGCAGAGGGAGCTGCCCCAGCTGAAGTGGAAGAGGTTGACCCCTTTTTCTCCCTGACAGGGCTGTTAGCTCTTTAGGATCAAAGCTTTTCACATTTGGTCCCTGTACTTGAAGGAGTTCAAGTGTTTCCACTGCAGACATTTAGTGATTCTGGCTCTGCTCCCTGCCACCCAGCCCCAGCTCCACTTTGTGAGCCTTCTCCTTCAAGCTGGAGTTTACAAAAATAAAACCTAGATGAAAGCCAGCGCAGCTGCCCCGAGGTTGGAATCGATGCTGGTATGATGTGCTGCCAAAGAGAGAATTACTCAGGAGCAGGGATTAGAGCTGTTTGTCTCCAGGAAGACCTGGTCTTCAAAGCCAGGGAATTTTCCCAGCTCTAGCTGGTCTGTCTTCAGCTACGAGGTGCCTTCTCCGTGGGCATGGGGCTGTCAGCTCTCTCCGTTTCCCTTTGCCTTCTTCCTCTCCTCTCTTCCCTAACTGCTTCCAGCTTCTCTTATTTTGGCTGGGTTTTGCTGCTCAGGACTTTCTCTCTCTCTCTCTCTCTCTCCACCAGCTGTAAAAACTTCAATACTCTGAAAAATATTTTCCTTCCTGTTGGGAGAGAGGTTGGGTTTATTTTTGTGTTTGCTTCTTCTGAATGCTCCACGCTCCTGCGGCACTGCTGAGGGTCCACATGTTCCAGGAAGGTTTAGAAGCTCCAGTTCTAGGCAGCTTCTGGGGCTGGGGATGGAGCTGCTGCTGCTGCTGAGGTCTTGCAGGGGTTGTCTGGGTGATGGGAGTGCTGCAGGGGCTGGTGTGGTGACCTGCACAAAGGGAAGGTGAGGGTTTGGAGGAGAGAAGGGCTCAAGATGTGGCTGGTGGTCAGCAGAGCACCTGGGCCCAAGTGTTCCCCCACTCAGTGCCCTGACTCTGCATGTTGCCACTGGAAAGGGTGGTTGGTGGCATCACCCAGCTGCAGCAGAAAGGCTGCCCTAACCATATGGTCCATAGCAGGTCCTACCTGTGGCATGGTGAAGTCATTGTCCCTCTAAACTGGGCTCAGTTTTGGGCCCCTGGCTCCCAGAAGGATATTGAAGGGCTGCAGCAGGTCCAGAGAAGGGCAATGAAGCTGGTGACGGGTCCAGAGCAGCTGAGAGACCTGGGGGTGTTCAGGCTGGAGAAAAGGAGGCTGAGGGGAGACCTTCTGGCTCTCTATAACTCACTGAAAGGAGGCTGGAGCCAGGTGGGAGTTGGTCTCCTCTCCCAAGGAATAAGCAACAGGAGAAGAGGAACTAGCCTCAAGTTGCCCCAGGGCAGGTTTAGGTTAGCCATGAGGACCAATTTCTTCACTGAAAGGGTTGTCAGTATCTGTCCCAGGCTGCCCAGGGCAGTGGTGGAGCCTCCATCCCTGGATGGGTTTCAAAGCCGTGGAGATGCGGTGCTGAGGGCCATGGTTTGGTGGTGACCTGGCAGTGCTGGGCTAATAGGCTGGGCTCTGGGCAGGCTGGTAGGAGGTGGTGGAGAGGAAGCTGCTGGGGAACTCTGTGGTGTGTTTTCAGGGAAGCAATGAGCGAGGCAGCCGTGAATGTTTTGATGGATTCAGGTTTTATTTATTAATGTTCCATTCCTGGCTTGTTTGTCCATCTCCTTAACAAGGTCAGGGCTGGAAACCAAAAATAGCATCAGCAATGGATCCCAGCCTTGCCTGTTCAATCTCTCCCCTAAAACACAGCCTGGCCCAGAGGAGGGGTGAGCCACCAGCCCCCTTCCCATCCCCCACCCCCTGCCCCCCCCTATTCCAGAGAGAATTCCTTCCAGCCAAGGAGGACCTGCTTCCTTCTGGGCCCAGACCCCAGGATGGTTTAATTTCTGTGTCAGTGCTAATTGATTGGAAGCAACAATTTTGCCAGACAAAGCTGTAAATTAGTTTCAAATGGGGGGAAACAAGGGCCACCCACTGCCCAAAGATCATCTTGCAGGAACAACATGAAAACAGCCAGCAAACCAGAACCCAGGGAAGGGGAAACCCAAGTGAAACCAGATTTCCACCCCCTCCCCTTTCCCCAGGAAAAGTGGAACCAGATGGTTCGTGGCTTTGATAATAAGGGAGCCTGGTTCTTCCAGATAGAGCCTTCAGCACAAAGGGATGGGCTCGGAGGAGTGAAACCTCGCAGGCATGAAGGCTTGCCTCTGGAGACCGTCGGCATGTGAAACCCTCCCAACGAAAACATGACACAAAATTGTCCTCCTAATTGCAGCTCAGCCCTTCCTTGCCGGCCCTGCCCCCTCTCGTCGCCTCCCGCCCGCTGCCGGTGCCGGCCCCGCTGCCGCCCGGTCCGGCCGCGGGTGCGAAGCGCTCCCCTGCCCGCCCGGCAGCCTGCCCTGCGCCCGGCAGCCTGCCCGGCATGGCAGGAGCTGGGACGGGCTTTGGGCAGAGCTTGCCGGTGGGCCCTGAAGGCAGCAGCTGGGGGATAAGCAGGGCATGCAGCCTAGCTCCGCAGCTGTGCATTTCAGAGGATCGCCAAGGTCTCTTCCAGCCCAAAGGGCTCTATCATCACCAAGTCCCAGCCCTTAGCCCAGCGCTGCCAGGTCACCACCAAACCATGGCCCTCAGCACCACGGCTCCATGGCTTTGAAACCTCTTCACCACTGCTCTGGGCAGCCTGGGACAGGACTTCACAGCCCTCAAGGGGAAGAAATTGTTCCTCATGTCCAACCTAAACCTGCCCTGGGGCAACATGGGGCCACTTCCTCTTGTCCTGTTCCTTGGGAGAAGAGACCAAGCCCCACCTGCTTCCAGCCTCCTTCCAGGGAGCTGTAGAGAGCCAGAAGGTCTCCTCTCAGCCTCCATTTCTCCAGGCTGAACAACCCTAGATCCCTCAGCTGCTCCTCACCAGCCCTGTTGTTCTCCAGACCCTCCACCAGCTTTGCTGCTCTTCTCTGGAGCTGCTCCAGCCCCTCAGTGTCCTTCTTGGAGTGAGGGGCACAAAACTGACCCCAGGATTCAAGGTGTGACCTCACCAGTTCCCAGTACAAGGGACATGCCCTGGTCCTGCTGGCCACACTGTTGCTGATCCAAGCCAGGATGCTGGTAGCCTTCTTGGCCACCTGGGCATACACTGGCTCATCTTCAGCCAGCTGTTGCTGAACAGATCCTTTTCCACCAGGCAGTTTCCAGCCACTCTGGCCCAGGTCTGGAGCTTTCATGGAGTTGTTGTCACCCAAGTGCAGAACCCATCACTTGGCCACGTTGAACTTCATCCCATTGGCCTTGGCCCACTGATCCAGCCTGGCCAGGTCCCTCTGTAGATCCTCCCCACCCTCCAGCAGATCAATACTCCCACTTCACTTGTCATTTGCAAACTTACTGAGGCTGCACTTTTGGGCTGACCCAGGATGAAGAGTGCTGAGCAGCTCTGAGGTTGGGCCACAGCTTCGTGGTAGAGCTTGAGCTGACTCATAACCTCCACTGCCTGGGAGCTCCTCAGCTTCAGAGCCATTTCCTGCATCACTTGCTGGGTCTGTCTCTGCTGCCAGCCCTGGGCACGTGGTGGCTGCTGGGTTTCAGCCACAAACACCCTGCCAGTGAAAACTCAGATCTTCTTGGTTTGGCTGTGTTGTATGGTCAGCTTTCTCAAGCTTTTGGTGGGTGCTACCTTCAGGGCTGGCTAGAAACTACCAGCAGATCCTTCTAGAGGCCAGCTGGGCTGTGTTGAGCATCAGCACACCAAAACCCTCATCTGACCCAAGTCTGGTGCCTTGACATTCAGGAGGTAAACTTCTTTCTGGGTAAAGACTTCTGGTTTACTGTCCTCTCATGGAGTGGTGGAGAAGAAGGGAAACCATCAAGGGGAACCTTTTCCTATCATGCTTTGTCCTTATCTCCTGCCCTAACGGGATCAAGATGGCAGCAACAAATGCTGTGGTACGTGAGGAAGGTCCCCACAGGGACACGGAAACCCAGGTGCAAGTTCAATGCCATCATTCATTTATGCCTACAGGACCAAGTGCCCTGTTCCTGGTGTGCTGGGGACAGATGAAACCCCTGGTTCTGCCCCAGGAAACTGAGTGGAAATTCCTTCTGAATTCCATGGAGTTTGTTTCTGGACAGTGAACTCTTCACCTGCTGTGGGTAAGTCCTCCTTTCCCCAGGCTGCTGCCTCCTGGCTGTCTAGGTTCTAGGTTGTGGAGCAAGGGGAAGCTGAGAGAAACCTTTCTGCCTTTCCCTCCTCTTCTTCTTTTTTTTTCCTGCTCTTGAAATATTACTCTTGTCCAAGTTGATCTTCTCACAGTTGCCCTGGGAGCTGGCTTGGCAGGGCTGTTTCCTTCTGCTGGGGAGAAGCAGGCACGTGGTGAAGCGAGTGGAGTGGTGGAGCAGAGGCACGAAGCTGCTGCTGGCAGCTTTTGGAGAGCCTTTTGGGGGGCTGCCTGCTGATGAGTTCAGGGCAGCTCCATGTCTGTTGGGCTGGGGTAGAATAGAATAAACCAGGTTGGAAGAGACCTTCAAGACCATTGCATCCAACCTATCATCCAACACCACCTAATCAACTAACCCATGGCACCAAGCACCCCATCCAGTCTCTTCCTAAACACCTCCAGGGATGGGGACTCCACCACCTCCCTGGGCAGCATATTCCAATGGCCAATCTCTCTGTGTAGAATTTCTTCCTAACATCTGGCCTAAACCTCCCCTGGCACAGCTTGAGACTGTGTCCTCTTGTTCTGGTGCTGCTTGCCTGGGAGAAGAGACCAACCCCCACCTGGCTACAACTTCCCTTCAGGGAGTTGTAGAGAGCAAGAAGGTCTCCCCTGAGCCTCCTCTTCTCCAGGCTAAGCAACCCCAGCTCCCTCAGCCTCTCCTCCCAGGGCTGTGCTCCAAACCCCTCCCCAGCTTTGTTGCCCTTCTCTGGACACCTTCCAGCACCTCAACATCTTTCCTAAACTGAGGAGTCCAGAACTGGACACAGGACTCAAGGTGTGGCCTGACCAGTGCTGAGCACAGGGGCAGAATGACCTCCCTGCTCCTGCTGGCCACACTATTCCTGATACAGGCTAGGATGCCATTGGCCCTCTTGGCCACCTGGGCACACTGCAGGCTTATGTTCAGCCTACTATCAAGCAGCACCCCCAGGTCCCTCTCTGCCTGGTTGCTCTCCAGCCACTCTGCCCCCAGCCTGTAGCACTGCCTGGGGTTGTTGTGGCCAATGTGAGGAACCTTGCACTTAGGTGTGTTCAATCTCCTGCCCTTGGACTCTGCCCATCTCTCCAGCCTGGCAAGGTCCCTCTGCAGAGCTCTGCTACCCTCTAACAGATCAACTCCTGCCCCCAGCTTGCTGTCATCTGCAAACTTCCTGATGATGGACTCAATGCCCTCATCCAGATCATCAGTGAAGATATGAAAGAGCAGGGGGCCCAGCACTGATCCCTGGGGCACACCACCAGGGATGAGGGCTTTGAAGAAACAAACAGCTCTCACCAAATGATTGCTGTTTGCTCCTTGCCTTGTGGTGAGGTGAGACCCGAGGCTGAGGAACCGCTGTCGGTTCCACCCAGCAGCCCTCTCCACCTCCCCGCCCCGGCGAGATGCTGCCCAATCGCTTCTGCATCTCTGTGGCTTCCTTCAGCCACAGATGCAAAGTCTGACATCCAAATGCACAACAGAAGGTGGGTAGGAAGTGCTACACAGACCTACATATGTGTGTGTCTGCTCCCTGCTGCACATGGAGAGGTTTCTCTTGCTCTTCTTCGCCCGGAGCCATCAAGGAGAAGCTGGGCGGTATTTGTGTATCACGCTGGAGCGCTCAGCCTGGAGAAGGGAAGGCTCCAGGGAGACCTCCTGGAGGCCTTTCAGTGTTTCAAGGGTCTGAGCAGAGAGTTGGGGACTTTGGAGCAGGGCTTGTGATGACAGGACAAGGGCTGATGGTTTGAACTGAAAGAGGGAGATTCAGGCTGGAGAGAAGGCAGAAATATTTGACACTGAGGGTGGTGAGACACCACCCAGCACAGGATCACACATCCTGTGACCCTGGATGGGTGGTCACCTCTGTGTGAATGAGGCACTCCAGGTCTGTGCAGGAGCCTATGAAATGGGGCAGGACTTCCATTGCCAGGGAAAGGTTTAGGTTGGACACGAGGACCAATTTCTTCCCCTTGAGAGTTGTCAAGGCCTGGCCCAGGCTGCCCAGGGCAGTGGTGGAGTCTCCATCCCTGGAGGGGTTTCAAAGCTGTGTAGGTGTGGTGCTGAGGGCCATGGTTTGGTGGAGACCTGGCAGTGCTGGGGTAATCACAGATGGTTGGACTTGATCTTAAAGGCCTTAATGTGAAAAGGATGAGCAGTGGCCTTTGGATGCTGTGTCTTGGACATAGAGGGGAGAGGTTAGGGGTGCACCCCTGCTTAGCTCCTTTGGATGGAAAGGACCTGCAGGGCCTCTGTGTTCTCCCCAGCTCTGTAAGGGCAGCCAAAGCACAGCACTGGTGGCACAGGCACGGGAAGAAACACTTGAGCCCCCTGGGTTTGCTCTGAGGAGAAGGAAGCAGCTCGCCCAGGATCACAACACCCAGGTGGGTTTGGAATCCCTCCAGAGAAGGAGACTCCACAACCTCTCTGGGCAGCCTGCTCCAGTACTCCAGCACCCTCACACCAGAGAAGTTTCTCCTCAAGTCTGGCTGCTCGTTTGCAGCTCCAGAGTGTCGCCAGCAAACGGGGTTGTGCCTGCTTGCGTGACGCTGCCAGCCTGGAGTCACAGCGCTGGCCACCTCCAGCCCCATCTGCCTGAGGCTGGGGGCTCCTGGCTCTCCCCCACTCTCCCTTGGTGGATCACACTTCTTCTCTCATCTCTGCTGACCTGGAAATTGTTTCTGCCAGGGCTTTGTGCGTCTGGTGGAGGCTCTGCCTGGCAATCTCGCTGCTGCTGCGCTGTTTCAACCTCCCCGCTCGCCGCCTTTTGCAAAGGTCACGGTATCTGCAGAGACTTCTCCGGCTGGAAGCTGCTGGAGGGCTGGGGGGAAACTCCTGTGCTTGTCGAGTCACATTGGGTGCAGAGCAGCTCTTCCTGTTGCCACACAGAAATAGCTTCTCCTGCTCCGAGGAGGACGCTTTGCTCTCGGGCTCCCCGCCTGCCACCGGCTGCGCAGGCGCCGAGTCGGCGTGCAGGGCGCCGCTGAAGCTCCCAAGTTGGGGGGATGTGAGCCCCTCCAGAGCTCTGCTGAGCAGCACGGTGCAAGCCTGGTAGGGGTGCACCTCGCCAAGTCCTTTCCAGTATCACACCTCCGTCTTCTGGCTCCTGAGAGGTGTGGGAAGGAGCCAGATGTGGGGGACTTGGCTGTTTCTGTGGTGGACGCATCGCTCCCTCAGGAGCAGGAGAACAAAAGCTTGAGGGAGACCTTGGAGCTGCAGTTCAATATCTGAAGGGGACCTACGGGAAGGATGGGGAAGGACTGTTTAGAAGGGCCTGTGGTGAGAGGATGAGGGGAAATGGTCTGAAACTGGAGCAGAGGAGATGTAGGTCAGACATTAGGAGGAAGCTCTTCACAGTGAGGATGGTGAGACACTGGCACAGGTTGCCCAAGGATGTGGTTGAGGCCACATCCCTGGAGATGTTGAAGGTCAAGCTTGATGGGGCCCTGAGCAACATGATCTAGTTGGAGATCACAGAATTGTAGAATAGTTTGGGTTGGAAGGGACCTTAAAGATCATCTACTTCCAACCCTCTTGTCATGGGCAGGGACACCTCCCACTAGACCAAGTTGCTCATGGCCTTGAACACCTCCAGGGAGGTGGCCCTGCTCATTGCAGGGGGCTTGGAGAAGAAGACCCTCCACGGTCCCTTCCAGCTCTGAACCCATCCCAGGCCAGGCAGGAGGATGCCAAGTGCCCCCTTGTCCCCTCACCTGCTGCTGGCTTTTTGGTTTTGTCCTGAAGGAACACAGGAGCTGTAGGAGAACACACTCCTGCTAGATATCTCCAATTAAAGCTCAGCTTGGTGCTGATTAGATCTTGAAGTTACATCAAGAAAGGGGGAGGAAGGGGGGAAAAAAAGCAAGTAGTAAATAAGCAGAATTATTCCCCCCCCCCCTTCCCTCCCTCCTCCTCCTCCTCATCCTCTCGACAGATGGAGCCTCGCTGATGATCTGATCTGATCTCGTTCTGCAGAACAAATTGTCGAGGGGGAAGCTTCGCCGCTGACGGTGACGCTTTTTGTTTGTTCCCCGGCTCACGGCAGGCAGCCGGAGCAGCCTTGGCCACCGGCCCCGCGCCGCCGCCACCGGCCACCGGTGGCAGGCTGGGCTCCCGTCTGTCTGCTG
Source organism: Dryobates pubescens (assembly GCF_014839835.1). NCBI lineage: Eukaryota > Metazoa > Chordata > Aves > Piciformes > Picidae > Dryobates > Dryobates pubescens. The sequence continues at coordinate 10,049,257 of NC_071628.1, read as the reverse complement.
CTGGGGGGGAGGGAGGTGGTGCCGAAGTGAAATCACTTCCTCCCGGTCCTTACATCAGCTAATTAGGGACCTAATTGGCTCATTAGAGCGAAGTGACAGCTCCTTCAAGGAACGCGGCGTAACGGCAGGAAATCTGCGCAGCGCCGGGCTGCCAGCGCCCGCGGTGGCGGAGAGGAGATGCTGGGTGAAGACATCAGCCTGTGCTCTCCTCCTCTCCTTGTCTGGAGGAAATGGAGCTCCAGGCTTCAAGAGTTCCTCCATTACAAGCAGACAGGTCGGCGTGTTCTTACAATCGTGGAACTGTTAAGGTTGGAAGAGACCTGTTGAGATCATCAGGTCCAGCTGCTCACCTAGAATCATGGAATGGTTTGGCTTGGAAGGGACCTTAAGGATCATCCAGCTCCAGCCCCCTGCCATGGGCAGGGACACCTCCCACTAGAGCGGGTTGCTCAAGGCCTCATCAAACCTACTTCCAGGGTTGGAGCCGCTACAACTGCTCAGGGCAGCCTCTTCCAGTGCTTCACCACCCTCATGGGGAGGAATTTCTTCCTCATGTCTAACCTGAATCCAGCTTTTTCCAGCTTGAAGCCATCACCCCTCATCCTGTCACTCCATGCTTTTGTAACGAGTCCCTCTCCATCTCTCTTGTAGCCCTCTTCAAACACCTTAGAGCAGCTGCTCTGAGCCTTCCCTGGAGCCTGCTCTTCTCCAGGCTGGACAACCTCAGCTCTCTCAGGCTGTCCTCACGGGAGATCATCTTTGTTCCCTCCTCTGGACCTGATGTAGCAGCTCCATGCCCTTCTTGTGCTGGGAGCTCTTCAGCTGGATACAGGACTCCAGAATTCATAATCCCCCCACTACTGCTAAGCTGCTACCACTGAGCCATGTTCCTCAGCAGCAGTGTTGGCTCGGTGCAGAAGGTCTCATGGGGAAGCAGGACACTGGGTGCCATCAGCCTCTGCAGGTATTGTCAAAGGCAGTGACTGCAGCATGGCAGAGAGCTGCTAGCTTGAGCCCTCCCTCCCTCCCTCCCTCCCTCTGGCTTTGCTGGTGTACCTCCTCAGCAGAAGGCTCTGGAGAGGACCAAAGGGAGAAGTTGGATTTGACTTTCACCTTTTTTTTCCCCTTGCTTCAGACAAACCCAGCCATGAGCACTGCCCAAGTCTGAGGTTTGGCTGAGTCATTGACAAGTCCTTGGAAGTGGTTCAGTTGTTGAGGGCCTGGGGTGGCAAATGAGGACCTGGATGCCATTCTCTGCCCTGGCTCTGGCTTGGTGTGGCCTTGAGCAAATTTTCCCACCACCCTAGGGCACTTCTTCTACGCTTTGGCCAGCCTTGCCTTGTAAGTAACCTCCTTGGAGCACAAACACAGCCCACAGCCGAGCTCTGATCTTGTTTGGAGCCATGTGTGTTCCATCTCAAGATGCCTTGGACATCTAAATATGGCCTTACTATTCCTGTGAGCATCAGCTCTCCAATTTAAGCCCTCATTCATGTGTGACCTAACCCTGGGGGACCACAAAGTCTGGTTGGTGTGGTGTGTGTCTGCCAGCAGGCTGCCTTTGCACCAAGATGCCCACTACCTGCTATTCCTAGCACATCAGAGTCCTCCTTGTGTTGAAGAGCTTGTGTTTGCCTCCAGGCTGTCCAGGGAAGTGGTGGGCACCCTGGAGGTGTTTAAAAGACATTTGGATGAGGTGCTGAGGGACGTAGTCTAAGAGTTGTGCACAGGGAGATGTTAGCTTGTGGCTGGACTTGATCATCTTCAGGTCTCTGCTAAGCAGAGGATGCTATGACCTTGTGATGCACAAACTAGGTGTTCCTCAGAGGTCTATGAAGGGACCTTGGTCCAATAGGATTCATGAGGGCCAGAGCAGCCATCTGGGTCAGCCCCTGGAAGAGCAGAAGGTGGGAGGTACTTTCTTACCAACTGTAGGTTGCAACAGGCACCCGAAGCTAGTCGTAGGCTGGATGTAGCAGCTTGAGATTCCTTCAGTCTTCTGCTTGGAAAGGTCATTTTCCATGAAATGATATCAATGATCAAGACCAGAGAGACTGATGGTGTCTAAGCTGAGAGGGATGATGCTGGCAGAGAGGGTGGGAATGGGGGTCAGGAGCTCTTAACCAACTCCCAGCATGGTGGGGGTTGGAAGGGACCTCTAGAGATCATCCAGTCCAAGCCCCCTGCTGAAGCAGGGCACCCACAGCAGCTTGCCCATGAGCACAATGGCCAAAGGGGTTTGGAAGCTCTCCAGAGAAGGAGACTCCATAACCACTCTGGGCAACCTGCTCCAGCACCCTCACACCAAAGAAGTTTATCCTCATCTTCAGATGGAACCTCCTGGCTTCCAGTTCGCGCCCACTGCCCCTTGTCCTGTTGCTGTGCACCACTAACAAGAGCCCAGCCTCAGCCTCTTGCCCCCCCCCCGCTTTAGCTCTTGCTGAGCATTGAGCAGATCCCCTCTCAGGCTGCTCTTCCCCAGGCTCAACAGCCCCAGGGCTCTCAGCCTTTCCTCTCCTCACTGAGATGCTCCAGGCCCCTCAGCATCTTCAGACCCTCCACCTGACTCTTTCCACTAGTCCCCTGTCTGTCTTGAACTGCCCAGAACTGGATCCAGGACTCCAGATATTGCCTCAGCATGGCAGAGTAGAGAGGAAGAAGAACTTCCCTCTCCCTGCTGGCCACACTTCTTCATGTACCCCAAGAGGCCATTTCCCTTCTTGGCCATAAGGGCACATTGCTGCCATCTTTGTAGCCTCCACTGGACTCTCTCCTCTGCCTCCCTTGAACTGGGGAGCCCAGAACTGGACCCAGCTCTCTAGCATCAGAGGCAGCATCCCTCTGTAAGGCTCTCTTCAATCTTCTTGCTTTATCCATTCGCAGGCACTCCACGACCCTCTCAGGGGAGAAGTTGAACCTGCTCCGAGATGTTTTTGCAGCTGGAAGGGAAAAAAAGCCTTGTAAAGCTTCAGGAGGAATTGGTTTCCAAGTATTTTTGTAGTGCATAAAATAATATTTTAGAGAGAGAGAGAGGGAGGGAGGGAGGGAGAGAGAGAGAGAACAAAACGGGCAAGGAAAGGAGGTTAAATTCCTGCAGCAAATTGCTCAGGGAATTTTTGTTCGACTCTGTTCCTACTGCAGGGGAGGGAAAAAAAAAAATCTGCCTCTGATTGTGGTGTTAAAAGCCAAGAAACTGCTTCAGCCAAAACCCAAGGCTGCTCCAGAGGTGAGGATTGGCCCGGTCTGGTGCTGCTGGAGGTGTGAGACGGCGCGGGAAGCCGCGGGGTGAAGCGCCTTCTGAGCGCGCACTGGCTGCGGAACAGCTCTTGTGTCCAGTGGGGTGGAGATCTTGGCACGCAGGGAAAACCTACAGAGGGACATGGGCAATGCACAGAGGGATATGGCCAGGCTGGATTGATGGGCCAAGGCCAGTGGGATGAGGTTCAATGAGGCCAGGTGCTGGGTCTTGCACTTGGGTCGCAACAACCCCATCAGTGCTCCTGGTTGGGGGAAGGACTCCAAGCTGGAAACTGACCTGGGAGTGTTGGTCAGCAGTGGTTGAAGAGGAGCCAGTGTGTGCCCAAGTGGCCAACTGCATCCTGGCAAGCCAGGTGAGGAATAGTGTGGCCAGCAGGACCAGGGTGGGGCAGAGTGACTGGAAAGCTGCTCAGTGGAAAAGGACCTGGGGGTGTTGGTCAACAGGGGCTAAAGATAAGCCAGTGTGTGGCAAGGTGGCCAAGAAGACCACCAGCATCTTGGCTTGGATCAGCAATAGTGTGGCCAGCAGGACCAGGGCAGAGATTGTGCCCCTGGTCTGGGCACTGGTGAAGCCACACCTCGAATCCTGGATTTGGTTTTGGGCCCCTCACTCCAAGAAGGACATTGAGGAGCTGGAGCAGGTCCAGGGAAGGGCAGCAAAGCTGGTGGAGGGTCTGGAGAACAGGTCTGGGGAGAAGCAGCTGAGGGATCTAGGGTTGCTCAGCCTGGAGAAAAGGAGGCTGAAAGGTGACCTTCTGGCTCTCTACAACTCCCTGAAAGGAGGTTGGAGCCAGGTAGGTGTTGATCTCTTCTCCCAAGGAACATGCAAGAGGAAATGTCCTCAAGCTGCCCCAGGGAAAGTTTAGGTTGGACATGAGGAACAATTTCTTTCCCCAGAGGGTTTTCAAATAGTAGAACAGGCTGCCCAGAGCAGTGCTGGAGGCCCCATCTCTAGCCATGGAGATGTGGTGCCAAGGGACATGGCTTAGAAGTCAGCTTGGTAGTGTTGGGTTAATAGTTGGACTTGATGAGCTGAAAAGCCTTTTCCAGCCAAACTGATTCTATGCTTCTAATCCCAGGCCCTTTAGGTGGTCTGTTGATCTTCCCTTCCCCTCCCTGGGATGATGAGCAGTAGCTGCTCATCTCCCTAGCAGAGCACTGCTTAATGTAAAAACCTTTCCTAAGTCAGGTTGTTGACAGAAGTTGGGTTTCCTGGGGACTTCTGCTAACCCAGGAGACAGCAGAGCTCCTGAACAAACCTTGCTCTTGCCTCTCTTCCTTGAAATATCATTTTGGAGCTCTGAAGCAATAAAACCCAACAACAACAACCACCACCACCACCACCACCACCAAAAATTTCCATTTCCAACGTTTTGACTTGAAATGTCATTTTGGGTTTAATTGAAGAACCAGAGGGAAATGACATTTTGAAGTCAAAATGTTAATGTTTAGCTTCAATGGCTCCCACGGGAAGGTTTAAATGTTCCACCAGAGCTGCAGTTTGACTGTGAAAGAATCCCCAGCCCCAGGGGGGGGTGGTGGTGGTTTCCAAACAAGGCTGAAGTTTTCCATGCTGATGCTCTGCAGCTTCAGGAGAGGTGGGCAAGGGTGTCCTCAGGTGGATTGTTCCTCAGGGGTGAAGTTAAACGCAGCTGGCCAGGAGTGGTGTTCTCCAGGGCACAGTGCTGCTACCTGGTCTCTTTAATGTCTTTGTTGATGGTCTGGAGGAAGGGGATTGAGGCTCCCTCAGGCAGTTTGCAGATGACTCTAAGCTGGGGAAGGAGTATTGGCCTGCTGGAGGGACCTGACCAGGCTGGATTGGTGGGCCAAGGCCAGTGGGATGAGGTTCAATGAGGCCAAGCACTTGGTGCTGCACTTGGGTCGCAACAACCCCATGAATGCTCCAGGCTGGGGGAAGGACTCCAAGCTGGAAACTGCCCAGTGGAAAAGGACCTGGGTCAGCAGTGGCTGAAGATGAGCCAGTGTGTGCCCAGGTGGCCAACTGCATCCTGGCAAGCCAGGTAAGGAATAGTGTGGCCAGCAGGACCATGGTGAGGATTGTGCCCCTGTACTGGGCACTGGTGAGGTCACACCTTGGATTCTGCGTTCAGTTTCGGGCCCCTCACTCCAAGAAGCACAATGAGGGGCTGGAGTAGGTCCAGAGAAGGGTAATGAAGCTGGTAAAGGGTCTGGAGAAGAGGTCTGGTGAGGAGCAGCTGAGGGACTTGGGATTGCTGAACCTGGAGAAGAGGAGGCTGAGGGGAGATGTTCTGGCTGAGACACTGGAACAGGTTGCTCAAAGAAGTTATGGATGCCTCATCCCTGGAAATGTTCAAGGCCAGGTTGGATGAGGCCCTGAGCAACCTGGTCTAGTGGGAAGTGTCCCTGCCCAAGGCAGGGTGTTGGAACTAGAATATCTTTAAGGTCCCTTCCAACTGAAATCATTCTGTGATAAATTTGCCTGAGTCTTCCCAAACACCCAAGTCCTGGCTGGTTCAGGTGGTTTTAGTTTCTCCCTGCCCAGGGGCACGTGGAACAGGCATCCTGCTGGCTCCCAGGAGCCAGGAATGGTGCTGAGCCTCTCAGGAGGGAATTAAAACTACACCAATTCTTGTTCTCAGACATCTCCCTCCCTGGGGCTTAACGTGGTGTCTGCTTCCAGAAGGAAAGTAACTCTGAAGAAGCTTTGGTGTTTGCTCCCATGCTGATGTCACCATAGCAGGAGCAAGCTGGAGGGACAGGCTGGTCTGTGCAGTGAGAGGCTGAGGAGCAAGGAAGGATCTGGCCCTGAGAAGTGGCATGAGGAACAAGGGACTTTGGGATGGGCATTGCTTAAGGCTGTTGAGGAGATGTAGATTGGATATAAGGAAGAAGTTCCTCATCGTGGTGGAGGGTAGTGAGACACTGTGAGCTTGCCCAGAGTGGTGAGAGCTGCCTCATCCCTGGAACCACTCCAGCTCAGGTTGTCTGGGGGCTCTGAGCATCCTGCTCTAGTTGCAGATCCTATGATCTCTAATGGTGGGGGTTGGAAGAAACCTCTGGAGATCATCAAGTCCAAGCCCCATGCTGAAGCAGGATGTCCCTGTTGACTGCAGGACTCGATGACCTTTAAGGTGCCTTCCAACCCAAACCATTCCCCGGGTCTCTGAAACGCCCTCTCAACAAGATTCCACTTCAGAGCTAACTAACCCACAGGTGTTTTCCAGCCTTGCCCTGGCTGTGTCTGGCCTCTTTGGTGGTGGGAACATCCCAACCTTCTACTCTTCCAGGTTATTCCTCTCCTTTTCCTATTGTTTTTGTTGTTTTGCCACAACACAAGCCCCTGTGGCGCCGCAGAGCTCTGCGAGCGATCCCTGCTGCTGCGAACGCCACGAAGCCTCCACCACCTCCACCATCCAGGGAGAGATAATGTCGTGCTTGCTCTGTTGTGTTTTAGTCTTGAGGTGCTTGACAAATCCCTAAAATTACCCTTTAATTGTTGCTTGAAACCAACCAAAACAACACCTCCTGTTGTCAAACCATGCCATGCTGAGGCGTGGCAGAGCCGGCTGCTCCCCCGTGGTGCCAGCAGGACCAAAGCCCTGGAGCAAAAAGAAAGCAGAAGCCAGAAACCTTGGAGCAAAATGCCAAGCCAAAGGTCTCCTTGGGGCAATTAGAAGGAGGCTTTTTGGCTTGGCCTCCTTTTTTTTTTCCATTGTGGGTTGGCAAACTGCTTTGTCTGTCTCTCTGCCTTCAGCGAGTTCTTCTCCCCCTCTCTTTCTCTGTCTCCTCTCCTCAGTGGGATGAAGGAGAGGTCATCACTGCGGCAGTGCCAGGGAGGATGGGCAGAGCCTGCTGCTCCGAGGTGGAAGGTGAGCAGTTGGTCCTTTTGGCCATAGCACACATCTCTTAATCCCACTTGAAGGGCCCTGGCTGCCAGCGTGGCACCGTCACCTCGGATTAGTAACGCGGTGGGGACTCACCGAGGCAACTCCCTGCAGGGAATATCCTCCTCCTCCTCCTCCTCCCAGTGCATCTTTCTCAGCCAAGAGCTTTGAGCTTGAGGAGGGCAGATTTAGGCAGGATACTGGGAAGAAAGTCTTGGCAGTGAGGGTTGGGAGGCACTGGGACAGGTTGTCCAGGGATGCCCCCTCCCTGGAGGCGTTCAGGGCTGGATGAGGCTGTGGCGGGAGGTGTCCCTGCCAGTGGCAGGGGGTGTTGGAACTGGACGAGCTCTCAGGTGCCTTCCATCCCAAAGCATTGTGTGAATCTCTGAAATTCCCAGCTCCAGCTGGGCATTTGGAGTTTCTCATTACCCAGAGAAACCTCAGCCCCATCTCCTACTTTCCTTTTAATTGCTGCTTTTCTGAAGGGCTTCAAAGAGCCCTTCCAGCAGCGGGACGGGGCACAGAATATTAGATTTGGGTTTGGTGGTTGGGGTGTCTTTTTTTGCCTCCTCTCCCTTTCTGAGGGGAGGGGGAGGATATAATGATAAACTGTTGCCATTATGGAGGGAGATGCAATTATCTGCAATCTATTTTCATCTCTTCTGCCTTTTAAATCTTCCCTGCTCCCTTTTTAATAAGAGGCAGCAACCAGCCTTTGATGTCGGAGCGGAGGTGTAGCGAGCTTCTCCTCTCCTTGCTGCAGATGTTAATTGAATTGCCTCCCTTTCTCTTCATTAGCTGCATTAGCTGGCATTAACACCTTTTAATATCTCTTTAAAATCTTGTTCAATTTACTTTCTTTAATCTTTTCCCTTTCCCACAGTGTTGCATCACTTTGATCCTCGTCTTCTCCTTTTCTTTGATGACAACTCCGGGTTTAATTTGTATTTGAATTGAAATGGAAATTTCCTAATTCCCCAGAATTCAGCCAGCAATTTTACAGGGTGGGTTGGTGTTTTGGGTTTTTTTGGCTTCTTTCTTTTTGGGCATCTGCATTAGCATTTGGGTGCTGTCTGAGCTGGGAAAGGGGGGAGCCAAGGGCAAAGAAGAAGTAGAAGAGTGAAACCGCTGAGGTTGCTGCCCGCCCCCCCCAAATACAAACCAACCCCATCCTGTCCTTGTGTGTGAGCTGCTCTGCCTGGAGGAGCACAGACAAGGTTCACAAAGGGCTTTCTGCAAAGCCTTGTCCTGGAGAACCTGGCTTCCAGGCTCAACCTGGAGGAGCACAGACGGGGGAGATACAGACTGGGTTGTCAGGAAGAAGTCCTTTCCAGTGAGGGTGGGGAGGCACTGGAACAGGTTGCCCAGGGAGGTTTTGGGTGTCCCCTTCCTGGAGGTGTTCAAGGCTAGGCTGGATGGGGCTTTGAGCAACCTGGGCTGGTGGGAGGCATCCCTGCCCATGGTAGGGAGTTGGAACTGGATGATCTTTAAGGGCCCCTTCCAACTCAACCCATTCTGTGATTCCAAATGCCCCAGCAGAGGATGAGTGGGCTGAGCTGGCCTTCTCCTGCTGCTGCAGGGGTGCTGTTAAGGCCCCCTTTATGATTATGGCATCAGAAAGTTGTTTGGATGGGAAAAGACCTTCAAGATGATTCCAGCAAGCCACCCTGTGTGTGGTGTGCCAGCCTGTGGGGGTGCCCAGGCTGTGGGGGAGGGTGGAAGATGAGCAATCTGGTCTGGTGGGGAGTGCTAGTGGGGTTGGAACTAGATGATCTTCAAAGTCACTTCCAACCCAACCCATTCTATGAATCCACGAAAGCAGGGAGCAGGAGGTGGGATGGCAGGAAGAGCGTTCAAGGAGTCAGGCTCCTCCTCCACCCTTACCACAAGGCTCTCCAGAGGAAAACAAAACACTCTCACGTTGCTTGGGCTTGTAGGAAGGAGAGAAAGTTGCTCCCCAGTTGGGTTTTCCATCAGATAGAAGCAAGAGCTGCAAAGACCCAACCTGTTGGGTTGTCTGGGGTTGGTCTCAGCCTGATGTGCTCCATTTCCTGCAGGGTTTGGGGCATGTCTGGATGCTTGTGGGAAGCCTTTCTCCTCCTTCACCCACTCAGACAAGGTTGGCAGGGGGTAATGAGTCTCCTGGCACACTCAAGGGCTGCACCCCAAACACCTCAAAGCCATCAGCGCAGGCCTGCTCTGGGGTGGGCATGTGGGTGATGCTGCAGGTTCAAAGCACCAGCACTGGTTCCTCAGCTCCTTGGGTGAGCTCCTGGTAGCCCTAGATCCCCTCTGCCTTTTGTTCTCCCTTTTGAATTTGCTTTGAAACAAAGAAACTCTGTAGGTCTCTGCATGTGCCTCCTCTGCAGGAAGGGGAAGCTGTTGGTGAGGTCTCCAGGGGCTGTCTCTCCTACAAATGTGGCTGAATTTCATCCTTTGGCCTGTGGGTTTGGGGACCCTGCCACAGCCTCACAGCTGGGAGCATCTCAGGACCAACTTCACTGCTGTTCTTCTGCATCTCTGTTGGCCACAGCCCCGGGTCCTGTCCCTGCACCTGAAACCCTGATGGTTCTGCTGGACATGGCAGCCAGAGACCAGCAGTGGTAGAGCACTTACCAGCTGCAAGGACCTGATGGGAAGTAGAGGGTGGAGATGTTTGGACTGCATCTAAACAAGGGCACAGCACTGCTATTAAATTTATTTCACCTCTTCCAGGCTTCTCCTTCTCCCTCTGCTACAGCATGGCCATCTCCTGGGGCAGGAGAGAAGCACTTTGCATTAATAGCTGGGCTAGGTTCTCCTGGGCAGCCTCTCTGGTGCTCCTCTGGAAAGCTCATTGAAGGAGGCCCCATTTCTTTGCAGATCTTTAACTGGAAATCCAGGAGGGTTATTAAGCAGAGAGCAGAGAATTTATTCTGGCCATTAATTATTGATGGGTAACATGACAGGGGTTTAATGGTGTCCTCTGATCCTGCTGCAGCACAGCGATGTAGGGATGGGAGCAAGCCCAGGGGGAAACCAAATCCATCTCCCGTGTTGCCTCAACGTGCTGGTACACCTGAGAGCCTGGCTGATCACCTTCCAGAAGCTCAGGTTGGTCCAGTTCATGGGGATGGGGGTCAGGAGGTCTTTACAGAATCCCAGCACGGTGGGAGGATGGAAGGGACCTCTGGGGATCATCCACTCCAATCCTCCTGCTCAAGCAGGGGCACCCACGGCAGCTTGCCCAGCATCACAATGGCCAGGTGGGTTTGGAAGCTCTCCAGAGGAGACTCCACAACCTCTCTGGGCAGCCTGCTCCAGGGCTCCAGCACCCTCACACTACAGAAATTCCTCCTTTTCCAACTAAAAGGATTCTATGATGTATGGAGCCTGCTTTGTGTGTGATCCTGTGATCATGAAGCCTACACATGGCAGCAGGTCTGGCCAGGGTTCTGCAGGCACCGGGATAAACAAGCACCCACAGGACTCCAGGTTCTCTCCCAAGGAAACAACTCTATGACCTTCTTGCTCCCTACAACTGCCTGAAGGGAGGTTGTAGCCAGGAGGGGTTTGGTGTCTTCTCCCAGGCAAGCAGCACCAGAACAAGAGGACACAGTCTCAAGCTGCGCCAGGGGAGGTTTAGGCTCAAGGTGAGGACAAAGTTCTTCCCAGAGAGAGTTGTTAGCCATTGGAATGTGCTGCCCAGGGAGGTGGTGGAGTCCCCATCCCTGGAGGTGTTCAAGAGGGGATTGGAGGTGGCACTTGGTGCCATGGTTCAGTAGCCATGAGGTGCTGGGTGACAGGTTGGACTGGATGATCTCTGAGGTCTTTTCCAACCTCATTGATTCTATGATTCTATGACTTGCCCCTCCCCAAGCCTTCACTCAGCTGAAGACTTGATGTGGCTGCTTTGCAGAGCAGCTCCTCATCTCCCTGCTAGGCTGGCTGGGCACCCTGTGAGTCCATGCTTTGGGCCCAGAGCCCTTCAAGATGAGGAGAAATCCCTCCAGACCTTCTCGAAGCTGTTTGTTCTGCCGGCGTCGCCGCGCGGCTCCGTGCGTGGAGCTCGCTCTGGGCCCCGCTGTGGCAGAGGGGCTGGAAATGAAAGGGAATATATTTTGCCTTTGAAAAGGGGAGAGGGCTGGTGTCTGCTGTGTTAAACTCAGAGTCTTGGATGTGGGGAGGGAGAGGAAAGGGGAAAAAAAAGCCAGGGGATGAGAAGCTTCCTGCGAGCTCATCCCTGGTAATTGGGCTGAGAGGTCTCGCGCGGAGCCGCAGCCTGCGGTGGTGTTTGAACGCCGCCTGCAAATCCCAGGCCGGGCCATTAGAAATTAAAGAGCCGCTGTTAATCTGAGCTGGAAATAAAACAGGACACCCATGAGCTCATCTGCTGGGTCTTGAAGGCTGCTGCTGCTGCTGGTGTCAGCTTCAATTGGAATAAACAAGGCCGGGTTGCTCAACGGCGCCCAGCTACCGGAAGGCGAGAGGAGGCTTTGCTGGGAGCGAGAGGCTGCTCCTCCGCTCCCAGACGAGAGGCACTTGCCCAATTTCTGCTCATTTTTAAACCCAGGCAGTTGGGAAACCAAGAAGGGTACTCAGGGGTGCTCATTACCACTTCTCCCTTGCAAGAGTGTTGGGGCTTTTTTTTTTTAAGTTTCCTTTCCTCCAGCACCCAGAAGGAGGAGGGAGGAAAAAAAAACCCCAACCCACTCCTGGCCCTCGCTCGGGATCCCACATCAAATATTCAAGGCAGATTACACCAGAACCACACAGGAGAAGGGAGTGGAAAAGGGGGGGTGGTGGGGGGGAGGAGAAGAAAAAAAAGTCTAAACTGCTCAGATGCTTTAATAAAGGAGCCAAGAGGGGAAAAAAAAGGTTAAAAAGGAGAAAGGGAGAGGCTGCTGCTTGCTCCTCGGGGCAGCGCTGCTGTTGACGGATGCCAGCGTTGCCTTGGGTTTTATTTATTACCTGCAGCCAAGAGCAAAATCCTGAGCAGGGAGAAGAACGTGCCTGTGGCTGCTGCCAGAGAGTCTCTGCAGGGCTGCTTCACTAATAATAATAATAATAATAAAAGAAAAGGGGGAGAAATTAATAAAAAGACGAGGGTGGTGGAGAATTCCTGCCCTGGAGGGCCCAGTGGCCTCTTTGAAATGGGGTTGTTTGCTCTTGGTCTAGGCAGAGAGGCTTTGGGTATTGCTGCTGCTGCTGCTGCTGCTGCTGCCCTGAGGAGGTTTTGGGTGGAAAAGTTGGATCTGAGGGTCTGACTGGGATGTGAGGGTCTGAGTGGGATGTGAGGGTCTGACTGGAGGTGTTCAAGGGCTTGGGCAACCTTCTCTAGTGGAAGCTGTGCCTGCCCATGGCAGGAGGCTTGGAATGAAATGATTCTTAAGGTCCCTTCTTGGTCTAGTGGAAGGAAGCTGTGCCTGCCCATGGCAGGAGGCTTGGAATGAAATGATTTTTAAGATGGAGAATTCCTGCCCTGGAGGGCTCAGTGGCCTCTTTGAAATGGGGTTGTTTGCTCTTGGTCTAGGCAGAGAGGCTTTGGGTATTGCTGCTGCTGCTGCTGCTGCTGCCCTGAGGAGGTTTTGGGTGGAAAAGTTGGATCTGAGGGTCTGACTGGGATGTGAGGGTCTGACTGGAGGTGTTCAAGGGCTTGAGCAACCTCTTCTAGTGGAAGCTGTGCCTGCCCATGGCAGGAGGCTTGGAATGAAATGATTCTTAAGGTCCCTTCCTGGTCTAGTGGAAGGAAGCTGTGCCTGCCCATAGCAGGAGGCTTGGAATGAAATGATTCTTAAGGTCCCTTCCTGGTCTAGTGGAAAGAAGCTGTCCCTGCTCCTGGCAGGGGGGGTTGGAATTAGATAATCTTTTAAGGGCCCCTCCAACCTAAACCATGCTATGAAATTCTATGCCATGGTTTAGTGGTGGATGTGGCAGTGTTGGGTTAAAGCTGGTGGTCTTTAAAGGTCTCTTCCAAGCAAAACAATTCTGTGGGTCTGTGTGGCACCTCACGCTCCACTTTCCAGCCCCAGGGTAGGCTCTGGAATAAACAACTGGGATTCTTTGGGTTGGGAAAGACCTTGAAGGTCGCTGAGTCCCTCCCAACCCAAACCACTCCACTGTTTCATGATTCCATGAGTCTGTGACTGGGCTGTCACAGGGTCTGACTGGGATCTGGCCATCCAACAGGGCTGTGAGTGTCCAGCTGGGCTCTGTGTGTCTGACCAGTCCATGTGTGCATCCAGCCTGGTTGTGGAATGGCTTCCTGGGTTGCACTCATGAAATTTCCAGCCTGCTGTGGGTGACCCTGCTGCAGGAGAGGGGCTGGACTAGAGAGAATCATAGAATCAATAAGGTTGGAAAAGACCTCAGAGATCATCAAGTCCAACCTGTCACCCCGCACCTCATGAGTACTAAACCATGATCTCCAGAGGTTTCTTCCACCTCCCACCACACTGGGATCCTGTGAGTTGCAGCAGGGCAGGAGCTGACCCTCAGGGACTCTCAGCTTGGATTTGAGGAGGGGGGTGCTTGGTGAGCACCCTGGCCCCTGCTAGCTTGGCCGTTCCTGCTCTTTCCATCTGGTTTCGCACCTCGGTCGTGGCTGCCCATGCGCCTCAGGCCACTTGGATCAGAAGCCCTGGGCACTGCTTGGGGGCACAAGAAGCTTCCCATGCTGTCTCCCACCCCCCTGCATGATGGTAGGTCTTACTGAGCCTCCTGAGCACAGCTCAGATGAGGAATGAATATGTCAGAGCCAGGTCCTGCCTTTGCCTTTGCTCGAGTGGGCAGGGGACTGGCCCAGGGTGGGGAAGCAGCTTCGGATCCCTTTCATCCAGGTGGGTTTTGACCAGGACAGTGGCAGGTACTGGGACTGCTGCAGCCATTTGTTCTTGTGGTGATGCCCTAAATCTTCTCTCCCCACCAGGAACCTGCCACTGCTGAGCCTCATTTTGCTCTGGGAGATGAGGAGGAGGTGGGGGTAGGAGGTGGGACAGGGGGTGAGCAGGAGATGGGGTAGGGGTTGAACAGGAGATGGGCAGGAATGGGGAAGGGGATGGGGCAGGAGGTGAGGTAAGGGCTGAGGAGGGGATGGGGCTGGAGATGATAAGGGGATGGGACAGGGGGTGAGCAGAAGAAGGTTACCAGGGGTGAGCAGGAGATGGGGCAGGGGTGAAGGTGCTGGGGATCCTAGCTCTGAGGGCAGGGCTGTGGCTTCCTTGGGTGCTGTGGTGCCACCAGATAAACCATTCCAAACCTGCCAGAGCTCCTGTGATCACAGTTTTGCTTCCCAGATAACATCTCCCCCCCCCCCCCCCCCCCCCCCCAGAAACACCTTTTGCTGCTTCTCTTTTCCACCACCTAATTGCTTTTCTCCTCCTAATTGCACCACAGAGCATGACCCAGCTGCAAGGAGGAGATGCTGTGTGGTGTGAACCTGGGGCTTGGGTTTTGGGGAAGGATGAAAGAATGCTTTGCTGTGCTGGTGCTTGAACTTGGGGTGTCCATGATGCCCAAAGCCAGCCAAAGCCACCCAGACCTGGGGTCCCTGGTTGCAGGGAGCTCTCCTGGCAGCGAGAGCTTGAGGCAAAGCCCCTGAAGCTGCCTGTGGCATTGAGCTGTTTGCAGCAGGTGTGCTTTGGACGTGGTGATGAAGCTGTGTTATTCCATGAGCAGCCCCAAGGGAGTCACTTTGCAGTGCCCCAGAAGCTTTCTGCATCACTCATACCCCATGGCAACGTCTGACGGTGGTGGGGAGAGGGGGGGGTGAAGGGTGGCCCAGGTTGGAAATCTTTGGAACTAGAGCAGGGTTTATTTAGGTTGGGCATTAAGAGGAAATTCCTCACACTGAGAGTGGCAGAAGACTGGCAGAGGTTGCTCAGAGATGGGGTGAAGACCCCATCCAGGGTCGTGTTTGATCATTGGGCCCTGAGCAACCGTCTTGAGTTGGAGGTGGCCCTGCTGTCCGCAGGGGATTTGGCCCAGGTGAGCTCCGAAGCTGTCTTCCAACACAAGGCCTTCTGAGGGTCTGCCATCACTTGGGGACCCCTCCCAGTGCCCTCCCCAGGTTGCTCAGCACCTCCCATGAGGTCCTGGCCACCTTCTGATTGCAGCCTTTAATCGCTGAGGGTTTTCTCCTCCTCCTCTTCCAGGGCTGCACCCTTGGGTTTCTCCGTGCTCCCAGCACCTGTGGCACTCAGCAGTGGAGCTGGTGAGTCACAAGCCACCCACGTGGAGTGTTTGCTAGCCCAGAGGGGAAAGCCCTGCTCCTTCAAACCCTGCATTCCAGGAGACTTACCCAGTCCCAGCCTCCACCCACCCAGCACCTCAGCAAGGTCTAGCCTGGGAGGGTGGCAGCACCTCCCTGAGGGTGGGTGAAGGCTGTGGGGCACAGGCTGGCCCTGCTCCAGGGTGCAGGTGAGATCCCAGAGCTGCTGCCAGGGGCAGGGCATGGTTGATGCTCCATGGAGATACTGCTCCACGGTGCTGTTTGGTGGCAGGCCAGGGAATTAGAGAGTGATGGCGGCGTTTGGGTTGGAAGAGACCTTTAAGAGCATCAGGTTCAACCACTAACCCAGCACTGCCAGGTCACCACCAAACCATGGCCCTCAGCACTGTGTCTCCATGGCTCTGAAACCCCTCCAGGGATGGGGATTCAACCAACTCCCCAGGGAACCTGTTCCAGGCTTTGAGAGCTCTTTCAGGGAAGAAGTTTCATCTAATATCCAAACTAAACCTCCCCTGGTGCTCCTTCAGGCCATTTCCTCTTGTCTTATCACTTATTCCTTGGGAGAAGAGACTGATCCCTACCTAGCTCCAGCTTCCTTTCAGGGAGTTGTCACAGAGCCAGGTGGTCTCCCCTCAGCCTCCTTTTCTCCAGGCTCAACTGGTCCCTCAGCTGCTCCTCCCCAGCCCTGTTCTCCAGACCCTTCAGCAGCTTTGTTGCCCTTCTCTGGACCTGCTCCAGCTCCTCAATGTCCTTCTCAGAGTGACTGGCCCAAAACTGACCCCAGGGTTGGAGGTGTGACCTCACCAGTGCCCAGGACAGGGGAACAGCCAGGGAGCCCAGCCTGCAAAAGGGGGATGCTGGGGGACAAACGAGCCAGGAGCTGGGTTGGCACCCAACAGTGATTTTGTCTCTCGCTTTGCCTGTGGCAATGCTGTGGCCCCAGCCCTGCAGCCCAGTGCCAGGAGGGCTCAGCCCTCCTTGTAGCCATCTCCAGGGAGGGTGCTGGGGACAGAACACAGGGTCCCAACCTGGTGGACCATCGACATCATCTCCCAGGGGTTTCTGCAGCGTGCCCCACTGGGCAGGGAGCATCTCCACAGCGGCAGGCAGGTGGTGGCACACGTGGTCCTGAGAAGCAGCATGGGTTGCTGTGGTTTTGTGCTCATAAGCAAATGGATTTGTGGCTTCAGTTGATTGACTCAGAGCTCAAGAGCTGCTTGGCAAGTGGTGGAGAGCACCAAGCCCAGCGCTGCTCCTCGAGCAGCCCCGTGGGCAAAGAGCGCATCACGAGCAGCAGCTCAAGGCAGGATGTGGCTGTGGCTGCTTTTCCTCTTCTGCTTTTTTCCCCTTCTTTGGGGTAATTTTTTTACCTTCCCCCCCCCCTCTTCAAGCTGAGATCTTCTCTAAAGAAAACAAATCGCTGTGGTTGTGCAGCTGGCAGCAGCCCCAGCGAGCAGCGATGCTCTGGCTGCGAGCAGCTCCAGATGGGGTGGGAGTGGTTCACGGCGATGCTGTCCTGTGGGAGCAGCTTCTGCCCTCTGCTGCCGGCCAGCACCTGGATGCTAAGCTCGGGGACATGGGGACAGGCTGCTCTGCTCCCCCAGGATGGCAGCATGGGAGGTGATCTGGCCCATGGCAGACCAAGGGCTCAGCAGGGTGCTGCTGGTTTCAGTTGAGTCACTTTGAGAAAGTCATAGGGGTGCTGAAACTGCTTTGTGCCCCAGCTGGGTCCTCAGTCTCAGTCTTGCTTCTGGAAAGCAGCCCTGCAGAGAAAGACAGGGGAGTGCTGGTGGACAGAAAGTTCACCATGAGCCATCAATGAGACCAGGAAAGCCAGTGGTCCCCTGGGGGGGCATGAAGAGGAGTGTGGCCAGCAGGTTAAGGGAGGTTCTTCTCCCCCTCTACTCTGCCCTAGTCAGAGCACAGCTGGAGTATTTGGTCCAGTTCTGGGCTCCCCAGGTTAAGAGAGACAGGGAACTACTGGAGAGAGTCCAGTGGATGCTGTGAAGATGCTGAGGGGCTTGGAGCATCTCTGTGAGGAGCAAAGGCTGAGAGCCCTGGGGCTGTTGAGCCTGGAGAAGAGCAGCCTGAGAGGGGATCTGCTCAATGCTCAGCAAGAGTTGAAGGATGGGGGGCAAGAGGATGGGGCCAGACTCTTGTCAGTGGTGCCCAGGGACAGGACAAGGGGCAGTGAGCACAAACTGGAACCCAGGAGGTTCCATCTGAGCAGGAGGAGAAAATTCTTTGGTGTGAGGGTGCTGGAGCCCTGAAGCAGGCTGCCCAGAGAGGTTGTGGAGTCTCCTTCTCTGGAGAGCTTCCAAACCCCCCTGGCCATTGTGATGCTGGGCAAGCTGCTGTGGGTGCCCTGCAGGCACCCAGGGTTGGAGTGATGATCTCCAGAGGTCCCTTCCAACCCAATCCATGCTGGGATTTGGGGATTCTGTGAGCCAAGACCTGTGGGTTTGTGCTGGGGTTCCTTCATGTCTATCTGCTGTGTCCTGCAGAGCCTTGCAGCTCTCTGTGCTAGCTCCTTTCTCGCTCCTTGTCCCATCTACCCCACCTTGAAGCCCCCTCTTTGCCTTCACTCTGAGCTGACAGCAAAGCTCTGGATTGAGGATGCTCAGCTTCTCGCCACCAACCCTGCTCCTGCCCTTTAATCTCAGGCTGGGACCAGCTGCCAGTAACCTGGGAGGAAGTGGTTTGTGGAATGGTGGCAGTCATGAGCTGGTTCAGAAATGTGGCTATGGCTTGAGGTTTCTGCTCTGGAAAGCTGACTAATTTCCACCAGAAGCCAGCCACAAGAATAGAAAACCCATCCCAAGAAAAGGCTGTGCCACTGACCTTTTGACACAGAGCTTGGGGAGAGGCTGAGGGGCTGGAGGATGGGGGTGGGGGCACCTGGGGTGAGCCCTGGGGCCATCAGCACCCTGGTCTGCTCCACATGGCCAGCACTGGGATCAGGGAACATGATGTCACCTTAGAGATGTCCATGCTGGGGTGTAAAGACTTTATTCCTCCTTGTTTGTCTTTTGAAGTCTTTCTTCCTCCTCCACAGAGCAAACTCAGGTGCTCAAGTTCTCCTTCCCCAGCCCATGCCACCAGTCCTGTGCTCTGGCTGCTCTTACAGGGCTGGAGAAACCACAGCAGCCCTGCAGATCTTTCCCATCCCAAAGAGGTAAGCAGGGGTGCACCCCAAACCTCTGCCCTCTGTGTCCAAGACACAGCATTCCAAAGCCACTGCTCATCCTTTTCACATTAAAGCCTTTAAGGTAAGTCCAACCATCTAGGATTCCCCCAGCACTGCCAGCTCACCACCAAACCATGGCCCTCAGCATGGCTTTGAAACCTCTCCAGGGGTGGGGACCCCACCACTGCCCTGGTCAGCCTGGGCCAGGCCGGGACAAACCCTCAAGGGGATGAAATTGTTCCTCATGTCCAACCTAAACCTCCCCTGGGGCAACTTGAGGCTCTTTCCTCTTGTCCTATCTCTTGTTCCTTGGGAGAAGAGACCAACTCCTACCTGGCTCCAACCTCCTTGCAGTGATCTGTAGAGAGCCAGAAGGTCTCCCCTGAGCCTTCTTTACCCCAGGCTGAACACCCCCAGGTCCCTCAGCTGCTCCTTCCCCAGACCTCTTCTCCAGACCCTTCACCAACCTTGCTGCCCTTTGTTGCTCTTCTCCTTGGGGACCAACACAGCCCCCAGGGGCAGATGCAGCCCCACCAATCTCTTTCCTCAGTGCAGGTTCAGTTCCTTTGGGTGGCAGGGCTGCAATTTGTGTTTGAGTTTGGCTTTCTAGTGAAGCTCTTGGCTTGTCACTCTGAAGGCACAACATGCTCCTTTAAATAGCAGGCTAAATTTCTCCACCTAGCCTTCAAAAATAAACCCCTCCTCTGCCAAATGAAAGGACAGATTCCAGGATGCTTTGTTGTTGCAACAAATTGGGTGGATACTGTCAGACTTCTGGATTCTGGGAATGCTTCCAGAGCCTCTCTTTGTGTGCAAGTCAGTTACCATGTAATTGTCAACTTAAATTGCAGTGTTGGATAACTCGGCGTCGGTGGAAGATAATCTGCTGCTCCTGCAGCTCTGCTCCAGGGAAACAGCCTTGGGTTCTGCTCCTCCTGAGCCTGACCTGCGAGTGAGGAGAGGGTCTGGGCTCTGCACAAAAGGTCCTGCCCTGCCCAGGGGGCTGTTTGTATCACAGAATCTCACCGCCGTGGGGGTTGGAAAGGACCTCTGGAGATCACCCAGCCCAAGCCCCCCCCCCCCGCTAAAGCAGGGCTCCCACAGCTGCTTGCCCAGATCACAGTGGCCAGGTGGGTTTGGAAGCTCTCCAGAGGTGGGTTTGGCTGCCTCTCTGGGCAGTCTGCTCCAGGGCTCCAGCACCCTCACACCAAAGATGCTTCTCTTCCTGTTCAGATGGAACCTCCTGGGTTCCAGTTTGCGCCTGTTGCCCCTTGTCCTGTCACTGGGCACCACTGACGAGAGTCTGAGCCTATCCTCGTGCCCCCTACAGCTCTTTAGCTCTTGCTGAGCATTGAGCAGATCCCCTCTCAGGCTGCTCTTCTCCAGGCTCACCAGCCCCAGGGCTCTCAACCTTAAATCAGAGAATCACAAACTGATTTGGGTCGGAAAGGACCTCTCAAGCTCATCCAGACCTCCCCCTCTGCACCCAGCAGGGACAGCTGCAACCAGAGCAGGTTGCTCAGAGCCCCACACAACCTGACCTGCAATGGCTCCAGGGATGGGGCATCTCCCACCTCTCTGGGCAACCTGGGACAGGCTCTCACCACCCTCAGGGTCAAACATTTCTTCCCTCTCTCCATTCTGACTCTCCCTCTCTTAGCTGAAACCATTACTGCTTGTCCTGTCCTGGCTGGGGACGGAGAGTGCCAGGAGGCCTCCCCTCAACCTCCCTTTCTCCAAAAGCTTGTCCCCATCTTTCTGACAGGTCTCCTTAGGGTGACACCTTCCTGCAGCCCGTTCTGTGAGGGCTGGATCCTGCTCACACAGCCAGCACAGGCTTGCCCGTCTGGCCCACGGTGAGGCCGGGACAGATGGGACAGTCCCTGGCGGCTGCAGCAGCAGCGGCAGCCTGTTGCAGCGCAGAGGTAAGGAGGTTCACTTGTGCTGTGGTGGGAATGGTGGTTGTCCTCTTCCTTCCCCTTTTCAAACTGGCAGCTTCTGCTGCTGTGTTTGTTTGAGCTGGGCTCGATTAGGGTCGCTGCAGCTGTTTTCACCTGGCGTTTCCTTCCTTTTGCTTTATTTCCACCCCCCCACCCCACTTTGATTTCCACCTCCTCCTCCTCCAAAGTCTGAATCCTACTGAATATGTCATCTCTTGTCACTCCATCAGTCGAGCAGCTCCCAGGGGGGACCTCCAGGACCAGCTCTGTTGGAGCTGCTGTGCTGCAGCTAGCGCTCCTCGACCCCGCGCCGGGGCGCCTTGCGTAATCCGTTGCAGACGACGAAACCACAGCATCCGCCCCGGCCAGAACCACGCCAGCAACTGGGGAGCTGGGCTGGGCAACAAATGAGAACCCTGGTGGCTGATGAGAAAGCAGAGCACCCCACGTTCCCACCTCAAGGCTTCACCAACCACAAGCAGCTTTTGCAGCTGGGAAACCACCCCCGGTGCGTGGCCGCCAGCTGGGGAACCTGCTGCGGATGGAAGGAGACTTGAAGGTGGCTGGCGTGGTGATCACTTGGTTCTTGTTGGCCCTCGGGGGGGGGGGGGGGGGGGGTCAGCCAGTCTTGGGGATAGGGGGTAAAAAAAGGGTGTTGGTGTGGTGTAAAGAGGTGATGCTGGAAGAACCTGGAATGCAGATCACAGCAGCCCGGGCTGGTCCGGTTCGTGCTGGCAGAGAGGGTGGGAGGGGAGTCAGGAGCTCCTCACAGAGTCTCAGCATAGCTGTGGGGGTTGGAAGGGACCTCTGCAGATCAACCAGTCCAACCCCACTGCTAAAGCAGCTTGCCCAGGGTCACAATGGCCAGGTTGGGTTTGGAAGCTCTCCAGAGCTGGAGACTCCACAACTGCTCTGGGCAGCCTGCTCCAGGGCTCCAGCACCCTCACACCAAAGAAATTTCCCCTCCTGTTCATACAGAGCCTCCTGGCTTCCCATTTGTGCCCAGTGCCCCTTGTCCTGCTCCTGGGCACCACTGACAGGAGCCTGGCACCAACCTCTTGCCCCCACAGGCCCTTCAGCTCTTGCTGAGCATTGAGCAGATCCCCTCTCAGGCTGCCCTTCTCCAGGCTCAACAGCCCCAGGGCTCTCAGCCTTTTCCCCTCACAGAGATGTTCCAGGCCCCTCAGCATCTTCTCATGGTCCTGCCCCCCTCTTTCTGATTCTCCACCAAAGGTTCCACTCCTCCCTATTTTTTTCTGTGACATCCCTTCCAGGGATGCTCTTGGACTTCTTACTGCATTTGTGCCCTGCACTTGCACTGTTGACAGAGCAGCTTTCCCAGAAGGAACTTGCTGTTTTCCTCTGCCCTAAAGGACATCTTCCCAGTTTGACCTCCTCTGGGCCAGCTCTGCACAGGGCTGCCATCAGTGTGGACATGTTCCTGCTTTTGCTACCTTCTCCTGTCTGGAAGTAGAAGCTGTGGAGAGGGTGTGAAGTGTCAAGGTTCACAACTTCCAACTGAGGGCTTTGAAGCTCTCCATGCCATAGAATCATAGAACTGTTTTGGTTGGAAAAGACCTCCAAGATCATGGAGTCCAACCATCAACATAAGACCACCATGGCCATTAAACCAGGTCCCTGAGTGTCATGTTCACATGTTTCTTGACCACCTCCAGGGCTGGTGACTCCACTGCCTCTGTGGGCAACCTGTTCCAGTGCCTGATGTCCTCTCTGATCATTCCACCCTGTCTAAATGTGCATGGTGGCTGCTGCTGGTAAGGATTAGGCTGGAGGTGAGGAGAAAGTTCTTCCCAGAGAGAGTTGTTGGCCCTTGGAATGTGCTGCCCAGGGAGGTGGTGGAGTCACCGTCCCTGGAGGTGTTCAAGAGGGGATTGGAGTTGGCACTTGGTGCCATGGTTTAGTAGTCATGAGGTGTTGGGTGACAGGTTGGACTTAATGATCTTTGAGGTCTCTTCCAACCTTATTGATTCCATGATTCTATGCCTTTCACCACCCAAATTGCTCCACCCCATCCCTGAGAGTTTGCAGGGCCATTTCTCTGGGAGGAGTCTGGCTCCTCACATGGCTGGCTGCTCCTCAGAAGAAACAGGGATGAAGCAGGCTCTGACAGTAGGTCCTTAGAAGCTTCAGTGCTCTTCACCTGGGCTCTCCATGTTCCTCATCAAGAGCCCCAAAGTGCCTGCAGCCTGGATGGGAAGAGATCTCACTGAAGTGCCAGCAACCGGCTCCAAGTGCCTTTGCCAAGGGAGCTGTGGTGGCATATGTTCACTCTCAGAGCAAGGTTACACTCTTGACTCATTAGAAGTTACTCCCCTCATTGTGGGGCATATGCAGAAGAACCTGGTGCCAAGCTGGCATCGTGTGTGGTGGAGCAGAGAGGGCTCAGAAAGGCTCTGGAGGAAGTTTGCTCTTGCACTTCTGTCCTCAATCATTTTGTTTTGGGAGCAGCAGGAACCCAACCCCCAATGGATGTGGGCTTAGCAGAGGCTGGGAGTGCTGGTGGGGTGGGGGATACCATCTCTCCTTTGGGGTCTGGCACCAACTGAAGCTGACCTCCCCTCCCAGGTTATTCCTGGAGCAAAGAACCAAGCCCTGGGAGAGGTGGGATGGGGCAGAGGAAGGTCACAAAGATGACCTAAGGGCTGGAAGCTGTGAGGCCAAGCTAAAAGTTGGGGGTTGCTCAGCCTGCAGAGGATAAGGCTCCAAGGAGACCTTCAGTGGCCTTTCAGTACAGCAAGGAGCTGATCAGAAAGCTGGGGAGGGACTTTTGAGCAGGGCCTGTTGTGACAGGAGAAAGGGTGATGGTTTGAACTAAAAGAGGGAGATTCAGACTGGAGAGAAGGCAGAAATGTTTGACCCTGAGGGTGGTGAAAGCCTGTTCCAGGCTTGCCCAGAGAGGTGGGAGCTGCCCCATCCCTGGAGCCCTTGCAGGTCAGGTTGTCTGGGGCTCTGAGCAACCTGCTCTGGCTGCGGATGTCCCCGCTGACTGCAGCGGGGGGGGGTGGACTAGCTGGACCTTTCTGACCTAAACCAGCCTGTGATTCTCTGCTAAGAAGCCACCAGAGCTCTGGGACTGGGGTGCAGCTCTCCGAGGATGGTTTGAGCCTGGCAGCTGCGATTGCTGAGAGGCTGAGTTAGAGCCGGGTAATTCAGCACATTCCTACCTAATGGTCCTGGTGGTTTTGCAGGATCCGCGGCCGGGGCTAATGGCTCAGCGCTGAACCATAAGTGGTTGTGTTAGACCTTGGATTTATTGGAGGCCGAGGGATTAATTTCCTGAACTATACGGCCGCGATGTTGAGGTTAAATTAAGATCTCGTTCCGAAGGATTCTTTTTATTATCTTTAATTTGTAGCCCCTTTTCTAGGGCTGTTTTACAGCGGTTCCTCCCCCTCCCTGCCATGTTCGGTGTCGTGTTTCCAGGAAGGATCTTATTTCATGCAGACTTAAGAGCACTTTCTTCCCTCCCGGCCCCCCCTCTCCTCCTCAGCAGAACCTCTCCCAGCTCCTCACCGTTCGAGTTCCTCTCGTCTCGGTTGTTTGTACACAACAAGAGCTTAAATCCTCTCTTTAGAGAAGCAAAGATGTTGATGCAGAAAGCAACAAGAGCTCCTGGCAGAGCTCAATTCCATCCGTCCTCTCCTCTTTCCCTTTCCCCTTCCCCCCCCGCCTGCCCCCGTGTGCCGCCTCCTTCAATCCGCTGCAGCTGAAAGCCCTTTTGCTGCGGTGCTCAAACGCGTGTTGAGCCAGTCTTACGCGAGGGTTTTACTCCGGGTCGTACCTCCGGAACGCGGTGCTGGCTCACCCTGCTCTTGCTTCACCCTCCTTAAAAATCACAGGGCTGTTGAGGTTGGCTGAGCCGTGTCCCAGGCTGCCCGGAGAGGTGCCTCATCCCTAGACCCATTGCAGGCCAGGTTGTGTGGGGCTCTGAGCAACCTGCTGGCTGCAGGGGGGGAGGATTGGACTGGGTGAGCTTTAAAGGTCCTTTCTGACCCAAATCAGTCTGTGGTTTTCCTGATTTAAGGTTGAGAGATGGCCCTGCTGACTGGGGGTGGGAGTGAGGTGTGTTGGACTTAGATGACCTTTAAAGGTCCTTCCTGCCCCCAGCCAGCCCGTGATTCTCTGAACCCCTCTCTTCAGAACCCCTTCATGCCTCCAGGCTCTTGCAACACCATCCCCACTCAACCCAAACCTCCCAGCCCTGGTGCTCCCAGCGGCTGCTCACCCCGGGGCTCTATCTTCTGCAGGGATTTTCTCTCTCTCTTTTTTTTTTCCCTTCTTCTTCTCCTTTTTTATTTCCCACCCCCCTTCCTCCCTTCTCTTTCCAGAAGTGCTGATGGACAAGTTGAGTAACCATATCTGCTTGTTACAGGACATCTTGAGGCTGATTGCAGAGGTCAGGACTCAACTGGAAAGACCGCAGCGGGTTGCTGACTGGCATCCACGGTCCAGATAAGATAAAAACAACTGATGACAGCAGGGAAGTGAAACAGTCATCTCAGCACTTGGATTAGTGCCCAGCAGAGAGGAAAGGAGGGGGGGGAAGAAACAACCAACCCAACCCCGAGGAGGACCAGTGGGGAGGAGAAAGGGGGTGGAATATGGTTAGAATAGAAAGCCTGGAGAAGGTCTCTGGAGGCAGCAGATTTGGGGGTGTTAAATATTTACGGATTAGCAGCACTTGTTGTGTGTTCTCCCAGCCACCCAGCTCCAGGGTGGGGCTCCTGTGGGGTTGCAAACCCCTTGCTCTCTTGTGTTGTGGTGGGAAGAGCAAAGCCCTAGAGGATTCAGGGAGAAACTGTTTGCAGGGAGAGTGGTGAGCCGCTGGAACAGGCTGCCCGGGGAGGTCGTGGATGCCCCCTCCCTGGAGGTGCTCCAGGCCAGATTGGACAATGCCTTCGACAACCTGCTCTGGTGGAAGGTGTCCTTGCCTGTGGCAGGAGGGATTTGAGCTAGATGGTAGCTAAGGTCTCTTCCAACCCGACCCAATCTGTGAATCTCTGAGTGGTGGGAGTGGAATGGGAAGTGACAGGCTCTGGTGGGTCTGGCGGTGGTGAGATTCATGGTGGTGAAGGAGAAATCTGGATGAACAGGAGGAAGGATAAATGAGGTGCCATAAAAGTGACTATTATTATTCAGAAAATTCTGCTGAAGAGCATTGGAGTAATTAACTCATAATTGCTTCTTACTCAGTTCAAGTGACATTGTAAGTGGCTGAAGGTCTGTGATGAGGGGGAGAAGGGGGGGGAAGAGTCCTGGCTTTTCTGCCGTGCCTCAGGTTTGCCTCCACCCTGCTGTGGTTATTGTGCATGCTCGTGGCATCTGAGAAGAAACCTTGGCCCTTTGGAGAAGTCCCCCTTGAGCCCATAGAGCCCATTTTCACCATGATGTAGAATCATGGAGTGTTTCAGGTTGGAAGGAACCTTTAAAGCTCATATATTTCACTCTCCCTCCCACCCCACAGTGAGCAGGGGCATCTGCAGGTAGAGCAGGTTGCTCAGAGCCACATCAAGCCTGACCTTGAGAGGCATCACCACCTCCCTGGGCAACCTGGTCCAGTGTTCCACCACCCTCACAGTGAAGAACTTCTTCCTAATGCCCAATCTCAATCTACCTTACATCCAGACAGAGCATTGAGCACCCATCCTGGGTTGCAGTCCACGTCCATTGCCCCTTGTCCTGTTACTGGGCACCACTGATAAGAGCCCAGCCCCGTCCTCTAGCCCCCCACCCTTTAGCTCTTGCTGAGCATGGGGTGGGGGGCAGAATTAGAAGTGACCTCTGGAGATCATCCAGTCCAACCCCACTGCTAAAGCAGGGGCACTCACAGCAGCTTGCCCAGGATCACAATGAACAGGTTGGGTTTGGAAGCTCTCCAGAGTAGGAGACTCCACAGCCTCTCTGGGCAGCCTGCTCCAGGGCCCCAGCACCCTCACACCGAAATTTCTCCTCCTGTTCAGATGGAGCCTCCTGGCTTCTAGTTTGTGCCCATTGCCCCTTGTCCTGCCACTGAGCACCACTGGCAAGACCCTAGCCCCATCCTCTTGCCCCCCACCCTTTCTCTCTTGCTGAGCATGGATCAGATCCCCTCTCAGGCTGCTCTTCTCCAGGTTCAACAACCAGAGGTCTCTCAGCCTTTGCTCCTCACAGAGATGCTCCAGGCCCCTCAGCAGCTCCATGAGAGAGACGCCCTTCCAAGGGCAGGTTCGCTGGGGAAAAAAATCCTGGGAAGGCTGGAAAAGAGCATTCCTGCTGCGGTGGTCTCCCGCAGAAGCCCGAGCCGGCCGTGCCGCGCAGGCAGCATCAGCCCGCAGCGCTCGGCGGAGCCGGGGCCGCTTTCCACCCCGGCGTGTTTGTTTGTGTGTTTGCGAGAGCTGCACCATGAGTCACCTGGCAGCGCGGCAGAAGACAGCCCACCAGCGAGGAGAGAGCCCGGGGACTGCCAGCGGAGCCGCCGCCAACAAACCACTCGTGGCTTCAGACGCTCTCTTGTGTTGGGGCTCGCCGGAGCCAGCTGGGAGCCGAAGCCCCTGGCTGCTGCCAGCCCCGACCCCTGCGCCGCCGCCCGCGCTGCCAGCCCCTGCGTGCTCTAATTACGTCGGGGCTAATGAGGAGAGCACAAAAGCCCACGGCTGCCCGGGGCTCTGCTCTGCGGGCCAGGAGACACCGGGGAGCTTGTGCTCCTCTTCAAAAGCCACGGCGTTCTGTTTCTTCTTGCGGCAAAGATGGAGGGCCAGAGAACCGTGGAATTGTTTGGGTTGGAAGAGTCCTTTCAGACCGTGGAGCCCAACCGTCAGCCCAGCGCTGCCAGGTCACCACCACACCGGGGCACTCAGCACCGCATCTACACGGCTTTGAAAGCCCTTCAGGGATGGAGACGCCACCACTGCTCTGGGCAGCCTGGGACAGGACCTGACAACCCTTTCTCTGAAGAAATTTTCCCTCATGTCCAACCTCAACCTTCCCTGGAGCAACTGGAGGCTGTTTCATCTTGTCCTGTCACTTGTTCTTTGGGAGAAGAAACTGCCCCCAACCTGGCTCCAAGCTCCTTTCAGGGAGCTGTAGAGAGCCAGAAGGTCTCCCCTCAGCCTCTTTTTCTCTAGGTTGAACACCCCCAGTTCCCTCAGCTGTTCCTCACCAGGCCTGTTCCTCAGACCCTTCACCAGCTTAGTTGCCATCCTCTGGATGTGCTTCAGCTCATCAGTGTCCTTCTTGCAGTGAGGACCCCAAAACAGTACCCAGGAATCCAAAACATCTTCTTCCCAATGTGATGTGTAACCCCAAAGCTTCATCCCATTCCCTCTCTCCAGGGGTGGTGAGAGCCAAGGAGGCACCTGGGGCACAGCATCACAGAATCATTTGGGTTGGAAAGGACCTCCAAGATCAAGTCCTAATGTCAACCTAAGACCACCATGGCCAAGAAACCATGTCCCAAACTGTCATGTCCACACATTTCTTGAACACCTCAATGGATGGTGACCCCAACACCTCCATGGATGGTGACTCCACTACCTCCCTAGGCAGCCTGTTCCACTGCCTGACCAACTTGTTCCGTGCCTGACCTGGGGAAGGGAAGTCTCTGGGGTGACCCTTAGAGCAGCCTTCCAGCACCTGAAGAGGACCCACAAGAAAGCTGGGGAGGGACATTTTACACAGAGTTGTAGTGATAGGATGAGGAGCAAAGGCTTTGAGCTGGAAGAAGGCAGATTTAGACTGGAGATTAAGGAGAAATTCTTTCCAGTGAGAATGGTGAGACACTGGAACAGGTTGCCTGGGGAGATGTTCAAAGCCAGGCTGGATGAGACCCTGAGCAGCCTGGTTTAGAGGAAGGTGTCCCTGCCCGTGGCAGGGGGGTTGGAATTAGATGATCTTCAAGGGATTAGATGATCTTCAAGGTCCCTGGCAACCCAAACCACTCTGTGATTCTCTGAATCTATTCCAATGCCTGCCTGTAGCCAACTGGGGGTTGGTCTCTTCTCCCAGGCAACCAGCACCAGAACAAGAGGACACAGTCTCAAGCTGCACCAGGGGAGGTTTAGGCTGGATGTTAGGAAGAAGTTCTTCCCAGCAAGAGAGATTGGCCATTGGAGTGGGCTGCCCAGGGAGGTGGTAGAGTCACCATCACTGGAGGTGTTTGGGAAGAGACTGGATGGGGTGCTTGGTGCCATGGTTTAGTTGATTAGATGCTGTTGGGTGATAGGTTGGACTTGATGATCTCAAAGGTCTCTTCCAACCTGGTCTGGTCTATTCTATTCTATCCTCTTCCATTCCTATTCCTATTCTATTCCTATTCCTATTCTACTCTATTCCTATTCTACTCTATTCCTATTCTACTCTATTCCTATTCTACTCTATTCCTATTCTACTCTATTCCTATTCTACTCCTATTCCTATTCTATTCCTATTCTATTCCTATTCCTATTCTATTCTATTCCTATTCTATTCCTTATCCTACCCCTACCCCTATCCTATTCCTATTCCTATTCTATTCCTATCCTATTCTATTCCTATCCTATTCTATTCCTATCCTATTCTATTCCTATCCTATTCTATTCCTATCCTATTCTATTCCTATCCTATTCTATTCCTATCCTATTCTATTCCTATCCTATTCTATTCCTATCCTATTCTATTCCTATCCTATTCTATTCTATTCTATTCTATTCTATTCTATTCTATTCTATTCTATTCTATTCTATTCTATTCTATTCTATTCTATTCTATTCTATTCTATTCCTATTCCTATTCCTATTCTGTTCCATTCCAAATGCCTGCCCCTGGTCTGTGCCCCTCTGCCAGGAGCAACCAGCTCCCCCTCAGCTCCCGCAGCCATGGCAGGGGTTAAGCAGCCGAAGGAGAGAGTGAGAGAGAGAGAGAGAAAAGGGCTCTGGTGATGCAAACAATAAAAAGTCTCCACATTCCACTGAAGTTTCTTGAGCAACTGGCATGGGCCCATGAATGTACTTAAGCAGAAAATCACCAGAAAAGTGCTATAATCTGACAGATTTTTTCACAGGCTTAAATATTCATGAATTAGAAGAATTGGCAGAATTTTCCCCGTTATTAGCTTTCATCATGGCTCCAGGAGCAGTTGGTGCACTGGCTGCTCTTCAAAACCTATTAATCTGGGCTGTCATCACAGCAGCCATTTTTTAATTAGCTCCTTTAGCTCAACGAGCTGGTGGAGGAGTGAGGCTGGAACGTTGCAAATGTAGGAAAGTTTTAAAGGTGCTCCCTTTTCCCCCTTCCCCCCTCCCCCCCAGCTTTTCCTCCAGGCTCTGAAATGGTTCTTTAAGTTCATTTGAGTGGTTAACTTCTTATGCTGGGGGGAAGAGGCGGGGGGGGGAAACCCCAGCCAACCTCAAAACCCACCCCAGGTCTTGGAAAACTGAGCTGCTTCCAGCAGGGAGGGAAAAGCGTAAGGAAGACATTCCTTCTCGAAAGCAAACTTTCACAGCTTCCCTGCCCAGCAAAACCAAATGAGATCAGAGAATCATAGAACTGGCAGGGTGGGAAGGGACCTCAAGGCTCAGCCAGTTCCAACCCCCCTGCCTTGGGCAGGGACACCTCACACTACAGCAGGTTGCTCGCAGCCACATCCAGCCTGGCTGCAAACACCTCCAGGCAGGAGGCTTCCACCACCTCCCTGGGCAACCTGTGCCAGGCTCTCACCACCCTCATGGGGAAGAACTTCTTCCTAACATCCAATCTGAATCTACCCACTTCAAGGTCTGGAGCACAGCCCTGTGAGGAGAGGCTGAGGGAGCTGGGGTTGCTTAGCCTGGAGAAGAGGAGGCTCAGGGGAGACCTTCTTGCTCTCTACAACTACCTGAAAGGAGGTTGTATCCAGGTGGGAGTTGGTCTCTTCTCCCAGGCAACCAGCACCAGAACAAGAGGACACAGTCTCAAGCTGCACCAGGGGAGGTTTAGGCTGGATATTAGGAAGAAATTCTTCACAGAAGGAGAGATTTGCCATTGGAATGGGCTGCCTGGGGAGGTGGTGGAGTCACCATCAGTGGAGGTGTTTAGGAGGAGACTTGTTGGGGTGCTTGGTGCCATGGTTTAGTTGATTAGATGGTGTTGGGTGATGGGTTGGACTCGATCTTGAAGGTCTATTCTAACCTGGTTATTCTATTCTATTCTATTCTATTCTATTCTATTCTATTCTATTCTATTCTATTCTATTCTATTCTATTCTATTCTATTCTATTCTATTCTATTCTATTCTACCTGACACCCTAAAATGCTTGCCGCTGAACCACCCTGTGAGTATTGCAGGGGCTGTGCACGGCATGGCACCATGGGCTTCTGGCTGGGGTTTGGGTTTGGTCCCTGCGTACCTCAGCTGTAAATCCTTCTCCCTGCCATGCAAGACCTGCCACTGCATCTCAGGAGCATCTGCTGGGCTGCTGGAACATGGTGAGCATGGTGGTGTTGGGTTGATGGTTGGACTTGATGGTCTTAGAGGTCTTTTTCAACCTTGCTGACTCCATGGTTCCACATTTTTGTTACTCCTCTGCAGGCAGTGTGAAGTGTTTTGCAAGAAGGTAACCAAGAGCTCTGGTGGGTTTGAAGTGGCTCCTTCTTGAAAAGCAAGAACCCTGTGGTGAGCATGTGTGGGCTCCTCCTGCATCATAGAATCACAGCATGGTTTGGGTTGGAGAATTCCTCAAAGGTCCAACTGTTAACCATGTCCCTAAGCACCTCATCTCCATAGCTTTGAAACCCCTCCAGGGATGGGGACTCCACCACTCAAGGGGAAGAAATTGTTCCTCATGTCCAACCTAAACCTCCCCTGGAGCAAGCTGAGGCTGTTTCCTTTTGCCTTATCACTTGTTCCTGGGAGAAGAGACTGACCTCCACCTGCCTCCAAGCTCCTCTCAGGGAGTTTTAGAGGGCCAGAAGGTGTCTCCTGAGCCTCTTTTCTTCCAGGCTGGCCCAACCCAGGTCCCCCAGCTGCTCCTCATGAGACTTATGCTCTAGACCTCTAGATGCTGTTCCATGCAGACTGCTCCTGCACCCATCAAAGTTGCCATGGAAGCCCATCTTTGGCTGCTGGCATTAGATCTCTCAGGAACCTGTGATCATCTGGCCTGGCCTTGGCTGGAAGGTGAGCTGGGTTTGCCATTTCTGTGATGTGTAACAGGCCTTTTAGTTTGGATTCACCAGGCCCTGAAGCATTGCTTGTGTCAGCTCTGGTCTGCTCTGGGACAAGCAAGATCTGGAGGTAGGGATGGGTACCAAAAAACTCCAGCTGGAAAGATCTCCTGACTCATGAGATGTCAAGGCATTAGGGTTTAGCAAGAGGCTTAGAGGATGAAACAAACCCTTCTGTTCCCAGCCCTGGGTGGGCAGAGGGCATGGGCATACTTGGGGAGCACGTGGCAAGGATCTCCCTGCCCTGGAGGTGGGCATGTGTGGGGCTGGTGGTACTGGAGGAACACATGGAAAGGAGCTCCCTGCCCTGGAGGTGGGCATGTGTGGGGCTGGTGGTACTGGGGGAGCACATGGAAAGGAGCTCCCTGCCCTGGAGGTGGGCATGTGTGGGGCTGGTGGTACTGGAGGAACACATGGAAAGGATCTCCCTGCCCTGGAGGTGGGCATGTGTGGGGCTGGTGGTACTGGGGGAGCACATGGAAAGGAGCTCCCTGCCCTGGAGGTGGGCATGTGTGGGGTTGGTGGTACTGGGGGAGCACATGGAAAGGAGCTCCCTGCCCTGGAGGTGGGCACAGGTCCAGATGCCAGCCCTGAGCAGCAGTGGGTCATCTCCAGGCCTGGAGCTCTAGGGCCTATGTGCTACCTCTGAGCTTTGCTCTGGGTGAACTTTCTCAGCCACATACTTGGCTCAGCTGGTTTCAAGCCCAGCTTTGCTCCCTGAGCTGGAGATGTTTGGCTTGTTATTTGCATGTGAAAACACAGAAAAAAATCCCCTCTTTCTGGTGGCTTTCAATGTGCCTTTCTTGGCATGAGTGGCTCCATCTTGATCTCTCTTGCTCCTTGTTGCCAGAGCTTTAATTTGTGCATTCCAGTGCCTGTGTCCTGCTGACTGGGGAAAGGAATTGCTCTGGGATTAAGAGGCTTTTTTCCTCCTTATTGTCATGGAAAGCAAAGAGTGCAACGAAATCAGCAGCTGAAATGCCAACTGCGTCTCTAACCTTTCAGGAGGTTGCTCTTTGTAAGTCCTTCCACCACCAGAAGTGATTTTAAAGGGTGGTTCTTTTCTTTTGCCTTGACTCAGTGTCCTAGGTCCTGTCTGGAAAGACCCAGCCAAGCACCAGCAGGCTACTGAAGGGTGTTTTATTGACATCAAAGGAGGCCAGATGGCCTCAAGTTGGACCAGGGAAGCTTTGGGGTGAGTATTTAGGAACGAATTCTTTCCTGCAAGAGTGGTCAGGCCTTGGAAGAGGCTGCCCAGGGAGGTAGTGGATTCACCACCCCAGGAGGTGTTCAGATACTGTGTGGATGTGGCACTTGGTTTAATGGTCATGATGGTGTTGGGTTGATGGTTGGGCTGGATGATCTTAGAGGACTCTTTTGAACTAGTCTATTCCCCTCACTCCAAGAAGAACATTGAGTTGCTGCAGCAGGTCCAGAGAAGGTAGCTGCAGCTGTTGAAGGGTCTGGGGCACAAGTCTTGCAAGGAGCAGCTGAGGGACCTGGAGCTGTTCAGGCTGGAGAAGAGGAGGCTGAGGGGACAACTTCTGTTTCTCTACAGCTCCTTGGGTCAGTCTCTTCCCTCAAGGAACAAGTGATAGTACAAGAAGAAGTGGCCTCAAGTTGCCCCAGGAGAGGTTTAGGTTGGACATGAGGAACAATTTCATCATGGAGAGGGTTGTCAAGGCCTGTCCCAGGCTGCCCAGGGCAGTGGTGGAGTTCCCTATCCTCGGAAGGGTTTCAAAGTGTGGTGGTGAGAGAAAGTTCAGCCTAAAACTGTCACACAAAGCTGTGGAGATGTGGTGGTCAGGGTCACAGTGTATGTTTGACTCCATGATCTTGGAGGTCTCTTCTAACCAAAGTGATTCTGTGATTCTCTTTTGCCTCTTTGGAAGGAGCTGGAAAGGAGGCAAATATTGCTGAGGGATGTAGAAGTGATGGAGAACGGTGGGAATGTGAACCAGGGCTGGCATCCAGACAAAAAGCCTCCTCCCATAACATGTTGGGGGGGAGGGAAAGCTCTGCAGCCAGGCTTTGATTTCCACAGCAGCAGTTCCTCTGCTCCAGCCCCCTCGGGTTGCACTCCTGGGTGACAGCTCAGGGTCTGAAACAAACCTGGACATCTCTTACAGACAGCAAAAGAGATCAGCTTTGTCCTCCCATGCTTGAACAAGGAAGCCATGTGTGCCTCTTCTCATTAACCCCCATGTTTTGATTGTTTTGGTAAGGAACTCCACAGCAGAAGCAAGCATGGAAGCTGACATAATTAAAGGCTTCTTTCATTTCCACCCCCACCCCCTCCCCAGCCCTGGTCCTCTGGTCTTTGAAGAGCTCAGGGATCCCTGAGGAATGCTCTGAACTCTGCAATATTTTGATAGCTGCAATAACAGAATCAAAAGATGCTTTCATGAGGAGAGCACCTTGTGTGGATTGGGGCCAGCCCCTCTTCCCTCCCCCTGCCAATCCCTGATTTAATGGGGTCCAGAGCTCCGGCGCTGATGGGGACTTGGATCTTGTGTCGGTGTTTCTCCAGGGAGGCTTCCCCTGCATGCTGCTCAAGTGCTTGTTGGGGCATCTCCCTCTTTCTGTTTTCTGGCTCTTTGCAAACAGAATGGAAGCAGAAAATCACAGATGGCATCAGGTTGGAGAAGACCCTCAATGGGCATCTTGCCCAAGCCCCCTGCACTCAGCAGGGGCATCTCCAACTAGAGTAGGCTGCTCGGGGCCCCAGCAAGTTTGACCTTGAATGTCTCCATGGATAGGGCCTCCACCACATCTCTAGACAACATGTGCCAGTGTCTCACCACTCTCATTGTGAAGAACTTCCTCCTGAGGTCCAGCCTCAATTTCCCCTGTTCCAGCCTCAAAACATTGCCCCTTGTCCTACCCCCACAGGCCCTTCTGAACAGTCCCTCCCCAGCCTTCTTGTAGATACCCTTCAGATATTGAAATGCAGTCTCCCCAGAGCCTTCTCTTCTGCAGGCTGAACAGCCCCAGCTCTCCCAGCCTGGCCCATAGGAGAGGTTCTCCAGCCCTCTGATCACCCTTGTGGCTCCTCTGGTCCCTCTCCAGCAGGTCCATGTCTCTCTGGTGTTGAGGGCCCCATAGCTGGACACAGCACTCAGATGAGGTCTCACCAGAGCAGAGGGGCAGGATCTCCTCTCTCCATCTGCTGGCTATGCTGCTTTTGATGCAGCCCAGGCTGCCATTGGCCTTCTGACCTGCAAGTGCCCATTGCTGCCTCATGGCCAGCTTCTCACCCACCAGCAGCCCTAGGGCCTCTTCTGCTCTCAATCTTAGCACCCCCTGCTCTGGATTGGTACCAATGATTGTCCTGAGCCAGGTGCAGGACTTTGCACATCACCTTGTTGAATCTCACGAGCTTCTCCTCAGCCTGATTCTTCAGCCTGTTCAGGCCCCTCAGGACAGGACCCATCCCACCCTTCAGTCATACCAACCTCACCACTCAGCTTGGTGTCATCTGCAGTCTTGCTGAGGGTGCCCTCAGTCTCACTCTCTGCATCATTGGTGTGGATACTGAACAGCGCTGCTCCAAATACAGACCCCTGAGGAACACCTCTTGTCACTCAGCTCCAGCTGTCTCCTGTGTCCCTGCCCATGGCAGGGGGGGGTGTGGAACTAGAAGACCTTTAAGGCCCCTTTCAACCCAAACCATTCTGTGATTCTATGATCTGGACATCAAGCTATTGACCACTACCCTTTGGATGCAACCATCCAACCAACCTTTACCCTGAGCTGGTGACCCTGCCTGGGGGCAACAGGGAGAGCTTGGCCTCTGCTGTCCTTTAGATGATTGCTCACAGTGATTCTCTTCTGCTTGAGACCCTGCCAGCTTCTTAGTCACCCTGAAACCCTCTTTAAAAGGCTTTAATTTCTCCCTGTCCCTAATGAACCAGCTCATTCCTCTCTCTGAATCCTCTTCTCTGTGCCCAAGCCATTGAAATCCAGACTTTGTTCTTCCCCCGCCTGTGTTGTCTCCAGAAGCTCCAGCCCCATGTGTGTCTGCTCCACCTGAGCTTTGGCAGCCAGGGCTGCTTGGAAGGAGGAAATTGGGGCATTTCTTTAACCATTAAGCTGGAATCATTAAGCTTTAATCAGGCCAAATTAGGGTTTTGGATCCCACTACCTTGCATCAGTGGCTGATTGTATGAACTCAGTCACTCTTGAAGCAAAACTGTCCCCAGGCTCCGTCCTGCATGGGTGGAGAGCAGTGGGCATGGTGCCACCAGGGCCCCTCACCCTCAGACCCCATGGCTTCTGAGTCTTCTTAGGGTGCTGGAGCCCTGGAGAAGGCTGCCCAAGAGAGTCTGTTGAGTCTCCTTCCCTGGAAACATTCAAAACCCATCTGAATGTGTTTCTGGGTGACCTCTCCTAGGTGATCCTGTTTTGGCAGGGGGGGTTGGACTTGCTGATCTCCAGAGATCCCTTCCAGCCCCTACCATTCCGTGATTCTCACTGCTACCTGCTTGTTCTTGCCACAAGCAGGGGCACCTCTGTGATGGGGCATGCTTCATGGGGAGCCTGCCCAGACTCATGCACCCAGAGCAGCTTGGCAGTGCCAGGCTCACCAGTGGGACCTTGTGCAGCTCACAGCTGCATCCCAACAACCCTCCTGGGGTGGTTCTGACCTTTCCTCCAATGCTAAGTAGGTTACAGCTTGGATCTGTCCCTGTAGAGGCTGAGGCCACTCTTTGACAGAATCATAAAATCATCACTGATGATGGTTTCAGTCATCATTGGTCTCATCCAAGTGGTTGAGGATATAAATGCCTGGAAGCAGAGAATCAATGAGTTGTTGAAGCTCACTGAGTCCAACCCTTGCCCCAGCACTGCCAGGTCCGAACCACCAAACCATGTCCCTCAGCACCACATCTACCCAGCTTTGAAAGCCCACCAGGGCAGCCTGGGCCAGGCCTTGACAACCCTCAAGGGGAGGGGATTTTTCCTCCTGTTCAGCCTCCCCCTCCCCCACTCCTCTCTGCCCCCCTCTCTGCTCATCCTCATCCTCCTCTGCGGCAACCCTGGCACGAGGGGGAGCGGGGAGCACTGAAGCATGGTGGCATCTGTGCCAGTCGTCTCTGCTCTGACTGGTTCATCACCTCTTGTCTCCCATCAAAGCAGCTATTCACAGCCTAATGGGAATGAATTCTCATTAAAGCTGCTAAATTACTCCGAGACAAAGCCCGGCGCCGGCGCCTGGGCTGCTCTGCCAACCCTTCACCGCCGGCTTTCATTCACCACTCAGCCTTCTCCTTCCAGATTTAGGAGGCTGCTTGGCAGGGTGAAGATGGGGGGGTGGGTGGGTGGGTTTGATGGCAGCAACCTCCTGCCCACAGCACCCCAAAGCTGCACCCAAGCTGGGCTGGGAGATGGGAGTGGGACACCCCCCCCCCCCAAACCTCTCCCTTGTTGGGGACAAAACAACCGGGGGTGTCACAGCTTTGTGAGAGGATCATAGAATGGTGAGGGGTGGAAGGGGCTTGTGTTGAACATTGAGTCCAAGCCTCCTGCCAAAGCAGGGTCACCTGGGGCAGGTCATTGAATCAGTCACAGAATCACAGAACTGCTTGGTTTGGCACAGCCCTCCAAGGCCAGCGAGTCCAACCATCAACCCAGCACCACCATGGCTACTAAACCATCTCCCAGTCTGCCATCTCCATGCATTTCTTGAACACCTCCAAGCATGGTGACTCCACCACCTCCCTAGGCAGCCTGTTCCAGTGCCTGACCACCCTGGCAGTGAAGAAATTGTTCCTCATGTCCAACCCAAACCTCCCCTGGGGCGACATGAGGCCATTTCCTCTCATTCCGTCACCTATTCCTTGCCGGAAGAGACTAAGTCCCAATGGCCTTTCAGGGGATTGTAGGTTTCAGGTCACACAGAAACACATCCAGATCAGTCTTGAAAGTCTCCAGAGAAGGAAACTCACAGAATCACCAAGGTTGGAAGAGACTTCAGAGATCATCAAGTCCAAGCTGTCACCACAGACCTCATGACTGATCCATGGCACCAAGTGCCACGTCCAATCCCCTCTTGAACACCTCCAGGGATGGTGACTCCACCACCTCCCTGGGCAGCACATCCCAATGGCTAACAACTCTCTCTGGGAAGAACTTCCTCCTCACCTCCAGCCTAAACTTCCCCTGGCACAGCTTGAGACTGTGTCCTCTTGTTCTGGTGCTGGTTGCCTGGGAGAAGAGACCAACCCCCTCCTGGCTACAACCTCCCTTCAGGTATTTGTAGAGAGCAATAAGGTCTCCCCTGAGCCTCCTCTTCTCCAGGCTAAACAACCCCAGCTCCCTCAGCCTCTATGTGCAGCCTTCTCTAGGGCTCCACCATCCTCACAGCAACGAACTTTCTCCTCATGCTGAGGTGGAGCTTTCTCTGTTCCCCTCCTCCCCTCGCCCCTCACTTCACTTTTCCTCACAGTTTGCTGTGGGCAAGGACCACAACTGGGTGAGACCCACGTGAATCCCAGCACTGGTGACTTGCCACCCCAAAGGTCATGCTCTGCAGCATGCTGCCCCAACCAGTGTGACACCAGTGGGGCTAAATGGAGCCAGTAATGCTGTTGCAATCACTAAGCAGAATTCACTTTGCTGACAGCTCTTCAGAGAATTTACCCTTCCCCTTCCCCCCTCCTGTCTGTGTTTCCCCACACTCTGTGAGCTTCCTGTAGCTCAGCTGACTGTGCTGACTTTCCTCCCACTCACGTGTTCACACCAAGACAAGGCAAGTGAGAGGAGGATGGGTTTGGCCTCAAGAGTGGTTCCCCAGCACAGCTCATGTGGCTTCAGGAACAAAAGATGGAGCCTTGGAACTCAGAAGTCCTTCCCCCAAACCATCTGAATCTCAGTTGGTCTTTCCCCACAGCCAGGCTGCAGAGGTGATGCTTCTGAGACAACTCCTGGAGCTGGGCCATGAACCCATGGTGGACTTCTGATGGTGGTGGAGGTCATGAATCTTCTTTTATGGAGCAGACTCCAGGAAGGGGCCAGGGCTGGTGTGGTGGGAGCCTGGCTGGGGCAGAGGATGGATGTCAGCAGCTTTTGCTGCTTGCTGCTGTTTTGGTGTGTGCTGTCTCATGCAGCCATGGCTCTGGTGGGTGACCTGCAGAAGGGAAAGTTGCCTGGTGATGTAAATTGAGGTTCTGGGGTGTGTTCAAGCTTTCCAGGACTCCTGCAGTCAGCATGAATGAGCACATTTTGCTTGGGGCTGGGGCTGGCTGCTGGGGCTCTGCAGCTGCTTCCTTGCAGATGCTGGAACCATCGATGCCTCCAACAGTTCAAGTTTTTGCTGTGGGTCTGTACTTGTACTTTAAGCCATGACTTTGTGTGCTGGTCTTCCCCCTAGAAGCATGGAATCATCAAATCATTTTGGGGGCAGGAGACCTTTAGGACCACTGGAATGTGATGCCCAGGGAGGTGGTGGAGTCACTGTCCCTGGAGGTGTTCAAGAGGAGATTGGAGGTGGCACTTGGTGCCATGGTTTAGTAGTGACAGGTTGGACTGGATGATCTTTGAGGTCTTTTCCAACCTTGTTGATTCTATGATTGAGTCCAACTGATGACACAGCACTGCCAGGTCATCACTAAGCCATGTCTCTCAGCACCACATCTCACACAGTCACAGGGTGTTAGATGTTGGAAGGGACCTGAAGAGATCATCTAGTCCAACCCTTCCTGCCAGAGCAGAGCTCTGTGGCTTTGAAACCCTTCCAGGCATGGGGAGTCTACCACTGCCCTGGGCAGGCTGGGCCAGGCTTGACAGCCCTCAAGGGGAAGAAATTGTGCTAAGGGACAGGGTTTAGCGGTGTCTTGGCAGTGCTGGACTAATGGTTGGACTTGGTGAGCTTCAAGGTCTCTTCCAGCCAGGGTGGTGAGACACTGGAGCAGGTCGCCCAGGGGGGTTTGGATGCTCCCTCCCTGGCAGTGTTCAAGGCCAGGCTGGATGAGACCTCGAGCAACCTGCTCTAGTGGGAGGTGTCCCTGCCCACGGCAGGGGGGTTGGAACTGGCTGATCTTTTAAGGTCCCTTCCCACTCAAGCCATTCTTTATTTTCACATCCAGACTGCAGGCTCACAGGCCAAGTGCTCACCCCTAGCAGGAACAAAATGTTCTGGGGAGTGCATGCCCACTGCAACCCTCCCTTTGGTCTGCCCCCCAGCCCCATACCCCCCAGCCAAGCTCCCAGGCAACATCTGGCCCCAAGCAGGTCACTTCAGTCTAGGGTACACTCCCCACTCCTCTTGGCCTGACCGACTTAGCTGCTCCATGGCAGGTCCAGCCTCTTCCAAGAGGAGGGATGAGCTTTCCAGCAGTGCCTGGCAGCACAGTGTCCCTCCCAGGGAGGTCATGGATGCCACCTCTCTGGAGGCGTTCGAGGCTGGGTTGGATGGGGCTTTGAGCAACCTGCTCTAGTGGGAGGTGTCCCTGCCCATGGCAGAGGCAGTTGGAACCAGATGATCTTCAGGGTGCCTTCCAACTCACCCCATTCTATGAATCCATGGAACCCTCCCCAGTTCCCTGTCTGGTTTCCCCTGGTCTCATTTTTTTTTCCCACAACTCTCTTACACGATCCTCTCGCAGCCTTTAAACCACATGGAAACCACATCACATAATGCAGCTTCTGTTCTGAGATTATTCATATCTCCTTCCCCCCTCCTCCCCTTTCCCTTCTATTGTTCCTTTGCCAAGTTTTTTTGTTGTTTTGGGTTTTGGTCTTCCCCCCCTCCCCCTGCCTTCTAACTCTGAGAAGCTGAGTGGAAAAGAGCTGCGTCTCCAGCGCAAGGGCCAGGCTTTGGAGGCAGCCTGAGCAAATCAACTCGACAAGCGTCTTTGCAGGAGTCAAACTGGGAAGGGGCAGGGAAGAAGCTGTGAAAAAAAAACCCAACCAAACAACAAGAAACCCCAGGCAAAACAAAAGCCCCTCCAAATGCCTGGTTTGATTTGGTTTCCTTCTCTGGAACGTCTCGCCACGTGAAATAACAACGCGACCCGGTGAAGAGGCTGCAGCTGGGCTCCAGCGAGGGGCAGCTGAGGAGAAAGATGGCTTTAGGAGGTTTTCTTTTCAGCAAGACCAAGAGAAGTGATTTTTCCCCCCCACCAGCTCTGCTGAGCTCTGATGAGACCTCACCTGGAGTGCTGTGGCTGGCTCTCAGGCCCCCAACACAACAAGGACCTAAGCCTGCTCGAGTGGGTTCGGAGGAGGCCGTGACGATGATCAGAGGGCTGGAGCACCTCCTCTATGGAGACAGGCTGGGAGAGTTAGGGCTGCTCAGTCTGGGGGAGAGAAGGCTCCAGGGAAGCCTTAGAGCTGCATTTTGACATCTGAAAGGGACCTACAGGAAGGCTGCAGGGAGACCTTCTGGACTCTCTACAACTCCCTGAAGGAAGCTTGGAGCCAGGTGGGGATTGGGATTGGGTGGTGGAGTCCCCATCCCTGGAGGTGTTCAAGAGGGGATTGGACGTGGCACTTGGTGCCATGGTTTAGTCATGAGGTCTGCAGTGACAGGTTGGACTTAGTGATCTTTGAGGTCTCTTCCAACCTTGGTGACTCTGTGATTCTCTCAAGGAACAAGGGACAGGACAAGAGCAAATGGCCTCACGTTGCCCCAGTAGAGGTTTAGGTTGGGCATAAGGAATAACTTCTTCACTGACAGGATGATTCAATGATCTCAGAGGTCTTTTCCAACCTAAACAATTCTGTGATTTTCTGCAACAGGATTGTTCAGTCTGGAAAACAGGAGATGTGAGGAACAGGGGAGCAGCCTCAAGCCCTTTGGCTGCATGAAGCCTGAGGTACAGAGAAAGGAGCTGATGCAGTGGAGTAAGGAATCGATG
Source organism: Dryobates pubescens (assembly GCF_014839835.1). NCBI lineage: Eukaryota > Metazoa > Chordata > Aves > Piciformes > Picidae > Dryobates > Dryobates pubescens. Next base: position 10,007,759 of record NC_071628.1, on the reverse strand, counting down.
CCATTTCCATGCCCTGGAACACCAGGAGGCTCCAAACCCACCACCCATCCAAACCTCATCAATCTGACAAGCGCTGGGACAAGGGGGAAGTGCAGCAAGCTTTTGGATCTTTCATCCAAAGTTTCCCAGCCCACTTCTTGATGTCATTTCTGGTGTGTGTACTCCTGAAGGGTAATGCTCAGTGAGGGGTTTCGCCCTTCCTCCTCTGCAGCTCAGCATTTCCCCTCAAATTAACAATTTCCCCACTATTTCCCTGGGAGCAGCCAGCTGATGTGCTGGTGTTACACAGGAGTGTCTTTGGTGGGGGATGCTTTGGTGTGGGGGGACATCATCAGCCCAGGGTGAAGGCAACAGCCTTCTGTTTTCCAGAAAGGATGTTTCATGCTGGGGTTTGGGTTAATAATTATTGATTAATACATAATAATTATTGATTACTGTGAGCACATATTAGCTCTTGCTGAAGGTGCCTGGCCTAGGTGTTCTCCATGGAACTGCCACTGTTGGAGACAGCAGCAGTGGAGATGGAGAGGGATGTAGTGGTGGAATTGTGAGCTCAAGACCAGCAGTTGGACTTGGTGATCTCAAAGGTGTCTTCCAACCCCAACAGTTCTATCATGGTGTCTGAAACACCTTCAAACTCAATGATGCTTTTTTCTTCCTGTTGCTTTGGCTTTGTGACTGCTGGAAGATGGCTTTGCTCAGGTGGAATTGTGAGCTCAAGACCAGCAGATGGACTCAAATTATCTCAAAGGTCTCTTCCACCTTCAACAGTTCTATCATGGTGCCTGAAACACCTTCAAACTCAAAGATGCTTTTTTCTTCTTGTTGCTTTGCCTTTGTAACTGCTGGGAGATGGCTTTGCTCAGGTGGAATTGTGAGCTCAAGACCAGCAGATGGTCTCAATGATCTCAAAGGTGTCTTCCAACCCCAACAGTTCTATCATGGTGCCTGAAACACCTTCAAAGATGCTTTTTTCTTCCTGTTGCTTTGCCTTTGTAATTGCTGGAAGATGGCTTTGCTCAGGTGGAATTGTGAGCTCAAGACCAGCAGATGGTCTCAATGATCTCAAAGGTGTCTTCCAACCCCAACAGTTCTATCATGGTGTCTGAAACACCTTCAAACTCAATGATGCTTTTTTCTTCCTGTTGCTTTGCCTTTGTGACTGCTGGAAGATGGCTTTGCTCAGGTGGAATTGTGAGCTCAAGACCAGCAGATGGTCTCAATGATCTCAAAGGTGTCTTCCAACCCCAACAGTTCTATCATGGTGTCTGAAACACCTTCAAACTCAGTGATGCTTTTTCCTTCCTGATGCTTTGCCTTTGTAACTGCTGGGAGATGGCTTTGCTCAGGTGGAATTGTGAGCTCAAGGCCAGCAGTTGGACTTGGTCATCTCAAAGATCTTTTCCACCTTCAACAGTTCTATCATGGTGCCTGAAACACCTTCAAACTCAGTGATGCTTTTTCCTTCCTGATGCTTTGCCTTTGTAACTGCTGGAAGATGGCTTTGCTCGGGAGCAAAAACTTCCACTCTGTATCTGGTTCCTTCCCAAACTTCATCATTTTCCCTTCCCAAACTTCATCTTTCCCCTTCCCAAGCCCACCCCACCTTCCCTGGGTGGTTTTTTCCCCCCTCCCTCCCCTTCATTTCTGCATCTCTGTTCAGTTCTTGAGTCATTCAGCCCTCGCTGGCCGGTTTTAGCATAAGAAATGAAATTAATTTCTCCTGCTCAGGCTCCAAATGTAAATTCCTTTATTAATAATTTAAATGGATTTATTTATGCAGTTTGATATTTTTCAGGGTTCAGGGAAGCAATTCATTTTTCTCGTGTTGATGATCAACAGACGCCGTCATTAAGCTCTTTTCATTTTTTTTCCCCCTTACCCCAGTCCTCTTTTTCCATCTTCTCCTGCTAAACAGATAAAAGATCAGAGCCTGCTGGGCTTGGTGGGCTCCCAGCGAAGCTTTCCATGAGCTCATGGCAGTAAATAATTCATCTGACATTATCTTCTCTCTCTCTCTCCCCTTTGGATGCTTCCTCCCCAGGAAAAGGGATGGATTATTCCTTCCAAGTCTTCCTTCACCACACCAGGAGCTTCTGCCAGATGCAAGGAGAGCAGCAGCAGCAGCAGCTACAAAACCACCACGGCGATGCTGGGGGGAGATGTCCCGGCAAGCATGGATGTGTTAATGGCAGCCACAACCTTGTAGCTAGCTCCTCCAGATTGGGCTCCATGGGATGCGGTGGGAATGTTTTAAGGCAAGAGTCACGTGGATTTACTTAGATTTAGATGTCCCTGAAACAAAACCCTCCAGCTGAAAACCCACAAGCCCAAGCCCACCTCCAGACGGCTTCTCTTGCACCTGGTTTTCATATGCATAATGGATCTGCCCAGCCCCTGGGGTCGGGATACCACAAAGCCTTGGGAATGTTGGAAACGCTGATCTGTTTCCTTGTGGTTTGGACCCCTCTGAGATGAAGGCAGCTTCCCATCAGCCTGGAGTTGCTTTTCTTCTTCTGCGAGACGAAGTCCCTAAGCCAAACCCTGCCTTTCTCCAGGCTGGGTTACAAATCTGAGCCGTCCTTTCGGAGGCTCCCCCACGGTTCAGCCCCCAAAACCGCTGAGCCAACCTCATCTCGTCGACACATGGCCCTCTGAGTCAGGAGGAGCTCTTGGCTGTTGCTGGCTGGAGCACAGGGGACGTGCACCGTGCCGGAGGTTTCCCTTTCATCCCAGGCTTGCCAGAGGCACAGAAGATGTGAGCTCTGCTGTGCCACGGCACTGGCAAAGCGCCGGCTTGGCCGCCTTGGCCGCTTCCCACCGGCCCCTTTCTGCTGGCTTTTCGGGAAGCTTTAGCATTTCTCTTTTATTTCACCCTTGTGAGCTTCAAAGCCACCGTGAAGCCGAGCTCTACCTTCCTGCAGATGGGGATTATCCAGCTCGTGCTTCCCGTGCTCGTCCTGCTGAACTGGAATGGATTGATTTTGGTTTCAGCAGCGGCGGCAGCTACACCCTTGGACAGATGCAAACCCAGGCTTCTCAGGGGCTTTTTAGCATCCTGGCTTGAAGGCCAACGCCACCAGCTTTGGCTTTGGCTTGCAAATGCTTATGCAAATCAAAGCCCTCTTCCCCCTTCTCCTACCTGGCCTGTTCTTGCAGGCAGGGAGTTTGGAGGAGCCATTCTGTCGGAGAACTCCTGGAGATCTCCCCGTGCCAGCCCCGGTGAGCTCCAGCGCGGGCGTGCGACCAAAGCTCCTCAAAGGAGCTGGGCTCCAGCGCCGGCGCTGGGAACCCAGGGTCAGGGGAGGTGGCTGGAATTGCAGTATCACAGAATCAGCCAGGTTGGAAGAGACCTCAGAGATCATCGAGTCCAACCTATTACCTATCACCCAACACCCCCTGACAACTAAACCATGGCTCCAAGTGCCACCTCCAATCCCCTCTTGAACACCTCCAGGGACAGCGACTCCACCACCTCCCTGGGCAGCACATTCCAATGGCTAACAACTCTCTCTGTGAAGAACCTTCTCCTCACCTCAAACCTAAACTTCCCCTGGCACAGCTTGAGACTGTGTCCTCTTGTTCTGGTGCTGGTTGCCTGGGAGAAGAGACCAACCTCCACCTGGCTACAATCTCCTTTCAGGAAGCTGTAGACAGCAATAAGGCCTCTCCTGAGCCTCCTCTTCTCCAGGCTAAACAACCCCAGCTCCCTCAGCCTCTCCTCACAGGGCTTGTGCTTGAGACCTCTCCCAGGAGATGAAGGTATCTACCTTTGACAAGTGGTCCCACCAGCATCTCGCTGCCTTCTGGAGGAGGTTGATCCTGCCCAGGAAGGTAGGTGAGGAACTTCTCAGCACTCATCAGTAGGACCAACACAGAAGGCTCCCGGAAGGAACGCTGAAGACACGTGTGAAAGCACGATGACAGTTGTCTCGCTGTGGGTAAGCATGAGAAAGCCAAGCCTTCAGGAGATGACAACACTCATGTTTCTTGGATCCCAACCCTCATCTGTCAATTAGCAGAAGGAGCCTCCAAACGCCCTCCCCAGAATAGCAGCAGCCATTAAATTTGTTTCAAACCCCACAAACGGAGACAGGCAGCTCTTGGTGATGTTCAGGACGTGCTGCCTGGCTTTCCCCCTGAGCTATTTTTGTCCCTGTGAGTGGTTTTGAATGGAGTGCCCAGGGCTATGGGTCCCAATTTTTCTTCTCCTTGCTGTCCTCCACCAGATAACCGACCTGAGATAGGCTCTGATGGGCACATAGCTTAGGAGATGAGATGGAGCTGGTGGAGGAGCCCTGCGGGCTTCTTGCATGGAGCAACACCAGCTTTCATGGAATCACAGAATGGTTTGGGTGGGAAGGGACCTTTAAAGGTCATCCAGTCCAACCCACCTGCAGGCAGAAGGGACATCTGCAACTGCAGCAGGCTGCTCAGAGCCTCAACCAACCTGACCTGCAATGGGTCCCGTGAAGGGACATCTCCCACCTCTCTGGTCATCAACAGCAAAGCCAGCAAGGTCAGCAGGAGCTGAAGCCCTCATGCCCTTCTCAGTGCTTTAAGGGCTGTAGAAGAAGGTCTGCACTGTTTCTGTGTTGCTGGGCAAGAGGGAGCTTGGGCTGGTGCTGCAGTGGGTGCTCAGGAGGGGCCCTCAGCTGCAGGCGCTGATGTGCATTGCATCCTGACCATCACTCCACGAGGGTGGAAGATCCTGCTGGTACATCCCAGTCAGCGTTCACCCACACTCCTCATCTGCAAGCCCTCCCTGAACATCTTGATGGGACCAGTTTGTTCTTTGCATAGCTCCAATTATATCGGGTGAGTAATTGGCCAACTGCAGGCTCTCAACCAATGGGCTGGGCTGCCTGAACACCTGGTGGTTCCTGGTGGGTGGAAAGGCTTCTAACTGAGATGTTGCAGCAGATAAAGCTGCTGGTGAAGGCTTACACGTGGCCCAGGGGATGTAAAACATGGTGGTTATGCAGATAGCTGTTCCCACCAGGCTCTGGGTTCAGTCCTGGCCACCTCCACGTTCTACCTGCTGTATTTCTCTCTTGCTTAGATCCTTTGCTGGGATCTGGGGGAGGGCAGAGGTGTGGAGCTGGTTTGAGCTGTGCTCAGGGGAGCAGAGATGAGATGCCATGCAGAGCTGGCGGCCCAGCCACAGCTTCCATGGGTTGGTTTGCATTTTCCTGCAAGGAAAACCAAGGGGATTTTCTTTTTTTTTGGTGGTTTTGAAGGAAAAGGGTTCTCACAGGGGGCTGATGGCCATGGTGTGCTTGTCTGGTTTGGGGTGGAAAAGGATGGATGCTCCTGGGCTGGTCTGAGCCATCCACAGCTCATGCTGGAGAATAGTATGGAATGATTTCTGGAGGGGTGTTAGCAATGGCTGGGAATGTTCTCAGGACTGTTTGGCTCCTCACTCCAAGAAGGACATTGAGGGGCTGGAGTGGGTCCAGAGAAGGGCAACAAAGCTGGAGAGCAGGTCTGGTGAGGAGCAGCTGAGGGACACTGGGGTTGTTCAGCCTGGAGAAAAAGAGGCTGAGGGGAGACCTTCTGGCTCTCTACAACTCCCTGAGAGGAGCTTGGAGTGAGGTGGGGGTTGGTCTCTTCTCCCTATTATCAGGTGACAGAATGAGAGGAAATGGTCTGGAGTTGCCCCAGGGGAGGTTTAGGTTGGACATGAGGAGCAATTTCTTGCCCTTGAAGGTTGTCAAGACTCGTTCCAGGCTGCCCAAGTCAGTGGTGGAGTCTGCAACCCTGGAGGGGTTCCAAAGCTGTGGAGATGTGGTGCTGTGTGACACGGTTTAAGTGTTGATCTGGCAGTGCTGGGTTAATGGTTGGGCTTGATGATCTTGGGGATCTTTTCCAACCCAAACAATTTATGATTCACACAGAATCCCAGCATGGTGGATGTTGGAAGGCACCTCTGGAGATGACCTAATCCAGTCCCCTGCTGAACCCACAGCAGGTTGATGATGACTTTTCATTTCAAATGGTGTCTGGAGCAAAAGCAAAGCTGCTTGTAGATCCTCACAGGAAAGGGGATGAGGAGACCCAGAAGAACTCCCTCAGCCCAGGACCCTCAAGCTGCCTGGGCTCTCTCCTCTGCACACAACCCTTTTACCAGAGCACCTTCTCCTAATTTATTGGTTTTGGTGTTTTATTTCTCCATCCTGGCAGGTGCAGATCCGGAGGGCAGCGCGCAGCAGCCTGGCTTCCCAGGAAGGGGGAGGGAAGGACATTGATTTATGATCAAAAAAAAAAAAAGGGGGGGAAAGGAGAGGAAAAAAAATAAAAAAAGGAAGGCAAAGCAGAATAAAAAGGAATATTTAAGCCTTAAAAAAAAAAAAAGCAGGGAAATCTTGTTTCTTCCTGCGTAGGTGTTACCTGGGAATCTTTCATGTTGGACTTAAATGGAATTCAGAATGAGGAGGAACGTCACCCCGGGTGTCACCTGCTCCTTGTAGCCCTCTATTAAAATTAATCCAGGCATTGATCTGTACAATTTATTAATAGCCTGGTGTGGGGAAGGGGGATAAACAGCCCCAGCCCCAGCTGGAGCAGACCTTTGACAGCAGGTTCCTCTTCTTGTTGTCACCTTGACACCCGGCGGTTTTATAATTGGGCTGAGCCGTTCCCATCCTGACCTCACAGAGCCAATTAGAGAACCAGAGGAAAGACTCAGAGAATGGTTTCAGTTGGAAAAGACACCCAAGATCATCAAGTCCAACCATCAGCTCAACACCAGCGTGGCTGTTAAACCATGTCCCCAAGTGCCATGCCCTGGAGCACCTTCAGGGATGGTGACTCCGCCGCCTCCCTGGGCAGGACATCCCAATGCCTGACCACTCTTGCAGGAAAGAAGCTTTTCCCCTAACACCCGACCTAAACCTACCCCCTGGGACTCTGGGACGTGGTTTAATGGCCATGGTGGTGCTGGGTTGGTGGTTGGACTCAATGATCTTAGAGGATGGACATCAGGAAGAAAAATCTTTCCTGCACAAGTGGTCATGCAATGGGACAGGCTGCCCAGGGAGGTGGTGGTGGAGTCACCACCCTTGGAGGTGTTAAGGCAACGTGTGGTCATGGCGCTTGGGAACATGGTTTAACAGCCGCGGCGGTGTTGAGCTGATGGTTGGACTTGATGATCTTTGGACTTGATGATCTTTGGACTTAAATGATCTGGGTCTTTTCCAACCCAAACTATTCTTGTCCACTTACAGATTCCCAGATTCCCTTGGGAACCCTCAAAGATCATCGTGTCCGACTCCAAGAAGGCCGTTGAGGTACTGGAGCAGGTCCAGAGGAGGGCAGTGAAGCGTTGATGGTTGGACATGATGATCTTAGAGGTCTTTGCCAACTGAAACAATCCCCTGATTCCATACCTCTCTGATTCTCTGCACTTAACCACCATCCTCCCTGCCCAAAGGCTTGCTGGGCTGGGGTAAGGATGGCGGCGGCAGCGGCTCTAAAGGCTTAAAAACGAAGGGGAAAACCACCAACCAAACCCCCACACCCCGCCCCCCCCCCCCCACCCAGCCCCACCACAACCCCACCAAGAGCAAAGACCTAAATCTTTTTGGCTGCCTGATTAATAATCCTGTCAGGTCTATCACAGGCACTAAACAGCAATGCTGGTTGCAGCTGAATTTTTTATACTTCCCTATTAATCTTTAATGATAGCTTGGTCACCTCGGCTCTTTTATCTTGTCAGATAAATGTATGGTTAACAGGATAATGAGATTTTGGAAGCTCTGCTCTAGCTTACAGCCATGCAGCACATGGGGGTGACCCTTTGCCCCTAGCAGGGGGGAGCCGAGCCGGGGTGATGGTAATTGCGGGATGTGCCGGGAATGTGTTGGGAGCTGATGGATGGGTTAAACTTTGATTTGAGGTCAGGAGGTCCCTTGGCTCTGGAAGGCAACTGTGTGGTTTTATTACTTGCAGGATCTGATGGTGGTGGTGGTGATGGGGGGGAGGAGGGGGGGGGGGGATGTAATTAGATTTAGCTATTGCTTTATTAATAAGTAATTGTTCCTGCTATTGCTTTCGGGTTAGCAAATATATTCCGCCGATAATTTCGGGCGTTGATATGGGTTTTATTTATTGATGGGTGGGAAATGTGTGGCTTTGCCTGCAGCAAAGAGCAGCACACAAGCTCGCCTTGGCCACTTCTCCCGCAGCTCAGCAATATCCAGAAGGTAGGGGGCAAAAGGATGGAGTCAAAGTCTACGCCGTGGTGCCGGAAAGGATGGGGCCTGACTCTTCTCAGCGGTGCCCGGGGACAGGACAAGGGGCAATGGGCATGAACTGCAAGCCAGAGGGTTCCTTCTGAAGATGAGGAGAAGATTCCTTGGTGTGAGGGGGCTGGAGCCCTGGAGCAGGCTGCACTGAGAGGTTGTGGAGTCTCCTTCTCTGGAGAGCTTCCAACCCCACCTGGCCATTGTGATCCTGGGCAAGCTGTCGCGGGTGCCCCTGCTTTAGCAACGGGCTTGGACTGGATGATCTCCAGAGGTCCCTTCCAACCCCCACCATGCTGGGGTTCTGTTATTAATTCAATAACTAACCTAATTCTGGGGAAATGGCTCTGCTCTGGAGGGCATGCATGGGTTGGCTGTGATGTCAGGGATGATGCAAGCATCCAGGTTTGCTCTCGGAGTCATCTCTGGGCTACTGGAGCCCTCCAGACCCCTCACTTTCCTCATGTCCATGCAGAGGACTCTTTCCCCCAGCACCCAACCCCTCCCCATTACCCCCCTGAATTGTGGCTGGAGTCACCACCACAAGGAAGGTCTCCCAGAGCATCCCCCTCACACTGTCAGGGAGGGGCTCTTTGGAGCCACTCAGTTTGCAGCCTGTCATGGTGCCAGATCCCTTTCTCTTCTCCATCTCCTTATCTCTTCCCATTAACTGCTGGAATGACAAGGTGTTCGTGGTGGGACCAGCAAGGTGCTGAGCCCTTCCTCATCCAAAGGGCCAAGGTTTCCAAAGAACCAAAGGGCCAAAGCTTCTGAAGGGCCAAAGGACTGAAGGGCCAAAGATTCCAATGAGCCAAAGGGCCACAGCTTCTGAAGGACCAAAGGATTGAAGGACCAAAGTTTCTAATGAGCCAAAGGACCAAAAGACCAAAGATTCCAACAAGCCAAAGGACCAGAGCTGCCAAAGAACCAAAGGACCAAAGTTTCTGAAGGGCCAAAGGACTGAAGGGCCAAAGATTCCAAAGATCCAAAGGACCAAAGTTTGCAAAGAACTGAAGGACCAAAGGACCAAAGTTTCTGAAGGGCCAAAGGACTGAAGGGCCAAAGCTTCCAAAGAACCAAAGGACCAAAGTTTCCAGAGAGCCAAAGTTGCCAGAGGACCAAAGTTTCTGGAGGGCCAAAGGACTGAAGGACCAAAGTTTCTAATGAGCCAAAGGACCAAAGCTTCCAAAGAACCAAAGGACTGAAGGACCAAAGTTTCTGATGAATCAAAGGGTCAAAGTTGCCAGAGAACCAAAGTGCCAAAGGACCAAATGACCTTTATTTCCAAGGTTTCACAGTATCACCAAGGTTGGAAGAGACCTCAAAGATCATCAAGTCCAACCTGTCACCCAACACCTCATGACTACTAAACCATGGCACCAAGTGCCACGTCCAATCCCCTCTTGAACCCCTCCAGGGATGGTGACTCCACCACCTCCCCGGGCAGCACATTCCAATGACGAACGACTCTCTCTGGGAAGAACTTTCTCCTCACCTCCAGCCTAAACTTCCCCTGGCGCGGCTTGAGACTGTGTCCTCTTGTTCTGGTGCTGGTTTCCAAAGCACCCTGGCTTCTCCTGCACACACCCCAGAGCAGGACACCCAGCTCTTGGTAGCAGGGTGGCTTTTCTTCGTCGGTGTTGTTGCTTTGCTGCTCAAAGGGAGCTCCTTGCATTAATTATGTCACCATGTAGGAAGCTCTGGCCTGTCATAGACTGGGGTTTTTTTTCCCCCCCTCTTCTTTTCTAGTCTTTTCTCCTTTTTTTTTTTTTTCCCTTTTTTTTTTTTTTTAAGCTCTGTTTTTCATAAAGTGGTCCTAAAATGACACGGAAAGCAGCTGCTTAAGCAATTGTGCCAATTAATGGGTCTCTGAAATTAAAACGCCTACACAGTCTAGATGAGATTTCTCCAGGAGGGAATTCAGCAATTGTCTTCATGATAATCAGGCTTGACTTGTCTTAGCACACATTAATAAAAAAGCAAATGCATTCAAAGAGATGCCCTTTAGTGGAGAATATCCACAATATCCTAATGAGTCTCCAAAAGGAGGGGGGTGGGGGGGTGGGGGGGTGGGAAGCAGAGAAGAGGGAGGGAGAGAGGAGGGATGCTGAGCTGGCTCCAGCCTCTCCTGAGGCAAAGGAGACTTGGAATTCATGTCATGGACTCACTGGATTCTCCTGCTGCAGCTGCCAAATAGAAAGCTCCACTTGCTGCTGAAGCAGCTGTGGAAGGGTCCTCACAGGGTTTGAATTAAAATAGAATGGAATAGAATAGAGGTAGGATAGGGTAGGGAAGGGTAGGATAGGATAGGGTAGGGTAGGATAAGATAGGATAGGGTAGGGTAGGATAAGATAGGATAGGGTAGGGTAGGGTAGGGTAGGATAGGATAGGATAGGGTAGAATAGAATAGAATAGAGTAGAGTAGAATAGGAGTAGAATGGAATAGAGTGGAATGGAATAGAATAGAATTAACCAGGTTGGAAAAGACCTTGGAGATCATCAAGTCCAACCTATCATCCAACAGCATCTAATCAACTAACCCATGGCACCAAGCACCCCATCCAGTCTCTTCCTAAACACCTCCAGGGATGGTGACTCCACCACCTCCTTGGGCAGCACATTCTAATGGCCAGTCTCTCTTTCTGTGAAGAACTTCTTCCTAGCATCCAGCCTAAACCTCCTCTGGTGCAGCTTGAGACTGTGTCCTCTTGTTCTGGTGCTGGTTGCCTGGGAGAAGAGACCAATCCCCACCTGGCTACAACCTCCCTTCAGGTAGTTGTAGACAGCAATAAGGTCTCCCATGAGCTTCCTCTTCTCCAGGCTAAGCAACCCCAGCTCCCTCAGCCTCTCCTCACAGGGCTTGTGCTGGGTGCACCACAGGTTGTGGGGGTTGGTCTCTTCTGTCTAGTAGCAGGTGAAAGAATGAGAGGAAATGGCCTGAAATTGTGGCAGGGGAGGTTTAGGTTGGAGATTAGGAAACATTTCTTGACTTGATGATCTCAAAGGTCTCCTACAGCCTCAAGAGTTCTATGATTCTATGAGGAGCTCACAGGACTCTGGGGCTCTTTGAGGGCTCTTCCTGCAGAGCACCATGATGATGCCTGCTGTGATTGAGGAGGAAGCCAGTGATGGTGGTGGGCAGGGGCTGTTGAGCTGACAACACGGTTCCTTCATGTGGTGAATGGAGTCTGGAAGAGTTGGATTCCTTCTTGGCCATGCTCAGCTCTTTAGAGAGAAAGAAGAAATGTTTAACACAGGTGAGACCCTGGCCCAGGTTGCCCAGAGAGATGGGAGATGTCACATCCCTGCAACTATTGCAGGTGAGGTTGTTTGGGGCTCTGAGCAACCTGTTCTGGTTGCAGATGTCCCTGCTGACTGTGGGGGGTTGGGCTGGATGAGCTTTAAAGGTCCCTTCCCACCCAAATCATTCCCTGATTCTAAGAAAACAACTTGAGCCAGCACCATGGGATAGGGCTGGGTGGTTTAACCTGAACTCCAGAGCTGGTCCCAGCACTGCAGGGGAGTGGTCTCAAAGGTGTGGAGCACAGGGGCAGAATCCCCTGCCTTGGTTTGATGTCAGGACATCATCTACATGACAAGGAGACCTCTGAACATCCATGCAGCGATGCAGTATGCCCACAACACGTTGCTCTGGCAACATCCCAATAGGGACCACCACTGAGGACAGCCTGCAGCCATGTGAGCATGTCACACGTGTGTGCATGGCACATATGTGTGCAGCTCCCCCTGTTCACAGATTCACAGCATGGGTTGGGTTGGAAGGGACCTTAAAGGTCATCTAGACCCAATCCCCTGCCCTAGGCAGGGACACCTCCCACTAGAGCAGGTTGCTCAAGGTCTCATCCACCTTCAGGGAGGGAGCATCCACAACCTCCCTGGGCAACCTGTTCCAGTGTCTCCTCACCCTCACTGTTCTGCAGCCCAAGGCCTGTGCACAATGATCCCTGTGGCAGACACCTTGTTTCCTTCCCTTCCTAATTAGCTGCTGTGCTGCTCGAGCTCTGCTTGTGTTTGGTGACTGCTGCCTCCTGACAGTTGCCTGGGAAAGTCTCTTCTCTTATTTTTCCCTCTCAGCCCCCCCTCCCTCTCCTCCCTTGTTAGTTTCATTTCAAATATTTAAGAGGCTTTAAAAACAAAAGTATTTAGAGCAAACACGATCTTCCCCTATGCAAAATTGATGACAGAAAAAGACTTCCAGCTCAACACCCCACCACTGCTTGCTTTTGGAGTGAAGCAAAGCATCAAGTTCACCCAAAAACCAGCTAAGAGGGGGACGGGCACCAGTGGCTGCTGGGCTGGAACTGGTGTCAGGGTCACTTTGAGCTCTGCTTGTCCAATCCCTCTGTCCCCAAGCTGCTCCTGCTGCCTGTGGGATCCTGTCCTGCAGCTCCTCAGGCACCCATGTATGGGCAGGGCTTGGTGGCTCAGCCCAGGAGGACACAAAAATCTGTCAGATATTCCTTCTTCTTTCTTTGTGCTTTCTCCTTTTCTCCTTTTTCTTCTATTTTCTTCTTCCTCTTCTTTCTTCTTTTTCTTCTTCTCTTTTTCTTTGATTTTCTTCCTTCTTCTTCTCCTTCTTTTTCTTCTTCTTCTCCTTCTTTTTCTTCTTCTCCTTCTTTTTCTTCTCCTTTTTCTTCTCCTTCTCCTTCTTTTTCTTCTCCTTTTTCTTCTCCTTCTCCTTCTTTTTCTTCTTCTTCTTCCTCTTCTCTCTTCTTCTTCCTCTTCTCTCTTCTTCTTCCTCTTCTCTCTTCTTCTTCCTCTTCTCTCTTCTTCTTCCTCTTCTCTCTTCTTCTTCCTCTTCTCTCTTCTTCTTCCTCTTCTCTCTTCTTCTTCTTCTTCTCTCTTCTTCTTCCTCTTCTCTCTTCTTCTTCCCCTTCTCCCTCCCTTCCCCTTCTCCCTCCCTTCCCCTTCTCCCTCCCTTCCCCTTCTCCCTTCTTCCCCTTCTCCCTTCTTCCTTTCCCTTCATCTTCTATCTTTCTTCTCCTTGTTGTTATTGTTCATTCATTAATGAATGAGCCAAGCTTCATTTATTTATTTATATCTAATCCTCAGCAGCATTTTAGCTTTCTCAGCTCCATGCTGCTTTGAGCAAATACGTCGGTTGCAGCTGGGTGAGAAGGTAACGAACACGGACCAAGGAACACAGTCACTACCAGTTTTAGACCATTTCTCCTGATAACTGGTTGGAACCAGGCATTTATTCCCCCCCAAAGATTTGATTCCTTGGCTTGTTTCATTAATCTCTATTTGTTTAATCAGCTGCTAAATCTGTTTAATCACTGGTTTAAGTGGGACGATTACAGGAAGATATTTAATGCTCAGTACCAGAGCTGCTCTGACATCTAATCCACCACTTCCTTCTAGCCCTTTTTCTCCTGGTTTTATCAGGTTTTTTAATCACCTTGTTTTGTGCAGGAAGCACCCAGGATCCCATCCACTGGGATTTTCCCCAGGAGTCTGGCATCTCCCACCAGTAATGGTTGGCACTCCCGCCAAAAGCCAGTGGTTACAGAGATGGTACCTCTGGGTTCCACCTATCAAGGGTGGTGCCAGCCCTGGTATCAGGGATGAGATGCTGGATGTAATCTGAAGGAGGATCTCCATCCTGGATCATCCTTCAGCCACTGGATTTTGTGCCCTGAAGCCAGTCCCTGTGGGAGGTAGAGCCCTATGAGGAGAGGCTGAGGGAGCTGGGATTGTTTAGCCTGGAGAAGAGGAGGCTCAGAGGAGACCTTATTGCTCTCTACAACTGCCTGAAGGGAGGTTGTAGCCAGGAGGGGGTTGGCAACCAGCACCAGAACAAGAGGACACAGGCTCAAGCTATGCCAGGGGAAGTTTAGGCTGGAGGTGAGGAGGAAGTTCTTCCCAGAGAGTTGTTAGCCATTGGAATGTGCTGCCCAGGGAGGTGGTGGAGTCCCCATCCCTGGAGGTGTTCAAGAGGGGATTGGAGGTGGCACTTGGTGCCATGGTTTGGTCATGAGGTCTGTGGTGACAGGTTGGACTGGATGATCTTTGAGGTCTTTTCCAACCTTGTTGATTCTGTGGTTCTGTGCAGCAGATGAGCACCAGCATAGTTTTTAGGGATAATATCAAGGGGATTTGGAGTCCTTGAGCTTTAGGGGACAGAAAGGGGGGATGGTGGCTGCAGCAGGACTTGCAGGTTAAAGCCAGAAAAGAGGAACATGTCCTGAGGTGACTTAGCCAGGACACCCCATGTGGTAACTTAATAACAGTTCTATTTTTCCCTTGGTGTTTCCCCTCTCTCTAACAGCTCCCAGCCCCTCCCTGTCCACTCCAGCCACCCACAAAGTTAACCTCGTGAAGGGCAAGAAGGACAAGCCTAAGGTCCTGCACCTGGGCACGAACAAGTCTCTGCAGTAGTACAGGTGAGGGGTGACCTGCTGGGAAGCAGCTCTGTGGAGAAGGACCTGGGGGTGCTGGGGGACAGCAAGATCACTGGGAGCCAGAATGTGCCCTCATGGCCAATGAAGCCAGTGGTCGCCTGTGGGGCTTGAAGAAGAGTGTGGCCACCTCTCCTCTGCCCTAGTGAGTCCACAGCTGGAGTACTGGGACCAGTTCTGGGCTCCCCAGCTCAAGAGACAAGGATCTACTGGAGAGAGTCCAGTGGAGGCTACAAAGATGCTGAGGGGCCTGGAGCATCTCTGTGAGGAGAGGAAAGGCTGAGAGCCCTGGGGCTGTTGAGCCTGCAGAAGAGCAGCCTGAGAGGGGATCTGCTTGATGCTCAGCAAGAGCTAAAGGCTGGGTGGCAAGAGGATGAGGCCAGACTCTTGTCAGTGGTGCCCAGTGACAGGACAAGCAGAAAGAGGCACAACCTGGAGCCCAGAAGGTTCCATGTGACCATGAGGAGAAAGATCTTTGGTGTGAGGGTGCCAGAGCTCTGGAGCAGGCTGCCCAGAGAGGTTATGGACTCTTCTTGTCTGGAGAGCTTCCAAACCCATGGGTGCCACCATGGACGTGGCCCTTGAAGCCATGGTTTAGTTAGTCAGGAGGTGTTGGGTGACCAGTTGGACTTGACGATCTCTGAGGTCTTTTCCGACCTTCTTGGTTCTATGATTCTGTGACCCTGGGCAAGCTGCTGTGGGTGCCCCTGCTTGAGCAGTGGGGTTGGACTGGATGCTCTCCAGAGGTCCCTTCCAACCCTGGGATTCTATGATTCCCCCTCCTCTCTACCCCTGGCCAAGGGAAGGGATGCACACTCCACGTGCCAGTCGCGCTTTTGCCCGCAGAGGCCGGGTCAGCTCATCGAGTTTGGCTGCTCCGGTTGTCGGTGGCCTCAGTCAGGGTGTGTGTGTGGGGGGGTGTGTGTGTGAGAGAGACATTTTATGAAGTAATAAAAGAATTAAAAATATATATCCACATAAAAAGGATGATGGCAGACCTGGTGGGACCTGAGGAGGAACCTGCCAGGCAGACCGTTAACGAGCGCGGCGCAGGGGATTTCAACCCAATGGTTTTACTCGCGGGGGGCAGAGGGGTGGAGGGCTGGGGAGGATTATTTCCCCCTCCTCCTCCTCTTTCACTCTCTCCCCCCTCCCCTTTTTTTTCCTTTAAAACATTTCTTTTAGCATCTCCGTGGGGATTCCTGGTCCAGCTTCCCCCCCCTCCCTGGCTAAGGAGGAACCGGCCACCCACCCACCCACCCCAGCGCTAATTGCAGCGACCATCGGGCAATTTGCGGCGTGCAGCGGGCGCTGGCGGGGGGCGGGTGGGTGGTTGTTGTGTGTTGTGTGTGTGTGTGTGTTTTTTTTTCCACCCTGGCAGCTCTTGTCCTCATTACTGAATAATTCATCACTGCATTAATGTCTTCAGATCCCATCGTGCTGCTTGCTGCTCTCTCCTCCTCGAGCCCACTTGGGAAAAACTTTATTATGCCTTGCTCTGACGACAGAGTATACAGATAAAAGATAATTGCTTGGCTTGACTCCCCCCATTGATATGAAAATCAGCTTTAAATTATTCACCGCGGTTTAAAGGTTAGTTGAAGGTTATGATGGGGGGGGGGGGGAGGGGGGAAGAAGGGGGGAGGGGAAAAGGAAGGGGGGAGAGGGGGGGAAAAAAAAACCCCCATCATAAAAATTAAGAAAGAACCCTCTAAAAATATATCACTCTTCACGAGGTTGCCGTTGGAGGCGAGACAGGTTGGGAAGGGCTAATTTGCACGGCGGGTCGGAGGCGGCTTGTTGTGAATAAACCAAGAGGACCCTCCAGAGATTTTAATCGCCCCAGAAGTCAATTATTTATCAGCAAATTACGCTCAGCTGCTCGGGTAGAGCCAACACACTTAGGCGTGAATAGGGACAAGATGGAACCTATATCACTTAATACCCCTCCTTGTACCACCGCCGCGGCGCTTTCCTGCCTCTAATCCCGGCTGGAATTTAACGAGCGGTTGAGTTTCAGAGGGTGGGGGGTTGGGGAGGAGGTGGGGGCTGAGCCTGCCTCCTTTTAGACTCTCCTGTTTATTTGATTCTTTCTCCCTTCAGCTTCCAACCTCCAGCTCCGGCTCCTCTTTTGTGCGGCTGCTTTATCAATGGAATTAAAGGCTTGGAAATTTCCCTGCCGAGCGCTAGGGAGCGGAACGCGGGGTGGGAGCTTTGCCGAGCTTTATCTGGGCTTTCACTTCGTGTTCCTTTATGTGGAAACTATTCCTGCCTCCGGTGCTTGGGAGAGTGGCAAATCTCCTGTTTGGAGTTCATAATGAACGCTCTGGTGGTGCTGGTGGCTTTGGGGAGGCAGGGCTGGCTCTCAGCAGCAGGCTCGCCCCGACCGCGGCGCTCCCCCTTCGTTAGCCGCACGCAAACAACTAGCCCTGGAAAGCTGAGGCGCTGGCCCAGCGTGAGCTGGGATCCCGAGCTGGCAGCCCAGGGGTGGAAATTGCTGCTGTTAGGAAGAAATTAATCACAGAATGAGTGCTTGGCCATTGGAGTGGGCTGCCCAGGGAGGTGGTGGAGTCACCATCACTGGAGGTGTTTAAGGAGAGACTGGATGAGGCACTAATGCCATGGTTTAGTTGATTAGATGGTGTTGGATGCTGGGTTGGACTTGCTGATCTCAAAGGTCTTTTCCAACCTGGTGAATTCTGTATTCCTGCTTGGATGTGGATGTGTAAACTGGAGATGTAGTAGAGGGGTTGGCTTGATGGTTGGACTTGATGGCTTTAGAAGGCTTTCCCAACCTTAATGGCTTTATGATTCCATGATTCTATGATTCCCTGTTTCTATTATTCCATGATTCAGTGTTTCAATGGTTCTGTAATTCTGTGATTCTGTCATTTGAGCCTCAAATCTAGGTGCACTAAAAAGACATCTACACCTTCCAGCTGGCTAGGCTGCCATGCAGCCTGACCTCAACAGCCTGGAGAGGTGGGTGAAGTTCAGCAAGGAACCTCATGAAATTCAACAAGGAACCTCAGAAAGTTCAACAAGGGTATGCCTGTGGCCCTGCCCTGGGGAGGAATAACCCTCTGCACCAGTACAGGTGAGGGATTGACCTGCTGGGAAGCAGCTCTGTGAAGAAGGACCTTGGAGTGCTGGTGGACAATAAGGAGCCAGGATTGTGCCCTTGTGGATAAGAGGACTCCTGGGAGGCATGAAGAAGATTGGTGCCAGCAGGTCAAGGGAGGTTCTCCTCCTTCTCTATTTTGCCCTAATGAGGCCACAGCTGGAGTCTTGGATCCAGTTCCGTGCTCCTAACTTCAAGAGACATAGGGAACTGCTGGAGAGAGTCCAGTGGAGACTGGGAAGATACTGAGAGGACTGGAGCTCCAAACCCCCCTGGCCATTGTGATGCTGGGCAAGCTGCTGTGGGTGCCCCTGCTTTAGCAGGGGGCTTGGATTGGATGATCTCCAGAGGCCCCTTCCAACCTCCAGCATGCTGGGATCCTGTGACTCCCAGAATCATAGAATGTTTTGGGTTGGCCTTTAGGGAACCTCTTGTCCAGCCTCTGAATTCCTTTGGGTTGGGTTAGAAGGGACCTTAAATATCATCCCCTGTACTCAGCACTGGTTAGGCCACACCTTGAGTACTGTGTCCAGTTCTGGGCCTCTCAGTTTCAGAAGGACATTGAGACACTTGAAGGTGTCCAGAGAAGGGCAATGAGGCTGGAGAGAGGTCTGGAGCACAGCCCTGTGAGGAGAGGCTGAGGGAGCTGGGGTTGTTTAGCCTGGAGAAGAGGAGGCTCAGGGGAGACCTTCTTGCTGTCTACAACTACCTGAAGGGAGGTTGTAGCCAGGAGGGGGTTGGTCTCTTCTCCCAGGCACCCAGCACCAGAACAAGAGGACACAGTCTCAAGCTGTACCAGGGGAAGTTTAAGCTCGAGGTGAGGAGAGAGAGTTCACAGAGAGAGTTGTTAGCCATTGGAACGTGCTGCCCAGGGAGGTGGTGGAGTCGCCATCCCTGGAGGTGTTCAAGAGGGGACTGGAGGTGGCACTTGGTGCCATGGTTTAGTGGTCATGAGGTGTTGGGTGTCAGGTTGGACTTGATGATCTCTGAGGTCTTTTCCACCCTTGCTGATGCTATGATTCTATCCAATTCCAACTCCTTGCCCTGGGCAGGGACACCTCCCACCAGAGCAGGTTGCTCAAGGTCTCACCCAGCCTGGCCTTCAACACCTCCAGGGAGGGGGCATCCACAACCTCCAAGGGCAAAGTGTTTCAGGGCCTCACCACCCTCACTGTCAAGAATTTCTTCCTCATGTCCAGGGAGGGGGAGGGGGGAAATGGTAGTAATAATAACAGTGACATAATAGTAATGGTAAAAGAATAATTACTACGAACAATAATATTAACTACAACAATTATTGTCAATAAATAAAATAATACTAAAAACAAGAAGAAGAATGGAAGGGGAAGAAGAATTCCTGTCTTCCCTGCATCCCCAGCCCTATCTCCAGCAGCAGGAGCTGGGTTCCCAGCACAGCGGAGCCTTTGGTCTATCTTTGCAGCCAGGCATCGCTCGGTGGCTGGGCGGGGAGAGATTAGTGAACTAATTGGGTGGAACTGGTGGAGCTGGAATACATATTGATGGGGTTGTCAGGCTGAGTCTGTTGCCGAGGGCATGTTCAGCTGGGGAGGGAGTGCTTTGATCCTGCAGAAAGCATGTTGCTGTCTCCTGTTCTCGTTATCAGAGGTGCCTCGGGAGCCTGTTTTTAAAGCACCTTGAGATGTCCACCCTCCGGGGACCTCGGAGGTGAAGGGGGAGGATGGGGCAGGGTGAAACAGCACAGGGACCCAAAGTGGTGTTGAGGGAAGCTGCTCCAGCAGTGGTGCAGCCCAAGCAGGCCACAAATAGGTAAGAGTTGACATTTATCCCTGACCTTAGAGGTCTTTTCCAACCAAAACAATGCTAAGATTTCAATTTCAGGTGGTGGAATGAGAGGAAATGACCTGGAACGCTGCCAAGGGAGGTTCAGGTTGGAGCTTTGGAACAACTTCTTCTCTGCAAGAGCGGTCAGGCTTTGGAACAGGCTGCCCAGGGAGGTGATGGAGGTCACCATCCCTGGAGGTGTTCAAGAAACTTGTGGCCATGGCACCTGGGGACATGGTTTGATGGCCACGGTGGTGTTGGGTTGATGGTTGGGCTTGATGGTTGCAGAGGGCTTTGCCAACTAAAACCATTCTATGATTCTAACTTGGGGATATCCTGTTATCCATATGGAATTGCTCTACCTCTGACCTGGGACAGCTCCAGTAGCAACCAGCCTTGCTTCCCAGGTGGAGTGTGTGGTCCTCCAGTACCCCTTCAGGTACTGGAAGTCTGCTTTAAGATCTCCCTGAAGCCTTCTCTTCTCCAGGCTGAACAGCCCCAACTCTCTCAGCCTGTCCCCATAGGGGAGGTGCTCCAGCCCTTTGATCATCCTTGTGGCCTCCTCTAGACCCACTCCAATAGTTTCAGAGAATCAACAAGGTTGGAAAAGACCTCAAAGATCCTCAAGTCCAACCTGTCACCCAACACCTCATGCCTACTAAACCATGGCACCAAGTGCCACCTCCAATCCCCTCTTGAACACCTCCAGGGATGGTGACTCCACCACCTCTCTGGGCAGCACATTCCAATGGCTAACAACTCTCTCTGGGAAGAACTTTCTCCCCACCTCCAGCCCAAACTTCCCCTGGGGTGTGCTGGGGCCACCAGAACTGGGCATGAGACAGCATCTCTGGCCACTGCTGGAGAAGGATGAGGTGCCAGGAGCACTTTTTCCCCCATCCCAAACCTGACTGCTTTGGTGGAGCCTAGAGGAAAAATTGGCTGCCCGGCTTTTCATCAGCTAGAGCTGGGGCTGGACCTTTCATGCACTCCCACGTTAGCCTCTCCTCCATCTTCAGAGGTATGAAAATCCCTCTTAAATCATTCAGCAGCTCTCTAATGTATTCCACAACGTGGACTACAGAACAAGATCTGGAACACTCCTTTTTGAATTTCTCTTTTTCTCCTCCCCCCCCCCAGTAAGACTATTAAATGGTGACACCTTGACACAGGCAAGAAGCAGATGAGATTAAAAAGTAAGAACTGCTGAGAAATCTGAGTGCCTGCACGTCCTGGCAGAATGAGAATCCTTGGTAGGAGCATTAAAATAGAACAGTTCTGACTAGTGATGAATGCCAGAGCCCTGCCCGCTGCTTTCTGTGGCATCAAGGCGTGGGGCTTCCTCTTAGGTAAATTGCAGAGCACTTAGAGGAGGTGGGAAGGTAGAGGAGGAAGATGAAGAGGGAGGAGGGGTGGGCGGCATGCTCCTGGACTTGAGCTGGGGTGCAGCATCTCACAGAATCATAGAATGGGTTGGAAGGGACCTTAAAGACCATGTAGTTCCAACTCTGCTGCCATGCATCTCCTCCTGGGCTGGGCTGAGGTGCAGCAGCATCTCCTGAGCTGGGATGCAACATCTCTTCCTGGGCCAGGGTGCAGCAGCATCTTCTCCTGGGCTGGGGTGCAGCAGCATCTCCTGAGCTGGGGTGAGGTGCAGCAGCATCTCCTTCTGTGCTGGGGCCCTGCATCATCTCCTGAGCTGGGGTGAGGTGCTGCATCATCTCCCGAGCCAGGTTGAGGTGCAGCAGCATCTCCTGAGCTGGGGTGCAACATCTCTTCCTGTGCCGAGGTGCAGCATCATCTCCTCCTGGGCTGGGGCCCTGCATCATCTCCTGAGCTGGGCTGAGGTGCAGCAGCATCTCCTGAGCTGGGCTGAGGTGCAGCAGCATCTCCTGAGCTGGGATGCAACATCTCTTCCTGTGCCAAGCTGCAGCATCATCTTCTCCTGGGCTGGGGTGCATCAGCATCTTCTTCTGGGCTGAGGCCCTGCATCATCTCCTGAGCTGGGGTGAGGTGCAGCAGCATCTCCTGAGCTGGGATGCAGCATCATCTTCTCCTGGGCTGGGGTCCAGCATCTCTTCCTCAGGTGAGGTAGAGCATCATCTCCTCCTGGGCTGGGGTGCATCATCTCCTCCTGGGCTGGGGTCCAGCATCTCTTCCTCAGGTGGGGTGGAGCATCATCTCCTCTTGGGCTGAGGTCCAGCATCTCTTCCTCAGGTGAGGTAGAGCATCATCTCCTCCTGGGCTAGGGTGCATCATCTCTTCCTGGGCTGGGGTCCAGCATCTCTTCCTCAGGTGAGGTAGAGCATCATCTCCTCCTGGGCTGGGGTGCATCATCTCTTCCTGGGCTGGGGTGCAGCACCTGGGCGATTCAGCTGGTGAGGAGCTCATGAGGAACTGCTGAGGGGCTCGTGGGGACCTGGTGAGGTCGTTTCATCTGCCTGTGACATTTGAAATCCCCTGGAGGCAGCTGGTGGATGAAAGCAGGAGATGAAGGAGCTGGCTTTTCTTGGCACAATTAATCATTTATTAGCTAATCAAGAACGCTCACAGGAGACGAGAGAGAGAGGGAGAAGCTGGGTTTTAATAGGAATTAGTTAGCTTTGGGTTATTTTTCCCCCCTTTACTCTGATTTCCCAAGGAAAATTGGAGGTTGGCTTTTCCAACAGTCACCCCCTCCCCACTTCCCACCACCCAAACCCCCCTTTAGCGTGGCTGGGCTGCTCCAGAAAGCCACCTGGTGTCTGAAACCCATGGCACAGAGCAGCCAAGGAAGAGGAGAAGGGGCTACTGCCCGATTTCAGAGGACATTTCTGCTTCTGCTGGCATCAGGATCCTGCCCTGGTGGCATGAAGGAGTTGCTGTGGGCACCCTGGGGTCTCCCCACCAATGCAGCGTGGTGCATGGGTGGTTAGCTGACCCCAAAGCTTGCTTTGGCACTGCTGGCAGCAATGGGGAGTGTGCCAAACTGGATTGCCCCACTCCTTGGTTATGGGACCACTGTGTCCAGTAGGAATCTCTTTGTCTTAGACCTGGTGAGGCTAGAGCTTTGCCTTTTCCCACCTCCAGCAGTGGTTTGTGCTTGCTCCAGTCACTCCAGATCCCAAAGATCTCTACCATAAGGGATGTGCTGTGCTTGCTTTGATGGGAAAGGGTAATTTCTGGATGAGTTAGGAGCCTTTGGGTACTTCTCATACGGAAACCCTTCCCTATATGGCAGCAGCTCTGGCTGGGGGGTTCCCATAATCCTGGGTGTCTCTTCCACAGCCCCAGAGCACTGGTAGTAGAATCATAGAGAATCATTATGGTTGGAAAAGAGCTCCAGGAAGTTTCCCTTCATGTCCAGTTGGAACTTCTTGGGTTCCACTTTGCTCCTCTTTCTCCACTGAGCACCACTGACCTTTGGTCCTTTTGGCCCCCACCCTTTATCTCTTGCAGAGCACTGAGCAGGTCCCCTCTCAGGCTGCTCTTCTGCAGGCTCAACAGCCCCAGGGCTCTCAGCTTTTCCTTCTTACAGAGATGTTCCAGGCCCCTCAGCATCTCTGTAGCCTCCACTGGGCTCTCTCCATTAGTTCCCTGTCTCTCTTAAACTGGGAAGCCCAGAACTGATCCCAGTGCCTTGCTAGGGCAGAGGAGAGGGAAGGAGAACCTCCCCTTGACCTGCTGGCCACAATCTTCCTTATGCTCCCAGGGGACAACTGGCCTTCTTGGCCACGAGGACACATTGCTGGCTCATAGGGAACTTCTTGTCCACCAGAACTCTCAGGTCACTCTCCAAAGAGCTGCTTCCCAGTAGGTCACCCCCTCTTCTGTACTAGTGCAGGGGGTTGCTCCTCCCCAGCTGCAGGACTCTACACTTTCCTTTGCTGACCTTCATGAGGTTCCTTGCTGAACTCCACAAGGTTTCCCTCCAGCCACCTCTCCATCCCATCCGGGTTTTGCTGAGAGCAGCCCAGCCTGGCTGGTTGTCAGCCACATCTGATGCACACAGCAAAGAGAGACTGGAAGTGGGTAGGGAGAGCATCCTGGCTGCCCACCCTTGTCATCTTGAGGGAGGCACATCTCAGAAAGGTGCTGGCACGAGAAGCCATCAGCCCTCTGCACCTCCCTGCCAAGGTCAGGCCTGGGGCTCTGGCAGTCAGATCGGACGGCACGCTCCCATCTGGGATTCTTCACCACTGTGTCAGCATCATTTCTTCATGCCCTGGAGACAAACATGTCACAGCCTGGAAGAGAGAGGGAGAAATGGGAGAGGTTTGTCATCCTCAGGGCCTGAGGAGCCTGAGCAGGCAAGGGCAGGAGGAACGGAGGGTTCACAGTGAGCTGGAGGAGCAGGAGAGTTCTGCTGGGGAGAAGGTTGGATTTGGTGATCTTTGAGGAGTTTTCCAACCTTATTGAATCTATGATTCTATGAAGCAGCTCACACTGGCCCTGGGTGCAGCCCAGCTTGTGCATGGAAGGTGGCCAGGTGCAGACCTTCTTACTACAAACCCACGTGCACCCCTTGAGGATTCACTCCACAACAGTGAGAGTCAGAGAGGAGCTGAGAGTTGGGTCAAGTCCTGGAGAAGGGTTCCCTGGCATGAGATGTTGCAGGCAGGAGCTGGGGCAGGCAGGGTGGGCAGGATCTGTGCCTGCTCTGAGCTCTGCACCAGCCCTTGGGGCCAGGACAGGCTTTCTGAGTAGTGGGAACAAACAAAATCCCAGCATGGTGGGGGTTGGAAAGGAGCTCTGGAGATCTTCTAGTCTAACCCCCCTGCTAAAGCAGGGTCATCAGGATCACAATGCCTGGGGGGGGTGTGGGGGGTGGAATCTCCCCAGAAAAGGAGACTCTACAACCACTGTTGGTCTTCTGCTTCAAGGCTTTGGCACCCCCAAAACACTCCCCTGAGCTGTGATCTTCCAGCAAGATTCCTGGAAGCCTCTGGAAAGACGTCATGGGCATTGGACCCATATGCACAAGGCTCCGGAGCGTTGCAGGACATCAACCACCACCAGGGTATTTCTGCAGGGTCCAGGGGCTGTGGTTGGCCACTGCCTCCTTAATCCTGTTAAAGCTTCTGGAATCCTGTGAGGTGAAAGCCATAGAATGGTTTGGCTTGGAAAAGGCCTCTGTGACCACTGAGTCTGACCATCAGCACCACCATGGCCACTAAACCATGTCCCCAAGTGCCATGGCCACAGGTTTCTTGAACATCTCCAGGCCTGGTGACTCCACCACCTCCCTGAGCAGCCTGTTCCAATGCCTGACCACTCCTGCAGGAAAGAAATGCTTCCTGATCTCCTACCTAAACCTCACCAGGGGCAATTTGAGGCCACTTCCTCTTGTTCTGTGGCTTGTTGCTTGGGAGAAGAGACCGACCCCCACCTGGCTCCAACCTCTTTTCAGGGAGCTGTAGAGAGCCAGAAGGTCTCCCCTCAGCCTCCTTCTCTCCAGTCTCAACAACCCCATTGTTCCTCAGCTGCTCCTCCCCAGCCCTGTTCTCCATGCCCTTCCCCAGCTTCCTTGCTCTTCTCTGGACCTACTCCAGCCCCTCAACATCCTTCTTGGAGTGAGGGACCCACAACTGACCCCAGGAGTCACGACGGTGCCCAGGCTTCCAGGGCGACAGTCCCGTTCTTGGTCCCCACCACTGCTGATCAATCTCCGGTTCCTCTGGAGAGAGAGTCAGGTTTCGGCGCTCATAGCTCGCAATGATGAACAGCAGCCTCTCAAACCAACGGAAAACAAGCCCCAAATATATTACATTTGAGAGCCTGGCTGACATTTTGGGGCCTGACTCATGATTTCTGCCTCTTTGGAAGCAGCGAACGCCGCAATCAATTCATTGCGGGGTTGGGGTGGGGGTTTTCTTTTTGCCGCTTCCTCGGCTGATTGCTTCAGGAGAGGTTTTTAATTCTCCTATAAATACTTCAGCTTTACACCAGCAGCCCCAGTCAGCTGGGTGCTAATCCCCAGTTCTGCCTTTCAGGTAAGGCTTGAAAGGCAATGAAAGCTCCTCAGTAGTAGCTAATCAGAGATTAGCTTTGATCACACGTTGTTAGCCCGGGCCAATCCCAGGCAAATCCGCCGGCAGACCTCGCATCCAGAGAGCTTTGTCCTGAGCTCTGAATGGGAAGCCCTGTCCCCAGGGGGAGGCAGAGGAGATGTTTTCTCTTCTACTTCTAGATAGCTCTCTTTGAGTTCTGGGTATTTGTCTTCTACTTCTAGATATTTACCCCTGATTTCAGGACATCCCTCTTTGATGTCAGGATATTCCTCTTCTAGAGAGTTCTCGTTGATTTCAGGATGTTTCTCTTCTACTTCTAGGTAGTTGTCATGGATTTCTGGATCTTTCTTTTCTACCTTTAGACAGTTCCTGTGGATTTCTGGATCTTTCTCTTCTACCTCTAGACAGTTCCTGTGGATTTCTAGACCTTTCTCTTCTGCTTCCAGATAGTCCTCATGGATTTCTGGACCTTTCTCTTCTAGTTCTAGATGGTTCCTGTGGATTTCTGGACCTTTCCCTTCTACTTCTAGATGGTTCCTGTGGATTTCTGGACCTTTCTCTTCTCCTTCTAGGTAGTTCTCATGGATTTCTGGACCTTTCTCTCCTCCTTCTAGGTAGTTCTCAGTCTTCTGAATCTTTCTTTTCTACTTCTGGACAGTTCTCTTTGATTTCTGGACCTTTCTCTGTGCCTAAACATTTCTCTTTGATTTCGGGATGTTTATCTTCTACCTACTTCTAGACAGTTCCCTTCTACTTCTAGATAGTTCTCATGGATTTCTGGATCTTTCTCTTCTAGATAGTTCTCTTTGATTTCTGGACATTTCTCCTTGATTTCCAGCTGTTTCTCTTCCACCTCTAGACATTTCCCTTTGATTTCTGGACATTTCTCTCTGTCTAGACATTTCTCTCTGATTTCCAGATGTTTCTCTTCTACCTCCAGATAGTTCTCATGGACTTCTGGATGTTTCTCTTCTAGACATTTCTCTTCAGCTTCTATTTCTCTCCAGCATCTGACTATTTATCTTCTATTTCTGGATATTTCTTTTTCTTTTTTTCTGCCAGGTATTCTTTCCAACTTCTAGATGCCTCCTTCCTGGAAGTGGTTAATGCCAGGGCGGATGAGGCCTTGAGCAACCTGGTCTTGTGGAAGATGTCCCTGCCCATAGCAGGGGGTTGGAACTAGATGATCTTTAAGGTCCCTTCTAACCCAAACCCCTCTATGAATCTATGTTTCTCTTCTACTTCTGGACTTTTATCTTCTAGATGTTTCTCTTCTATGTTTAGTTAGTTCTCTTCTAGATATTTCCTCTCAACCTCTAGATATTTCCTCTCAACCTGTAGATATTTCTCATTCTTTGACTTCTAGCTCTTTCTCCTCTAGCTCTTTCTCCTCTAGCTCTTTCTCTTCAACTTCTAGACATTTCTCTTCTGCTTCTGGACAGTTCTAAATTACTTCTGGACATTTACCTTCTAGAGGTTCCCCCTTTATGTTTAGCTAGGTCTCATCAAGATGTCACTCCTCAGCTTCTGGAGATGTATCTTCTGCTTCTGGATCTGTATCTTCTGCATCTAGAGGCTTCTCTTTTATGTTTAGCTATTTCTCTTCTTCTTTTAGATATTGATCCTCAACTTCTAGATACTTCCCTTCTGCTTCTGGATATTACTCTTCTACTCCTAGAGGTTTCTCTTCTTTGCTTAGCTCTTCCTCTTCTACTTCTAGATATTACTCTTCAACTCCTAGATATATTTTTGTCTACTCCTGGATGTTTCTCTTCAATTTCTAGACATTTATCTTCATCTTCTACATATTTCTTTTCTACTTCTTGGTATTTCCCTACACGTATTGGAATATCTCTCTGGTGCTGCCAGTGTCTCCTGCTGCCCTGGGATGATTGATGGTGAATGCCCAGGTAAGCACTGGCTTTAGGTCTGATCTCTACTAGCTGAGACCCCACCTGCAGTGCTGGGGCCTGCTCTGGGGTCCTCAGCACAGAAGAGACATGGACCTGTTGGATCAGGGCCAGGGGAGGCCACAGCAATGCTGGGAGGGCTGGAAGCCCTCTGCTGTGAGGCCAGGCTGAGAGGGTTGGGGGTGTTCAGCCTGGAGAAGAGAAGGCTCCAGGGAGACTTTCTGGTGGCCTTCCAGTGCTTAAAGGGGCTGAGAAGAAAGCTGGGGACAGACTTTTGATCAGAGCTTGTTGTGACAAGGGCAAGGGGTGATGGTTTGAATTAAAAGAGGGAAATTGAGATTGGAGAGAAGGAAGAAATGTTTGACACTGAGGGTGGGGAAAGCCTGGCCCAGGTTGCCCAGAGAGATGGGAGATGCCCCATGGCTGGACCCGTTGCAGATCAGGTTGTGTGGGGCCCTGAGCAACCTACTCTAGTTTCAAGTGTCCCTGCTGACTGCAGTGTGTTGGACTGGATGAGGTCCAAGATCTCCTCTCACCCAAGTCTGTCTGAGATTCTATACCATGGGTCCGCAGAGGTTGCTCTGCAAGCTCCCTGCAGCACTCATCTGCAGGTGCACACGTGGATGTGTGTGTTAGTGGTGTCCCATACTGCACCCCTGTGTGGTGTGCACATTGCCATGTCCTCTGCCAGCTGGAGCAGACCCCAGGACAGCAGCCAGGCTCATTCTGTTGGGATGTAGCTGCAGAGGACACAACTCAACATGAGGAAGCCCTGCTCTGAGCTCCTCCTGCCCCCAAGTCCACCACACTTACTCATAGATTCACAGAATTGTTTGGGCTGGAAGGAACCTTTAAAGATCATCCAGTTCCACCCCCACCTGCCATGGGCAGGGACACCTCCCACTAGCCCAGCTTGCTCAAGGCCTCCTCCAACCTGACTTTGAACACCTCCAGGGAGGGGGCACCCGCAACCTCCCTGGGCACCCTGTTCCGGCGTCTCTTTGCCGTCCCCCCTGTAAGCAGCTGGGCCAACCTTTCTGCTGGCTAGCAACATCCTCCATTGCTGTTGTTGTTGCTGTTCCTCTGCATTATTCATAGGCCAGGAAGCATCTGAGATGCCAGGGGCTGACACTGAGCTCTCACTCAGCCACCCAGCAGCCTTCTCCTCCGGAACGACAGCGTTTGACCGGCGCGATCGATTTCCCAGGGCTGTGCGACGGGGAAGGGCTCCTCTGAGCCAGCCACGAGATTGAGCAATCATCCCTGCAGCAGATGACACAACTCCCCCGGCATCACTTTGCCCTAATGGGCTTGGTATTACTCATGTGCTAATTGATTGGGCACGGAGAGGACAACAGCTCAATTCACTTGCGAGGTGATTTTTATGGGCAGGCTCCTAACAGAGGTAATTTGCTGAGGAGGCTCAGTCCCTCTGTGGTTATGGACCATCAGCTGTGGTCCTGCCTGCTGCCACCACAGCTCCGTGGCGTGCTGCAGCAGCCAGCAAACCCGGCTCGGCTTGGGGCGTGCAAGGTGAAGTCCCCAAGGAGTCGCCACGAGGGGGATTTTCCTCCTTTCCTTGTGCTCTGCTAAGACACAAGCAGAGATCACACTTGGAGAGACCTGCTGCTGGCTCTGCCCCCCAGGAGAGTGGTGGAGGCACCAGCCCTGGAAGGGTTTCAAAGGTGTGGAGTTGGGAGGCTGAGGGACATGGTTTAGTGCTGGACTTGGCAGTGCTGGGTTAACATCTGGACTTGATGATCTTAAAAGTCTCTTCCAAACATAACCTCTTTCCAGTGTCTCACTGTAAAGAATTTCTTAGGTCTTAGAAGTCTCTTTTTTTCAGTCCTAATGATTGTATGGGCCTATGATAAATGCTGAAGTTTCCCCATCCATCCCAGCAGAGCAGGAGCTGGATAGGCCCTACTCTGGGTAGCATGACAGATGCTGCTATGGAGGGATCTCCTGGATCCATCAACATCAGGCCCAGTGCAGGGAAGTAACACATCTGTCATCACATGCTTGGATGGGCAACCTCAGCAGGGACCAGCCATGGTCATGACCTGCATCATGCTTTTCTTTGGGGAGGGAAGTCTTGAGAGGAGGCTTGATGAAATGCCATGAGCTGGTGGGTGGTTTGGCCCCCAGCCCCAAGGTGCTGTGAGAGAATGGCCTGAGGAAGCCTGGGGCAGAATTTCCCTCCCCTTGATGCCTCCTTTGCAGAAGAAGAAAGCTGGTGGAGTGACATGAGGGGAGGTGTCGTGCCCCAGAATGCCATCCCTGGTCACCAGGAGCAGCTGTGTCCCACGGAGCTGCCGTGTCAGTGGCTTTTGCAGTGCAGATGTTGAGAGAAGGAGCTGCAGGTTTGGGATGCAACAGGAGTCTACACTTCATCCTGTGGGAAAACTTCCTACCCTGGTGACCCTGCTTTAGCAGAGGGGTGGGACAAGATGATCTTCGGAGGTGCCTCCCAACCTCCGCCAGTCTGGGATGCTGGGTAGCAAACCTTTGACCTCCATGAGGGTTTGGCTCCCTCCTAGTGGTGCTGGTGGGGCCACAGTCGGGCTGTCCCCCCCGTGTCCTCTCCCCCTGGAGCTGGTCTCGGGTGCACGGCCGGGCACAGCCACACGGTGGTAGGAGAGTCCCTCGGCGGGGAGAGGTGGGACGGGGCTGCCCGAGCCTGCCAGGACTTCCCCCCCAACCCCAGAGTCATCCCTGCATCCCTCCCTTCAGCCCTGCATCCTTCCTTGCATCCCTCCTTGCTCCCTGCATCCTTCCTTGCATCCTTCCTTCTCCCTGCATCCCTCTCTAGATCCACCCTACATCCCTGCATCCCTCCATGCATCCAGTCTTTCTCCCTGCAGCTGACCTCTCTGTATCCAGCCCTGCATCCACCCCTTTTCCTTGCATCCAGTCTTCCTCCATGCATCCAGCTTTTATTCCTGTATCCATCCCTTCTCCCTGCATCCTCTGATCAGATTAATGCCTCCAGCCATCCTTTCCCCTTCCCTTTTCCCCTTTCCCCTTCCCTTTCCCCCTTTCCCCTTCCCTTTTCCCCTTTCCCCTTCCCCCTTCCTTTTTCCCCTTCCCCCTTCCCTTTTCTTTTCCTTTCCCCTTCCCTTTTCCCCTTCCCTTTTCTTTTCCCCTTCCCTTTTCTTTTCCCCTTCCCTTTTCCCCTTTCCCCTTCCCCTTTCCCCTTCCCTTTCCCCTTCCCTTTCCCCTTCCCTTTCCCCCTTCCCTTTTCCCCTTTCCCCTTCCCCCTGCCCGCTGCAGGGGCTGAGGGGTGTCCCTGCCTCCATCCCTGCCCTTCTGCAGCCCCACGGGGAGTCACACATTGCCGGGTCCCCAGGATTTATTTGTTCCCTCGGGATATTTGCATCCCGTTCTGGTTGGGCTGGGAATATCTCCAGGCATGAGGGAACTGTTTGCTTTCCTTTGACCTTTGTATCCGTGGAAAAGCCTCCGGACAAGGTCGGTGCTGATAACAACAAGGCTGTCTTCCCGCGATCGATGCGGACGCAGCTCCCCTTCTGCACCGTCTGCACATCATGCTCCCTCCATCAGGTGGTGTCAGCAGCAGGAATGACGCTGGAGACACGTTGGCTCCAAACCATGGACTGGATGGAAGGCTTCCTGCTGCCAGAGAAGGAATTTTCCTCACCTGCTGATCCGGGCCAAACTAATCCCTGCCTCAACGTGGGCAAGGTTTGTCTTGGCTGAGCCCGCCCTGACCAATCAGCAAAACATTGTCCGGATCAATACCCTGGGGTTAAGCCTCGGTGCTGTTGATGAGGCTCTGGGCTGCTGTGGTCATTGAATTGGGAGTGAATTGGGTAACTCTGGCACCCTTCTTGCACTGGCCACTGTGGAGTCAGCCAATCATTTCAGCTGGAAAAGATCCTTGAGGTCATCAAATCCAACCATTGCCTAGCTCTAACTAACCAAGGCTGGTGCTAAACTGTGTGCCTCAGCACCACATCTCTGCCTCTTTGACACCCCTCCAGGGATGAGGATTCAACCACCTCCCTGGGCAGCCTGTGCCGGTGGCTGAGAACCCTTCCAGGGAAGAATTTGCTTCTGATGTTCGACCTAAAGCTCCCCTGGGGCAACCTGAGGTGGTTTCCTCTTGTCCTGTCACTTGTTACTAGGGAGAAGAGACCAACCCCCACCTGGCTCCAAGCTCCTTTCAGGGAGCTGCAGAGAGCCAGGTCGTCTCCCCTCAGCCTCCTTTTCTCCAGGCTGAACAACTCAACTGCTCCTCACAAAACTTGTGCCCTTGTGCCCTTCATCAGCTTCATTGTTCTCTGGACCTCCTTGAAACACTTCCAGGGATGAGGATTCAACCACCTCCTGGGGGAGCCTGTGCCAGTGGCTGAGAACCCTGTCAGGGAAGAAAATTTCTTCTAATGTTTGACCCAAACCTCCCCTCCCAATTTGAGGCCATTTCCTCTTGTTCTCTCACTTGTTCCTTGGCACCCATACTGGTTTGCATCAGGTTGGGAGCTCATGATCCTGCCAGGACTGCCCCATCCTCACCCATGCTGGATTGAGTTTCAGGCTGCTGCTGCTGCTGGTGATCTTAGTGGGTGTGTAGGCAAGAAAACTGCTGTGGCTCTTCACTGTGGTTGTCCAGGATGAAAACCTCAGCTGGAAGAGTTGTAAAACCCAGTGCCAGGTTTAGGAGGAGGGGGTTTTTTATCTCTGGAAGGCAGGGGATGTGTGGGGGCTGCCAGCAGCATCCTGTCCCCCCTGCCCCATGCTCAGGGCTCCTGCTGCTGTTATCTGTGTTTAAACAGAGGGAGAAATCAAGCAAAACCAACAAGCAGCCAACAAGGAGCTGCCTGGGATCAAATCAAACCAGGGAGAGCTGGGATTTATGGAGGGAAACAGCTTTTTTTCTCTGGTTGCAGTCAAGGCTGAAGGCACTTCTGTCCCCAGGCCCTTCCACAAACATCTGGTGGATAACACAGTGGTGGTATCCAGCCAGCTAAATTGCTAGTTGGAGACCAAGACCTTGATGTGCTTCAGGCTGAAGAACCACAAATGGTTTGCACTTGTGATGGGTTTGGATCTGTGGCTGAGGTGGATGCCAGCAGGGTCTGGCAGGTCCTTGTTGGTAGAGGTGGCTCAGAAGCCTTGGCCAAAGGCAACTCCAAACCCACTTCATAGATCCACTGATTGGTTTGGGTTGGAAAGGGCCTTGAGGATTATCTAGTTCCAACCCCCTGCCATGGGCAGGGACACCTTCCACCATACCAGGCTGCTCAAGGCCTCATCCAGCCTGGCCTTGAACACTTCCAGGGAGGGGGCATCCACAACCTCCCTTGTGCAACCAGTTCCAGTGTCTCCCCACCCTCACTGTAAAGAATTTCCTCCTAATCTCCAGTCTAAATCTCCCCTCCTCACACTTCAATGGGTTCCCTTCAAGCCATTCCCTTATCCCTAGGGATGGAGAAGAGAGCCAGGTAGGACCCACCCATCCTCCTGAGGAACCCCTGTCCTGCTGAGCCACACTTTGCTTTCCTGACCTAGTTTTGGTGTTGGGGTTTTTTTTCCCTCTCTCTCTCTCTCTTTTTCACAGCTGAGCACTCCATCTGCCAGAGATTGCTTCTTGACATGAAAAATTTACTTTTTAATGGGCCAAACTGCCGCAGCCTCCAAGCTGGATTCAAAATAACCTCTTAGCACATCACTCTGAAGGGATCTCCAAGCCATCACCCATAAAAACTGAAACAGTTTGTACTAAAAAGCCATTTACAAGCCATTCCCTCCTTGTCTTCTTGGTTTTCAGCAGTTGTTGTAAAGCTCCAGCCCTTGCTTCTGGAAATGGAAAATGATATTTTGGAACCACACCACTGATGGCTTTTGTTTTCAAGTTAAAGCAAGCTCAGAAATCAATACATGTGGATTTTCCCTCCCCCCCCCCCACTACCACCACCTCTCCAGCATCCAACAGCAGAAGAGGTGCCAGCAGGGAAGGAGCCAAGGGGAGACTCGTAGCCAGAGGTAACAGATGGAGAAAAATGCTCTGGGACATTGGTAGGACCAAATCTGACAGAGGAAGTTGGGTGGCAGGGGTAAAAACTTGGTAGGGGCAAAGAGGGACAGGAAATTGGCCTGAAATTGTGCCAGGGGAGGTTTAGCTTGGAGATTAGGAAACATTCCTTGACTGAAAGAGTGGTCAGGCATTGGAACAGGCTGCCCAGGGAGGTGGTGGAGTCACCATCCCCAGAGGTGTTCCTTGGGGGCACTTGGGGGCATGGTTTGATGGCCATGGTGGTGTCGGGTTGGTGGCTGGACTCGGTGACATTAGAAGGCTTTTCCAACCTGTGATTCTGTGGGAAGAGCCATGGCTGGTGCCTCTGGGTGGTTGAGGGGTGAAGCTTAGCAAGGCATCACCCAGCAGGACACAGGTCATGCATTGTCTCAGTGTTTGGCAGAGCTGTAGCTCACCTGGACACAGAGGCTGCAGAGCCTCTGTGGGAGGTGAAGGGCTGTTGTGAGGGATGGAGGAATGTCCTGGGCCACAGTTCAGTTTTGTTTCAGGAATCTGTGGTTCTGCACATGTCATAGAACCATGGAATCACAGACTGGTTTGGGTTGGAGGGGACATGAGGAACAATTTCTTCCCCTTGAGGGTTGTCAAGGCCTGTCCCAGGCTACCCAGGGCAGTGGCGGAGCCCCCATCCCTGGAGGGGTTTCAGAGCCATGGAGACGTGGTGCTGAGGGATATGGTTTGGTGGTGCCCTGGCAGTGCTGGGGTGAAGGTTGAACTCCATGAGCTTAAATGTCTCTTCCCACCTGGAATATTCCATGGTCCAACCTGGAATATTCCATGACTCTGATTCTACAATTCTATGACTCTATGACTGTTACCTCTGCCTGCCCATGTTTCTACCTGCCTGAACCTCTGCACATCAGTTCATGCCCACACTGATGATTTTGGGTGGTCCATGAACCAGAGACTCATAGAATGGCTTGAGTTGGAAAGGACCTTAAAGATCATCAAGTTTCAACCCTCCTTGCTGTGGGCAGGGACACCTCCCACTAGACCCAGGTTGCTCACAGCCTCATTCAGCTTGGTCTTGAACACTTCCAGGGACAAGGTGTCCACAACTTCTCTGAGCAACCTGTTTCAGTGTCTCACCACCCTCACCATAAAGAACTTCCTAATGTCCAACCTAAATTGACCCTGTTGCAGTTTTAATCCATTGCCCCTGGTCCTATCGTTTCAAGCCCTTATAAAAAGTCCCTCTCCAGCTCTCCTGTAGTATCTTCAGGTACTGGAAGGCTGCTCTGATGTCTCCCTGCAGCCTTCTCTTCTCCAGGCTGCACAACCCCAACTTCTTCAGCCTGTCCTTGTAGGAGAGGTGCTCCAGCCCTCTGATCATCTTTGTGACCCTTCTTCTCTCCAGCACTCTGACGTACTTCTCTTGTGGGGGCTCCAACAACTTCACAGCCTTCTTGTTTTGGGGTCTCCAACAGCTCCATGTCATTCTTGTGTTAGGATCTCCAACAGCTCCATGTCCTTCTTGTGCCAGGGTCTCTAACAGCTCCACATCCTTCTTGTGTTGGAGTGAGAGAGTTAGAGAGTCTCCTTCTCTGGAGAGAAGTGTTGGAGTGAGAGAGTTAGAGAGCCTCCTTCTCTGGAGACTTTCCAGTCCCATCTGGATGTGTTCCTGTGTGATCTGTGCTAGATTCTATGGTCCTGCTCGGGCAGGGGGGTTGGACTCGATCTCTGGAGGTCCCTTCCAACCCCTAACATCCTGTGATCCTGTGAACTCCGTGTTATTCTTGTGTCAGGGTCTCCAACAGCTCCATATCATTCTTGTGTCAGGGTCTCCAACAACTCCATATTCTTGTGTTGGGGATTCCAAAATCTCCATACCATTCTTGTGTTGGGGACTCAAACATCTCCATGCCCTTCTTGTGTCAGGGTCTCCAACAGCTCCATATTCTTGTGCTGGGGACTCCAAAACCTCCATATTATTCTTGTGCTGGGGACTCCAACATATCCATGGTCTTCTTGTATCAGGGACTCCAACATCTCCATGTCATTCTTGTGTCAGGGTCTCCAACATCTCCATGTCATTCTTGTGTCAAGGTCTCCAACATCTCCATGTCATTCTTGTGTCAGGGTCTCCAACATCTCCATGTCATTCTTGTGTCAGGGACTCCAACATCTCCATGGCCTTCTTGTGTCAGGTTCTCCAACATCTCCATATCATTCTTGTGTCAGGGACTCCAACATCTCCATGTCCTTCTTGTGTCAGAGTCTCCAACAGCTCCATATTCTTGTGTTGGGGACTCTAAAATCTCCATATTATTCCTCTGTTGGGGACTCCAACATCTCCATGGCCTTCTTATATCAGGGTCTCCAACATCTCCATGTCATTCTTGTGTTGGGGTCTCCAACAGCTCCACGTCCTTCTTGTGTCAGGGTTTCCAACACCTCCATGTCCTTCTTGTGTCAGGGTCTCCCACACCTCCATGCCATTCTTGTTTTGGGGACTCCAACACCTCCCTACCATTCAGTTGTCGGGGGGGAGGGGGGCGTCTCCACCTCATCGCTGCTGCGCCGGCGGCGCCTAGCATCCAGTTGGCTCTCCTGCAGCGGCGGTTGAGTTTGGTTAGCTGAAGGCAAACATCTGCTCCTGGAAAGCAGCAGCAAGCCTGCCCATTACCTGTGTCAACAGTTGTATTTTTCAGGCAGGACGTGAGGAGCGAGGTGCATCCCTTATCTTCCAACCCTTAACATGCTGTGATCCTATGTACTCCATATCATTCTTGTGTTGGGGACTCCAACAGCTCCATGGCCTTCTTGTGTCAGGATCTCCAACACCTCAATGTTATTCTTGTGTTGGGATCTCCAATAGCTCCATGGCCTTCTTGTGTCAGGGTCTCCACACCTCAATGTCATTCTTGTGTCAGGGTCTCCAAAAGCTCCATGGCCTTTTAGTGTCAGGGTTTCCAACATCTCCATGTCATTCTTGTGCTGGGGACTCCAACATCTCCATGTCATTCTTGTGTCAGGGTCTCCAACAGCTCCATATTCTTGTGTTGGGGACTCCAAAATCTCCATATTATTCTTGTGTTGGGGACTCAAACATCTCCATGGCCTTCTTGTATCAGGGTCTCCAACATCTCCATGTCATTCTTGTGTTGGGGTCTCCAACATCTCCATGGCCTTCTTGTATCAGGGTCTCCAACATCTCCATGTCATTCTTGTGTTGGGGTCTCCAACAGCTCCACGTCCTTCTTGTGTCAGGGTCTCCAACAGCTCCACATCCTTCTTGTGTCAGGGTCTCCCACACCTCCATGCCATTCTTGTTTTGGGGTCTCCAACACCTCCCTACCATTCAGTTGTCGGGGGGGAGAGGGGCGTCTCCACCTCATCGCTGCTGCGCCGGCGGCGCCTAGCATCCAGTTGGCTCTCCTGCAGCGGCGGTTGAGTTTGGTTAGCTGAAGGCAAACATCTGCTCCTGGAAAGCAGCAGCAAGCCTGCCCATTACCTGTGTCAACAGTTGTATTTTTCAGGCAGGATGTGAGGAGCGAGGTGCATCCCTTATCTTCCAACCCTTAACATGCTGTGATCCTATGTACTCCATATCATTCTTGTGTTGGGGACTCCAACAGCTCCATGGCCTTCTTGTGTCAGGATCTCCAACACCTCAATGTTATTCTTGTGTTGGGATCTCCAATAGCTCCATGGCCTTCTTGTGTCAGGGTCTCCAACACCTCAATGTCATTCTTGTGTCAGGGTCTCCAAAAGCTCCATGGCCTTTTTGTGTCAGGGTTTCCAACATCTCCATGTCATTCTTGTGCTGGGGACTCCAACATCTCCATGTCATTCTTGTGTCAGGGTCTCCAACAGCTCCATATTCTTGTGTTGGGGACTCCAAAATCTCCATATTATTCTTGTGTTGGGGACTCAAACATCTCCATGGCCTTCTTGTATCAGGGTCTCCAACATCTCCATGTCATTCTTGTGTTGGGGACTCCAACATCTCCATGGCCTTCTTGTATCAGGGTCTCCAACATCTCCATGTCATTCTTGTGTTGGGGTCTCCAACAGCTCCACATCCTTCTTGTGTCAGGGTCTCCAACACCTCCATGTCCTTCTTGTGTCAGGGTCTCCCACACCTCCATGCCATTCTTGTTTTGGGGTCTCCAACACCTCCCTACCATTCAGTTGTCGGGGGGGAGGGGGGCGTCTCCACCTCATCGCTGCTGCGCCGGCGGCGCCTAGCATCCAGTTGGCTCTCCTGCAGCGGCGGTTGAGTTTGGTTAGCTGAAGGCAAACATCTGCTCCTGGAAAGCAGCAGCAAGCCTGCCCATTACCTGTGTCAACAGTTGTATTTTTCAGGCAGGACGTGAGGAGCGAGGTGCATCCCTTATCTGCCGCGCGCCCGCCCGCCCATGTAACACCAGCGCCTAATTAACAGTCGAGATCATTTACATTGTCGCTTAGCTAATTTTCATAATGTTTTCTTTATTATCAGAGGAAGAAATTAACCCAAGAATTTATTTACATACTAGTCTCAAACAGTAACAGCTTGCTAATTGCCTGTTAGGTGATTAATAAGCTTACAGCAGATGCTAATGAATCGAGAGCTCACTGTTTCAAAGGTGCTCTTGCAGCATGCTTGTGTTTTGGCAGCTTAATTAGTGCAATAATTATGTACTTGTTGCTCCTTCTTTCAAGCAAATACTGTCAAATGCTTAAAAGATTAAAGAGAATTATATCGCCCAGAACTGGATGTGCTTAAGTGTTCTGCTGCTGCTGCTGCTGCTGCTGCTGCTGCTGACTTCCCTCTTGTCTCCAAAAGGGGAATGGAAAACGGCAATTATGGTGCCAGGCAAGAGCAGCACCTCTTTAACTGGCTTCATGGACTGGTTTGGGTGGGAAGGGACTTTAAGAGGTCCAGCTAGTCCAGCCCCAGGAGATTCGGAGAGCGGTTCTTCTGCCCATGGAAAGGTTTGGGTTGGAAGGTACTGCTGAGAAGAGTCTGGCCCCATCCTCTTGTCCCCCACCCTTTAGCTCTTGCTGAGAGGTGAGACAATCCCCTCTCTGGAGGCTGCTCTTCTCCAGGGAGTACACCTCCAGGTCTCTCAATCTTAAGTCATAGAATCATGGACTAATATGGGTGGGAAGGGACCTTTAAAGGTCCACCTAGTCCAAGCCCCTTGCAGCCAGCAAGAACATCTGCAACTAGGGCAGGTTGTTCAGAGCCCGGAACAACCTGACCTAGAATGGTTCCAGGGATATGGGGCAGCTCCCACTTCTCTGGGCAACCTGGCCTGGGGTCTCACCACCCTCAGGGGCAAACGTTTCTCCCTTCTCCCCAGTCTGAATCACTCCTTATCCTGTTGCTACAGGACTTCTGCTGGGTCACCTCTTTGGCAATTCCTGTGCTGCACCAGCCATTACAAGAAGTAGAAGGGCAGGATGAGGTGGAGACATGTCCTTGGCCACCGCCATTAACCACCTCTCCTTGCTGTCTCCATGCACCCAGAGCATGCAGAAGTCCCTGATAACAACCCCTCTCCCCCTCCCCCATCTGTCTTCCAGGCTGGGAAATCCTGCCCCATCCCATTGACTGTCTCCACCACCCCCATGGGTCTGCCATCCCTGCGTGCACCCTGCTGCCAGCTCCTGTGCCCAGCTGCCATCATTCCCTGCACCTTTTCCAGTTCCCTTTGGCGTGGTGGGGGGAGGGGCAACCAACGCAGAGCTCAAGGTGTGAGCAACCTCAGGTCCGCATTGTGGCACGGAGATGTTTATCTGCCCCTCTCCAGCGCAGGCTGTGCGTGTCTCCAAGCAGAGAAGTCCCCACGATGGTCCTTGCAGCTCCTTCCTGAGAGGCAACAGCTCCTTCAAACCCATCACTGTGTATTCAGAGTCAGGGGGTGAAGTGCTGGGACTGTGTTTGCAGCAGGCTCGCCGCGAGAAGCTGGAAAGCAGCTGTGGGGGAGCCTCTTGCGAGTGTCCTACCACACGTGCTGGGGCTGGAGTGGTGTCCCTGTCTGAAGGAGCAGGCAGTGGAGGTGGTGGAGTGCCACTCGACTGCTGAAACACCCATCCCTGGAGGGAACAGGCAGGCAGAGCGGGCTGGAGAGTGCTCCAGCAAGCTCCGGTTTCCTTGGTGACAGCCAGGATCTCTCCGCTGCTCGAGAGCTTGGGCTTGATGGGTGGTGAGGAGCCTTTCTTCTGGATGTTACACCCTATTATTTGGTGCAGGCTTTCAAAGGCCCCCATTGTTTGGAGTCTGAGCAGCTGGGTGGTGGCAGGGTCCCACCAGCCCCAGGATGCAGGCAGCAGGTTTCTTGCTCCCCCGGTGGCCATCGCCGTGGCGTTTAATTCCAGCCGTAGCCCCAGCTGCCCTGGTGCGCTTCTGTCCCTGCCAGGCGAGAAGCCAATTAGTTGCTTAACCCTGTAATTGCACTTTAATAGGAGTCATCTCAAAAATGTATTTTGGGAGCGAGCCTTATCAACACATGATAAGCTCTGACCATCAAACCACTTTGGCAGGAGGCTCCCAGGAGGCTTTGGCACCAGTGCTGGTGGTTTTAGTGGCTGATGATTTATCCACAGGCTGTGCACTGTTCAAGGGCACAGCCCTGAGGAGTTCACTTAAAAGGTGGTCTTCCCCGGAATTCATGGAATCACAGGATGGCTTAGGTTGGAAGGGACCCTAAAGATCACCCAGTTCCAACCCCCCCTGCCATGGGCAGGGACTCCTCCCGCTAGACTAGGTTGCTCAAGGCTTCATCCAGCCTGGTCTAAAACACTTCCAGGGATGAGGTGTCCACAGCTTCTCTGGGCAAGATGCTGCAGAGTCTCACCACTTCTTCCTAGTGTCCAATCCAAATCTCCTCTGCTCTGGTTCCAAACCATTGCCTTGTATGAGATGTACCTGAGCAACCTGCTCTAGCTGAAGATGTCCCTGCTTGCTGCAGGGAGGATGGTCCCTTTCCACCCAAACCACTCCATGATTTCTGTCTTGAGGCAGCCTGGGTGGAATGTTGTGTGTGAGGCCATTTCTGGGTTGCTTCCAGCTCCACTGTGTGCACAGTGTCACCATTTCCCCGTGTCCTCTTGTCTTTGTGGTTGAAGGAGGGTGTCCAAGAGCCATCTCTACTTAACTGTTGAGCTGCCATTCGCTGGGCAGGGCCATACCACTGCTTCAGGTCTTTGTGTTTGAAGGAGGATATCCAAGAGCCATCTCTACTGAGCTGCCCTTTGCTGGTCAAGGCAATGTCATGGCTTCAGGTCCCTCTCCAGGTGAAGAAGGAAACCCCAGCTCCTCTTGTCCTGCTTTTCAAACTCCACACCACACTCTGGAGAGGTGCAAGGCCAAGCAGGTCACTCCTCCCAGCCTTTCCAGGGCTGTTCTCCTCCCAAGGCTCTGCTTCACAGCATCCCCTTGGCTTTACCTTTACCAGAAGACAAGTTTCAGCTGGCCACCCTCCCCTTGGAGGCCTTTAGCCACTCTATCTTCACACATTTGGGCTATTTTTGACCCAGAAACAGCAGAGACCACTGAGCTGGCTGAAGGATGCATGTTGCAAAGCACTGAGCTCATGGGTGGAGCACTCAGCATCAAGGACCATGACTGCTTGGATCTCTATCCTTGATTCATCCTGAGCCCAGCATGGGCAGGGTAGGACCTCAGCATTTCATGTTGATGCTTCCTTGTTTTTCTCCATCCCTGTTCTGAGGCAGTGCCTGGGGCTCTGGAGGGCATGGAGAGGGGAAAGTGAGCACCAGCTCATCTTCCTCCATGACCTACCACCACAGCATCCCTGCTGAGGTCCTTTTTTAGCTGAGGGTCAGTGTTTGGAGGAGCTCTCAGTGAGTCACTTCTGCTTAGGACAGCAGTGTAAATGAATGTGGATGTCTGTGTGATCCTATCAGTGTTATCTCCAGCTTTGCATTTTAAGGCTTCTGTGGCCTTCAGAGTAAATAAGTGTTTGCTCCAGCTGACACATGAACCTCGAGGAGAAGGGCCAGTTGTCTTGGCAGGCTCTGACACGGTAAGAGAAACCCTGTAGGGTTTTCACCACCAGTTGTCTAACTGGACTAATGTTCTGTAACATCCAGGAGAGCAAAGAAAGGAGCACCCCAAACAAGCACCCTGGGGAGGGTGAAATCCCCCTTTCCCTTCCCCAAACCCCTTCCTGCCCCAGGATGGATGGCTCCAGCAAGGTAATGTGCTCGCCTCACGGCCACCTCACCTCCTTGGCATGTCCTCCTCCTTTTCCAAAGGGAAAAGAAAAAGGTAATTGAAGGTAATTGACCATTCCCCTTTCCCCTCTACACATATTCTGTTGGTTTTTTTTTTCAGTTTTATGGAATTGTTTTGATGGGAAAAGCCCTCTAAGGTCACCAACTATCAACCTAAGACCACCATGGCCATTGAACCACATCCCGAAGTGCCATGTCCACACGTCTTGAACACCTTCAGGTGGGAGGAGGAGTGTTCTAGTCTAGCAAATCATAGAATCAGTAAGGCTGGAAAAGACCTCTAAGATCACTGGTTAGGTCAGACCTTGAGTCCTGTGTCCAGTTCTGGGCCCCTCAATTTAAGAAGGACATTGAGACTCTTGAAGGTGTCCAGAGAAGGGCTACGAGGCTGGGAAGAGGCCTCAAGCACAAGCCCTGGGAGGAGAGGCTGAGGGAGCTGGGGTTGCTTAGCCTGGAGAAGAGGAGGCTCAGGGGAGACCTTCTTGCTCTCTACAACTACCTGAAGGGAGGTTGTAGCCAGGTGGGGGTTGGTCTCTTCTCCCAGGCAACCAGCAGCAGAACAAGAGGACACAGTCTCAAGCTGCACCAGGGGAGGTTTAGGCTGGAGGTGAGGAGAAAGTTCTTCCCAGAGTTGTTAGCCATTGGAATGTGCTGCCCAGGGAGGTGGTGGAGTCACCATCTCTGGAGGTGTTCAAGAGGGCATTGGAGGTGGCACTTGGTGCCATGGTTTAGTCATGAGGTCTGTGGTGACAGGTTGGATTTGCTGATCTTTGAGGTCTCTTCCAACCTTGGTGATTCTGTGGTGGAGTAACTGTCTCTGAAGGTGTTAAAAAAAGGATTGGATGTGGCATTTGGTTCCATGGTTTAGTTGTCATGAGGTGTTGGGTGACAGGTTGGACTGGATGATCTTTGAGGTCTTTTCCAACCTTATTGATTCTAATACTCTGTGATTCTATGATTCTATTCTATGATCCTCAAATCCAGCCTTCTAACCAACATCTCCATGACCACTAGACCATGTTTGTAGAACGCCTCCAGGGATGCTGACTCCACCACCTCCTTGGGCAACCTGTTCCAATGCCTGACCACTCTTTCAGGTGGTCCTTTCTTATAGAATCCTAGAATGGTTTGGGTTGGAATTGACAGCTTCCAAAAGCTATCTAGTCCAACCCCCCTGCAGTGAGCAGGGGACATTCTCCATTCAATCAGGTTGCCCAGAGCCCTGTTGAGCCTGACCTTGAACAGCTCCAAGGATGGGGCCTCAACTACCTCCCTGGGCGACCTATTCCAGTGTTCCACTACCCTCATGGTAAAGAACTTCCTCCTGAATTCCAACCCAAATCTACTCTGCCTCAAACATTTAGAAAGACCCCCAAGAATTTCAGAGGTGGGCATGGAAAATGCATCTGAAGAAGGAAGTTTTCCATCCCAGGGAAGGGTAAAAGAAGGATCCATCAAAGGATTCTGTCTTGCATGCATGGAATTTTATTGCTTCAAGTGACTTTATTACCTTCATTTTGCTTTCTGTTGCATTCCAGCCCTTATTTAATAAACCCTTCTCTGGTTTTAAGCAGCAGTTTGCTTTTTATGTTGATGCTAAACTTAATCAGATGCTCAAATTAGCTTGAAATTAATTATATCTACAGCAATAACCTTAGTTCCCTCTTCGTGTCCTGTGTGTGGATCTCCTTCAAGACTGTGTTAAATGCCATTTAGACACAGGAATCAGCTGCATCTTAATGCCCTGCAGTCATGGTGGTGTCCTCAAGAGAAAGTGACAGACCAGAAGTGTGCAATACAAACATCACTTTGGAGATTGATGCTCCTCTTTCTTAAGCTGAGCTTCCCCTAGCATCCTCTCTTGGGGCTTTTGGGCAGCCTGAAGGCATAACTTTGCTGTGAGGAGAAGACAAAATATGAAGCTAGAGGTCCTCAGCCTGTCTTCATGTATGAGGTGAATACCCTGCACCACCAGGACCTACATCTCTTTCTCAGGTAGGACTGACCAGTGAGACCTGGCAGAGCAGGGAATGGGGGATGAGCATGCTGTGACCACCCAAGGAAGCAGAGCTCCATTGTAGAGGAGACTCAGTGAAGGAAAGCTCCATTTCAGAGTAGACCCAAGGAGGCAGAGCTCCAGCACAGGAGACCTGAGGAAGCAGAGCTCCTGACTCATCACAGAGTAGTGGGGCAGGCACTGGGCTGCAGACCTTTCCTGGTGGCCACCACTGCTGGGAGGTCTCCAGAAAAGCCATAACTGGACCTGCTGAGTGTGGGAAGATGCATTGCCTTTGCTCTCCAGGGTTTGTCTTGTTGCT
The DNA here is from genome assembly GCF_014839835.1 of Dryobates pubescens. NCBI lineage: Eukaryota > Metazoa > Chordata > Aves > Piciformes > Picidae > Dryobates > Dryobates pubescens. The sequence goes on along the minus strand of NC_071628.1, from coordinate 9,963,704 downwards.
GCCAGTAAATATCACCACGTCTGAGGAGAGCCTGACCGGGTCCGGCCGCTCCGGGGGTAGCTGCTGTTGATAATTGCCATGTGTTGGTGGGAAGCCATTTGTTCTTGATGCCAGTCTGGAGGTTTTATCAGCTTAGCATGCCTCATTGCTCAAAAAAAAAAGAAGAAGAATAAAAAGAGACCTTCCCTGCTTTAACCCACACCAGGCTGGCAGCCTGGCACCTTCTCCCAGCAGCTCTCTCCTGTGGGAACATCACCCGCTGCTCTACCACCACGATGTGACCTTTGGTTGAGCTGCCCTTCGTGTCCTGGAGCACAGAAGGTGTTAAACTGCATTAATGAGAGTGATGTGATCAACCCTGCCAGAGCCTGCTCCGCTCCACTCGCTCGCCCTGCAGCCTGACCGTGATTTTGCATCTCCATAGCCAGGAGAGTTTGTGATATCAAGGCATGGTTGGTTGCCAGCGAAACTGGGGCTTGGTGTACACTTGGCTGGAGAGTGAAGGCAGCCTGATTCATCCAGGAGCCCTGCTCAATCTTGCTGGAGGTTCCCAGGGGCCTGGAAAATGCATTATGGTCAACATCAACGTGACCGTCTGAAAGCACCGGATGTGTGCTGCTAAGGCTTGGTGTGGCGGACGTCTCGCCCATTGTTTGCTTTCCAGCTGGATGATAGCAAAGTAATCAAATTAGGATAAAAAGCCACAAATCCAGCAATATCCAAGGACTGTCTTTAACACAGGAGGGGTGGCTGACACCCCGTAGGTCTGGGCTGCCATCCAATGTGACCTGGGCAGGCTGGAGGGTTGGGCTGAGGGGACCTCATGAAGTTCAACAAGAAACCTCATCAAGTTCAACCAGCACAAGTGTGGAGTCCTGCACCTGGGGAGGAATAATCCCCTCTACCAGTACAGGTGAGGGCTGGCCTGCTGAAAGCAGCTCTGTGGAGAAGGTCCTGGGAATTCTGGTGGGCAGCAAGGTCACCATGAGTCAGCAGTGTGCCCTGGTGGCCCAAAATGCCAATGGCCTTGTGGGGTGAATTGAGGAGAGTGTGTCCAACAGGTCAAGAGAGGTACTCTTCTCTTCCCTCTCTTCTCTGCCCTGGTGAGGCCACAACTGGAGTCCTGGGTCCAGTTCAAGAGAGACAGGGAACTACTGGAGAGAGCTCAGTGGTGGCTACAAAGTTGTTGAGGGACAGGAAGCAGCTCTGCGAGCAGGAAAGGCTGAAAGCCCTGGGGCTGTGCAGCCTGGAGAAGAGCAGCCTGAGAGGGGAACTGCTCAATGCTCAGCAAGAGCTAAAGGGTGGGGGACAAGAGGATGGGGCCAGACTCTTCTCAGTGGTGCTCAGTGGTGTCAGGACAAGGAGAAAGAGGGACAAACTGGAATCCAGGAGGTTCCTTCCATATGAGGACGAAGTTCTTTGGAGTGAGGGTGCTGAAGCCCTGGAGCAGGCTGCCCAGAGAGGTCGTGGAGCCTCCTTGTCTGGAGAGCTTCCAAACTTCCCTAGCCATTGTGATGCTGTCTACAACTACCTGAAGGGTGGTTGTAGCCAGGTGTGGGTTGGCCTCTTCTCCCAGGCAACCAGAATCAGAACAAGAGGACACAGTCTCAAGCTGTGCCACGGGAAGTTTAGGCTGGAGTTGAGGAGAAAGTTCTTCCCAGAAAGAGTAATTGGTCACTGGAATGTGCTGCCCAGGGAGGTGGTGGAGTCACTGTCCCTGGAGGTGTTCAAAAAAGGATTAGATGTGGCACTTGGTGCCACGGTTTAGTTAGTCATGAGGTGTTGGGTGACAGGTTGGACTTGATGATCTCTGAGGTCTTTTCCAACCTTATTGATTCTATGATTCTATGCCGGACAAACCGCTGTGGGTGCCCCTGCTTGAGCAGGGGGCTTTGGACTGGCTGATCTGCACCAGTCCTTTCCAACCATCGTTGGAGGTGTTTAGGAGGAGGCTTGATAGGGTGCTGGGTGCCATGGTTTAGTTGATTAGGTGGTGCTGGATGATAGGTTGGACACGATGATCTCGAAGGTCTCTCCCAACCTGGTCTGGTCTATTCTATTCTATTTTATTCTATTCTACTCTAGTCTATCCTACTCTGTTCTATCCTACTCTGTTCTATCCTGTTCTATCCTGTCCTGTCCTGTCCTGTCCTGTCCTATCCTATCCTATCCTATCCTATCCTATCCTGTCCTATCCTGTTCTATTCTACTCTGTTCTATCTTATTCTGTTCTATCCTACTCTATCCTGTCCTATCCTGTTCTGTTCTATTCTATTCTATTCTATCATATTATATTCCATTCCATTCCGTTCCATTCCATTCCATCTCATCGCATCCCATTCCACTCTATTCTACGCTATTCCATTCTATCCTATCCTATCCTATCCTATCCTATCCTATCCTATCCTATCCTATCCTATTCCATTCCATTCCATCCCACCCCATCCCATTCCACTCTATTCTACACTATTCCATTCTATCCTATCCTACCCTATCCTACCCTATCCTATCCTATCCTATCCTATCCTATCCTATTCCGTTCCATTCCATCCCATCCCACCCCACCCCATCCCACTCTATTCTACGCTATTCCATTCTACCCCGCCGGGCGCGCCTCTGTCTCCCCGTGGCGCTGCCATGTCAGTGCTGGGAGGCAGGACGGAGTGTGTGTGTGTGTGTGTGTGTGGACGTTCCCTGCGTGGTGGCTGTTGTTTTCCCTCCCTGTTGGAAGGGAGAGCTCTTGCGGTGAAGCACGAACTCGTTAACTCACATAAACACGATTGCGACCCATAAAACTCAATGAATCCTCGTCGCCCTGTTTACTCGGGGGCCGGGCTTTGTGCTGTTTGCACAATGTAATTTAACGTGTCAATTTGCTCTCAAATGGAAAACATCTGGCCTTTTGACATGCCAAAACAAAAATAAAGAGGGGGGGGGAAAGGGGGGGGCGGGGGGGGGAAAGCCTGCAGACATGAGCTGGGAGAGAGGAGCTCCAAAAGAAAAAGGAAGCCCTCGGAGAGGAGCTGGGAGAGAGAGGAGCCCCAAGCTTGGGCTTCGCGGAGGGGTGAGCAAGGGGGGGCTCTTCAAATCAAAAATGATTAAAAAAGGGGAAAAATAATAATAATAACAATAATAAAAAGAAAAAAAAGAAAGAGAGCCAATAGCATCCAGATCAATTGATGGCCTCTTGGCAAAAACCCTTCCTCCTGCAAAGCCTGCAAGATTAAGTAAATTTGATCCTAATTAAAATGAAGAGAGGCTGCAGAAGGCTGGCACGAGCGGCGCAATTGCATCTCCTGCCAGTATTGACATCCTTTCTATTGGATTTGTTGTGGGAGGTTTGGGTTTTTGGGGTTTTTTTTGTTGGATTTTGTTGGGTTGTTGGTTTGCTTTTTTATTTATTTATTTATTTAATTATTTTTTGGGGGAAGCAATCTTATTATTTTGCCATCATGGGTAATAATAATGATGAGAAGAAAAGGGTACTTTAAATGTATTTATTTATTTATTTATAGGAGAGAGTGGGTGTTTTTTTTTTTTTTCATACTGGAGTCCTGGGAAATTAATTCCCTCTTCCCTAAGCCCCTTTAGTTCGAGATTCTCCTTGTGGGGTGGGGGGGGAAAAAAAACCAACCAACCCACAGACAGCAACAACAAACCCAAACCCAAACCCACCAAACAACCCCAAACAAAACAAAACAAAACAAAACAACCCAATAACAATAACAAACCCACCAAAAAAAAAAAAATAACCCCAAACCAACCCAAACCAAACCAAACCTTAGCCTTCGATGTGATGGGACTCATCTGAGCGTCCACATCCAGGCAGCTCCAGGCTAAGCAAGCCCCACAAATCTCCCCTTAATCCCTAATGAGCAGTAATACCTATCAGACAGCGCCCAGAAGATGCTGACCTAAATAAAAAGGGAGTTTAGGAGCCACATGTGGCCGAGATCCTGCGGGGCTCGCTCGCCGCTCCCTGCCCGCCGCTGCCGGCTGCTCCCGCTGATGGATTGAGACGTTTATGATTTGCATAGGAGACAGTTGGTGTAATCATGGATTACCCAATAAAGCCAATCGGCTGCGAAGATTAGAGAGGCCACCTCCCAGAGGAGCTGTTGGAGAGGAGCATTTCAGAGCCTCCCCCCCACCCCCACCTTGTGTTTTCAGGGCTGGGAAAGTGGAAAGGACAAAGTGAGAGAACTGCGGAATGGTAGGGGTTGGGTGGGAGCCTCTGGGGATTGTTGAGTCTCAACCCTGCCCTGCCAAGGCAGGGTCACCCAGAGGAGGCCACACAGGGACACATCCAGGTGGGTCTTGAATGTCTCCAGAGATGGAGACTCTACCACTGCGTGTCCAGAGAAGGGCCTCAAGCACAAGCCCTGTGAGGAGAGGCTGAGGGAGCTGGGGTTGCTGAGCCTGGAGAAGAGGAGGCTTAGGGGAGACCTCTTGCTGTCTACAACTACCTGAAGGCAGGTTGTAGCCAGGAGGGGGTTGGTCTCTTCTCCCAGGCAACCAGCACCAGAACAAGAGGACACAGGCTCAAGCTGTGCCAGGGGAAGTTTAGGCTCGAGGTGAGGAGAAAGGTCTTCACAGAAAGAGTAGCTGACCATGGGAATGTGCTGCCCAGGGAGGTGGTGGAGTCACCGTCCCTGGAGGTGTTCAAAAAGGGATTTGACGTGACACTTGGTGCCATGGGCTAGTAGTCATGAGGTGTTGGGTGACAGGTTGGACTTGATGATCTTTGAGGTCTTTTCCAACCTTATGATTCTCTGATTGTCTCTGGACAGCCTTCTCCAGGGGTTGGATGGAATCTCTGGAGATCATCGAGTCCACCCCCCGCTGTGCCAAGGCAGGGTCACCTAGACAAAGCCACACAGGGACACATCCAGGTGGGTGTTGAATGTCTCCAGAGATGAAGACTCTGCCACCTCTGTGGGCAGTCTGCTTCAGTGCTCTGCCACTCTCAAATCATGAAAGCATGGTTTAATGGCCATGTTAATTGGGGGGGTGGGGTTGGAGAGAAATATCACCACTGGCATTTTGGCACAGGGTTTAATGGCCATGGTGGTCTTAGTTTGATGGTAGGAACTCAACAATCTCAGAGGTCTTTTCCATCCAGAACAATTCTAGGGTTCCATGATGTTTGATTCATGTTCAGATGGAACTTCTGATGTTCCAGTTTATGCCTGTAACCCCTTGTCTTGTCACTGGGAACCACTGGCAAAAGCCTGGTCCCACCCTCCTGACACCCACCCTTGAAGTATTGATCAGCATTGATGAGATCATAGAATCATACAATTGTTTTGGTAGGAAAAGACCTCTAAGAAGTTTCTCCTCACCTCCAGATGGAATCTCCTGGGTTCCAGTTTGCCCCCATTGCCCCTTGTCCTGGCACTGGGCACCACTGGCACGAGTCTGGCCCCATCCTCTTGTCCTCCACCCTTTAGCTCTTTCTGAGCACTGACAAGTCCCCCCCTCAATCTTCTCTTCCCCAGGCCTAAAAAGCCCCAATCCTCTCCTCCTTTCCTCCTAAGAGAGGGTTTTTTTTACCCCTAGCCTCCTCAGCATCTTTGTAGCCCTCCTTGCTCGCCTCGACCAAGCGGTTCAAGCCCTGCCGGAACCCAAGCAGCTCAGCGCTGAGCCAGCCATCAGCTTGTGGGGTAATTATAGACCCTCTGGATGAAAACAAACCCCAAACAAAACAAAACAAAACAAAACAAACCCATGAGAGCAGCTCCCCACGATGAAATCAGGAGGTTACAGGGAGTTCAGGCATTGTTTTAATTAAGGGAGAGACATCTCTTCCTCGAGGGAACAGCGTTAGGGCCTGATAGGAGAAGCTTTCCCATCCTGTCAACGAGGGTTAGGGAGGGCCAGGGGTAAATAAATTGTGCTGCCTCCTCACCAGCCAGGATCAGAGGCAATATTTTCTTCTTTCAAGGCTGTGGGGCTGGCAGTGGTTTTGCCTCTAATCAACTTCTTGGCGTTTCCTACCAGCTTCTAATGGGACTCAAGTAGTTGCACATTTGCTGTAATTGGGCTGGAGTAATTGCACATTTCTCCAAATGATTAATGAAGGGAATTAAAAAATTGGGGGAAGGAAAAAAAAAACCCAACCAAAACCCAACAAAACCCAAACCCAACAAAACACACACACAAGAAAACAACCAAAGAAAACCCCAAACCCAAACCAACAAATCCGAGAGCTGCTTGCGGTGCAGGAGAAAATCCAATGTGGGGGGAGGGGGGGAGGGGGCTGGGGTGAGAGCTAAAAAGCTCTTGTACAAATATTTATGGAGTGGGGGCTCAAGGGCTTGCGTGGTGGAGGAGGAATCCTGTAGCCCACGGACTGTGGGTGGGAAGGGAGCGGGGTGGAGCTGAGTCCTGCGGCAGCCTGAGCGGTGTCAAGCGCAAAGCTTCGGCGGGGTTTGTCGGCTTTGGGGTGTCAGAGAGGTGACACGTGTCCGAGGTGGCTTCTGCCAAGCTCCAGCTGAGTGGTCACAGGATGGTTTGGGTTGGAAAAGATCACTAAGTCCAACCATCAACCCAGCGCCACCATGGCCATCAAAGCGTGTCCCCAAGTGTCACGGCCACGTGTTTCTGGAACACCTCCAGGGCTGGTGACTCCACCACCCCCCTGGGCAGCCTGCTCCAACACCTGACCACTCTTGCAGGAAAGAAATTGTTCCTGATCTCCAACCTAGACCTCCCCTGGCACAATTTCAGCCTATTTCTTCTCTTTCTATCGCCTGATACTAGGGAGAGAAGCAGCTGACATCCTCCCCCCCTCCAGCTCCAGCCTCCTTTCAGGGAGCTGCAGAGAGCAATGAGATCTCTCCTCAGCCTCCTCTTCTCCAGACTAAACAACCCCAGCTCCTTCATCTACTCCTCCTCTTAAGAATTGTTCTCTAGACCCTTCACCTCATGGTGGAGGAGAAGAAAGAAATTCCAGCATGGGGATTTCTTGGGGGGGTTTCCATGAGGTTTCAAATCGTCTTCCAAGATGATCTCTGTTTCTTCTCCCTGTCCAAGAAGCCAATGAGTGCTGATTCCTTTCCCTCGGCTCCTATTAAAGGATGGATCCGATAGGAACGTCACAAACATATGGTGCAAATCAGTTGCCTTGGAAGGCATCTTAGGAGGAAGGGATAAAAAAAACAAGAGCTGTGGAGACCCATCTGTAGAACCTGCCTGCAAACATGCAAGGGGGAAGGCTGGCTGCCAGCTGCAGCTCCCAGCCTGGAAACACTTACACCCCCATGACATTTGCTACGTGGTGTGGAAAGATCCACAGCTTCCCGGGATGCAGTCCTAGGACAGGTGAAGATGGAGGCAGCAGGGAATCTGCATGGGGGAAAGTGCACCCAGAACTTGACTCCTGCACCCATCTGCACCCAGTGCTCGGCTCTTGCACCCATCTGCACCCAGAGCTTGACGCCTGCACCCATCTGCACCCAGAGCTTGGCTCCTGCACCCATCTGAACCCAGAACTTGGCTCCTGCAACCATCTGCACCCAGTGCTCGGCTCTTGCACCCATCTGCACCCAGAGCTTGGCTCCTGCACCCATCTGCAGCCAGAGCTTGGCTCTTGCACCCATCTGCACCCAAGCTTGGCTCCTGCACCCATCTGCACCCAGTGCTCGGCTCCTGCACCCATCTGCACCCAGAGCTTGGCTCTTGCACCCATCTGCACCCAAGCTTGGCTCCTGCACCCATCTGCACCCAGTGCTCGGCTCTTGCACCCATCTGCACCCAGAGCTTGGCTCCTGCACCCATCTGCACCCAGTGCTCGGCTCCTGCACCCATCTGCACCCAAGCTTGGCTCCTGCACCCATCTGCACCCAAGCTCGGCTCCTGCACCCATCTGCACCCAGAGCTCGGCTCCTGCACCCATCTGCACCCAGTGCTCGGCTCCTGCACCCATCTGCACCCAAGCTTGGCTCCTGCACCCATCTGCGCCCAGTGCTCAGCTCCTGCACCCATCACAGCAGACATGTTGCTCACCTAGACCAGGAATCCATGTTGCCAGCCCCTGCATGGCCCCAGCCCTGATGCCAGTGGAGCCAGGATGGTCCAGCATGGCTCTGCCCAGTTCCACCAGGGTTTCTGGGCTGACCTTCAGACCTGTGCCCTAGAAACCAGTTATGCAAGGAGCTCGGTGCCAGGTCACAGCTCAAACTGCCTGCTCTGCAGCCACCTCGTCTCTCACCTCCTCAGCACTCTGTTTTCACACCCTCTCTGCTTTCTCACCACCTCTGCTCACACTGGCTGGGCACAGAGGGGACATGGTCACCTCAACAGCTGCCTCTTCACAGCTTCAGCTTCATTAAAATGCTTCCTCTGCTCAGGCCTTGACAACCCTCAAGTGGAAGAAATTGTTCCTCATGTCCAACCTCTACCTCCCCTGGTGCAACTTGAGGCCATGGTCAGCTTGAGATCATCTTGTCCACTTGCCTAGATGAGGTCTGCAGCTCCATCCTCTGCTCTCCTTCACTGAGGCAGTTGGAGCTGGGATGGATGTTGTGGGGAGAGGAGTGGGATCCATGGGAGCCACAGGCTGGGCTGGTGGAGTGAGAGCTGGTTTGCAATGAAGCTGAGGGGCTTTCTCAGGGGGGTTGGCTCCTTCCTCACAGCAGAACCAGACCATAAAGCTAGAGCAGAGGGAATTTTTGAGATGCCAGGGCCCAGGAAGCTGATAACACAGGATTACTGCTCCTGCCTGCGTGCCAGGAGCAGGAGCTGCCCACCACCAGCACAGCTCCAGTCCCCTGATGAAACCTGCCCACCCCCACCCAGACCCCCTCTTACTCTAAACACCAGCACTTGATGGATGGTCTCTGCTTCATCCCAGGGATGGAGATTAGAGGAGGTGCATGGGGAGCCATGAGCTGAGCCAGCAGGCATGGGGCTGAGCTGATAACGAGTCCTGGCCCAGACTAAACAGGACAGGGCTGAGGGATGGGGACTCCACCACCGCCCTGGGCAGCCTGGGACAGCCCTTGACAACCCTTTCCATGAAGAAATTGTTCCTCATGTCCAACCTAAACCTCTCCTGGCACAACTTGAGGCCATTCACTTTTGTGTTGTCTCTTGTTCCTCAGGAGAAGAGACCAGCTCCCACCTGGCTCCAGCCTCCTTCCAGGGAGTTGTAGAGAGCCAGAAGGTCTCCCCTCAGGCTGCTTTTCTTCAGGCTGAAGGATCCCAGGACCCTCAACTACTCCTGCTCACAAGGCTTGTGCTCTAGACCCCTCACCAGCTTCACTGCCCTTCTCTGGAGCTGTTCCAACCTCTCAACGTTCTTCTTGGAGTGAGGAGCCCGAAACTGAACTCAGGATTCAAGGTGAGCCCTCCCCAGTGTGTAGTACAGGGGGACAACCCCTGCTGACCACACCATTGCTGAGCCAAGACAGGATGCTGGTGGCCTGCTGGTGGTCAAGCAGCAGCCCCATGTCCCTTTGCCCCAGGCAGTTTCCAACCACTCTGCCCCCGGCCTGGAGCATTCATGGGGTTGCAGTGACTCAAGTACAGGACCCAGGATCTGGCCTTGTTGAGCTTCATCCCATTGACCTTGGCCCACTGATCCAGCCTGACCAAGTCCTTCTATAGAGCCTCAAATGGCACAGGGCTTGCTGGCTGCCCTGCCATGGGCATCATTGCTGTGCCCACATCTCCTGCCCTGCCCTGCCTTGGCACATGCTGGTGCAGAACAATGATGGGCACGGCTGGGCATTCCTTGCTGGGGCTTCTACTTGGCCAGCATAGACAGCCCCAAGCACCATCCTGGTGCATCCCAGGCATCCCAGGCTCCTCTTCATGGGTGACAGTCTCCCCTCTGCTCTGCTTGGCACTGCTATCCCGTCAGGAATGATGTCATTCCCACACTGGCTTTGGCACTGGCTACTTGGCCACGTCTGACAGGCCTGGGGACAGCAAGAGGACAGTCTGGACACGCAGAGATGGCCAGATGGGATCACAGGGTGGGAGGAGAGGTGCAGCTTTCACCTCTCTTTTAATCCCTTTTTCTGCTACAAACCAGAACCTCCCTGGATCCTCCTGTGCCTGAGCTGCACAAGGATGGAAATGATCACTTGAATCCTAGAATCATGGAACTGTAGAATGGTAGAGGCTGGAAGAGACCTCTGGAGATCATCAAGCCCAACCCCCCCCCTGTCAATTCAGGATCACCAGAAGCAGGTCACACAGGAATGCATCCAGATGTGTCTTGAATGCCTCTAGAGAAGGAGACTCCACAACCTCTCTGGACAGCCTATTCTCCACCAAGCTTTCCAGCAAGCCCTGGGAGGTCTCAGGGTGGTGCAAATCTGTCTCCACCATTCTGTGGGAAGCGTGGGGGAAGCTCCCACACCCCACACCTGCCCAGCAGCCCTCCTGCAGCCAGAAGATGGCTGTTTTCCAGCACTCCAGGCTAGGAGAAGCCATTTCAAGGCCAGCAAGGGCAGTGCCCTCTGCTGTCACCGTGTCCCTGCTGCTGGGCGACAGCAGTGGGCAGTGCAAGAAGTGTTGGGGTGGGAAAAAAGGAGTGAAATGAAGCCTGAGAAGAGGCTTTAGATTTAGACTGGGTATTGGGAAGGAGTTCTTTACAATCAGGGTGGTGAGACACTGGACCAGGCTGCACAGGGAAGTTGAGGATGCTCCTCTCTGGAAGTGTTCAAGGCCAGGCTGGATGAGGACTTGAGCAACCTGGTCCAGTGGGAGGTGTCCCTGCCCATGGCAGAGCTGGAACTAGATGATTTTGAAGGTCCCTTCCAACCCAACCCATTCTGTGAGTCTCTGAAATCTCTGTGCTGGTGTGAGCTGGTAAAACCAAATCCCAGCGAAGCAGCAGCAGCAGCAGCAAAATAGGATTTATAATGCCCTCAGCTTTGCTCTCCAATTTCAGCTTTGAAGATGAATGTTTGCTGCAGTGTTATTCATTTAAACATTATTTCTCCTATCTCCTGAGAGACAACTCTGCTTTCCCAACACACACACAAAATGCATTTACTGCTCTTCTGGAAAAGAAAAATCATATCAGCTCTGCCTTCAAAGTACAAGCTCAGAAGCACTCCTCTGTATCCTCCTGTGGAGACCCAGCTAGGAAGATGCAACCCTCGTGGTGCAGGTTCATATCAGGTGAGGAACTGCACAATGCCAGCACCCCAGCGTGGTGGGGCTTGGAAGGGGCCTCTGGAAATCATCCACTTCAACCCTCCCTGCTCCAGCAGGGGCACCCCCAGCAGCTTGCCCAGCATCACAATGGCCAGGTGGGGGTTGGAAGCTCTCCAGACAAGGAGACTCCACAACCTCTCTGGGCAGCCTGCTCCAGGGCTCCAGCACCCTCACACCAAACAAGTTTCTCCTCCTCTTCAGATGGAACCTCCTGGGTTCCAGTTTGTGCTCACTGCCCCTTGTCCTGTCCCTGGGCATCACTAACAAGAGTCTGGCCGCAGCCTCTTGCCCCTCACCTTTTAGCTCTTGCTGAGCATGGATCAGATCCCCTCTGGGGCTGCTCTTCTGCAGGCTCAAGAGCCGCAAGGCTCTCAGCCTTTCCTCCTCACAGAGATGCTCCAGGCCCCTCAGCCTCTTTGTAGCCTCCACTGGACTCTCTCCAGTAGTTCCCTGTCTCTCTTGAGCTGGGGAGCCCTGTACTGGACCCAGGACTCCATCTTTAGCTTCGCTCAGGCAGAGCAGGTTTTACTCCAAGTCCGTGAAGCCACAGAGTTATTCTGAAGCTTTGGCAAGCTCCATGTGCTCAGGTGATTGTGGATCCCTGGATAAGCATCTGCCAGCCCCCTAAATCTGGGAGCAGGGACACCCTTGGCTAGGGACACCAGCACGAGGACCGTGGCCATGCCGACTTCTCCTGCAAGGTGCTGCCGTGTGAGACAGGCACGTTAGCTCCTCGGGGTGCTCAAGGCTGGCTAATGTTGTGTTGCAAGAGGAACAATGAATGTAAATGAGCTGGAGAAGGTTGTGTTATTAAAGGGAAGAGGGATGGCTCAGCTCTGTGCTGTGGGAAAAGCCAGTGGCCTTATTAAATGTAATTATCTGCAGCGCTAATATAAGCTCCAAGCTCTCCCCGGGTCAGCCTGCCCTCAACTCGAGTTCTGCTCACAATAAAAAGCAGCAGCTGGAAGAGCCTGAAGAGGAGCTGGGAGGAGATGTCCATCACACCAAGCACTTGCTAATTGCCGGTCAAGGGCGAGCAGGGAGCTCTGTGGGACGAGCTGGGAGATGCGCAGAGGAGGTGTAACATGAGCTGCTTGGTGGGGGGAAGAGATGGCTCCAGCCAGACAGCCAGACAGCCCCTGGGAGCTGGGGGGGTGTTTAGCCTGGAGAAGAGGAGGCTCAGGGGAGACCTACAACTACCTGAAGGGAGGTTGTAGCCAGGTGGGGGGTGGTCTCTTCTCCCAGGCAGCCAGCACCAGAACAAGAAGACACAGTCTCAAGCTGCGCCAAGGGACGTTTAGGCTGCATGTTAGGAAGAAGTTCTTCATAGGAGAGACTGGCCATTGGAATGTGCTGCCCAGGGACGTTGTGGAGTCAGTGTCCCTGGAGGTATTCAAGAAAAGCCTGGATGAGGCACTTGGTGGCATGGTTTAGTTGATTAGTTAGGGTTGGGTGATTGGTTGGACTTGATGCTCATGGAGGTCTCTTCCAGCCTGGCTGATTCTGTGATTCTGTGAAGAAGGGATAGCTCCATCCAGGTAGCCACCTGCCCAGAGGAGGAGGTCTTCTCAATGTTTTCAGATACCTTAAGGGTGGGTGTCAAGAAGAAGGGGCCAGTCTCTTGTCAGTGGTGTCCTGTGGTAGGGTGCAGGACAATGGATACAGATTGGAGCACAGGAAGCTCCACCTAAACTTTGTGGCTTGAAGCAAACTCTATTGTGCCTGAGTGAAGACACATCTGGACTGTTTGGTCCAGTTCTGGGCTCCCTGGTTGAAGACTGACAAGGAACTACTACTGGATAGAGTGCAGTGGACCCTACAAAGATGCTGAGGGGCCTGGAGCATCTCTGTGAGGAAGAGGTCTTGAGAGCCCTGGGGCTGCTGAGCCTGGAGAAGAGCAGCCTGAGAGGGGGTCTGCTTAATGCTCAGTGAGAACTAGGGAGCCTGAGGGGGGCAAGAAAATGGGGTCAGACTCTTCTCAGTGGTGCCCAGTTACAGGACAAGGGGCAGCAGACAACCCAGGAGGTTCCATCTGAAGAGGAGAGAAAGTTCTTTGGAGTGAGGCTGCTGGAGCCCTGGAGCAGGCTGCCCAAAGAAGTTGTGGAATCTCCTTCTCTGGAGACTTTCAAGACCTGTCTGGATGTGTTCCTGTGTGACCTGCCCTAGCTGATTGTATTCTGGCAGGGGGGTTGGACTCAATGACCTCCAGAGGTCCTTTCCAGTCCCCACCATTCTGTGATTCTGTGACTCTAGGAGGTGCTTTTCCCGGAGCAGGAATGAGATCAGGTCACCCTTCATACCCTTGTGCTGGGCTACTTCAGCTGGAGGAGGATGCTTAGAAGCTCATCATGCCCATCTTGCCCTAGGATGGTGCTGGTGCAATAGTGCTGATGACCTCAAAGGGAAGAGGAGAGAAGCCAAGATGTGGCAGGGAGGAGGCATCATCCAAAATGAGATGCTTGGGAGCCCTTTGATCTTCTATTGTTTTAATTAACGCCTCTAATAAGAATGTGAGCTGCTGGCTAAAGGATACCTGGATCACCAGCTTAATGAGCTTTCCCTTTGGAGGAGGTGTGAGCCAGCTTGGAATGCTTGGAGACTTCCCAGCAGCGGGCTTGGCTGTCCTGGGAAAGCTCTGGAAGCAGTGAGCAAGAAGAGACAAAGGTTTCTGTTTGCTGGTGGGAAAGCAAATCAGCATTTCCAGCTTGCCTTACAGGAGCACAAACCAATGCAGTCTGCACTGCTTTGAACAGATGCTTCCAACCTTGCTGTCTACAACTACCTGAAGGGAGGTTGTAGCCAGGTGGGGGTTGGTCTCTTCTCCCAGGCAAGCAGCACCAGAACAAGAGGACACAGTCTCAAGCTGTGCCAGAGGAGGTTTAGGCTGGAGGTTAGGAAGAAGTTCTTCATAGAAAGAGAGATTGGCCATTGGGATGGGCTGCTCAGGGAGGTGGTGGAGTCACCATCACTGGAGGTGTTGAGGAAGAGACTGGATGGGGTGCTTGGTGCCATGGTTTAGTTGATTAGATGGTGTTGGGTGATAGGTTGGACTCGATGATCTCAAAAGTCTCTTCCAACCTGGTTAATTCAATTCAACTCCTATTCTATTCTATTCTATTCTATTCTATTCTATTCTATTCTATTCTATTCTATTCTATTCTATTCTATTCTATTCTATTCCATTCCATTCCATTCCATTCCATTCCATTCCATTCCATTCCAACCCAATCTCTTGGGTGCATCTCTTACAGCTTCCACTGGCTGGAAAGAAACCTCTGGGGAAACCAAAATGACCCTCTCTGGACTGTAGATGGTCCATGCCCTGCGTGTGCAGTACCAGGGTGATTAAAGACTTACTCCTCAACCTCTGTGGAGAGGTTGAGTGGGGTCCCCTGCCTGTGGATGGAAGCTGGAGCTTCACTGAGAGCTGCCCACTTATGCTGGGGGAGCAGCAGAGGGGCCCCCACTACTTGGGTCCATCTTCATGTATGCACAAGGTGTTTTGATCAAGAGCTAGCTGGCAGCAGGAGATCTCCATCAGACCAACGAGAGGAGCTGAGCTGAGCTGAGCAGCCAATCTGCAGAGCCCTTGCAGCAGGTTGAGGATAAATGGCACCTCTGAGCAAAGCCCACAAATCACCCAGTCACCAGTGGGCTGAACATGGACTGAACCACCTGAGGTGTGGTCTTGGTACCATGAAACTTCTCTCAAGGGTTCTGGAGGGCTGATGGATGGCTTCAGGTCTCCATGTTGTTCAAACAGGCAGGAAAAAAAGAGACTCATGGAATTGTTTGAGTTGGAAAAGACCTCTAAGATCATCCAGTCCAGCCATCAGCCCCACACCACCATGACCACTAAAGCCAAGTCACACAGTGCCATGTCTATAAGTGCAGGCCATGGGTCCTTCCAGAGCACAGAGGTCTTGGGAGCAGTTTATACCCCAAAGGGCAGAGCTGCCTCTGACAGAGGGAATTTCCTTGCCTCAGATCCAGACAAATCATCCTTGGAAGCCAAACTCTTTGTTGTAAAGGATACAGCAAGGAAGAGGCAGGAGAGACCTTCAGGCTGGAGCCAGGTGGGGGTTGGTCTCTTCTCCCAAGGAACAACTGAAAGGATAAGAGGAAACAGCTTCAAGTTGCCCCAGAGGATGTTTGTGCTGGATGTGAGGGAAAATTTCTTCATTGGAAGGGTTGTGAAGGCCTGGCCCAGGCTGTCCAGGGCAGTGGTGGAGTGCCCAGGGCAGTGGTGGAGTGCCCAGGGCAGTGGTGGAGTCCCCATCCCTGGAGGGCCTTCAAAACCATGGAGCTGTGGTGCTGAGGGACATGGTTTAGTGGTGACCTGGCAGTGCTGGCTTAGTGGTTGCACTCAATGATCTTAAAGGTCTCTCCCAACCAAAGCCTTCCTATGATTGTCCCTCCATAAAACAGGAGATGCCTGGAGGGCAGCCCAGGAGCTGGATAGAGAGCACCGAGTTGTGCCCAGCCCACTCGAGAGACACCAAGAGCCACACGCCTCACCCTTGCTGACTAATTAACTGCTCTGCTGGAATAACAGCTGGGAAGTCTTCTCCTGGGTATCCAGTTGGGCTGGTTGCAGCCCAGGGCTGGACAGATGGATGGCCAGAACTCCATTCCCCACCCTGCACTCAGCCCTGAAGCTTCAAACGGTACCAGGATTGGGCCACGGCAACCAGCCAGCGCGGTGGCAGGTGGTGGCACTGTCAAGCTGACCTGCCAGACCTCCAGCAGCATTTTCTGACCCAAGCCCAGCTTTTTTATTCAGTGGTCAATAAGCCAGTGCTGTGGGCTGGGGGGTCCAGTGGTTAGGCTGAAGATTTCCACTGCAGCAGGTTTTATTTGGGTTCTCTATCTGACCAAGGAATAAGGAAGCGAAACGTTCCCTTTGCTATCAGTAATTTCAGGTTGGGAAGTCATGAGTTTGGTCGTGGAAAGGTTCCCTGTAAATCCATGGGGATGGCACCAGAGCTGCAGGACTTGGTCCAGCTCCCATCAAAGCTCTCTGCTCCCCCCAGACCTCCCCAAGGGGGCTGGGGTTGGCCATCGCGCCGCTGGTCCAAATCATGGGGGGGGGAATCCAGGGTGCTCCAGAAATCATTGCCACGAACAGCAAGGGCTGGCACGTGCTTCCTCAGGTCCTCCCTGGCTGCCAGAGTCATTAACCTGCCCTTGAGTTTCCAGCATGGCTTTGCAGACAGGCTGAGGTGACCAGGAGGATGATCTGAGAGACGGTGGCAGGTCCTGCGGCGCCGGCGTGCAGTGCTTCCTGCTGGCAAGGTAGGGAAGGTCCTCCAGGAGCAGAAACCTTTTTCCTTCCAGAAATGGAGATTTTTGGTGTTTTTTTCAAAGGTGACTCTCAGCCTGTGGTGCCTGGTGGCTTTCCAAACCTGCTGTTTCCAAACCCACCCCAATTCATCTCAACCTCCTCACCTGTCACACCTGGCATCACACGAGAAACCTCTTTGGTCTTTCACCCCGGTGCTTGGTGGCTGCACAGAGCTTCTGTTTAATGGTGACAAGAGTCTCCCTGTTACACCAGTTGTGTGTTTTGGATGGTAAGGTCAGCAGGAGCCATAGACATGAGTCCTAGGGGCTATCAGTGCTTGGAAGAGTGCAGAAAAGGAGAATCACAGGATGATGGAATGGCTTTGGTTAAAACAGACCCACAAGGTCACAGAGTCCAGTTGTTACCCCAGCAGTGCCAGCTCACCACCAAACCATGGCCCTCAGCACCACATCTCCATAGCTTTGAAAGCCCTCCTTGGATGGGGACTCCACCACTGCCCTGGGTAGCTTGGGACAGGCCTTCATAACCCTTTCAGTGAAGAAATTGTTCCTCATGTCCAACCTAAACCTCCCCTGGGGTAACTTGAGGTCATTTCCTCTTGTGCTATTGATTTTTCCTTGGGAGAAGAGGCTGACACCCACCTGGCTGCAAGCTCCTTTCAGACAGTTGTAGAGAGCCAGAAGGTCTCCCCTCAGCCTCCTTTCCTCCAGGCTGAACAACCCCAAGTCCCTCAGCTGCTCCTCAACAGATCTGTTCTCCAGACCCTTCAGCAGCTATGTTGCCCTCCTCTGGACACACTGCAGCCCCTCACCGTCCTTCTGGGAGTGAGAGGCCCAAAACTGAGCCCAGGATTTGAGGTGTGGCCTCCCCTGGAAGAAAGGATCATAGAATCAACAAGGTTGGAAAAGACCTCAAAGATCATCCAGTCCAACCTGTCACCCAACACCTCAGGACTACTAAACCATGGCACCAAGTGCCACCTCTTGAACACCTCCAGGGACGGTGACTCCACCACCTCCCTGGGCAGCACATTCCAACGGCTAACAACTCTCTCTGGGAAGAACTTTCTCCTCACCTCCAGCCTAAACTTCCCCTGGCACAGCTTGAGACTGTGTCCTCTTGTGCTGGTTGCCTGGGAGAAGAGACCAACCCCCTCCTGGCTGCAACCTCCCTTCAGGTAGCTGATGCTGAGGATGCTGAGCTGCCTTCATCTTCGCGTGGTGGCCACCATCTGTGGTGGTCCACAGCCCTGGCAGGCAGTGCTGGCTTGAGCTAATGGTTATAGAAATCAAAAAAATTGATTCCTTCAGGCATCTTCACCCCCTGCAGAGCAGGAAGCAAAGCTGATTTCCCACCCCCCCTCCTTTTTTTTTTTTTTACCTTCCCTTCCCCTGCAATTTCATTTACTACAGGCTGAGAGATTCCTGTCCAGGGCCAGCTCCCCTGTCCTCCAGCTAGTTAGAGCTCAATCCTCCTTAAATTGTCTTTTTGATAACTGTTCTGGCTGCCAGAGCAGAGCTTTCTGTGGGGAATTCACACAGGGCTGCCTTCAACTTCTCCCATCCTTCATATTGCAATATTGCTCTTTACCTAGCAGAAGATATTCCTAATCGGCTTCACCAAAAGCAATAAAGCCTCCTCAACACTTCATTGCCTTTGACATTTAAGGCACACAGCAGGCAGGGGAGCAGGTGGAGGAAGGTGCTGCCTGGGCAGGGTGGGGTGGGGGTGAGGTGGGTGTTGACATCTTATGAGGCATTGATCTGTCTTATGGATCCTGGAATGGTAGAATTGTTAGTTTGGAGGGGAAAAAAAAACAACCCAGGCAGCTGAGGGGAGACCTTCTGGCTGGCTGCAGCTCCCTGGAAGGAGGTTTGAGCCAGGTGGGGGTTGGTCTTTTCTTCCAAGGAACAAGAGGAAATGGCCTCAGGATGCCCCAGGGGAGGTTCAGGTCGGACGTTAGAAGAAACTTCCTCACTGAAAAGGTTCTCAAAGTCTGACCCTGGGCAGCCTGAGCCAGGCCTTCACACCCTTTTCAGTAAAGAAGTTGTTCCTCATGTTCAACCTAAACTTCTCCTGGGGCAACTTGAAGCCATTTCCTCTTGTCCTGTTGCTTGTTCCTTGGGAGAAGAGACCAATCCCCACCTCACGCTAACCTCCTTTCAAGGAGCTGTAAGAGAGCCAGAGGGTCTCCCCACAGCCTGCTTTCACCCAGGCTGAATAACCCCAGTTCCTTCAGCTGCTCATCACCAGCCCTGTTCTCCAGACCCTTCACCACCTTCAGTACCCTTCTCTGGAGCTGCTCCAGCCCCTCAATGTCCTTCTTGGAGTGAGGGGCCAAAAACTGAACCCAGGACTCAAGGTGAAGCCTCACTAGTGCCCAGTGCAGGGGGACAATCCCTGCCCTGGCCCTGCTGGCCACACTGTTTCTGATCCAAGCCAGGATGCTGGTGGCCTTCTTGGCCACCTGGGCACACACTGGCTCATCTTCAGCTGCCAGTGACCAACCCCCCCAGATTCTTTTCCACCAGGCTGTTCCCAGCCACTCCACCCCAAGCCTGAAGCATCCATGGCGTTGTTGTGACCCAAGTGCAGGACTCAAAATGCAGCATCCCTCAGGGATGGCCAAAGGTTTCTGTAGCACCCCCCAGGAACCCACACTGGTCTGGATGATAACCCCATCCAGATCCTGCACGTTTCCCATGTGGCTGCAGGTCATTTCCTTGCTCCTTTTGCTCTGTAACCCCAGACATCTTTTCCCCACCTGGGGATGTCCCTGGTTTGTGATCTTCAGCTCTCCTGCCCCAGCTGGAATGGTTTAGTTTTATGAGGCTGTGACTGCAGACGCTTATCTGTTGCCTACAAGCCCTGGGAGGATTTCAGCTGGAGTAGGAGTAACGTGCTGAGCATCCCTGGCACGATGCCTTTTCTTTCTCCTCTAAAGCCTCATGTTTCCAAATGGGTAATTACTGTGCTGGGATTTATGCAGTACTTCCTTTAAGTGGTTGTGTGGGCTGCCATTTCTCCATGAATTGGGGGGGTGGGGGGGGAGGGAGGAAAGAAAAGGGAAAAAAAAGAAAGCAAAAGAAAAAAAAAAGAAGAAAAAAAGGCAAAAGGAAAACAGAAGAAAAAAGGGCAAAAGAAAAAAAAAAGAGGAAAAAAAGGGCAAAATATTAAAAAAAAAAAGAAGAAAAAAGGGCAAAATATTAAAAAAGAAGGAAAAAAGGCAAAGGAAAAGATGAAGGAAAAAAAGGGCAAAATAAAAAGAAAGAGGGGAAAAGGGCAAACTATAAAAAAAGAGAGGGAAAAAAGCAAAATATTAAAAAAAAGGGGGGGAAAGGCAAAAGAAAAGAAGAAAAAAGGGCAAAATAAAAAAAAAGAGTGAAAAAGAGCAAAATTTAAAAAAGAAAAAGGCAAAAGAAAAGAAGGGGAAAAAAGGGAAAATAAAAAGAAAGGGAAAAAAGGCAAAATAAAAGAAGGGGGGGAAAGGGAAAAATAGAAGGAAAAAGAGCAAAATAAAAAAAGGGAAAAAAAGTCAAAGAAAAGAAGAAGGGGAAAAAGGGGGAGATAAAAAGAAAGGGGAAAAAAGGGCAAAATTAAAACAAAAAGGAAAAAAGGGAAAAGAAAAGAAGAAGAAAAAACAGAAAACAAAAGGGAAAGAAAAAATAGGAGGGAAAAAGGGGGGAAAGGGAAGCAAAAAGATAAAAAAAGGGAGAAATGAGAAAAAGGGAGGAAAGGAAAAAGGGTTCAAAAGAAAAAAAAGGGAAGAAGAAGGAAAAAAGGGAAGAGGAAGGAAAAAAGGGAAGAAGAAGGAAAAAAGGGAAGAAGAAGGAAAAAAGGGAAGAAGAAGGAAAAAAGGGAAGAAGAAGGAAAAAAGGGAAGAAGGGAGAAAAGGGAAGAAGAAGGGAAAAAAGGGAAGAAAAAGAAAAAAAGGGAAGAAAAAGGGGGGAAAAAAGGGAAGAAAAAGAAAAAAAGGGAAGAAAAAGGGGGAAAAAAAGGAAGAAAAAGGAAAAAAGGGAAAAGATAAAGGGGGAAAAAGGCCCAAAAAAAAGGAGGGGGAAAGGATTAAAAAGGAGGGGAAAGGAAAAAGAGAAGGAAATTAAAAGGGGGGGGAGGACAAAAAGGGGGGAAAGAAAAAAAGGGGCAGGAAAAGGAAAAAATAAAACAAAAATAAAAATACAAGGATGGGGGGGGGAAAGGGGGGAGGGGGAAGGGGGGAAAAGAGGAGGAATAAAGAAAGAAGGAAGGCAGAAAGCAAAAGGCACAAAAGCCCTACCGCAAGCCGGGAGCTGAACGCAGCGGCGGCAGCCGGGCGAGGGCAGAAATGAGATCAGCCCTTACCTGGCAATACCAGGGAAGTGGTCTCTCCAAATTGAGCTGTTTCCATTCTCCTTGCCCCTGAGCTACGAGGAGGAGATTGGCTGCAAATGATCAGGCTTTTTTTTTTCCCCCCTGTCTAGAATAAATATTCTGGAAATGGAGCGAGTCGTAAATAAGCGAGCAGGCAATATCCTGGGTTATGAAGAGATAATTTCGATCTTTAATAGCTGAGGAGACCCTGGGGAGTGGCTGGAAGTGGCCTGCCTGGCCCTGGTATTGATGAGGAGAAAAAGACAAACAAGCAAAGGGGGGGGAGGGGGGGAAAACCCCCCAACAAAACGACCAAAGAGAAGTCAAACAACACAAAAGCCCCAACCCTGTTTGTTTCTTTAACCCTGACATTATTGATGCTGGGAGGGAAATGGTTTGAAACTAGGGCAGGTTGAGGCTATGAGCAAGCTGGTGTAGTGGGAGGTGTCCCTGCCCATGGAAGGGGGGGGTTGGAACTAGGTGATCTTTAAGGTCCTTTCCAACCCAACTCTTGAATGTGTCTGGAGAAGGGCAGCGAGGCTGGGGAGAGGCCTTGAGCACAGCGCTACAAGGAGAGGCTGAGGGAGCTGGGGTTGCTTAGCCTGGAGAAGAGGAGGCTCAGGGGAGACCTTATTGCTCTCTACAACTACCTGAAGGGAGGTTGTAGCCAGGTGGGGGTTGGTCTCTTCTCCCAGGAAACCAGCAGCAGAACAAGAGGACACAGTCTCAAGCTGCCCCAGGGGAGGTTTAGGCTTGAGGTGAGGAGAAAGCTCTTCCCAGAGAGAGTTGTTAGCCATTGGAATGTGCTGCCCAGGGAGGTGGTGGAGTCCCCATCCCTGGAGGTGTTCAAGAGGGGATTGGATGTGGCACTTGGTGCCATGGTTTAGTAGTCATGAGGTTTTGGATGACAGGTTGGACTGGATGATCTCTGAGGTCTTTTCCAACCTTATTGATTCTATGATTCTATGACTCTATGATTCTATGAGGTAGACTTAGGCTGGAACTTAAGAGGGAGTTCTGCACAATGAGAGTGGTTGAACACCAGCCCAGGCTGCCCAGAGAGGTGGCAGATGCCCCATCCCTGGACCCATTGGGGGTCACATTGGGGCTCACTCCCCATCAAAGACTTGTTTGACCTTCTGCAGCACCTACAGACATCTGGGGGGTAGAGAGGTGGGAGATGCCCCATCCCTGGAGCCATTGCAGGTCAGGTTGGTTGGGGCTCTGAGCAACCTGCTCCGGTTGCAGCTGTCCCTGCTGACTGCAGGGGGTTTGGATGATGACCTTTAAAGGTCTGTTCCAACCTAAACCATTCCCTGATTCTGTGATTTTAGATCCAAAAAGAGAGAAGAGAAAGAAGCAAAACAAACAGAAGGCCAGCACTCTAATCTGCCTGGTCAGGGTAGTGAAATACTGGCACAGGATGCCCAGAGACGTGGTGGAGGCCCTGTCCCTGGAAACATTCAAGGTCAAATTTAATGGGACCCTGAGGAACCTAATCGAGCTAGAGGTGTCCCTGCTCCCTGCTGGGGGGGTTGGACAGGATGACCTACCTGGCTCCATTCTGTGATTCTATGAAGTCACAACCTGCTGAGGTTGAAACCTGCAGGCAGAGGCCAGCCAGGGCTGGGATTATCCAAGGGCTCAGCCCCAGTTTATCAGCTTGGGAAAAGCTGCCCCAAACTCCCACCAAAGCCCCACTGCTGCTGATGGCACCGTGCCTGCATCCCAGGATGGTGCTGCTGGCAGCATCCCCAGGGAGGGGTGCACATACCAGGAGAGGACAAAGATCTCACTGGGACATTCCCCACCTTCAAATGAGGATCAAGAGGGGAGATATTCCCCCACCAGGAAGAACTCCACACGAGTATCTGGATATATTGGCAGAGGTGAGGACAGCCCTGGCCCTGGGAGCTGTGAGGTGGGATGATAATTAATAAGAGTTGCCTGGATCAAGCTCCAATTTTGATGGGATTAGTCTTAATAGTTTTATTTTTAAAAGCCATTTAATGACTAATCAGCTCGCCCTGAGGAGCTAAGACGTGCTGCTGCTCTCTAAACCAGTCTGTGAGGGGGCTTTACTGGAGGGCACCTGGGATGGCTCCTCAGAGCTTCTTACAGTGCCCTGCTTGTCTCAGTCCCTGGGTTGAGCTGTCTGCAGCCAGGAGCATCACTCTGTGTGGGTGGGAGAGGTGGAGCTGGACCAAGTGAAATGTCCTGCAGACAGCTTGAAGATGACACCGAGTTGGGAGGCAGTGCTGATCTGCTGGCTCTGAGCAACCTGATCTAGTGGGAGGTGTCCCTGCCCATGGCAGGGGGGGATGGAACTAGATGTTTTTGAGGCCCCTTCCAATGCTAATGATTCTATGTTTCAGAGTAGGGAAGTTCTACAGAGGAATCTGGCCAGGCTGGATCAATGGGCCAAGGCCAATGGGATGAGGCTTAACAAGGCCAAGGTCTGGGTCCTGCTCTTGGGTCACAACAACCCCATGAACAGTCCAGGCTTGGAGCAGAGTGGATGGAAACTGCCTGGTGGAAAAAGAATCTGGTGGGGGTTGGTTGGCAGCAGCAGAAGATGAGCCAAGGTGTGCCTAGGTGGCCAAGAAGGCCACCAGCATCCTGGCTTGGATCAGCAATGGTGTGGCCAGCAGGACCAGGGCAGGGATTGTCTCCCTGCACTGGGCACTGGTGAAGCCACACCTTGAATCCTTGGTTTAGTTTTGGGCTGCTTGCTTCAAGAAGGATATTCAGGAGCTGGAGCAGGTCCAGAGAAGGGCAATGAAGCTAATGAAGGATCTGGAGAACAGCTCTGGTGAGGAGCAGCTGAGGGACCTGGGGTTCAGCCTGAAGGAAAGGAAGCTGAGGGAAGTCCTTCTGGCTCTCTGCAACTCCCTGAAAGGAGGTTGGAGTCAGGTGGGGGCTGGTCTCCCAAGGAACAAGCAACAGGACAAGAGGAAATGGCCTCAAGTTTTCCCAGGGGAGGTTTAGATTGGACACAATGAACAATTTCTTCTGCCTGAGGGTTGTCAAGTCCTGTCCCAGGCTGCCCGGGGCGGTGGTGGAGTCCCCATCCCTGGAGGGGTTTCAAAGCCTTGGAGACGCGGTGCCGAGGGACGTGGTTTGGCGGCGACCTGGCAGTAGCCACCTTGTGATATCTCCATCACCTTCCACCCAAAGGCTGACCAAGGGAGCAGCAGGGATCCATCCCCCGGGGCTGGCTGGGGTGGGGGACACGATTGCTTTGTTATTAAATGATCTGTGTTTGCTTTTTAACGAGCCCTCGCGCCCGATCTGTTTCATCCCAGTAAATCTGTGATTTCCATTTAATTCCCAGTAACCTTTCCAGGAGCAGTGAGGTGTGAAGGAATTTAATGACACAAAGCTACACTGATGAAGAGACCATTCATATTCATTAGGCTCACACATTAGCAGTCCTGCCGGTGACATTTCTCCACCGCGGGCTTGAGGCTGAGGCTTTACAGGGGCGAGGAGCTGAGGGAGCTGCACCATCCATCCCCCTGCACAGCCACGTGAAAGAAATGAAAGCAAGGCTTGAAAGTGGACATTCTCACACTTGGCCTAAGGGCTGGGACCTGGAGAAGCTGTGATGACCCCAGAGAAGAGGTCTGGTGAGGAGCAACGAAGAGATCTGGAGAAAAGGAGAGTGAGGGGAGACCTCCTGCCTCTCTGCAGCTCACTGAAAGGAAGTTGGAGCCAGGTGGGGGTTGGCCTCCCAAGGAACAAGCAGTAGGACAAAAGGAAATGGTCTCAGGTTTTCCCAGGGAGGGTTTAGGTTGGACATGAACAATTTCTTCCCCCTGAGGGTTGTCAAGGCCTGTCCCAAGCTGCCCAGGTCAGTGGTGGAGTCCCCAAAGCTGTGGAGATCGGTGCTGAGGGCCATATGGGGTTTAGTGGTGAGCTGGCAGTGCTGGGGGAATGGTTGGACTTGATGGTCTTTAGATCTTTTCCAACCTAAACAATTCAATGACTCTGTGCTCCCCCTCCTCTCCCTGCATGGATGGCCCAGCAACAGGATCACAAATTTCCCTCCTTGAACATTGCTTAGGATCCAGTAGGAAGAATCAGAATGTCCCTTTCCCTTGCACCCCCAGCCCTTGGCTGTCCATGAGACACCATTCTGCTGCCAGCAGAGTGCAAGCCATGGCTACAGGTGATCCAAGCCCACAAAGGAGTTGAATGGTCCTTATAGAACAGAATGGAATGGAATGGAATGGAATGGAATGGAATGGAATGGAATGGAATAGAATAGAATAGAATAGAATAGAATAGAATAGAATAGAATAGAATAGAATAGAATTAACCAGGTTGGAAGAGACCTTCAAGATCATCACATCCAACCTATCATCCAACACCATCTAATCAACTAAGCCATGGCACCAAGCCCCCCATCAAGTCTCCTCCTAAACACCTCCAGTGATGGTGACTCCACCACCTCCCCGGGCAGCCCATTCCAATGGCCAATCACTCTCTCTATGAAGAATTTCTTCCTAACCTCCAGCCTAAACCTCCCCTGGTGCAGCTTGAGACTGTGTCCTCTTTCTTGTTCTGGTGCTGGTTGCCTGGGAGAAGAGACCAGCCTCTGCCTGTCTACAACCTCCCTTCAGGTAGCTGTAGACAGCAATTAGGTCTCCCCTGAGCCTCCTCTTCTCCAGGCTAAGCAACCCCAGCTCCCTCAGCCTCTCCTCACAGGGCTGTGCTCCAAACCCCTCCCCAGCTTTGTTGCCCTTCTCTGGACACCTTCCAACACCTCAACATCTTTCCTAAACTGAGGGGCCTGGACACAGGACTCAAGGTGTGGCCTAACCAGTGCAGTGTACAGTGGCACAATGACCTCCCTGCTCCTGCTGGCCACGCTGTTCCTGACACAGGCCAGGATGCCATTGGCCCTCTCAGCCGCCTGGGCACACTGCTGGCTCGTGTTCAGCCTCTCCTCAAGCAGCACCCCAACCACCTTCTCAGGAAAAAAAAAACCAAACCAACCAAAACCAAAAAAGGAAAACAACAACAACAACAACAACAACAACAACAAAAACCCCCAACATTTATTGAAGCAGCTGAGTTTGTGACGTGCCCACTATGCGAGCAGGCAGACGCAGTCTTAGGGCTGCAAATGAAACATTAATTAATTGAGCAGCAGGAAGGATATAAATAACTGAATCAGATGGTGGGACTTATTCATGAGTTCCTGATGGAAGGCAATTGTTATTCCTGGCTCTGCAGGTTAATGAACATCTTCTCTTTTCCCCCACCATCAAGCACTAAAAATGCGAGCAGGCCCGAGCTGTGCCCTGGGGCTCCCGTTCTCCTCCCCAGCCTGGTGTCCCACATAGCCCCTGGGTGGCCTCAGCACATGGTCTGCTTTGGAGGATGTAGGGCAGGGCAGTGGATGGGGGAAGGGATTGTAGAACCATAGAATCAACATCCCCCCAGCCTAGGAGAGGAACCTCAGCATCCCCCCAGCCTAGGAGAGGAACCTCAACATCCCCCAGCCTAGGAGGGGAACCTCAACATCCCCCAGCCTAGGAGAGGAACCTCAGCATCCCCCCAGCCTAGGAGGGGAACCTCAACATCCCCCAGCCTAGGAGAGGAACCTCAACATCCCCCAGCCTAGGAGAGGAACCTCAGCATCCCCCCAGCCTAGGAGGGGAACCTCAACATCCCCCAGCCTAGGAGAGGAACCTCAGCTTCCCCCCAGCCTAGGAGAGGAACCTCAGCATCCCCCAGCCTAGGAGAGGAACCTCAGCATCCCCCCAGCCTAGGAGAGGAACCTCAGCATCCCCCAGCCTAGGAGAGGAACCTCAGCATCCCCCCAGCCTAGGAGAGGAACCTCAGCTTCCCCCCAGCCTAGTAGCAGCCCTCAGCATCTCCTAGCCTGAGAGAAGTCCTTCAGCATTCCTCAGCCTGAGAAAGGTTCCTCAGCATAGCCTCAGCATCCCTTAGTCTGGAAGTGCTCCCTGACCATTCCTCAGCATCCCTTAGCCCAGGAGCATCCCTCAGCATCTCCCAGCCTGGGGGAGGTCCGTTGGCATCTCCCATACTCAGAGTGATCCCTCAGCATCCTTCAGTTCAGGAGAAATCCCTCAGTATCTCCCAGCCTGGGAGAAGTCCTTTAGCATTCCCCAGCCTGGGAGTGATCCCTCGGCATCCCTCAGCTCAGAAGCAGTCCCTCTGCATCTCTCAGCCTGGGAAAGGTCTTTCAGCATTCCCCAGATATGGGAATGATCCCTCAGCATTCTCCAGCCCCGGAGCAGTGCCCAAGCCCCGTGGCTGCACATCGGGTCTGGCTGTAGCTCAGACAGGAGTCAGTGATGGGCTGTCACCGTCAGCCACCCAAGCTGATCCTTCCATTGCCTTCTCTCTGCCTTTCCTCTGCTTTTTCTCTGCCTTTTTCTCTCCCTCTCTCTCTTTTTTTCCCCCCTTTTCCCCCTCTCCTCTCCTCTCTTTTCACTTTGATTGGAATGGAGCCTCCTGGGAGACGTGAACTCATCGCAAATGGCTTCCCAGGGATGGGAGCAAATGAAATGTAACAAATCTCCATTTGCAATTTTGGGGGCACGTGACTGGAATGGAGAGAGAGAGAGAGAGAGGGAGAGAAAGGGGATGGGGGGGCCCAGCTCTTCTTCCTCGGTGCGTTACCGAGCAGCCAGCAGATGCTGCCTGCTCAAATGAACTCCTTATCACCTTCCGCCTTCATTTCCAGCCCTGCTACACACCACAGCGAGAATGGCACAGCCCGGCCCATTTAGCCCAGGAGTTCTGCTCCCCTGCCACGTGCAGGAGGGAGAGCATCACCTTGCAGCTTTTTTCTTCACAGCTCAGAGCCTCGGCGTGCGGCTTTCAAGAGGTTCTTGTGGGCGCCTGAGAGCCTCAGCGATGCTGCGGAGCTCCTGTGCCCGGTGAGCCCTCCGCACGCGCTCTGTGGCACGCTGCGCCGTGCCGCGGTGACCCCTGGCGTCGTAGAATCCCAGCCTGGTGGAGGTTGGAAGAGGCCTTTGGAGTTCATCCAGTCCAACCCTCCCTGATCAAGCACAGGCAGCCCAGGATCACAATGGCCAGGTGGGTTTGGAAGCTCTCCAGATAAGGAGACTCCACAACCTCCCTGGGCAACCTGTTCCAGAGCTTCAGCATCCTCACGCCAAAGAATTTCCTCCTTCTGTTCATGTGTAACCTCCTGGCTTCCAGCTTGTGCCTGCTGCCCCTTGTCCTGTCAGTGGGCACCACTGACAAGAGTCTGGCCCCATCCTCTTGTCTCCCACCCTTCAGCTCTTGCTGAGCATGGATCAGATCCCCTCTCAGGCTGCTCTTCTCCAGGCTCAACAGCCCCAGAGGTCTCTCATCCTTCCCTCCTCACAGAGATGCTCCAGGCCCCTCAGAATCTCTGTAGCCTCAACCTTTCCTCTCTCTCAACCTTTCCTCCTCACAGAGATGCTCCAGGCCCCTCAGAATCTCTGTAGCCTCCACTGGGCTCTCTCCAGTAGTCTCTCATGAACTGGGGAGCCCAGCACTGGATCCAGTACTCCAGATGTGGTGTGAGTAGGGCATGGTAGAGAGGGAGGAGAAGCTCCCTTGACCTGCTGGCCACACTCTTCTTCACGTCCCCCAGAAGACAAGTTAATTTGAAGTGAGCAAAGAAAGGAGGAGAGCTTTGCTAACGAGACACAGATGAATCTCCACTGGCTCCCAGGGTGCTGAGGGAGCTGTTTCTCCGGCGCTAACAACCCAGCCTACAACATCCAGCCAGGCTGCTGCTGTTTGCTGTCGTTAAGAGATGCTAATGATAACTTTATCTGCAGCTAGCTGCATGAGGCTCCCAGCTCCCAGCAGTGGGAAGGTCCCTGTCACGCAGGCTCCTAGGGCACGTGGCAGCAGCTGGAACATCCACAGCAGTGTGGGTAGGATGGGAGCACTGGGGGATAGCTGGGGAACGACTTCTGCCCAGTAACAAGCAACAGGACAAGAGGAAAAACCAGCCTCAGGTTGCACCAGAGGAGGTTTAGATTGGATGTGAGAAGAAAGATCCTCACTGAAAGGGTTCAGCTTGTGGCAGGGGAGGATTAGGTTGGATAAGAGAAGGGAGTTCCTCACTGAACGGGTTCAAGATGCAGCAGTGGTGGGGTTAGGCTGAATATCAGAAGAAACTTCTTCCCTGAAAGGGTTCTCAAGTCCTGGGACAGGCTGTCCAGGGAGGTGCTTGAAGCCCCATCCTTGGAGGGGTTTCAGAGCCATGCAGATGCGGTGCTGAGGGACCACGCCAGACTTGGTAGAGTTAGAGAATGGACTCAATGATCTTAAGGAGCTCTTCCAACCAAAATGAGTCTATGATTCTATGAAATGAGGAATTGGTGCCATCAGGGGTTGTCAGATCTTGTGGACACCCCAGCTGTCCCACCAAAGTATGGGCTCTTTGGCTATCCCTCAGCTGGAAAGGAAGGCTGGAAAAGACCTGGGCTTCTCTCTGGGACATTAGCTCTGATCCCACCTGATGAGCCATGGAGGAGAGTGATGGAGAATGAGTTTCTGATGGTGAAGGTGGTTGAGCACTTGGAGATACTTCCCAGGGAGGCTGTGGAGCTCCAGCCATCCTTGGAGGCACTCTATGCCAAGCAGCACATGATCCTGGGCACCCTCATTCCAATGGGGCTGCTGAGTTAGTGGCAGATCTGAGGGAGGAATCTCAGAATCCCAGAATGGTGGGGCTTGGAAGGGACCTCTGGAGATTATCCAGTCCAACATCCCTAGTAAAGCAGGAGTACTCCTGAAAGGTGGCTGGAACTAGGTGGGGGTTGGTCTCTTCTCCCAAGGAACAAGCAAGAGGACAAGAGAAAATGTCCTCAAGTTGCACCAGGGGAGGTTTAGGTTGGATATTAGGAACCATTTCTTTCCTGCAGGAGTGGTCAGGCATTGGGACAGGCTGCCCAGGGGGGTGGTGGAGTCACCAGCCCTGGAGGTGTTCCAGAAACACATGGCCATGACACCTGGGGACATGTTTTGATGGCCATGGTGGCGTTGGGTTGATGGTTGGACTTAGTGATCTTAGAGGCCTTCTCCACCACAAACAGTTCTGTGACCACTCAGCTGGAGCTTGGCAGAAGTCACCCCTGACACGTGTCACCTCTCTAACACCCCAAGCTGATAAACCTCACCTAAGCTTTGTGCTTTACACCACTCAGGCTGCCGCAGGACTCCACCCCACTCCCTTCCCACCCACAGTCCGTGGGCTCCAGGATTCCTCCTTGTGGTGTAGAGTAGTGTAGACATGGCATCTGAGACATGACCTAGCGGGCATGGTGGTGTTGGGCTGGTGGCTGGACTGGGTGACCTTCGAGGTCTTTCCCAACCTTAACAGTTTCATGACTCTGTGACCTTACAGCCACCAGGCCCTGGCCACAGCAGCGCAACCTCCAGCGAGCAGCAAACCGCCGGCAGCCGCGGCTCTGGTTCGCACGCAGCCGGCGAGCAGAAACCACCGGGAGGAGAAAACAGCAGAGAAATGCAAATGCAGTGGAAAAACTGAGTACATCTGATGGGGGCCAGGGTTCACCATCTTGCAGCAGGCAGTTTCTACCGAGGTGCTTTCTGACTCTTGGTTTGCTTTTTGTTCCTTTCCCCGCTTCGAGTAGCTGGTTCTGGCGGCGAAGATGTTTCCTGAGGTCCTAATCAGCCTGGAAGTTGGTGGCTTTGCAGGGTGGGGAAGTGCTACCAGGAAAGAGAAAAACAACAAAAAAAGCAACACCCACCAAGCTAGAGGAATCAAAGGGATCCTTATTTTCATATCTACAAAGACAGAGATGTTTTGCCCAGGGAGGTGGTGGAGTCACCACCCCTGGAGGTGTTCAAGAAATGTGTGGGCATGGCACCGGGGACAGGGTTTCAGGGCCATGGTGGTGTTAGGTGGAAGGTTGGACCTGATGATCTCAGAGGTCTTTTCCAACCCAAACAATGGTGTGATTCTCTGGTTCCATTAGTGTCCATGGTGATCTTAGGCTGGTGATCTCACAGGTCTTTTCTGGCTGAAACAGTTGTGTGGTTCTGTGGTCTAAGAGTGGTAAACAGGGAGATGCTAGGTTATGTTTGGACTTAATGACCTTAGAGGTCTTTGCCAACCCAAACAGTTCTATGATTACATGATTCTATTGACAGCCATGGTGGTCTTAGGTTGATGGCTGGACTCAAGACCTCTTAGAGGTCTTCTCCAACCAAAACAATCCTGTGATTCTGTGCTCTGAGATGACTTCAGGATGGTTTGGGGCTGTTGGAAAGGAGGAGGTAGGGAAGGTCTTTAGCTGAATCACAGTTAAGTACAGCAGATACCAACCACAGCCTCAAATCCCTGCTTATTCAGGGAAGATCTTGAAGCATGTAATTAACTCTAAGCACATGCTTAGGTGCCTTCTAAGTGGTGATGCTCTGCTGAATTAGGGCCCTAATTATTGGGTTGCTACCCTAGACATGTTTACCCTTTGTCAGCCTTGCTTGCCCTGGCGTGGGTGCTCCATGGCATGCTGCCCAGGCCAGCATGGGGCAAACTGGGCACACCAGCCCCAGGGAGGACCTTGGCTGCGTGTCTGGCAGGCCAGCAAGTCCTGGCAGTGTTTGGGAGTTCCAGGAATGAGCCATGCCAAAGCTCATTGAGGTGCAGAATACCAGAATGCTGGGTCCAGTTCTGGGCTCCCCAGTTCAAGGAGGACAGGAACTTGTTGGAGAGGGTGCAGCAAAGGGCCACAAAGATGCTGAGGGCATCTCCCTGCTGAGGAAAGACTGAGAGAATTTGGTCTCTTTAGCCTGGAGCAGAGCAGCTTGAGGGGGGATCTCATCAATGCTGATCAATATTTCAAGGGTGTGTGTCAGGAGGGTGGGGCCAGGCTTTTGTCAGCGGTGCCCTGTGACAGGACAAGGGGCAACAGGCACAAGCTGGAACATCAGCATATGAGGAGGAACTTCTTTAAAGGTGAAGGAGCACTGGAGCAAGCTGCCCAGAGAGGTGGTGGAGTCTCCATCCCTGGAGGGATTCCAAACCCACCTGGATGTGCTCCTGTGTGACCTTCTCTAGGCACCCTTGCCTTGGCAGTGGGGTTGGACTGGATGATCTCCAGAGGTCCCCTCCAACATCTTCGACTCTGTGACTGTGTGCAGCACGAGTGCAGTCTAAGCCAGGGGTCCAGCACCACCACGCCCTCAAGCTCTGCTCCCCCATGCTTGTGACCAGCTCACGGATGCAGAACCTTCCTCTTCCTCTTGTGCAAAGAGCCAGCAGCAGCTTTATCAGCCACGATAAACATCTGTAAGTCAAGCAGGTCTCCAGAGGGGCCAACCGCCTCACGCTGCCAGCTGTGCTCCGGAGGGCTGTCCTGAGCAGGGAGCCAACGCCGCACGCTCCTCCCAGCTCCCGAGCTTCCCAAAGGGATGAAGAACACAGGCAGGAAAAGGCCACAAAGCCTTGGGCGACACGGGGTGAGGTATTTATAGCTGAGGCTTTCATGTCTCAGAGCACAGGAGGCCAAGCTAAACATGCCGAGGCTGCAAGAAAGCAGGAAACGAAACCGGAGCGTCGCTGGCCGGAGCTCCAACCAGCCCGAACCACAGAGCTCCTCAGTGTGTTCAACCAAGCCAAGCTCTGCTGGCCCCATCCTTGGCAAGGGCAGCCTGTTCCTGCTCCAGCCCGTGGCATGAAGGGGTTAATGGGTGAAGCTTTTCCACTTGTCTCAGTCACAGGCTCTGGGGAGGGGTGGTTTGAGGTTTTGCAAAGCAAATGTAACCTTCATTTGCAAACCACGCTGGCTTTCGAGGGGCTCTGAGAGGAGTTCAGCTTGCCTTGGCCAGGCTTCCTCCTGCCAGCTGCTGGGCTTCTGCTTTTTGGGGACCCTCCCATGCTCTCCTTCCCCTCCCTTCAGGGACCTCATTGTTTGTGCATCACAGAATCACAGCATCACAGAATGGTAGGGGCTGGAAGAGACCTCTGAGGATCACCGATTCCAGCCTCCCTGTCAGAGCTGGGTCACCCAAAGCAGGGCCCTGAAAGCTTGCAGAGCTCTGTCCTTGCCCACATGGTGCAGGCTGACATGCCACAGTGTGCTCCTCCTTCTCTTGGTGCACCCTCAACCATTACCCCCAGCTGTTTGGGGACAGCACATTGCAGAGGATCTTTGCCCTTGGGCTGCAGCACATGGAGCCAGCTCAAGGCCAGCTTTGGCACTTCTGGCTCTGCAGACAGCAGGTCCTCTGCAGATGGGTGCTTGGAGCTCTGCTCTCCTCTCCAGACCTCCTGAGAAATTAACCTGTCCCCAGAGTGTGCCCAGGGGCTCACCTGGGAGCACTTACTGCCCATTTCACACCTGACACATAGGTTGCCACCACATCACTTTGCCTCCTGATGGCAAGCCTGCCCCAAATGCCTCGTGCAATCATCACAGAATCATAGAACCAAGGGACCTTTCAAGGTCATCTTGAACAACCTCCCTGCACTCAGCAGGGATATCTTCAGCTGGAGCAGGTTGCTAATGGCCCCAGACAACCTCACCTGGAATGGGTCCAGGGATGGGGCATCCCAACCTCTCTGAGCCACTTGGGCCATAGTGTCTTTGCCCTTGTTGGTATTAAAGGCCTTTTCCAACCCAAATGAGTCTACAACTCTATGACACTTGGTGCCATGGTTTAGTCATGAGGTCTGTGGTGACAGGTTGGACTTGATGATCTTTGAGGTCTCTTCCACCCTCGGTGATTCTGTGATTCTGTGTGACTCTAAGTGCATCCCACGAGGTGCAACCAGCAGCTCAGGAGCAAGCCCCTGAGGAGCTGCTGCAAGCCGCCTGGGACTCTGGAGTCTCCTGGGGAGGATTCAGTCCTCGATCCTCGACCTTGAAACCACTTGGTCCAGCTCTGCTTGCTTCCTCCCAGAATTGTTCACCAGGGTTAGGAGGCTATTTTCCCTCCCCTGCCAGGTTGCAACACCCAACCTGGAACCAGAACAACCCTTGATGAAAGGAGAAACCCCACGTTTCACGTTGCCCTAATGATTTCCACCGAGCTTTAATGGCTGTGAAACAGAAACAAGTCCTCGCTGGCACATCAAAGCCCTGGAAAAAATGTAGTCAACGGTTCCTCTGAGCCATCCTGCATCTCAAGTGCTGTGAGATACCATCATGAATAATATGGGCTCTGCAACCAGCTTGCACAAGAGGCGGTGAAGCAACGCTCCACCACGCACCCTCCCTCCCTCCTAGGGTGCATCAAAAGCCCCACGAGACGGGCAACTCATCTCCAGAGAGCTGCAGGTCTCGAGGTGGTTGGAGGCAGAGATGGGTGATCTCCTGGGGAGGAGGAGGAGGAGGAGGCTGGGATGTGATACCTTGGCCAAAGCGCTAGGTTGGCACGCAAGCTTTGTGTGTCACCGGGTCTGACACAACTCCTCATGTTGGTGGTTGTGGAGGCCAGAGCTTCCCTCTCCTGGGAGTTGCTACATCTTCTTTCTAAGCTTCCTTCACGGACTCACATGATGATGGTGGGAGTTGGAAGGGACTTTTGGTGATCATCTAGTCCAACACTGCTGCTGAAGCAGGGTCACCCACAGCAGGCAGCCCAGGAATGTGTCCAGCTGGGTTATTTGTAAGTCTCCAGGGAAGGAGACTCCACAGCTTCTCTGAGTCTAGTCTAGTGCTCCAGCATTCTCAAAGTAAAGATAGGGTTTTTTTCCTGAAGTCCAAGAGAAGCCTCCTTCACCAGGTCTGGGCCTGTGGGGATAGAAAAAAAGAGCAATGGTTTGAAACTAGGGCAGAGTAGGTTTAGGTTGAACATAGGAGGAAGTTCTTTACTATGAGGGCGACAAGACACAGGAAGGAGTTGTGGATGCCTCATACTTGGAAGAGTTTAAGCCCAGGCTGGATGAGGTTTTGGGCAAGCTGCTCTAGTGGGAGGTGGGCTTGGAACTAGATGATCATTAGGGTCCCTTCCAATTCAAACCATTCGATGATCCCTCAGTTCTTCCTGGGCCACCCCAATGGAGGGGTTGGATCAGGTCCATGTGGTTACCACCTTCACCGTGACAGAGAGGAAGGTGAATGACCGCAGAGCCCATCCTTTGGTGGGAGGACACATGATCTCACAGCCCCCCAAATGCACCAGTCCCTCCTTTCACAGAGTCACAGAATCATTTTGGCCTTTAAGATCATTGAGTCCAACCATTCTCTCCCTCTCCCCCACCGCTCGCTTGAGCAAACACCATCTCGCCTCATCTCCCTCTGTCAGGTGGCCGGCGGGAGGAGATAAGCCAAGGGGATGGGATCTGTGTGAGCTTGGCACACCTCAGCACCAGCCAGCTGCTTAGTCAGGCATTCCCAGTCCTTCAGCAATTACAACACGGAGCAAAGAAAGACACCTGACTTGCAAATAACGTTGGGCAAGGGACGATGAGTCTCCTGCCCACAGAACCAGCCCTGGGGCTCACCACGCCGCCTGCCTCTGACACAGTTCAATGTGCTGATGACAGAGGATTACAAGAAGGAACAGTCCAGCCTCAGTGGATGGTTTCACTCGAGAACTGCAACCCAATTTGCTAATTCCTCTGGTATTTCTGGCAGCAGCTCTGCCTGCTGCACGCCTTCCACGCTAACGTCTTCCTCAGCTGGCAGCTCCTTCAGGGGTTATCGTGATTTTTTTTTTTTGGAAGGGATTGAGCAGCCCCATTACTCATGCATCACTGGATGTTCCTCAAGTGGCTGTGGAGCTCTGTGTGCGTGTGTGTGTTCCTGGAGAAGCTTGGTAGGACGCCGTGGGTTGAGGAACCCAGGAGCGGGCTGGGACGATGCTGTTGCGTGGGATGGCAATTCTCCACAACAAGGTTTGGAGGAGGAACACGAAGGCACACATGGACAGGAGCACTGCCCTGTCACTGGTGTGGCCAGCCCTCGGGTGCTTGGTTTGTTCTGGCTGTGGCATGGGCAACGGGGTCTTCCTCACCATGAGTCACCACACGGCACTGAGAGCTCCGGGCTGGGTGGAGATGGGAACGGAGATGGGGCTGGAGATTGGTGCCGTCTCGCAAACGCTGCCTGCTTTGCCTCTTGGAGGTGAAGCCACCCTACTGCCCTCCCCAGTCTGCTCCTTCCTTGCTACCCCACAGCTTGGCCTGGGTTTTCATGAAGAATGGGACATGCCCAGCTTTGACAGCCCACCTGGACCTCCTCGAGACACTCATGGCCCCCTCGCTGGTATATCCCTGTCCCCTGCCCCAGGATGCCAGTGTCCTTTGTGCCAAGACAGCCACATTTCTCAGACCTAGACAACCATGTCCACCAACTCAAGATGTCCATGTCCCCCACCCTGAGACACTCATGTCCCCCACCTCAGGACATCCATGTTCCCCTCAAGATGTCCTCCAAGATGCCCATGTCCCTGTCACAGGATGTCTCTGCTCCGTCTCACCAAGTGGAGCTGGGGTGATGCCTCCCCCAGTGTGGGGTGGCCAGGGACAGACCCCACCTGCTGCAAGCAGCCTAAATCATTGTGGGGTTTATCTTCATTCCTAACAATTTCAGTAGCTGACTTTGGCCATTTCTCTGTGGAGATGTCTCTCCAGCTCTGCTTGCAGTAGCTATGGCCCAAGACCACGTGTGCCCAGGCTGGTTAATCCTCTGCCCAGGATGAAAATCAGACAAACATTCAGATTAAATGGAGCATTAGAGGAAGATCAAGGTGGTGTTAATATTTAATTAGAACTGATCAGGGTGAGGCTCACTCTGACTCTTCCATTATTGCTTTGTTTGCAGGTGGCCTTTTCTTACTGGGTTAGGAACAGAGGAACCTTCTCTGTGTCCCATTCAAGATCAGACTTGGTGTGGCCTCAGGCAGCCTGCTCTAGTTGGAGGTGTCCCTGCTGACTGCATGGGGGTTAGGCAAGCTGATCTTTGAGGGTCCCTTCCAACCTGATGCAATCTGTGAATCTGTCCTGGTTGGGGATTGCTGCTCCAGGTTGGGCTCAGCAGTGATGCTGGAGGGATCGAGTGGTGGTCCCGAGCAAAGCCACTGCTTCTGGAGGTACAAAAGTGCAAAAGACTAGAGAAGTGGGGGAAACATGGTGAATTCTGAGTGATGAACCAGCCTGCTTGGAGTAAAGCTGGGGAAAAGTGAAGAATTCCTTCTGGTGGCACAAGCAACAAGTCCTACACGGTGGGGAGGGCTCCAGCCTTGCTTTGCGATGCCCCCCTCCAGCTCCCCATCACAATTCCCTCTCCAGCTTCCCTTTGCACTTCCCTGTCTCCGCTGCCACGGAGCACAAAGGCAGGGCAGCATCAAGCCCAGGCCAGCAGAATAGTTTGGCTTGTTTGTTCTTCAAGGCTACACATGAATAAAACATCTGAGGAGCACAAGCTGCCTTTGTCTGGCCGGGAGCTGGACGCTCTGGTTTGCACCATGTGCACACAACTCGGAGGGCAACGTCTTAATGGGATGCTGCTTCTGACCAAAAGAAATGACTGATTGTTCTGCCTGGCCTTCCCCAGCCCACATGGGCTTCCTCTGGCCACCAGCCTCCTTAACTCTTTGTGTCACCAGTGTCACTAAGGTCAAAACAGAGAGCTATAGACTGGGCTGGGGTGGGAAAGGAACCTTTAAAAACACCCAGTCCAACCCCCCTGCAGCCAGCAGGGACATCTGCAACTAGAGCAGGTTGCTCAGAGCCCCAGGCAGCCTGACCTGGAATAGTTCCAGGGATGGGGCATCTCCCTGGTCAGTGTAGGCCTGGGTCTCGTCACCATCAGACTTGATGGGGTGCTTGGTGCCATGGGTTAGTTGTTTAGGTGGTTTGGATTGGTTGTTGGGTTGGACATGATGATCTTGAAGGTCTTCCAACCCGGTTTATCCTATTCTATTCTATTCTATTCTATTCTATTCTATTCTATTCTATTCTATTCTATTCTATTCTATTCTAAACATTTCTCCCTTCTCTCTACTTTGAATCTCCCTCTTTTAAATCAAACCATCACCTCTCCTTCTGTCACAACAGGTCCTGCTCAAAAGGTTGTCCCCATCAGGGTAACACAATCTAGTTAATGTCCCTAGTCCCTGCAGGGGCTTGAACTAGATGACCTTTAAATGCCCCTTCCAACCCCAAACATTCCATGATTCTGTTTTTGGGTATCAGCTCCTTAGCATCCTCTCAGCCCTGGGAGGGAACCACACTGGGACCAACCTAGCTCACCCCTGCTTGAGAGTGAAAATGGGGACAATTCCTAAAGAAACAAGGATTTGCTGGAAAACCCCAAGTTGTCTCAAAGGGAGCAGCTGCAAGTGTGGAAGAGCTGCCCTGGCCTTGGCTGGTTGTCCCAGCCCAGACATAACTGGGCATAAATCATCCCCTCACCGAGCTGCACTGCAGGCAGTCAGGGGAGACATCCCTTATAATAATAGTAATAACAATAATAATAATAACAAGGATCATAATAACAATAATATGGCAACAATAATAATAATAATCATCCTGATAATAATAATCATCCTGATGATGATAATAATAATAATAGAAAAACCCAACCTGTGCATCAGGAGCCGAATCACAGAACTGTTCAGGTTGGAAGAGACCTTTAAGATGATCAACCCTTACCCCAGCACTGCCAGGTCACCACCAAACCATGGCCCTCAGCACCACTGCTCCACAGCTTTGAAACACCCTCTGGGGATGGGGAATCCACCACCGCCCTGGGCAGGCTGGGACAGGACTTGTCGGCCCTGGAGGGGATGAAATTGTTCCTCATGTCCAACCTAAACCTCCCCTGGGGCAGCTTGAGGCCACTTCCTCTTGTCCTGTCCCTTGTTCCTTGGGAGAAGAGACCAATCATCTCCTGGATCCAACCTCCTTTCTAGGAGTTGTAGAGAGCTGGAGGTCTACCCCTCAGCCTCCTTTTCTTCAGATTAAACCTCACCAGACCTGTTCTCCAGACCCTCCAACACTTTGTAGCCCTTCTCTGGACCTCCTTCTTAGAATCATGGAATTGCAGACCATTTAGGGGTGGGAAGGGACCTTAAAGGCCATCTAGTTCAATGCCCTGCAGCCAGCAGGGACATCAACTACAGCAGGTTGCTCAGAGCCCCATCCAACTTGACCTTGAATGCATCCATGGCTGTTGAGCTTGAGGAGAAGCTTTTGAGGTGAAAAAAAACCCAAACACACCTTGACTAAAAGGTCTAATTTATTTTCTTCCCCCCCCCCCCCAGAAGCTGCAGCCATTTTGATGGCACCAAATTAGCAACAACGTGTTCCTTCAACCAGGCAGCTTAGGCTTGGAGACGAGGAGTTTTAATTCCCAGCCAGGAGCGATTTCAGCAGCTCTGGTGAGGATGAGGAGCTTGTTCCCCCCACCCAATACCCCATGCTGGAGCCAGGCATCCACCCAACACCACTCCCACTGCAGGCAGGGACAGCAAGTTGACGGTATCCATGTCCTCTCCAGGCTAGTTTCTTCCTCCTGGGTCACAGAGCCTGACTGCACTTGAGATGTGCTTATATAGGGCTGTATTTTGGGGGAGGAGTGGGGTGGGGAGGAGGAGAGCTCCCAGACAGGGCTAGGATGAGCTGTGGAAAGCTGGGTGCTGGCTTAATACCTCTGGAGACACCCAGGAGAGGAGAAATGCAGGAGGAGTGGCATGTGATACTTGATTGCTCGCTACAGGCATGTTGGCTCTGCATGTGTAAAAACAATAATTAAACCTAAGATGTGGGAGGATTATTAAAGGTTTTATGGCATCTAATCCTTTTTTGAAACCTTTCTGTAGGCTGGAATCTGAGGCTAGAGCAATAAAAATGCAAACTACACCCAGATTAATTCCCTGCGCCATTCTTTTCCCTCCCCTGCCCATGCCCTCGGTGTTTACGGAGCTGTGGGAGCCGGAGAAGAGGAAGCAACCCGGATGGGCATCGCCTTGTGACGGTGGGGAGGCGGTGAGACTCTGCCACCTCGCTTCCACCGCTGGCTTCAGGGCTCACAGGGATGGGGAGAGTACCCAGCTTGGTGCAGGAGCCTCACACAGCATCCCCTCCGACCTGTACAAGGCGCTGGAGCAGGCTGCTCGGGGAGGCTGTGGCTACTCTGTCCCTGGAGGTGTTCAAGGCCAGGCTGGATGGGGCTTTGAGCAACCTGGCCTAGTGGGAGGTGTCCCTGCCCATAGCAGGAGGGGTTGGAACTCAATGACCTTCAAGGCCCCTTCCGATCCAAACCATTCTGTGATCTCAGGACATGGTTTAACGGCCACGGTGGCCTTGGGCTGCCTCTTGGACTCCATGATCCGGGAAGCCTCTGCCAACCAAGCCAATTCTGGGATCTACATCTCAACTCCACCTCCAGCCATGCCCTCCTCGTCTGGCTACCGAACTGAGCAATCCCCCCCCCCTCCCCGGGCGAGCTGTCGCCTAAAGAAGGAAATAAATAAACAAATTTCGCATTTCAAAGCTGGGAGAGAGGGTGGTTTTTTTCTTCCCCCCCCCCCCCCCCCCCCCCCCCCCTTTTCTTTCTGTGTGGTGTTCTTCACCACCCCCTTTTTCTCCTTCAGAATGCCTTATCTCCATGAAATTAGTAATTGGCATTTCTTGCTGGAGCCGGGGAAAGCGCCAGCAGCCGCCGACACCCACGCCGCGCTCGGCTCTCTCTGCGAGAGAGGCCCCGCAGCCAAAGAAGAGGAGCTAATAAAAATCATAACAAGGGGAACAATCACAAACAAACAAACCAACCCAAACAACAACAAATCAGATTTGACTTTCCCTTTTGCAATTTCTATCTTTTTTTCCCCCTTCCTCGCTCCCCCCTGGTGGTTCTTTTGGGGCGTGAGAAGCCCGCGGTGGGCAGGTTTCGGGAGCCCTTTTTGGTTGGAGAGGAGGGGAGGAGAGAGGGAGGAGAAGGGAGGGAGTGAGTCAGGGTGAACCGGGCTGGAGTTGGGTGCTTCCACCCCCGAGGAGCAGAGTGGTTGAACCATCCTGGCCTCAACCAGCCCTGGGCACAGACGCCTATTTACAAAACCCCGTTTCATCTCCAGTGCGGCCCCGGGGCAGCATCCTCCTCCCCCGGAGCTCCCGGCCTTGTCTGGCACGTCAGGGCGGCAACCCCCAGCCAAAACAGGTTTTGGCTGATGATTTCCAGCCTGCTCATTAACTTGGAGTTCTTCTGCTTGGCTTCATGGAGGTGTTCTTTTTTTTCTTTTCTTTTCTTTTCTTTTCTTTTCTTTTCTTTTCTTTTCTTTTCTTTTCTTTTCTTTTCTTTTCTTTTCTTTTCTTTTCTTTTCTTTTCTTTTCTTTTCTTTTCTTTTCTTTTTTCTTTTCTTTTCTTTTCTTTTCTTTTCTTTTCTTTTTCTTTTCTTTTCTTTTCTTTTCTTTTTCTTTTCTTTTCTTTTTCTTTTCTTTTCTTTTCTTTTCTTTTCTTTTCTTTTCTTTTCTTTTCTTTTCTTTTTTCTTTTCTTTTCTTTTCTTTTCTTTTCTTTTCTTTTCTTTTCTTTTCTTTTCTTTTCTTTTCTCTTCTCTTCTCTTCTTTCTCTTCTCTTCTCCTTTTCTCTTCTCTTTTCTTTTCTTTTCTCTTTTTTCTTTTCTTTTCTTTTCTTTTCTTTTCTTTTCTTTTCTTTTCTTTTCTTTTCTTTTCTTTTCTTTTCTTTTCTTTTCTTTTCTTTTCTTTTCTTTTCTTTTCTTTTCTTTTCTTTTCTTTTCTTTTCTTTTCTTTTCTTCTCTTTTCTTTTCTTCTCTTTTCTTTTCTTTTCTTTTCTCTTTTCTTTTTTCTTTTCTCTTCTCTTCTCTTCTCTTCTCTTCTCTTCTCTTCTCTTCTCTTCTCTTCTCTTCTTCCTTTTCCTTTTCCTTTTCCTTTTCCTTTTCCTTTTCCTTTTCCTTTTCCTTTTCCTTTTCCTTTTCCTTTTCCTTTTCCTTTTCCTTTTCCTTTCTTCTCCCCCTCTCCCCCCCCCCCATGCATGATATGCTCATCTTGCCCTTGTGCTGCTTCTCAGACAGCCCTCAGCTCTGGGTTGACCCAAGACTCAAACTAACATCTTTAGGGCTTCCTCTGGCAGTGTTACCCCACATGGATCTGGAGGAATGGACAACTGGAACAACCCTTGAGTTATATAGTTATAGAATCATAGATTTGTTGTTGTTGTTGTTGGAAAAGACCTTTGGATCATCAGGTCCAAAAAAACCCAGAAAGCCCAAATTGATGTACAGCACTGCTAGGGGACTTGCTCATTAGCTTGGAGCCAGAAGACTTCTCCATTTGCACAACATTCAGGGAGTCAGAGAATTGTTTGGGTTGGAAGAGACCTCCAAGGTCCCTAAGCCCAACCATCAACCCAACACCACCATGGCCACTAAACCATGTCCCAAAGTGCCATGGCCACATATTTCTTGAACCCCTCCAGGGATGGTGACTCCACCACCTCCCTGGGCAGTCTGTTCCAAGGCCTGGCCACTCCTTCCATAACAAATTTTTTCCTAATGTCCAACCTAAACCTCCCCTGAGGCAACTTGAGGCTGTTTCCTTACGTTCTGTCACTTGCCCTGTGGGAGAAGAGACCAGCCCCCACCTGCCTCCAAACTCCTTTCAGGGACTTGTAGAGAGCCAGAAGCTCTCCCCTCAGCCTCCCTTTCTCCAGGCTGAACAATCCCACTTCCCTCAGCTGTTCTTCAGCTCCTTCAACATCTTTGTTGCCCTTCTCTGGAGCCACTCCAGCACCTCAATGCCCTGCTTGGAAGGAGGGGTGCCAAGCTGAGTCGCTCCAGTGTTTGGTGTTGCCTGGTGTGGGGCAGCTGAGAATGGAGGTGTGGGGCCGTTCCCGGGCAGGGTGTGCCGGCTGCCTCAGCGAGGGCTGTGGCAGATCCTTATCTCCAGGAGTGGATCCAAACCTCCTGAAAAACAAACCCCATCCTTGCCAGCGACGAGGGGATGAGCCCTGCTCACATCCCAATCCTGGGATCCAGCGGCACATCCCTCCTAATCCCCTTTGAGCAGCTGCTGTCGGACGCGCCCCGACAGCCGATGGTTATCAGTGTGGGAGATCCTGGGTGCAGCTCCACATCCCGGCCGTACCGGAGCTTCCTCATCTGTCTTCCATCTCTATTGCTGTGGCTCAGGCTGCTGCAATGGCCGAGGGAGAGGTGCTGGATATCAGCCCCATCCCACTCAACCCAGCTGGATCCCCCCAGTCCAGCAGCAGAGATGCTGGGACAGGCTGGGAGGTTCCAGGAGGATGTTGGAAGCTTGAGCGTGGTGGAGCTCCTTGGTTGCACCCCCTCCTGGCCCCACTCTACTGTAGATACCTGGCTCTGGTTCTGCTCCCTGGCCTGGTGATTCATGCTGCTCACCAGCACAGCTACCTGAGCTGGTTAATTACCTTCATAAATATGAATTACAGTGGGAATTAGAGCACGCTGTGGTTTCTAGGCCAGGCTTTAACCAAGCACCCCACTGGCTCTGAGGAACCTGCTGCAGACCCTTCAGGGGATGACCGTGGTTAGAATCACAGAATCACAGAGTGGTTTGGCTTGGAAAGGACCTCTAAGATCATTGAATCCAGCCACCAGCCTGCAATGGCTCTAGGGATGAGGCATCTCCCACCTTTCTGGGCAGCCTGGGTCAGGCTCTCACCACCTGCAGTGTCTAAAACTTCTCCCTTCTCTTCAATCTGAATCTCCCTCTTAGTTCAAACCGTCACCCCTTGTCCTATCACAACAGGCCCTGCTCAAAAGTCCCTCCCAAGCTTTCTTCTCAGCCCCTTTAAGCACTGAAAAGCCATCAGAAGGTCTCCTTGGAACCTACTCTTCTTCAGTCACCAGGATAGAAGCCACGCTGAGCTACCTCCGCATTTGGGATCTCTACTAGCAGGCAGAGGACCAAGCCTGTCACATCTCAGCACCCTCCACCATCCCCAGTTCATTCAGGAGTCAGGCCCCAGTGAATCTCTGTAATTCTTGGTCTTTTTTTTTTTTTCCCTTTTCTTCATCTTTCTTTCCCCAGGCAAACCCCAAAAGCACACAAAAAAATTGCTCCCGATCGATTTTTGGCCATCAGGTTTAGCTGGGTCCTATTTGTGTCGCTTTTAACGCCTGGTGTCTGCAGCTCGAGCTTCCATCATCCCATTAGAGGGGTGACAAGCTGCCCAGCACCACGGAGGAGAAACAAATTACCTCATAAATCAACACCCAGGAGGGAAAGAGGACAGCCTGATTAGGCTGCTGCTGAGAGGGACGAGGATCCCTCCTCGTCCTCGGGGTGGATCCGAGCTGAAAGGGTGGGGAGAGGAGCTCTGGGTTCTCTTCGCTACGGGCATCAGCAGAGGGCTGATCTGCTTCTGGATCCATGAGCACTTGGTGATGCTTGGTGGGCAGCAGCAGAGGGTTGATCCACATTTAGGTCTGTGTTTAAGAAGGACATTGAGACTCTTGAACGTGCCCAGAGAAGAGCAATGAGGCTGGGGAGAGGCCTTGAGCACAGCCCTGTGAGGAGAGGCTGAGGGAGCTGGGGTTGCTTAGCCTGGAGAAGAGGAGGCTCAGGGGAGACCTTCTTGCTGTCCACAACTACCTGAAGGGAGGTTGTAGCCAGGTGGGGGTTGGTCTCTTCTCCCAGGCAACCAGCACCAGAACAAGAGGACACAGTCTCAAGCTCTACCAGGGGAGGTTTAGGCTCAAGGTGGGGAGAAAGTTCTTCCCAGAGAGAGTTGTTAGCCATTAGAATGTGCTGCCCAGGGAGGTGGTGGAGTCACCATCCCTGGAGGAGTTCAAGAGGGCATTGGAGGTGGCACTTGGTGCCATGGTTTAGTCATGAGGTCTCTGGTGACAGGTTGGACTGGATGATCTTTGAGGTCTCTTCCAACCTTGGTGATTCTGTGATTCTATGTGATTCTTG
Source organism: Dryobates pubescens (assembly GCF_014839835.1). NCBI lineage: Eukaryota > Metazoa > Chordata > Aves > Piciformes > Picidae > Dryobates > Dryobates pubescens. The sequence goes on along the minus strand of NC_071628.1, from coordinate 9,918,998 downwards.
GTGGGCAGCAGTAGAGAGCTGATCCACATCCAGGTCCTCACGTGCTTTCCTACACTGAGTTGCTCAATAGGCATCAGCAGAAGGCTGATCTGCACCCAGGTGATCCATGATGAGTTTGGCTGTGTTTGATGGGCACCAACAGAGGATTGATCCAGCTCTGTGCTGGGCTTGGGATGCTCAACGGGCATCAGCAGGAGGTTGATCCATATCTAGATCCTCGCTGGACTCAGCTACTTCAGGATGCTCCATGGGCTGATCCAAATATATGCTGGGTTTGCCTATGCTGGGGTGCTTGATGGGCACCAGTAGAGGACTGATCCAGGTCCATGCTGGGCTCAGCAATGCTTGATGGGCACCAGTAGAGGACTGATCCAGGTCCATGCTGGGCTCAGCAACGCTTGATGGGCACCAGTAGAGGACTGATCCAGATCCATGCTGGGCTCAGCAATGCTTGATGGGCACCAGTAGAGGACTGATCCAGATCCATGCTGGGCTCAGCAATGCTTGATGGGCACCAGTAGAGGACTGATCCAGATCCATGCTGGGCTCAGCAATGCTTGATGGGCACCAGTAGAGGACTGATCCAGGTCCATGCTGGGCTCAGCAATGCTTGATGGGCACCAGTAGAGGACTGATCCAGGTCCATGCTGGGCTCAGCAATGCTTGATGGGCACCAGTAGAGGACTGATCCAGATCCATGCTGGGCTCAGCAATGCTTGATGGGCACCAGTAGAGGACTGATCCAGATCCATGCTGGGCTCAGCAATGCTTGATGGGCACCAGTAGAGGACTGATGCAGGTCCGTGCTGGGCTTGCTGGTGCTGGATGTTGGATGTGCTGTGTGCCAGCTCTGTAACATTCTCTTCATCAAAGGCTCTTCAATCCCAGTTGCTGGCCAGGCTGACTGGGAGGAGGTTGCTGGGGCTGGGGAGGTATTTTTATTAACCTCTGCCTTTCTCCCAGCCCTCCTTACCAAGTTCTCATGGCTTTGAAGGAGAAATTCCACGTGGGGTTAGGAATGAGCCAGCTCCAAACCCATCAGCTCTTTGTGGCCAGCCTTGCAAAGCTCTGATTTCATTGTGGGATTATAATTAGCAACTACAATGCCCTAATTATGCACCACTTAACTTCTTGGCTTTAAGATCTGTGTGAGCCAGCGTTAAAAGCCGGCGAGCAGGATCCCGGTGCTCAACCATGGTGGGAAGGGAAATATCCAGGGAAGGATTTCCAAGGAGAAGAAGTTGGGGGGCGGGGGGTAGAGGTGGAGGGGGGGGAAGTGTTGTTCCTGGTGTGCAGCTAAAGCTGCCCTCTCTTGCTATTGTTTTTGGTGAGAACCCAGCTCAGCTCCGGGATGGAACGAGCCCTTGACCCCCCTCCCCGGTCCCACCAGGGCAATAGGCAGAAGAACAAAAGAGGGGCTGCAGGAAGGAAATGCTTCAGAACCTTCTAAAGGCTCCCTCTCAGCTACAGAAATGCTTTTGATTTTTATCACTTTTTGTTCTTTCAAATAACCTACCCTTAACCTTTTGGTGTTTCCCTTTCTGGGAAGGCAAGATAGTGCTGCGAGTGCTCCTGGCTCTTGGCTCCAGGGTGCTGGTGGGGAAGCCTCGGATGTATCACTGTTAGGGCTCCATACCTCCTGTCCCATTTGTCTGGTCAGCCACAGCAGAGCCAGAGAGTCCTAGAATGCTGGAATCCTACAATCATGGAGTCATAGAATAGAATCATCCAATCATGGGACTGTTTTGGTTGGAAAAGACCTTTAACAGCATCAAGTCCAACCATTCTCTGACTCTACCAAGGCTGGTGCTAAACTCTGACCACATCTCTGCTTCTTTGAAACCCCTCCAGGGATGAGGATTCAACCACCTCCCTGGGCAGCCTGTGCCGGTGGCTGAGAACCCTTTCAGGGAAGAATTTACTTCTGATGTTCGACCTAAAGCTCCCCTGGGGCAACTTGAGGTGGTTTCCTCTTGTCCTGTCACTTGTTACTAGGGAGAAGAGACCAACCCCCACCTGGCTCCAAGCTCCTTACAGAGAGCTGCAGAGAACCAGAAGGTCTCTCCTCAGCCTCCTTTTCTCCAGGCTGAACAACTCCAGGTCCCTCAACTGCTCCTCACGAAATTTGTGCCCTAGACCTTCCATCAGCTTCATTGTTCTCTGGACCTTCTCAAGATGTCATCTCCACTTCAACACCCACAGCTTTTGAGGTCCTAACTTGTGTCTGAGGGGATGCTGTGCCCTGAGTAGCAGCTGCCCCCCACTCCCATCCTCCTGCCCTCCTCTTCTCCTGGGGTTTCTGGCAAAATCATGGAATCCCAGACTGGTTAGGGTTGGAAGGGACCTTAAAGATCATTGAGTCTAATCCCCTGCCCTAAGCAGCCTCACGTGGTGTCTCATCTGCTTCTTGGAGGTTCTATTGACTTAGCACAGCTCCTGGGAACCTGCTTGATCTTCTCATTTTCTCTTCTGGGTGAAATGAATCAGATTTAAATACAAGCAAGCCCTTGTCTGCCGTGGGTAGAGCAAAAGCTTCCTCTGGTCTGAATGTCGGCTGTGCTCCTGAAGGGCCCCACTCTCAACCAAGTGTCATAGCCATGCATGTCCAGAGGACCAAACCCACCCCAGCTTCCCTCCAAGTAGCCAGTGCCCCTGTGGTGCCAGCCTTCTGGACATGAGGCACCCAACAGCAGGCACTCCTCATGCTTTTCCTGCCCATGGTACCCCCCTGGAGCCACCCTCCTGGACATGAGATGCTCAACAGCCAACTCTACTCATGCTTTTCCTGCCCATGATTCCCCACAAAGGACCACAGCAGAGCAGGAAACATGAGGTTGCTCCTCAAAGTAGCTTTGATTTATTCCTCTCCAGGGAGAGCTGTTGTGCTGGTTTGAGGATGACATTGTCCTGAGCAGTGATGTTAGTACTCCAAAGAAGCCCAGGAGAAGATGAAGGCTGTGTTTGCTTCCGCTCTTGTTCAGCCTGCCCCTGTGCTCAGCACTGCTCAGGCCACACCTGGAGTCCTGTGTCCAGTTCTGGGCCCCTCAGTTTAGGGAAGATGTTGAGGTGCTGGAAGGTGTCCAGAGAAGGGCAACAAAGCTGGGGAGGGGTTTGGAGCACAGCCCTGGGAGGAGAGGCTGAGGGAGCTGGGGTTGCTTAGCCTGGAGAAGAGGAGGCTCAGGGCAGACCTTATCGCTCTCTACAACTCCCTGAAGGGAGGTTGTAGCCAGGTGGGGGTTGGTCTCTTCTCCTAGGCAAGCAGCACCAGAACAAGAGGACACAGTCAAAAGCTGTGCCAGGGGAGGTTTAGGCTGAAGGTTCGGAAGAAGTTCTCCACAGAGAGAGAGATTGGTCATTGGAATGTGCTGCCCAGGGAGGTGGTGGAGTCCCCATCCCTGGAGGTGTTTAGGAAGAGACTGGATGGGGTGCTTGGTGCCATGGGTTAGTTGATTAGATGGTGTTGGGTGATAGGTTGGACTGGATGATCTCAAAGGTCTCTTCCAACCTGGTCAATTCAATTCCATTCCATTCCATTCCATTCCATTCTATTCTATTCCATTCCATTCCATTCTACTCTACTCTACTCTACTCTATTCTATTCCATTCTACTCTACTCTACTCTACTCCATTCAGTGGTGAAAAGTTCTATGTGGTAAAGGTTTATGGAGGATGTAATGGAAGTCCTGGATTCCTCCATGGGCTGCATCTTTCCAAGCTCAGAGAAATTCTCATTCAAGCTTGTTTCCAGCCCCCCTGGGGCCTACCCAGGGGCAGAGGGCAGGAGCCTCACACCGTTATCCTCTCCAGCAGGGAGGCCTCTCAAGGAGCAGCATCTGCTGCCCTTCCCTGCTGCACTCTGCCAGGAATTCCACAGACCCACCCTTTCCAGTTATCAGATAACTGGGGCAATTAGGAGCTCATGGCCATAAATAATTGGGATGATGCAAGGAAAAAACCCAAACAACACACCAACCCCCCCCCAAAAAAACCCTCTGTGGTCAGGATAATCCATCATGATGGTTTGTATTCCAAAGGCTGGGAGAGATCTTTGGCTCTTGGATGTGGCTCAAAACAGTGGGTTTGGAGGAGGAGGAGGTGGTGGCTGCTGGAAAGGATGAAGCACCAGCCAAGGACATGGGCTCTGTGGGCTTTGCTTTGTCCTTGGTTTCCTGAGGTGGTTGTGGTTGGATCTCTTCAGGGCTTGATTTTTGTTGGCTTTCACCAGCGCTTTGGTATTTCGCTGGTGGGAGGTAAAGAACAGGATGCCTGGGTGTGGGGTCTTCACACCCTGTGGAAGAGCAGGCTGTGGGATCACTCCCAGACCTCCTGAGCCTGAGATTCTTGTGGTGGCTTGGGTTAGAGATGCCAGAAGGCAAGCTGGATGGTGGGAGGGGAGCTGGTAGGGCTCATTTCTGCTGGGGAGAGCAGAGCCAGGGAAAGCTCTGGGCTTCTGCTCTTGGTGCCACACCTCGCTGGGGATGTTTCACCCCTGGGCTGCTGAGGGGATGTTGGACATCAGGAGGAAGCTCTTCACAACGAGGGTGGTGAAACACTGCAACAGGTTGCCCAGAGATGTGGTTGAGGCCCCATCCCTGGAGACATTCAAGGTCAGCAACCTCCTCCAGTTGGAGGTGTCTCTGCTCACTGCAGGGGCAGTTGGACAGGATGACCTTCCAGGGTCCCTTCCAAGCCAAACCATTCCATGGTTCTATGACACAGGGTGGAAACCTCTCTGAGATTTCTGGGTGGAAGCCACCATCCAAGAAGAACTTGATGGAGGAGGGCTCGGCTCCGGTGTTACCGGTTCAGACAGAATCCCCACACTGGAAAGGCTGCCAGGGAGAGCTGGAGGGGAACCAGCCCAGCAGCAGGCGAGGGATGATGCTCTGTGGTTCATCTCAACCCACCCCTGCCTGCAGAACTCGAGCTGCAAGGTTGGGTTCAAGCCTGGGGGGCAAAGAAGGCTCTGAACTCTGGTCAACCCCCGCGGTCCCGCTGGTGGGGAAGCTCAGGAGGAGCTGGAGCAGAGGCAGAAGAGTTCCTCCCAGGGTGGGCTGGGCTTGAGCTGTTGCTCCTGGATAGCCCAGGAGGGAGGGAAGAGCGTGACAGGATTCTTCTGGCTGGGCTGATAGCCACAGAGGAGCCAGGGAGAAGGCTGCCACGCAGGAATTCTGCATGGCTTGCACATGGGGAGGCATGTGCCCATGAGGCAGCCAAAAGAAAAGGAAAAGTCATTATTTGGTTTTAGTTAGTTAGTTAGTTAGTTTTAAACTACTCCTGGTTTAAATTAATCTCCATCTTTGCCTTCCAACTGGGAGTAGCTCTTCTCTCCCCTTCCTCCTGCCTCTGAGAGGCTTCTAACTGAGCTGGTGTCCATGGTATGCTTCCAGCGTATCCTCAAGGCCCAGCATGGTAGGGTTTGGAAGGGACCTCTGGAGATCATCCACTCAAGCAGGGGCAGCCACAGCAGCTTGCCCAGCATCACAATGGCCAGGTGGGGTTGGGATCTCCACAACAAGGAGACTCCACAGCGTCTCTGGGCAGCCTGCCCCAGGGCTCCAGCACCCTCACACCAAAGAGGTTTCTCCTCCTCTTCAGATGGAACCTCCTGGGTTCCAGTTTGTGCTCACTGCCACTTGTCCTGTCCCTGGGCATCACTAACAAGAGTCTGGCCCCATCCTCTTGCCCCTCACCCTTTAGCTCTTGCTGAGCATTGATCAGATCCCCTCTGGGGCTGCTCTTCTCCAGGCTCAACAGCCCCAGGGCTCTCAGCTTTTCCTCCTCACAGAGATGCTCCAGGCCCCTCAGCATCTTTGCATCCTCCTCTGGGCTCTCTCCAGCAGCTGCCTGTCTCTCCTGAGCTGGGGAGCCCAGAACTGGACCCAGCTGTGGCCTCACCAGGGCAGAGCAGAGGGGGAGGAGGACAGCACATGGGAAAACATTCAACCTAAACCAGGTATTTTGGTGCTTATTTGGCTGTTGAGAAATGGGCCCTTGGCAGGAGAAAGATGGGGTTTGCTCCCCAGGAAGCTCCTGCTAGAGATAGAGGAGGGACAGGGTGCAGAAGGGGTGATGCTGTTCCCACCTCCCCATGGGCTCCTGTGCTGAGCTGGAGCCTGCTCCCAGTCTGAGCTGGAGGGCAGTGGAAACTCTGTGCCAGCCATGCCTCGTGTTCTCCTCCACCCCAGCTCTCCCCTACTGTGGTGAGAGCTCTGCTAATGACCATATTGATCCTTCCTTCCAGCACAGAGCCTGTTAGGAGTGGAAAATTGCTGTGCTCTGAGAGCAGCCTCCCTGAGAATGAGAATTGGTGGTGTTCAATAAATATTATTAGAAGAAGCTGAAAGATAATAATTATGTCAATTACAGGATGGGTAATTGGGCTGGGAGAAGAAAAGGACTTTTCTTCCTAATTGTTGGAGCCATGCTCCTGTGATTGCACCTCTGGGTTCCCAAAAGAGAAGGGTAGCTACCACGTGGAGAAAGACCTTGGGGTTCCTAATGGCATGGTAGAGTTCTGGGGCTGAGACTCCACAGCATTTTCAGGTGTGCTAAGAGCTTCTGTGGTGATCTTCTTGCTCCCCTCCTGATCTTTGTTGCCATCTCCAGCATCTCTGGTGTCCCTGATGGTGCCACTGAAGCAGAGGGGCTGAAGCCCTGGGGTGCTGCTGGTGTTTGTTCAGTCAGTGGGTTGGGGGTTGGGTCCACTTCTGGGCTCCCCAGTTCAAGAGAGACAGGCAGCTACTGGAGAGGGTCCAGAGGATGATACAAAGCTGCTGAGGGGCCTGGAGCATCTCTCTGAGGAGGAAAGGCTGAGAGCCCTGGGGCTGTTGAGCCTGGAGAAGAGCAGCCTGAGAGGGGATCTGCTCAGTGCTCAGCAAGAGCTAAAGGGTGAGGGGCAAGAAGATGGGGCTGGGGTCTTGTCAGTGGTGCCCAGGGACAGGACAAGGAGCAATGGGCACAAACTGGCATTCAGGAGGTTTCATCTGAAGAGGAGGAGAAACTTGTTTGGTGTGAGGGTGCTGGAGCCCTGCAGCAGGCTGTCCAGAAAGGTTATGGAGTCTCCTTGTCTGGAGAGCTTCCAACCCCACCTGGCCATTGTGATGCTGGGCAAGCTGCTGGGGGTGTCCCTGCTGAAGCCCTGGGGTGCTGCTGGTGTTTGTTCAGTCAGTGGGTTGGGGGTTGGGTCCACTTCTGGGCTCCCCAGTTCAAGAGAGACAGGCAGCTACTGGAGAGGGTCCAGTGGAGGATACAAAGATGCTGAGGGGCTTGGAGCATCTCTGAGGAGGAAAGGCTGAGAGCCCTGGGGCTGTTGAGCCTGCAGAAGAGCAGCCTGAGAGGGGATCTGCTCAGTGCTCAGCAAGAGCTAAAGGGTGGGGGGCAAGAGGATGGAGCCAGACTCTTGTCCGTGGTGCCCAGGGACAGGACAAGGGGCAATGGGCACCAACTGAACAGAAGGAGAAATTTCTTTGGTGTGAGGCTGCTGGAGCCCTGGAGCAGGCTGCCCAGAGAGGTGGTGGAGTCTCCTTGTTGTGCAGATTCCAGCCCCACCTGGCCACTGTGAAGCTGGGCAAGCTGCTGTGGGTGGCCTGAACGACCTGCAGAGCTCCTTTTGCAGCACCCCCACCGTGCAGGGCTGTGGGGACTGCGTGGTTTGGAGGTTCCTGGGGATGGTGTTCGAGGGCTGGGCAGGGTGAGGGATGCTGACGGGGAGCTCCCTCTTCCTTGCAGACACGCTCAGGGCTGGGTGGCCCATCAGTCAAGGGCAGGCACCAGCCTCTGGTGCTTTGGGGCTTTGGTTGGCTTTCTTATTTTATTTTATTTTATTTTATTTTTATTCTCCCCCACAGTAAATACAAATTTCTGTGACCCTGCTTGAAAGATGCCTGGGAGAAATCCCAGCCTGCTGGAAGAGGGGGAAGCGGGGGAGCAGTGATTTATTTCCTCCTCGCCTGGTAGAAAAAGATTCAGAGCTGGGTCTGCTGAGCTGGGAGTGTTTGGATAAATCTGTCTGCTCCAAACATCTCAACACACTGACTGACAGCCTGTGTAATTTAGCACCCAGCTCCACATTTACATCCTGCAGCCTGCTGAGAGCTGCAGAACATGGTGGTGGTGGTGCCACGCAGGGGGGGGAAGCAGGTGCCAGGGTTGTATTTTGGGTGTGTGTGTGTGTGTGTGTGTGTGTGCTCATAATAGAGCACTGCTAACCCACCCCCCTAGCCCAGCATGGCTTGCCCTGGTTGTCCCCATGGGATGGAGGTGAGCAGTGTCACCAGCAAGCTTGGGGATTGCTTCAGCGTGGATCTCGTGGCTGTGGGGCAGCCCAAAGCCTGGTGGCTGTGCTGCCATCTTGCCTTACACAAGGAGTGATTAAGGTGTGATGTACCCAGAAGGGCAGGGTCCAAGATGTCCTGGAGCTCCAGGACAGTTCATGAGCACCTTGCAGGCTTCCCATGAGCTCCCTGCAAGCTTCCCACGGGCTCCCTGCAAGCTCCCCATGAGTGCTCCTCAGGCCCTCCATGAGCTTCCTACAAGCTCCCCACTGAGTTCCCTAGAGACTTTCAGCTGAGCTCCCTTCAAGTTCTCCCCATTGGAGTTCCCTGCAAGCTTCCCATGGGCTTCATGCAAGCCAGGTGAGGGTTGGGCTCTTCTCCCAAGGAACAAGTGACAGGACAAGGGGAAATGGCCTCAAGTTGCCCCCAGGGAGCTTTAGGTTGAACATTAGAAGCAAATCCATCCCTGAAAGGGTTCTCAACCAGTGGCACAGGCTGCCTGGAGGGGTTTCAAAGAGGCAGAGATGTGGTGCTGAGGGACAGAGTTTAGCCCCAGCCTTGGTAGAGTCAGAGAATGGTTGGACTTGATGATGTTAGAGGTCTTTTCCAACCAAAACAGTTCCATGATTGGGTGATTCTGTTCTGTCATTCCAGGAGTCTGGGATTCCAGGATGATTCTGTGACTCTGCTGCAGCTGACCAGGAACAATTTCTTCCCCTTGAGGGTTGCCAAGGCTGCCTAGGGCAGTGTTGGAATGGTGGATTGAGAGCCAGGGAGCTGTGGTGCTGAGGTTTGGTGGCCATGTGGCAGTGTTGGGCTAAGCTGGTTAGGCTACACCTTGAGTCCTGTGTCCAGTCCTGGGCCCCTCAGCTTAGGAAAGATGTTGAGGTGCTGGAAGGTGTCCAGAGAAGGGCAACAAAGCTGGGGAGGGGTTTGGAGCACAGCCCTGGGAGGAGAGGCTGAGGGAGCTGGGGTTGCTTAGCCTGGAGAAGAGGAGGCTCAGGGGAGACCTTCTTGCTCTCTACAACTCCCTGAGGGGAGGTTGTAGCCAGGTGGGGGTTGGTCTCTTCTTCCAGGCAACCAGCAGCAGAACAAGAGGACACAGTCTCAAGCTGTGCCAGGGGAGGTTTAGGCTCAAGGTGAGGAGAAAGTTCTTCCCTGAGAGAGCTGTTAGCCATTGGAATGTGCTGCCCAGGGGGGTGGTGGAGTCACCATCCCTGGCGGTGTTCAAGAAGGGATTGGAGGTGGCACTTGGTGCCATGGTTTAGTAGTCCTGAGGTGCTGGGTGACAGGTTGGACTGGATGATCTCTGAGGTCCCTTCCAACCTTATTGAGTCTATGCTGCTATGCCAAGGTTTGGACTCCGTGATCCCAGAGCTCTCCTCCGAGCGGAGCGGTGCTGCGCCTCCACCATCCCTTCCCTTTCATCTCCCGCTTTCCCTGCCTCAGTAGCCCATCTGTTTGTCTGGGAGAAGGCAAGGTTGGTTTTTTTGCCTCCTCCATGGACTATAAATAGACACTTCAGAAGAAGGCCTGGCTGCCAGTTCTGCGTCTGCACAGCCCCATTAGCATAATTGCTGCCGTCAGTCCCTGAGCCGCGCGGGAGCCGGGAGCCGGCGCCTGCCACACCTCTCCTTCGGGGCTCCAGCAAAGGGACAAACCCACAGCCATGCCCCCCAGAACCTCCACTGCTTCCCTGCCCTCCTCCCTGGACAGCTGGGTGGTAACAAGCTCCAGTACCTGAAGGGGATAGGATAGGGTAGGGTAGGGTAGGGTAGGGTAGGGTAGGGTAGGGTAGGGTGGAATGGAACGGAATGGAATGGAATAGAATAGAATAGAATGGAATAGAATTAACCAGGTTGGAAAAGACCTTTGAGATCATCCAGTCCAACCTATCATCCAACAGCATCTAATCAACTAAACCATGGCACCAAGCACTCCAGCAAGTCTCCTCCTCAACATCTCCAGGGATGGTGACTCCACCACCTCCCTGGGCAGCACATCCCAATGGTCAATCTCTCTTGCTGGGAAGAATTTCTTCCTAACATCCTAAACCTCCCCTGGTGCAGCTTGAGACTGTGTCCTCTTGTTCTGGTGCTGGTTGTCTGGGAGAAGAGCCCAACCCCCACCTGGCTACCACCTCCCTTCAGGTAGTTGTAGACAGCAAGAAGGTCTCCCCTGAGCCTCCTCTTCTCCAGGCTAATCAACCCCAGCTCCCTCAGCCTCTCCTCACAGGGCTGTGCTCCAAACCCCTCCCCAGCTTTGTTGCCCTTCTCTGGACATCTTCCAGAACCGCAATATCCTTCCTAAACTGAGTGTCCCAGAACTGGACACAGGACTCAAGGTGTGGGAGCTACAGGAGAGCTGGAGAGGGCTTTTTTGTAAGGGTTTGTGGTGATAGGACCAGGGACAGTGGTTTGAAACCAGAGCAGGGGAGATTTAGGTTGGATGTTAGGAAGAAGTTCTTGACTATTGAGCGGGGTGAGGCTCTGGAATTGGTTGCCCAGAGAAATTGTGGATGCCTCAGCTCTGTAAGTGATGAAAACCAGGCTGGATGAGCAGCCTGGTCTAGTGGAAAGTGTCCCTCTGACTCTCTCCAACTCCCTGAAAGGAGGTTGGAGCAAAGACAAGAGGAAATGGCCTCAAGTTGCCCCAGGTGAGGTTTAGGTGGGACATGAGGAACAATTTCTTCCTCTTGAGGGTTGTCCAGGCATGGCACCTTCTACCCAAGGCAGTGGTGGAGTCCCCATCCCTGGAAGGGTTTCAAAGCCCAGGAGATGTGGTGCTGAGGGTCATGGTTTGGTGGTGACCTGGCAGTGCTGGGGGAATGGTTGGACTCCATGAGCTACAAGGTCTCTCCCAACCCAAACAATTCCCTGCCTCTCTGATCCTGTGACACACTGCCCAGGGTCTGCCCAGCTCAACCCCAGCCCCATCAGCCTTCCTTGGGCATGATGCCACCAGCAAAGCATCACCTCAAACCCACGGCAAGTCCACCCTTCTCCCCTGCCAAATGCAAGGCTTGCCATGGACACATCTCACCTTTCACCCCAGGGCAGGAGATCCATTTGCTGCTTGAGGGGCTGGGCAGAGAGCTCTGCCCTGTTGTAGCTCCTTGGCTGTCTCCAGAGCAGGAGGCACCAGGCACCTCCTGGGGCTTCATGCTAGTAGCACCTTGGGCAAGTTCTTGGGTAGCTGATGGAGAAGGTTTCCCCCAGAGTGTAAGCAGCTGTGTGCTCTCCTCCCAGCCTTTGAGTTATACAGGGCCTGGTTAGATGGTTTCAGTGGTTAGATGAGTCATGACCTCATCATATTGTGGCAACGCTGTTCTAGCACTCAGAGTACAAATTATGGGCTGGATCCTGCCACCCTGATGGTGGCTGTGTGCCCAGGGACTTCAGATAGAACCTTGTGTGTGCTTGCTGGAAAGCTCTGGGTGCAGTGGGAGGCTTTGGGGGTTGGGTTTTTGGTTTGGTTTGATTTGGGTTTGCCTGAGGAAGAAAGGAAGGAAGAAAGGAAGGATGGGGTCTGGAAAAGGGAAGGAGTTGTGTTGCTGGAGATGTTTTGCCATCAGGGTGGGTTGTCCCCAGGCTGTGTTGGGCTCAGGATCCTTCCCAAAGGAACCATACAACCCCAGAATGGTGACTGTTGGAAGGGACCTCTGGAGATCATCCAGTCCAACCCTTCTGCTCAAGCAGGGGCACCCACAGCAGCTTGCCCAGCATCACAATGGCCAGGGGGGGTTGGAAGCTCTCCAGAGAAGGAGATTCCACAACCTCTCTGGGCAGCCTGCTCCAGGGCTCCAGCACCCTCAACTTAAAGAAGGGGTGCAGGTTGCAGACAGGGGTGCAGGCAGGGGCACAAGGCTGGAAGGGCTGCAAGCAGGGGCACAAATAGGTCAGGAATGAGGCAGGGATGTGGGCAGGGGTGCAGGGTCCACAAAGCTGGCAGGGTGCTGCAGGCAGGGGTGCAGACAGAGATGCAGGTTGCAGGCAGGGGTACAAGGCTGGCAGGGCTGCAGGCAGGGGTATAAGGCTGGCAGGGCTGCAGGCAGGGGTACAAGGCTGGCAGGGCTGCAGGCAGGGCTGCAAGCAAGGTGCAGAGCTGGCAGGGCTGAAGTCAGAAGGACAAAGCTGGCAGGGGTGCAGGGGGCAGGCAGGGGTGCAGGGGGCAGGCAGGGGTGCTAATCACATAGCAGTGTGGGGAGTGCCAGTTGTTTTCCTTCCCTGTGGCATCTCTGCCAGCATCATCATCTTCTGCCTGGTGTCATCATTCTGGAAGCAAGCTGTAAATCTGCCCTTGATGTCGTGGAGCTCCAGGGTGGCTCCATGGGAACAGGCAGTGGTAGGAAACTGGGTGCCGAACAGGGAGGTATTGCAAGGACTCTTCTACAACTCCCTGAAGGGAGGTTGCAGCCAGGTGGGGGTTGGTCTCTTCTCCCAGGCAGCCAACACCAGAACAAGAGGACACAGTCTCAAGCTGTGCCAGGGGAGGTTTAGGCTCGAGGTGAAGAGAAAGTTCTTCCCTGAGAGAGTTGTTAGCCATTGGGATGTGCTGTCCAGGGAGGTGGTGGAGTCCCCATCCCTGGAGGTGTTCAAGAGGGGTCTGGAGGTGGCACTTGGTGCCATGGTTTAGTAGTCCTGGGGTGTTGGGTGACAGGTTGGACTTGCTGATCTCTGAGGTCTCTTCCAGCCTTGGTGACTCTGTGATTCTCTCAGCCCTTCCCCATCAGAGGTGCTTCAGTCCCCTCCAGCGTCTTTGCAGCCCTTTGCTGCACCCTCTCCAGCAAGTCCCTGCCCTTCAACCAGGGAGCCCAGAACTGGACCCAAGGGAGCAGATGGGGAGGAGAACCTCCCCTGACCTCCTGGCCACACTCTTCTTCACGCTCCCCCATCCATGCTGGAGCCACGGTGGGCATCCCTCCATCCCATGGATGCTTTGCAGCCTCGCCTACCCCACCTGGCTCCGACGTGCTGCCTCAAGGTTCTCCTCTCCTTCCCCCACTTTGCTCTCCTCCACCAACCCCTTTTTTTCTTCTTCTGGGTTGTTTTTTTTTTCTCTTCCCCCTCCTCCCCATCTTGGGGAATTTCATTCTATTTTATTATTATCCCCCCCCCCCCCTCCCCCCCTCTGCCATCTCCGGCTCTCCTGTGAAATGCAAATTAATTAGATTCTAATTACTCACTGTGTGCTGTTTCTGTTTCACTCTCTTGTTAGGTTAGTCTAACATCTTTGTTGGCAGCTGTGCCGTGGATGTCTCCAGCCCATTAAAAGTGATCCTGCTTCAGCGGGAGACAAGGCAGAGCAAAGAGACTGCGCCCCCCCTTCAAGCCCCCGCTGGGGCTTTGTCAGGAGCAGCTTTGTCAGCACTTCCCAGCAGCAGCTCTCAGCCAAACCTCTGCTGCTATGTTTTTTTTTCCCTCCCTCAGTTTTTCTCCTGCCTGTTTCCCCCCCCCACCTCATTCCTCACTTTTCCTCTTGCTTTTTTAATGCCTCACTTTTTCTCCTGCTTTTTTTTCTTAGTCCTCACTTTTTCCCCTTGCCATTTTTCATTCCTCTTTTTTTCCTTCCTGCTTCTTTCCTTCCTCACTTTTCCTCCTGCTTTTTTCATTCCTTCCTTTTCCTCCTGCGTTTTTTCCTTCTGCTTCTTTCCTTCCTTCCTCTTTTCCTCCTGCTTCTTTCATTCCTTACTTTTCCTCCTGCTTTTTTCCTCCTCCTTCCTTCCTTCTTTCCTTCCTCACTTTTCCTCCTGCTTCTTTCCTCCTGCTTCTTTCCTTCCTTCCTTCCTTTTCTTCCTGCTTCTTTCTTTCCTTCCTTCCTTTTCCTCCTGCTTCTTTCTTTCCTTCCTTCCTTTTCCTCCTGCTTCTTTCCTTCCTTCCTTCCTTTTCCTCCTGCTTCTTTCCTTCCTTCCTTCCTTTTCCTCCTGCTTCTTTCCTTCCTTCCTTCCTTTTCCTCCTGCTTCTTTCCTTCCTTCCTTCCTTTTCCTCCTGCTTCTTTCCTTCCTTCCTTCCTTTTCCTCCTGCTTCTTTCCTTCCTTCCTTTTCCTCCTGCTTCTTTCCTTCCTTCCTTTTCCTCCTGCTTCTTTCCTTCCTTCCTTCCTTTTCCTCCTGCTTCTTTTCTTCCTTCCTTCCTTTTCCTCCTGCTTCTTTCCTTCCTTCCTTCCTTCCCCTCCTGCTTCTTTCCTTCCTTCCTTCCTTCCCCTCCTGCTTCTTTCCTTCCTTCCTTCCCCTCCTGCTTCTTTCTTTCCTTCCTTCCTTCCCCTCCTGCTTCTTTCCTTCCTTCCTTCCTTCCCCTCCTGCTTCTTTCCTTCCTTCCTTCCTTCCCCTCCTGCTTCTTTCCTTCCTTCCTTCCTTCCCCTCCTGCTTCTTTCCTTCCTTCCTTCCCTCCCCTCCTGCTTCTTTCCTTCCTTCCTTCCTTTTCCTCCTGCTTTTTTCACTCCCCACTTTTCCTCCTGCATTTTTTTTATTCCTCACTTTTCCTCCTGCTTTTTTTTATTCCACCTTTTTCCTCCTTTTTTTTTATTCCTTTTCCCCCTCCTGCTCCTTTTCACTCCTCACTTTTCCTCCTGCTTTTCTAATCCCTTAATTTTTCTCCTGCTTTTCTGATCCCTTATTTTTCCCCTCAGTTTTTCTCCTTCTTCTTCCATTTCTTTTCCTCCTTATTTTTTTTTTCCTCCCACTTCTTCATGCTTCAATTTTTTCTCATTTCTTTTTATCCCTCAGGTGTTTTTTTTCTCCTGCTTTTCTTATTCCTCACTTTTTCTTCTGCCTTTTATTCTTAATTGTTATTATTCCTGACCTGAAATGGTTCCAGGCATGGGGCATCTCCAGGCATTTGGGCAACTTTGGCCAGCACCTCACCACCCTCAGCATCCAAAGCCTCTTCCTTCTCTCCAGTCTAAATCTCCCCACATTGCACCCACTTGCCTTTTGCTCTCCAAACCAGCAGCTCAGTGTTCAAGGTGTTTGACCATTTGGCTTCACTGCTACCTGCAGGGAGGATGCCCAGGTGATGGCCAGCTTCTGCTGCTGCCTCACTACCCTGGAGACACAGAATGGCAGAATGTTAGGGGCTGGAAAGGACCTTGAAGGACACAGGCTGCCTGCTGCTCCTCTACCCGGCCCTTTGCATGACCCCAACCCTGCATCCCCAGAGAGCCTTGCAGAGTGGATGGGAGGCCCCACATCATCCCCATCCAGCTTGGCTCAGCTTCCCTTCCAGCTGTTGAACTTCCAGATGTCTTTGGGGGTGGTGCTGTGCCCCAGCTCCTGCCTAGCACCTCCCTGCTGCCCACAGGCTCCAAGCCAGGACGATGCTGCTACGACAAAGCTCCACCAAGCAAACCAAACCAAAGCTTCTGCTGCGTTGTTGTGTTTGGGGGGTTGGGTTTTCTTCTCTTTCTCTCCTCTAAGTGCTGCAAGCCCATAACTGGTGTCAAGACGCAAGCAGGAGCTTCTCCTACCTTCCTGCTCTCTTTTCTTCTGCGGGGAGGCCAGCTGGCTGCTCTCTGGAGTTTGTTTGTTGCCCTAGGAGACGCGCTGACAAGCATCACCAGCTTTGAAAGTCAATTGCTCACTGGAGTTGAAAATATGTTTTCAGGTATCTGGCTGATAGGTCCTCCAGGAGAAGGATGTGGCTTGAATGCTAAAGTGAAGCAGCTCTGGATCCAGCCCGTGGGGCAGATTGCTCTCCTCCATGTGGAGATAAACCACTGCAGACTCCAACTGACCATGAGACCCCAGGGCCAGCTCCTTGCTCGACAGAGGAGCCACAATTTGTGGTCCTGTTTAACAGCACAATAAGCTTCTTGCTCCCAATGAAATCATTTGGGGCCAAAAATGAATGAGGAGAAGTTTCTCTTGCTGTGGGCTTGGGAGTCTGGCAGTTCTGTGGTCCTGGTTCCTCCAGGTGCAACAGCTCTCTGCTCGAGTCCTGACTCACTATGGGGTAAGTGAGCCTGGAGCTCAGAACTTATAGCCTGGAGTCAGGAGACTGCAGTCAGGAGCCCAGAGCCAGGACCTCAGAACTTGGAGGTTGGAGCCAGGAACCTGCAGTCAGGAGCCCAGAGCCTGAAGGTTAAAGCCCAGAGCCTGCAGCCAGGAGCCCAGAGTCTGGAGGTTGAATCCTGGAGCTTGGAGACCGGAGTCTGGAGGTTGAAGCCCAGAGCCTGCAGTCAGGAGCCCAGAGCCTGGAAGTTAAAGCACAGAGCCTGGAAGTTAAAGCACAGAGCTTGCAGGTCAGAACCTGGAGCCAGAAGCCCAGATTATGGAGGCTGGAGAGCAGACCTTTGAGCCAGGATCCCAGAACCTGAAGCCTAAAGCTTGGAAGCAGGAGCCAGGGCAGGGATTAGATCCCGGAGCTTAAGAGCCAGCATCTCAGAGTCTGGAGGCTGGAGCCCAGAGTGGATCAGAGCCTGGAGGTCTGGCTGCTCCAGGTTCTGGGAAGCAAAGCTGAGCTGTGCCTGTGGCTTGGTGACTGGAGGAGCTTGTGTTGGAGGAGGTTAAAGCCCAGAGCTTGGTGCCAGGAGCCCGGAGCCTGGAGGTAGAAGCCCAGAGCTTGGAGCCAGGAGCCCAGAGTTTGGAGGCCAGGGTCCAGAGCTTGCAGGTCAGAACCTGGAGGCAGAAGCCCAGGATATGGAGGTTGGAGAGCAGACATTTGAGCCAGGATCCCAGAGCCTGGGTCTGGAGCCCAGAACCTGGAGCCTAACATTAGGCACCAGGAGCCAGCCCAGGGTCCAGAGCCCAGAGGTGGGAGCTTAAGAGCCAGAATCCCAGAGTCTGGAGGTTGGAGCTCAGAGTGGATCAGAGCCTGGAGGGTCTGGCTGCTCCTGGTTCTGGGAAGCCAAGCTGAGCTGTGCCTGTGGCTTGGTGACTGGAGGAGCTTGTGTTGGGAGGGAGGGAAGGGTTCCAGCCCAGCAGCCCTGCGTGTTTGATGTGGTTTAAATTCACCTCGATTGCTGTCTAATGCTTTAAAAAGACACTTTTCCTAACATGTGAGAATAATGTAGGAGAACTAATGTTCCCTCATGAAATACCTTTCAGAACAATGATAAAAGGGCACTTTAATCTGCTGTGAGAAGGCTCGGGGGGGGGGGGGGGGGGAAGGAAAGGGAGGATGTCATCTGAACAGGTGGAATCGTGGAATAAATCCACTCATTAATGAGAAGGAAGAATTTGCATCTCCTGCCTTTTCCACAGCACCTGCTCTTTGGCTTGGTGGTTTGGTTTTGGGGTTTTGGTTGCTTTTTTTTCCTCCCCCTCCTCCTTGCAAAAGGGTTGAGTTTGTTTCCTGAAGGGCTCAGCAGAAGCTGGGCGTTCCGGCTCCTGGCTGGTCTGAAGTCGTGCTCTTCCAAGACCAAAAGGTTGGGAAGCAGAGCCTGGGAACTAAGAGCTCCAAGGAGGTTTTTGTTGTTGGTTGGTTGGTTGTTTTTCCCCTGTGAAATTAAGCACCTTCCCTGCCTTCAATGAGAG
This sequence comes from Dryobates pubescens, assembly GCF_014839835.1. Taxonomy (NCBI): domain Eukaryota; kingdom Metazoa; phylum Chordata; class Aves; order Piciformes; family Picidae; genus Dryobates; species Dryobates pubescens. Next base: position 9,901,252 of record NC_071628.1, on the reverse strand, counting down.
CTGCTGCCTAATGATGGACCCATGCAAATCTCCAGCTGCCTACCTGAACCAAAAAGGGCTGGTTCCCACCACAGCAGGCAAGGAGATGCTGATGAGTGACCTGAAGGTGAGCATCAGGTGCAGGGGATGGACTCCAGCCTAGTCCATCCTTTCCCAGCACCATGTCCTGGCAGGATGGAGCCTTGCCTGAGCCCATGGAGATGGTTCCTCCGTGCTGTGCGTGGGGCAGGAAGGGGTTGGGGTGCTGGCTGCCCCAGCTCCTGCACACTGGGCAGCCCCAGCTGTGGTTTGTGCTTCCCAAATCAGGACTCTCAGGGTGGTGGCTGCAATAACCCCCCAGTGGTGGCAATCCCATTGCAGCTCCTGGTTGGTGGGGCGAAATCCTGGCCCTGCACCTCCATCCCAACTGCTCACAGAGCCTTTTTCAGCCAGGGTGGCTCACAGCTCACCCAGTGGATGGTCTCTGCTACCAGCTCCACCAGCACAGTACACCCACACCAGTGTCATTCCCAGACAGCAGCATCATCCCCACACACCAGCATCCCCCCAAAGCACCACCATCATCTCCACACACCAGCATCCCCCCCAAAGCACCACCATCATCTCCACACACCAGCATCACCCCCCAAGCACCACCATCATCTCCACACACCAGCATCACCCCCCAAGCACCACCATCATCCCCACACACCAGCATCACCCCCAAGCACCACCATCATCCCCAAAGCACCACCATCATCCCCACACACCAGCATCACCCCCAAAGCACCACCATCATCTCCACACACCAGCATCACCCCCCAAGCACCACCATCATCCCCACACACCAGCATCACCCCCAAAGCACCACCATCATCCCCAAAGCACCACCATCATCCCCACACACCAGCATCACCCCCAAAGCACCACCATCATCTCCACACACCAGCATCACCCCCCAAGCACCACCATCATCTCCACACACCAGCATCACCCCCAAAGCACCACCATCATCTCCACACACCAGCATCACCCCCCAAGCACCACCATCATCCCCACACACCAGCATCACCCCCAAAGCACCACCATCATCTCCACACACCAGCATCACCCCCCAAGCACCACCATCATCCCCACACACCAGCATCACCCCCAAGCACCACCATCATCCCCAAAGCACCACCACCATCTCCACACACCAGCATCACCCCCCAAGCACCACCATCATCCCCACACACCAGCATCACCCCCAAGCACCACCATCATCCCCACACACCAGCATCACCCCCAAAGCACCACCATCATCCCCACACACCAGCATCACCCCCAAGCACCACCATCACCCCCCAAGCACCACCATCATCCCCACACACCAGCATCACCCCCAAGCACCACCATCATCCCCACACACCAGCATCACTCCCAAGCACCACCATCATCCCCACACACCAGCATCACTCCCAAGCACCACCATCATCCCCACACACCAGCATCACCCCCCAAGCACCACCATCATCCCCACACACCAGCATCACCCCCAAGCACCACCATCATCCCCACACACCAGCATCACTCCCAAGCACCACCATCATCCCCACACACCACCATCATCCCCACACACCAGCATCACCCCCAAGCACCACCATCATCCCCACACACCAGCATCACCCCCAAGCACCACCATCATCCCCACACACCAGCATCACCCCCAAGCACCACCATCATCCCCACACACCACCATCACCCCCAAGCACCACCATCATCCCCACACACCACCATCATCCCCAAAGCACCACCATCATCCCCACACACCACCATCATCCCCACACACCACCATCACCCCCAAGCACCACCATCATCCCCACACACCACCATCATCCCCACACACCAGCATCACTCCCAAGCACCACCATCATCCCCACACACCAGCATCACCCCCAAGCACCACCATCATCCCCACACACCAGCATCACCCCCAAGCACCACCATCATCCCCACACACCACCATCACCCCCAAGCACCACCATCATCCCCACACACCACCATCATCCCCAAAGCACCACCATCATCCCCACACACCACCATCATCCCCACACACCACCATCACCCCCAAGCACCACCATCATCCCCACACACCACCATCATCCCCACACACCAGCATCACCCCCCAAGCACCACCATCATCCCCACACACCAGCATCACTCCCAAATGTCAGCACCACCATCAGACACCAACACCTTCCCTAAACACCAGCATCACCCCCAAACACCAACAGCACTGCCATGGAACCTCAGAGGACCTACACCAGGGCCTGCTTAATGGCTCCAAAGGAGTTGGGAATCCTCTGAGCCATGTTTCAAGTCCTGTTTCTGCTGGTTGCTGACAAGTCCTGTCAGGAATGAGCCTTTCTGTTGGCCCTCAATGCCACCAGCAGCTACAGAGAAGCAGGACCTGGGCCATGAGGATGATGAGAGGGCTGGAGCACCTCTCCTATGGAGGCAGACTGAGGGAGTGGGGGCTGCTCAGCCTGGAGATGAGAAGGCTCTGAGGAGACCTTGTTGTGGCCTTCTAGTATCTGAAGGGGGCTACAAGAAAGCTGGGGAAGGACTTTGAGGGAGTGATAGGACTAGGGAGAATAGAGCAAAACTAGAAGTGGGTAGATTCAGACTGGATGTTAGGAAGAAGTTGTTCCCCATGAGGGTGGTGAGAGCCTGGCACAGGCTGCCCAGGGAGGTGGTGGAAGCCTCATCCCTGGAGGTTTTGAAGGCCAGGCTGGAGGTGGCTGTGAGCAACCTGCTGTAGTGTGAGGTGTCCCTGGCCATGGCAGGGGGGTTGGAACTGGCTGATCCTTGAGGTCCCTTCCAACCCTAATGATTCTATGATTCTAAGAGGGGTGGAGTCTCTTCCATCTGGAGATACTGAGCTAGTAACAGGAATGATCCAAGCAACCTGATGATCCCTCCCCAAGCTGGGATATCTCCTTCCTCTTTGGAGGATGCTACTTTTTGGCCAGGTTCTGGAGAGCTCTGAGGGTCTCCTGCTCATTCTGAAGCGGTGGTGTCAGAGCAGATCAACCTCCTGCAGCTGCAACCCAGTCAGAGCCACTGCAAGGTGGAAACCAAACCCAAGCGAACCAAAACACAACAAACCCTTTAGCAACTGGTTTGCACTGGTCTGGAAGAGTTTCAAAGCTGAAGCTGGGTCACTGCATGTTATTTCTTGCTAATTGCAGCATCTGGAAGTGACTTCAAAGATGCCCATCAAAGAGCAGAGGCTTTGGGTCAGGCTGTTTGCACTTGTGGAGCACCCAGCAAACCAGCTGAGCTCTGGGCTGCATCTGGCCTGCCAGAGGGATCATTCCCAAACTGTGTGCCCAGGACATCACTTGGGAAAGGTGGTGGATGAGGAAGGACCAGCAGAGCAGCAGGCAAGAGGCTGCAAAGGCATTGGTCACTGGAAGAGCAGGCTGCTGGCTCCTCCTGGGGAGCTGATCGTGAGAAGCTGCTCACAGCTGAGTCTGGGTGCCCTGTCCTGCTGCAGATCTGCTTAGCAAGGGGAAACCTCTTAGAATCATAGAGCTATGGAATTCCAGACTGGTTTGGGTGGGAAGGGACCTTTCAAGCTCATCCAGTCCAACCCCCTGCAGTCAGCAGGGACAGCTGCAACCAGAGCAGGTTGCTCAGAGCCCCAAACAACCTGACCTGCAGTGGGTCCTGGCGTAGGGCAGCTCCCACCTCTCTGGGCAGCCTGGGCCACCCTCAGTGCCAATCATTTCTCCTTTCTCCCCAGTCTGAATCTCCCTCTTTCAGTTCAAGCCATCACCCCTTGTTCTTTCACAGCAGAGCCTGCTCAAAAATCTGTCCCCAGCCTTCTGGCTTGTCCTTTTAAGCACTGGAAGGCCACCAGTCTCCCTGGAGCCTTCTCCCCTCTCCAAGCTGAACAAGCAGGGATGGGAGGATGGAAAGTCACCAGCCATGCCAAAAACTTGTGGCATCAGCAGGCAGCAGAACCCCAACCAGCAGCCACAGCAGCTTCCCATGCAGTGGGAGCTGCAGCAAACCCCTCTGCAGCATCAGGGCTGAGGTTTGGACCTTCTCTGCAATGCTAGGTGAAGTCCACAGGAGTGAACAGAGACTAAGGTCTCTTCTCTTCTCTTCTCTTCTCTTCTCTTCTCTTCTCTTCTCTTCTCTTCTCTTCTCTTCTCTTCTCTTCTCTTCTCTTCTCTTCTCTTCTCTTCCCTTCCATTGCTCATTCCCCTCCAAATGTGGCACCTTACCCAAATGAAAGTGCCCTTGCTCTTGTGGGGGGCTTCAGCTTACCAGATATCTACTGGAAATAGAGAGGAAGCAGTCTGAAAGATTCCTGGAGTGGTTGGAAGAGACCTTCCTGACATGGAAGCAATGAAGCTGTGAAGGGTGTGGAGAACAAGTCTAGGGAGGAGCAGCTGAGGGACCTGGGGTTGATGAGCCTGCAGCAAATGAGGCTTGAGGGAGACCTCCTGCCTCTCTACAACTCCCTGCAAGGAGGCTGAAGGGGATTGGTCTCTTCTCACAAGGAACAAGCAACAGGACAAGAGGAAATGGCTTCAGGTTGCCCAAGGGGAGGTTTAGGTTGGCCATGAGGAGCAATTTCTTCCCCCTGGGGGTTGTCAAGGGCTGTTGCAGGCTGCTCAGGACAGTAGCGGAGTCCCCATCCCTGGAGGGGTTTCAGAGCTGTGGAGATGTGGGGCTGAGGGGCAAGGTTTAGTGGTGACCTGGCAGTGCTGGGTTCAGGGTTGAACCCCATGGCCTTAAAGATCTCTTCCAACCAATTCTGTGAATGTGTAAGGTGGCTACTGGCCACCACAGGCCACAGCCATGCTTGGAGCTGCCCCTTCCCTCCTCCCACCCTCTGCCATCAGGCAGCTCTTCATTCATAGATTCACAGAATGGGTTGGGTTGGAAGGGACCTTAAAGATCAGCTATTTCCACCTCCCACTAGCCCAGGTTGCTCAAGGCCCCATCCAACCCGGCCTTGGATACCTCCAGGGAGCAGGGGGGGGTGTTCAGCTTACGGCTCCCACCCCTGGGAGCCCCTGGGGAGAGCAGATGGGGGTGGCGAAGCTCTACCACCACTGAAGTTCGGCAGGAACCCCTTTCATCTAGCAAACAACATCTCCTTAATTTGCATGAGGGTTGAAGAGCTGGGCTGAGATGTCTCTGCTTCAAAGGGCTTTCCAGAGCAGACACTGAAGTGGGAGCTCCTGCATCCTCCCAGCGGCCCTCAACCAGTTTGCCCTGTTTGGGCATTAGTCTCTTCGCCACTTATTTAAAGCCTTAACAAGGGAACCAACTTCCTTGAAGTCATTAAAGCCTAACCTTTAAACTCCAGGAGTCTAATGGCTCCAGCCCAACGTAATGCTGAGGCACATCTGTGATAAATCTGCTTTTAATCTCCACCAGAGATCCCTGGGCTTTAACGTATGAGGTGCTGGAGGAGCACACTGAGTGCTAGTAAAACACACCCGGTTGTAATCTATTACCTTCGACACGAGGCAGCCCTTTGGTTTTATTAACTCTTGAAACCTACTGAAGGGAGCTCAGCAAGCACCATGTCAAGCTGGAAGATTCATGCTTCTTGGGTTGGAGGGGTTTTTTTTTTTGGATTCCACGTTTATGGTTGAGCCCTAATTCCTGGCAAAAGTCCTTCTGGTTTTCCTTCTTTCCTTCCTGGTTTTCCTTCTTTCCTTCCTGGTTCTCCTTCCTTCCTTCTGGTGTTCCTTCTTTCTTCCTGGTGTTCCTTCTTTCCTTCTGGTTTTCCTTCTTTCTTTCTGGTTTTCCTTCTTTCTTCCTGGTTCTCCTTCTTTCCTTCTGGTTTTCCCTCTTTCCTTCTGGTTCTCCTTCTTTCTGGTTTTCCTTCTTTCTTTCTGGATTTCCTTCTTTCCTTCTGATTTTCCTTCTTTCTTTCTGTTTTTCCTTCTTTCTTTCTGGTTTTCCTTCTTTCCTTCTGGTTTTCCTTCTTTCCTTCTGGATTTCCTTCTTTCCTTCTGGTTTTCTTTCTGGTTTTCTTTCTTTCTTTCTTTCTTTCTTTCTTTCTTTCTTTCTTTCTTTCTTTCTTTCTCTCTTTCTCTCTTTCTCTCTTTCTCTCTTTCTCTCTTTCTCTCTTTCTCTCTTTCTCTCTTTCTCTCTTTCTTTCTCTCTTTCTTTCTCTCTTTCTTTCTTTCTTTCTCTCTTTCTTTCTCTCTTTCTTTCTCTCTCTTTCTCTCTTTCTCTCCCTCTCTCTTTCTTTCTTTCTCTCTCTCTTTCTCTCTCTCTCTCTTTCTCTCTCTCTTTCTCTCTCTTTCTCTCTCTCTTTCTTTCTTTCTCTCTTTCTCTCTCTCTCTCTCTCTTTCTCTCTCTCTCTTTCTCTCTTTCTTTCTCTCTCTCTTTCTTTCTCTCTCTCTTTCTTTCTCTCTCTCTTTCTTTCTCTCTCTCTCTCTCTCTTTCGCGTTTGTAGTGGATTGGGAGAAACTTCCCATCCACTTTTGGGGAAGGAGATGGTTCCTGAGAGGCTAGAGGAGGTGCAGGGCTGGAGGGAGCTCTGTGGGAGGTGGTGCCCAGCCTCAGCATCCTGCTGCACCCCAAAGATTCTCCTTTTGGGTCAGGCGTAGCTTTATCTGTGGGGCAAGAGGATGGGGCCAGACTCTTCCCAGGGGCAGGACAAGAGGCAATGGGCACAAACTGGAACCCAGGAAGTTCCACTTGAACAAGAGGAGAAGGTTCTTTGGTGTGAGGGTGCTGGAGCCCTGGAGCAGGCTGCCCAGAGTGGTTGTGGAGTCTCCTTCTCCGGAGAGCTTCCAACCCCACCTGGCCCTTGTGATCCTGGGCAAGCTGCCCTAGGTCAGCCTACTTTGGCAGAAGGGTTGGAGTGGATGACCTCCAGAGGTCCCTTCCAACCCCCACCATGCTGGGACTCTGTGATGCTGTGTGAAGCTGGGGATACCTCTGCCTGGGTGTCGGCAGCAGGAGCTGTGAGGCTGGGCATGGGCACATCCTCACTGGTCACATGCAGCAGATCTGCTGGGCCAAGGCTTTCTTTTCCTAACCCCTTAAATTGAAGAAGGCTGTTGGGAAGGCTGATCCAGATCTGGAAGGGAAAGAACTTCCTCCTCAGAGCTGATGGAGCCCAAATGAGGTTTGGTTCTTTCCACTTTTGGAAGAAGTGTTAGTTGCTGGGGCTGGGATTTTTAATGCTCTTTCTCCTTTCCCAGTGTTACTCAATTTGCCACAAAAGCTGGGCTCAAACCAAGGCTCTGGTGCCAAAACCTCCACACTTGGAGAACATTTGGACCCAGAGCTGGAGCTTAAATCACAGCCTGCACATGGCCCCAGCTGAAACTGGATTAAAATCCAAACCACACACAAGTTCCTGGTTGTCAAACCCAGCTCTGAAGCGAGCTGCTTTCTACCCAGGACTTCTCCTGTCCTACTCAATCTCAGAGGGAAAAAATCCTAGTGTGCTGGAAGGTGGTCCCTGTGCTGGGTGCTGTGGTGGGTGACAACTCCCAGACCAGCCTTTTCCATCAGTGGGAGCAACTGTTTCATCTGCAAGATCTCCCTTTCCATCACCATCATCTTCTCCTTCATTCCCACCATCTCCCTCTCCATCTCTACCATTTCCCCCTCCATCCCCACCATCTCCCCCTCCATCCTCACCATCTCCCCCTCCATCTCTGCCACCTTCCTCCCAGGCCCTCTCCATCTGGGGCTCTCCCTTTCCATGGAATCCCTATAAAACCCAGGCCATGACCAGCAGAGCTGTTCCCTTGGGCCTTCTCATTTCACCCTTCCCCAGTTCCCTTGTTTCTCCTCATTCCCACCTTCCTTCCTGCCTGTTTTCATCAAGGACCCACAAACAAGACACATCCTTCTCTTGTGGAGCCCATGTCTGGAGACCTCTTGGCCTCCTCCAAGCAGCACAGGGCATTCCAGAGATCATTACCCCTAACTAATGTGGTTTAACAATTAACAGCTTGTTTAATCAGCATTTGCATTTTCCTGCTACCAAGGAGAAGACTTTAATCTCCACACACACACACACAAACAACATCTTGTTGGGACAAGCTGTGGTATCTCCAGTGCAGCCATCCTTGCCCTGGCTTGTCCCTCTGCAGGGTTGCACCAGGAATCACCACAGCACCACCAAGACCTTCAGCATCAGCTGGGATTGAGCTGGTATGGAGGGGCTGGTGAGGCTGGGTACAGTCTCATCATGGATATGTGGTCCAGGCAGTGCTGGTGTGGAGGGGCTGGTGGAGCTCAGCACAGCCCCAGCATGGATGTGTGGTCCAGGCAGTGCTGCTGTGGAGGAGCTGGTGGGGGTAGGTACAGTCCCAGCATGGATGTGTGGTCCAGGCAGTGCTGCTGTGGAGGGGCTGGTGGGGGTTGGTACATTCCCAGCATGGATATATGGTCCAGGCAGTGCTGCTGTGGAGGGGCTGGTGGAGCTCAGCACAGCCCCAGCATGGATGTGTGGTCCAGGCAGTGCTGCTGTGGAGGGGCTGGTGGGGGTTGGTACATTCCCAGCATGGATGTATGGTCCAGGCAGTGCTGCTGTGGAGGGGCTGGTGGAGCTCAGCACAGCCCCAGCATGGATGTATGGTCCAGGCAGTGCTGCTGTGGAGGGGCTGGTGGGAGTTGGTATATCCCCAGCATGGATGTGTGGTCCAGGCAGTGCTGCTGTGGAGGGGTTGGTGGAGCTCAGCACAGCCCCAGCATGGATGTGTGGTCCAGGCAGTGCTGCTGTGGAGGGGCTGGTGGAGCTCAGCACAGCCCCAGCATGGATGTGTGGTCCAGGCAGTGCTGCTGTGGAGGGGCTGGTGGAGCTCAGCATAGCCCCAGCATGGATGTGTGGTCCAGGCAGTGCTGCTGTGGAGGGGCTGGTGGAGCTCAGCACAGCCCCAGCATGGATGTATGGTCCAGGCAGTGCTGCTGTGGAGGGGCTGGTGGAGCTCAGCACAGCCCCAGCATGGATGTGTGGTCCAGGCAGTGCTGCTGTGGAGGGGCTGGTGGGGGTTGGTACATTCCCAGCATGGATATATGGTCCAGGCAGTGCTGCTGTGGAGGGGCTGGTGGGGGTTGGTACATTCCCAGCATGGATATATGGTCCAGGCAGTGCTGCTGTGGAGGGGCTGGTGGAGCTCAGCACAGCCCCAGCATGGATGTGTGGTCCAGGCAGTGCTGCTGTGGAGGGGCTGGTGGGGGTTGGTACATTCCCAGCATGGATGTATGGTCCAGGCAGTGCTGCTGTGGAGGGGCTGGTGGAGCTCAGCACAGCCCCAGCATGGATGTATGGTCCAGGCAGTGCTGCTGTGGAGGGGCTGGTGGGAGTTGGTATATCCCCAGCATGGATGTGTGGTCCAGGCAGTGCTGCTGTGGAGGGGTTGGTGGAGCTCAGCACAGCCCCAGCATGGATGTGTGGTCCAGGCAGTGCTGCTGTGGAGGGGCTGGTGGAGCTCAGCACAGCCCCAGCATGGATGTGTGGTCCAGGCAGTGCTGCTGTGGAGGGGCTGGTGGAGCTCAGCATAGCCCCAGCATGGATGTGTGGTCCAGGCAGTGCTGCTGTGGAGGGGCTGGTGGAGCTCAGCACAGCCCCAGCATGGATGTATGGTCCAGGCAGTGCTGCTGTGGAGGGGCTGGTGGAGCTCAGCACAGCCCCAGCATGGATGTGTGGTCCAGGCAGTGCTGCTGTGGAGGGGCTGGTGGGGGTTGGTACATTCCCAGCATGGATATATGGTCCAGGCAGTGCTGCTGTGGAGGGGCTGGTGGAGCTCAGCACAGCCCCAGCATGGATGTATGGTCCAGGCAGTGCTGCTGTGGAGGGGCTGGTGGGAGTTGGTATATCCCCAGCATGGATGTGTGGTCCAGGCAGTGCTGCTGTGGAGGGGCTGGTGGAGCTCAGCACAGCCCCAGCATGGATGTGTGGTCCAGGCAGTGCTGCTGTGGAGGGGCTGGTGGAGCTCAGCACAGCCCCAGCCTGGATGTATGGTCCAGGCAGTGCTGCTGTGGAGGGGCTGGTGGAGCTCAGCACAGCCTTGGTGTGGTGGATTGGTGACAGCACATCCAGCTCCTCCTCCCCACCGGTCCTGGGGCTCTTTTGAAGACTCTCTCTCTCCAATTATCCCTAATTACAGGTGCTGTATCAAAAGCCAGACTGCTTTGAACCTGGGAGAGGCCTTCTCCAGGCACAGAGCAGCAAGCCACCAGCCACATTAAAAAAGGAGGAAAAAAAACCACCAAAGATCTTTTTGGAGCTGTTCAAGAAATGTCTTTGAATGATTTAATGAAACAGCCAAGGTAGGAACAAGTCCACTCAGATGTCAAACCTCCCCAGTCCCATAAATGGCTCTGAGGAGCAGCTTCCTCTGATGCATCATCAGGGAAAGAGCTCAGCATAAGAAGGACATGGACCTGTTAGAGCAGGGCCAGGGGAGGCCACAGCAATGCTGGGAGGGCTGGAAGCCCTCTGCTGTGAGGCCAGGCTGAGAGAGCTGGGGTTGTTCAGCCTGGAGAGGAGAAGGCTCCAGGGAGAGCTTCTGGTGGCCTTCCAGTGCTTCAAGGGGTCAGTCAGAAAGCTGGGGTCAGACTTTTTCTCAGGGCCTGTTGTGACAGGACAAGGGGTGATGGTTTGAACTAAGAGGGAGGTGCAGACTGGAGAGAAGGGAGAAATGTTTGACCCTGAAGGTGGTGAGAGCCTGGCCCAGGCTGCCCAGAGAGCTGGGAGCTGCCCCATCCCTGGAACCATTGCAGCTCAGGTTGGTTGGGGCTCTGAGCAGCCTGCTCTGGTTGCAGCTGTCCCTGCTGGCTGCAAGGGGTTGAACTGGATGAGCTTGAAAGGTCTCTTCCAACCCAAACCTGCCTGGGGTTCTATGATGCTATGATCTGTTCAGGCTCTGATGGGAAAGGAGCTCCCCAGTTCCTTGTCTCTCCCTTCCTGCCCCCTTCCCTGTGACAACCTCATCCACCTGCAGCCCCCAACACACTGCCATGGACTTCCAGGACAAAACCCATGGGAGGCAGTGCTCTTCTCTGTCCCATTCTCAGCTGCATAACCTCAGCCCTCCCTTGCCCAGGTAGCTGGAAGGCAGATGTGGTCTAGGGCTCTCCCACAACATCTGCATGACAAGCAAGCCTCCTGGGTGAAGGGATCATCAGCCTGGCACCTAGGAGCTGGCTCTTGAGTAGAAGAAGTTGGTTGGGAGAGGTGTTCCCTCCATCAAGTCCAACAGGAGGGAAATGAGGCTCTTGGGTGCTGAGCAAACACCTCCTGGGTCTGACTGCATGAGTCTACCACCCCCCACCTGAGATGAAGGAGGAAGAGGTGAACCCATGGGCTGCAGAGTGGCTCTCTGGTAGAGCTAGAGAATGGTTGGGCTCAGTGCTCCTGAAGGCCAGCTCTGTGATTCCATGGGCATGGGACGAGACCCTTGGGCATCCCAAGGGTGCAGCTCCACTTCCTGGCAGCTCTCCCTGGGAAAGGAGGCAGCCCAGCAGCCCCAGGCAGCTCGATGGTGGCTTGGCCCCCAGCAAGTGAGAGGTTTGCTGGCTCCCCTGTGCTCTTAACCTTCTCCAAGGGCTGTGGCAGTCGCAGCAACCTCCCGGGCTGCGGGCTCCTGGCTGCTCTGCAAAGGTCTCTACCATCACTTCCATCTGATTGAAGCTGTTTTGGATGCAGCCTCCACAGCACACAGCCCAGATGGGAAATGACACAGCAGCAAACCAATGCCCCCCATCCCCCCCACCCCCCAGACCATGACTGGCTGGCTGATGAATGTTTCCAGCTCTGGGTTCAAGAGACAACACCACCACCCAGCCCAGCACTTACCCCCCTTGCCTCCAGAAGGTCACCAGACAGCCTTCAAACAAACAGAACTTGCCCCTCACTGTTGTGCCTTCAGAGGCAGCACAGCTCTCTCATCTTGACACAGGCTGAAGCTGGTGTGTGCAAGGAGCAGCTTGGACCTTGGGAAGAGGTTCTCCACCGTGAGGGTGGTGGAGCACTGCAACAGGCTGCCCAAGGAGGTGAGGGAAGCCCCATCCCTGAAAGCATTCGAGGGTTAGGCTTGGTGGGGCTCTGAGCAAGCTGCTGGGGTTGGATTAGATGTCCTTTAGGGGTCCCTTCCAACCCAAAGCATTCCATGGTTCTATGAGGTTAAGTTCTGACCATCTCCACACTGAGAGAGCAGGGAAGGAGGGAGGGGTGGAGGGAGGGATGGATGGATGGATGGATGGATGGATGGATGGATGGATGGATGTCCCAGAGGCAGCCAACAATGATCCTTCTCAGGTCCCTTCTGGCTCCATCATTATGCACATCCCAGGAGAATCATTGAATGATAGAACAGTTTGGGTGGGAAGGGACCTTTAGAAGTCCATCTTGTCCAACCCCCCTGCAGTCAGCAGGGGCAGCTGCAACCAGAGCAGGTTGCTCAGAGCCCCAACCAACCTGACCTGCAATGGGGATGGAGTATCTCCCACCTCTCTACCCCCAGATGTCTGTAGGTGCTGCAGAAGGTCAACCAAGCCTTTGATGGGGAGTGAGCCATGAGTCTGGACCAGGACCAGCTTCATTCTCCTCCATGCATCCTCTACATGAAGCCAGGAACAGAGCACCACACACAGATGAAAGCTGTCCAAGGAGAGCAAGTCTTCTGAGGACTTGGTCCCAGGGCAGGGAAACCCCTGGCCAGCTTGGAGATGAGCTTGTGCCAGCCTCTGCCTGCCAGCACCATGGCACTGTGGGCTTGCAGAGAGGCTCCAGTCTGGACCTGGGCCAGCTTCTGAGCTTGAGCTGTGACCCAGTGATTAGGTGTGGGTTTGGTTTCTGCCTCTGCTCCTGGACTCGCTGCACACCGTGGGGTGAAGTGTGTCACCTCCTGCCTTGCTCCTTTGACTTTGGAGACACTGTGAAGTCCCTGAGTGGAGAAGCACCCAGTAATGACTGGGGGGTTGCTCATGCTTGCCTGGGGAGGAAGAGCAAAGCTGGGCAGATCAGAGGAGCTGCCCACAAACAGCTCTGTCACCCTGCCTTGGAGGTGGCCTTCAGCACCCTTATCTCTCCCAGACTGGGCCAGCTCCTGAGCAAAGGCTGCCCATTGTGCCAAATTGCCCAGCCAAGCAGGCAAACACTCATTAGGTGGTAGGTGGAGCTTACCAAACCCATCCTCAAGGGCCACCTAGACCACAGCAAAGCCAGGCTGCAAGCATCTCTCTGAGCTTGAAGAGCTCGAACCATCAGGAAGCCAAAGGAGCTGCAGTTACCACAGCTGGAAGTCAGGGCTTTGCCATGCCTTGGAGAAAAATCCTTCCCCAGGAGAAAAGCCAGCACCTGCCCTGCAGCCATGCCTGCATCCTGCCCTGCCCCACCACAGCAAGCCCTAATGCTCCCTGAAGAAGTCCTGGCTCCTAAAGACCTGCTCCAAAGCAGCCCTAGGAAAGGCAAATGCTGCCCTTTGAGAGAGGTGGACGAGTCTGTTACGACTGATCTGGAGATGGTCTGGTCTCTTGGGTCAGGGCTCCTGTTTTGCAGGCTGGGATTTCAGTTTCTGATGCAGCATCACCTTGGGGACCCTGGACATGGCAGCTTTGAGTGTCACACCCTGGGCTGATGCCCAGCAGTGTGGGCAGCAGGTGGAGGGGGGGGATTGTGCCCCTCGGCTGAGACCCCCACCTGCAGGGCTGGGGCCAGCTCTGGAGTCCTCAGCACAGCAGAGACATAGAGCTGTTGGAGCAGGGCCAGAAGAGACCACAGCAGTAATGGGAGGGCTGGAAGCCCTCTGCTGTGAGGCCAGGCTGAGAGGACTTGGGTTATTCAACCTGAAGAAGAGAAGGCTCCAGGGAAACCTTCTGGTGGCCTTTCAATGCTTCAAGGGGCCAAGAAGGAAGACGAGGACCATGAGGGAGTGTAGAGGTGGGACAAGGGGTGATGGTTTGAACTATAAGAGGCAGATTCCCACTGGAGAGAGAGAAGACATGTTTGACCCTGAGGGTGGTGAAACCCTGTCCCAGGTTGCTCAGAGAGGTGGGGGCTGCCCTGTGCCTGGCCCCATGGCAGGTCAGGTTGTCTGGGGCTCTGAGCAACCTGCTCTGGTTGCAGCTGTCCCTGCTGGCTGCAGGGGGTCAAACCTGATGATCTGTAAATGCCCCTTCCCAGCCAAACCACTCCATGATTCCATGGCTCTGTGGTGCCCATGCCTGCCTCCTTGGTGGGGTGAGCTGGGCAGGACCATGCTCCGCAGCGAGCGCTGCCTGGCGCCCATCAGCTGCCCTTCCCCACGGGCCCGGCGGGTTCATGCCTGCAGCAATGCCCCTCCAAGCAGAACACTTTTGGCCTCCGTGGCCTTAGAGGTCTTTTCCAACCGAAACAGTCCTATGCTTCTCCTCCTCAGGTGGGCAGCTGTCCTGCACGGGGCCACCGCTGCCTGCCGATGCTCAGCAGGGACTCCGTGTCCACGCTGCTGTCACTGCCAACCCCTCCGTGTCCCTCCTGTCCCTCCCTTCCCTGCCGCTGCCTTTCCACCCCAGCTCCAGGCGGCGGCCTTGGCTGTCTCCAAAGAGTGCGAAGGCCCTTCTCAAAGTTTCCAGCAGGCTGACAGAGTCCTCCATGATGTAGCCACCCCAAGCATGTGCTTGATCTTCCGTGGCCACACATTCTTCTGAGAACAAACCCGCGCGTCATCCCCCTCCGGAGAGCTGGCTGCCCTCCTCCCGTCAGCAACCCGAGCTGACAAGTGTCAGCCCTCCTGCCAAATCCACCCTGACTGGCCTTCTCCTGAGTGCTGGTCAAACAGTGACATCCATTCATTTCTCTGAAAACAAACCCACAGCCTCCTCCTTCACCCAGGCTCGGGACAAAGCCTCTGCCTGTCTCCTCGCCACCGCCACCGCCAGCGCGATGGCAGCGGGCAGCCTGCCCACCCGACCCTGCAGCCAGCCTCAGGGTGGCATCCAGCCCCCCCTCCCCCTGCCTCCACCAACCCCCCTCCCCCCTCCTCCTTCCCTGCCTCCACCAAGCAGGGCTTGGTGGGGAAGGGTTAAGAAAGGTCTTTATGGAAGCAGGTGGAGGGAAGGGATTCTGCCCCTCTGCTCCATCTGCTCAGACCCCACCTGCAGGGCTGCGGCCAGCTCGGGAGTCCTCAGCTCAGCACAGACAGGGACCTGTTGGAGAGGGGCCAGAGGAAGCCACAGCAAGGATGGGGGGCACTGGAAGCTCTCTGCTGTGAGACCAGGCTGAGAGAGTTGGGGTTGTTCAGCCTGGAGAGGAGAAGGCTTCAGGGAGACCTTCTGGTGGCTTTCCAGGACTTAAAGGGCTAAGAAGAGAGCTGGGGACAAACTGCCCAGAGTGGAGTCTCCTTCTCTGGAGAGATTCCAAACCCACCTGGCCATTGTGATCCTGGGCAAGCTGCTGGATGATCTCCAGAGGTCACTTCCACCCCCCAATATGCTGGGTTTCTGCAAAGGTCCCCACCCCCTGGGTACCCTCCATCTGCCACCCCAGAGCTCTCCCTGGCCAGAGAAAGGGGTCAGAGCCCCTGGCCCAGGGTGTCAGCAGAGTCCCTTCCATCCCTGCCTCAGCAGGATGATCCCATCTCCCCATCCCACCCAGGGTGGGATGAAAGACACAGTGTGGGATCTGGGCTGCCTGGCCACGCTGGCTGGGCTCCAGCATTGTGCTCTCCAGCGCCAGGAAGGAGCCAGCTGGGAGCTGGAGGTTCCACAAAGGGCTTGTTCTGCTGTGGCAAAGAGTTGGGCTCGCAGCAAAGGGGCCAACAATTATGTGCTGCCTGCAAGGACATGTGAGAGATTTCACCAAGGCAAGGAGCCAGTGGAAGAGAGGAGGAAGATGAAGAGCTCAGCCCATCGTCCCCAGGAAAACACCCATCCTCCCTGCACCCAGGAGACCATTGGCCACCTTGGCCACCAGGGCACATTGCTGGCTCATGGTGACCTTGTTGGCTGGAGGGCTTTCTCCAGAGAGCTGCTTCCCAGCAGGTCAGTCCTCACCTGCACTGGTGCAGGGGGTTGCTCGTCCCCAGGGGCAGGACCTACACTTGCCCCTGATGAACTTGGGGAGGCTCCTCTTTGCTCAGCTCTTCACAAAGCCAGACACAGCAGGGTCTTGGGCAGCACTGGCCATGGAAGGGCAGACACCTGTGTGAAGGACAGCTTTGATTTCAGGGTTGCAGTGGGGAGCAGCCAAGCAGCTCTGAAGTCAAGCTTGTCCTTTGCACAAGGTCCTGCTCTCCTGCAGCTGTCAGTTCCATTTGGCCAGTGGTGAGCCAGGGGGCTCTGGGCTTGTTGCACCTTGCTGTGGGGAACCAAAAGGTCCCTGATGCCTTTCCTGGGGAGCCCTGAACTTCTGGATGGCTCTGTCACTCCTCAGCACTGAAAGCTCAGAGAAGGGCACAGTTTAGAGCTGGGCCTATAAACCATGGTTTGATTAGCTGAGAAGGCTAGATCAGGCTGGAGGGGATACTTCCTGCTCCCTTTTCCATCAAGAGGGATGGAAAGAGCCTCATTCCCAAGTGGCACAGCACTGCTGGCTTTGGGTGAGTGGTGGGACCACTGCCACAGCTTCCTACACCCTTTATTCCTCCAAAGGGAGCCCACAAAATAGCTCCCCCCAAGCAGGTCACTTCCTCCAACAGAAACCAGCCTGGGGCTGTGGCTGCTGCCCATCCTAGGCTGAGCCCCAGCCACTCTGGTGTATCAGTGGTAGATGTTCTCCTGCTCAGAAGCTCTCAGGACTCTCAGGGGCAGCTTGTTTTGACATTTGATTAGTCACAGAGAACAACTTGAGAGTGCTTGAGTGGGTGAGAGAGTGAGCAGCCCAGCAGCGGGGCTGGTGCTGAATGCTCCAGCCCAGCAGCGACAGAGCCATATCGGGCTGGGGAGGGTGGGCACCACTCCAGGGAGGAGATAAGTGGGGAGCTGCTGGGAGAGATGGATGTGAGGAGAGGAAGTGGTGAGTGAAGTCAGCTGAAAACAGCTTCTTTTGCTTGCTCTGACTCATAAATTTCACTAATCCTTGGGTTTGGTCTGGAGCGAGAGGAGCTCTGCAGACCTAGAATCATAGGATTAGAGAAGCCCAGAATGGTTTGGGTGGGAAGGGACCTTAAAAGTCACCTGGTTCTGGCCCCCTGCAGTGTGCAGGGACACCTGCAACTAGAACAGGTTGCTCAGAGCCCAAACAACCTGACCTAGAATGGCTCCAGGGATGGGGCATCTTCCACCTCTCCGGGCTACCCGGGCCGGGGTCTCACCACCTTCCATCTTGCTGGCCCTGGGCAGAGCTGTGCTGCAGATTCCAGCTGTGTAGGACCCAGGAAGATGGAGACCCACCAGCAGCAAAGTGTTCTGGCTGCAGATAACCCCCTGTCCCCTGCTGCTGGTGGCCTAAACAGGTCCAGAAGCAGGCAAAAGCACTGCAGCTCCTGCCTTGTTTGATGCTGGTGTGATGCTCCTGAGACTTGGTAGAGTTAGGTAACGCTTGGAGTCAATGACCTTAAAGGTCTTTTCCAACCACAATGGTCCTATGATTCTAGGGAGCCCTGGATGTGGGAAAAGGTGGATGTTATGAGGAAGTTCTTCACAATGAGGCTGCTGAAACACTGGAACAGGTTGCCCAGAGAGGTGGTGACCACCCAGGTCAAACTTGAGGCTGCCCCGAGCAACCTGATCTACTTGGGGACGTCCCTGTTTGCCTGCAGGGGGGAAGGGGGTTGACAAGAAGACCTCCAAGGGTCTCTTCCAACCTAATGTGATTTTATGATGCTATGATGAACAGGCTGCCCAGGGAGGTGGTGGAGTCACCATCCCTGGAGGTGTTCAAGTAACCAAGTGGCCATGGCACCTGGGGACTTGGTTTAGTGGCCCTGGTGGTGCTGGGTTGAAGGCTGGCCTCAAAGATCTTTAGAGAGCTCTTCCAACCCAAACAACCCTGTGATTCTGTGAGTGATTCTCAGGTGCTGACAGAGGAGCAGAGAAGGAATTGGCCTGGTGGTGGCTGAGCAGGAGGAACATCCGCCCCTGCCTGCAGAGCCTGACCCTGCCAACCACCCTCCTGCAGTCATGAACTCTCAGAGCTTTGTTGTTTGGTTGGTGGTTTGTTGGGTTTTTTTTTTCCCCCTCTCCTCCTCCCTTCATTCTCCAGACCTAAAACATGTTGTGTCAGGTTGGTCATGACACTGCAGGGCTGTTTTCTTTTCCCTGGCTATCACCACTCTCAAGCAGGAGTCAACAGCTCTTGTTTATCCAATGACTATCTTGGCCAGAGGCTGATTTCATACCTCCCACTTCTCTGAAGTGCAAATAGACTCTGATGTGTGGATTGGGCTACTTGAAGAGCTGTTGGGGGTGAAGTGAAGTCCTCCCTCTCCAAATAACTTCAAACAACTTCCCCAGTCGGTAGGTGCCGGGAAGAGGAGAAGAGCAAACTTCTGCAGGGTCTGTCGAGCCCTGGAAGCACAGGATCAGGGATTCAGGGATCCAGGAATGAACAAAAAATCATGGAGTCATGGAATCAGGGAGTCCTAGAATCATAAAGGTTGGAAGGCATTGGGACAGGCTGCCCAGGGAGGTGGTGGAGTCCCCATTCCTGGAGGTATTTAAGAGTCATGGGGATGTAGTGGTTCAGTGGAGGACTTGTCAGTGTTAGGTTAATGTTAGACTTGATGATCTTGGAGGTCTTCTGCAGTCCTGGGATTCTGTGCTGAAGTTGTCCTCCCTGGGGGTGTTCAAAAAGTGTGTGGCCCATGGCAGTCTGGGACTTGGTTTAATGATCTTGGTGGTGTTGGCTCGATGGTTGGACTCAATGACCTTCCATCCATCCATCCACCCATCCATCCATCCATCCACCCATCCATCCATCCACCCATCCATCCATCCCTCCCTCCCTCCTTCCATCCATCCATCCATCCATCCCTTACTCTCTCCTTCCCTCCCTCCTTCCCTCCATCCATCCCTTCCTCCCTCCCTCCATCCCTCCTTCCCTCTCTCCCTCCCTCCATCCATCCATCCTTCCATCCATCCATCCCTTACTCTCTCCTTCCCTCCCTCCCTCCTCCCTCCCTCCCTCTTTCCTTCCATCCATCCCCTCCTTCCTTCCATCCATCCCTTCCTCCCTCCCTCTCTCCCTCCCTCTCTCCATCCACCCCTCCTTCCCTCCCTCCTTCCCTTCCTTCCTCCCTCCCTCTCTCCCTGCCTCCATCCCAGCATGGATTCCAGCCTCACCTCCCCACCACACCGTGGTTCTCAGGCCTCTCACTCCGAGCTGGACCGCGGCCACTGGTGGGGTGGTGTGGGAGCAGTAGCTGAGCTGTGTGTCTCCAGCCACTCTTGGCAGGAGACACAAAGAGTAAGATCATCATCCTTGAGTGAAACTGGGGAGTTTCTGCTGAGTCACAGCCACCAGGGAACGGGGAGAGCAATTACAGAGGAAAACTGGGAAGGCATCCCAAACAAATTGGTTATAATTAACGAGTACAAGAATGACACCAGCAACACCATTAGCAGCCCCCAAAGCCATAATTAGACAGCAGAGAGCAAGAGCCTGGGCTGAGCTGCTTGCCCTGGGCATGCTGAGCAGTGTCCATGGGCCAGCCTCTGGAGGTGGTGAGCACCTGAGAGCTTCCAGGAGCAACCTCGCCCTGGCTCTGATGCCCAGGGGAGGCTGATGAAGGGCCTGGCACAGATCCAGTGCCTAAGGAGGCTGATGAAGGGCTGGCCTCAGCTCTGGTGCCCAGGGAAGGCTGGCAAAGAGCTGGCCTCAGGGTCAGTGCCCAGGCAGGCTGCTGAGAGCTTGGCCTCAACTCTGATGCCCAGGGGAGGCTGCTGAGGGTCTGGCCTCAGCTGCGGTGCCCGGTGGGAGGCTGGTGAAGGGCTGAATTCAGCTCCTGTGCTGGAAGGATCAGGGGTGTGGGCAGGGACTGGGGGATGCAGGAAGGGAACAGGTTGCCCAGGGAGGTTGTGGATGCCCTCTCCCTGGAGGTGTTCAAAGCTAGGCAGGATGAGGCCTTGAGCAGCCTGCTCTAGGGGAAGGCGTCCCTGCCCGTGGCAGAGGGCGTGTAAGGAGATGATCTTTAAGGTCCCTTCCAACCCAAACCATTCTGTGACTCTAACTTGGAAAAGCTCCACCCCAGGGCACGATGGAGCACGGGACCCAAACCCATTCTATGATTCCATGATCCATGGTGCAGGAATTCTCTCCCCCTGCTGCTCAGAGCCCATCCCTCACGGGATGCTCAAAGTCGCTCGGAGCCGCTTTGGGTGTCCCAAACCATACAAGGGGATATTGGATTGGGGGGTTGGGGTGGGGGATATGGAGGCAGGACTGAACTTTTTCCTTACTGTGGGAGGGCTGGAAAAAAAACTCCCTGCCAAGAGGAGATAAAGCCAAGAAAGCAAAATAAACTTGCTGATAGCTCCTCGGGTTCTCGCTGGTGGGTCATTAGAATGCGTCTCGTTGCCTTCCCAGCTCTGAAACCTGTGTTTAGATAAACTTGAAAAGCTGAAGGAAATTTGGCAGGCAAGGTCCTCCTGCCCTGCTCAGAGGGCAGATAGTGTCACCTCAAGTGTAAACACAGGCTATTGACTGGGGCCGGGACCGGCTTGTCAGCGATAAAAGTCACCTCGTGGGCTGGTTGCCGTCACCGGGAGCACTGCCGGGGTGCTGGGTGAGTTCAGCTGGTCACAGAGGTGGGGATGGAGGTGTGTGAGCGTGGGCATGTGTGTGTGTGTGTGCGCACAGAACCAGGGAAGCCTTCAGGGTGGAAAAGATCTCCAAGATCGTGTCCAACCATCCCCCCAGTGCTGCCAGGTCACCACCAAACCGTGGCCCTCAGCAACACCAAACTGTGGCCCTCAGCAACACCAAACTGTGGCCCTCAGCAACAGCAAACTGTGGCCCTCAGCAGCACCAAACTGTGGCCTCAGCAACACCAAACTGTGGCCTCAGCAACACCAAACTGTGGCCCTCAGCACCACATCTCCACAGCTTTGGACCTCCAAGATCGTTGAGTCCAACCATTAACTCAGCACTGCCAGGTCACCACCAAACCAGGGCCCTCAGCACCACATCTCCACAGCTTTGGACCTCCAAGATCACAGAGTCCAACCATCACCTCAGCATTGCCAGGTCACCACCAAACCATGGCCCTCAGCACCACATCTCCACAGCTTTGGACCTCCAAGATCACAGAGTCCAACCATTCCCCCAGCACTGCCAGGTCACCACCAAACCATGGCCCTCAGCACCACATCCCCACAGCTTTGGACCTCCAAGATCGTTGAGTCCAACCATTCCCCCAGCACTGCCAGGTCACCACCAAACCATGGCCCTCAGCACCACATCTCCACAGCTTTGAAACCCCTCCTGGGATGGGGGACTCCACCTTGCTCCAACCTCTTTCCTGTGCCCTGGATGAGGCTGGTTATGGCTTCAAGGGGTCATCAGACCATGTGGACTTGCTCTTAGAGTGCAGAGAAAACGGTGAGGGAAAGAGAAGAAAACTTCTTGCTCATACACAGATGTTGGCCAGCAGGATCGGGGCAGGGATTGCCTCCCCCACCCTGGACTGGCCACACCTTGAATCCCAGGTTCAGTTTTGGGCCCCTCACTCCAAGAAGGGCAGTGAGGTGCTGGAAGAGGTCCAGAGAAAGGCAATGCAGCTGGTGGAGGGTCTGGAGAAGATGTTTGGTCCCATCCGGCTGCAACAAACCTTATCCTGCAGGGTTTTTCTCTCCCCTATATCTTACAGTTGCACCACAGCCCTCAAGGACAGCTGGGACCAGTGGTGTGGGTCTGGTGGCCATGGGAGGATGAAGCTCCTCAGCTCTGCAGAGGCCATTTGGGAAGGGGAAGGGCAGCTCAGATGGTTTCCCCGAAGGGTGGCATCATGGTGGGGACAGGATGGTGTCACAACACCCTGTGCCCAGAAGCTGAGACTGAGATTTCTCCCCAGACAGGATGGATGAGGACATCTCCTGTTTCCTTTCCCCTGGTCATGAGACCTCACAAGGGGCCAGATCTGCCAGCCCACAGCACCCTGGCACCGGGCACACCGTGGCCAAGACCACTCTTGGGACCGATGGCCCCCAGAAGGAGCGACGACCACATCACCCTGAAAGACCCCAATGTGCTCTGCTCACTCTGGGGTGCTCCACTGTCATGTCCCCGTGGGGAGGTGCCCTTTGCATGGGGTTGCTTTACCCTCATCCTCATCCACCTTCGTTGTCAGCTTCATCCTCATCTTCACCTTATGGAATCATAGAATGCTTTGGGTTGGAAGGGACCTCTAGAGGTCATCAAGCCCAACTCTGCTGCAGTAAGCAGGAGCATCCCTAACTGGATCAGGTTGTTCAGAGTGATCTTCATCCTCATCTTCATCCTTATGCACCTTGATCTTCATCCTCATCTTCATCCTTATGCACCTGGTGGGCTCAGCCTGGGCAGCAATGCCTTGGGGAGAAGACAAAGTGACTTCTTCTTCTTCTTCTTCTCTGCCTCCCTCCCACCTCACATCACCCCTGGAGGGATGTGATGCCCCCCAGCCTGCAGTGACAATGACATCTCATGGCTGGCTGGGAGAGAAGCTGGTGGCTTCTCCTGCTGAGGCTTTTTCTGAGATCATTAAGACTTGGGGGGGGGAGGAAAAAACCCAAACCAAAGCAAACCAAAGTAATCCTCAGAAGGAGAAGAAAAAGACCTTCTGGGAAAAGCTGAGAGCTTCTCCTTGGGATGTGCAAAGAGCAAATGGAGAAGATTTCAAATCACAGAGTCAAAGAATTGTCAGGGTTGGAAGGGACCTCAAGGATCAGCCAGTGCCAACCCACCCTGCCATGGGCAGGGACACCTCACACTGCAGCAGCTTGCTCAGAGCCACCTCCAGCCTGGCCTTAAGAACTTCCAGGGATGAGGCTTCCACCACCTCCCTGGGCAACCTGTGCCAGTGTCTCACCACCCTCATGGGGAAGAGCTTCTTCCTAACATCCAAACAGAATCTACCCACTTCTACCATCAAGTCCAACCTTCATTCAACCCAACCCCACCACAACAGCCATTAAACCACGTCCCCAGAGCACCCTGGCCACAGGCTTGTTGAACACCCCCCAGGGCTGGTGAACCACAAGGTTGCTTTTCACCCTTAAAAGTGCTGGGTTTGGGGATTTTGGCCTTTTTTTATCTCCCCTCCCCCCCTTAAACCAGGTGAGTTTGAATAAGGTAAAAATAAACCATCTGCTCTTTCCAGGCAGTCCTGGTGTGAGGAGCATCAGGTAACCAGAAGCGTTGTGAGTTCAGCACAACAGAGAGAGGAATGAGGAGAAAAGTTTCCAACCTCTTTTTTCTTTTAGGGGGGAAACCATTAAAAATCAGAAGCTGTCTCACTGGGAGAGAGAGGTAGCTCCTCTGAGGTGGTCTGCTTGGAGCCATGAAAGGAATTTTCAGTGCAAAACAAACTAGGTTGGGTGTTTTTTTGTTCATCTCAACACATAGAGTCAGAGAGTTGTTAGGGTTGGAAGGGACCTCAAGGATCAGCCAGTTCCAAACCCCCCCCCTGCCATGGGCAGGGACACCTCACACTACAGTAGGTTGCTCACAGCCACCTCCAGCCTGGCTGCAAACACCTCCAGGGATGAGGCTTCCACCACCTCCCTGGGCAACCTGTGCCAGGCTCTCATCACCCTCATGGGGAAGAACTTCTTCCTAACATTCAACCTGAACCTACCCATTTCCATTCTTGTTCCATTCCCCCCAGTCCTATCACTCCCTGACACCCTAAACACATCTCTGCCCATTGGATTAGGTCCTAGAAAGCAGGATTTGGCTCAGTCCCCCTCTGCTGGGATCATCCCAGTTTCCCCCACTTTTCCAGCTCAGGGCAACCCCCAAGCACAAACCCAGGCTGGGTGATGAGTGGATTGAGAGCAGCCTTGCAGAGAAGGACTTGGGGGTGCTGGTTGGTGAGGTGCTAGACATGAGCAGGCAGTGGTCACTGGCAGCCCAAAAAAGCCAAGCATGGCCTGGGCTACATCAAAAGCAGCACAGCCAGGAGGTCAAGGGAAGCGATTCTGCCCCTCTGCTCTGCTCTGCTGAGACTCCATCTGGAGCACTGTGCCCATTTCTGCCACCCCTCCAGCACAATGAACTGAGGGAGCAGGTCCAGAGGAGGCCACAAAGATGATCAGGGCTGGAGCAACCTCTCCTAACGGGGGCAGGATGGGGAAGTTGAGGCTGTTCAGCCTGGAGAGGAAAGGGCTCCAGAGAGCAGCCTTCCAGAACTAGAAGAGGAGAGCTGGAGAGGGACATTTTATGAGGGCTTGTGGTGATAAGATGAGGGGCAAGGGGTTGAAACCAGGGCAGAGGAGATTTGGGTTGGACATTAGGAAGAAATTCTTTACTCTGAGGGTGGTGAGAAGCTGGAACAGGCTGTCCTGAGAATCTGTGGACACCTCATCCCTGGAAATGTTTAAGACAAGGTTGGATGAGCAACCTGCTCTAGGGGAAGGTGTCCCTGCCCATGGCAGGGAGGTGGAACCAAGGGATCTGTAGGGTCCCTTCCAACCCAAACCATGCCACAACTCTCTGATTCTCAGTTATGTGCAAAGTGAGTGCACAGGGTGGGGGTTGCAGGGACTCAGCACCCCGAGGGAGGTGCAGCAGGGTGAGGAAGAGCAGTGCCATGAGAAGGAGCATGATCCACAGAGTGGT
This sequence comes from Dryobates pubescens, assembly GCF_014839835.1. Lineage (NCBI taxonomy): Eukaryota > Metazoa > Chordata > Aves > Piciformes > Picidae > Dryobates > Dryobates pubescens. The sequence continues at coordinate 9,876,549 of NC_071628.1, read as the reverse complement.
TTGGATTGGAAGGGTCCTCAAACATCATCTCATTCCACCCTCCCACTAGAGCAGGGTGCTCAGGGCCTCATCCAGCCTGGCCTTGAGCACCTCCAGGGAGAGGGGGATGATGAGCAAGGTAGTGAGGGAAGGTAGTGTAATGAGAAGCAGTAGTATGGTGAGGAAGAGCAGGATGGTGAGAAGGGGTGAGATGGTGAGGAAGGCTAAAGTGGTGGGGGAGCAGCAGTGTAGTGAAGAAGTGTAGTATGGACTTTGTGATCCTGGGCAAGCTGCTGTGAGTGCCCCTGCTTTAGCAGGGAGGTTGGACTGGATGATTCCCAGGGGTCCCTTCCAATCCTGCCCCATGATGGGATTCTGGGATCATTCAAGTGGGCCCATGAGGAAGATGGGGACAGGCACTCTGAGAAGGGCCTGTTGTGACAGGGCAAGGGCCAATGGGTGGAAACTCAAAGAGGGAGATTCAGACTGGAGAGAAGGGAGAAACGTTTGATAGTGAGGGTGCTGAGAGCCTGACCCAGGCTGCCCAAAGAGGTGGGAGCTGCCCCACCTCTGGAACCATTGCCGGTCCGGTTGCTTGGGGCTCCGAGCACCCTGCTCGGGTTGCAGCTGTCCCTGCTTGCTGCAGGGGGCTGGACGGACCTTTAGAGGTCCCTCCGTGAGAAGCAGCCTCAAAGCTCTAGGCTAGGCTTCCCGCAGACTCCAGCGCAGCGATCTGTGCGGATCCGCTCCACGTTTCCCCTCTCGCCGCGCTCTTAAGCCCGGGCCCCACGTGGGGGACAAGGCGGGGCCGGCGGCGGGGACCAATGAGGGGCACCGAGCCCTTGACACTTCTTATGACGTCATCCTCGGGAACGCGCCCAATTAGTGGCGGTGACGGGGGGAGTTGGGGGGGACGGAGACCGAGATTAAGGCGGTGGTGGTGGGGGGGGGTGTCCCAAAAATTGGATGGCGACCCCCAGGAGCTGCTGTAGGGGGTTACATCGCCCCCGTCAGAAGCAGCTTGGGGGGGATGGAGCGGGGGGGGAGCTGTAATTTGACCATTAAAGGATGAAAAAGCCGAGAGGGGGTTGGGATCCAAAAGCTGGAAGGGGGGGGGGGGTCCTAAAAGCTGGATGGAGCCCCCCAGGAGCAGTTGCAGGGGGGCACATCATTCCCCTCAGAGGTGGCTTGTTTTTTATGGGGGGTGGGGGGACAGAATTGCGTTGTAATTTTGCCTCTGAAGGATGAAAAAGGGATGGGAAGGGGGGGTCCTAAAAGCTCGGTGGGGACCCCCAAGAGCTGGTGTATGGGGTCACATCACCCCCCCTTCAGAGGTGGCTTTTTGTGAGCGGGGGGGGTGGGGGGGTGGGTGTGATGCAATTTTACCACTAAGGGATAAAACAGGGGAGGGGGGTTTAGGACACCCCCCCCCCACCCCCCTCAAATCTCCCTGGGCTGCAGCCGCCCCCGCAGCGGCAGTGACAGATTGTTTGAGCTGGGAGGAAAAAAGCCATTCCGAGCTAATTAAGCCGCCATAGCGGGGCGGGCTGGGCCGGGGAACCGGGGGTTTGTGGCGGGGGGGGTAAAGAGGAACCGGGGAGGGGAAGAGGGGGGGCTCCGCCGCGCCGCCATTTGTCAGCAGCAGTGGCCCCGCGTGGGTTTGATGGACAGCGCCCGCCCCCGCGCCACAAGTCGGCCAATGGGCTGTGAGCAAGCCACAGCGACGTTGGCTGTGATTGGTGGAAGGGCGGGGCTTCGTTAGCCGCGGCCCCACGTGGGGTGGGGAGGCTCCGTGTGACGTCAGAGGGAAGGAGCCATTTTGTGTCGCGGAGACGCGCTCCGTAGGGCCTGGCCCGGCTCGGGAGCGTTCACCGGTGTCTTCTGTCGCCCTATCACCTATCCCGGTGTCCTCCGGTCCCGGGCCTTCCGTATCTCCTGCCAGATGTTCTCCTTGGCCCCCGCATGGCTTCATCACCGGCTGTCCCCCCCGGCGGGGTCCCCTCCTGGTCCCAGCACAGTTCCATCCCCATTGTCCCCCTTCCCACTCCACCACCCCAGGTCCCCGCATGTCTCTTTCCTGGGTGCCGTGTGCGTGTCCTGATTCGCCCACCCCGAACCCTGCATGGCACCATCGCTGGTGTCCCCAGTGTATCCCTGCTCGTCTCCTTCCTGGATGTGTCGTCCCCCCCTCCCATCTTGGACCCCACAGGCTTCATTTCCAGATGTCTCCCATGGTGCCTCTATGGCTTCATCCCGGGCATCCCCGCGTCTGTCCCTGCACATCCCCTTCCTGGATGGTCCCCCATGGCTCTTTCCTGGGCCTCCCCACCCTTGCCCGTCCATGGCTCCTTCCTTGGTGTGTCCCCCAGTCCGGTGTCTGTTCCGTCTCCATCCCCGCCATAGCCAGGCCACCGGACAGCTCGGCGGGAGCGTGTTACGTTAATGACATTACTCGTGTTCCTCATTAAAGCCGCTCAGACTTGAAAGGAGGCGCCGGGAAGGGAAAGGGCCGGTGGGAAGCGCCGATTCCCCCCTCCCCATTCTCGTCCTCGCCGCCAGCACCGGAGCTGCGGCCTCCACTGGGCCCGGCACATCAAAGGGCCCGTTGTGGCTGGGTTGGGAGCCGGGGAAGGGATAGCAGAGGGAGGGCAGTTACGGTGCGGGGCCTCTCCGTTCCCACTCCTCGCCACACCGAGCGTTTAATCGGTACGGCGAAGCGCCAACACCCGGTGTTGCCGGTTGGCTGTGCTTTACAGCCCCTAATTGGGCTGTTGCACCCATTTAACGAGCCGCCGGGCTGGGGCCATCCTTCAGCAGAGACGGCGGAATGAGGCCTTCAACGATGATGGCTTGGAGCTGAAGAGGCTGGGGACAAGCCCCGGAGGCAGCGGCGGGGCGAGGGGGGTTAACCGGGAGGCCGCGGCGGCGGGGACGGGGCGGGCGGGGACTGAGAGGAGGGGGGCGTGGTTTGGCGGCTACACGGGCGTGGTCTAGTGCCATTGAGGGCGTGGTTTGGGGAGGAGGGAGTGGCTTGGTGACAACATGGGCGTGGTTTAGTGTGGAGGGGCGTAGTCTGATTGTGTCTGGGTGTGGTTTATTGGCTGGTGGGTGCGGTATGCAAATTAAGGGGCGTGCCTCCCCACCGCCCCTCTTTCCCCTCCCTTCCACCACACACAAGCTGCCATTGTGACGTCTCCACCGCCAACTCGCCAATCACCGCTCTCTTTTCCTGTCCCCCACGTGGGCTCTTCACGTTCCTATTGGTCAGCGAAGCAAAAAGATCCGCCCTGGGTTTTGTTCGCTCGGTTTCCCCCTCCCCGTCCGTGTCCCACCCCCCCTCCTCCAACCCCGGGCTCCCGAACGCTTCGGCGACGGCAGCAGCAGCGGCGGCGGCGGCGGCAGCAGCAGCGGTGGAGGCAGCGGAGAGCGAACCGATCTTCACCGCGTGTTCCGGGCTCTGCCTCACCCCTGGGGTGGGGGGCTCCGTTTAGAGCCCCCCCTTATTTTTGATACGGGATTGGACCCCCCACGCACCTTAAACCGGAGCACCCAGCACCCATCATGGCTTGTGGAGTTACGGCGAGATCGGTGGAACGGAGCTGAACCGGGGGCAGCAGAGAGAAGAAGAAGAAGAAGCAGCAGCAGGAGGCTTTGGGGGGGGGGTGGGGGGTGGGAAACGGCGGCGGCGGCGGCAGCGAGCAGCAGCAAAGGCGGAGGAACCGTTCGCACTTCGCATGTCCGCGGCGCTCCCGGGAAGTCGGATGTGTACGGCCTTCTCCCCCCCTCCTCCTCTCCTCCATGGCCGTCGTGCTCCGGCGTTAGTTCCTGCCTTTGCTACCCCCCCCCACCCCCAGCCCCCCCCCCACCCCTTTTTTTTTTTTTTCGGTTGTTTTTCTAATTGTTTTTTTTTTTTCCTCCTTTTTTTGTTTTTTTTCCCCCCGCTGCTTCTTCTTCCTGGCAGCAGGAATTACCGCGGGATCCTCCTTCCTTCTCCCCCTCCCATCCCCCTCCCCCCACCCCTCAACCCCCTTATCCCCACTATGGCCCCCCCCGCCCAAACCCCGCCATCCCTCCCCCGAAACCCCTATACCCCTCCTATTCCCCCAAACCTTTCTATACCCTCCTACAACCCCCCCCCAACCTTCCCCCCGCCCCCCCCCCCATCCCCTGTCTGTTTTGGTTGCGTTTTGTTAGTGCTTTTCATTTTATTTTTTTTTTTTTAATGCTCGGTAATTTTTTTTTTCAATTGTTGTTTTGGGGTTTTATTAATTTTTACATTTATTTATAAAATTATTTTTTTGCGTTATTTTCGATTTTATTTTTTTTTTAATTTCACTTTAAAAATCATTTCGCTTTTATTTTTTTTTTCCGAGGCTATTTACATTTTTAAATCTTTTTTTAATTAATTTTTCCCCCCCCCCCCCCCGCCTTTCTCTGAGAACGGAAGAAGCCGGGGGGGGGGGTGTTGGGTATTGGGGGGGTGTGTGTGTGGGGGGGGTGGGGTGTGAGGAAAAAGGAAGCTCAGCAACCGCGCAGCACCGCGGAGCCCCCCATGGAACCCCCATGGAACCGGGGAATCTTGGGGAAGGGGAAGCGGGTGAGGGGTGTGTGTGTGTCGGGGGGGTCCATCTCTTGGCCCCAGCGGTTTTATTTTGCAAGTGGGGACCCTCAGCGCCCTTCCCCGATGGTGGCCGGGTCCGTTTCTCCCCCTCACCTCTCCCCCCCCCCCCCCAACCTTCCCCCCCCCCCCAAAGCCTCCCTTTCTTCCCCGCCACCCCCGCTCCTCCGCCCCCCGCACGGACTTTCCTCTCCTCTCTTTGTTCCAGTTCTCGGTCTCTCCGGGAACGCTCCGTGGCCGGCGGGCACCACCAGCACCACCAGCGATCCCAGTAACGAGGAACGGCGCCACTGGTTCCAGTGACCGCGCCCCACAGCCCTGCCATGTACCCCCAGGGCCGGCACCCGGTGAGTCCCGGTGTCCCGTCCTTCCCCACCCCGCTACCCAACCTTACATCCACAACCCCTTTCATCCGCTTTGCTCCGGTCTCCCCCTCCCCACCCCAACATCCCTCCGTCCCAGTATATCCCAGCTAGTTCCAGTAACCGCACCCCCAGCCCTGCCACCTCCAGGAGTGGCACCCGGTGAACCCCGACACCCTCTTCCCAGTTCATCCCCCGCTGCTGAGCACGGGGAGTCCCAGTAACTGCACCCCCCCGTCCTTGCATGACCCCCCTGGCACCGGTACCTGGTGTTCTCCATCCCCACTGCAACCCCCCCCCTCTGTCCCACTATATCCCAGTGAGCCCATTAACCACACCCCAGCCCTGCAATGACCCCCGCCAGGACCAGCACCCACTTTCCCCTGGTGTCCCCTGACACCCCCTTCCCAGTACATTCCCCGGTGCTGTTGAGCACAGGGAGTCCCAGTAGCTGCACCCCCAGCCCTGCCATGACCCTGGGGGACCAGTCAGTATCCCATGTCCCCCCCCCCCCACCCCAACACCCTGCTGTCCCACTCCATCCCAGCGAGTCCCAGTAACCATACCCCAGTCCTGTCCCGGCCCACCACCCGGTGTCCTCCCTACCCACCCCAGCACCCCTCTGTCCCAGTACATCCCAGTGAGTCCCATTAACTGCCCCCCAGTCCTTCCATGACCCCCTGGGGGCAGGCTGGCACCTGGTGTCCACCCTATGCACCTTCAACGCTCCTCTCTCCCAGTGTATCCCAGTGAGTCCCATTAACCATACCCCTAGCCCTGCCACAGACCCCCTCCCCAGGCCCAGTATTTAGTGGCCCCCCCACCACCACCTCCCTACCCACCCCAGCACCCCTCTCTCCCCCGGTACGTCCCGGTGAGTCCCATTAACCGCACCCCAGCCCCGCTATGACGCCCTGGGGTTGGCACCCAGTGTATCCCAGTGTCCCCCCACCCCCCCCCACCCCGAACCCCCCCCTCCCCCCCCCCAGTGCTAAGCACTTTTCCTCCCCCCCACCCCCCCCCAGGCTCCTCACCAGCCGGGCCAACCGGGCTTCAAATTCACTGTAGCCGAATCCTGCGACCGCATCAAGGACGAGTTCCAGTTCCTACAAGCCCAGTACCACAGGTGAGCCCTGGGGCTGGGGTGGGGAGGGGACAGCGTTGAGGTGTGGCTCACAGGGTCTCACCCCTCTTTTTTCATATATCCTCTTTCCCCCCCCCATTTCCCCTCCCAGTTTGAAAGTGGAGTATGATAAACTGGCCAACGAGAAGACGGAGATGCAGCGCCATTATGTTATGGTGAGAGACTTTAATCAGATTGCAGATCAAGCTCTGAATGTCCTTAACCCAGCTGGAGTAGGGGGGAGGACACACACACACACACAAAGGGACACCCCCATGGAACATCTGGCTGCTAGCCCAAGGACCTTGGCACCCCCATTTTAGGGGTAGAGAGAAGGTTCCCTGCTTGCTCTCTCCTCCCCTGGCTGCCAAGTTTGATCTTAGCCCTTTTGTGTTTTGCTGGTGACTCTGGGATGGGGGGGGTGGGGGTGGGTGATGCATGACAGGGGCAGCATGCAGGGGGGGTGACCCTAGGGGTAGCAGAAGGTGACCCTGGGAGTCCCCTGGAGCGTTTGGTTGGGTCCCCAGAATGTCTTCCTGGAGCATCCCCTCCCATCCTGGGCTCTTTGTTGCCCCAACCTCCCTTTCTTCTGTGCCCAGATTTGGTCCCCAAAGTGGGGTGATTGGTGTTTGTGGTGGCTTAAGGGCTCCCACCACCCCATTTTCCCAGTGGGAAGGAAGGAGCTGGGTTGAAACCCCTCTTTCTTTGTGGCCCAAAGTGGGGTGATTTGTGTTTGTGGTGGGTTAAGGGCTCCCACCACCCAGTTCTTCCAGGGTGAAGGGAGGAACTGAAGGTGATTCCCCGAGCCCTGCTGGACTGGGAAGCAAGGTGTGTGGGGGGTTGTAAATAAATCCACACACCACCCCCTTCCTCCTCCTCCCCTCCCAGTGAGAAACTGGGTTTTTGGCCAGACTTACTGGGCTGTACCTGTTCTGCCAGGGCTGTGCAGACGCCTGTCACCCAGATCTGCACCTCTTTTGTTTTTCTAAGTAGCTTAGGAGGAGAAAAGGGGAGGAAAAAAAAGGAGTGTCCCTCCTGTGTGCACACCAGTTCATCCCCACAGAACATCTGCTTATTAGGAAGGAACCTGATTAGCCTTGTCTGCTCAGTTACTGGAAGCCCAGTTGAGGCCAGGGGGTTGCTTTTTGAGGATGGTTTTACAGTAGAAGGAAAAAAAAAAAACAAACCCCAACAAAAAACCCCAAACCCAACAAATCTGCTGTGAAATGAATTCTGAGCTTTGGTTGATTTGAGGGTTTTGGCTCTCTTTTTTTTTTTCTTCTCTCCCCCACCTCCCAGTACTACGAGATGTCCTATGGGTTGAATATTGAAATGCACAAACAGGTGAGTGAGTTCAAGGAGGGAGCAACTGGGCTGGAATGGATTGGAGTGGATTGATTGATTTAATGTGATTAATTGATTGGTGGGTGGGTGGATGGATGGATGACCTGTTGCCCCTTTTCCCAACCTGGACTAAACCAGACTCTGGCTGCACTAAATGTAAGGAGGAGTGAAGGCAGTGATGTGGCTCCCAGGCTTGTGGCTCAGTGTTGGTATTAGGGGATGGGTTTAATTGCCTTTTTTTTGCCTGTATTTAGGGAAGTTTTGGGGCCCTCACTCCAGGAAGGACGTTGAGGTGCTGGAGCAGGCCCAAAGAAAGGCAGTGAAGCTGGTGAAGGGTCTGGAGGACTTGTGAGGAGCAGCTGAGGCACCTGGGAGTATTCAGGAAGGCTGAGGGGAGACCTTCTGGCTCTCTACAACTCCCTAAAAGCAGCTTGGACCTGGGTGTGGGGCCCATTGGTCTCCTCTCCCAAGGAACAAGTGACAGGAAAAGAGGAAATGTCCTCAAGCTTCACCAAGGGAGGTTTAGGTTGGACATTAGACATTCCTGCACTGCAAGAGTGGTCAGGCATTGGGGACAGGCTGCCCAGGGAGGTGGTGGAGTCACCATCCCTGGAGGTGTTCAAAAAACCTGTGGCCATGGCACTTGGGGAGATGGTTTAGTAGCCAGGGTGGCTTTAGATTGACAGGTGGACTTTTGCCACGTGGTTTAATGGTCATGGTGGTCTTAGGTTGATGCTTGGACTTGGGATTTTAGAGGTCTCTTCCAACCCTAACAATTGTATGGTTCTGTGGTCTAAGAGCTGTGTACAGAGAGAGAGAGAAAGCTTAGGCTATGGTTGGACTGGGTGAGCTTAGAGGTCTTGCTCAACCCAAACCAGTTTGGGATTCCATAGAACACAGACTTTTGAGCAGTGTTGATGAACAGCAAGAGGTGGAAACAACTTTTATCTTCCAGCCTGGAAGCTGGATACCTGGAATAGCCCATTCCCACCACTGGCAGAATGCTTTCTATCTCCTGCTTTTCCTGTTGTTGTTGCTGCTGCTGCTGCTGTTCCTTTGTGGTTTTATTGTTGGTACAAGGAGGCTGTTTCTGAGGTCACAACCCTGCTGTAGCATGAGACCTGGGGAGGGCATTATCTTCAGGGATGCTGCTACCTCGCCGCTGTGTTGCTCAATTTGCCTTTGCATCTGGAAAGAATGAAGCAACGTTCAGTGCTTTTCATTTTGGTTGTGGCTTTGGTTTGGGTTTGTTTTGCTGTTGGTTTGTTTTTGGTTGTGTTTTGTTGTGTGTTGGGTTGGTTTGTTTTTTTTTTTCATGGAGTCTTCTCTTAAGATGTAACTTTGCCTGAAGGGGAAAAATCTAGGAGAGGCCAGAGCAGAATGTGGTGTGCTACCTTGATAAGATTATCGTTAAAGAGCCTAAAGGCTGGGCACATGATGGTAAAACTTAAAGGAATAAAGTTATTATTTGAGATTAGACCTGATTATTTGGGCTGCTGCTGCTGCTTACTGGTTTTAGAAGGAGTTCTCATTAAGAACTTCAGGCAGATGGGAATTGACATCAACTTTGCCAGCTGCAAATCAGCTTCCTTCAGCTCCAAAAGGTTGCTTTGGGGGGGTTAGGTTTTCAGGTTTTGGGGGGTTTAGTTGTCTAGTTACTTTATTTCTTTGGGTCTTAAGAGCAGCATCACTCTTTGTGCCCCTCCTGGATTTGAGCCCCTCCACATTCCAGGGCTCTTTCCCCCTCCTGGATTTGAGCCCCTCCACATTCCAGGGCTCTTTCCCCCTCCTGGATTTGAGCCCCTCCACATCCCAGGGCTCTTTCCCCCTCCTGGATTTGAGCCCCTCCACATCCCAGGGCTCTTTCCCCCTCCTGGATTTGAGCCCCTCCACATCCCAGGGCTCTTTCCCCTTCCAGATTTGAGCCCCTCCACATCCCAGGTCCCCCTTCCAGATCTGCACCCCACCAGGTACCTCTCCCACTTTGTTAGCAGTGTGGCTGTGAGTTTGCTCTTCTCCTCCCTCCTCCCTTCTAGTTTTTGGCTTGGTAATCACAGGGCCACAAAAATAATTCCTGATTAGTCTTCAGTTCTGTGAAAATATCTCCTTCCATGCGGATAATCCCAACTTCTTTCTCTTCAATTGCTCCAGCCTGGACAAAAGAGTCCTTGTGGGAAGCTCCAGGGGTGGCTGTGCAGTAGCTCCAGTCCCTCATGCAAAGGAGGGACCCATGGGGCTAGGCTGTGGCTCCTGGAGACCTCGGCCGTGGTTTGGTGAGGGCAGAAGTGTCCCTGCGTGTAAGATTGGTGCTTGGGACCCTGGTGGCTTCGTGTTGGGGAAGCCCATCACCTCCTGTTTGACCTGCATCCAGAGGAACAAGGAGCCTGCAGAAGAGCCCAAGGGATTTGGAGTAACTGGCTGCCCTTGGGAGAGGGGAACGCTTCTCGCCGCCCACCTGCTCGAACGTCCTTCGCTCTGGGGAGGTGCTGCAAGGATCCAGCAGAAGGTGTGGAGCTTACCCTCTCAGTTGAAGCTTTGGAAGCAGTTGCTTTTGGACCAAGATGTGCAGTGTGTTTGCCACCAGTGCAACCAAACAAAAGTGACCTGAGGGAGGCTTTTGCATCGCGGGATGGTCGGTTGGCTGCGCGCCGCGGGACGGTTCTGCGCCGCGGGACGGTCGGCTGCGCCCCGCGGGATGGTTCTCCGCCACGGGCTGAAGGCTTTGGCACTGCAGGATGGTTTGGCACCACAGGAGGAGCGTTGGGGCTGGAGGGGGGGGGGGGGCGGGGGCCGAGACCCCCATCCCAGGCTTTGTCTTCATCGAGGCGCAAAGGGAGCCTTCCACCATCTGCTCTTTCCCCGGGACCGCGCGAGGTCCCGTCCCCTGCGGCGCCCGACCCTCGGTGACGGTTTTGAGGGTGACCGAGGGAGGAAGCTCGGGGCGATTTGTTTTGCCCGTGGGGCTGGGCCCGGGCTGAGCCATCTCGGCCCTTTCTTTGACCCGGGATTTGGCAGGGTTGCTCGTTTCCCACGGGGTGGCGTGGTCGGTGTGACTCGCCTGGGGACCATCCCCGCCGGCACCGCCTCGCACATCGGTCAAAACCTTCTCCAGTTGATTCCAACCCCCCCGCCTCGCCTGGGCTTGGAAGTTGTTCCTGGGGACGTAACGCTGCGTGTCTGCTGCTGGGAGGTGGTGTGGAGAGAGGGAAGGGTGGTGGTGGGAGGGGACGGAGGAGAGGGGGGAGGGTTGAAGTTTGAGGAGGTGAAGCTGTCTGGCGGTTTAATTGCCGCGGTGGGATGCTGGAGGAGCATCCTTCAGGAGGAGCCTTGAAAGGGGGGGATGAGGGCTGGGCTTAAATGGATGCTTGGGAGGGTTTTCTCCTTTTTTTGAGGAGGGGGGGGAGGGCTGAAAATGACGAGCCTTTTACAGAAGGAAGGTGGTGGGGGGGGGAAGAGGAGGGGAGGGGGAAAAAAAAACCCCAACAAACCCACAACCAGGCATCTGGGTGGTAATTGCAGCTGGTTGAGGGTGGCTGGTCCTGAACAAACAAGTTTTCTCAGCTGACCTGTTTAGCGGTTGACTTGTGTTTATCTGCACACAATCGAGGGAGAGACTGAAGTGCTTGAATTATTCATGCGGTGTCCTGCCCTCCAGACTTGACTGCTTGTGATTACATCTGCTTGAGACAAACATTGATGGATACTTCATCTCAGAAGCTCAGAAGAGGAGGGAGGGAGGGAAGGGAAGGGGGGGGGGGGGGAAACAGAGAGAGAGAGAGAAAGAAAAGGGATTGTCTGGCTCTGGGCTTATATAACAGATTATCTCCTCCACGCTGCATATTAAGCATCTGCATATGTTTGGGGTGGGTTTGGTTGGTGGGGGCTTGGTGGTTGGGTTGGCTTTTTTTTTTTCCCCTTACCCTCCTTCCTCTTTCTCTCTCTCTCTCTCTTCTTTTTTTTTTCCTCACTTGGTTTCTTTTTTTCCCCCCTCTCCTTTGAGGGGGGAAAGAAATATAAATAAGGAGTCTCATAAACAATTCCATATGCAAGGAAATATTTAGGAAGTGACTACCCAGCTTGGTTGGATATATGAAGGCAACAAATAGCTCCTTGCATCAGCACACTCTGCATCCTGGGAGCAGCTTTCCCAAATCTTCAGGAATTTTTCTTTTCTTTTCTTTTCTTTTTTAACCTGGATAATTCAGTTCTTTTTGTAAAGGTCAGTTTGATTCTTAACCTCCAGGATTTTGCCTTTTCCTGGTGTGGGTGTGTTGGGTTTTTTTTTTGGTTTGCACTGGTTTTGCTTGGATCTTTAGATCATAGCTGGATGTGGTCAAAGGAAGGGTCTCGGGATCATCACTGGATGTGACCAGGGGAAGGAAAGACCTCTGGATCATCACTGGGTGTGACAAGAGGAAGGAAGGCCCTCTGGACCATCACTGGATGTGACAAGAGGAAGGAAGGCCCTCTGGACCATCACTGGGTGTGACAAGAGGAAGGAAGGCCCTCTGGACCATCACTGGATGTGACAAGAGGAAGGAAGGACCTCTGGACCATCACTGGCTGTGACCAGGGGCAGGAAGGCTCTCTGGACCATCACTGGATGTGACCAGGGGCAGGAAGGCTCTCTGGACCATCACTGGATGTGACCAGGGGCAGGAAGGCTCTCTGGACCATCACTGGGTGTGACCAGGGGCAGGAAGGCTCTCTGGACCATCACTGGGTGTGACCAGGGGCAGGAAGGCTCTCTGGACCATCACTGGGTGTGACCAGGGGCAGGAAGGCTCTCTGGACCAGCACTGGCTGTGACCAGGGGCAGGAAGGCTCTCTGGACCAGCACTGGCTGTGACCAGGGGCAGGAAGGCTCTCTGGACCAGCACTGGCTGTGACCAGGGGCAGGAAGGCTCTCTGGACCATCACTGGCTGTGACCAGGGGCAGGAAGGCTCTCTGGACCATCACTGGGTGTGACCAGGGGAAGGAAGGCTCTCTGGACCAGCACTGGCTGTGACCAGGGGCAGGAAGGCTCTCTGGACCAGCACTGGCTGTGACCAGGGGCAGGAAGGCTCTCTGGACCAGCACTGGCTGTGACCAGGGGCAGGAAGGCTCTCTGGACCAGCACTGGCTGTGACCAGGGGCAGGAAGGAAAGAATCCAAAAGGAAATCTTCATTATTTCATGGTTTTATTTGGTGGTTTGGTTTTGTTTGGGTGTATTTTGGGGAGGGCTTTTGTGTTCTTTTATCTCCACGAGGAAATGGACACTTGGAGAGGACAACCTTGGTGTCAGATGGTGGTGGTGGTTTTTTTTTCTCACTGAGAGCTCTCCACATCTTGGTTTGGTGCTCAAACATTTAAAGCTTGGAGTGGCTTTTTGGGGCTCCTGGTTGGAGTTTGAGGGGTCCTGTGTGGATTCTTGGAGGCCCTGGCTGGAGTTTGGGGTGTCCTGTGTGGGTTTTGGTGGTCCTCTGTGGTGTTTGAAGGATCCTTTGTGGATTGTTGGGGTTTGAGGGAGGGGTGTGTGTGTGTCTGTGGATTTTGGGGATGCCTGTGTGGGGTTTGAGGGCTCCTGGCTGGGGTTTTGATTGTCCTTTGTGGAGTTTGAAGGATCCTGGCCGGGTTTGGAGGGGTTGTGTGTGGCTTTTTGGAGGTCTTGTGCTGGCTTTTGAGGGCTCCTGGGTCGATTGTAGGGTGTCCTGTGGATTGCAGTGTTCCTGGGTCGATTTTGAGGGCCCCCTGTGTGAAGCTGTAGGCAGTCCTGGGTGGGTTTTGGAGGACTCCTGCTTGGGTTCTGGCTTGTGAGGGCTCCCAGCTGGCTTTTGAGAGCCCTGTGTGCTTTCTGAGAACCTTGGTTGGGTTTGGGGGGGAGGAGGGGTGGGGGTGGTTCTGAGTGGGCTCTGCACCCCCTCAACCTTGGTTCTGGTGCTAATTCTGTAATGAGGGGTTGTGACCCAGCCCTCCAGCAGCCTCCCCCCCACCCCCCCTTCCCGAATTGAATTCTCATCAGTGAAGCTCTCCACTTTGCTAATAACGATAGCAGCCACAAATAGCTTTCAACATGCCATTGACAGCCTGGTTGGAGAGAGCACTTGAAATGGTGGTAGACAGCTGAAAGTACCCATAATTGTGTGCTGGGAGTGAGAACCACACTGCTCAAGGGCCTTATTTTCATGTCCTTAAAGAGACAATATCCTGGTTTCAACAAATGCTTCTGGTGCTTCACTGCTGGTGTGATTTACTCCTCCTCCTCCTCCTTCCTCCTCTGCCACCAAACCTCTCTTCCAAGGGGTGAGGAGGTGGGGGAAGGGGGAGAGGGGGCACTAGGACGCCTGAGGTGGGTTGTGGTGGTCTGGATCCATCTCAATTATTGGTGGGGGTGGGGGTGGTGGAAGGAGTTGTGCTATTGGGGGTCAGGTGCTTCTTCCCTGGACTCTTCTGTGCCTGGTTGCTTCTCCTTGGGAGCCTGAAGTGAACCCTGGGAGGATGCTGATGCCACATTCCTGCATCCCAAGGACCATCACCTTTGGCAGCTTTTGCAGTTGCATTGCTCCAGGGCTGGTGGGGGAAGATCTTGATAAGGCTTTGGTGTGTTTTCAAGAGGAGAAAGGGCTGAATGGGCCATGCTGTGTGCTCAACACCTTGTCTCCACCGTTTAAAATCAATGAGCAAGAGGAGGTGGGAGCTGGAATCTGCTGGGGCCCAAAATCTCTTCTGGGATGTGCTTTGAAACCAATTTGCTTTCCTCCCTGGGGGGAGGGGGTGTTCAAGAACTGTGTGGAGGTGGCACTTCAGGCCATGGTGGCCTTAGGTGGGTGGTTGGACTCCATGATCTTAGAGGTCTTTTCCAACTGAAACAATTCTGTGATTCCATGAAACCATCTAGGTTCCATGCACGTGGTTGAGCTGCTTTCTGCAGCTTGCTCTGGAAGAAACTGCCATGGGGCTGGGTCCTACAAACTGCTCCAGCCTCAGAATGTGGCTGAGTGCTGGTTCCAAAGCCTCCCACGTGTTGAAGGGGTTTGGGTCTGGTCCTCTGTCATGGGGTCCTGCCCGAGGGTGGTGGGAAAAACCCAGGGATGGGCAGGGTCAGGAGCAGGGAGGTCATTCTGCCCCTGTGCTCAGCACTGCTCAGGCCACACCTGGAGTCCTGTGTCCAGTTCTGGGCCCCTCAGTTTAGGAAAGATGTTGAGGTGCTGGAAGGTGTCCAGAGAAGGGCAACAAAGCTGGGGAGGGGTCTGGAGCACAGCCCTGTGAGGAGAGGCTGAGGGAGCTGGGGTTGCTTAGCCTGGAGAAGAGGAGGCTCAGGGGAGACCTCACTGCTGTCTACAGCTACCTGAAGGGAGGCTGCAGCCAAGTGGGGGTTGGTCTCTTCTCCCAGGCAAGCAGCACCAGAACAAGAGGACACAGTCTCAAGCTGTGCCAGGGGAGGTTTAGGCTGGATGTTGGGAAGAAGTTCTTCATCGAGAGAGATTGCCCATTGGAATGTGCTGCCCAGGGAGGTGGTGCAGTCACCATCCCTGGAGGTGTTTAGGAGGAGACTTGATAGGGTGCTTGGTGCCATGGTTTAGCTGATTAGATGGTGTTGGGTGATAGGTTGGACTTGATGATCTTGAAGGTCTCTCCTAACCTGGTTTATTCTATCCTATTCTATCCCTTGCAGCTCTCTTTCCCTTGTGACCAAGGTTCATGTCTGTCATAACAAACCTCTCCATTGCCCAGAGCATCCTCTGCAGGGTGTCACATGGGGGTGCAGGCTCCCCCCACCCCCCATCCCCTCACCCTGCTTCATAGAATCACAGAATGGTTTGGGCTGGAAGGGAATTGGAAGATAATCCAGTTCCACCCCCCCTGCCCCAGGAGGCAGGGACACCTCCCACCGGAGCAGGTCGCTGGGGGCCTCATCCAACCTGGCCTTGAGCACCTCCGGGGAGAGAGTGGGGGGCAGCAGGTTGCCCAGGAAGGTCGTGGCAGCTCGGGGGGGGTCGCTCCTTTCAGCCCTGCTCTTCGTCTCCCGTCGCTGCCAGGAGTTATTTTGGAGCTTCCCTCCGCCACGGCCAGGTGTAAAGACCAGAGGGGCGCGGAGCCGGAGCCGCCGGGGAGAGCCAGCCCGCGGGGGTTTAGCACCATGCCAGCGCTCTGCAGCTCCTGCCCAGCTCTTGACTCGGCTCCAGCAGCTGCTCTTCGTGCCCTGAAGTGCTTTTGGGTGCTGGTGGCAGCCCTGGGCCGCTTTAAGAGCGGGTGCCGGGGACAGCCAGCCCCGTGGCCAAGCGCTCTGCCGCTGGTGATTTATCGCCGCTGCAGATGTTTCCTCTGCTGTGTGGGGGTTTTTTTTTCCCTTCCCCGAAACACCACCCTAGAAGTGCTTCTTGTCCAGCAGCAGGTCAGATTCTTGGCAGGGATGGGGAGGGCTGGAGGAGGGGGGGGATTAATTGGGATTTCAGGTTGTCCTGACTGGTTGCCCTTTTTAACGAGCCACCGTCAGCATCCCGGCGTGGCTGGGGTTGGAAGGGGCCTCTGGAGATCATCCGGTGCAGCCCTCCTGCTCCAGCAGGGGCACCCACAGCAGCTTGCCCAGCATCACAAGGGCCAGGGGGTGGTTAGAGGTTCTCCAGGGGAGACTCCACAACCTCTCTGGGCAGCCTGCTCCAGGGCTCCAGCACCCTCACGCCAAACAAGCTTCTCCTGCTGTTCAGGTGGAAACTCCTGGGTTCCAGTTTGTGCTCATTGCTCCTTGTCCTGTCCCTGGGCACCACTGACAAGAGTCTGGCCCCATTCTCTTGCCCCCCACCCTTTGGCTCTTGCTGAGCACTGAGCAGACCCCCTCTCAGGCTGCTCTCCTCCAGGCTCAGCAGCCCCAGGGCTCTCAGCCTTTCCTCCTCACAGAGATGCTCCTGGCCCCTCAGCACCTTCCCAGCCTCTGCTGGACTCTCTCCAGTAGCTCCTTGTTTTTTCTCTTGACCTGGGAAGCTCAGAGCTGGACCCAATCCCCAACCCCCCTGACTGAACAAACACCAGCAGTACCCCAAGGATGCAGCTGCTCTTTTCCAGCAGGACCATCCAGGACATCAGGATGGTGTTCTTGTGTCAAGAAGGGGCCAGACTCTTGTCAGTGGTGCCCAGGGACAGGACAAGTGGCAGTGAGCACAAACTGGAACCCAGGAGGCTCCATCTGAAGAGGAGGAGAAATTTCTTTGGTGTGAGGGTGCTGGAGCCCAGGAGCAGGCTGCCCAGAGAGGTTGTGGAGTCTCCTCTGGAGACTTTCTGTGGTGTCCTGTGAATAGGACAAGGGGCAATGGACACAAACTGAATCCCAGGAAGTTCCACCTCAACATGAGGGGGAACTTCCAGGGCTGCTGGATCCCTGGAGCAGGCTTCCCAGAGAGGTGGTGGAGTCTCCTTCTCTGGAAGTGTTTCACAACCCCTCTGGCTGTGTGTTCCTGTGTGACCTGCCCTAGGTGATCCTGCTTTGGTGGTGGGGGTTGGCCTCAACAATCTCCAGAGGTCCCTCCAGTCACCTACCATTCTATGGTGGTAGGGACTGGAAAGAGAGATCAGGATGGGAGCAAGGAGGTCACTGCAGAAGCTCTTCTCACACCTGAGAATGCTGCTTTTTTTCTCCCCCTTTCTTTGTATTTTGCTTTTCTTTTTCAATATCCTCAAGGGGAGCATCCCAGGAGGTGTTCCCATCAGGGGGTGCCTCCCTTGGGGTGCCCTTTGCAGCTCTCCCACCCCTACCCCCACCCCTCCCCACGCCAGGTCGTTTCTCTGTGGCTGGTTTTGCAGCCCCCATCTCGGGTCCAGCTGGGATGTGGAGGAGGCTGGGATTGCCATGGCAACCTGCAGTGGAAAGGAGGTTTTCCTTGGCAGGAGCAGCTCATGGGGGCTCTGTTGCTCTGGGGCTTGGTGATGAATGAGCCCTTTTTTTTTATGGGGAAGGTGTTGGGCATGAAACCCTCCTCTGTTCCTGTCGGGCTGGAGTGATCCTGTTTTGCCCCTCATTAAACTTTTAATGGGGACAACTGGAGTTTAAGAAGCTGGGGACTGGGAGAAGTGGAAGCCAAGAAATAGTTGAGGGTTCTTGAATCCTGTATTAACAGGAAGCCTTGTGGTTGTCACCTTAATATGTTGGACATCTTAACATCTCCTTGCTCAGAGTCCACCCCGTGGGAAGGTCTCTCTTTGCAGAGCAAGGAGTTTTCCTTTGGACCCATGGAAGCTGGAGCAGGATTGGACTGAAGCATGGAAGCCATGCAGGGAAAGCTCAACACTGTGCTTGGAAAAGACCTTTTAAGATCATCAAGTCCAGCCACTTGATGCCATCAACCTGGCACTGCCCATCCCTCTTCCACCAAGGTGGCCTCTGGATGCTGCTTTTATTTCCTCCTAAAGGACCTCTGTGACACACAGCTGGAGGGACCCCTCGTGCTGGCACCACTGTCTCCACCTCCAGAAAGGATTGAATCTGAGCTAGAATTTATGGGGACTGACAAGGAGCATCCATGCTGGAGGAACAATGTGTCCAGTGCTTTTTGCATCCCAAATCCACAGAACCACAGAATGGCTTTGATGGGAGAAGACCCTTTGAGATCAGCCAGTCCAAACATTGCCTCACTCTGCCAAGGCTGGTGCTACACCATGTCCCTCAGCACCACATCTCTGCCTCTTTCAAACACCACCAGGAATGGGGATTCAACCACCTCCCTGGGCAGCCTGTTCCAGTCTTGGAGAGAGCCCTTTCAGTCAAGAAGTACCTTCTAATCTCCAACCAAATCCATCTGAAGGAATAAATCTTTAATGGAGCTGCTGCTTATCTAGAGCCCAGTCAGTGCTTCCGTGCCTGGAATCCCCACTGCTGGGCCTGGGATGCTCCATCTCCCGTCCTCCTCCTTTGGTCTAGGATGATCCAGCCCTGCACCCTTGCCCTTGGCTTGGTGATGATCCAGCTCCCTCATCCTCACTGCTGGATCTGTGGTGATCCTTTCTGCATCCTCTCTTTTGGGGTCTCTGATGACCTGGCTTCTCACCCTTGCTTTTGGATCCATCACGATCCAGCCTCCCACCACTGCTGTCAGGTTGGTGATGACCCAGCCTGGCATCCTCACTTTTGGATCCAGGATGATCCATTCCACAGCCTTGCTGTCAGATCTGTGAGGATCCATTTTTCACCTTTTCACCATGGGTCCAGGATGATCCAACCCTGCATCCTCACCATCAGGTTCAGGATGATCCAACCCTGCATCCTCACCATCAGGTCCAGGATGATCCAACCCTGCATCTGAACCATCGGGTCCAGGATGATCCATCCTTCATCCTTGCTTTTTAGGTCCATGATGATCCAATCCTGCATCCTAACCATCAGGTCTAGGATGATCCATCCTTCATCCTTGCTTTTTAGGTCCCTGATGATCCAATCTCTCACCTGCTCTGTCCAGTCCAGGATGATCCAGCTCCACAACCTCGCTTGCAGGTCCATGATGATCCAACCCTGCATCCTCACTGTTGGATCCATGATGATCCAGCCTCCCATCCTGACTTTCATGTCCATGATGATCCAGGCCTGCACCCTTGGAGATGTGGGTGATCCATCCCACACCTTTACTTTGGGTCCATGATGGTCTGGCCCTGCCTGTTGGGTCCATGATGATCCTGGTGGCCACAGCACTCATCTAGCTGTAGCTGAGGAGCCTGAGTCCAAACTGTTCATCACTTCCAGATGCCTCTGTCTGGACTCAGCACCACCCCCCCTGCTCAGCATGTCTTCTGTCTCCTGGAAGAGAGAAGTTTTGGGATACTGGGATCACTGGGATGCTTTCTGTAAAGATGATGGCCAGGAATGTCCCTCTTGCTGTGTAATGTCCCCATCACTTTGGTGATGCTCCTGTGAAGGTGCTGCAGGAGCAGCAAGTGGGTGGCTTGCAGGACCCCTTGCAGCAGGTCCCTGAGTGTTGGGGGATTTGGGCTTTCTGGAGGGTGGTTGCCTTTGTGGGGGTGAGTCTAGACTGGGGGGTGATTGAGCTTCTCCAAGCATCATCTTGCTTGTGGTCATCTTGGAGCATGTTGGTTGTGCTTGTTGAGCTTGTCTTGTAGTAACACCAGTGTGCCCCAGCCCCACTGTCCAGCTCCTCAGAGTCTCTTGGGTGCTTTTCCCCCCCCCTCCAAACTGTGATATTTAGGTATTTCTTCTTGGAGTATATAAGAGCAGATGGAGCTGAGAGCTTCTTGTGGAGTCTCTCTACCTGCACTGGGGCTGGGATCCAACATCAGAGCTGCTGCAGGGCTGCTTTGGGCTGAGCAGCGAGGATCCTTGGGCTGGGGTTGGGGATTCCTTGAGCAGTGAATCCTTGGGGTTGAGTGGATGGATGCTGAGAGGAACATAAGGAAGGCTCTGAGTGGGAAACCATCTGCTGGCCATCAGGGGAGGAGGCACCTAGCTGATGGAGAAGCTGGAGCAGGACCTGGTTAATCGCTTGTGTTATTGATAAGGAGCCGCTGGGGCTGGCGGAAGGAATTTGCTGGGTGTTTGATTCCCTGCCAGGGCTCAGCTCTGGCCATTGTTGTGGCTCTGAATCCTCATGGCTGTGTTTGAGTTGGACCAAAGAGATGTTTTCACAGCTGTCCAGGCTGGGAGCAGCTGAACTTAACTCCTGGGATCCCAGCGGCTCCACTTGTGCCGTCTGGGGGTCGGGGTGTGGGGTAGGATGGAACCTCCTGGTACCAGGCTGTTGGCTCATCCCATGCCAGGAGGTTTGCTCTTTGCATGGCTCAGGCAAGCTCCTGGTATCAACACAGGCTGTGGGTGAAGGGATGGAGAGAAGAAGGACTTGGGGGTGCAGAGCTGGAGATGAGTTGTCACTGAGTGCTCCCAGCCATGTCCTGGGCTGATCCCCAGCAGTGTGGGCAGCAGAGGGAGGGAGGAAGGGAATTCTACCCCTCTGCTGAGACCCCACCTGCAGGGCTGGGGCCAGCTCTGGAGTCCTCAGCACACAGGGACCTGTTGGAGCAGGGCCAGAGGAGGCCACAGCAATGCTGGGAGGGCTGGAAGCCCTCTGCTGTGAGGCCAGGCTGAGAGAGTTGGGGCTGTTCAGCCTGGAGAAGAGAAGGCTCCAGGGAGAGCACCTGGTGACACTTCAGTGGCGGGGAAGAGACTTCTCATCAGGGAGTTTGGTGACAAGATGAGCAGTGATGGCTTTAAAAGAGGGAGATTCAGGTTAGAAGACACTTGTGACCCTGAGGGTGGTGAGACCCTCAGGTTGCTCAGAGGTGGGACATGTCCCATCCTTGGAACCACTGCGGGTCGGGTTTGGGGCTCCGAGCAACCTGCTCCGGTTGCAGCTGTCCCAGCTGACTGCAGGGGGTTGGAGTGGATGAGCTTGCAAGGTCCCTTCCCACCCAAAGCACTTTGGGGTTCCATGTGCTGGGGTTGTCACTGGAGGAAGCTGCTCTTCCCAGCTCATGGAGATGCTGTGGAAACCACAGCTTGCCGTTGGTGGTTTGTGGCTGAGCTGCTGGGGCTTGCTGGGGGTGGCTGCCACATGAAGACACTAAACTGGTCTGACATGATCCAGCCTCTGTCAGGGAGCAGCAGCAGCTGATGGGATAGGGATGGAGGTGGGGGGGATGGATGGATGGATGGGGATATGGTGCTGCTGCTGCTGGGAAGCCCCCTGCAGACCCTGGGAGGTTGCTGGGTGCTGACTGTTGCTTTTTCTTCTTCCTCTTTTCTTTCAGACAGAAATTGCTAAAAGACTGAATACCATTTTAGCCCAGATCATGCCTTTTCTGTCACAAGAGGTAAGGATGGAAGATGCTGCTTCTCCTGGGGGGCTCCCAGAGGTTCCCTGCTCCTGCCAAGCCAACCTTTGGGGGATGTGAGGTTGCTTTGGGATGCCCTATGATAGATGAGGCTCAGATCTCATGAGTGTGTTTTGCAACACCCTTGGAGTGGGGAGAACTGGACCCCACAAGGGTTTTGGCCATGGTTGGGTGAGGCTTTGAGCAACCTGCTCTAGCAGCAAATGCTGGGGAGCTGTTCAAGGCTGGGTTGGACAGGGCCTTGAGCAACCTGGTCCAGTGGAAGCTGACCCTGCCCATGGCAGATGGACTGGAACTAGATGATCTTTAAGGTCCTTTCCAACCCAAACCATTCTATGGTTCTATATCTCTGCTGACTGCAGGGGGAGTGGATTGGATGACCTCTCAAGGTTCCTTCCCACCCAAACCAGTCTGGGATGCTATAAGGGGCTGTGCTGGAAGCTGGGGAGCAAAAAGGGCTGCTGGAGCTCCAAGGAGCAGGGAGATGCAGCTGGGTTTGTAGTCCCGAGGGCAAAAGATAGATCACAACTAAGGGACCACCAGCTCTGGAGGGGGGTGAGGAGGGGGAGTTAGGGCTCAGCTTGATATCCCCATGCCCACCTCTGAGCTGCCTGTTGCCCCTCTGTCCCCACAGCACCAACAGCAAGTGGCACAAGCTGTTGAGCGTGCCAAGCAAGTGACAATGACGGAGTTGAATGCTATCATCGGGGTACGTGGACTTCCCAATCTGCCTCTCACCGTGTGTATACCCCTTTTATTCCTATCATTTACCATGACCAGAGACAATCTTGGGCTCAGGAGGGGTTGAGGGGATGGCTCACAACTCCCTCCCCCACACCAAAAGCCCACCAGAACCACCCTCACCGCCCAAATACTTCCCCCTACGCCAGCAGTGAAGGAGGCGATGGGTGGCAGCCCCCCCAGCAGCTTCCCCCAGTTAAATTGGTTGGTGGCCCCCTCCCTGGAGGTGTTCAAGGCCAGGCTGGATGAGGCTTTGAGCACCCCTGCTCTAGTGGAAGGTGTTCCTGCCCGTGGCAAGGCAGGGGTGGGGGGAGGTTGGAATTAGATGATCTTCAGGTTCCCTTCCAGCCCAACCCATTCAATGAATGTGCAGATCTCGTGCTCTCTGTCTGCAAACCTCTGCTCTCCATCACACTGAGGAGTGGTTGGGGGAGGGAGAGGAGGGGAGGGGAGGGGTGATCCACATGCCCACCAGCTCCCCACCTTCCCCCACCCCCCAACCAGAGCCCCCTGAGCCCAGGCATGTCTCTGTGTGTGCTGTTGATGTGAAATGTGCTGTAGACTTGCCAGAGTTGTTGTTCCATGCATTGACTTTACCCACTCCTGTCTTACTGGGTTCTTCCTCTTCCTCTTTCACAGGTCTTGGGAGGGTAGGGGGGGGTTTGGTTGTTAAGGTTGCACCATTTCTTTTGGGGGTTTTCTTTTATTTTGGGGTGGGGGGGGAAGGATTTCTTTGTGTTTTTTGACTTGCTGTACTGACCTCACTCCTGCAACATCCCTCCTCTGTGGTGAGGCTGCCTCAGCCCTGGGCTATCAGCATCCCCGAACAGTGTCCTGAAGGAGGTGGCCCTGGAGCTCCTCTGGGGTTTGGTGTTTCCCATGCTGATGTTTGGGGTGGTTTTTTTAGTGGGTTTTGAGTAACTCTTTGCACTTCTTCCTCAAGGATCTTTGTGATTCTCTGCTCTTCACTTGCTTTTAGCTTCCCTCTCCTGGTTGTAGGGGTGGCACTAAGTGGAAGTGGAGGGGCTGAGGAAATCCACGGAGCCAGCTGCATCCCCTCATAGAATCACAGAACTGTTGGGGTTGGAAAAGACCTCTTAAGATCATTGAGCCCAACCCTCAGGCCTCCTGGTGGGATTTGTGTGGTGGTGGCTTTAGAGGAGGAGTCATAGAACTGTTGAGGCTGGAAGAGACCTCTTGAGATCATCAAGTCCAGCCTCTCACCTAGAGCTCACCACCTCACCACACACCTCAGCACCACAGCCATGTGGCTTTTAAACATCTCCAGGGATGCTGACTCTACCACCTCCCTGGGCATCCTGTCTCAGGTCTTGACAATGCACTTGGGGAAGAAATTGCTCCTCCTGTGCAGCCTCAGGCTCTCCTGGGGTAACTTGAAGCAGTTTCCTCTTGTGCCATTGCTTGTTCCTGGGGAGAAGAGACCAACCCCCACCTGGCTCCAAGCCCATTTGAGGGAGCTGTAGAGACCAGTGAGGAGTCTCTCCTCAAATGCAGCCATGGGTCTGTCCTAGGGGTGGCAGGTAGTGAAGTGTCTGCAGCTCTGCTGCCTGCAGCTCAAATGCAGCCATGGGAGCATGTCTTGGTGGGTCTGTCCTGGGGGTAGTGAAGTGTCTCCCAGCTCTGCTGCCTGCAGCTGAAATGCAGCCATGGGAGCATGTCTTGGTGGGTCTGTCCTGGGGGTGGTGAAGTGTCTGCAGCTCTGCTGCCTGCACCTCAAATGCAGCCATGGGAGCATGTCTTGGTGGGTCTGTCCTGGGGGTAGTGAAGTGTCTCCCAGCTCTGCTGCCTGCAGCTGAAATGCAGCCATGGGAGCATGTCTTGGTGGGTCTGTCCTGGGGGTAGTGAAGTGTCTGCAGCTCTGCTGCCTGCAGCTGAAATGCAGCCATGGGAGCATGTCTTGGTGGGTCTGTCCTGGGGGTAGTGAAGTGTCTCCCAGCTCTGCTGCCTGCCCCTCAGCCCTTCCCAGCAGCCTCGGGAGGCAGACTTTGTGGCGGAGCCCAACGAGGTGCTTGGCTTTGATGAGCAGCTTGAAGTGGCAGGCAGGAGCAGCTGGAGGCAGATATTGGAATTCAATTAAGGTAACGAGCAGGGCCCATGACCCCCATTTTCAAGGTAATTGCTTCCTGGGCTCAGAGTGAGCCCGGTCCCATCATCAAGCAGCCAGGCGTTTAATCGCTCTGCCTGCCGAGCTTCCAGGAGATGGGAGCTGAGCTGGGGGAGCTCTGGGGTGGGGTTGGCAGCAGGGAGCAGCTTGGCACGGCGTCAAGGGATGGGCCCAAGAGGGTGGCAAGTGGGGCCCTGGGCTCTGCTGGGAGATGAGGATGGGTAGAGCTTGCCTCTGGGATGCGCTGATGCCTTTGAGGTGCTGTGCCGAGGATGCTGAGCTGGGCGGTGGGGCCGTGCCCTTGGGTGCCTGGTGCGCCCCCAAGACGTGAAACCATGGGGGATTTGGGGTGGGTTTTTTGTTCCATCAAGGCAGGACTTCTCCTGTTTGTGTTTGGGGGTTGCTCAGGTAGGGCTGATCAGCTCCTATCTTCTGCAAGCCCATCAGACAGCATGAGCTGGGGGAGCTCTGGGGTGGGGTTGGCAGCAGGGGAGCATTTTGGCATCGCATCCAAGGATGGACCCAGAGTGGCAGGAGGGTGGCAAGCCCTGCTCTTTGATGGGTGGAGCTTGTCTCTGGGATGTGTTGATGTCCTTGGGATGCACTGATGCCTTTGAGATGCTCTGCTGAGGATGCTGAGCTGGTGTGGGCAGTGGGGCCATGCTCTTGGGTGCCTGGTGCACCCCCAAGACACAAACCCAAGAGAGATTTGGGGGTCTT
The DNA here is from genome assembly GCF_014839835.1 of Dryobates pubescens. NCBI lineage: Eukaryota > Metazoa > Chordata > Aves > Piciformes > Picidae > Dryobates > Dryobates pubescens. The sequence continues at coordinate 9,851,729 of NC_071628.1, read as the reverse complement.
TTTCAGGTTCCATCAGGCAGGACTTCTCCTGTTTGTGTTTGGGGGTTACTCAGCTAGGGCTGATCATGCTATCTGGTGGGCTTCCAGGAGGGCAGGGGATAGGAGCTGAGCTGGGGGAACCCTGGGGTGGGGCTGGCAGCAGGGGAGCATTTTGGCATCGCATCCAAGGATGGACCCAGAGTGGCAGGAGGGTGGCAAGTGATGCCCTGCTCTTCAGTGGGTGGAGCTTGTCTTTGGGATGCACTGATGCCTTTGAGATGCTCTGCTGAGGATTCTGAGCTGGTGTGGGCAGTGGGTCCATGCCCTTGGGTGCCTGGTGCACCCCCAAGACACAAAACCAAGGGAGATTTGGGGTTGGTTTGTTCCACCAGGCAAACTTCTCCTGTTTGGGGGTTTGCTCACGTAGGGCTGATGGTTTTGCTTCCTCTCAAGTGGACTCAACCAGCACTCTGAGACCCCTACCTGTCCCACAGTGACAAGCCACCAACAGGGGTGTTCTGAGTGGCTTTGCTGTCCCCTGCCATCCCTCCCAAGCCAGGCAAGGCCACTGTTTGTCCACCACACCGTGCCTCCACGTGCAGGTGCTGCCAACCCAACCCAACCCATGGCCCCTAAGCCCCACACTGATTCTTTAAACCCTTCCATGGGGTTGGGTTTTTTTTTGGGGTGGTTTTTCTGGGTGGGTTTTTTTTGTTGTTGGTTCCTTGCCTCTTTTTGAGGTCAAGAAGTGTTAATTTTATGCATCTAGGTCATTGTCTCCTCAGGCTTGTGTGAAATTGAGCCCTTGATTTGGTCAGAGCTCTGGAAATGATTAGACTACTTTACTAAATTTAACGCCAGTGGTGAACTTAAGTGGTGAACCATTAAATCTGTGAACAAAGGCATGAAGCATGATGGACATAATCCAATTAAAACCACTCTGCATACCAGATATCTCCTTGCCAGCCTTCCCCCCACTCCCTTGGAACCTCCTTCGTATCCTCCTTCATCTCCTCTCCCTCCCCATCCGTATTTGCCTGGCACGTAACGGAGGCATCCCCAGAGGAAAACATCTCCCATGTCTGCTCAGAGAGCATGGAAGGGCCTGGTTGGAAGAGATCCTTAAGATCATTAAGACCTTTAGGTCATTAAGGTCTTTCCAGTGAGGGTGGTGAGGCACTGGGACACAGAATCACCGAGGTTGGAAGATACGTCAGAGATCATTGAGTCCAACCTGTCACCCAACACCTCGTGACTGCTAAACCATGGCACCAAGGGCCACATCCACTCCCCTCTTGAACACCTCCAGGGATGGGGAGACTCCACCACCTTCCTGGGCAGCACATCCCAATGGCTAACAACTCTCTCTGTGAAGAAGAGGGAGAGGAGAGGGAGATGCCTCCTCCCTGGGAGTGTTCAAGGCCAGGTTGGATGAAGCCTTAAGCAACCTGGGGCCTGGGGGTTGGGACTGGATGGTCTTTCAAGTCCCTTCCAACCCAAACCATTCTATGAATCTGTGATTTATTGAGTTCAGCCATAACCTAACAGCTCCCTGTACACAAGTCACAGACCTTCTCCCTAAGCTCCTCACCAAACATCTTTTAAACACCTCCAGGGATAGTGACTCCACCACCTGCCTGGGCAGCCTGGGCTCTTGCCCAGTGACCCTTTTGGTGAAGAAATGTTTCCTACTATCTATCCTAAACCTCCCCTGGTGCAGCTTGAGGCCATCTCCAACCAGGCATGGAGGCTGGGTGATGCTGATGGCCCCACTGCACCTTGGAATCATAGAATGATGGAGATTGAGTCCAACCCCCCTGCCAAAGCAGGGCAGCCACAGCAGCCTGCCCAGCATCACAAGGGCCAGGGGGGGTTGGAGGCTCTCCAGAGGAGACTCCACAACCTCTCTGGGCAGCCTGCTCCAGGGCTCCAGCACCCTCACACCAAACAAGCTTCTCCTGCTGTTCAGGTGGAACCTCCTGAATGCCAGTTTGTGCCCATTGCCCCTTGTCCTGTCACTGGGCACCACTGACAAGACCCCAGCCCCATCCTCTTCCCCCTCACCCTTTAGCTCTTGCTGAGCACTGAGCAGATCCCCTCTGGGGCTGCTCTTCTCCAGGCTCAACAGCCCCAGGGCTCTCAGCCTTTCCCCCTCACAGAGATGCTCCTGGCCCCTCAGCACCTTCCCAGCCTCTGCTGGACTCTCTCCAGTAGCACCTTGTTTTTTTTCTCTTGACCTGGGGAGCTCAGAACTGGACCCAATCCCCAACCCCCCTGACTGAACAGACACCAGCAGTACCCCAAGGCTGCAGCTGCTCTGCTCCAGCAGGACCATCCAGCTCCGGGCTGATGTTTTGGGCTGTGCAGGGAACTCGGTCCAGTTTGGGGTCCTGCCAGCACAAGAGAAGCCCCAGTGCAGCATCCTGAGCAGCTCTGAGCTTGTCCTTCAGCTCAGGCATGCTGGGGAGATGGTGGGAGAGCCTCTGATCCTGGTAGACCAGTCCAAGTCTTCCCAAGGACCACCAACCTGCTTCAACTCGAGCACCCCATCTTGTCCCTGCCATCAGCTGAGGTTGGGGGGGTGGGGGGGATTGCAGGGGTGGATTTTTTGAGTGGTGCAGGTGGCCATAGAGGTCCTGCAGCCTCTTCTCCCCCAACATGATGTTTGTTTCTTTTTGAATCCCCCCTTTTTGGGGGTAGGGCTCAAGGGTTGTGGGGGGGGAGGTGGGTTTGCCAGCGGAGAAGATACCAAGCCAGCAGCATCGCTGCGTCCACGGAGTCCCAGCTGGATTTTTATCCCCTTCCATGGAGCTTCCAGGATGTGATTCCTGAGCTCTGTGCAGGATGGGTGAGCATCAACCCCCCGACACACACACCCCTCCTTGGATTGCTGCAGCTGGGAAGGATGGTGGAGATGTCTACAGGGAGCCAAGAGTGGAGCCTGGGAACCTTCCAGCGCTGTTGCCCACAGCGGCGATGTGCGATGGGACCGTCGGCTTGTCATCTCCTTCTCCTGGCAATGTCCTGACTGGGACATGGGGCTCCTCTCAGCAGTGTCTGGATAGAGTTCTGCAGCCCTGAGGTTGGATCTTCACTACCCCATGGAGCTGTGGGCAGCTGGGCAAGGAGGGGTGAGGCTTCAGCTCAGAGTTACGCGGCGAGGAGACGTTCCGAACGGATTCTGCTCCTGGGTTCCTGCCTGCCAAAGAGGAGACAACCACCTGGAAACCTTGCCACAGTGGAATGTTGTGTCTGGATGTTGCTTTCCAAGCCCTGCCCTGGAGCTGAGGGGGGTGCTGCAGGGGCAGGGGATCAGCCCCTGTGGGACCAGCCCCCTTGGGTGGATGTATTTACTGGCAGCTTCGAAGGAAAGAGGAAGCCAACAATTTTCTGCTCCGGTGGGGACCTTTCCTGTCTCCTGCAGCTGCTTGTGGTGGAGCTATGTTGTCTTCTGGGGTCATGGCCAAGGCTGTGACCTCCCCCATTAACATCAGCAGGCTGGAGTGTTGCTGCCTGGACCAGGGGTGCCTGTGAGACCACGTCCTCCTTTGGAGGCTGCTGCTGCTGCGGGTTCGTCGCCTCGGGGAGGAGCATTTCGGTGGAGATGTTTCTGCCCACCACGGAAGTTGGAGCTTATTGAGGGTAAAATGTTGGATCTTGGCCTATTCCAGCCCTGTGGAGATGGGCACTGCTGGAAAGCTTGCAGGAAAAGGAGTGCACCACGCTTGGGAAGAGCCGTCAGGGGATGTTCTCCAGGGAGCTGTGGTGGTGGTCAGTCCTCCTCCTCGCTTAAATGGGTGGAAGTCTCGTGAGGTTGGGGCCTGTGAGGAGCCTCCTGGATTTCTGCAAGAGCCAAGGCTTCATTCCTGCTGCTTTGCTGTTGGAGGGATTGAGTTTTGTGGGGGTTTTGTTTTGATGCCTGGGGAGGAAGCAGAGGCCACGCTCAGCGTTCTGGAGGGATGCATCAGCACCATGCTGGCACCGCCTGGCAGAGCCCTTTGCCGCTTGGGAGCAGCCCCTGGCTCTTGAGGCCACCTCATGGACCTTGGGACCACTCCATGGGGCTGAGAACTGCCCTCCTGGAGCTCTCAGCAAGCTCTCCTTCTCCTGCTGCCTTACGTCTCATGATTTGAAGACATCTCCTCCGCAGCTGGAGGTGCTGAGGATGCTTCCTTCCCTCTGCCCTGTGGATGGGACAATCCAGCAGAAACCAAGGAGCTCTTCCTTCTGAGGACAGGGTGATTTCTGCACTGCAGAAGCTCTAATTGTCTTCTCCAGGTGGCTTCTGCCAGTGCTGCCCAGAAGAGCCTGCAGCTCCACACCATGGAGCCTTGCATCTGCAGCTCCTGCCTCCCAGCCCTGAGCTTGGTGGGGGTGGAATTTCCCTCTTCCCCTGAACCCAAAGCTGGGTTTGGGACACCAACCCAAGAGGCTGCTGGGTCCTGCTGTGCTTGGCAGCATGTGGCAGCAAGGCATCCCTTCCTGTCACCCCCTAAAAATAGGTCCTGGAAGTGGGGGGGAACTTGGGCTTCACCTGAAGAAGTGACCTGAGTGTGGGGGTGTCCCCAGAAGCTGCCTCCTGGCTCCTGCAGCTGGCTTCTGGGGGTTATTTGTAGGGTGCTAGGGGGGTGCAGAGTGCACCAAGGGCTGTGTAGGGTGTCAGGGGTGCTTGCAAGGTGGCAGAGGGGTGCAGGATGCACCAGAGGGGATGTGAAGGCTGCAAGGGATGTGTAGGGTGCCAGGGGTGTTTGCAAGGTGGCAGAGGGGTGCAGGATGCACCAGAGGGGATGTGAAGGCTGCAAGGGATGTGTAGGGTGCCAGGGGTGCTTGCAAGGTGGCAGAGGGGTGCAGGATGCACCAGAGGGGATGTGAAGGCTGCAAGGGATGTGTAGGGTGCCAGGGGTGCTTGCAAGGTGGCAGAGGGGTGCAGGATGCACCAGAGGGGATGTGAAGGCTGCAAGGGATGTGTAGGGTGCCCCAAGGGTTGTTCTCAAGGTGCCCTCAGCCTTGCTGGAGCTGTGGGTCTGCCTGCAGAGCCTTGCAGCAGAGCTGATGGCTGCACCATGGGGCATGTGGAGGTCTGGTGGCACATGGTGGGCACTGGTCTCGCTGGGAGGTGGGGAGAAAACTCTTTAGTGCTGCTTGATGGGGTTGAGATGTGCCCTGTGTGAAGCTGAAGGCAGGACCCCTCTGTTGGGCCCCATTTATTATCTCCTGCTTTCCCGGTGTGTTTTGGGAGCTGTGGAGCAGCAACTGGTGCTGCCTGGTTGGGCTGTGCTGGGCTGTCCACCCCCTCACCTCTCTTGGGGGTGAGCTGGGGTCTCCCCAAGTGCTGTGCCTTGGGGATATCCAGGTGGTTCTCCTTGCAGAGCTGGGGGAGATGTGCTGGGTAGTTCTTTGGGAGTGCTGGAAGTTTTGGATCCCTCATACTGGCAGGTGGCACTGGTGCCCTGGTGGCCTAGCAGCAGCTCTGCCCCTCTGAACCTGGCAGGAAAGGACCCTTGGTGGCTTTGGGGATGCATGGATGGCATGGGGATGCAGGGGTGTGGGTTGGTGGTGGTGTCCCATCACCATGCCACAGGAGCCTGGCTGGTGGTCATCTTTCTGGTGACCACTTGTGCCGTGTTGGTGGCATCAGGGTGGAGGAAGACCTGGTCCAAGCTGAGCTGGAGGTGGTGTGGGGAGCTCTGCTGCAGCTCAGATGTCCCCCTCCAGCACAAATCCCTGCTGGAGGAGGCCAGTTGGCCAAGAGCAGCTAATTGGGTGCTGCTGGAGGTGGCTGTGGGTGCAGGTAGGAGGATTGGGAAGGTGAGCACCAATCTCTGAGACCCTTCTGGCTGCATTGTTGGTGTCCTTGGCACGAAGGAGCCTCAGGAACAGTGGGCTGGGGCTCTTGGAAGTGCCACCACCCAGGACAGACCAAAAGGAACTGGGAATTCAGCTTCTTTGCCAGTTTGTGTCTGAAATGGAAACACAGGGAGGTGTTTGGGCTTTCCTTTCTCCACCCCCAAGCTGTAGTTCAGCTTTTCCAGTCTCAAAACAAGCTGGCAGTGCCCTGGGAGGGCTGTAGCTCCCACTTCCCCAAAGCCACGGAGAGCTGGAGACCAGCCATGGGTCCCTGCACCCTCCTACCCAGCCTGCAGCCACCCATGTGGGGGCTGGGGGCTGTTGGTGGTGATGCCCAGCACCCATGGCTCCTCCCCTGGAGATGTTCAAGGCCAGGTTGGATGAGGCTTCTGAGCAAGCTGGTCTGGTGGAAGGTGTCCCTGCCCGTGGCAGGGGGGTTGGAGCTGGATGATCTCTAAGGTTCTTGCAAGCCCAAACCATTCTGTGACTCTGATGCTGGAGGGGACAGGGTGACAGGATGGGAGTGAGGTGGGGTGGCTTTCTTCTCCCCATGGAGCTCCTCAGAGCTGGTCTGGGGCAAAGAAGTCAAGTTTTCCCTAACTGAGGTGGCCTGAGGAGGTCCTGGATGCTCTGTGGTCTTGTGCAGCAGCTGGTGCTCCAGCCCAGAGCCGCTTTGCAGTGTCCTGGGTGGGTTTCCTTCTGGGTGTGTTTTTGACTTACTCTCTCCTGAAAAGCCAAGTCTGCAGTGATGATGTTGAATTGCTTTGGGTGAAGGATAACCTCAAAAGCCTCCAATGATGCTGTTGACCTGTTCAGAATGGCCTTCTGCTCTGGTGGGGGGCTCTGTGTGTGCCATGCCCGCCCTCGTGCCACCAGGCCAGGGTGGGCATCATCTGATGGGTGCATGGAGCACCTTCTAGCCCTCCTGCTGATGGGGCTTCTGCTAATGGGGCTTCTCCTTCCAGGCAGCAGAGCAGGGCATCTCCTTGCTGGTGGTGGCACTAGCTGTGTGACCCTTGCTGTCACTGCTCTTGATGACTTGCTGTGCGCTCCTTCTTGGCTTATTGGTCCTTTTATTGCAGCAGCAGCAGCTCCAGGCCCAGCACCTCTCCCATGCTGCTCATGGGCCCCCAGTCCAGCTGCCACCACATCCCTCTGGTCTCCAGCCACCAGGCATCCCACCAGTCACTGGCAGCAGCTCAGGGCTGCTGGCTCTGGGAGCCCTGGGGAGCCAGGCACACCTCGCTGTCAAGGACGAGAAGAACCATCACGACCTGGACCACAGAGGTGAGAGAGAGAGGTTGGGTTGGTGGTGCCTCCAGGGACTACTCATTGCTGGAAGCCCTGATGCTAGAAATGCCCTGGCCCAGTTGTTTTTACTGCTCCCACCCCCCCATCCTTTGGGAGAGTGCTTGGGTTGGTGCTTTTAGGCTCGCAGCTTTCCCGTGTATGATGCTCAAGCTCCTAAATCCATCCTCGGTGGCCAGGGCAGATGATGTCACTGTTGCAGGATAGTCACAGAATCAGTTTGGTTGATCACTGAGTCCAACCATTGGCTTCCCCAGTGAGAGCTTCCAAAGCTTTCCCTGCTTTGCTTGTTCCCTGAGGAGCCTGGGAGAAGCTCAGGAGGATGGAGGTGGGGAAGCTCTGGGAGGTGGCAGGAGGAAGCTTGCCTTCAGACTGCTCCTTCCTGTGCTCATTTAGGGCAGGGAGTGAAAATTGCCCCAGGAAAGGAGGTGGCCAGATTGCCCTTGGGTGAATTGTTTGTGTGCCCCTTGAGCTCTCAGAGGGGTTTGAGTACTCACAGGCTTTGCTTCAGCCATGTCTTCATGGCAAAGCATCCTTCCATCCTTCTCTGGAAGGCAGCTGGATCATCCAGCTGTGAGCCAAGCTTGACATGACCCCCTGGGTGATTTTTGGAATCATTTTGGTTGGAAGAGGCCTTTAAGGTCATTGGGGGTCCAACCATTAACCCAGCACTGCCAGGTCACCACATATCCATGGCTCTGAAACCCCTCCTTGCCTTGGGCAGCGTGGGCCAAGCCTTGACACCCCTCAGTGGGGGAGAAACTGTTCTAAACCTCCCCTTAGGGCATGAGTTGGTTGCAGACTCACTGGTTTTGGTGTTGGTTGTTGTTCATGAGCCCATGAAGATCTTTCCCCTCAACACACCCCATTTCCAGGGCACTTTTCCAACAGCTCCATGAAGCTCTTGGGGCTCTTCAGGTAGTTTTTGGGGTGGTTTTCCCTTCCCCATGAAAACCAGTGAGGGGGGAAAAAGAAAACCTTGGTGGCAATTAATCCAATTACCTTCATTTTCCTGTGTGTTGGAAGACCCTGGGGGTAAAAGGAGGCTGCTGTGGGGGCAATGTGATGGCTAAAGCCACATCCTGCTGATGAGGCCTTGGAAAGGAGCACTTGGGATCTTCTCATTGGGTACAAGGGCCTCAGGATGAGGCCATCCAGGGCAGTTCCATCTTTCCTCTGCTTCACCTAATTGTGTTGACACACAGAACTGGGCAGGAGAAGACAGGAGATGGCAGGATGGAGATGGGGGTTGTGCAGCAAAGCCAAAGGGGTTGTGGGTTAAAGCAGGAGCTCTTGCTTAGGAGGAGCTTCTAGGTTTGTCTGTCTGCTCTAGGCCTGACTCTAACTTGTTGTATTTTTCTGCCTTCTCTTTGTTTTGGCTGTGACCTCACCTCTGGTGCTGCTGGCTGCCTCTCCCAGAGCGAGACTCCAGTGCAGTAAGTCCTATTAACCTCCCCCTTTTGCACTGCTGGCTTCATGGGTTTTGGTTCCTCTCTTGTCTCTCTTTAAAACCAAGGGCTCCTGGATCTGAGCTCCAGGGATGCCTTTTGCCGCAGGTCTCGTTTAATCCTTGACTTGTTTGGGTTGGAAAAGACCTTCAAGATCAAGTCCAACCCACTCTCTTAACTCTGCCAAGGCTGGTGCTAAACCCTGGCCCTCAGCACCACATCTCTGTGGTCTTTGAAAGCCCTCCAGGGATGGGGATCCAACCACCTCCTTGGGGAGCCTGTTCCAGGCTTTGAGAACCTTTCCAGTGAAGAAAAAGCAATAGAAATGCAGCAATCAAGGGGGGAAAACAGCAGCAGCAGCAAAACAACCTGCACCTTGGCTGGGGCAAGGAGATTGGGTTCAAACCTGTCTGATAGCCCCAGACCTTGGAGCATTGGTTCTGAGTGACTGAGCCTCATGAAGGAGCAGAGTCAGGTCCACCCAGCTCCTAACCTCATTGGTGATTAGCAAAGCTATTTCATTCCTGATCACTCCTCTGTTCTCTTGGGTCATCTAATCTGGGGGGATGGGGTTGGAGGGAGGGGGGAGGGGTTGCTTCTTAACGCTGCATTAAGTGAGAGCTGGAAGGTCAAGCAATTAACCAACCAGCTAAATAACTCTGGTGGAGGGCAACCATCACCTCCCACCACGGGCTGGGTCTTGGTTTTGGCTGCCTGAACATGGATGGAGAGGGCTGTGGATAGTATTTTGGGGGGGGTTGGAGGAGAAGGGGTTAGGAGACCCAGTGTGGCTGCTTTGTATCTGTGGTCCTGCCACCGTGGGCTGGGTCTTGGTTTTGGCTGCCTGAGCATGGATGGAGAGGGCTGTGGATAGTATTTTGGGGGGGTTGGAGGAGAAGGGGTTAGGAGACCCAGTGTGGCTGCTTTGTATCTGTGGTCCTGCCACCGTGGGCTGGGTCTTGGTTTTGGCTGCCTGAGCATGGATGGAGAGGGCTGTGGATAGTATTTTGGGGGGGGTTGGAGGAGAAGGGGTTAGGAGACCCAGTGTGGCTGCTTTGTATCTGTGGTCCTGCCACCGTGGGCTGGGTCTTGGTTTTGGCTGGCTGAGCATGGATGGAGAGGGCTGTGGATAATATTTTGGGGGTGGGGAGGAGAAGGGGTTAGGAGACCCAGTGTGGCTGCTTTGTATCTGTGGTCCTGCCACCGTGGGCTGGGTCTTGGTTTTGGCTGGCTGAGCATGGATGGAGAAGGCTATTCTGGGAAGGGGAAAAGAAAAAAAAGGAGGTGGTAGAAGCTTCATGGGGGGGCTCAGCTCACACAATGCTGCTGTCTGAGGACAAACTGGCAGGACAAAGCTTGGCTGATCCATGGGGATGGCAGGAAATTGCTGCAGAGCTGAGCCCACAAATGGCCCTTTTGAGAGCTGGGGTGGGGGGGAGGATGGGGAAGGAAAAATGCTATTTAATGAGGGGGGGGTGGGGTGGTGGTGGTGTGTAGAGAGAGGAGAATTGGGCATCATTAACCTGCCTCTTCAGCAAGGGAGGGGAGGGGGGTGGGGGTCGGAGATGGGAAGGCTCCTGATGGATGAACTAAAGCCCAGGGGTGTTCCCTGGGGGTGGTTTTAATGCTGTAGGATAATCAGGGTTAGTCATTCATTATTTTTTTTTTCCTTTTCCATGCCTTTTTGTATTTTTTTTTTCCTTCCCCCTTCTTTTGCCTGGGTAATAAAAAAAAAAACCCCAGAAAAGCCCCAGCCTCATCATGTTGAGTTGCTTGGCTGTGGGCCAGCCGGCGGGGTGGGGATGGATCGATGCCTCTAAATGCTTGACATGATTCTTGGGTAGCTGCGAGGGGTTTTCAGCTTCACTGGCTGAGAAGAAAGACCCCGGTGTTAGCCAAAGCTGCTTATTTGGGGAGAGAGGAGAAACATGAACTGCTTTAGTTCTCCCTTTCAGCCGGGGGAGAAGAAAAGCCGGGGGAAGAAGGGGAGCTGAAGGGGAAGGGTTTGGGCTTAGCCGAAGGGGTGGGAGGGCCTGGCTGTGTGGGATGGGACTTGGAGAATCCCAGCCTGCTGGGGGTTGGAAGGGAGGGACCTCTGGGAATTACTCAGTCCAAAACCTCCCCTTGCTACAGCAGGGGCACCCACAGCAGCTTGCCCAGCATCACAGTGGCCAGGCGGGGGTTGGAAGCTCTCCAGAGAAAGGAGACTCCACGACCTCTCTGGGCAGCCTGCTCCAGGGATCCAGCACCCTCACACCAAAGAACTTTCTCCTCCTCTTCAGATGGAGCCTCCTGGGTTCCAGTTTGTGCTCACTGCCACTTGTTCTGTCCCTGGGCACCACTGACAAGAGTCTGGCCCCAGCCTCTTGCCTTCCACCCTTCAGCTCTTGCTGAGCCTTGAGCAGCAGATCCCCTCTGGGGCTGCTCTTCTCCAGGCTCAACAGCCCCAGGGCTCTCAGCCTTTCTTCTTCTCACAGAGATGCTCCAGGCCCTTCAGCATCTTTGTAGCCTCCACTGGACTCTCTCCAGTAGTTCCTTGTCTGTCTGGAACTAGGGAGCCCAGAACTGGATCCAGTCCTCCAGCTGTGGCCTCATTAGGGGAGAGTAGAGGGGGAGGAGAACTTCCCTTGACCTGCTGGCCACACTCTTCATACACCCCAGGAGACCATTTGCCCTCTTGGCCACAAGGGCAGATTACTGGCTCATGGTGACTGTTGTTCACCAGCACTTCCAGGATGCTGCCCAGCAGCTCAACTCCTCACCTGTGCTGGTGCTGGGGGTTGTTCTTCCCCAGGTGCAGGACCCTACACTTGGCCTTGGTGACCTTCATGAGGTTCCTTGGGGAACTTCATGAGGATGATGGAGGTGGGGCTGGTTTACAGGATCACAGCTTTTTCCCTCTCTGCTTCACCAGTACCCACTGTGGTAGATCCCAGAAGCCACTGTCATCAAGCACAACTTCTTCCCAGGGTTTACCTCTTCAACCAACACCCTGCCCCTCCCTTTTCTCTTCTGTGGATGAGGCACCCACAGGTAGCTTTGCTGGCATGGAGAAGACCCAACAGCATCCCTGTATCTCCAAGCAATGCTCAGTTCAGGCTGGATGTGGGTCTGAGCAGCCTGATCAAGTGTGAGGTGTCCCTGCCCGTGGCAGGGGGGTTGGAACTGGATGATCCTTGAGGTCCCTTCCAACCCTAACAATTCTATGACCATCATTCAGCCCAGCCTGAATCCTGGCACAACATGGAATCATAGAATGGATTGGGTTGGAAGGCACCTTAAAGATCATCTCTCTTCCAAGCCCCTACCCTGGGCAGGGACATCTCCTCCTAGACCAGGCTGCTCAGGCCCCCATCCATCCTGGCTTGGAACACCATGGTGGGAGTCTCGCTCCCCCACTGGGGTTATGCAGTCTCTGGGACAGGGCTGGATCGGGAGCATGTTGCTGGCTGGAGGGTGGGTTGTGACATCATCTCAGCTGATGCTCCTGAAGGTCCTGTTGCCAACTTGAAAGCCTCTTTTGTCGTTGCAGAACAACTCGGTTTCGCCCTCGGAGAGCCTGAGGGCCAGCGAGAAGCACCGGAGCTCCACAGACTACAGCATTGACTCCAAGAAGAGGAAAGCAGAGGAGAAGGACAGCATGAGCCGATATGTGAGGGACAAGTGTGGTTGGGGCTGTCCAGCCTGGGGAAGAGAAGGCTCTGGGAAGACCTTCTGGTGGCCTCTCAGTGCTTGAAGTGGCCAATCGGAAAGCTGGGGACAGGCTCATGAGCAGGGCCTGTAGTGACAGGACAAGGGGGGATGGTTTGAACTGAAAGAGGGAGATGCACACTGCAGAGAAGGGACAAATGTTTGACCCTGAGGGTGGTGAGAGCCTGGCCCAGGCTGCCAAGAGAGGTGGGAGATGCTCCATTCCTGGACCCACTGTGGGGGGGCCCTGAGCAACCTGCTCTAGTTCCAGCTGTCCCTGCTGACTGCAGGGGGTTGGACAAGATGACCTTTAGTGGTCTCTTCCCACCCAAACCATTCCATGATTCTAATGGTTTCCAAAGGTGCTTTGGGTGACCTGTGTCCTGCTGGGGCTGGGATTCAGGGGACTCTTTCTCACCCCAGGGTTTGGCAGCTTTCTGATGTGACTCGCTTTGTGTTGCAGGACAGTGATGGTGACAAGAGTGATGACCTGGTGGTTGATGTCTCCAACGAGGTGAGCCATGGTGGGGGGGAGGGTTGGAGGGTTCTGCTCCTCCCCTCAGAACCTGGTGAGGTTTTGAGGTTTGGGGGTGATGCCTTAGAGCCATCCCCCCACCAACCCAACTCCACCCTGCAAAAGAGCCCTGGTGAGAACCTTCCCTCCTTCTGGTGGTGCCAACGCTTTCTCCTGTCCCACAGGACCCTGCCACCCCCCGGGTCAGCCCAGCCCACTCCCCACCAGAGAATGGCATAGACAAAGCCCGTGGGCTGAAGAAGGGGGATGCACCCAACAGCCCAGCCTCGGTGGCCTCCTCCAGCAGCACTCCCTCCTCCAAGACTAAGGACCTGGGACACGTACGTCCTTCCCTTTCCTTGGGGCGGGGGCTCCCCAGCCGTGGCTGCTCGCTGGGTCTGGGAGGCTGCTGATCAGACCCCAGTGGTGGAACCTCATCCTTTGTGGTGTCTCTCTCCTCTCCATGCAGAATGACAAGTCCTCAACCCCCGGGCTCAAGTCCAACACTCCGACGCCGAGGAACGATGCTCCCACCCCTGGGACCAGCAGCACCCCGGGGCTGCGGCCGATGCCCGGCAAGCCAACGGGCATGGACCCTCTGGGTGGGTAACTGTCCCCTGCTGCTGCACCCAGTGTGGCTTCAGCCTGTGTTTGCCTTTGGGGGGCACAGGAGCTTTGAGAGAAGTCTCCAGGTTTATTGGGGGCTTAATCCAGATCGGGACTGGCTTGTCAGTAGTTTAGGTGGTCCCTGTGCCAGGGATGGGGTGAGGATGGAGGTTCAGCCATTTCAGCTGGCTTGGATCAGCAATGGTGGGGCCAGCAGGACCAGGGCAGTGATTGTCCCCCTTGACTAGGGGTGGGGAGTGAAGCCTCAAATCCCTGGGTTCAGTTTTGGGTCCCTTCACTACAAAAAGGACATATTAGGAGCTGGAGCAGAGCCAGAGAAGATGGCGAAGGGTTGGGAGAGGAGGTCTGGTGAGAAGGGAGCTGGGGTTGTTCAGCCCAGAGGAGAAGAGGCTGAAGAGAGACCTTCTGGCTCACTACAGCTCACTGAGAGGAGGTTAGAGCCAGGTGGGGTCTCTTGGTCTCTTCTCCCAAGGAGCAAGTGACAGGGCAAGAGGAAATGGCCTCAAATTGCCCCAGGAGAGCTCAGGTTGGACATGAGGAACAATTTCTTCATGGAAGGGGTTGTCAAGGCCTGGCCCAGCCTGCCTGGGGCAGTGGTGGGAGTCCCCATCCCTGGAGGATGCCGAAGCTGTGCAGCTGAGGTTTAGTGGTGACCTGGCAGCGCTGGGCTAGCACTTGGGCTCTGAAAGGTCTTTCCCGTTCGAAAACGATTCTCTTGCTCGGCGGCGGGAGGGCTGGTGGGCTCCGTCCCCCCCTGACCGTCTCCCCACCCCTCCTACAGCCTCAGCCCTACGGACACCCATCTCCCTCACTGGTTCCTACGCAGCTCCCTTCGCCATGATGGGCCACCACGAGATGAATGGGTCCCTCACCAGCCCCGGGGCCTACGCCGGGCTCCACAACATCCCCCCGCAGATGAGCGCCGCTGCCGCCGCCGCCGCCGCCTATGGCCGGTCGCCAATGGTGAGCTTTGGAGCTGTACGTAGCACTTTTAGCTCCTTCTTGGCGTGCCCGGTGGGGTGGAGGGCCTGGGGAGGGGGTGGGTGGTGGTAGGGGCCTGGGGGCAGGGTTGGGGGGGAGGTCCCCTTGGTGCCAGCTGTGAAACGGAGGCTCTTCAGCGGTTGGGGGTTTGGGTTGGCTGCTGCCAAAGGGTGCTGGGAATCACAGAAGCAGCCAGGTTGGAAGAGACCTCCCCAGAGCAGATTGCCCAGGGAGGTGGTTGGGGCCCCCATCCTTGGAGATACTCAAGGTGAGGCTCTACAGGACTCTGGGCAACCTGATCTAGTCAAGGATGCCCCTGCTGACTGCAAGGGGGGGTTGGACTAGATGACCTTAGGAGGTCCCTTCCAACCCAGACCATTCTATGATTCTATAAGATGATTAAGTCCAACCAGTCAACACCCACAGGGTGATGGCCATGTGCCACCCTTTTCCATGCTCCAAGCTCCCTCTGTTTTCCCTTTGCCCCAGGAGCGTGGGGACACCACAGGGAAGGTGAGCATGGTCCTACCTATCCCTGTGTCCACTCTTGCCTAATTGCTCCCTTCACACCCCTTTTACTTTGGCCAGGGAATAAATAATGAGGAGTTTTGGAGCAGGGAGGGAGAAGCTCTTGACTGTGAGGAGAGTGGAACCCTGGCCCAGGTTGCCCAGGGAGGTGGGAGATGCCCCATCCCCCTGGAATGATTCCAGGTCAGGTCATTTGGGGCTCTGAGCAACCTGCCCTGGCTGCAGATGTCCCTGCTGACTTGCACAGGGGGGCAGACTGAATGACCTTTAAAGGTCCCTTCCCACCCAAACCAGTCTTAGACCCTATGAAGAGGGCGTCACTGTGTCTCCCCACGAGGCTGGCAGATGGGGAAGATGTTTGCTCGTGTGTCCAGCACACGTCCAACCTCACCCACACCCACGTGTCTCTTGGCAGGTTGGTTTTGACCCACATCCACCCATGAGAGCCCCTGGCCTGCCCTCCAGCCTGGCCTCCATCCCTGGAGGGAAACCGTAAGCTCCTCTTGGTCTTTATTTTGGTGTGGTGGGTGGTGATGAACTTGGGGCTTCACCAGGGGGGGTTGGGTCCCCCCAAGCTCTCAAAGAGCAGCGATGGCCTCCTGACCCGGCAGTGGGGTCACAACAGCAGCCAGCCTCCCCTTCTGCTGGAGGAGCCCCAGAGCTCTGTGTGTGTGTCTGACCAGGCTGTTGGGCTCGTTGGCAGAGCCTATTCCTTCCTGTCCTGGCCTCCTTCCCTGGAGGGAAACCATAAGCTCCTCCTGGTCTCTTTTTGGCGTGCTGGGTGGTGATGAACTTGGGGCTTCACCAGGGGGGGTTGGGTCCCCCCAAGCTCTCAAAGAGCAGCGATGGCCTCCTGACCCGGCAGTGGGGTCACAACAGCAGCCAGCCTCCCCTTCTGCTGGAGGAGCCCCAGAGCTGTGTGTGTGTGGCTGACCAGGCTGTTGGGCTCGTTGGCAGGGCCTACTCCTTCCACGTGAGCGCGGACGGGCAGATGCAGCCGGTGCCCTTCCCCCACGACGCCCTGGCCGGCCCCGGCATCCCGCGGCACGCCCGGCAGATCAACACCCTGAGCCACGGGGAGGTGGTCTGTGCTGTCACCATCAGCAACCCCACCAGGCACGTCTACACCGGGGGCAAGGGCTGCGTGAAGATCTGGGACATCAGCCAGCCGGGCAGCAAGAGCCCCATCTCCCAGCTGGACTGCCTGGTAAGGGCGCCGTGAAGGAGCTGCAGCATCCCTCGCGGGCGTGCGAGTCATGGTGGTCCCCCAAGCGCCTCTCCCTCCTGGCATTCCTCCCCCGCCGTGCTAACCTGCTAGGAACCTCATGAAGTTGCACAGGGGGTAATTGTAGGTCCTGGCCCTGGGGAGGAATAATGCCCTACAGGTGAGAAGGTGACCTGCTGGGAATCTGTTAGGGGTGGAAGGGACCTCAAGGGTCATCTAGTTCCAGCCCCCCTGCCATGGGCAGGGACACCTCACACTACAGCAGGCTGCTCAGAGCCACATCCAGCCTGGCCTTCAAAACCTCCAGGGATGAGGCTTCTACCACCTCCCTGGGAAGCAGCTCTAAGGGGAAGGACCTGGGAGTGCTGGTGGACAGCAAGGGCACTGTGAGCCAGCGGTGTGGCCTCGGGGCCAAGAAGGCCAATGGTGTCCTAAGTGCCCAAAGAAGAGTGTGGCCAGCAGGTCGAGGGAGGTTCTCCCTCCCCACTACTGGGCTCTGGTGAGGCCACACCTGGAGGCCTAGGTCCAGTTCTGGGCTTCCCAGCTCAGGAGAGACAGGGAACTACTGGGGACAAAGATGCTGGGGGGCCTGGAGCATCTCTGTGAGGAGAGGAAAGGCTGAGAGCCCTGGGGCTGTTGAGCCTGGAGAAGAGCAGCCCCAGAGGGGATCTGCTCAGTGCTCAGCAAGAGCTAAAGGATGGGAGGCAGGAGGATGGAGCCAGACTCTTGTCAGTGGTGCCCAGGGACAGGACAAGGGGCAGTGAGCACAAACTGGAGCCCAGGAGGTTCCATCTGAAGAGGAGGAGAAATTTCTTCGGTGTGAGAGTGCTGGAGCCCTGGAGCAGGCTGCCCAAAGAGGTTGTGGAGTCTTCTTTTGTGGAGAGCTTCCAAACCCATGGGGCCATTGTGATGCTGGGCAGCAAGCTGCCCAGAGAAGTTGTGGAGTCATCTTTTGTGGAGAGCTTCCAACCCCCCCTGGCTACTGTGATGCTGGGCAAGCTGCTGTAGCAAGGGGGGTTGGACTGGATGATCTCCCTTCCACCTCCACCATGCTGTGCATCATTCTTTGCCCCCCTAATGACACCTCTTTCCCCTCCAGAACAGGGACAACTACATCCGCTCCTGCAAACTCCTCCCTGACGGCCGCACGCTGATCGTGGGAGGAGAAGCCAGCACCCTCACCATCTGGGACCTGGCTTCCCCCACCCCTCGCATCAAAGCCGAGCTGACCTCCTCTGCCCCCGCTTGCTACGCCCTGGCCATCAGCCCCGACGCCAAAGTCTGCTTCTCCTGCTGCAGCGACGGCAACATCGCCGTCTGGGACCTGCACAACCAGACGCTCGTCAGGTGAGCAGCCTCCAGCCGTGCCAGGGAGGTTGGGGGCTCCAAGTCTTTGTCTTCTCCGTTGGCTGGGTCTTTCTGGCCATGTTTTGGTATGTTTTGGGTTGGTTTATTTCTGAGCCCCTTGGGGATGGTGACAGGAGCCCTATCTCGTGATGCTTCCTTTATAACTGAGTGCGGCCAGGCTGGTGAACCTCAGCACAGGACGCTCCGTGAGTGGGTTTCCCATGGGGTGGGCAAGCTTCAGAGGTGTTTCTTGAGCTCCAGCTCTTTTGAGGTGTGTGTTTCCCCCTTGAAGATTTGCCTTGTTTTGGGTTGTTTGAAGGCAATTCCAAGGCCACACAGACGGCGCCAGCTGCATAGACATCTCCCACGACGGTACGAAGTTGTGGACGGGGGGTCTGGACAACACGGTGCGTTCCTGGGACCTGCGGGAAGGCAGACAGCTCCAGCAGCATGATTTCACCTCCCAGGTAAGCAAGAGCTGACCTTGGAGGAAGGGAACATTCTGGTTTTGTAGCTCCTGGTTTTGTAGTTCCTCATGGAGACTCCCCCCACAGCTTTATCCCTCCAGCTCAGCTGCTTGTTTGTGCATGGCCGTGGTCGTGCCTTCCACGTGGGATGGGTCCTGCAGATCCTCCCAGAGCCCTCGTCTAGAACCTGGGGCACTGTGTCCTCTTGGCAAGTGCAGAAGTCTTTGTGGGGCTGGAGCTGTCCTGGTGTTCCTGTGGCTTCTCTGAAAACATGGATATGCCTGCAGTGGCTCCAGGGATGGGGCATCCCCCACCTCTCTGGGCAACCCGGGCCAGGGTCTCACCACCCTCAGGGTCAAACATTTCTCCCTTCTCTCCAGTGCGAATCTTCCTCTTTGAGTTCAAACCATCACCCCTTGTCCTGTCACAACAGGCCCTGCTCAAAAGATTATCCCCATGGAGCTGAGCATTTAGAAGCTGGGCCACTGTAGTTTCCAGCCCACAAGTACCCTGTGGCTTAGAGCTTACTCAGTCTCACTGCTTTCTGCACTGATCTTCCTCTTCTGGAGGATGCCAGGAAGGTGCTTTCTGTCCACAGACAGAAGAACTGTCTCTGGAAGTGGCTGCATTCCATGTGGGGTGCCCTGGGCAGAGCAGGACTTCTGAGGAAAAGCTAGTGAAGGGTCCAGAGCATGAATCTTGTGAGGAGCAGCTGAAGGACCTGGGGTTGTTCAGCCTGGAGGGAAGGAGGAGGCTAAGGAGAGATGTTCTGGCTCTCTACAGCTCCCTGAAAGGAGTTTGGAGCCAGGTGGGAGTTGGTCTCTTCTCCAAGGAACATAAGACAAGAGGAAATGGCCTAAAGTTGCCCCAGGTTTAGGTTGGACAGGAGGAGCAATTTCTTCCCCTTAAGGGCTGTCAAGGCCTGGCTTGAAAAGCTGCCCAGGGCAGTGGTGGAGTCCCCATCCCTGGAGGGGCTTCAAAGCCATGGAGATGTGGTGCTGAGGGGAGGGCTTTAGCAGTGACCTGACAGTGCTGGGGTAATGTCCTGGACTTGATGTTCTTAAAGGTCTCTTCCAACTAAAATCAGCAAGAAGTCACCTCCACTTTGGCTCATGCCCATGTTATTGGGATCTCTCTCTGATGGAGAATGGTTTGTGGTCACAGAGGTGGTGGCTTCTCCAGGCACAGCCTGGCCAGGGGGCTGCAGGCACAGCTGGTGTGGGGACAAACTCCATCGCTGACCGTGTCTGTGTCCCCACCACAGATCTTCTCCTTGGGCTACTGCCCGACGGGCGAGTGGCTGGCGGTGGGCATGGAGAGCAGCAACGTGGAAGTTCTGCACCACACCAAACCTGACAAGTACCAGCTGCACCTCCATGAGAGCTGTGTCCTCTCCCTCAAGTTCGCCTACTGCGGTAAGTGGCTCTGCTGGCCCTAAGTTCTGCTCCTGTCCTGACCGCCAAAGACCGTGGCAGGAAGGGACGATGCCTGGGGCATGGTGATAGGTTGGGTGTGGAGGTGAGGATTATCCCCCTAAAAGCATCCCATGGTGGTTGCAATTTGCCCTCTGGCACTGCAGGAGGTGAGCCAGTGCTGGCTGGTGGTGGGACATGTCCCACCAAGAGAGGACTTAAGGGGGACATCTCTGGAACATCTCCAGATTCCCCATTTTCTCCAAAATCTCCAGTTGCTGAGGGTGGCAACAGGCAGAAGCCTCTGGGGAACAGGGAAAGCCTGGCCCTGGGGTCCAAGCGGTGGCCTCAGTGCTATTGGCCCTGGGATCCGAGCGGTGGCCTCAGTGCTATTGGCCCTGGGATCCGAGCGGTGGCCTCAGTGCTATTGGCCCTGGGATCCGAGCGGTGGCCTCAGTGCTATTGGCCCTGGGGTCTGAGCGGTGGCCTCAGTGCTATTGGCCCTGGGGTCCGAGCGGTGGCCTCAGTGCTATTGGCCCTGGGGTCCGAGCGGTGGCCTCAGTGCTATTGGCCCTGGGGTCCGAGCGGTGGCCTCAGTGCTATTGGCCCTGGGGTCCGAGCGGTGGCCTCAGTGCTATTGGCCCTGGGATCCGAGCGGTGGCCTCAGTGCTATTGGCCCTGGGGTCCGAGCGGTGGCTTCAGTGCTATTGGCCATGGGTTGGAGGTCCAGCAGCAGCACTTTGTTGGCTACTGACATCGTTTTCCCTGGCCCCAGGTAAATGGTTTGTGAGTACTGGAAAAGACAACCTGCTCAACGCCTGGAGGACGCCCTACGGAGCGAGCATCTTCCAGGTAGGACACTTCTTCCATGGAGCATGAGGATGGCTGGGCAGCATCTAGACCCTCCTGTTGGCATCATCCTGGGGTGGAAGGCTATGGATGGGGGGGTTGTGGTGGGGGGTGGAAATCCATCCTTTTGGGGTGGTGGGGTTGGTCCCAAGTATGTGGCGATGCTACCAGCAGCACATGGCTGTGGCTGTGCTGTTGAGGAAACCAATCCAGAATCATAGAGTAGAATTGGAGAAGTCACCCTGGAGGTATGGATGTTAGGAAGAAGTTCTTCACAGAGAGACTGGCCATTGGAATGTGCTGCCCAGGGAGGTGGTGGAGTCCCCATCCCTGGAGGTGAATGGAATGGAATGGAATGGAATGGAATGGCATGGAATGGCATGGAATGGCATGGAATAAACCAGGTTGGAAGAGACCTTCAAGATCATTGTGTCCAACCTATCACCCAGCCCCACCTAATCAACTAAACCATGGCACCAAGCACCCCATCAAGCCTCCTCCTAAACACCTCCAGGGATGGTGACTCCACCACCTCCCCGGTCAGCCCATTCCAATGTTTATGCCATGGGTTTAGTTGACTAGATGGTGTTGGATGATGGGCTGGAAGTGATGATGTCGAAGGTCTCTTCCAACCTGGTTTATTCCATTCCATTCCATTCCATTCCATTCCATTCCATTCCATTCCATGCCATTCCATGCCATTCCATGCCATTCCATGCCATTCCATGCCATTCCATTCCATTCCATTCCACTCATGACCGCCGCCCTGGGCAGCCTATTCCAAAGCCTCGACCGCTCCCGCAGTCCAACGCGAACCCCCGAACCGACCCCCCCGGGCCGTCCCTCGCGCCCAAGCCCAACCCTGACGCCTTCCCCCTTGTTTCCTCTCCCCAGTCCAAGGAATCCTCGTCCGTCTTAAGCTGCGACATATCGGCGGACGACAAGTACATCGTCACGGGCTCTGGGGACAAGAAGGCCACAGTCTACGAGGTCATCTACTAGCGGCGGACGCGCCTTCTCCTGCCGAGCCGGGAGCGCGCCCCCGCGCGCGCCGAGCCCGCCGCCGACCTGCCGGCGGCCAGAACTCGGGGTGGCCACGGTGTGGGGGGGGGAGGCCGAGAAACCTCTTGGGGTGTGATTTTTTTTTTTGTTTGTTTGTTTGTTTGTTTGTTTCCTTCCCCCTTCACCCCCTCTTTACCCCCCACCCAACAAAAGGATTTTTTACCCACACGGACCGGCGTCGCTCTGGGAGAGCCCAACCTCCGCCCGACCCCGCGCGGATTGAGGAGGAGGTCTGCAACTATGGCACACATTGAAGCCCTGAACGAAGATTTATTTTGGGGGGGTTGTTTGGTGGTTTGTTTTTTTTGTTTTTTTTTTATGGGGTTGGTTTTAGGGGGTTGATTTGAAAAGGTTTTTTTTTTGTTGTTGTTGTTTCGGTGGGTTTTTTTTTGTTGGGGGAGGGAGGGAAGGGCTGGGGCTTGGGTTCGGTTTGGTTGCTTTTTTGTTTTCCTTTGGAAGGGTGGGATGGGGGAGGAGGAAAAGGAGGAGGAAGAGGAAAGTGGGGGGTGGGGGGGGAGGTGGGGGTGGGGGAGGTGTGTGTGTGTTTATTTGGTTCTTTTGTTCTTTTTTTGGGTTTTTTTTTTGTTGTTGTTTTTGTTTTTTTGGTTGTTGTTTTGGTTGTTTCCAGTTCTTTCCATCTGCTCTTTTTGGTGGCACTATAAAGGACTTATTTTTTATTGTGACTTCTAATTTTTATCGATTTTTTGTTGTTGTTGTTGTTGTTGTTGGGTTGTTTGTTTTCTTTCTCCTATATATTTTTTTTTGTTGTTGTTTCCTGGTGGGGGTGCATCCTTGTGGACGACAACAACAACAACACAAAACAAAACAAAATGTAAATATTTGGACTAGTAAATAGAGTTGGAAGGGTTGGGGGGGAGGGAGGACACACACCCTCCACCCTCCCCCCCCTCCCCAGTTACACTAGTTGTGTATTTTTCGTCTGCTGTAATTGTAATTTTCCACTGATGGTTTGGTTTTGGCTTTTGGCTTTGGGGTTGTTTGGGCTGGGGGTTTTTTTTTTTGGTGGTGGCAAACTTCATCCTTTTCCCTTTCCTTTTCTTTTTGGGTTTGTTCTCTTTTTCTCCCCACCCCACCCCACCCACCCTTTCATCCTGGAGCATCCTTCAGGCTCCGTGGAACTTTTTCTCTCTCCGCTCCTCCCCTCCTCTCCCCGCCCCGGCTTCCAGCAGCACTTCGACCACCGTAGGGCAGAGCTCGAAAGGTTGAGCTCCTGCTCTGTCTGTTGCCCTGTTGGTTTGTGAGTGATGGGTGAGGAAAGGCTGCTGAGCTTTGGCTCCTCAGCTAACTGGATGGGACATCAAGCAACACAAATCACCTGGTTTTTTGTTTCAGGTTTATTTAGGGCTTGTTTCGATGATTTTCTTTTTATATCTATGGACGTTTTGGGGTTGTGTTTTTGTTCTGTTTGTTTTGGTTCTGGACCTCTGTTTCGTTTTCTTTTTTTCCTGTGCTTGGATGTTTGGAGCCAAGGGGAAGCCCCACTGCTGTGCAAAAAAAAAAAAACCAACCCCAAACCCCAACAACAAACAACAACCCAACAAAACAACCAGAGCCCTTCTGGGTCTTCGGACAGAAGAGAGAGAGAGAGAGAGAGAAAGAGATGAGGAGTTGATTTCCAAGAAAGTTTTAAAAGTCAATTCAGCTCAGGGAGCCATGAAAGAGGAAAAAAGAAACAAAACAAAACAAAAAAAAGAGAAACAAACAAACAAAAAAAAAAACAGAAAAAAAGGGGAAAAAAAAAAAAGAAAAAGAGGGGAAAAAAAACAAACCTATAAATAGCAACTTCTGTGTTTTGTATTCAAATGAAAGTAAAGAATTAGAATGGATAACCTTTCAAACAAACAAACAAAGAAATACAGTTTTTTTTTTGGTTTTTTTAAGAGCAAAAGCTTGCTAACCAGCAAGGGGTTTGTGTGTGGTTGGGGGATGGGGTGGGGTGGCCCAAATAAAAACCCCCACCCCCAGTAACCCAAGGGGCTGTACAAGGGTCTCGTTGGCCTCTCTGGTCTTGAGGTTGGAGGAAAGCTTCTCCCCTTTTCCTGTTCCCTCCCAACCCCTGCCCTAGTTCCCTGCTTTCAGCCTTTTCTACTTTAAAAAACAAAGTGGGAGGTGGGGAGGGGGGGTGGGTGAAAATCATCTCCCCCCCCCCCCCCCGCCCCTCTCCCCTAAAAAAACCCAAAAGGAGCTCAAAGTTATTTGTGGAGCAGAAGAGCTCACCCTGGAGGGGAGCAGATGGAAGAGAGGATTTTTTTTGATACCACCTTTTGTTTTTTTTAATGGATCCTTTTTTAATGGTTGGAGTTGAAGCTGGGCAGAAGGAAGAGGAAAAAGAAGAAGGGAAGTGATGGGTTGGGGGGGGTGGGGGTGTTGTTTTGTTTGTTTTCCTTTCAGGGGCCAGGGGAGAGGTTTGGCCAAGGGGCAGCCGGGCAGCCAAGCCCCGGCTCTTTGGGCTGTGTGGCTGGCAGCAAGGAGGAGTGGAAGCAGGATTTAAGGGGAAATGGTGGGGGTTTCCCATAAACATTAAAAGGTTTTTGAGATTTTATCCTTCCCCCCCCAACTTTTTCAAGAAGAGAATAAGGTTGGGGATGTTGATGTCATCTCCAGGTGGCTTCTCCTCCCCGGGGGGAGGAGACGGGATGGAGCTTGTGTGCTAATCAAAACCCAACCTGCATTGAGGGAGGAGTGGTTCTGAGGGTGGTTGCACTCCAAGAAGTGACTCTGAAGAAGCCCCCAGACCCATGCTGGTACTCACTGATGGGTTCAGCCAGGCCCTGACTGTGCTTTGGGACTGTTCTTCAGCCCCTGCAGCCCAAGTCCCTGGCGCTGCGTCCAACCCCCATGGTGCTTGGAGCATCCATCCCCTCATCCTCTTTGGATTGATGGAAACGTTGGGAAAAGGGCTGGGGGAGGGGGGGTGAAGTTTGGAGCTGCCTCTGCCAGCAAACTGGTTTGAAAGTCAGGGCTCTTGTTTTCCTCCCCACAATCAAGGGAAGAAAGGGACATGAAAGGAAAAGAAGTGCAGGGGCCAGAGCTGGGGGGTGGGGGGTGGGGGGGAGAGAGGGTCCTAGATCAGACTTCTCAACTTTACACCAAAGTATGTAGCAGAATCTGTACAGCTGTTAATAACTGCAACTGGTTTTTGTAATAAAAATTAAAGGAAAAAAAAAAAAAAACAACAAAAAAAGGGGGGAAAAAAAGGGAGAGGAAAAAAAGGACAAAAAAAAAAGAGGAAAAGAAAAAAAAAAAGAAAGAAAAAAATTAATAAAAGTTAAATGTAATGAAGCTGAACTTGAAAGCAAAGTTGTCTCCAAAGTGTTTGCTCTCTCTGAAAGCCTGCCCTGAATTGGTCCTAAAAGCAAGAGAGGGGTTGCTGCAGGGTGGGGCTGGGAGGAACAGCACACCCACACACCCCCCTTCCCCAGCCAGAGATGGCATTCCCAATGGGAATGATGGTGGAGAGCAGCTGGAGGATGAAGCAAGGGTGCTGTGATGGGAGCAGCCCGTTCCAGCCACCAGCTTTTCCCTGTTCCCAGGTGGCTGCTGGATCCCCCTCACCTAGGGTTCTCCCTTCGACCCTGTTCCCAATGGGAATGATGGTGGAGAGCAGCTGGAGGATGAAGCAAGGGTGCTGTGATGGGAGCAGCCCATTCCAGCCATCAGCTTTTCCCTGTTCCCAGGTGGCTGCTGGATCCCCCTCACCTAGGGTTCTCCCTTCGACCCTGTTCCCAATGGGAATGATGGTGGAGAGCAGCTGGTGGATGAAGCAAGGGTGCTGTGATGGGAGCAGCCCATTCCAGCCATCAGCTTTTCCCTGTTCCCAGGTGGCTGCTGGATCCCCCTCACCTAGGGTTCTCCCTTCGACCCTGTTCCCAATGGGAATGATGGTGGAGAGCAGCTGGAGGATGAAGCAAGGGTGCTGTGATGGGAGCAGCCCGTTCCAGCCATCAGCTTTTTCCCTGTTCCCAGGTGGCTGCTGGATCCCCCTCACCTAGGGTTCTCCCTTCGACCCTATTCCTTGTAGGAAGGAGGGTGGAGAGCAGCTGGAGGATGAAGCAAGAGTGGGGTGGTTGTTGGAGACAGCTCCAGCCCTCAGCCTTTTCCCTGTTCCCAGGATTCTGGTGGCTGCTGGACCTCCTCACCCAGGGATTCCCCTTGTTCAGAGACTGTTCCTGATGGGAATGATGGTGAAGAGCAGCTGGAGGATGAATCCAGTGAGCAGCCACTGCCAGCCCTGTTTCTCCTCCCTCCATCCCAGGATGCACTGCTGGGAGATGTTCTCCTTACTCCGTGGCCATCTCATCCATTGCCCTTGGGGGGATCCCACAGGAACCCCAACCTCCCTAATTTCTTCTTCCCCAAAACATCACCCAGCTGCTGGAATCCTACTGCAAGGAAGGGTTCAGGGATGCAGGAAAGGGCTTCTAGCGGGGTACCTTGTCTGGGTGGGATGGCACTCTTGGGGTGCCCATGGCTGGTGGGGGGATGTAGGGGGATGGGATCAGGCATTGAACAGATTGCCCAGGGAGGTGGTGGCGTCACCATCCCTGGAGGTGCTCAAGAAAGGTGTGGACAGGGCACTCTGGGACATGGTTTAATGGCCATGGTGCTCTTAGGTTGATGGTTGGACTTGATCTTAGAGGTGTTTTCCAACCCAAATGATTCTATCCTATGATTTTTAGTTTGCTTTACTCAACAAGGTGGCCACAGCCCTGTGCCACCGGCGGCATCACCCCGCGTGCTTGGGACCAATCCCACCATCCCAAAAAGATGGAGTCTCTCCCCCCACACCTCCCAGTCATTATCCTTTCCACCCCAGGATGATGCCAAGAGGAGGCTCCAGACACTGCCCACCCCCTTGGCACTTGGGGCCACGGCCTAGCAGTCGTGGAGGTGTTGGGTAGAAGGCTGGGCTCGATGATCTGCGAGGTCTTTATCCGACCCTAACGATTCCTCTGATGATGTGAGCACCTACGTTCCAGAGCATCCGGCTTGGATGCCCCTGGACAGAGACAAAGCACTTTCCTTCAACTAGGACATATGTAGATGTCCTCTGGGAGCTTCTCTGTGATGGATTGAACATGACAGGGCCTGCTGCGAGGGAGAAATAAAAAGCAGCAGCGAGCTCGGGAGCCTCCCGATAATGTGTGGCCGTAACTGGTGCTGAGTGCACTGAAAGCAGGGTGGGAATGGGGAGGGTCAGGGGTGGGAGCTTCCCCAAGGGACCATTAAAAGGTAAAAACCAGCAAGAAATCCTTTGGTGAAAGATTTGACACAGGCTGGCGCGGGGGGGGGGTGTGGAAGGGTTTGGGTGGAGCTCAGTATCTTTCCAGGGAGGGCGGAACAGGTTGCCCAGGGAGGCTGTGGATGCCCCCTCCCTGGAGGTGTTCAAGGTCAGGTTGGATGAGGCCTTGAGCAGCCTCCTCTAAGTGGGAGGTGTTGAGACTAGATGGTCATTGAGGTTCCTTCCACCCAAACCATTCTGTGGTTCTATGATCTTCTTCCCCCTCAACCCCAATCCTCGATGTTGATTCTTTGGGTGTTTGACCTACTGTGGATTCTGCTGTCAGCAGTTCCCAGGTGAGGGGTCTGGAGCACAGCCCTGTGAGGAGAGGCTGAGGGAGCTGGGGTTGCTTAGTCTGGAGAAGAGGAGGCTCAGGGGAGACCTTATTGCTGTCTACAGATTCCTGAAGGGAGCCAGGTGGGGGCTGGTCTCTTCTCCCAGGCAACCAGCACCAGAACAAGAGGACACAGTCTCAAGCTGCACCAGGGGAGGTTTAGGCTGGAGGTTAGGAGGAAGTTTTACACAGAGAGAGTGATTGCCCATTGGAATGTGCTGCCCAAGGAGGTGGTGGAGTCAGCATCCCTGGAGGTGTTTAGGAAGAGACTGGATGGGGTGCTTGGTGCCATGGGTTAGTTGATTAGATGGTGTTGGGTGATAGGTTGGACTTGATCTCCTCAAAGGTCTTTTCCCACCTGGTTAATTCTATTCTATTCTATTCTATTCTATTCTATTCTATTCTATTCTATTCTATTCTATTCTCTATTCTATTCTACTCTATTCTACCCTACCCTACCCTACCCTACCCTATCCTATCCTATCCTACCCTACCCTACCCATGTGGCAGGAGGAGGCCATGGGCACCACCGGCTGTTGTTATCTCACTCTCTGGGGCACAAGACCCCCGGGAGGGCACCCTGAGCCCTTTCCCCACCCTGTTTCCATCCAGCACCCTCTTGCTTGCTGTGCCACCTCGTGCCATCCCTAGCTGGCTGCTCAGGGAACAGATGGCAGGAGGAGGCTGTGGGCACCATCAGCTGTTGTCATCGCTGGCGGATGACACGGAGTGTAAATTCTGTTGGCACCGCTCCCTTCGTCTGCTCTGCCTCTGCAGCCCACCAGGTTTAATTACTGTAATTGAGTTATAATGAATGATTCTGCCTTTCCATTGTCTGGAACGTGGTGGGGAGGCTGCTCCTGGCATAGACATTTCAGCTACCAAAATGTGTGTGCCCCTGCCTCCTCCTCCTCCTCCCCACGCTGGGTACCCGCTGGAAGGGTGGCAGCCTCCCTTCACGTGGCAGAGAGAAAGCAGCTCTCAGAGCAGTGGCAAGGTGCTGGTGGTCACAGAATGTTTGGGGCTGGAAGGGACCTCAAGAGATCATTCCAGTCCAACACCCACCCCCCCCCCCAGCCAGAGCAGGATCACCTAGGGCAGATCACCCAGGAGCGCATCCAGGCAGGTCTTGAGTGTCTCCAGAGAGGGAGAGAGAAGGGCAACAAGGTTGGGGAGGGGTTTGGAGCACAGCCCTGTGAGGAGAGGCTGAGGGAGCTGGGGTTGCTTAGCCTGGAGAAGAGGAGACTCAGGGGTGACCTTATTGCTCTCTACAGCTACCTGAAGGGAGGTTGTAGACAGGCAGAGGCTGGTCTCTTCTCCCAGGCAATCAGCACCAGGACAAGAGGACACAGTCTCAGGCTGCACCAGGGGAGGTTTAGGCTGGAGGTTAGGAGGAAGTTTTACACAGAGAGAGTGATTGGCCATTGGAATGGGCTGCCTGAGGAGGTGGTGGAGTCACCATCACTGGAGGTGTTCAGAAGGAGACTTGATGGGGTGCTTGGTGCCATGGGTTAGTTGATTAGGTGGGGTTGGATGATAGGTTGGACTCGATGATCTTGAAGGTCTCTTCCAGCCTGGTTAATTCTATTCTATTCTATTCTATTCTATTCTATTCTATTCTATTCCATTCTATTCTATTCTATTCTATTCTATTCTATTCTATTCCATTCCATTCCATTCCATTCCATTCCATTCCATTCCATTCCATTCCATTCCATTCCATTCTCTCCTTCTGCTCTTCCCAGTGGGGGTGCTTCAGCTAAATCCCAGGGGAAAAGTGTGGGAATAGAGAAAAACTAATCTGGCTTCATGCCTCTTGAAATCACACACACACACACACACACACACACCCAGCCCCCCAGCCCAAACTCAACACCAAATAACATGGCCAAAAAAGAAAACCAGACCAAGAAGCCAAGCCTCCAGAGGTTTCAGCCACTGCAGAAATCAGAAAGTCCTGGCTTCCTGATGGTTGGAAAGGTCTAGCCATCAACACACACCACCAGTCTGCTTGGCACTGTTGAGTCAATGTCTGGAATCCTGGGTTGAGTTTTGGGCCTCTCACTCCAAGAAGGACACTGAAGGGCTGGAGCACACCCAAAGAAGGGCAAGGAAACCAGTGGAAGGGCCTGGAGCAGCTGAGGCACCTGGGGTTGTTTAGTCTGGAAAAAAAAGGAAGCTGGAGGGAGACCTTCTGGCTCTCTGCTACTCCCTGCAAGGAAGTTGGAGGTAGGTGGGGGACAGTCTCTTCTCCCACAGAGCAAGAACAGGACAAGAGAAAGTGGCCCCAAGTTTCCCCAGGGGAGGTTTAGGTTGGATGTCAGAAGAAACTTCTTCACTGAGAGGCTTCTCAAATGCTGGAACAGGCTGCCCAGGGAGGTGGTTGAATCCCCATCCCTGGAGGGCTTTCAAAACCATGTAGACATGGTGCTGAGGGACATCATTAGTGGTGACCTGGCAGGGCTGGGTTAATGGTTGGACTCAATGATCTTGAATCCTGACCCAAACAACTCTCTGATGCTCTGGTTCCAAGACATTTATATACTCAAGTACTTGGGTGAGCCCAACCCTCCACCCCCAGGGAACTTCCCTGCCAGCTGGAGGCTCTCAAGCCATGACCAAGTGGCACACTGCCCCAAGGAGGCACAGGAGCAGCAGTAAGAGTGAAAACATGGTGTTGAGTACCAGAATCCCCAAATCCCATCATGGTGGGGGTTGGAAAGCACCTCTGGAGATCATCCAGTCCAACCCCCCTCCCTAAAGCTAAAGCAGGAGCCCTCACAGCAGCTTGCCCAGCATCACAGTGGCCAGGTGGGTTTGGAAACTCTCCAGAGAAGGAGCTGCCACAACCTCTCTGGGCAGCCTCCAGGGCTCCAGCACCCTCACCCCAAAGAGACTTCTCCTTCTCATTAGACAGAAGGAAGCCCTTCTGAGTTTTGAGGCAGAGGCCAAGCTGCTGAGAGTTTTCAACAGCAGAGCTGTGCATGATGGTCCTCCTTGACAGCTGGGAAGAAAACAGCACAGCCTCATAGACTCATAAAGGTTGGAAAAGACCTTTAAGATCACCAAGCCCAACCACAACCCAACCACCATGACCAGTAAACTATGCCCTGAATATGCCAGGGGCACAGGTTGCTTGAACACCTCCAGGGCTGGTGACTCCACCACCTCCCTGGGCAGCCTGTCCCAATGGCCTGACCACTCTTGCAGGAAAGAAATCGTTCCTAACCTCCAACCTAAACCTCCCCTGACCACCTCCTCTTTCTTTCAGGCTGTGGTTGGCTTAGAAGCATCTTGTGTGAGTATTTTGTGTGGAGCCCTGGGCTCCTTCAGTGCTCTATCAATAAATGGTTGACACCCCACCCCCCTAAGAAGTTGTTGGGGAGAGTAGCATTTGATAATTGAAACCTTTGCTTCTTGCTTAATTTTCCCCTTTTTTCTTCCTTCCCTTCCCACTTTTAACCCAAGGTAAATTCCTGTGGGATCAACACTACAGAGGAATTGCCCTGGAGGAACGTTGGCTGCTCCCCAATTCATCTTGTTAAAAAAAAAGCAAGCAAGCAAGCAAGAAAGCTTCATTATGAGCACTGAGCTGAGATGAAACAAGCCTCTGGAATTAACAAGTCCCATTTTCACCAGCCAGGGGTCTGCTGCAATGAAAGTCTGGGGTTTATGGTCACACTTAAAAGTCAAAGCTTCTCCCCATCCCCGCTCCAGCCCCCCCCGGGGGGAAGATGGGTGAAATGATGGAGGGAGCTGCATGCACAGGAGCACGTGTGCACGCACTGCAGCCCAGCCCTGGGCACTGAGCCCCTTCCTGAGCCCTGGAATGGGCTCTGCCCCGTGTTTCACAGCAATCCCAGGATCACAACAGGGTGGGGGTGGGAAGGCACCTCTGGAGATCACCCAGTCCAAATCCCCTGCTAAAGCAGGGGCACCCCCAGCAGCTTGCCCAGCATCACAATGGCCAGGGGGGGGGTTGGGAGCTCTCCAGAGAAGGAGACTCCACAGCCTCTCTGGGCAGCCTGCTCCAGGGCTCCAGCACCCTCACACCAAAGAAGCTTCTCCCTCTCTTCAGATGGAACCTCCTGGGTTGCAGTTTGTGCTCATTGCCCCTTGTCTTTTCACTGGGCACCACTGAGAAGAGTCTGGCCCCATCCTCTTGCCCCCCACCCTTTATCTCTTGCTGAGCCTTGAGCAGATCCCCTCTCAGGCTGCTCTTCCCCAGGCTCAACAGGGCTGAGGAAATCTACCACCTCTCTGGGCATCCAGCAGCAGGGTGTTGGGACCAAAGCTCACAGGAGCAGGAACACCAGGGACAGGGCATCTGCCACCCCTCAGAACAGCCCTCAGCAGGACCTTGGGACCCCCAGTTCCCAGGAGCAGGCACATCAGGGCTGATTCATCAGATGCCAGAGCCCACGGCTGCATTCAGAGACTCCCTCTGAAACACCCAAACAACCCAGCGGATCTCAGCAGCTTCCTGGCAGCAGGGAGCAGCTGTGATGCCCTCACTGAGGTGGATTGAAGCTGTTTAATTACATTTTGACACTAAGAGCTGGTTTATGATCCCCGTTTCTGTTGTGTAACGGGAACGCGCCGCGGATCGCCCAGGCGTAATCCATTAATACTCACTTGTGAGGATTTGGAGCTTTGGGCTTGTGGCCTCCTACCTTCCTTGCAGATCAAGATATTATCCAGCAGCAGAGCCTGTCTGGGGGAGCTGATGAGCCCATGACATGCTAAGAGGTTATGAACCTTCATTACCCTGATCCCAGCACGGTGGCAGCACAGGCTCGGTGCCCTCCGCTGAGGATCGCTCAGTCTTGGGTTACCACAGGGAGATGAAGGAGCTGGGCATGGACACAGGGGCTGCTCCCTGATCCTGCAATGAACCCTGCAAAGGGTCTCCTTTGCAAACCCACTCATGTTGGAGATCCAGCACCTCTAAGCCCTCAGCCCTGCTGCCAGGCGGGATGGAGGAGGAGATGATGGTCCGGGGCAGGCTTCCACTGCTGCTGCTCCTTGCTTTGGTGGTTCAGCTATTAGAAATGAATGCAAAGATGCAACACTTCAAAGCAGGGATGGGTCCATCTGCTTGACCAAGTCAGCAGGAGAAGGGGTCTTGTAAGAAGGGTGATGCTCCATCAGCTGCACTGAGAGGTGGGCTTCAAGGCCAGCAATATTGGTATGGCACTGCATGGCCTGGTGGCATTGGTTGTGCCCTCCTGACCACTGCTGGACAAGCCACAGTGTCACCAGCTGCCTTCAGCTTGCTCTTCTGCAGGAGGAGTTGGAAAAACTCAGGATGTTTCTGAAAACCTGAAGTTTCAAAGAAGGATAAAGATCAAAGCCAGCAAGGTCCAGCTGCAGCATCACAGCCTGGACAGCCATGAGGGGCCCACCAGCAGCTCCAGCTCCTGGCGTGGCTCATGTAGTGGTGGGTGGCCATCCCATGGCTGTCACAAAGGGCTGGAGGGAGGTAGCTTGCTCTGGGGGGTGTCACTGAGGGCTCCTCA
Organism: Dryobates pubescens; assembly: GCF_014839835.1. NCBI lineage: Eukaryota > Metazoa > Chordata > Aves > Piciformes > Picidae > Dryobates > Dryobates pubescens. The sequence goes on along the minus strand of NC_071628.1, from coordinate 9,819,290 downwards.
GCATCAAAGCCCTCATGAGGGGTGACTCCATCCCACCCACAACTCTTCGCTCTGTGCAGGAGCCCAGAGTTCAAAACATCTCTGGAAGCAACATCCAGAGCAGTCCCAGCTGCATGGTCCCTCTCTTGCCCTTATTGAACTAGAGGAGTTCCCCTCCACTCAGCTCCCTCCAGCCTGTCCAGGTCTTGCTAGGAAGGTCTTCTCCAGGAAGATCTTTATCCCCTGCTGCTGCTCTGCCTGCTGAGTCTCCAAGGCCACATCCAGACAGTGGGGTGGGAGCAGCCCTGGTGCTGCTCTGCAGGTCTGCCCCTCGTGTCCCTCCTCAACTCAACACCCACTGACATCCTGCAACCCCTGAAGCCTCTCCCAAACTCCTCAAAGCAAGGCCAGAACTTTGCCTGTGGATGGGAGAGCAGCAAGGATTAGCTTCATCCCACCCCCTGAGCAGCTCCCTGGCCCAGAACCCCTGGCAGATAGCAGGACCTCAGCCTCCTCCATGCTGAAACAATTCCATTTCCCTTCCCCCTTCCCAACACTTAACCTCCTGATCCTTGCTCTGTGAGCACACATGATCTTGGCACACAGCTCCATGGACCACCCTCAAGAAGCAAAGCCCTTTCATTTCTGGAGAGCCTCAACTCAAAACACTCAGGGGTGGGAGAGATTTTTTTTCTCTCCCCCCTCCCTCTTTTTTTTTCTCTTTGGGTTTTGTCCCTGCCTATAAATTTTTAACAACAGTTTGGAAAACACCAGCAAATCATCAGTGACATCTTTACAACCCCCACTACTACCCCAAATAAAAGGTTCTCCAGATATCTCCACTGCTGATGGGGCTGCTCAGCAAGGGGCAGGAACATCTCTGGTGGGGTGGGAGGCTAGCTGAGGACTATAGAATCCCAGCATGGTGGGGGGGGTGGAAGGGACCTCTGGAGAGCATCCAGTCCACCCCTCCCTGCTCAAGCAGAGACACCCCCAGCAGCTTGCCCAGCATCACAATGGCCAGGGGGGGTTGGAAGCTCCATGACAAGGAGACTCCACAACCTCTCTGGGCAGCCTGCTCCAGGGCTCCAGCACCCTCGCACCAAAGAAGTTTCTTCTCCTCTTCAGATGGAACCTCCTGGGTTCCAGTTTGTGCCCATTGCTCCCTGTCCTGTCACTAGGCACCACTGGCCTCATCCTCTTTCCCTCCCACCCTTTATCTCTTGCTGAGCATTGAGCAGAGCCCCTCTGGGGCTGCTCTTCTCCAGGCTCAACAGCCCCAGGGCTCTCAGCCTTTCCTCCTCACAGAGATGCTCCGGGTCCCTAAGCATCTTTGTAATCTCTACTGGGCTCTCTCCAGTAGTTCCCTGTCTCTCTTGAACTGGGGAGCCCAGGACTGGACCCAGTCTTCCACCTGTGGCCTCTTAAGGGCACAGTAAATGCCATCCAAGTTCCACCTTCCATGTGCTCTGCGCCTTCACCTTATTGGGGTTCCCACCACACGGGTGCCATGGGGCAGCACCAAACCTATCACTTCTACACTGATGATTGCCCACCAACATTGCAGTCTCCTCAAGAAGGTATCAGGAGAGCTTGACACAGGTCCTTTCCCATAAATCCCTGCTGACTGGCATTAATTGCAGTGTCCTCCTCTGGCTCTCCATTAATTGAGTCCCGAATCAGCTGCTCCATTATTCAGCCTGGGATCGATGGCAGCCTGTCAGGGCTGTAATTACCTGGGGTCATCTTGGTTGCCCTGCTGAAAACACACAGCACAATGTTTAGCTTTCTCCCAGCACTTCTGGAACCACCCTGCTCTTCAAAGACTTAGTGAAAGCAAAACCAAAAACCCCACCAACACTCATCATAGGATCACGGAATGGTCCAGGCTGGAAGGGACCTGCATCCAGTCCGACCTCCCCGCAGTCAGCAGGGACAGCCCCAGCTGGATCAGGCTGCCCAGGGCTTCACAGAGCCTCACCTTGCATGTCTGCAGGGAAGGGGCCTCAACCACCTCCCTGAGCAACCTGTTCCAGTGTTCCACCACCCTCATGGTGAAGAGCTTCCTCCTGCTATCCCATCTAAATCTGCTCTTCTCTAGTCGCCCCTCGACCTGTCACCACAGGCCCTCATGAACAGCCTCTCCCCATCCGTCCTGCAACACCCCTTCAGGTACTGGAAGGCTGCCATCAGGTCTCCCCAGAGCCTCCTCTTCTCCAGGCTGAACCACCACAGCTCCCTCAGCCTCTCCTCATAGCAGGTGGATCACAGAATTGTCAGGGTTGGAAGGGACCTCAAGGATCAGCCAGTTCCAACCCCCCTGCCATGGCCAGGGACACCTCACACTGCAGCAGGTTGCTCAGAGCCACCTGGCCTTCAAAACCTCCAGGGATGAGGCTTCCACCACCTCCCTGGGCAACCTGTGCCAGTGTCTCACCACCCTCGTGGGGAAGAACTTCTTCCTAACATCCAATCTGAATCTACCCACTTCTAGTTTTGTTCCACTCCCCCTAGTCCTATCACTTCCTGACACCCTAAAAAGTCCCTCTCCAGCTTTCTTGTAGCCACCTTTAGATACTGGAAGGTCACAATGAGGTCTCCTCAGAGCCTTTTCTTCTCCAGACTGAACAGTCCCAACTCCCTCAGTCTCTCATAGAGCCATAGAATCAGTCAGGGTTGGAAGGGACCACAAGGATCATCCAGTTCCAACCCCCCTGCCATGGGCAGGGACACCTCACACTAGATCAGGCTGGCCAGAGCCTCATCCAGCCTGGTCTTAAACACCTCCAGGGATGTGACCTCAACCACCTGTCCTCCTGGAAGAGGAGCTGCAGGCTTCTGCTCATCCTCATGGCCCTTCTCTGGACACCTTCCAGCACCTCCAGATCCTTCCTGTAACAGGGGCTCCAGAACTGAATGCAGTACTCCAGGTGGGGTCTGAGCAGAGCAGAGCAGAGGGGGAGAATCACCTCCCTCAACCTGCTGGCTGTGCTTCTCTTGATGACCCAACTCTTCCCCTTGGCCAAGTGCATCTAAAGCTCCCTGGCTGCAGCTGAAGCTGACCTGCCCATTTCCACAAGCCCCTGGGGTTTAACAACTGCCCAACGTTCATGTGAGGTGCTGTGGGGCTGGGAAGTCTTTCATCACCAACCCTTTGGCTTCCTCCCAACCACCCCACCAACAGCTATGGGGCATCTCTGCCCTTTCCACATCCTTCTCCTGCAGATCAAGGACACTACTGTCAACGTGGTCTGCTCCAAAAAGTCTTTAACAGCGTCAGCTTGAAGGGACCTTAAAGATCAACTGGTTCCAACCCTCCAGCTCTCCATCCTACTCCTCCTCCAAACAGGCTGCCCAGGGAGGTGGTGGAGTCACCATCCCTGGAGGTGTTCACAGAGAGTGTGGCCAAGGCACTCTGGGGCATGGTTTAATGGCCATGGTGGTGTTGGGTTGATGGTTGGGCTCAATGATCTTGGAGGTCTTTTCCAAGCCAAACACTTCTCTGACTCTCTCACAACCCAAACAGCACTGAGCTCTGAATCCAGCCCTGTGGAACCCCAGTGGTGGGGACTCCATGGGCACCATGGTGGTCAAAAACAGGTTGGATGAGGCCTGGAGCAAGAAGGTTTAGTAGGAAGCCTCCCTGCCCATGGCACGGGGGCCGGAACTAGATGGCCTTTGAGGTCCCTTCCAACCCAAACCATTCTAGGATTCTTCTCATCTGTATCTGGCACCTTTCCCCCTCCATTGGGGTTAAACTAATTGTGCGTGTGGGATTCACACCTTTCCCACCCCTCCTGATGTGTGGAGTGGCCTTTGCTGTCCTCTTGCCAAGGCTCAAATGGCTCTTCTGGTCTGCAGCGCACCACCTGCCCTAGGAGGCAGAACTCAGCTGAAGCTCCAGCCTTCCAGCAAAGTCTACAAGGAAACCAAGAGCAGTCATCCCATCAGCAAGAGGGCAGAGCCCTGATCATGGTGCAAAGAGCCAAGAAACCCCCAGGAGCTCCCACTGGGGACCTCCAGCTGGCTTCTGATGCACCAGCGTGGGCAGAGCAGCAAGCAAAGGGTTACTGAGCATCCTCCCAGCGCTGGTTAGAACCAGGAATTGCTGGAGCAGGTTCTGATAACCTTCATTTGTCTTCATCAGCAGCAGGAAACATGGGAAGCAGTGGTGGTGTGGCCCAACAAGGGGCCCTTTACAAGGATCATTGTGCCTTTCTTGCAGGTAATAGAGACAAATGGCTCTGACCCTGTGAGAAGTCACCCTGAGTGGGGATCTGCTCTGCAGCCTACTGCCTGCAGGCAGCACTGGGGAGACCTGCTTGGGAAGGAGCTGTTTCCACAACAAGGTTTTGTTGACATCAATAACAGCAGGAGGAGAGGCTGTGCCCAGGACCTGGCAGGGGCTTCACTCTGATGGCTGCTGAGCATCACAGAAACCCTGATGGCCACCAGGGCTTGGAATCTCCACAACGAGGAGGCTCCACAACCTCTCTGGGCAGCCTGCTCCAGGCCTCCAGCACCCTCACACCAAAGAAGTTTCTCCTCCTCTTCAGGTGGAACCTCCTGGGTTCCAGTTTGTGGCTGTTGCCCCTTGTCCTGTTGCTGGGCACCACTGAGAGGAGTCTGGCTCCATCCTCCGTCCTCTTGCCCCCCACCCTTTAGGTCTTACTGAGATCCCCTTTCAGGCTGCTCTTCTCCAGGCTCAACAGCCCCAGGGCTCTCAGCCTTTCCTCCTCACAGAGATGCTCCAGGCCCCTCTGTCTGCTGGACTCTCTCCAGCTCCTTGTCCCTCTTGAACTGGGGAGTCCAGAACCAGACCCAGTACTGCAGATGTGGCCTCACCAGGGCAGAGCAGAGGGGCAGGAGGACATCCCTCAGCCCCCGTGCAGAGGTGGCATCACCATGCCAGGGTCTCCTAGCCCCGGTGGGATGGGCACAGAGCTTCTCCTCCCTCCCAGGTCACTGCAAACCTCTGTCCTCCCTGGCAGCTGTTTGCTCATGCCACTGGGCCATGGTGACACCATAAATCCCAGCCAAGGCAGGAAACACAATGAGCAATTGTTGCTGGAGGACGTCAGCTGCTTTGGAACTGTCACCAGCAGGCAATCTTCTGTGGTGAGAAGTCAGGGCTGTAACCCACCCCCTGTCCCCCACCCCCTGCTCAGAGCTCCCTTTATGGCCTGGCTGTAATTACACCCAACCACAGCTCCTCTTAATTGGCTGTCATGGATGGTCACCTGGGGTGTGTGTGTGTGGGTGTGTGTGTGTGTGTGTGAAGAGATTAATTGGTGTGGTCTGGCTGTGTGGTGGGATCCTTCTGAGGCTGTCCCAGCACCTGGAGAGCATGAGGAACACCCCAAACTGAGGATGCTTCAAGAGGGACCTCACAGCTGCTGCTGCTGCTGCCATGGTAGTTTGCTGTCCTCAGAGAGGTGGTCTCCAACGTTCCACACCTCCAGTGACCCTGGTGTTAGTTGAGCTGCTGGTGGGAGCTCATGGAATCCCAGAATGGTTTGGGTGGGAAGGTGACCTTTCAAGGTCATCCCATCATAGAAACATAGAATCAATGAGGTTGGAAAAGACCTCAAAGACCATCCAGACCAACCTGACACCCAGCACCTCGTGACTGCTAAACCATGGCACCAAGTGCCACCTCCAGTCCCTTCTTGAACACCTCCAGGGATGGGGACTCCACCACCTCCCTGGGCAGCACATTCCAATGGTTAACAACTCTCTCTGGGAAGAACTTTCTCCTCACCTCCAGGCTAAACCTCCCCTGGCACAGCTTGAGACTGTGTCCTCTTGTTCTGGTGCTGGGTGCCTGGGAGAAGAGACCAACCCCCTCCTGGCTACAACCTCCCTTCAGGGAGTTGTAGACAGCAATGAGGTCTCCCCTGAGCCTCCTCTTCTCCAGGCTAAGCAACCCCAGCTCCCTCAGCCTCTCCAAGGCCAAGGGAGTCCATGAAGTGGAGTGGTACCCTATGGGGGAGGGTGCTGGGGCTTGTGTGGAGCTCATGTGGAAGACACTGGGACTGGCTGGGAGGATGTTAGGGCTGCTGGGGAGGATTCTGGGACTGGCATGGAAGATGCTGGGACTGCTGTAGGGGAATACTGGACCTGGCAGGGAGGACACTGGACCTGGTAAGGAGGATAATGGGACTGGCAGGAAGGATGCTGGGGCTGGCAGGGAGGGTAATTGGGACTGGCATAGAAGAAGCTGGGGCTGATGTGGAGGGATGCTGGATCTGGAAGGGAGGATGCTGGGACTGGCAGGGAGGATACTGGGACTGGCAGGGAGGATACTGGGACTGGAAGGGAGGGTACTGGGACTGGCTGGGAAGATGCCAGGACTGGCTGGGAGTCTGCAGGAGCTGGTAGAGTGGATTATGGACTGTTGGGGAGGATGCTGGGGCTAGCAGGGAGGATGCTGGGGCTAGCAGGGGAGTATACTGGGTCTGCTGGGGAGGATACTGGGCCTGGCTGGGAGGATACTGGGGCCGAGGCTTGGAGCCATCCATTGTAGCTCAGGAGATGTTTGGGAAGCAGGCGGTTAATGAGGCCAAGGGAATTAATTGCTGGGTTAGCGCTAATGAGCCCGAACACCACACCCCCCCCCCCCCTCCCCCCGCCCCGAGCAGCAGCAACAAACAGGGGGGAGAAATAAGGGAGGGTGGTGTCGGCAGGGACCATCTGCGCCCACCCTTCCCTCCCCTCCTCAAAAGCAGCAGCCAGGTCCCAGTAAAGCAGCAAATCGCCCAGTTTATTCATCCCAGCCCAGCTTGACACCGGGAGAAAGGCGAAAACCCCCCCGGGATTTGCATCTGAAAGGGGCGAGACGCGGCCCCTCGCCCGGGATCACTGGGGGGACGTTTAGCCTCTATTGAGGTTGGTACAAAAGGGACACCCCTCACCCCACCCCAGCCCCCTCCCCTTACCCATCCTGGGCAGCCGGACTCCGGGGATCCCTCACACAGCTCCGTTTGTTCCCCCTGTTTGCTTAAGGAGGGCGGGGGTAGGGGTCGGAGGAAGAGGGGGAAGGGAGAAAAAGATGAGGAGAAAAGAAAATAAGAGGGGGGCAAAAGGAGGGGAAGAAAAGGGGGAAGAGGGGGGAGGAAGGAAAAGGGGAGAAAAAGGAAAAAGGCAAGAAAAAGAAAGAGAATTAGAGAGGGAAACCCAAAGGAGATAAAAAAAGTGATAATGGAGAAAAATAGGGAAAGAAAGAAAGAAAGAAAGAAAGAAAGAAAGAAAGAGAAGGAAAGAAAGAAAAAAAGAGAGAAAGAAAGAAAAAGATAGAAGGAAAGAAAGAAAGAGAAATAAAGAAAGAGAGAAAGAAAGAAAAAGAGAGAAGGAAAGAAAGAGAAATAAAGAGAAAGAGAAGGAAAGAGAGAAAGAAAGAGAGCAAGAAAGAAAGAAAGAAAGAGAGAGAGAAAGACAGAAAGAGAGAGAAAGAAAGAAAGCGAGAGAAAAAGAAAGAGAAAGAAAGAAAAAGAGAGAAAGAAAGGAAGAAAGGAAGAAAGAGAAAGAGAGAGAGGAGGGAAAAGTGGAGAAAAGGGGGAGGATTAAGGGAAAAAAAGAAGAAAAGGGGGAAAGAAAGGGGGAATGAGAAAAACAGTAGAGAAAAAGGGGAAAGGAGATAAAAAAGAGGTGGGAAAAGAAGGGAGGGAAAAGAGGGATAAAAAAGGGAAAATGAAGAAGGGAGAAAGGAGGGGAGAAAAAAGCGGGGGAAGAGAGGGGAAATCGTTTAAAAAAAAGGAAAAAAGATCAAAAAGAGGAGGAAAAAACAAAGATAGGGAATAAAGGAGGGAAGCAAGAAAACAGAGGGAAAAAAAGGAGTTAAAAAAGGAAAAACTGGGGGGAGGGGGGGAAGAAAGAGAGGGGGAAAGAAAGAGGGGGGAAAGGGTGAAAGTAAAGGAGGGGAAAGAGGAGAAAGAGAGGAAAGAAAATCAGGGGAAAATTGGGGATGGGAGAGGAGGAAAAAGAAAGAGAAAGGAGAAAAGAAAGAGAAAGGAGAAAAGAAAGAGAAAGGAGAAAAGAAAGAGAAAGGAGAAAAGAAAGAGAAAGGGAAAAAGAAAGAGAAAGGGAAAAAGAAAGAGAAAGGAGAAAGAGAAAGGGAAAAAGAAAGAGAAAGGAAAAAGAGAAAGGAAAAAGAAAGAGAAAGGAAAAAGAAAGAGAACGAAAAAATAAAGGCAAAAAAAAAGAAGTGGAAACTCTCCCCCCCTCCCCCCCGGCCCCCCCTTTCTCCCCACACCCCTCCGTCTGATCTTTAATAATCAAAGTAATTAGAATAATCCTTTCAGGGCTGAATGGGGGATTATTTCTTCGTGTCATTTGAGTTTCATCCTCATTTGGGCTCATAAAAACGTGGCCAAAAGAAAAAAAAAAAGAAGAAGAAGGAGGAGGAGGAGGAGGAAAGAAAGAGAAAAAGCCACTTCAAAAGCCCCCACTGTTTGTCCTCCCCCCCCCTCCACCCCCTTCCCCCTTCCCCCTCCCCTCCTCCTCTTCTTCCTCAGCCCTTCACCGCTCTTAAGCGATTCCCAGCTGAGGTCCCCGAGTTCTCCGGGGATAAAAAAGCAGAGGGAGAACTCGGCTGGCTGCGAGACAATTGCTTGATCCTGGTGGCGGGCCAAATAAGCAACGAAACGATGCAGGGGAGATTCGGGGCCGGGTGGCTTGGTGGTGGTGGTGGTGGTGGTGGTGGTTGGGCTGCCTTGGGTTGATAAGGGACAAAGCTTTGATGGAGGGGCAGGGGACTTTGTGTGGCTTTTAATCTGAGCCCGCCAGCTCCACGCGGTGTCTGCGGGGAGCAGTAATTACATAGGAGGATTAAAAGGTCCTAAACCTCACCTATATTTCACTCTTTTTTCTTTTTTTTTGGCGGGGGGGGAAGTAAAGTAAGGGGAGGAACAAAGGATTCTTGGCTGGCCCCGAAAGGGGAAAGAAGCGGCGACACAATTGGGAGGGCCTGGGATTATTGTCATGGAAATAAACGGAGAGGGGGGGGGGGGGGGGGAGAGGACAAAACTCAAGCCGGGCTTGGAACTTCTCATCTGGCGTTCAACAAGGGGGATAAACACAGCTTCCAGCAGACAGCCAACCCCCCTCTCCTTCAGGCAACGAGGGGAGGGGGTAAACATAGCCCCCCTGGGGAGGGGCAGGAGGGGTGGGCGTCTTGGTGGCTGGAGGGATGAGGTCAAAGGATAAGCATCACAGGGAAGAAGGGACGAGCATCAAGGGATGAGCATCGTGGTGGCGGGAGGGATGAGCATCGTGGGGGCAGGAGGGATGAGCATCATGGGGGCAGGAGGGGTGAGCATCATGGGGGCAGGAAGGATGAGCATCATGGGGGCAGGAGGGGTGAGCATCATGGGGGCAGGAGGGGTGAGCATCATGGGGGCAGGAGGGGTGAGCATCGTGGGGGCAGGAGGGGTGAGCATCATGGGGGCAGGAGGGATGAGCATCATGGTAGCAGGAGGGATGAGCATCATAGTGGCAGGAGGGATGAGCATCATGGGGGCAGGAGGGGTGAGCATCATGGGGGCAGGAAGGATGAGCATCATGGGGGCAGGAGGGGTGAGCATCATGGGGGCAGGAGGGATGAGCATCATGGGGGCAGGAGGGGTGAGCATCATGGGGGCAGGAGGGGTGAGCATCATGGGGGCAGGAGGGATGAGCATCATAGTGGCAGGAGGGATGAGCATCATGGGGGCAGGAGGGATGAGCATCATGGGGGCAGGAGGGATGAGCATCATGGGGGCAGGAGGGATGAGCATCATAGTGGCAGGAGGGATGAGCATCATGGGGGCAGGAGGGATGAGCATCGTGGGGGCAGGAGGGGTGAGCATCGTGGGGGCAGGAGGGGTGAGCATCGTGGGGGCAGGAGGGGTGAGCATCATGGGGGCAGGAGGGATGAGCATCGTGGCAGTAAGATGGATGTGCTTAAAGGATAGGCAGCATAGGGGCAGGAGGGGTGAGCATTTGGGGGGCCAGAGGGGCGAGCATCCTGGTAGCAGAAGGGATGAGCATTTGGGGGGGCAGAAGGGATGAGCTCATGGTGTAGGAGGGATGGACATGGAAGCTTGAAGGCAGCATGGTGGGAGGAAGGATGAGCAACACAGTGGCTCAAAGGATGAGCATCATGGTGCTGAGTAGGACAAAATGCCACCTGAGGGTAGACCTCAGGAAGGGTTTGGAGCGGTGCAAGGGTATCTTGGAGCCCAGGCTGGATTTCCCACCAGCTGCTGATGCTGATAGTCATCCCTGAGGAGCAGTTGGACCTTCTGGCTCCCATGGATGAAAAGAAGGGCTGGAAAAGTGAGTGGAGGAGCTTGCACATGTGTGTGGAGCTTGTGAGCAGGCGTGCACACGAGCCCTGGCATCCAACCCTTGTCCCCCTTGTCCCTCCCCTCCTCTCCCCCCGCCAGGTTGCTATGGGCAAAGCTGGGGGTGGAAACCACGCTGGGTCGGGCTGGGCTTTAAATTCTGACCAATTATCGGTGAGGAAATGACAAGAATGAGAAAATTAACAAAGGGCTCCATAGATTGGGCTAAATGCCCACCCTAAATGCATTCCTATTAGGCAGTCAATATTGGGCTGGCAGCTCCTGTCTCTGCCTATTTCTCATTAAGACAAAGCCTTGACCTTGACCTCATTGTCCATGTTCACCCCCCGGGGGGGGGGGGGGGGGAGACAGAATCCCAGAACAACTCGTTTGGTGAATGTATTGGCCCAGTAATCCATAAATATTGATTCATTGTTTGCAGGGTAATTTAAATGTCAGTTGGAAGCCCAGGGCAGAGCAAGATCTGTATCAACAATCAAAGTGGGAGAGAGAGGCTGTAAATCCCCCCTGGGGCGTGCGGGGTTAAAAAGGATACAGCTCTGCTCAGCCCTGGAAAGCAAAAAAGCAACAACAAAGAGGACAAGAAAAACCCCAGAGCCACATTTCCTGCAGGGACAGAAGGAGGGACGAGGTTGAGTGTCTGGGCAACCGGGTCTAAACTTGGTGGCCCTGGCTGCGGTGTGTCCGTCAGGTCCCTTTCACCCTCCCCGAGGGTTTGTGTTGCATCCCCTGGCCCCTTGCCAGCCTTCTTCCTCCTCCTTCTCCTCCTTGTCCTCTCTTCCTTTCTCTCCTCTTGCTTCTCATCCTCATCTTCATCACTGTCATCCTCACCATCATTGTCCTCCTTTGCATTGTCCTCCTCCTCCTCCTCAATGTTTTCCTCATTGTCATGCTTCTCTGTCATCACCCTCATCCTCCTTGCATTCCTGCTTCTCATCCTCCTTGTCCTCATCTTTCTATCCTTCTCCTCCTCCTTGTCACCCCTCTCCTCCTCCTCCTCTCAATCTTCCTCCTCCTCAGAGAATCATAGAATGGTCTGGGTTGGAAGGGACCTTAAAGATCAACTAGCTCCAATCCTCCAAGCCTCCATCTCCAAACAGGCTGCCCGGGGAGGTGGTGGAGTCACCATCCCTGGAGGTGTGGCCATGGCACTCTGGGGCATAGTTTAATGGCCATGGTGGTGTTGGGGCTGATGGTTGGGCTCAAGGATCTTGGAGGTCTTTTCCAAGCCAAACACTTCTCTGATTCTTTGATCTTTCTATGGTTCTTCTTCTCGCTGCTTGCAGCACCCCCAGACCATGAGCCCTTCCTGCATCCCCAGCTGGTGCCCTGGGGCTGTGCCCACCCTGGACATGGCACAAACCCCAAAGGAACAGCCTCCAAACGAGGCCAGGTGACAGTGGCCATGCAGACAGACAAGCCCACGTTGGCACCATGAGGACCAAGAGCTGGTTAATGAAGCACAGGGGTAAGGACATCACCCAGCCTCCCTCCTGCAGATGCTTTATCCTTCTGGGCTGGTTCATTTAATTACACTCCCAGTTTCCCCAGCAAGGCTGGCTGGCTGGCTGCTGCTGGGCTAATCAACTTCCCAGCCACACAAAGTAAATCCTATTGACAGCGTTGAGAAGCAGCCCCAGCCCACAGCTGCTCAGTGTGGTCCATAGGCTAGCCAGAGGGGCTTGGGCAACCCCAGCTCCTCCACTCTCCTAGCTCCCTGGCACATGGGGCCTTCCACCCTCCCTCCTTGACCCTCATGGCCCCACCATTTGGCACTTGGTTCCTGACACAAAGTCTCAGCCAGCCCATGGGCTGCTCAGGGGTGCAGAAGGGAGGTTTTGATCCTCAGCCCCACAACAGCCTCCAACATCTCCATAAAGCCCAGCCAGATCCCAGCTCCTGACCCAAATATGTTCCCCAACCCACTGGCTGGGGGGTGCTGGGAGGTTTGTAGGATGTGGGTCCCACCAAGGTGGCTTCTGCAGTTCAGGATCCCATGGGGTGAGAGCAAGGCACGCCTGGCATGTCACCACTGGGCATGGGATGGTGCCATGGTGAGGTCAAGAAGGAGAGGGACTTGCTGGAGAGGGTACAGCAAAGGGCCACAAAGATGCTGAAGGGTCTGGGACATCTCTGGGAGGAGGAATTGGGGGATCTTTAGTCTGGAGAAGAGCAGCCTGAGGGGGAGGTCTCAGATCAAGGGTGGGGGTCAGGGCACCCAGTGACAGGACAAGGGGCAGTGGAACAGCAGAAGTTCCATCTGAACAGCAGGAGGAACTCCTTTGATTTAAGCACCGGAGCAGGCTGCCCAGAGGTGGTGGTGGAGTCTCCACTTCTGAACACATTCCAAACCTGCCTGGATGTGCTCCTGTGTGACTGCCTTTAGGTGCCCCTGCCTTGGCAGGGTGTGTGTGTGTGTGTGTGTGTGTGTGTTGGGCTGGATGATCTCCGGAGGTCCCTTCCCACCCCCTGCCCTTCCGTGCCTGCGTGAACAGAGCGCCGGGGGAAGCGTCTCCTTCTTCCACTCACATCTTCTCCCACTGGTGGTGTTTTCTGGGCAAAACAGCAGGGTTTTGGGGGAGGCCTGGGGGAGGAGGTTTGTTTTCCTTTCAGTCACAGCCATTTAATTATTTCTTCTTTTTTTTTATAGCCCTAATATCTCCGCGGAGCGGTCGCAGACGCTGAGCTCATTATTTATTGAGCTTTATCAGGGACTTGAAAAGAAATCTTTGATATCAGATTTGCAGCCTCCTAATCTCCTTAAGGTTCTGCTTGACAGGAAGAAACACCACAGCACATCAAGTCCTTTGCTGCCAGGGAACAGGGGTTAAGAGAAATACAGGGTGTTGGGTGTTTGGTTTTTTTTCCCTCAGGGCTCAGGAGAAGAAAATCCCCAGGGATGATTCTGGGCAGGCACGGGAATAGGTCACCCAGGGAAGTGGTGGAATCCCCATCCCTGGAGGTGCTCAAGAAAGGTGTGGATGTGGCCCTTGGGGACCTGATTTAATGGCCATGGTGGTCATAGGCTGGAGGTTGGATTCAGTGATCTTGGAGGTCTCTTCCAATTGAAAAGGATCTGCTGAAGCAGACTGGTGGGAGCTGCATTTCTCCTGGTAGCAGGATCATCTTGAAGGTCTCCTCCAACCTGGTTTGTTCTATTGTTCTATTGTTCTATTCTATCACAGCATCACAGAATCATCAAGCTTGGAAAAGACCTCAGGGATCATCAAGTCCAAGCTGCCACCACAGACCTCATGACTAAACCATGGCACCAAGTGCCACCTCCAATCCCCTCTTGAACACCTCCAGGGATGGGGACTCCACCACCTCCCTGGCCAGCACATTCCAAAGGCTAACAACTCTCTCTGGGAAGAACTTTCTCCTCACCTCCAGCCTAAACTTCCCCTGGCACAGCTTGAGACTGTGTCCTCTTGTTCTGGTGTTGATTGCCTGGGAGAAGAAACCAACCCCCACCTGGCTACAACCTCCCTTCAGGTAGTTGCAGAGGGCAATAAGGTCTCCCCTGAGCCTCCTCTTCTCCAGGCTAAGCAACCCCAGCTCCCTCAGCCTCTCCTCACAGGGCTGTGCTCCAGGTTTTTCCCCAGCCTCATTGCCCTTCTCTGGACATGTTCAAGAGTCTCAATGTCCTTCTTAAACTGAGGGGCCCAGAACTGGACACAGGACTCAAGGTGTGGTTGAGTACAGGGGCACAATGACCTCCCTGCTCCTGCTGGCCACACTATTCTTGATGCAGGCCAGGATGCCATTGGCCTTCTTGGCCACCTGGGCACACTGCTGGCTCGTGGTCAGGCAGCTGTCAATCATGATGTTGCTGGGGGTTTTATCTCCTACCTCTGAGAGAGGAAAAAGAATGTTGAGTCTCTTCTGCAGGTACATGCCTCTCTTGTGTGGCCATAAGACCACCAGGGTGGGAAGCCCCCATGATGGACATCCCCAAATCCCCAGCTCTGTGAAAGGAGGGAGCCAGTTAAGGATTGATTTCTTCTCCCAAGGAACAAGGGACAGGCCAGGAGGAAATGGCCTCAGGTTGCTCCAGGGGAGGTTTAAGTTGGGCATGAGGAGCAGCTACTTCATGGAAAGGGTTGTAAAGGCCATCTTCCTGGGCTGCCTGTTTCAGTGCCTAAGAGCCCTCAAGGGGAATTGTTCCTCTTGTCCAACCTCAACCTCCCCTGGTGCAACTTGAGGCCATGTCTTGTTGTCCTGCTGCTTGCTCCTTGGGAGAAGAGACCAACCCCCACCAGGCTCCAGTGTCCTAGAAGAGAGTTGTAGAGCCAGAAGGTCTCTCCTCAGCTTCCTTTTCTCCAGGCTCAGCACCCCCAGCTCCCTCACCAGCCCTGTTCTCCAGACCATTCACCAGCCTTGCTGCCTTTCTCTGGACCTGCTCCAGCCCCTCAATGTCCTTCTTGGTCTGAGGGCCCCAAAACCAAACCCGGGATTTGAGTTGGGACCTCACCAGCGCCCAGCACAGGGGGACAATCCCATCCTGAGCTTCACCCCAAGCCAGAGCAGCAGCTCCAAGCATCCTTTGTGTGGTGAGTGGGGTTTTTTCCCTCCCCCCTCCTCTGGAATTAATCTCTCCAGCCCTTGGAGGTTTTCATTAAGGTCCCATTTGAGGCTGGTGTGGGATGGAGCCGAAGGGCGCAGGCAGCCAAACGCGACCTTTTCATGTGGGCCAGAGGAATGCAGCTTCTAATCTTATTAGTCTTAGGGGCTTGAAGTTTAATTCCTCCTCCCCTGTTATTATGAGTTACCTTTTATGCTCCCCTTGAGATGATTAAGGCAGGAGAAGAAAAAGTCCCTCCCCACCACCACAACTGTCCCACCTTCCCTGCCCCACTACTGCCACTCCACATTCCCTCCCTCCTGCATCCCTGGGTACCAAAGCCCCTCCCTCCTGCATCCCTGGGCACCACAGCCCTTTCATCCTACATCCCTGGGTACCACATCCCCTCCCTCCTGCATCCCTGGGCACCACAGCCCTTTCATCCTACATCCCTGGGTACCACAGCCTCTCCCTCCTCCATCCCTGGGCACCACAGCCCTTTCATCCTGCATCCCTGGGCACCACAGCCCTTTCATCCTACATCCCTGGGTACCACATCCCCTCCCTCCTGCATCCCTGGGTACCACATTCTTTTCATCCTACATCCCTGGGTACCACATCCCCTCCCTCCTGCATCCCTGGGTACCACAGCCTTTTCATCCTACAACCCTGGGTACCACAGCCCCTCCCTCCTGCATCCCTGGGTACCACATTCTTTTCATCCTGCATCCCTGGGCACCACATCCCCTCCTTCCTCTATCCCTGGGTACCACATTCCCCCATCTCACATCCCTGGGTACCACATTCCATCTACCCTGCATCCCTGAGTACCACATCCCCTCAATCTTTCATCCCTGGGTACCACATCCCCTCAATCCTGCATCCCTGGGTACCACATTCCCTTCATCCCACATTCCCAGGTACCACACCCCCCTCCCTCCTACATCCCTGGGTACCACATCCCCTCTACCCCACCTCCTGTCCCTCTTGCATCCCCTCAGGAAGGGCTTCACCCTCCCCTAGAAAGCATCTCCCAGATGCTGACTTCATAGGGATTGGGAGAGTCCTGCTTCTGGGTTCAGGCTCTTTGGCATCCACTTCCCAGCACCCCAAACCTTTTCCATCTCTCCCCACCATGAGTAACCACTGCTGGAGCCAGCAGAGCACCAAGTGCAGCCCTGTCCTTGATGTAGGAGCCAGCAGGATGGGTGCCCATGTATCCAGCAGCAGGACTTGGCCCCATCTGTTTCTCTTCTGCTTTCATTTGCATTCCAGGAAGGGATCAAAACCCTCAATAAAACCAGCAAGGTGATGCCAACTCCTACATCTGCCTCTGGACAACTTCAGCTGCAGCTGCTGCCGCTGCCTAATCCTGTCACAGGACTGGCTTGAGTTGGAAGGGACCTTAAAGATCATCCAGTTCCAACCCCCTGCCATGGGCAGGGACAGCTCCCACTAGAGCAGGTTGCTCAAAGCTTCACCTTCAACACTTCCAGGGGTGAGGTGTCCACAACTTCCCTGGCTGACCCAGACAGCTCAGCAGAGGACCTCAGCAGTGGTGGGACGAGGATCCTGACCTTGGACAATGAGGTGTCCTGGGCATTTTAGACCTTCCCCATGGAGACCTCCACACTCCCTCCATGGGAATCCTCTTCTCCCCACCAAAAGGCATCACACATGGATGGTGGACATGGAACCAAGCCATTGGAATGGGCTGCCCAAGGAGGTGGTGGAGTCACCGTCCCTGGAGGTGTTCAAGAGGGGATTGGAGGTGGCACTTGGTGCCATGGTTTAATAGTCATGAGCTCTTGGGTGACAGCTTGGACTGGATGATCTCTGAGGCCTTTTCCCACCTTATTGATGCTAAGATCTCCAAGCCTGCACCCATTTGGCCTCAGTGGAAATGTCTGCTGATGGAATGATGGCACCAAGTCCCACCAAGGGCCAGCACCTTCTAAACCCCCCTCCATTAGCAGCCTGGCAGCCTCAGGGTACATTGCTTTCCCAGCAAGTTCATGGAGAGGCCATGTTCTTCCCTCCTTTTTTCCCCACCCCCCCCCCTCCCCTCCCTTCCCATCCCCCCTGGTTTTTTGGGAGTTCTTCCATGTCAGCCAACGTGTTCTGCTTTGATCAACCAAACTGCAGAGGCACCAGGGCTGTTTGGAATAGAAAACAAATTGAACCAGGCTGGAAATGCTTAAAAAAAGAAGCACACAGCCAAAAAAAACCAACCCCTGAGCCTGGAGTGGTTCATGCTACACACAGCAGCATCTGCCCCCAGACCTCGGCACATCAAACCCTGGTGGAGCCAGAGAAGTCCCCACCCCTGCCCTCTCCACACCCTCTTGTGGCTCATTTCCCCCTCTCTTCCTTCAAAGAAGCCCCTGAAATGTGGTTGACTTGAAGATGCCCCAGGGATGCAGCTCTGCAAAACCTCCCTGAGGGATGTGGTACCCTGGGGAGGGGGGGGAGGGGGGAGGGTCTGAAGGACTGGGAAGGGAAGATTTTTGGGGTGCTACAAGTCCTCCAGGCCCTCCAAAGTTCTCCTCAAGCTGAAACAAAGGAGGAAAGACCCAGTGGTGGTGTCTCTTCCCAGTAAACGCATCAAAAAGCAGCTTCCCAGCCTTGGGTGCACAGGGAAAGGACAGGCAGCCTCTCCTTGAGGTGGCAGGAGAGCAGGGTGGTGGAAGCAGTGCCCCATGACATAGGGCTGGGGACATGGTACAGCTGGCACCATCCTCACCCTGTGCCAGAGAATGACTGTGTGGTCCCTGGGGGTGAGTATAATCCTTGGGACCCCAAGGGGAAGGGTTGTCCCTCCTGCACCACTCTTCCCATGGCACTGGTCCTGGACTCTCCTCATGGCAACCCCCAGTTTTACTCTTGGCTACCACCACAGCTGGAGAAGCAACCAGAAGGAGCACACAGCTTCTGGGAGAGGTCAGGCATGGTGGAGGTGGGAAGCAGCCTCTGGAGATCATTTGGTCCAGCACACCTGCTGTCTACAACTACCTGAAGGGAGGTTGTAGCCAGGTGGGGGTTGGTCTCTTCTCTTAGGCAACCAGCACCAGAACAAGAGGACACAGTCTCAAGCTGTGCCAGGGGAGGTTGAGGCTGGATGTTAGGAAGAAGTTCTTCCCAGAGAGAGAGATTGGCCACTGGAATGTGCTGCCCAGGGAGGTGGTGGAGTCCCCATCCCTGGAGGTGTTTAGGAAGAGCCTGGATGGGGTGCTTGGTGCCATGGGTTAGTTGATTAGATGGTGTTGGGTGATAGGTTGGACTCAATGATCTCAAAGGTCTTTTCCAACCTGGTTAACTATTCTATTCTATTCTATTCTATTCTATTCTATTCTATTCTATTCTATTCTATTCTATTCCATTCCATTCCATTCCATTCCATTCCATTCCATTCCATTCCATTCCATTCCATTCCATTCCATTCCATTCCATTCCATTCCATATTATGCACAGTAAGAACTTCTCAATCTCTACAACTCCCTGACAGGAGGTTGGAGTGGAAGCTGGCTTTCTTCTCCCAAGGAGCAAATGAGATAAAAAGAGGGAGAAAACCACAACCCTTTGGTGGGGATTGCAGACTCAGGAGCTGCTCAAGCCTAGGAATAGGTGGCCCAGGCAGGTGGTGGAGTCACTGTCCCTGGAGGTCAAGAAACATGTGGACTTGGCACTTTGGGACATGATTTCGTGGTCATGGTCAGCTAAGGTTGGAGTCAGTGATCTTAGAGGTCTTTTCCAATCAAAACAATTCTGTAATTCTATGATTCTGGCCTTCCAGGATCTGCAGGGGGCTGCAGGAGAGCTGGCGAGGGACTTCTGAGGGTGCAAGGGAGTGATAGGACTGGGGGGAATGGAACAAGAATGGAAATGGGTAGATTCAGGTTGGATGTTAGGAAGAAGTTCTTCCCCATGAGGGTGGTGAGACACTGGCACAGGCTGCCCAGAGAGGTGGTGGAGTCACCATCCCTGGAGGTGTTCAAGAGGGGATTGCACATGGCACTTGGTGCCATGGTCTAGCCATGAGGTCTGTGGAGACAGCTTGGACTCGGTGATCCTCGAGGTCTTTTCCAACCTTGGTGATACTCTGTGTGTGTGTGATACTGTGTGTCCCTGCCTGTGGCAGGAGGGTTGGCACTGGCTGAGCCTTGAGGTCCCTTCCAACCCTGACAATTCTGTGATCCCCTTCTCCAATCCATCTCTTGTTGCTTGGATGTGCAGCAGAAGAGGTGAGGGAGATCCAAAGCAACCGTTCTGTGGCTCCGTGACGCCACTCGGAAGCAGGAGCGGAGACACCCTCCATGCCCAGGCTGATATCTGCTCCCAGGACACCACAGGAAGCCTGTCCCACCATCAGGGCACAAGAGAAGGTGTAAGGGCTGCCAGGCTCCACACAGAGCAGCGGGGTGGGGAGGCCTTATTTTCATCACTGTTAAATACCAGCCAAGCAAGCAGCTGGAACTCCGGGGCTGACACCCCGCCCTCGCCTCATCTGGAAAGCAAACCCTGTAGGGCCAGACAGGGAAGAAGTTGACAGTTCCCAATATTTTAACCCTAATCCCCGCCAGCAAATCAGATTTGGGATGTAATTTGCATAGCATGTCTCATGATTTCATTTAATCTGCCCAATCCTCTTAGGGAGCAGAACATCATAAGTTATCTCAGACAGCGGGGGCTGCTTGGAAACCGCAAATCCACCCCCACCAGCAGACCCCCAACCTCTGCTGCTAATCCTGCTCCTGCCAGAGCACATCACCAGCAAGGGTGAGGAGAAGGCAAGCAGGAAAGGGGAAGCCTCAGGCTCTGGCAGTGCTGGGTTTATCCCCCAGTGGGTGGAATTTCCAGGCAGTCACAGGATGGTAGCACTAGAAGGAGGTCGCCCAGTCCAAACCCCCTGCTCAAGCAGGGGCACCCCCAGCAGCTTGCCCAGCATCACAATGGCCAGGTTGGGGTTGGAAGCTCTCCACAAAAGGAGACTCCACAACCTCTCTGGGCAGCCTGCTCCAGGGCTCCAGGACCCTCACACCCAACAAGTTTCTCTTCTTGTTCAGGTGGAACCTCCTGGGTTCCAGTTTGTGCCCATTGCTCCCTGTCCTGTCACTGGGCACAGCTGAGAAGACCCCAGCCCTATCCTCTTGCCCCTCACCCTCTATATCTTGCTGAGCACTGAGCCCCTCTGGGGCTGCTCTTCTCCAGGCTCAACAGCCCCAGGGCTCTCAGCCTTTCCTCCTCACAGAGATGCTCCAGGCCCCTCAGCATCTTTGTAGCTACTCTCTCCAGTAGTTTCCAGTCCCTGTTGAACTGGGGAGCCCAGAACTGGACCCAGTACTGCAGATGCAGTCTCCCCAGGGCAGAGTAGATGAGGAGGAGAACCTCTCTCAATCTGCTGTCCACATTCTCCTTCTTGATGCACCCCAGGACACCATTGGCCTTGCTAGCTCATGGTTGAGGAGTGCAACCCCAGAACCTTCTCCACAGAGCTTCTTTCCAGCAGCTCAAATCCTCTGCTGTAGTGGGGCAGGAGGTTAGTCCTCTCTAGGTGCAAGACCCTACACGTGGGCTGTTTGAACTTCATGAGGCTCCTTGCTGACCTTTATGAGGTTCCTTTTGAATTGGATGAGGTTCCTTGCTGACCTTCATGAGGATCCTTTTGAACTGGATGAGGTTCCTTGCTGACCTTCATGAGGATCCTTTTGAACTGGATGAGGCCCCTTTTGAATTGGATGAGGCTTCTTGCTGACCTTCATGAGGTTCCTTTTGAGTTGGATGAGGATCCTTGCTGACATTCATGAAGTTCCCTTTGAATTGGATGAGGATCCTTTAGAACTGGATGAGAATCCTTGCTGACCTTGATGAGGTTCCCTTTGAATTGGATAGGTTCCTTGCTGACCTTCATGAGGTTCCCTTTGAACTGGATGAGTTCCTTGCTGACCTTGATGAGGTTCCTTTAGAATTGGATGAGGTTCCTTGCTGACCTTCATGAGGTTCCCTTTGAATTGGATGAGGATCCTTTTGAATTGGATGAGGTTCCTTGCTGACCTTCATGAGGTTCCTTTTGAGTTGGATGAGGATCCTTGCTGACCTTCATGAGGTTCCCTTTGAATTGGATGAGGTTCCTTGCTGACCTTCATGAGGTTCCTTTGATTGGATTAGGTTCCTTGCTGACCTTCATGAGGTTCCTTTTGAGTTGGATGAGGTTCCCTTTGAATTGGATGAGGTTCCTTGCTGACCTTCATGAGGTTCCTTTTGAATTGGATGAGGTTCCTTGCTGACCTTCATGAGGTTCCTTTTGAATTGGATGAGGTTCCTTGCTGACCTTCATGAGGTTCCTTTTGAATTGGATGAGGTTTCTTGCTGACCTTCATGAGGTTCCTTTTGAACTGGATGAGGTTTCTTGCTGACCTTCATGAGGTTCCTTTTGAATTGGATGAGGTTCCTTTTGAACTGGATGAGGTTCCTTGCTGACCTTCATGATGTTCCTTTTGAGTTGGATGAGGTTCCTTTTGAATTGGATGAAGTTCCTTGCTGACCTTCATGAGGTTCCTTTTGAGTTGGATGAGGATCCTTTTGAATTGGATGAGGTTCCTTGCTGACCTTCATGAAGTCCCTCTCCCGCCACCTCCCCATCCTGTCCACCTCTCTAAACCAGCACAGCCTGCTGGTTTCTCACCCTCCTCCTCCTTCTCCTCCCAGTTTGCCACCATCAAAAACCCCCAGGAAAGGGGGGGGGGGAGGGGAAAAAAAGCCAGAAAAGGAGAAGAATACAAAGAGAAAGACTTTTCCAAATGATTTGTTGTGATCGAATCGCTCTCTCCCCCCGCCAAATCCCACCAAGCATTCAAATCCCTCCTTCAATATCCTTTATCCTTTAAGGTTCTTTATAATTCAATAAACAGGATTTCAAATCCTCCCCAAACTGGGGAGGGGAAGGGAAGGAAAAGGAGAGGAGGGAGGAGGGGGGAGGGGGGGGTGGGACAGAGGACTTGTTCGGCGCTGCCGTTCCAGGGCCACTCTTCTAATGCCCACTCTTATTAAGCTGTGCAAGCTTACAGCTCTTTAATCTTTTGGAACACATGTTGAGAAGAATAAAAGCAATTTTGTTTGGAGAAACTGAAGGCCATGTTCAGCTGGAAATAAGCTTTTCCCATAATCTCACTTCTGCCTTTCCAGAGCTGTTACCCAGTAACCCCTCCAAGGAATCACCTCCCTTGCTTTCTCTGCCCTCCCCACCCCTACCCCTCTCTTTATGTTCATGGTGGGAAGGGAGACTTCAGGAATTCAAGAGGCAGCCCTCATTTGGGTGTGTTTTACTGTGCTTTCTTTCACTTTGGCCTCGAATGAGGACAATTTAACCGGGTTTTTGCCCTCGAAATAATCTCAGATCTGGGTTTCCTCTGGCTCAGAGCTAATCTGGATGTAATTCCCCTACCCCTGCCTCTGCCCTTGGCAACACAGAAATGCAGATTAGAGGGTTATATAAATGCAATTTTCTAATTAATCACCTCAGGGCCAACAGCCTCTGTTGGGTTCTTGGTTTGGTTGCTTGTGGTTTGGTGTTGTTTGGTGATTTAGGGGTTCCCCCCCCCCAACATTTATCACCAACTGCACCCAAAGTCCATCAGTGGGGGTGGGGGGAGGGGGGGGAGGGGGGAGGTTGCTTTTCTATAACCCAGTCTGGAAAGCAAACTTCTCCTAGAATCAGAGAGAATCCTTTGGTTTGGAGAAGGTCTTTAAGGGCATAGATTTCTAGAACCACAGATTTGGTTTGGTTGGAAAAGACCTCCAAGATCAGGGGAGACCTTATTGCCTCTACAACTACCTGAAGGGAGGTTGTAGCCAGGAGGGGGTTGGGCTCTTCTCCCAGGCAACCAGCACCAGAACAAGAGGACACAGTCTTAAGCTGTGCCAGGGGAAGTTTAGGTTTGAGGTGAGGAGAAAGTTCTTCCCTGAGAGAGTTGTTAGCCATTGGAATGTGCTGCCCAGGGAGGTGGTGGAGTCACCATCCCTGGAGGTGTTCAAAAAAGGATTGGATGTGGCACTTGGGGCAGGGGTGGATCTCCTGGAATCGTGGTGGGGCAGCTTGGGGTTCAAGGAATTCATGATTGGGGTGAGGGAGCTTCAGGGAATTGATGGTGGAGCAGAAGGAGGTTCATGGATCTCAAAAGCCTCTTCCATCCTCAACAGTTATGTGGTTCTATGTGATGCTGAGGGATGTGGTAGGATTGTGAGCTCCAGGTGAGCTCGATGATCCCAAAGGTCTCTTCAACCCCAACAGTTCTGTTAGGCCACACCTTGAGTCCTGTGTCCAGTTCTGGGACACTCAGCTTAGGAAAGATGTTGAGTTGCTGGAAGGTGTCCAGAGAAGGGCAGCAAAGCTGGGGAGGGGTCTGGAGCACAGCCCTGGGAGGAGAGGCTGAGGGAGCTGGGGTTGCTTAGCCTGGAGAAGAGGAGGCTCAGGGGAGACCGTATTGCTCTCTACAGCTACCTGAAGGGAGGTTGCAGCCAGGTGGGGGTTGGTCTCTTCTCCCAGGCAATCAGCACCAGAACAAGAGGACACAGTCTCAAACTGTGCCAGGGGAGGTTTAGGCTGGGTGTTAGGAAGTTCTTCCCAGCAAGAGAGATTGGCCATTGGAATGTGCTGCCCAGGGAGGTGGTGAAGTCACCATCCCTGGAGGTGTTTAGGAAGAGACTGGATGGGGTGCTTGGTGCCATGGTTTGGTTGATTAGATGGTGTTGGGTGATAGGTTGGACTTGATGATCTCAAAGGTCTCTTCCAGCCTGGTTAATTCTATTCTATTCTATACTATTCTATTCTATTCTATTCTATTCTATTCTATTCTATTCTATTCTATTCTACTCCCTCCACCCAAATCCCCAACATGACTCTGGAACAACCACCTGCTGCCAAAGCCTCACTTGTGGATGGGGAAGGACCTCTGAACCCAAGAGGTTCACAGCTTCATAGATTCATAGGAATGGTTTGTGTTGGAAGGGACCCTAAAGATCATTCAGTTCCAACTGCTCTGTCGTGGGCAGGGACACCTTCCACTAGCCCAGGTTGCTCAAGAACTCATCCCACCTTGGCCTGGTTGCCTGGTGATGCTGTGGGGTGATTCTTCATCCCACCCAAAACACATTGTGGGAAGGTGGAAGGATGAAGACTTGTTTCTTGCTTGCTCTCACATCACAAGCAGGTTTTTGACTGTGAGGGTGATGGAACACTGGGACAGGCTGCCCAGGGGGGTGATGGAGTCTCCTTCTCTGCAGATCTTCAAAACCCACCTGGAGGTTAGGAAGAAGTTCTTCCCCATGAGGGTGGTGAGACACTGGAACAGGGGTCCCAGGGAGGTGGGGAGTCTCCTTCTCTGCAGATATTCAAAACCCACCTGGAGGTTAGGAAGAAGTTCTTCCCCATGAGGGTGGTGAGACACTGGCACAGGTTGCCCAGGGAGGTAGTGGAAGCCTCATCCCTGGAGGCTTTTAAGGCCAGGCTGGAGGTGGCTGTGAGCAACCTGCTGCAGCGTGAGGTGTCCCTGCCCATGGCAGCGGGGTTGGAACCGGCTGATCCTAGAGGTCCCTTCCAACCCTTCTATGTGTTCCTGTGTGGCCTATTCTAGGTGATCCTGCCCTGGCAGCGGGGGGGTTGGGCTGGATGACCTTTCCATCTCTCTTCCAACCCCTCACCTTCAGTGATCCAGTGATGACTCTGAGATCAAAAGCCCTCCCCGAGCCTCTTTCGGAAACCAGAGCGAAGGCGTCGTGAGCTGCCCCGGGTTTGGTTCTTTATCCTCATTCAGGTGTCTTCTAATAGCACTAATTAACTCCAAGGTAGATTTTTTCACACTTCAAACCTTCCCCCTCCTTTTTCCACCCCCCCCACCTCCTTTTCCCCCCCACCCCCCCTCTCCTCCCTGCCTTCAAATGCCAAAACAAATCTTGCCATAATTACCAGCAAATCCTTTTCATTACCGGCTGCCTAATTATCCTATTAATAGCACATCCTCAGAGACTGAGCTTGTGCTTGGCAGGCAAATATTTGTTTTGAAATTAGCAAACACAAAGAGACAAAACTGCTCTGTTTGCCCAAGGATTTGAGAGGGGAAAAAAATGCAAAACGGGGTTTGATGTTCACAGGGAAGAAGAAGAGGAGGAGGGGGGTGGGGGGTGGGGGGAGAGGGAAAACACAACACAACACAACACAACACAACACAACACAACACAACACAACAACAGGGGATGAAAAGGAAACCCCAACCACCAACCAGCCAACCCAATGCATTCATGAATGGATCCAAGTGAAACCGGCTGCTGGAGCCAGTTTGGAGCTTCTCAGGGTGTTGTGGTAAGGGGGAGAGTGGGAACGGTGGTGGGAGAGGAGGTGGGGAAGAGAGGCATAGAATCCTGGACTTGTGGGGTCATAGGATCATGGAGTCATGGAGTTGTAGAATCATGGAAACAAGGAGTCATGGAATCTAGGAGTCATGGAGTCATAGAATCAAAGAAACAAGGAGTCATGGAGTCCTAGGATCATAGAAACAAGGAGTCATGGAGTCATAGGATCATGGAAACAAGGAATCATGGAGTCATAGGATCATGGAATCATGGAGTCGTGGAACCTTGGAGTCATGGAGTCATAGAATCAAAGAAACAAGGAATCATGGAGTCATAGGATCATGGAGTCATGGAATCTAGGAGTCATGGAGTCATAGAATCAAAGAAACAAGGAGTCATGAAGTCATAGGATCGTGGAAACAAGGAATCATGGAGTCATAGGATCATGGAATCATGGGGTCATAGAATCATAGAAACAAGGAGTCATGGAGTCATAGAATCAAAGAAACAAGGAGTCATGGAATCACAGGATTATGGAATCTAGGAGTCATGGAGTCCTAGAATCAAAGAAACAAGGAGTCATGGAGTCCTAGGATCATAGAAACAAGGAGTCATAGAGTCACAATCATGGAATCATGGAGTCATAGGAATCATGGAGTCATAGGAACAAGGAGTCATGGAATCTAGGAGTCATAGAATTATAGAAACAAGGAATCATGGAGTCATAGGATCATGGAGTCATGGAGTCATAGGAACAAGGAGTCATGGAGCCGTAGGATCATGGAGTTATGGAATCTAGGAGTCATAGATCATACGAACAAGGAGTCATGGAGTCAGAATCATGGAGTCATAGGATCATGGAATCATGGAGTCATAGGAACAAGGAATCATGGAGTCATAGGATCATGGAATCATGGAATCTAGGCATCATGGAGTCGTAGGATAGGAACAAGGAGTCATAGAGTCTATGATCATGGAATCATAGAATCAAAGAAATAAGTAATCATAGAGTCAGAATCATGGAATCATGGAGTCATGGAATCATAGAATTATAGAACCACGGAATTGTTTGGGTTGGAAAGTACTTTTAAGACCATCAAGTCCAACCATTGTCCAACTCTACCAAGGCTGCTCTTAAACCACATCCCTCAGCACCACATCTCTGTGTCTTTTAAACACCTCCAGGGACAGGGACTCAGCCACCTCTCTGGGCAGCCTGTTCCAGTTTTGGAGAACCCTTTCAGGGAAGAAGTTTCTTCTCAAGTCCAATCTAAACCTTTCCTGGTGCAACTTGAGGCCATTTCCTTTGGGATCATCGAGCTCACCTGGAGCTCACAATCCTACCACATCCCTCAGCATCACGTAGAACCACAGAACTGTTGAGGATGGAAGAGGCTTTTGAGATCCATGAACCTCCTTCTGCTCCACCATCAATTCCCTGAAGCTCCCTCACCCCAATCATGAATTCCTTGAACCCCAAACTGCCCCCCCACGATTCCAGGAGATCCACCCCTGCCCCACCGTGATTCCACAACCCCTCTTTGCCTGACCAGGAATTCCACTGCCACCAAACTGCCCCACTGCGATTTCCATGAACCTCCTCCTACCCCCACCACGATCCCATGACCCCTCCTAGGCCCCACCATGATCCCATGACCCCTCCTACGCCCCACCAACACCTCCATGAATCCCAGGAGCAAACTCTTGGTGCCTCAACTTCAACGTGAGGGCAGCTCCACGTGAACGGGGGTGGAGGGGGGTGGGTTTGCGGAGGGGTGGTTTGTGATTTTAATTCACATTGTGGCTCCACAGCCATTCAATTACTTTAATGAGACTTAATTAGTGGTAAATTGACAATGATCTGCTTGATACCTGGCATTAAATCTTTCAGGCATAAATGTTTTTGTTGAAGGGAGGGGACCGGGCGGGTGGCGGCGTGCCAGCAATTAGCACCGAACGCTCTAATGACAGCTTTCTGCTCCACGTCACTCCTGGTGACAGGCAGAGCTCAGGAGCTGCTGCCTGGCCTCCACCAGCCAGCCAAGACCCCTTGGCTCTCACCTGCAGCCTCTGCCACCTCCCGGGGCTCTGGGCTGCTCTGCTGGGGGGCGGCATGCCTTGTGCGGCCCCGGCGTGGGGCAGGGTGAGCTCTGGTTAGCACAGAGTCACCTGGCTGCCACCTTCTGACCTTGTGTGGTGGGCTGAAAATTCCCCACCCCACCCCCACCTCCAGCCTGGAGAAGAGGAGGCTCAGAATACATCTTTATTGCTGTGTCCAGAGAAGGGGAACAGAGCTGGGGAGGGGTTTGGAGCACAGCCCTGTGAGGAGAGGCTGAGGGAGCTGGGGTTGCTCAGCCTGGAGAAGAGGAGGCTCAGGGGAGACCTTCTTGCTCTCTACAACTACCTGAAGGGAGGTTGCAGCCAGGTGGGGGTTGGTCTCTTCTCCCAAGCAACCAGCACCAGAACAAGAGGACACAGTCTCAAGCTGTGCCAGGGGAGGTTTAGGCTGGAGGTTAGGAAGAAATTCTTCACAGAAAGAGAGATTGGCCATTGGGATGTGCTGCCCAGGGAGGTGGTGGAGTCACCATCCCTGGAGGTGTTTAGGAAGAGACTGGATGGGGTGCTTGGTGCCATGGCTTGGTTGATTAGATGGTGTTGGGTGATAGGTTGGACTCAATGATCTCAAAGGTCTCTTCCAACCTGGTCTATTCTACTCTACTCTACTTCTCCTTCTCTTCTCCTTCTCTTCTCCTTCTCTTCTCCTTCTCTCTTCTCTTCTCTTCTCTTCTCTTCTCTTCTCTTCTCTTCTCTTCTCTTCTCTTCTCTTCTCTTCTCTTCTCTTCTCTTCTCTTCTCTTCTCTTCTCTTCTCTTCTCTTCTCTTCTCTTCTCTTCTCTTCCTATTCTATTCTACTCTACTTCTATTTTATTCTATTCTACTCTACTCTACTCTACTCTACACGACTACCTTGTGCTGATAATCTGCCCAATGGGATCTGTTTAGGACTTATCACTATTTCCCTTTTCACATCCAGTGGTGATTTATTTCCATCCTACCACTTTCTGTTCAAGATCTGTGGAAAGATTTTCCAGGCAAAGCCTAAAACTACCACACCTTGAGATCACTGAGCCCAGCCATAACCTAGCATCTCCCTGCACACAGCTCTTCTAATCATGTCTCTAAACTCCTCACCTCCATGGTGCTGAAACCCCTCCAGGGATGGTGACTCCACCACTGCCTTGGGCAACCTGGGCCAGTGCCTGATGACCCTTTCAGTGAAGAAGTTTCTTCTCATGTTCAACCTAAAACTCTCCTGGGGCAACTTAAATCCCTTTCCTCTCATCCTGTCACTTGTTCTTTGGGAGAAGAGACCAACCCCAGCCTGGCTCCAAGCTCCTTTCAGGGAGCTGTAGAGAGCCAGAAGGTCTCCCTCCCCTCAGCCTCCTTTTCTCCAGGCTGATCAACCCCAGGTCTCTCAGCTGCTCCCCACAAGACCTGTTCTCCAGACCCCTCCCCAGCCTTGTTGCCCTTTTGTGGACCCATCCCAGCATCAAAATGTCCTTCTTGGCAGGAGATGGTGATCTTGTAGGTGCCCAGTCCCAGTTGGTGGCTACCTACTACCCAATCCAAGGCAGGCTGTGGGGCCATTCAAAGCACCCTGCTCCTTCCAGGGGTGAAGGTGTCAGTGGTTGCTTCTGCAGGCTGGTACCTCTCCACCCCAAAGTTCCAGCTGTCCACCACACCAGGGCCCTTCTTGACATCTTTTATCCACTCCATGCTCCTCATGCCTGAATCCCCTTCCCACATCTCAGTGCAGCCATCAGCACTTGACCAATCTTTAGCTCCCTTTACCTCCCCTACCTGCTCAAGCCTTCAGGGAATCCCAGACTGCTTTGGGTGGGAAGGGACCTCTCAAAGTCATTCGGTTCAACCCCTTGCAGTCAGCAGGGACATCAGCAACTAGAGCAGTTGCATCTTTCCCTCTGGCCTCTTGGCTTTCTTCCTCTGCAAGGCCCTTGCCCAGGGCCAGCTTTGCATCCTGGCCACCCCCAACGGTGTGGGGACATTTACAATGCAAACAGGAGGCCTGCTCAGGAAAATAAGGTGACCCCACCCTTGGGACAGGCTGAGAGAGTTGGGCTTGTTCAGCATGGAGAAGGCTCCAGGGGAGATCTTCTGGTGGCCTTTCAGTGCTTCAAGGGGCCATGAAGAAAGGTGAGGAGGACTCTGTCAGGGAGTGTAGAGATGGGACAAGGGGTGGGGGTTTGAACTAGGAGAGGGAGATTCAGACTGTAGAGAAGGGAGAAGTATTTAACCCTGAGGGTGCTGAGAGCCTGGCCCAGGCTGCCCAGAGAGCTGAGAGCTGCCCCATCCCTGGAGCCCTTGCAGGTCAGGTTGCTTGGGGCTCTGAGCACCCTGCTCTGGCTGCAGCTGTCCCTGTTGGCTGCAGGGGGGGATGTGTGTGTAGATGACCTCTAAAAGCCCTTTCCCAGTGCAAACCAGTCTGGGATTCCACGATGCCCTGAAACATTTCCCCAATCTTGGCTCCAAAAGGTCAGGAGTTGACAACTGCCAAACCCTCTCCATCTGCAGCGCAGGTCTCACCCTGCCATATGCCGGGCAAAAGCCGGCTGAGCTACCGGGCGAGGGGAGAGGCTAGGGCTGGCTCAGCATAAGGAGAAGTCAAAGAGGAACAAAGAGGCTCTGGAGACCTTGGGAAGCTCTTGGCAGCAGACAGCAGTGAGTTATTGGAAAGAGATGAGGACTGGCTGTTTGTTCTGCAGCTGGTGGCTCATCGTTTCCTCATCGCTCAGCAAACACAACGCAGCCCCTGCTGGCGCGCAGCAAATGAGGTGGTCAGGCTCTCTGAGAGAGGGGCTGGATTTGCATCTCCCCTCTGGCTGAGGGGCTGCTGGGTTTCTAAAGCTTCTCTGTGCAGGGAAGGGCAGCTGGAGAGCCACGAGGCTGCTCAGAGCCTCCAGGACCAGGTGAGAATCTTACCTGCTCAGTGCTCAGCAAGGGATAAAGGGTGAGGGGCAAGAGGATGGGGGCAAACTCTTCTCAGCGGTGCCCAGGGACAGGACAAGGGGCAATGGGCACAAACTGGAACCCAGAGGGTTCCATCTGATCAGGAGGAGAAACAACTCCCTGAAGGGAGGTTGTAGCCAGGTGGGGGTTGGTCTCTTCTCCCAGGCAACCAGCACCAGAATAAGAGGACACAGTCTCAAGCTGTGCCAGGGGAGGTTTAGGCTGGAGGTGAGGAGAAAGTTCTTCCCAGAGAGAGTTGTTAGCTCTTGGAATGTGCTGCCTAAGGAGGTGGTGGAGTCACCATCCCAGGAGGTGTTCAAGAGGGGATTGGACATGGCACTTGGTGCCATGGTTTAGCAGTCATGAGGTGTTGGGTGACAGGTTGGACTGGATGATCTTTGAGGTCTCTTCCAACCTTGGTGATTCTGTGGTTCTATGATTCTTTGGTGTGAGGCTGCTGGAGCCCTGGAGCAGGCTGCTCAGAGAGGTAGTGGAGTCTGCTTCTCTGGAGAGCTTCCAACCCCACCTGGCCACTGTGATGCTGGGCAAGCAGCTGTGGGTGCCCCTGCTTGAGCAGGGGGGGGTTGGACTGGGTGATCTCCAGAGGTCCCTTCCCACCCCCACCCTGCTGGGATGCTGTGAGAGCAAGACACGAGCAGGGTAATTAATGCCTTGTACATGTGGAGCAGCCCAGGGTGCTGCTGCCCAGTGCTCCAGTTACAAACCTGCTAGAAATCACAGAAGATGAATTCCAGTATTTTCCAACTACTGTTAAGTGCACCAGGAGGACATTAACCATCTCCCTGTCCCTATTGATCTTCCTGTCTCCTACTACTACTGGAAACAATTAGGGGTCAATAAGCAACATGAGCTGAAATTTACAGCTGCCAGAGAAACCATTTGGAAATATTTCCTTGGCCTTTTACATCAGGGGTTCTGTCAATAGAGCAATCAAAGGGGGGTTTTATGGACAAGAAAATGTCTCAGAACATGCATCTGTGCTGTCCCATGCTTGAGGAGCTCAGCATGGAAAAGCCCAGCCAACAGCTGCCTGCTAGAGGCCCTCAAATCAAAAGCCAGCCCACAAATAGCAGTGAGAGCTCCTGTTGTAACAGCATCATCCATCCATCCATTCAGGAGCTGCACTAATGCATTTACCCTCCTGCTGACCCCACCAGAAGAAAGAAGAAAGCTTCCTCCTGCAGCAGCCTCAGAGGGGAAAATCATAGAAGAATGGTTTGGGTTGAAAGGGACCTTCAAAATCATCTGGTTCCAAGCAGCTCTGGGTGCTCTGGTGCCCACCATTCCCTCTGCTGCTGCCCAGGCACCCAAACAAACAGCTCTGGGTGCTCTGGTGCCCACCATTCCCTCTGCTGCTGCCCAGGCACCCAAACAAACAGCTCTGGGTGCTCTGGTGCCCACAATCCCTCATGGCCCTTAATATCTAGGATGTGCCATACTTGTGAGATTCCCCACACTCCAGAAGGATAACTGAGAAGGAAAACTTTTCCTCACCAACCTTTCATCCTGAAGGTCCAACCTCATCCTCTCCACCCCAGAACGTGAGCAAGGCAGATCCCAGTGCTGCCCCATCCCACACTGGAGCAGCTAGAGTAGAGTAGAGTAGAGTAGAGTAGAGTAGAGTAGAGTAGAGTACAATTGAATTGAATTGACCAGGTTGGAAGAGACCTTTGAGATCATTGAATCCAACCTATTACCCAACAGCATCCAATCAACCAAACCATGGCACCAAGCACCCCATCCAGTCTCTTCCTAAGCACCTCCAGGGATGGTGACTCCACCATCTCCCTGGGCAGCACATTCCAATGGCCAATCTCTCTTTCAATGAAGAACTTCTTCCTAACATCCAGCCTAAACTTCCCTGGTGCAGCTTGAGACTGTGTCCTCTTGTTCTGGTGCTGGTTGCCTGGGAGAAGAGACCAACCCCCACCTGGCTACAACCTCCCTTCAGGGAGTTGTAGAGAGCAAGAAGGTCTCCCCTGAGCCTCCTCTTCTCCAGGCTAAGCAACCCCAGCTCCCTCAGCCTCTCCTCCCAGGGCTGTGCTCCAAACCCCTCCACAGCTTTGTTGCCCTTCTCTGGACACCTTCCAGCAGCTCAACATCTTCCCTGAACTGAGTGTCCCAGCACTGGACACAGGACTCAAGGTGTGGCCTGAGCAGCGCTGAGCACAGGGGCAGAGCTGCCAGTGCTGGTCCCCAGTCTGAGCAGGTTCCCCTGGACTGAGGCAGTCACTTGTTAAAAGCTCTCTGTCCCCAGATGACCTCTGCTCATCCCTGGAGGGTTTGGCATCATCACTGCCTTCATCCTCTTGGTACCTCCAGCCTTGGCAGGAGGGCAGAGGTGCCGTGGGGATCGATTTTGTCAGCAGCACTTTTCCTGTCCAAGTGGTTCTGATGGCAGCTGGGCAGTAGGAGCACTGGGGAGGGCAATAAAGAGTTTTCTCCCAGTAATTACCTTGATTTTGCCTGGAGCATGGAGAAACCCACACATTTGGATGCTGGCACTGAGGAGTCCCCTGGTCCAGGTCTGGAAGTGCCAAGGAGAAGAACAAACAGTGAAAAGAAATTCACTCTCCCTGTTCTACCAGATGGCAAACAAGGGCTGGAGTGGAAAACTCAGCATTTCTTCATTCAACAGCACTTCAGGTCAGAGCCCAGCCAGCTGGGGGGCACTGGGATAAGCATGGTCTTTCTCTTGGAGGTGAGGACACAGCAGCTTTCCTGGGGGAGGGAGGAGCAAGAGCCTGCAGGCAGCCAAACTGCAGCCCACTTGTGCTGCGCTCACCTTGCACAGTGCTGCTGGTCCCCAGATCCCCACCAGCACTTTACCTTCACACAAACCCAGCATGGGGAGGGGTTGGAAGGGACCTCTGGAGGTTATCTACTCCAAAATCCCTGCTCAAGCAGGGACACCCCCAGCAGCTTGCCCAGCATCACAATGGCCAGGGGGGGGTTGGAAGCTCTCCAGAGAAGGAGACTCCACAACCTCTCTGGGCAGCCTGCTCCAGGCCTCCAGCACCCTCACACCAAAGAAGTTTCTTCTCCTCTTCAGATGGAACCTCCTGGGTTCCAGTTTGTGCTCATTGCCCCTTGTCCTGTCCCTGGGCACCACAGACAAGAGTCTGGCTCCATCCTCTTGCCCCCCATCCTTTACCTCTTGCTGAGCACTGAACAGATCCCCTCTGGGGCTGCTCTTCTCCAGGCTCAGCAGCCCCAGGGCTCTCAGCCTGTCCTCCTCATAGAGATGCTCCAAGCCCCTCAACATCTTCAGAGCCTCCACTGCACCCTCTCCAGTAGTTCCTTGTCCCTCTTGAACTGGAGCTGGACCCAGGACTTCAGATGTGGCCTCTGCTGAATCAATTGCAACGCTGCCCTGAAACCTGAAAGGTTTGTGGCTCTGCAAGCAACAACAGCCCAAAAAAAAGAGAGAAGTTTTGGATGCAGAGTCTTAAAACTGAGGATGGGCATTTTAAAATGCCAGAAGCTCATAATGATGGTACAGGAGCAGCATCCTGCAGGAGCCAGGACACCCTGTGCTGAGTCCTTTGGTGGTCTGAGAGCAAATGTCACCGGTTCAGTGGGGAAGAACTTATTTGAACAGCAGCAGAGCCTTATTTTAGCAAATCTTTTCAATTTCACAAGCAAACTCGGAGGGAGGATTGACTATTTGACTAAGGGAGAGCACAGCAGATGGAGGAGCTGCTCCTTCTGCTAGGGAGGGATTTACACAGCAACCTGTTGAAGGCTTCACGCGGTCAGCAGGAGGAGGAAGAGGAGGAGGAGGAGGAGGGGGAGGAGGGCAAAACACAGCCCCCAGAGAACAAAATATGCCAACACAAGGTGGTGGAGTCTCTTCTCTCAAGCCACCAGCACCAGCACAAGAGGACACAGTCTCAAGCTGCACCAGGGGAAGTTTAGGCTGGATGCTAGGAAGAAGTTCTTCCCAGAGAGAGTTGTTAGCCATTGGAATGTGCTGCCCAGGGAGGTGGTGGAGTCCCCATCCCTGGAGGGGTTCAAGAGGGGATTGGACGTGGCACTTGGAGCCATGGTTTAGTCATGAGGTGTTGGGTGACAGCTTGGACTTGATGATCTCTGAGGTCTCTTCCAAGCTTGGTGATTCTGTGATGCTGTGAGTTAGTAGCCCTGAAGGTGTTCAAGAAGCTTGTGGCCTTGGCACTTTGGAAGATGGTTTAGTGGCCATGGAGGTCTTAGGTGGATGGCACAGGTTGCTCAGGGAGGTGGTGGAAGCCTCATCCCTGGAGGATTTGAAGGCCAGGCTGGATGTGGCTGTGAGCAGCCTGCTGTAGTGTGAGGTGTCCCTGGCCATGGCAGGGGGGTTGGAACTGGCTGATCCTTGAGGTCCCTTCCAACCCTGACAGTTCTATGATTGATTCTGTGACCATGTGTGTCAGCTGTGATGTCCAAGGCTCTAAATTTGCACATTGCAAGGAGCAAACTCCCCCTCCCCAGCCCCAGCAGCCCTGCTGCAGACAGCAGGCTGATGCTGTGAGAGGGCTGAGGGAGTTTTGCCCCATTCAAACACCATTCCGAATGCATCACCCTGGGAAAGGTGCACAGGAAGCCCTTGGTCTCATCATGGGGAGCACCTCAGCACCCCCAGAGGGGGTCACTTTCACAAGCCTTTGTTATTGAGGGAGGGGGGAGTCTAGGCAGCCCTGCCTGGAGCCCTCTCTGCTCACAGCCCTGCTGCTGCTGCTGGAAGGTTAGAAATTCAGAGGGTGCATTTCCCACAGCCTCACCGTATTGATTCCATCAGTGCAAACACAGGGCTGGACCTGCTCCCACCCTCCAGGCTCTCAGGCACACCAGGAGCAGCTCCTGGATCAGTGCCTCCACCCAGCTCTGTGCATCCCCAGCCCTGTACCTCCCCCCAGCTCCTTGCATCCCTCCAGCTCCCTGCAGCTCCTCAAATCTGTGCATCCCCCCCAAATCTGTGCACCTCCCCAAATCCTGGCATCCCCCAGCCCCATGCATTCCCCCCCAATCTTGGCATCCTCCCAGCTTCATGCACCCCCCAGAGCTCTCTGTGCATTGCCCCAGCTTCCTGTGTCCCCCCCCCAGCTTTGTGCCTCCCCCCAGCCCCAGGCACCCCCCAGCTCTCTGTGCCCCCCCCAGCCTTCTGATTCCCCCCAGCTCTATGCATCCCCCCAAATCTGTGCATACCTCCCCCTCTGTGTATCCCCCCCTCACCCAAGCACCTCTCCAGCCTCTTTTATCCCCTCCCCCCCCACTGCCTCCACTCTGGCTGCCAAACCGGGAGCACCGGGGACGTCTTTCAGCACAGGGGCACAGGTTCCTGTAGCCCAAATGCCAGCTCCCAGGGCTCCAGCGCTGCCCTGCCCAGCACTGGGACCTGCAGGATGCAGCAGCTCGCCCAGGATGCCATCCTGAGGGTGCCCACGCTGTCCCCACACCCCCAAGTCCTGCTTGTCCCAGCTGGGGTGACCAGCAGCTCACAGGAGCAGCCCCTCTGGAAGGCTGGGGGTTAACAGCAGCCCCTTCAAAGAGCTTTTTCTTTCTCTCTTTCTTTCTCTCTCTCTTTCTCTTTTTTTTTTTTCCTGAAAACCAACATTATTTACAGCTCCTTCCTCCTCAAGGGGACATTTGCAGCCACATCATTAAGCACAGACAAAAGCCTTTAACCAGGCTGGGGCAGAGGAATTCAGAGCCCAGTTGGGATAGAGATGGGTTGGGGGGGAGACCTAAGTCCTCCATGAATGGATGGAGTTGGGCTGGGAGGGGATCTAAGCCCCCCATGAATGGATGGAGCTGGGCTGGGAGGGGATCTAAACCACCCATGAATGGATGGAGCTGGGCTGGGAGGGAGTCTAAGCCCCCCATGAATGGATGGAGCTGGGCTGGGAGGGAGTCTAAGCCCCCCATGAATGGATGGAGCTGGGTTGGGAGGGAGTCTAAGCCCCCCATGAATGGATGGAGCTGGGTTGGGAGGGGATTTAAACCACTCATGAATGGATGGAGCTGGGCTGGGAGGGAACCTAAGCCCCCTATGAATGGATGGAGATGGGGGAGGCCTGAGCCCCCCCACGAATGGGAGGAGCTGGGGTGGGAGGGGATCTAAACCCCAGTGAATGGATGGAGCTGGGATGGGAACTAAGCCCCCCAAGAATTCAAACCCAGGGTGAGCACAGTCCCCTGTGCTGGAGCTGTGGTGAGGAGTGGAGCATCCTGCAGAGACCTCATCCTCAGAAGCCAGGGGGGGGCTGAACTGCCCAGTGACATGGAAACCCATTAGCCATGGCTGGCAGACACCCACCAGCTGGAAGGGAGGCAGGGCCAGAAAACCCAGCAGCACTCCCCCTGGACCCTCCACCCTTCCTCCTCTCCCTGCTCTCTGGCCTTTTATGAAGCATCCTGGGCAACCCTCCCCAGCTGCAGGCACCCTTCCAAACATCCATGGGTGGAGAAAGAGAAGCCAGGATGCTCCCAGCTTCTTCAGAGGAGCAACTTCTTCTCCTTTCTGCCAGCAGTAATTGAGGACTGCTTACCAGATGGAAGGAACTGCTAATTTCTTTAGTGGTGGCAAAAAACTGGGGTTTCCTTCCAGCTCCAGCACAGTCAGGGCTTGAGCATCACACTGCATGGTTGTGCTCACCAGCCCAGACCACCATGAAGGGGCTTGGGTGGGCTCCTGCCCTCCTTTCTCTTTGTGGATGAAAGGAAAGTTGAAGAAACTGAACCCTCCTTTCCAGGGCAGTCCAGGGAGCTGGTGGTTGTGATCTCCATGGAGGGGCTTGGGTGGGCTGCTACCATCCTTCCTCTGGAAGGAAGGAAGGAGAGATTGAATCCTCCTTCTCAGAGTGCTGGTGGTTATGACCTCCATGGAGGGGCTTGGGTGGGCTGCTACCATCCTTCCTCTGTCTGGAAGGAGAGATTGAATCCTCCTCCTCAGAGAGCTGGTGATTTTGACCTCCATGGAGGGGCTTGGTTGGGCTCCTGCCATCCTCCCTCTGGAAGGAAGGAGAGATTGAATCCTCCTTCTCAGAGTGCTGGTGGTTATGACCTCCATGGAGGGGCTTGGGTGGGCTCCTGCCATCCTCCCTCTGGAAGGAAGGAGAGATTGAATCCTCCTCCTCAGAGAGCTGGTGGTTATGACCTCCATGGAGGGGCTTGGGTGGGCTCCTCTCATCCTCCCTCTGTCTGGAAGGAGAGATTGGATCCTCCTCCTCAGGGAGCTGGTGATTTTGACCTCCATGGAGGGGCTTGGGTGGGCTCCTCTCATCCTCCCTCTGTCTGGAAGGAGAGATTGAATCCTCCTTCTCAGAGAGCTGGTGATTTTGACCTCCATGGAGGGGCTTGGTTGGGCTCTTGCCATCCTCCCTCTGGAAGGAAGGAGAGATTGAATCCTCCTTCTCAGAGTGCTGGTGGTTATGACCTCCATGGAGGGGCTTGGGTGGGCTCCTGCCATCCTCCCTCTGGAAGGAAGGAGAGATTGAATCCTCCTTCTCAGAGTGCTGGTGGTTATGACCTCCATGGAGGGGCTTGGTTGGGCTCTTGCCATCCTCCCTCTGGAAGGAAGGAGAGATTGAATCCTCCTCCTCAGAGAGCTGGTGGTTATGACCTCCATGGAGGGGCTTGGGTGGGCTCCTCTCATCCTCCCTCTGTCTGGAAGGAGAGATTGGATCCTCCTCCTCAGGGAGCTGGTGATTTTGACCTCCATGGAGGGGCTTGGGTGGGCTCCTCTCATCCTCCCTCTGTCTGGAAGGAGAGATTGGATCCTCCTCCTCAGGGAGCTGGTGATTTTGACCTCCATGGAGGGGCTTGGGTGGGCTCCTCTCATCCTCCCTCTGTCTGGAAGGAGAGATTGAATCCTCCTTCTCAGAGAGCTGGTGATTTTGACCTCCATGGAGGGGCTTGGGTGGGCTCCTGCCATCCTCCCTCTGTCTGGAAGGAGAGATTGAATCCTCCTTCTCAGAGAGCTGGTGGTTATGACCTCCACAGAAGGGCTCGAGTAGGTTCCTGCCCTCCTTCCCCTTTTTGGATGGAAGCAAACTGGAAGGAGAGATTGAATCCTCCTTCCCAGAGCAGTCTGGAGAGCTGCTGGCTGTCTCAGATGACAAAAATCCTCTCTGCAAATGATGAGCTGTGAAAACTCTGCTCAATTCTCACATTTGACCTTCATCCCATACTCAGGTTAAGGTGGTTGGGGGGTTGTGGGGGGAGAGGCTGAGCAAGCCCCATCTCACTGCACATCAGTCAGGAAGGCTTTGAAGAGCAAGACCTTCAGATGCTGGTGTTGTCATGGAACCCACAGAAGGAGATTGATCAGGGCAGAAGACAGTGAGGAAGCAGAGCCTGGCTGGGGAGAAGAGGAGCTGAGGAGGGCTGCTGATGAACACCATTAGTGCTCTCACCTGGAGATCTCCAGAGCTCTTCAGGCACGCAGAGAGTTGCTTTTCCTTTGCTGGAGGAGTCTCCAGCAATGATCCACGGGTCAGGCACTTTGCTGGGAGCAGAAAAAGCCAGCAGAAAACGGGCTGGAGTATTGCTGTCCCCCAGCAGCCCCGGGCGCGGGCCACGCTCTGCTGCAGGGAGCGACGCAGCGCCTTGCCTCGCTCCTCGGCTGCTGGGGGCTCCTAACCCAGCCAATGAGCCAGACAGCCTTGATTAACGGTGCTAATTAGGGCAAGGTGGGAAGCTCAGGGATGAGAAACTCCATAAATCTCCTCCTGCAAAGAAGGAAATAATTCCTGAATTGATTTTGAGTGGCTGGGGAGCAATCTGCAGAGCAAAGGGTCCTGCTCCAGTGGCCATCTGAAGCGAGGGGGAACCGCCAGGAGCTCTTCCCTTCCAGTTAATGAGACAGCATCGATTTGTCTTTATCCAGGGTCAGAGGAGCACAGGCAGCCCCTCAGCTGCTTGCCTCACCTCCATCACCACCAGAGCCCCAGCCAGCCTAACGCAGCAGCGTCTCAGCCACCTATTTTTCACCGCTCTTCGTCCAGGCTTGGTGACTCCCTGAAGAATTGGGAGGGTGTGGAGCGTGCCAAGGGGAATGTGCCTCTCTCCAGGCAAAAGCGGGGTGCTGGGCTTCAGGAAGGAGCTGTGACCCGAGGTGTGACCCAGGCAGACCTTCTGCCCTGGGAGCACCCCGGCTCCAAAGCGTCTCCTCGCCCTCGAAATCATTTCCAGGGCACCTGAGCGCTGCAGAAGGGCAGTGTCCAGCTCTGGGCCCCTCAGTTTAAGAAGGACACTGAGACACTGGAGGCTCAGGAGGCTGAGGAGAGACCTCCTGGCTCTCTGCACCTCCCTGAAAGGAGGCTGGAGCCAGGTGGGGGTCGGCCTCTTCTCCCAAGGAACGAGGGACAGGACAAGAGGGAATGGACTCCAGTTGCTCCAGGGAAGGTTTAGGCAGGACAGGAGGAACAATTCCTTCACGGAAAGGGTTGTCAAGGGCTGCCCCAGGCTGCCCAGGGCCGTGGCGGAGTCCCCATCCCTCAGCCCTTTCTTGTTTAGTCTGGAAGCTGAGGGAAGAGCTTCTGGCTCTCTCCAGCTCCCTAAAAGGAGGTTAGAGCCAGGTGGGGTCTGGTCTCTTGCCCCAGGTACTCCCTGATTCCCAGAGGTCCCTCCCAGCTGCCACCATCCCACGACTGCAGAGCAAATCCCATCAGCGAGATCGAAACGCTGTTTCCTGCGGCGTTCCTGCCAGACTCTGCTCTTGGCAAGACCAGAAGCAGCCCAAGGAAGCAGCACTGATGGCAGCACAGTGACTCTTAACCCCCCACCCCCCCCCCTCCAATCCCCCCCTCCCTCCTGCTTTGAAACAGTTGCTTCAGGTCAAAGTCTTTCCTCGCCTCGCTCCAAAGAGGCTTCTGTCAACAGCGGTGATGCAAGAGCCAGGGATCACACGTGAGGATGACCTTCTTGCTGAGCAGCTCCCTGCTCTACTCCACTCAACATTTACTCTGCGCTGTGCCAACAAATCCACCTGGTGGGGGGAAGGTAAACATCGCCCGGGCTGAGCCGGTCCCGGAGGAACGCCGGCGCATCGCTCAGCTATGCTGGGAATGAATCACCTCTCAAATATTTGCTTTCTCCTTTCCTTACCCTGTAATTACCACCCCCCCCCCAAGCCACCCCCCCCTCCCCCAGCCCTCCCCTGGATGTGATTTTTCCGAGTGGTTCAATCGTTGGCTTGGAACCCGTGATGGAGGCAGCCAAGCCTGCAAGTGATGGAGAGGTAGGGCGATGGGGGAAGGCAGCAGCTTCCAGCACTGTGCCCGCAGCTCAGCCCCCACCCCAGCCTTGCCCCGAGGCCAGCAGCAGCCCAAAAGCTGCCTGGAAGTGGGGACAGGAAAAATCTGAGCCCCCTCTCATGCAGGGGACATCTCCCTCTGCAGTGGCAGCAGCCCTCCTCCGGGACCGTTTGCTGCACTTCGGCCACAGCAACCCCAGGCAGTGCTACAGGCTGGGGTCAGAGTGGCTGCAGAGCAGCCAGGCAGAGAGGGACCTGGGGGTGCTGGTTGATAGTAGGCTGAACATGAGCCAGCAGTGTGCCCAGGTGGCCAAGAAGGCCAATGGCATCCTGGCCTGGATCAGGAACAGTGTGGCCAGCAGGAGCAGGGAGGTCATTCTGCCCCTGTACTCTGCACTGGTCAGGCCACACCTTGAGTCCTGTGTCCAGTCCTGGGACACTCAGTTTAGGAAAGATGTTGAGGTGCTGGAAGGAGTCCAGAGAAGGGCAACAAAGCTGGGGAGGGGTTTGGAGCACAGCCCTGTGAGGAGAGGCTGAGGGAGCTGGGGTTGCTTAGCCTGGAGAAGAGGAGGCTCAGGGGAGACCTTATTGATCTCTACAACTCCCTGAAGGGAGGTTGTAGCCAGGTGGGGGTTGGTCTCTTCTCCCAAGCAACCAGCACCAGAACAAGAGGACACAGTCTCAAGCTGTGCCAGGGGAGGCTTAGGCTGGATGTTAGGAAGAAGTTCTTCCCAGAATGAGAGACTGGCCATGGGAATGTGCTGCCCAGGGAGGTGGTGGAGTCTCCATCACTGGAAGTGTTCAGGAAGAGCCTGGATGAGGCACTTGGTGCCATGGTTTGGTTGATTAGATGGTGCTGGGTGATAGGTTGGACTCAATGATCTCAAAGGTCTCTTCCAACCTGATCTAGTCTAGTCTATTCTCCTCTTCCTCCTTATTCTGCAATAGAATCACAGAATCCCAGACAGGTTTGGGTAGGAAGGGACCTTTGAAGGATATCCAGTCTGACCCCCTGCAGTCTGCAGCAACAGCTGCTACCTGAGCAGGTTGCTCAGAACCCCAACCAACCTGAACTCAGTAGGTCCTGGAACAGGGCAGCTCCCACCTCTCTGGGCATCCTAGGACAGGCTCTCACCACCCTCAGAGTCAAACATTTCTTCCTTCTCTCCAGTCTCAGTTTCTCCTTTTCAGTTCAAGCCATCCCCCAGCTTTTTCATTGTCCCCTTGAAAGGCCACCAGATGACATCCCTGGAGCCTTCTCTTCTCCAGACTGGACAACCCCAACTCTCTCAGCCTGGCCTCACAGCAGAGGGCTTCCAGGTCCTCTGACCCTGCTCAAACAGGTCCACGTCTGTGCTGTGGACTCCAGAGCTGGCCCCAGCCCTGCAGGTGGGGTCTCAGCAGAGGGGCAGAATCCTCTCCCTCCCCCTGCTGCCCACACTGCTGGGGTTCAGCCCAGGACACTGCTGGGGCTGGGCTGGGAGCACTTGGTGCCACCCCACCTCCAAGTTTGCTTCATCCAGCACCCCCACATCCTACCCTGCAGAGCCGCTCTCCACTCCTACATCCCTGGGCTGACACCAAGGGTTGCCCCAACCCAGGGGCAGGACCTTTCCCTGGGCCTTGTTGAACCTCATGGTGTTCACACAGCCCAAGCCATCCAGCCTGTGCACCTCCCTCTGGCTGGATCTCATCCCTCAGGCACATCAGCTGCCCCACTCAGCTCGGTGCAACCAAGAGCCTCGTTGGAGAAGTTGTCATCTGAAGTGAATCCTACAGCTGCAATTAGCATTCAATTTAGATGTGAGCAGATAACTATCACATGTTTACTAAATATCAATTAATCACTGAAGAGGCATTTGCTGGGGCTCACAACAATGAGGTTGATGCCTATCAAGCCTCCCTCAGACCTTAATCAGCACGTGATTTAACAAACAAGCAGCTGGGAAAGCCCCTAATAACTGCTCCAGGAGATGAAATTAAAAGATTAACCAGAGACTGGTGTGTGCTTCTGGGGTGGGTTGAGGGAGCTGAGCAGCCAAACATCATCCTCTACTCGGTCCTCACCCTCCCCCACTCAGCACTGGGTGGTCGAGGATGTTCTGGGAATAGAATAGCATAAACCAGGTTGGAAGAGACCTTTGAGATCATCAAGTCCAACCTATCATCCAGCACCACCTCATCAACTAGCCCATGGCACCAAGCACCCCATCCAGGCTCTTCCTGAACACCTCCAGGGATGGGGACTCCACCACCTCCCTGGGCAGCACATTCCAATGGCCAATCTCTCTTGCTGGGAAGAACTTCTTCCTCACATCCAGCCTACACCTCCCCTGGCACAGCTTGAGACTGTGTCCTCTTGTTCTGGTGCTGGTTGCCTGGGAGAAGAGACCAACCCCCACCTGGCTACAACCTCCCTTCAGGTAGTTGTAGAGAGCAAGAAGGTCTCCCCTGAGCCTCCTCTTCTCCAGGCTAAGCAACCCCAGCTCCCTCAGCCTCTCCTCCCAGGGCTGTGCTCCAGACCCCTCCCCAGCTTTGTTGCCCTTCTCTGGACACCTTCCAGCAGCTCAACCTCTTTCCTAAACTGAGGGGCCCAGGACTGGACACAGGACTCAAGGTGTGGCCTGAGCAGTGCAGTGTAGATTAACAGTGATGGAGAATTATGGAATCACAGAGTCATAGCCTTGTTTCCACTGGAAAAGACCTTCTAAGATCATCAAGTCCCACCACCAACCCAGCACCACCATCACCACTAAACCCATACCCTGCAGTGCCATGCCCACACATTGCTTCAACACCTCCAGGGATGGTTTCTCCTCCACCTCCCTGGGCAGCTGGCCCAATGCCAGACCACTTTTCCTCATCTAAGAGGCCTCCTCCATCCCTGTGTTAAAGGCAGCCAATTATATGACTAAATGACCTTACTGGGTCCAGGTCTGGAGGCCCCAGCACAAGAGGGACATGTTGGGGAAGGTCTAGAGGAGGCCACAAAGATGATCAGAGGTCTGGAGAACCTCTCCTGGGAGGTCAGGCTGAGGGAGCTGAGTCTGTTCAGCCTGGAGAAGAGAAGGCTCTGGGGAGACTTTCCAGAATCCTTCCAGTACTTGCAGGGGGCAACAGGAGAGCTGGGGAGAGACTTTTCATAAGGGCATGTGGTGACAGGACATGGGGCAATGGCTTGCAACTAGAGCAGGGTAGATGTAGGCTGGACATTAGGAGGAAGTGTTTTACTATGAGGCTGGTGGGACACTGGAACAGGTTGCCCAGAGAACCTGGGGAAGCCTCATCCCTGGAAGGGTTGCAGACCAGGCTGGATGAGACTCTGAACAACCTGCTCCAGTGGGAGGTGTTCCTGCCCATGGCAGAGGGGTTAGAACCAAATGATCTTGAAGGTCCCTCCCAACCCAAACTGTTCCCTGATTCTAGGATTTGAACCAGAGGAAGATGCTCAGGACATTCAGCTCCACAATGAGCCTGAGGTGGGAAGAGAAGGGAATGACTGGGCTGGGCTCCAAGACTACCAGCCCTATTTCCCAGGTCACCCTCATCAGCAGATCCTCCTTTGAGCCACAGAAAGA
Source organism: Dryobates pubescens (assembly GCF_014839835.1). Lineage (NCBI taxonomy): Eukaryota > Metazoa > Chordata > Aves > Piciformes > Picidae > Dryobates > Dryobates pubescens. The sequence goes on along the minus strand of NC_071628.1, from coordinate 9,775,200 downwards.
TGGCCCAGACCTTCAGCTCCATGATGAGCCCCTCTGTCATTCCATGATTCCACAGTTTCATGATTCTATGATTTTATTGTGCCACAAGTCCAGGGTTTTATGATTCCATGATTCTATGGTTCCATTTCTAGGTCTTTATGCTTCCATGATTATTATTCAGAGAGTGGTGGTGAATGGTGCCACATCCAGCTGGCAGCCAGGCACTAGTGGTGCTCCCCAGGGATCAGTGCTGGGCCCCATCCAGTTCAGTATCTTTACTGATGATCTGGATGAGAGCACCAAGTGCATCATCACTAAGTCTGCAGATGACACCAAGTTGGGGGCAGGAGCTGATCTGTCAGAGGGTAGCAGAGCGACCTTGCCAGGCTGGACAGATGGGCAGAGTCCAAGGGCAGGAGATTGAACACATCCAAGTGCAAGGTTCTACACATTGGCCACAACAACCCCATGCAGTGCTACAGGCTGGGGTCAGAGTGGCTGGAGAGCAGCCAGGCAGAGAGGGACCTGGGTGTGCCAGTCAAGAGTAAGATGAACATGAGCCAGCAGTGTGCCCAGGTGGCCAAGAAGGCCAATGGCATCCTGGTCTGCATCAGGAACAGTGTGGCCAGCAGGAGCAGGGAGGTCATTCTGCCCCTGTACACTGCTCTGCTCAGGCCACACCTTGAGTCCTGTGTCCAGTCCTGGACCCCTCAGTTTAGGAAAGATGTTGAGTTGCTGGAAGGTGTCCAGAGAAGGGCAACAAAGCTGGGGAGGGGTTTGGAGCACAGCCCTGGGAGGAGAGGCTGAGGGAGCTGGGGTTGCTTAGCCTGCAGAAGAGGAGGCTCAGGGGAGACCTTATTGCTCTCTACAACTCCCTGAAGGGAGGTTGTAGCCAGGTGGGGGTTGGTCTCTTCTCCCAGGCAACCCGCACCAGAACAAGAGGACACAGTCTCAAGCTGTGCCAGGGGAAGTTTAGGCTGGATGTTAGGAAGAAGTTCTTCATTGAAAGAGAGATTGGCCATTGGAATGTGCTGCCCAGGGGGGTGGTGGAGTCACCATCCCTGGAGGTGCTTAGGAAGAGCCTGGATGGGGTGCTTGGTGCCATGGTTTGGTTGATTAGATGCTGTTGGGTGATAGGTTGGACTTGATGATCTTTAAGGTCTCTTCCAGCCTCGTTAATTCTATTCTCTGTCTCCACACTTCTGTGCCTCGGTGCCTCCACGCTTCCCTCTCTCCATGACCTTCCAGGTCCCTTCCAGCCACGGCGACTCCGCGATTCCAAAGCCGAGGCTCCCCTCGGCAGCGCGGGGAGGCGAAGGGACCGTCACAAACAATGACTTCCTTTATCCCCTCGGTGTTTTGTTCCCATGGCATGAAGGTCAGGGGAGGGAAGTCGATTTATTAAAGCAGAAACAAACCGCAGAAACGCTGCTGGTAAATTCCACTTCCCTTCACCTCCAGGAAAAGAAAAAAAAAAGGGGGGGGGAGGGATAAAAAAAAAAAGCAGCCCCGTTATTTTTAAAAGCTCCTTTAAATTATCTCCTTTCTAATGAAAACTCGCATGTAATCTGTTAGCGAGGGGGGGGGGGGTTGGGGGGGTGGAAAATGTCTGTTGAAGCATGAATTATTCAGAGAAGCCTCTGTTCTGTTATCGGGAGCCTCTGGAGATTATTCCCACCATTGTCCGTCGTGATGGGTCATTATGCACCGGGCGAATTTAATCTTTGAAGGGCTATCCAGCGGCACCAGAAAAGGAGGGGAGAGGGGGGAGGGGAAAAAAAAAACCCACAAAAATATATAAAAAATAAAAGATAGCTATATATATAAATAATAAAATCAAATGGATGAATAACATTCTCCCCCCCCCCCCCCCCCTTTTGTAATAACCTTCAACTAACCTTTCAACCAGAGGGAGTAATTCCAATCCTATTTTCACATCAATAGAGGAGTCAAAGCCAGGCAATTATCTCTTATCTCTTCCACAACCCTTTCCCCCCACCCTCCTCTCTCTTTCATTTTTAAAAGGGATGGTAAAGCACTTACTGGAGGCCAGAAGAAGAAAAGAGGCCGGGATGAAGAACAGGCAAAATCTGATGAGCAGTGATAGAAGGGGCAGCTTAGATCGCTATTAATTTCTCTGCCCTCCTCCCGTGTTGCTGCATTCCTCCGTGCCCCGGAGCGCACCAGTTGCCTCACCCCCGTCCCTGCTGGGGGAGAAGGGAGGAAAGTCACCACAGCCACCCTGCTCCCCCCCCTCCCTCCCCTCTTCTTAGCCTTGATTTGCCATGGGTCGGTCGCAGAACGGTAGGGGTTGGAAAGGGACCACTGGAGATCATCGAGTCCAACTCCCCTGCCAAGGCAGGGGCATTTAAAGGCACTCACACCGGAGCACATCCAGGCAGGTTTGGAATGCCTCCAGGGATGGAGGCTCCACCACCTCTCTGGGCAGCCTGCCCCAGGGCTCCCTCACCCTTAAATGAAAGGAGTTCCTCCTCATGTTCAGATGGAGCTTCTGATGGTCCAGTTTGTGCCTCTCAGCCCTTTGTGCACCACTGAACAAAGCCTGGTCCCATTCTCCTGACACCCACCATTGATGTATTGATCAGTATTGATGAGACAGCCTCCCCTCTCCCCCCCCAGGCTGCTCTTCTCCAGACTAATGACCCCCAATTCTCTCAGCCTTTTCCTCCTCACAGAGATGTTGCAGTCCCCTCAGCAGCTTTGCAGCCCTTTGCTGTACCCTCTCCAGCAAGTCCCTGCCCTTCTTGAACATGGAAGCCCAGGACTGGACAAAAATACTCCAGATGTGGCCTCAGCCCAGTGACAGGACAAGGAGCAATGGGTGGAAGTTGAGGCATAGGAAGTTTCACCTAATTATGAGGAAAAAAATTCACTGTGAGGGTGACAGAGCACTGGGACAGGCTGCCCAGGGAGGTTGTGGAGCCTCCCTCTCTAGGGAGGTTCAAAACTCACCTGGATGTCTTCCTGTGTAACCTGGTGCTGCTCTGGCAGGGGGGTCGGACTAGATGATACTTTGAGGTCCCTTCCAGCCCCTGAAATTCTAGGATTAAAGGTCTCTTCCACCCCCTAACATCCTATGATCCTTGAGCACAGCCCTCCTTGGATGCCTGAAGGTTCACCTGCCAGCTAGCTTCACAGCCCACCACAAGGGTCACAGAAACAGAGAATTGTTTTGGTTTGAGGAAGCCTTTAAGAGCATCAGGTCCAAGCCAGCACTGCCAGGTCCCCACTAAACCCTTGACCTTCAGCACCACATCATCATGGCTTTACAATCCCTCCAGGGAAGGGGGACTCCACCACTGCCTTGGGCTGCCCTATCCCAGGGTGCAGGGAAACGAGGAGGAGCAACAACAAAACCTGCTGCCCCTCCACCACCCCCCTGCTTCCCCTGCCCAGAGCAGCTCCTGCTGCCCCTCCACCACCCCCCTGCTTCCCCTGCCCAGAGCAGCTCCTGCTGCCCCTCCACCACCCCCCTGCTTCCCCTGCCCAGAGCAGCTCCTGCTGCCCCTCCACCACCAGCCTGCTTCCCCTGCCCAGAGCAGCTCCTGCTGCCCCTCCACCACCCTGCTTCCCCTGCCCAGAGCAGCTCCTGCTGCCCCTCCACCACCACCCTGCTTCCCCTGCCCAGAGCAGCTCCTGCTGCCCCTCCACCACCCCCCTGCTTCCCCTGCCCAGAGCAGCTCCTGCTCCCTCTTCCCCATCCTCCCCCCTGCCTAAACAGCTTCTGCTCCTCCACCACCGTTTTTGCACCCATCCCAGAGCCAGGGGCAAGACCCTCAACCAGCCAAGATGCCACACAGAAGAGCTCAGCCAGCACCCATGGGTGACATCAGAGCAACCATCAATTCTGGCCCTAACAACCGGGGGGCCACCAGGCCCCCCGGCCTTTGTTGTCACCACCACCATCACCCAGTGTGCACCAGGGGCACTCACCAGAGATCAGAGGAGGATCCTCCAGCCCAGATGGGCTCAGCTTAGGGCTTCTGCCCCTCCTGGGGGGGATTAAATAGGGGAGTGGGTGGGGAGGGCCAAGTGGCCACACCTGGGCTGGGAGGAGACTCCAACAGAGCCCAGGTGCTCTGGATTTGAGGGGAAAATGGGAAAAGAGGGGGGGAAGTGGAACAGGGTGGGGAAGGGACAGATATGGTAGGAAAGGAGAGGTGGGGGGGAAAGAAGGGGATTTCAAGCTCACTTTCTTTTCCATCAGCCTTTCCCAATGTACAACTGCAGCTCATGGTTTGCTTTGCCTCCAGGCAAGAGGAACAAACCCATCAATACCTCATAAAACCAAGCCCAGTGGTGATCTTTCCATCAGTATCATGTTGCTTGGTGGGGAAATCTGTGCTGCTCACATCAGGACAACAAGTTTTGACCATAAAAAGAAAGAGGAAGAGTTCAGCAAGAGTGAAGTTTTCCCCTGGGTACCAGCAGACACCACCAGGAGGATTGAGGGACTGGAGCACTGCCTGGCTGCTCCCAGTCACCAGTGGCTCAAGGTGGCTTTGGTGTCCAGAAGATGCCTTCCAGCAGGCTGCTGGGGTGGCCAAGTGGCCCTTTAGAAGGCTGACAGAGTCTAGCTCTGCCTATCAGCATCCCCCAAAGGCCAAAGCTGCCTCCTGGGGTCGGCACTTGGGCACATGTCCCCTGAGAGGAGGCATGTGGGCTGCAGCCCCTGCCAGCATCACTCAAGGGTGACCCAGGTGCCCACTCAGGGGGGTCCTTGGTGGGTGCTGTGCATTTGGAGGAAGGTTTCAGGCAGCAGTAAGGAAGTGCTGGTGGATGTTTGTCTGTTTGGGTTTCAGGTTGCTGGGTCAGGCACTGCACCAGCTGGGTGTGAAGGTCAGAGGTTGGGGATGATAAGCCAAGAATGAGTAAGCTGACTGCCAGCCTCCAGCTCTCTGGTGGGAATTGATATCAGCTGCACTCTGCAAGAAAGTCCAAGGCTCAGGAAGGGACATTTTATCAGTGAGGGAAGCTCAGCTGGGGGTAGGAGATGTGGGATGGGCACTGGCACTGCCCCAGCACTGGCTCTGGGGAAGGGAGGAGGGAAAACAAGTAGGGGGAATCACCCAGCCATGCTTCTGACCCACAGGCAGCACCCAAACCTCCCTGGTCCTGATCATCTCAAAGCTCTTCTGAGCTGGCAGGCCATGGGGAGGATGGGATTTCTGAGGTGCCTTTGCCACTGGAGAAACCTGCACCATCTCTTCTGAACTAAAAAGCCCTGAGCTCTTGAGGGCAAAGCTGCATGCCCAGTCACACAGTCCCAGAACCCCAGCATGGATTGGCAGTTGGAAGGACCTCTGGGGATCATCCAGTCTAAAACCCCTGCTGAACCAGGGCTACCTCCAGTGGGGGGGGGGGGGGGGGCAAGGGGGATTGGAATCTCCCCAGAAAAGGAGATTCTAACACCTCTCTAGGCAGCCTGCTCCAGAGCATGGGATAAGCATGGTCTTTCTCTTGGAGGTGAGGACACAGCAGCTTTCCTGGGGGAGGGAGGAGCAAGAGCCTGCAGGCAGCCAAACTGCAGCCCACTTGTGCTGTGCTCACCTTGCACAGTGCTGCTGGTCCCCAGATCCCCACCAGCACTTTACCTTCACACAAACCCAGCATGGGGAGGGGTTGGAAGGGACCTCTGGAGGTTATCTACCCCAAAATCCCTGCTCAAGCAGGGACACCCCCAGCAGCTTGCCCAGCATCACAATGGCCAGGTGGGGTTGGAAGCTCTCCAGACAAGGAGACTCCACAACCTCTCTGGGCAGCCTGCTCCAGGCCTCCAGCACCCTCACACCAAAGAAGTTTCTCCTCCTCTTCAAATGGAACCTCCTGGGTTGCAGTTTGTGCTCATTGCCCCTTGTCCTGTTGCTGGGCACCACTGACAAGAGTCTGGCTCCATCCTCTTGCCCCCTACCCTTTATCTCTTGCTGAGCATTGAGCAGATCCCCTCTGGGGCTGCTCTCCTCCAGGCTCAGCAGCCCCAGGGCTCTCAGCCTTTCCTCCTCACAGAGATGCTTCTGGACCCCTCAGCACCTTCCCATCTTCTGCTTGATTCTCTCCAGTAGTTCCCTGTCTCCCTTGAGCTGGGTTGAGCCTGGAACTACGAGAGTCTGAGCACCCCTCAAATTCGATAACCAGCTGATTTCAGCCATGGGATCATTTTCTGGGGGCAGGGAACCCTTGGGGCACAGGGCTGGGGCTGGCTTTAAAATGCTCTTGGTGTCCCTTCCCCCCTGCCAACACCACAGAGCTTCAGCACCGGGCTGTCCTCTCCCTCCAGCTCGCACGGCGTGGAAGTTTCCCTTTCCCTTCCAAGCTGCCAATGAATTATTGATGCAATTATTCCCTCTCATTTAAATATCCACTTAATGGCATTTAAATAACAGTCTGCAGAATGTGTCAACAGTTTACACAATAATTTGGAGCCTGAACTTTATGCCTCTGTTTTCTCCCCACACAGATAATTGAAGCTCATCCTCTTCTGAGCGACAATTGGAGATAAGCATCACTTGTGGGTTGGGGTTGGGGTTGGGTTTCTTTCCCCCCTTCCCCTCCCTCCCCTCTCCTGTTGCACATGTGCATTATCTAAATATATTAAATCACTTCCCCAGTTTTAATTTCATTTGAATGATTAATCAGTTACTGGGCTATAATTATTTGTGTTAAGACAGCTCCGATTAGACAACAGAGCAGAGAGACAATTAGGGGGAAACAAGCACGGTGGAAATCCTCCTCCTCAGCAGCTCACAGAGAGGCAACTGGGGAGCTGGAAAGAGGTTTCTGTCTGCCCAGAGCCCAGGGAGGTTGTGGGTTCAAGGCCAGGTGGGATGAGGTCTTGAAGCAATCCGGGCTAGGGGAAGGGGCAGCAGGTCCCTGGCTGCTTTCAAAGCAGGGGGAGGAGTGGGAAGGAATCAGGCTTGGAAGGAGCAGGCAGGAGGAGTCTCCACCTCCTGCTCTAGAAGCTGCTGCAGGAACCTTTGCAGCAGGTCCCTGCCCAGTGTGGGATGTGAGTGTGTGTAATTAGATGATCTTTAAGGGACACAGAATCACCAAGGTTGGAAGAGACCTCAAAGATCATCCAGTCCAACCTGTCACCACAGAGCTCATGAGTGCTAAACCACGGCACCAAGTGCCACCTCCAATCCCCTCTTGAACACCTCCAGGGATGGTGACTCCACCACCCCCCTGGGCAGCCCATTCCAATGGTCCTTCCAACCCAAAGCATTCCAGGATTCTGTGAGCTCTAGGAATTCTAAGAATTCTATGAATCCTAGAATCCTGTGAGGACAGACTGAGGGAGCTGGGGCTGTTCAGTCTGGAGAAAAGAAGGCTCTGAGGAGACCTTCTTGTGGCTTCCCAGTATCTGAAGGGGGCTACAAGAAAGCTGGGGAGGGACTTTTGAGGGTGTCAGGGAGTGATAGGACTGGGGGGAATGGAATGCATCCAGAAATGAGTAGACTCAGGTTGGATGTTAGAAAGAAACTCTTCCCCATCAGGGTGGTGAGACACGGGCACAGGTTGCCCAGGGAGGTGGTGGAAGCCTCATCCCTGGAGGTTTTGAAGGCCAGGCTGGATGTGGCTCTAAGCAACCTGCTGCAGTGTGAGGTGTCCCTGCCCACGGCAGGGGGGTTGGAACTGGCTGATCCTTGAGGTCCCTTCCAAACCTGACAATCCTGTGATTCTATGAATCTACGAGGGGCACAACCTGCTGAGAGAACTCAGAGCTGGGATGCTCCAAATACATAGAATTGGATGGTTGGGGAAGACTTTAAGATCACCAAGTCCAGCCATGACCTAGCGTCTCCCTCTGGCCAGGGAGGTGGTGAAGTCACCATCCCTGGAGGTGTTTAGGAAGAGACTGGATGGGGTGCTTGGTGCCATGGTTTAGTTGATTAGATGGTGTTGGGTGATAGGTTGGACTCAATGATCTCAAAGGTCTCTTCCAACCTGGTTTATTCTATTCTATTCTATTCTATTCTATTCTATTCTATTCTATTCTATTCTATTCTATTCTATTCTATTCTATTCTATTCTATCCTATCCTATCCTATCCTATTCTATTCTATTCTATTCTATTCTATTCTATCCTATCCTATCCTATCCTATCCTATCCTCTTCTATTCTATCCTAGCCTATCCAATCCTATTCTATTCTATTCTATTCTATTCTATTCTATTCTATTCTATTCTATTCTGTTCTATTCTATTCTATTCTATCCTATCCTATCCTATCCTATCCTATCCTATCCTATCCTATCCTATTCTATGATTCTACATCCCAGTCTCCAGCTGTTAGGCCATGTGCCCAAGCTCTTCATTCAAATGTCTTTTAAGTGCCTCCAGGGATGGTGACTTCACCACTGCCCTGGGCAGCCTGTTCCAGCGCCTGATGACCCTTCCAGTGATGAAATTGTTTCTCATGCTCAATCTAAACCTCCCCTGGGGAAATTTGAGGCCATTTCCTCTTGTCCTGTCACTTGTTCCTTGGGAGAAAAAGACCAAGCCCCACCTCACTCCAGCCTCCCTTCAGGGAGTTGTAGAGGGCCAGAAGGTCTCCCCTCTGCCTCCTTCTCTCCAGACTGAAAGATCCCAGTTCTCTCAGCTGCCCCTCACAAGACTTTTACTCTAGACCCTTCACCAGCTTCCTGGCACTTCTTTGGATCTGCTCCAGCCCCTCAGTGACCTCCTTGGAGCGCGGGGCCGAAACTGAACCCGGTACCCAAGTTGTGGCCTCACCAGTGCCCAGTACAGGGGTGAGATCTCTTCCCCACTTGTGCTGGCCAGGATGCTGGTGGCCTTCTTGGGAATACATGCAAGGAAATGGGATAAAAAATCCTTGTGTGATTTCCCTTGGCTCTTGGATTCAGCGCAAGCTCTGAGGGCGAAGTCTAGGGCAGGGTGTGCATGCTCCCCGTGGCAGAGCATCACTGGGACCTCACTGGGTTTAGGTGCTCTGCATGAGGGCAGGGTGTCCTGTCTATCACTTCCAGATTGAAAGGAAAACCTTGGCTTGAGAAAGCTGCTTGGGCCTTTGATCTTGCTCCCAGACACGTGGAGCTTTATGGCCCTGGCAGAATCGAATCCCCATGTGGATCTCACCAAGAGTTCATCACCTCACTGAAGGTGGAGAGACCATCTCATGGCTGCTGCTGAGGTTTTGTTTGGGGTTACTGGGAGGATTTTGTAGGGGGGGTTTATGAGCCTTTTAACTCCTGAGTGGTTTACTGTTTCTTGCCATGCCATCCTGGAGGCTGAGGGGAGACCTTCTGGCTCTCTGGAGCTCCCAGAAAGGAGGCTGGGTCCAGGTGGGGGTTTGGTCTCTTCTCCCAAGGGAACAAGTGATAGGACAAGAGGAAATGGCTTCAAGTTGCATCAAGGGAGGTTTAGGTTGGGTATTAGAACAATCTCCTGGACTGAAAGTGTTCTCAAACATTGGTACAGGCTGCCCAGGGAAGTGGTTGAATCCCCATCCCTGGGGGTGTTGCAAGGAGGCTGAGAAGTGGAGCTGAGGAACGTAGTTTAACCACCAGCCTTGGAAGAGTTAGATCTGCAGCTAGAGCAGGCTGCTCAGAGCCCCAGAAAACCTCACCTGCAATGGGCCCAGGGATAGGGCATCCCCCACTTCTCTGGGCAACATGGGCCAGGGTCTCACCACCCTCTGCCAGACATTTCTTCCTTCTCTCTACTCTGAATCTCCTCCTTTTAGTTCAAACCATCAGCCCTTGTCCTGTCACAACAGGCCCTGCTCAAAACTCTGTCCTCAGCTTTTTTGTCAGCCCCTTCAAGTCCTGAAAGGCCACCAGAAGGTCTCCCTGGAGCCTTCTCTTCTCCAGGCTGAACAACCCCAGCTCTCAATTTTAGGGCCTTTTCCCTTGGAAAAGGTCTTTGTGGGTCAGTGGCCCCTGGCCTGCAAATCTCATGCCCATTTCCCTCCACATTGCCCCAGCTTTCTTACGGCTTTTAATCTCAAACATGCATCCCAGATGTCAGCTTTCTGGAACTAATTTTCTCTGGGTGTTAATCCCTTTGGAAAAGGCTGGGAAGGGCAGAACCAGGCAAAGGAGGGAGAGGGAGAGGGAGAGGGAGAGGGAGAGGGAGAGGGAGAGGGAGAGGGAGAGGGAGAGGGAGAGGGAGAGGGAGAGGGAGAGGGAGAGGGAGAGGGAGAGGGAGAGGGAGAGGGAGAGGGAGAGGGAGAGGGAGAGGGAGAGGGAGAGGGAGAGGGAGAGGGAGAGGGAGAGGGAGAGGGAGAGGGAGAGGGAGAGGGAGAGGAGAGGGAGAGGAGAGGAGAGGAGAGGGAGAGGAGAGGGAGAGGAGAGTTTAAGACCAGTCTGGATGAATCTTTGGCAACCTGATCTAGTGGAAGGTTGTCCCTGCCTGTGCTAGTGGGGTTGGAATGAGATGATCTTTAAGGTCCCTTCCAACTCAAGCCATTCTACGATTCAATGAACCCAAGGAACTGACCTGGTGGGTTCCCTTTCCTCTGCAGCACTAATGGGCAGGGGTCCTAATCAACTGTGAGTGCTTTGCAGCAACGCCATCAACATCCTCACCAGCCTGGAGAAGGTGGGAGAGTCTCCCTTGGACTACAGAAAACCATTCACAACCCCCAGGGAGAGCAGGATTTCATGCTCCTCACCCTCGTTTCTTCAGCCCTGGCTGCAGCTTTCGGGGCCGGGGGGGGGGGGGCGGAACGGACCAAACCACCAAAATCCGCTTTTTCTCTCTTTTCTAGAGGGATGGCAGCGAGCACACGAGCCTTAAGAGCACAGCTGGAGCAGGAGTTGGATGTTAGATAGATTTGTCTGCGTGCTGGAGCCCTGAGCAGAGCCAGATGTTCCTCCCCTCCCGCGGCTTGTCAGCGTGCGGCGGCTGTTGCTGTGTGCAGCGGTAGTCCTGTCGGTGGTAGGAGGAAGCAGAGACACATTGAGGTCACGGTGAGCTCCCCCCTCCCCTCCCCCAAAGATTTATTGGCCAAGCTTTTCCAGCTGGAACGTGTTTTTGAGGTCGAGGATGTGCTGCCGGAGATGCTGCGCTGCTGGGATCGTGCTGCTGGGGACGGAGGTGGTAGCAGGCATCTGAAGGTCCCCGGGGCTGAGGCGTTAAGCTTTGGACTCAGGCTTTGGCTGCGGTGGAGGCACAAAGGGGAGCAGCACGAATGGGGAAATGCTGGGGAACCACCCCGGGGCTCCTTTCCCGGAGAGGTGGGATCCTACTCTGCAAGAGCCTCTCTGACTCCACCAATGACATCGGGACTGGAGCAGGCTGTGGTGGAGACCATCAGAAGGCACCCCAAGAAGCAGGGGAGCTGCAAAATGGGGGAAATGCTGGAGAAACACCCTAGGAGAGGAGAATAAAAGGTATCCTTCCCCAGAGAGAGGAGATCCTGCTCTGCCAGTGCCTTTCCCCCTGCCCATGACATCAGGACCAGAGCAGGATGCTTCCCTCCTTGCGTTGAGGCAACCACTCTCCTTCCCTCCTTCCCATGGTTATTCCATGAGGATCCTGTACCTAATGACCCCTGAGGGATT